>NC_138114.1:13438126-14638126 GCF_964146895.1 Miniopterus schreibersii
TGACATGATGTCAAAGTCGGAAGACATCATGCGATCAGCCACCCCACCCCATCATTCACCCTATGGTGGGGTGGGTGGCAGGGTGAAGGCTTGCTGAAGAGGAGCCAGCCACACCTCTGCACACGGAGGACTAGGAGGCGCCGGGAAGGGAGACAGGAGGCCAGCACGTCTCCTACCACTCACCACTCCCGCCCTGCACACTAGCCCCCGGAGCCGCTACGTTCTCAGCACACCCTCTGCTCTCCGATGCCTCCAGGTCTTTGTTCCTGCTGTTCACTTTCCCTAGGATGCCCTTCCTACATTTCTGACCAATAAAGGCTGAGCTCGGGGGCCATCCCCTCCAGGAAGCCCTTCCTGGGTGCTCAAGTGCTCAGAGGTTAGTGAATAACCTCTCAGAGGTCTCCACCCCCAAGCTTGCTTCAGCTCTCACCGTTTCATACCAAGAGTCTCCCCTTAGGTCTGCGGCCCCCACTGGGCAAGAACTCCCTGAGAATAGGCCCCATTTGGGGACATCCTTGGATCTCCAATGCCTATCACAGGGATATATATATATAGTAGCTGCTCAATTAGGTACTTGTTGACTAAATTCTCACTGCAGAGAAAACACTGGTTTACAGTGTGGAGGAGAGAAGGGAAGGAGATGAAGAAGTTGGATAGGAGCATAGTGAAATCTGGTGGGATGTCCAAGTGGAGACAGCCACAGAGAGAGCTCACAGCTGGTGACAGAGGCGTGGGGTCTCCTGCATGAGGTGATAATTAGAAGCATGGGGGCATTTTAGCTCTTTGGGTTGGAAGGTAGCTTGGTGGGTAGGAGAGGATAACGAAAACCATCAGGATTCTGCTAAAATCGTCCCAGCCATACACAAACCCTCGCTCTAAATGTGTGCAACAGGATGTCAATTGGGATTTTTACTGAAGCCCCTGAACTAGACACTGGAGCATATAGCTAAGGGCAATGAGATGCTCACTATCACACATCTAAAGAGAGCCACCAGCAGCAGACACTCCCGGCCAAGGGTTCATAAAGAAGACACTAAACCAGCCGCTGTAATACCAGACCCCACCCCAACCAACCCCACCCCACCCCCACCCCCCTCTTCCTCTCTCTCTCTCTCACACACACACACACACACTGTATACATAAAACACTAGGGAAGGGAGAGAAAGAAGAGGGCCGCTGGGAGAACTGATCGTGTAGCAAGCATGTTGTTTTGATGCAACGGGCTCAAGAGAATCACTCACAGAAATGGTGGGTGCCCTCGAGATGGGGAAGCTGGCATTTCCCTCCCCAGCTGGGTGCTTGCTAAGCTGCCGAATACCCTGACACTGCCATGGGGGAGGAACAAAACCTAAGGAGGGAGTACATGGCTGAGGCTGACTCGGGTCCCCTGGAGCTTGAGGACAGACCTGAGCGTGGATCGTGGGGCCCACTTTCCCTGGAGCTCTCTGCAGGCGGAAGGCTTATTGGAGCCCACGCACCAGCAGCACGAGCAGGGCCAGCTGACTCTGGTCAATACACCAGTTCCACGGGGCCAGGAAGCCCCTCTCTAGGCAAAGGGAGAAGGGGAGGGGTGGAGAGCCCTCGGCCCCGCCTCTGTTTCTCAGTAAGAAAGAACTTAAGTCAAAACCTCCTCAGTCTTAATTACCAAACAAAAAAATAACCAGACGAGCCTCTCACTGTATGTCTTTATTTATACTGTCATCTGCTCCAGCATTTTAATATCCAACTTTCCGTTGAAAGACAGATGCCTGGATGTTCACACCCCGTTCTAATGGCTTAATACCCTGGGTACCGGAGCAGGGAGGGGCTGTGAGGAAGGAGGGGATGAACGCCGCCACCACACTGAGCACAACTTTGGAGCAAATGGGCTTGAATATTCATTAAACAACATTTAATTTAAACACCCAAACTCTGAAAGCACCAGCATATGGCCTGTTTTATTTTACATAAACTGAATAGGAGGTTGGGCCATTAGTTTCTGCAGACATAATGTTCATTACCAATGAAGAATGCTTTCCTTTGAAGACACCTCTGCACTGCACTGGGCCCACTGCCCGCTGCCCCACCAGCTCTGAGAGCCCAAGCCGAGGGCTCCCTGGCGACCTACTCACGGTGGCACAGGGACATCAACCAAATGCCCCTCACCCATCTGGGGAGTTAGGACTTCATTGAGAAAAGAGAGAAGACTCTAGAGGCCTCCTGGCTTCTCGGTTTGCACCCTGGGAAAGTGGAATGGACAGAATTCTCGCCCTCATGGACTGGGCCTCCATGATGCTGGGGGACTGGGCAGCAATGTCCAGATGGCACGAGTCTGATCACTTCTGCCCATGCACAACTGCCATGCTGTGGTCACACCAGGCCCTGGGACTCTGCTCACCAACCCTGGGAATTAGGGGTGTGCATGTGTTTATACAGAAGGCTCTGGGTACAGAGCAAGATGCGTGTCCACATGCTTTTGTGTGTGAGCAATGTGCAAGTGTTAGCATGAAGATACACTTCTGTGGGGAGAAGTGCACTCAGGGTTCCATATGCTGGATATGCGTGTGTGCATACGCACATCTATGCAGTGTCTCTGGGTGTGCCTGCAGCTGCACATGTGTGTGCACGCGCAGCAGGTTCACTCGGGGAGGCAGGAGGTAGCCTCTGTAGCTCTGTGTGCATTATGAGGACCCTGGAAGCGTGCAGGTGCACACATCCACACTGCAACTACCTGTCACTCGGAGGTTCTTAATGGGGCCCACAGGCATCCCCATGGGGTTCATGGATAGAATGCGGGGAGGCCATGAACTTGGATGGGGGGATCACATCTTTACTTGACTAGCCTCTAACTTTTTTCAATTATGAATGTAGACAACAAACCCCAGCAGTTTGATCAGTTCCAGGGACTTTGTCACCAAGAGAAATCACAGCTATTTTCATGTAACATCACAGCTACTACAGATATCTCCAAATGTCCTTTCCACTCCCTATCACACCCTTGAATTTAGTAGTTATTAGACCTGACACAAGATGCCATTATTATCACATTAATAAAGAAGCATATAGGAACATTTTTGAAAAGCATATATGGTACTTTGTCAGAAATGTTTAAATATTCTGCTAAATGTACCTGAACGAAATTAGTTTTCTTAAAAGTTCATGTTTTTATGCATTTTACGAAATTCTAGGAAGGAGCCCATTGGTCACCAGCCCACCTAGGGCAAAGGAAAGGTAACACTCCTGCATGGGGATGTCATGAAGCTGCCCGGGGTCCAGCAAGGCTCACAGGAGCCCACATGGACATGCACAGACCACCAGCAGAGGAGGGACCTGTGCCTTCCATTCTAAGCAACACCCTCCTAAGAGGGCACGTGTCCATATGGAGCAAGGAGTTAAAAAGCCAGTGATTCTACAAGACAGATTTCTCCCATGTTCCCAATAGTGCTAGAAACCATGAGGATAGCCAGAGCTGGCCCACTTTCAGGAAGAAACAGCTCAGAGCATCCCCTTGGCACTAACCCTCCAGGCCTGGCAGGACAGAAGGCTTCTCAGAGGAGCAGGGACTTGGGCAGGGCCGTGAAGTACACTTCCATCAAACCACACCAAGTTCTCACCATCTCTAGTCTTGCCCCCTCATTACTGCTGACCCACCCAAATACCAGGCAGGCCTTCAGTGAGCAGGACAGAGCAGCCCACTCAAACTACCTTAAATAGTAGGCAGCATTTATTCACCCCACAACTGGAGTCAGGGACAATGAGTGCTTCAGGCAGATTTGAGTATTCCTCTGGCTGCTTCCTTGCTCTTCTCTCAGCTCTGCCTGGCTCCAAATCTAAACTTTGTCCTCAAGCTGGCTTCCCTCATGGTAGCAAAATGTCTGTGGCAGTTCTAGCCTCATTTCTGCACTTCACACGGCCTGGAATAGGAGTGATCTCTTCCCAGCCACCAAAAGGAAACCTTTCTGACAGCTCTGATTGGCCCAGCCTCAATCAGTCACTTAGCCAGGGGCAATGCCTTGCACTGATAAGCTTAGGTCTGGGTCCCTGCCCATCCCCACTGATGGCAGGAGTAGTCACCATACTATTATTGGCTTTTGCCAGTCAAGACCCACCCCCTAAGAAAATCAAGTGGGGGAGTGGTAGGGAGATAGAATGGATGCCTGGTGAGGCAACTGTGAGATCCTCCAAGATTTCTTTCCACCAACTGCTAAGCAGGCACCTCAGCTCCCAACCTAACTGGTGGTGCCTGGGGCAGGGCCATCCCATACCTCCCGTTCACCAACCCAAAGGTTGGAAACCCCAGGTGAGAAAGCACTTCACACATGTCCCCAGTCACCACGACAGGCCCGCCCCCTGCCCTGAGCGCACAGCAGCCCCGCTCAGTCACTGCCACACAAACCAGAGGCGTCTCCCTCCCCCACAGACACCAGAGTTCTTTAAGAAGACAGGTGAGCTGGGCTCTGTCCCTAACTTAGTAGAAAATTCCTTTTGTGGGCCTCAGTTTCCCCACATGGTCAAAGAGAGAATTGGACAGACTAACCCTAGAAGCTCTTCTCAATTGATAGTTTACATATCACAGCCAGAGCAGAGCTTCCAACCACTGGCATCCTGTAGACCCAAGAATGCCCGTAGCCTCCCTTCTGATTCTGCCACTGCCTCCCAGCTGGTCTCCCTGATCCATTCTGGTTCTGTCCCCAGCCCAGTGAGCTCCCCACAGTCACCATTTGGACGGCCGGTCATTCAGCAATCGTACTTATTTATCCTGCTGGGGACCAGGCACTGTTCTAAGTGCTCGGGATATGGCAATGAACAAATTAGATACACATACAAAAATAAAAAATTCCTGCCTTGCCTTGGCCAGCTTGGCTCAGTGGTTAGAGTTTCGGACCCCCAGACTGAAGGGTCCCAGGTTCTATTCCAGCCAAGGGCACATATCTCTGTTGCAGGCTCGATCCCTGGCCCAGGCCAGGGAGCATGCAGGAGGCAACCAACCAGTGTCTCTCTCACATTGATGTTTCTCTCTCTCTCTCTCTCTCTCTCCCCCCCCCTTCCACTCTCTCTGAAAAGCAGTAGAAAAAAAATATCCTCTGGTGAGGATTAAAAATTAAAGATAAAAATTTCTGCCGTCATGAAGCTTCCTTTCTAGTAGGGAAACAACCAAGACACAAGAAAATACTAAAAGTGAACACTGAGGAGAAAAAAATTGAAGCCAGGAAGGAAATTTGAGGATGGTTACAACCTTTGATAAGATAGAGAAGATGCCCCTGAGAAGGCAAAACTTGGGCAAAGACCACAGGAAGGGAAAGCATGACCCACAGGGTTACCTGGGAGAAGAGTAGGCCAGGCAAAGAGAATGACAGATGCAAAGGCCCTGGGACAGAAGCAGGGCTGACAAGCTGGGAGCAGAACCAGTGGCTGGAAGGGTGATGGGAAACCAGGTCTTGGGCCATGTGGATCACAGAGAGCCTTAAGGGAACAGAGGAGTCACCGCATCTGACTCTGATCTTCACAGTGTCCCCCAGCGGCTGAGTGGAGAATACACTGAGGGGGCAGAGGTGTAATTGGAGCACAGTGAGGGGGCCTCTGCGAAACAAGGTGAAATGTGGGGCCTTGGTCCAGAGAAGCCATCGAGGTGGTAAGAAATGGTCAGATTTTTTTTTTCTTATCAGGAGTCCAATTTAATTTCACAGCTTCTGAAGGGAAATGGGAAAAGCAGGGTGATGGAAAGTGGAATACAGACCTCTCCCACATTGGCAAGCAGTGGTCAGATTCTTGATAGATTTTGAAGTAAGAGCCAAGAGACCTGAGGATGGATTTGACATGGGAGTGCAAGAAAGAGTTGAGACCATTTGCAGGGTTTTCAGCCCCAGCAAGGGGAGCACAAGTTGCCATCCACAAGTGCGGATGGTCAGCAGGGAATGGGGAAAGCAGGGAACACAGTTTCTGGCCAGTGTTCTTTATAAAAGGCAAGCCTGGTAGGACCATTTCTCTGCTTAAAATCTCCCAGTGGCTTCCCCCTGCCCTCCAGGTACAGTCTGACCTGAAAACACCTGCTACAGTCCCTAAGGGATCTGGCCCACCCAGCCCTCCGGCCACATTCCCATATACTTCCAGGTCTGCCCCTTCTACCTTCCACAAACCAACGGGCTTTCTCTTGCTTCCAGGTCTGGGCGCCTGCCCTTCTCTCTTCCTGGAAAATTTCTCCCTGTGCTTCCTACTCTGAGCCCCAATTCCCTCATCTGCCAGAGAGGGAAGGAAAGTGTAGTACCAGATGATTTTCAAGGGACCTCCCAGCTGCAGCAGTCTGCAGTCTGTGGCCCTGGGTTTCGGTGCCCTGTCTCCTTGCCTGGTGCCCGGGAAGACTAGCAGCAGAGTGCAGCCAAGAGTGTAGCCACTACAGGCTGGGGCATTCGCCATGCACCAGCCTGAAAAACTAATGCCAAGGCTTGAAGGGAAAGAGCTTGGGAGGGATAAAAGAGCCAAGTGCCCAAGAGAGTCTGGGTAGAGGTAGCAATGACCAACAGCACGGCTGAAGACTGAAGTCGACAAGAACCCCCAAGCCAATATGCCTTGGCCCCAGCAGAGCCCTCCATCTGGGGCACCTTCCCTTCCATCTGGGCTCATCCTTCACAGAGACTCCCGCAGCCTCTTCCCTGAACTAGTCCACAGTCTGCCTCTGCAGGTCCTGGCTCTCAGGCCAGTCATGCAACACTCAGCTCATAAGCTTAGAACCTTAAAAAGCCTCTAGGTGAACCCTCCCCTGGGGAAAGTGAGCCAGGGGGACACAGACTTTGCCCACATTACATGCCTAGGAGGTAGGAAAACCAGACTCAAACTCTGAGCTCCAGACTGCAAGGTCAAGTCCAGGGCTCTCTCCAGGACTCTTTCCACTCAGCTCAAATGCCCTCTCCCTTAGGAAGCCCTCCTGCTGCATCTGGACATTCACTTCTGCAAGTCTACCCCTCTGCAGTCAGTTAGTGGTGGACACATTGGTCCTCCCCTTCACCGTGGGGCTCAGACTTCATTTTCTCACCTCCATGCCCACCTACTCCCACCCAACAGAGTCGGCCTGAGCCTTATGCACAAAGGATGTCCCTTAAACTTTTTATGGAACCAGATCATGGTTATATAGTATGGTGCCCAAGACACAAGCTTTCAGCCAGGAGATGCGCACCTTACCAAATGGGCAACCTGTACTTCAGGGGTTGAGGGGCAAACCCAAGGGGCTGTGATCCAGGCCATTCCCCCAGCTTGCTCCTAATCCAGACATCTCTCACCTTCAGGATGTGAGGAACCCAGAGAAAGATCCCTTCTCCTCCCTCCTTCTCCCTCACCTTCCGCCCAGGGATGTGTTATGAGAATTAATGGGATAACAGATGAAGTGCCTCCAAGGAAACAGGCTACATAAATCCAAAGTGTTGTTATTAAATTCCAAATTTAGCCTCAGGATCAGTGAGGCCTGACAGGTCTGAGCTGGGAGCAATCCCAGCTGCATGGACAGGATGTCCCAGTAAAACCAGAAGCACGACATTCAGGCTTTGGGGGTCAAAGGAAACCATAAAAATCCCCAGGCCTACACCTCACAGAAGGCCAAAGATCTTCTCCTGCAATTCAGCAAACAAAGATCTTCTCGGGCAATCCCACAGAGTGAGCGGCTGGACTACGCTTTATTTGTATGCCACCAGGGACAGGAAGCATGATTCTCCCCAGAGCAGTCCCTGCCTTCTTCCATTAGCTCTGAGTTTTAAAAATTTACTCCTGTCTAATCAAACCATTTTGCCACACTTTCCACACTCAGGAACAAACCTTACCCTTTTCCCCCGTGACAGCCCTTAACCAACAGCACCTCTATCTGCTCATTTCCAGGACGTTCAAACAGGCCACACAAGCCATCACCTGAAGGCAAGCCACCCTGATGCTCTTCTCTGAATGGGCTCCACTTCATGGCTTCCAAAGATAACACAACCTCCAGCAGTGGGCTGACAGGACAGGGCAGAATAGGACTCACCATTCCTTCACTTGAGCTGCCCGCTTCCTATGAAGGCTTTTTCTAACATCCAAATCACACTGTGAAATCACATAATCTGCATTTAGGTTTCAGACCATAGCCCCTGCCACACATGCATCTGGTTAGTCAGCACCCCAAAGAACCCTAGAAATAGTGCCCAAGCTGATGGAACCTCCTGGGAGCAGAAATCACAGCAAAGGGATGGGCGAAGGCCTTGGAGCCAAACTGACTGAAGTTCAAGGCCCAGCTGTGCCACTGACTAAACAACCCTCAGCAAGCGGCTGAAATCCTGAGCTTCAATTTGCTCATCTCTGAGCTGAGGACAATAAAACTTGTTGACAATAAACCTTGCAAAACTGTTGTGAGGACAAAAGAGAATACATATAATTGCCTAGCGTAAGAATAGTAGATGCTTAATAAAAGGCACTGTTTCATTCAAAGTCTCACGGGAGCCTTGACAACAGTTTCCAAGGACAGCAAACCCAACAAGTGGCAGCACAGTCCACCGATTTTCCACAAGGGTGCTAATACCACTCAGTGGGGAAAAAACGGTCTTCTCAGCAAGTGGTGCTAGGCCAGTGAGCAGCCACACGCCAAAGAATGAGGTGAGACACCTTCCTCACGCCACACAAAAACCAACTCAAAATGCATCACAGACCTAAATGAAAGTGCTAAAACTATAAAACTCATAAAACAAAACACAGTTATCTTTGAGACTTTGGGTTAGGTAATGTTTCTTAGATAAAATATCAAAAGCACAAGTGACAAAAGATAATTTGGATTCATCAGAATTTTAAACTTCTGCTTTTTAACCACCACCCCAACCTGGCCGACATGGCTCAGCGGTTGAGCATCGACCTGTGATCCAGGTGTGGTTTCACTCCGTCGGGGCACATGCCCGGGTTGCAGGCTCGATCCCCAGGAGGCAGCTGATCAATGACTCTCTCATCATTGATGTTTCTCTCTCTCTCTCCCTCTCCCTTCCTCTCTCTGAAATCAATACAGACATATTTCAAAAAACGAAAACAAAAAACAAAAGGGACGAACTTCCAGTTATAAGTTCTGGGACTATAATGTACAGAATGGTGACCAATCAGCAATAATGTATTGTACATTTGAAAGTTACTAAGAGAATAGACTTTAAAAAGTTCTTGTCAGAGGAAAAAAGAAAATTTCTAACTGTGGGGTGATAAATGTTAACTAGACTTATTGTGGTAATCATTTCACATTATACACATATATTGAATCATTATGCTGTTATATACCTCAAACTAACACTATGTCATATGTCAATTATATCTCAATGAAATGAAAAAAACACTTAAAGGTAGAACATTAAAAAAAGAAAAAGAAAATGGCACCTGAGGAACAAACGGCTCACCTGCCATCAGGGGGGAAGCCAGCTCAAGGTGAAAGGCTTGAAGTTCAGTCCTTTCCCCACCACTGATAGGCTGAGGGACTCGGGGGAAACTCCCTGACCTCTCTGTGCTACTTGCATGCAAAAATAGAGGTGCCGCATCACCTGGAGCTTCCTTTCCTTCTGCGAGGAGGCCTGAAGGCAAGCAGCACCCTGTGTCATGTTTCCTCCCCCAAGGAGAGCTGTTTGCCTACTGGTTGGGCAAATTTCTAACCAACTCCCTGAATCGTCAGACAGTAGGGGCCAGCAAAGGGCTGGGCCAGCCCCTCTCTCAAATCCCCTCTGGCTCTGCGATGTGCACGTCTACAGCTTTCTGAATTCATGATTCCAGAGACTAACAGCCCAGGCAGAGCAGTGGCTGGGTGAGCGGTCACCGTGAGGGGTAGGACGTCAATCCCTGGATTAATGAGCAATGCTGAAGCCCCACACTTGCGCAGCCCCTCCCTCTGAAGCAATGTATTTTCAGAAGAAATATACACTGCAGCTGAGAGAACAGGGTGTAAATCTTTCCTTCCTCCAAGCAACGCAGAGAGAAATCTATAGAGACAAATCCTTGATGTCCAAAGATGTGGACTTTTAAAAATCCAATTTGCCAGCTTCTACCTTACTGCCTTGCACCCAGTCCCTGTCCAGGCTTAAAGGGATACAGGAGATGGATGTGTGCAGCTGGGCTTCCCGCTGCCTTGCTGTCTCCCTGAGTAGGGCCAGTCTGTCTCCTCCTCGACTCCCCAAGGCAGCATTTTCTATGCGTAGAGGAAGTGCCGTCAGCCCCCTTCTCAGCACCATTCCCTTATCTTAGAGTAGGAAACTGAGGCCAGAGAAGGGGACTCGCCTGAGACCTTGAAGTATGGTTGGGCACAGGTAAGGCTCGAAGACAGGCCTTTCACTCAGCACTCTGGTCCCCCACCCAAAGTGTCCAGGACAGAAGCATTGCACTGCAGGGAGAACACTGAACCAGGGCTAGGCCTCTGGGGTTCAACATTCCTCCTCCCAAAGAAACTGCCAGCCCTTGGCTGGGCAGCTACAAGAGGAATGCCATCTGCACAGGCTCTGCAGACACTGCAGCACAGATGGGTGGGCAGCGCCATGCACATGTGAACAGCAGAAAGCCCTGCAGGTTCAGCTTCCCTGCGTGGGCCGAATCCTATAAACAAGACTACCATCCCCATTAGACCTTCTTGGAGAAGAAAGTGACCTCTCCAGTTGATGTAGCATCAGGCTTTTTTCAGGCTTCTGCAAGGGTAGCAGCCCTGACAACAAAGCAGGCAGCATCCAAGCCTGTGCCCACAGCGCCCCCGCGTGGGCGTCTATGTGGCTCATCAGACCTCTTTATTCCACTAAAGGGGATGTCTTTAGTACCACCCCTCCTAGTCTCCAGGACTGTCCCCTCTATTATGTCTTCCCCTCCATTCCCCCAGCTCAGTGTTTCTCAAACTTCAGCCCACATCAGAACCACCTAGAGGACTTGTTAAAACACAGGCTTCTGGGCCCCAGCCTCCGTTTCTGATTGAGTTCTGGAGTGGGGCCTGAGAATCTGCACTTCTAGCAAGTTCCCTGTTGCTGGAACTGCCTGTTCAGGACCACTTTGGGAGAACCACTGCCTTAGCTAATCTCTGCACCCATCAAGACTCAGTACAAGTCCTAGCTCCTCAGTGAGAAGTTCCACAAATGTCCCCAGACCTGTCATAGAATGTCTAAGCTGTGTAATTTTGACCAAGTTCCTTAACCTCTTTTAGCCTCAATCTCTTCATCTATAAAATGGGGATAATAGTACCTCCCTCATAGAGTAGTTATAAAAGGTAAATAGGATAATTTGTGCAATAGGCTTTCTATGTTCCTGGCACCTAGAAAACTATTCTGCTGTCATTGACTATTTTATTAGCAAAGGAATAGTAGTACCACTATTCATTTGCCAGCTTCTTACGGCCAGAGACCAGGTCTCCTACTCAAAGATACTCAATTCTCATAGGCAGAAGAGACCTCGGAGACTCTTCAGTTCAGTTTCCCTAAACAAGCTGATCAGCAGAAGCATCTGGAAGTTGTTGAAACTCAGATACCTGGGTTTCTAGGACCAGAGGCCTTGGACATTTGTATTTTGAACAAGCCTCCACATGCTAGGCTTGGAAGCCACTTATCTAGCACTCGAACCTCATCTAAACAGAGAAATGCAGGCCCAGAAAACGGAAGCCCCTTGCCATTCCATGGCCCCAGTTTGCTGGAGGATGGGTAGGGATCAGAAAGATTTCCAGATTCCAGTCTAGTCCTTTCCCAAGCTAAACTGTATGGATGCCCTAACCTCCGGCACAGATCCCCTCCTACATACATGGTGAGCAGTCCAACAGGTGAAGTGTCTCCCATGCAGAGGAATTCAGCATGTGTCAAGGACACTCAATCCATTGCTGAATATCTGATTCTCCAGTGTATTCATTCAACCACAATATTGAAGAGAAATCCTTGGCCTGGCATACAAGGTCCTCCCTGACCTGTTCCCTGATGAGCTCTCCAGTCTCATTGCCCACCAGAACCTCTCTTGTACCCTAACTCCCAACCAGACCAGACAATTTGTTGTTCTAGGTGGTCTCACTTCCGCAGCATCTGGCCTACAGAAGTTTAAGGGTGAGTGGGCATGGAAGGACAAATGAAGAGTGTGGAAGTCTGTTCACTCCCTAGAACTTAGGAAAGCCTCTACTTTGTCACCATAAATGAATGGAAGTGGGATACCTGTGTACTACCGCAGCCAACCTGAAGTCTAGTTTTGAAATGGAATTTCTCCTACTACAAATGCATTGTGCAAAACTGCTGGAAACCATCAGTCACGGCAGGGCCTTCCAGCTCACTGATAATGCCTACCTGCACTCTGCTCCCACCCTCCCAATCTGGTCGCCTCTTCCCCCAGCAGAACGACTGGTATTACCTCATACCACAGCTGCCTGCTGTTCCACCTGTGTTCCTTCCCGGCTTTCATGGTCCCAAGTGAGACCCCTGCTCCAGTGTGTCCAGATCAGACCACGTGTCTCACCCCAGGGGATGTTATCCTCTCAAAAGCGAGCCAACACCCAGCCCCCTGCCTCTCGCCTCTGATCCCTATGACACAATTTAACAGAATTATGCACCGTCTGTTGCTTCCTGGTAAGGAGCAGAAGCCAAGCCATGAAAATGTTTTAAGTTGCTAAGCCCACTCCGAGCTTTGAAGAGGAACTGCTTCTTCATCCATCTCCCAGGGCAGGGACTAGCACACAGCTCAGTAGCAAATGGGGAATTCAGTTGGCCATCTAGTAAATGGTTCAATAGCTCCCTGGCAAGACACCTTGCTGAACACATAGTAGGTACATAAATCATGAGTCTTATACACCATTTTATGTCCTACAGAAAACAGCTACTCAATATTTGAGTGAATAAATGCACGAGGACTGGAGTCATTCAATTGCGTTCCAATCTCTGCCCCATCACTTAGTTGGGCAAGTTGCTTAACTGCTCTAAACCCTCTCCAACGTGGGTCCAGTTAAGACCTGACTCTTAGGGTTACTGTGCACATTAAAGGAGGTATTTATTAACAGCACCTGCCTCAGCTCCAAGAGTATGGTGTATTTAAGATGTTGCTTTTCCCAAGACCCCAAGCCTGGGCACAGTAAGGGGACGCTGCAAATTGAAAGAACTGGTGGCTGCTGCTGTTACCTCGTTGTCTCCCCACCTGTCCTTGTGGTGACACCACACACATCCTCCCTGGGCTGCTCCTGAAGCCTAGCTCCCCTCCATCAAACCCCCCTTTCCAACTTTGCTTGGAGGCAGGGGTTGGATGCAGAATCAGATTTTTGGAAAATATAATTTTCCTGAGCCATAAGATTTTGGTTATTATTCTGAGAAGCGGGACATCACAGAAAAGTTTTAACATGAAGACACATTTGTTTTCAAAAAATCATTCTGGCTGCAGAAGAAAGGATGAGAGAACAGGAGCCTGGCCGGCATGGCTCAGCAGTTGACCATCAACCTGTGACCCAGGAGATCGCAGTTCAATTCTTGATCAGGGTACATCCCCAGGCTTCGGGCTCAATCCCCAGTAGGGAGCATGCAGGAGGCAGCCAATCAAGGACTCTCTCATCATTGATGTTTCTCTCTCTCTCTCCCCCTCTCCCTTCCTCTGTCTGAAATCAATAGACATAATTTAAAAAGAGAACAGGACTGCAAACAGGGTAGCCAGTGAAAATTGTAGTCATTCAGGTGAGAGGTGGTGATGTGGCAGTGCAGAGGTGGACAATGGTTTGTGGATTTTAGATATTTTAGGAACTTTAGCTCCTAAAATGTGCAGCTACTAAAGGAATTTGGGGGTGTAGTTCTAAAGCAGGCTATAAAGCACCCCAGTATTCACTGGGCTCTTCAGAACTGCCTTTTTCAGAACCACCTCTGGCTGCTTCTCACCACTCTCCAATGATCCTTGCTACTATTCTCACAAAGCCTCAGCCCCCACTAGTAACAAGTTGAGGGAAGAGATGTGGTCTCCCTGTTGACTCTGATTAGTAAATGCAACCTTGCATTTTTACAGATGCTTTCAATGCCTGTTGACAGCAGCAGTGTGGTCTGATTACTGTCAGGGGCAAGGAAGTGCTGAATCTCCAGGAACCCTTAAGTTCAATAGCACAATTGCCCACAATTTAAAGAGAATCCCTGCAAGTCCCTGCTTCCTGTCACACTTGCTTAGCACTTCAGTTTCCAAACTGTTCTCAAAGATGCATCATCATCTGAGCTTCAAAATAGCCTTGAGAGTCAGGTCAGCAGAACAAGTACCCTTGAGAGCCCTATTTAAACCCAATCAGGGGACCAAGTGACTTGCCCATCAGCTGGACAAAATGGAAGGAAAGGAGCACAGAAGGGACACAGGACCAGAGGACAGACATGTGAGGATGCAGGCTAGCTGCAGGGGCAGAAGCCATGGTGGACTAGAGAGCAAACACCTATCCTGAGGCTTGCAGCCAAATCTGTAAACCTTACCAACTGCCATCATGCAGGAAGGGGGGCCAGCTGTTGCTTCCTGATATTTAAAGAGGCTGGAAATCTGAATCTTTGGTAAAATCTGTCATTTAAAAATGCTCACCTGTCCAACAAAGCTTCTGGACCAAGACTGCCAGTTTGTGACTTTCACATCCCAGCCCAGGCAGCTCTCCTAGAAAAACAGGCCCAGCCAGAGTTAATCACAATCCCCTTCTCCAAAGAGGATACACTACAAACTGCCCTCCCTGAGCATATCCCAATAAAAAAGAAACTCTACATCTTGTGACTTTGATGCTAACCTTCACCTCCATTCAGGCTCCCTACAGCTGTGCCCTTTATCCTATCAGTACCTTAGTACCCCACTATGAAAACCACCTCCTACCTTCAGTTCTTGATCCAGTTTCCACTACCCCTGCTCAACTTTGTGACCCCCAACTCCTGGGACCACACCCTTCCAAACCCTGCTTCCAGCTTCACCTCCTGCCCTATACCTGGCCAGACCAAATATAACCTCTCCGTTTTCCCAGCATCTTCCCAGTCTTGCCCCTGCATGCTGCTCCACCAGTGCTCTACTCCCAAACTCAGTCACTGGAAACTGCATCCCCTACTGCAACATTTGTCATCAGGCATGAATGACCTCTGGCCTCCGCGCCGCTCACCTCAAATCCCCTACTCCACACCCATTAGTCATTTGGGTTAAAACTGGTGTATAGACCTAAGTCCCCAGACTCCTTCACTCTCCCTACTAGAGACAATCTGTTATTACCTGGTCCTAGCAAGAGAACCCAACAGGCCACTGGTTCCACACAGGTATGCAGCCTCAGCATAACCTCAAATGGAGCCCCCACCTTCAGCCAGCAGGTTCAGCCCCCTCAGGTATCTATTCACACCCTAACCTCCAGGCTGGAGCTCCTTCAGTCAAGCCCTCACCATTCCCTCCTGCAAACCTGGTATGTCTTCTGTGGTCACAATTCTTGCTTTTTCCTGGATCCCCTTTCTACCCAGCCAAGCAGGTCTTTCAAGTCCTCTACTGCTTCCTGAGGTTTCCCTGGAACTTATCATCCACTGCATGGTTCTTAATAGCATTTGTAAACTTGACTCCCAGATGGACTCACCCGAAGTACAAGCCAAACTTCAGGGGAAAATGTCACCTAAGACCCACAAGCCATTAATGCCTCCTCCTCTCTCAAACACCCAAACTCTTCGTATTTTTTACCCTCTCAAAAGGTACCTCAAGCCACACACTAACCCTAAAAACCCTCCTCAAATCTCCCAACCCCATACAACTGAACAATAACCCAAAGTTCAAGAGGAATACACATCCTGATGCCTGAAAAAAACATGATCAGCATCCAGCAAAGGAAGAGTAGCACTAGATAACCCTCAATGTTTCACAAAATGTATAATCAGAGTTAACAAGCAATTACACACCACACCCAAATAGTCATTCCACTAGAGCCTCTTTCAAATTCCCCACTCATAATAAACCAGTCACATATCCCAAAACCATAAACCTATACAACACACAAGTAACAATTCTGACAGATCCTGTTTAGGATAAATGAAAATGTGACCTAGTCATTTTAATTTTTATTGAAGCCAGCAAATAATCTTTTCAGTAACAAAAACTAAGGGGGGCTCTAGAAAGACCAAAAAGGAATTCAGATTTTGAGTGTCTTTCAGATACACACCGACTACACTGATGGCAAATACTAACATGAGCCCTATGTGCCCCATGGTGCCCATCCTCTACTCCTGACGTCTTTGTGCCATTAAATGGAAGGATAAACACCACCCCATCATACCAAGTTTTCAGTGAATGCTTCATGGATCATGTGAACTTGGGCAGCAATGTAAGTCCACTAAACAGCAGACTAATTACACTACCAGTAAACGGCAAACATATTTCAAACAACCAGACACATAAAAGTTCTTAGTTTATTAATCCTCTCATGAAAAATCTGCACAATCACCATAGATAAAGTCACTGAAGAATCTTTACTCCTTCTGTGAATCAAAGAAAAAAAAATTTAGTTAGAAACTGAAATGTACTTCACAAATTCAAGTTCAAAGTTTTCAAAAAACTAAATTAATGACACTCATGCAGAACAAATATTAGTAATCTAGAATCATGTTAGGCTTGTGTAATCATAACACAACGCAAGCATCAAGAAATAAAACACTCAAGTTAGGAACGAAACAAATGAGGTAAATATTACTATATTTTAAAAACAAAACCATGTCACTATTAGTATTTAACAGGCTATAACTCAAGAGCATTTGCAAATCTACTTCTACATCTATTTCACATGCCCTACTTTTAAATTTTGTCAATAAACCAAGTCTAGCAAGCTAAATGAAAAGCTTGAATTATATATACCTGTTGTTCAATCTCCAGCTCACTGAATCAGTGGCAGGGAAGGGAGAAGGGAAGAGGGGAAAGAAACATTCATTAATAGTCCCCTTTGAAACTCCAAAATAACCTGCATTTAAGTGCATGCAATCAGATACCTTGAAGATGATCATTTTGTTCTTTGCAGTTGTATATAGAACACTCCTTAGACACACTCACTGATTTTATTACTCCCAATTCTGAGAATACCTTGCTTGATTACTCTGGTTCTTATGCAAATAAGGTGGCGTGATGACTTCACAGTGAAGAGAGATCAGCATAACGGTAATGCCAACCCAGGCTGCCACTGCCTACTACTTATAGATGAAGTAGGCATACCTGAGCCCGGGGCCCTCTGCTCTGTCCAGCAACACTATGCTGGGCACACACACTAGCACCATCGGCAGAGTGGTAATCATCCCAGACTAAAGTCTAATTTAACTGTGGTGGGAGAGCCCTACATGATCAAGCAAGTCTTTTAAAACTTGGCTCAGCTCAATACTTTAAAAGCCACCATTCACAGCCAACAAAAGTAATGCAAATTAGTATTAAAAGAGGCAGAATTTAGCTAACGTTAAAATGCTTCAACTGTTTGACCAATTCCAACATCTGAACAAAAACTGAAATAAAAGAAACACTATTATGCCTGACTTTTTTAAGCCAAAAAATACACGTGCTTGCCCTGGCCAAGTAGTTCAGTTGGCTGAAGCACTGTCCTGATAAGCCAAGACTGCGGGTTAAATCCCATCAGGGCACCTATAAGAAGCAACCAACAAAGGCATAGATACATGAACAAGAAATCAATGTTTCTCTCTCCCTTCCTCTTTCTAAAATCAATAAAAAATAAAAAGCTTGTGCTCATTTATGCATTCATTTTCCAGGTGGCTTTTCAGAGCAGTGCTAGTGAAATGCACCACTGCAACTTGAGGAGGAAAAGTGACGGCTCAGGTCCCCACAGGTTGCCCCTCTGCAGCTGTCACCACTGAGCTCTAACACATGAGACTCAGGCTAAATGAAGAAGAGAATGTGTTAAGCATCCTTCAAATCTAGATCAGAAGACAAATATTGACTGTTCTTTTCTTCAACCTCCAGACTTCTGTCAACAGGGGTAAGCCTCACAAACAGGGAGTGGCTTTAAGCAGCAAGTAGTTCCTCTGGCAGTTGGTTACTGTTAACTCCATGGTGCTGGGAAGTCAATGTTATCTGAGTTCCAGGCAGGCAGAACAGGTTTACGGCATGGCCTGGCAGGGTGTCACAGCACACAGGGGCAGTGACCACCACTGTTCCAGAACCCTACTACCCCCAACCCAGGCTCAGCCCACTTTACAACTGGTTTAGGCTGCTCAAATGTGCAAAATGTGCTTAAAATTGGTTAGTGGACCATTCTGACCAAATACTTGTAGAAAAAGCGTATGCATCAAAAGCTTTAATGTGAATATACAATTATACAGGAAATTTTTCAACTAAAAAAATCTATCAGATGAAAAGTCAGAGATCAGTGAAAAACAGTGAGATGGTAAAGGAGATGGTACAAGGCAGTTTTGCGTGGATGATCCCAGGACACAGGCATTGCCAGGTGTCCTGGACCAGTTTATTACCAGAGCTCCCAGAGAATGGACCAGTCTCCAAAGTCCCCAAGGAAAGACCGCTCATAACTGGATGAGAGGACCTTTCCCAACCGTGTTAAGTAAAGCCATTTCCCGAGTATGTAACTTTCTGGGACACAGCTTCCCAAGTGTAATTAAAAGGTGCCTACTTAGTAGGATATCCACCTTCCTCCACTGGGTCCCTTCACACCAAAACATGCATTTGAGTTTCCAAAATAAGTGTGATCAAAACCGTTCCTCCTCTGTTCACAGTATACTATTTTAAAACACAGCAGTGGCGTTATAACAAACCATACTGTGAAACTCTGTTGTTCAAAAGCCAACATGCACAAAAAGCATCAAAGCAAACTCAGTGAAGGTGATGCATCCCACACCGTGCTCAAAATCTCAGTACCTGACAGACACTTCATTTCTGATGAACAAGAAATCCAAGAAAGACGGAAAAGGCAAAAAAAAACAAAGTTCACAGAACACTTGATTATTTGTTAATTTAACAACCCAACACCTTAATTCAACTGTTTAGAATTAGCTAGGCAAAGCTGGTAAAAAGCTGCTATCATTAAAATCACTGAAGTCTTGGCTAGCTGGAGAGGTAAACAACCGAGATTTCAGCTGCCTCTCCAGTACGCCAGGAAAACACGGGCCACATTGATTCAACTGCTTCTTAACCCAGTTGTCCATTTTAAAGTAAGTTCAGTCTCAGAAAACTAGATCTGCTCCTTCGGTGAGTCTATGCCAATTAGCAGTAAAATGAAAACTTCTCCTGACTGGGCCTGCAAGGCGCCCACCAGGATGACCACTGAACCGATGTGGCCCCCACGCTATGCTAATCTGTGAGCTGTGGCAAAGCTACTGTGGGAGAAGCTACTCTACTGAGGTGGTGTTAAGATACTACATTACATAGCTTCTCAAAATACATTACCTTCTGTAATCCAGAAGAAGTGGAAGGGAAGAAACATTAAGAAAGGTTATTAGACAATAAAACCCCTTTTCTAGAAACTCAAGACCTGCAGTAGACACTTGTTCTCCCCGAGGCACCATACCTTTTTGCCAGCACCAACGCTGGCCTTGGCCGTGCCCCTGACCTTCTTCATCCTGTTCTTGCGCTCCTTCCTCTGTTTCCTTGAGGTCTTCTTCTTCTCATACAGGCCATGCTGGAAGAAAAAGGATCTATACAGGTGACTTGGACCAGGCTGGACCTCAAGAAATGCAGCTCCCCAAACTGAAACTTTCCAAGTGCATTTAATACTTGAACAGAAAGGGTCATTAAATTAAGAAACAGTGCATACAAAATAGTATAGGAAACAAATGTCCACTCAGCACTCCCTGCATGGCAAGTTGAGGGGAACAGGCTATTATTGTCCAGCCTTAAACCTACAACCAACAAGGTCCCCCCATGTGACTCCTTCAGGGTCTCTTCCATTTCATCTCCAGATTTATTACTCCCAGCTGACAGGAGCCTCTTCCAAGAGTGCCACCCACTAGCCATAGAGACTGCTATAATCTACTCCTCTTTACTCTGCCTGCTTTCGCACTTGCTGTTCCTGCTGCCTAGAAGGCTGCTTCCACATCTTTACGAGGACCTCAGCTTCAATGTCACCTACTCAACACCTCTAAGACCACCCGATTAAAGAGTACAGCATCTACCTACCACACCACAGTGACTTCCCTCACAGCTCTTCTATAGGAAGATTTATCTAATAGCAAGGAAGAAAAGGGCTTAAGAGGATAGATATAAAAAGTAACAATCCACTTGCTAGTTTACTATCTAGAACATAAGCTTGGAAGCTTGCCCAGCCCACTACTATAGTATACTGTAGTTCACTCTAGTGCCTGGCACTCAGGAAATTATCAAAAAACCTCTGCAGTTCCTGGCTACCTATGGGAATTAAGTCCAAACTCAGACGTTTGGCATTAAGGATCTCACTTTATTTGGTGCCAACCTACCTTTCCAAACTCATCCCTACTTCCAGTTCCTATCTCCAGTAATAATACTTCACCTGCCCTTCTAGACCCCGCTCAAAAGCTACCCCCTCAAATGCTGCAGACCCCACCTCTGAACCCCTATAGTCTCCATGTTCCTTTATCAAAGAACCTTTTCTCTTAACCTCTTAAGAGTTCTTTAGATCTGTATGTTGTCCCTCCCCAGACTGCTTGCTCTTGCTTATTTCACAGTACCCGCAATACAGTGCTATTGAAAAATGCCTTCAGCAGTTGTTGAACAAAATAAAGATACCTACTCTCGCAAGTCTATGTTTGGGTTCATTTTTCTTTGCGTAATCCAAGGAATCATAAATCATGCCAAAGCCAGTTGTCTTTCCACCACCAAAATGGGTTCTAAATCCAAACACAAAGATAACATCTGGTGTGGTCTTGTACATTTTGGCTAGTTTTTCCCGAATTTCTGTCTTGGGTACTGTTGCTTTCCCAGGGTGAAGGACATCAATGACCTAAAAGGAAATATCAAGTTTAGCATTTCATGAAACACATCTTTAAAACTGAAGAACAATTAACCCAACTTTGATGTGCCCCTTCCTTACCATTTGCTTCCGCTGAAGTAGTCTATTGGTCATGAACTTCCTGGTCCGGATAGTTACTGTGTCATTCTGAAAACATAACACACTAGTTAATAAAACTACTCCTTTCCTTGGCCTTGCTGTGATTTTCCAAGACTTAGAACTTCGCTGTCCAAATCAGTAGCCACTAACCACATGTGAATAATTAAATAAAGTTCAAAAAGCAGTTCCTCAGCAGCAGAAGCCACATTTCAAATGTTCAACAGCCACATGGATTAGTAGCAGGAAAGCTTCAATACAAAGAAAAAAGGCACGAATTCCTACCTCCCCCTAACCCACTTATCACAGTGCCTAACTCACAGGGAATACCTCACAAGCACTAAGCACTGAGAAAATGCAGTCAACAGCTATGTGTGAATCGTGGAGCACGGTATGGCAAGCTCAGCACTACTGATATTTTGGTTCCACGAATTCCCAGCTGTGGGGACTATCCTAAGCATTTTAAGATGTTTATCAGCAACCTTGGCCTCTAAACACTAGATTCCGGTAGCACTCCCACTTCCCAGTTGTAACCAAAAATGTTCCCAGACTTTGACCCCTTTGAGACAAAAGTCACCCCCACTAAGAAACAGCTTCTCTGGAGTAAAAAAAGGGGGGGGGGGCCTCACACAAGTGTTACAGCCCCAGTACCGTGTTTAAGATCCTGCACAAACCTGACACAAACGCTGCCTACGCCTACCTGCAAATAAACTACCCTTCTTGAATGACCAACTCCCTACAGCCCATTAAGCTCTTTTACACAGTAACTACCAAGAGATGTCGGCACTTAGCATGTTTACACGGACTAAAATAAATTTTACCCAGAGGATGGAGAAGGGGGAGGGTGTCACACGCCAACGTCTGACTGCTAGGTTCCAATTTGTTTGAAAAACCACACCAAATTCTCTTCAACAATACTTATGAAAATAAAGGGTCAGGGAAAACTGGCTCGCCAAGTGGAGTGGACTTGAAAACTGGTGCTGAACCTTTCGAATGACAGACGTAACCAGTCACAAGGATGTTGGCGTCTCTTCCCCGGGCGTCAGTTTCCCCGAAGTATAACGAAAGGACCCAACCAGCTGACAACACTCCGGCTTACACACGGTAAGGGTCCCATTCGCCCCAGCTCGCCCGGGGGCTGCCATCTCCTGCAAACCACCTAGGCCAAGGTGCGACCGTAGGTGCGGTGTTTCACCCCACTTCACCCCACCCCACCCCATTCCCACCCCATCCCAATCCAATCCTCTAAGCGCCACGGAGACAACAAATGCAGCAGCCGGCCCTCGATTCTGACGCCCGGCGTGTCCGGGTCGGCAGCGCAGCCTGGAAACCCCGCCGGCGGCTCCGCGGCCCTCGGCAACCGGCCTCAGTCAGACGCGGCCAGGAAGGAGAAACCACGTCTCGGGGGGCCGTCGCGCAGACGAGGGAAGCGGGGGACGAAGGATGGCTCGGATACGCAGCGGATGACTGCCTGGTACGGGGAGACTCACCATGATGAAGGCTAGTCTTCAAGCAGCCAAGGAGGAAAAGAGAGCCACTCTGCGCCGGCCAATCATATCAACGCGTACGGAAGGACCCCGAGCGGCGCCGGCGTGGGGGCGTGGCCAGGCAGCGAGGCCGACCGCGCCAATGCCGGATTGAAAGTGCCCATGGCCCCGCCCATTCCATCTTTGACCGGAGGACTAGGTTTACAAAAGCTCGTGTTCAATTTCAGTTCAGTTCATTACTATCTGAATTATCGCTACTTAATATTTCTGTAAATCAAATAATAGTTTAAATGAGCTCCAGCCAAGGACAAATGCCATGTGATCTCACCTATGTGTAGAGTCTAACGAATAAATAAGTTTGAAACAGACTCATAGACCCAGAGGGCAGACTGGTGGTCGCCAGAGGGGAGGGGCTGGGGGACTGCGTAAAAGGTGAAGGGTTAAGTCCAAATTGGTGGTTACAAAATAGTCAGGGGATGTAAAGCGTAGGGATTATAGTCAATAATATTGTGGTAACTATGGACAGTGCCAGTTGAGTACTGGAACTATCAGGGGAAGCGTGTACCATTGTCCAACCACTATGTTATACACCTGAAACTAATATAAAATAATAATGTCAACTGTAATTGAAAAATAAAGTTTAAAAATGAAATAAAAAAAAATTACCTGCAACAGAGTTAGAAGTTAGTAAAGCTGGAAGACACCATAGGAGTTCCTATTAATCAGTCTCCTCATTTTACAACTAAAGAAAGTGCAGAAACCCTGACTCAAAACCTTTGCTGTTTCAAGTGCACAAGCTGACTGTTTTGATTTATTGCTAATTAGTATTTTTCTGAGATTCTCTGTTGATTTTCTTATTAAAAATGAGCCCCGCCAGTCGTGGCTCAGCGGTTGTGCATAGATAGACCCAGGATCCAGGATGTGGAGGTTGGATTCCCCACCAGGGCACAGGCCTGGGTTGCAGGCTCCATCCCCCATTGGGGGCGTGCAGGAGGCAGCGATCAATGACTCTCTCTCATCGCTGATGTTTCTATCTCTCTCTCTCCCTCTCCTTTCCTCTCTCTGAAATCAATAAAGATATATTTTTTTTAAAAATTAGTAACTTTATCTTTTTCTGCAAATCTTAGTTCTACAAAAATTGAGCTTTTAATGAGTACTTGCTTGATCCAGAAATTTAGTTGTTCAAAGGGAAAGAAACATGCAAATACAAAGAATATAAGTGTGCATGTTCAAAGAGAGACATTAAGAAAGAACTTCCCCAAGGTTAGTGTGGACCCGGAGACCAGGATGCAGGCTCTGAGGGTAGCTTTCCTGTATGCTTCAGAATAATAAGAACAGTTAATGTTCATTGAGCGATTGCCATGTGCCTGTTACATCCTAATTACTTTTACCTTCATTATGCCACTTAATCATCCCACCAACTATAAGAAATAGGGTACCTACTACTTAACACTTTTTTTTTTAATATGTCTTTATTGATTTCAGAGAGAGGGAGAGAGAAACATCAATGATGACAGTCATTGATCGGCTGCCTCCTGCATGCTCCCTGCCAGGGGGATCGAGTCTACAACCCAGGCATGTGCCCTACTGGGAATCAAACCTCAATCACCTGGATCTAGGTCAATGCTCAACTGAGCCATGCCAGCCGGGCTACTTACCACCTTTATAAATGGGTAACTAACCAAGACACAATAAGGTTAAATAACTTTCCTAAAATCACACAACCTGGAGGCACTGTGGTTCCAGAATCTTTGCTCTTAACCTCTAGTCACTCATCGAATCTTGTTGGTATAGTATTGTCAACATTTCTCCAAAGATATAATAAGTGATTAACTGCTGAAATAGGTTAGCAAAACCCATTTTGCTTTGCTTTTTGTCTGACACATTATTGTTTTACTAGTGCGGATTCATGGAGTCTGAAATTTAGATAGCATTCCTTCATAAAATTCAAAGATTGTTGATTCACTTTATTGGGTTCTATTTAGAGTTTCTCAAAGTAGTAAAGAAATTTCCGGTTCTGTAGCTCTAAGTCCTATGGTGGTGTGGTTTCCTTCCTAGTCTCGTGCACTAAAGTGTCACATTAGGATCACCTCCCACAAGTGGTCACAGACTGTAGGCAAGCAATTTATTTCGATGCATGAATTCTCTTTTCTTCCTATGCTCTCTATCTTGTTTCCCTAGCTCACTGTGGCTCACTTTTCACTCTAAATGGACATTTTCAGCTTCTGTTTCTGTGATCAAGAATATGAGTTTACCCTTGGCCGGTGTGGCTCAGTTGGTTGAGCATCACCCCCTGCACTGAGAGGTTCAATTCCTGGTCCAGGCACACGCCTGGGTAGCCGGCTTCATCCCCAGTGTGTGGGGGGGCACACAGGAGGCAGCAGGCAGCCCATCAATGGTTCTCTTTAATAAATGCTTCCCTTTCTCTCTCTCTCTCCCCCTCCTCTCCCTTTCTCTCTCTCTCTCTCAAATCAATAAAACATATATTTTTTTAAAAAGGGTGAGTTTAATTATTTTATTTTTCAAAATAACTTTGTGAACTGGAGGAGCATGCATGGCCATGTCCTCTGCCTTGTTTCTTTTGTTGGTTGTCCAGATGGTGCCCTTGTTCCTTGGGAGGGTTCATTTTAGCCTCCAACTCTCCCAAACAGTTAGAGGCTTTAATGAAGAGGATATTAATGTTGCCCCACCCGCATGGCTCAGCGGTTGAGCATCGGCCTAGGATCCAGGAGATCGCGGTTGGATCCCCCGTCAGGGCACATGCCCAGGCTGCGGGCTCGACCTGCAGCAGGGGCGTGCAGGAGGCAGCCGATCAATGACTCTCATCATCCGTGTTTCCATCTCTCCCTCTCTCTGAAATCAGTAAAAATACATGTTTTTTAAAGAGGTGGTATAATTGTTAATAATGACTATTGTTTATTTTATGCAATTTTTGGCTCTCTGGCTGTCTGAAAGGTCCTGAGGCAATGGGCTGTCGTTTATCTGCAGGTGTCAGATGACCTGGAGAAACGGAGCTGAAACGGGATTTTGAAAATACAGGAGCCCCTCCTGCAATTCCCAGGAGGCGCCACAAGAAGGCGGTGTAGGTAGAACTAAAAATTCGGCGCTCCCGCTGCCTCTCTTGCCGGACCCGCCGGCGAGTAGCGGAAGCGGAAGCGACCACGTGAGGTGCTTTGCAGTGGCCGGGAGTCTGCGGCGGATGTGTCAGTAGGAGGCGTGGAGCTCTTCCCTCGGGTGCGGGAAGACGTCGCTTTTCTAATCCTGCTCCCGCGGCCCGAGGCGCTTCCCCGGCAGCGGTCACCATGGTGAAGGAGCAGTTCCGGGAGACGGATGTGGCCAAGAAAATGTAAGATGGAGCGAGACTGGCCAAAGGGCGGAGGAAGGCGGGGCAGGGGGTCGGAGGCCAGGGGTCCGGTGCTGCGAGGGTTTGAGTGGGGGCCAGTTGGAAGGGGCGGGCGGGGACCAGAGGTGTGGCAGAGGTCAGAACTACCAGGGTAGGTCAGAGAACACTGATGAGGCAGAGAGCGTATCGGCACCCAGGGCACAGCAGGCCGGGGGTCCCCCTGGGCGTGGGCGGGATGAGGCCGGGCTGTGGCGATGCGCCTCCGTGGCCGCAGCTCGCGTTCTCCCGAGCTCAGACGATGGTCCCTTTCTGCGGCGAACCCGTCGCCACTGCAGCGTGGGGCAGGGACTAATCCTGGTCTTGCTGTAGAGCACATGACAGGGAGGCGGTGCTGCTGACCTCAGGACAGCCTTGTGCGCTAGGGGACTGGTCCGCCGGCATGCATAGCAGTCTCCGAGGCGAGGCTGCTCTCCTGGGCCTTCTCCTTCAGAGCTTGCTTATTAGGCCGTGGCCTCTCCTTAGAGCCCCCAGTAGGCAAATGAAAATCACTCGTTCTGGCAGCATTTACTCCAGAAGGGACTGTGTGCCGGGCTAGGTGATAGGCCTTAGAGATACAGCACACCCTACTGCCCTCCTGTAGTTGGAGAAGGTCGACAAGTCAAGGTTGGCTATGGCAAGAGCAAGGACGGGCGCATAGGTGCTTCTGAGAGCACCCAATGTGAAAGGGGCTCAGGCAGAGGAGAACAGACCAAGCAGCCTCCTTTAAGGAGCACACCGGAGGGAGGAAGGGTGGGTGATGAGAAGGAAGCCGGAGACTTGAGGCCGTGCTCAGGAGTCAGCTTGCAAGCAGCGAGGGACCTTTGGAGGGCTTTAATTAAGCAGGGGAGTAGCTTGATCAAAGTTCTTCTGAAAGGTCTCTTGATTCAAAAGGGACAGGATAAGAGGGAGACCTTGGAGGCCACTGCAGGGATCCATGCTGGGGATGATGGTGGCCTGCACTAGAGTGGTAGAGTCACTGGAGAGAAGAGCATTTCAGAAGGGTTTAGGGTATAAGATTGGTAGGGACGGTGTAAGGGAGAAATGAGACGGCACACAGAATTTATTGTTTCGGCAGCTGTGTGGATGGTTGCCACTCACTGGAATGAGGAACCTGTGTCTTACCTGGATGAATCCCCCCAGGCTTTCTCTCCAAATCTCTCCTGCCCCTCACACCCACCCCAACCCCCGCCTGTGTTCAGATGTAATCTGTTCTCACAAAGCAACCCAAGTGACTCTGTTAAGATGAAAATTACATCCCTGACACTTCAGTTTAAAATCTTCCAGCAGCTTTCCATTGCACTAGCATTTAAATTCCTGAGTCCTACGTGACCTGGCCCCTGCACACCTCACTGACTTCTTGTACCATTAGCTTACTGTGCTCTAGTATATAGCTTTCACTTGGTTCCTTGAAAATGCCAAGCTTTCCCCAGCTCAGTTGATTAGAGTATCGTCTCCTTACACCAGCATCATCTCGTTATACCAAGGTTGTGGGTTCAATCTCTGGTCAGGACACATACAAGAATCAACCAATGAATGCATAAATAAGTGGAACAACAAGTTGATGTTTCTCTCTCTATCAAATCAATAAATATAAATAAATAAATAATAAATAAATAAAAACACCTTTATTTTTTTAAAAAGAAAGAAAATGCCAAGCTTGCTCTTGCCCTATTTATGCTCTATTTCAAATGCTCAACCAATGGGTCATCTTATTGCTGGTTCCTTCTTATTCAAAATTCAGCTTAAAAGCCAATTTTAGCCCTGGCCGGTTTGGCTCAGTGGTTGGAGAGTTGGCCTGCGGACTGAAGGGTCCTGGGTTCTGACAATTCCGCCAGAGGAATGTACCTAGGTTGCAGGCTTGATGATCCCCAGCCCCAGTCGGGCGTGTGTGGGAGGCAACCAATCGATATGTCTCTCTTATATCTCTCTCCCTCCCTCTCCCTGTCTGTCTGTCTGTCTGTCTCTGCCTCTCTCTCGTGGGAGGCATGTCTCTCTCTCATATTTCTCTCTCTCTCCCCCTCTCTCTCTCCCCCCCCCTTTACCTCACTCTCTCTAAAAAAGCAATAGAAGAAATATCCTTTGGTGAGGATTATTTAAAATAAATTTTAAAAAGTCGCTTTTACAGAGAGATTTTCTGATCACACCAACATAAAATAGGCTCCTCAGACTCTGTCTCCCACTTTACGTCATTTTCATTCTCTGCGTTTATTCCCTTTTGTGTATCAGTTTATTGTCTGTCTTGCCCACCCTGAACTGTGAGCTCCATGTTGACAGGGACCTTGTCTTATTTAATCTGTGTTCTCAGCCCCTCAGGATGGTGCCTGGCACATTGTAAACCCCCTATTTGGGAGGAAAGTGAATGATTCGGGAGAGAAAGTATTAGGTTCTGTTTTAAATGTGTCAAGTTCGAGGTGCCTGTGGGATATCCAAGCATAGCTGTCCAGAAGAGGTGTCTGTGGTCTCCAGCTGAATAGAAGTAGCTGGCCTACAGTTAGAGATTAGAAAGACATCAACATCAACACACTGAAGTGACACGATCACTCAGGAGGAATGTGTAGAATGAAAAGAAGAGAGGATGAGGTTTATAACCCCAGGTAGGGAGAAATGCCAACATTTAGAAGATGGCAGTAAAAGCAGAGACCACAAAAGCAACAGCTAGAGAAGGGAAGAAAACCCAGAGTACATGGTGTCACTAAAGCCACGAGAAGACAGTATTTCAAGATGAGGGGGGAAGGAGGCATGAACTGCTGATGCTGCAGCTAGGAAAAATGAGAATATTCTTAGTAGATGTAGCATCCAACAGGTGGGCTCGATGACCTTGGTGAGCAACATTTCATTTGATAGAGTGGAAACTATCCCAGCAGGATGAAGGGGCACTTACCAAGGAAAAATGGGAGAGGTTTGAATATATAATAATGGAGGAGCAGAGCCCATAGAGAGTTGGAAGGATATGGTTGCTTATGGAGGGTCACATATGTAATTGCCGTTTTTGGTGAGTGGTTTTGATGTAATGGTTCCCCTGTGTCTCTTCATTCCAGAAGCCACATCTGTTTTGGGATGAAGTCACCTGAGGAGATGCGCCAACAGGCGCACATCCAGGTTGTGAGTAAGAACCTGTACAGCCAGGACAACAACCACGCCCCCTTGCTATATGGGGTGCTTGACCATAGGATGGTAAGACTGCTTCCCCTCCCTGGTTCCATGTGCTTTGACTCGCTGATGAAACTGGTGACTTACCAGATTGGTAGAAACAAGGGCTTCTTTCCATCCACCCTAGTCCCCTGCACATCGCAGGGACTCTAGCCTTCGGTCACTTGGATAGGAATACACTTTAGGTCACCACGTGATTCTGATTCTGAGCCACCTGCCACCTGTGAGGGCTGGTCCCCACTTTGTTGTCCAGTAGTCTTCACTGATTATTGGGTGTGCTTTTATCCAAAGGGTACGAGTGAGAAGGACCGTCCTTGTGAAACCTGTGGGAAAAACTTGGCTGACTGTCTGGGCCACTACGGATACATTGACCTGGAACTGCCATGCTTTCACGTGGGGTATTTCAGAGCAGTCATAGGCATCTTACAGGTAAGCTTGTGTGTGTTCCTGTCCCAAGCATGAACTTGGGAGTTATCAATTAGGACATTGGAGTGAGCTTAGGAATTAGGAGAGGTGGGAGACACATCTAGGGAAAATTTTTATACTGAACACATAATATCTTATCTTTAATAAATTAAATTGCTTAAGGATTGTTTATTCCTTGAATTTCCTTGCGTAAGTGGTAGATACATGTTGTAAAAGATAATAATTCAAGTAATACAGAACAACAGAAAAAAATGCTAAAAATCCTCCCAGCCAGCTGTGACTGGCCGGCATCCCATGAACTTGGGCTGCCTCTGTGCAGATGTTCACATAGATCTGTGCATGTGGTCACTCAGTTCAGTGTCCTGGGCAAGGGGTGGGGGTGCACTTTAAAAAGAAAAGCACTTTTTCATCCTCTTATTCTTTAAGTTTTCTTTCCTTTCTGAAAGATGATCTGCAAAACATGCTGCCACATCATGCTGTCCCAGGAAGAGAAGAAGCAGTTTTTGGACTATCTGAAGAGGCCTGGCCTGACCTACCTCCAGAAGCGAGGCCTGAAGAAGAAAATCTCTGATAAATGCCGAAAGAAAAACATCTGCCATCACTGTGGCGCTTTCAATGGTGAGCAGAATGCAGGAAAGGCTCAGCAGTGACCCTTTCCATTCATTCTCTGCTTAGCTTATTGGTTCTGCGCAGTGCTTTCTTGCAGATGAGGCTATGGAGCCTAGCAGCCGATGCACTGTTAGCTGGTGCACCTCTCATCTTTCATGGCTGTAGCAATTTCAGTGACTTCATTAACCAAGCTGCAACCTCAGGCCAGCCTAACGAAGAACCTCATTTACTTAACCTTGGTAAATAAATTCTTATAGGTACTGTAAAGAAATGTGGATTACTGAAGATAATCCATGAGAAATACAAGACCAACAAAAAAGTGGTAGATCCTATCGTATCAAATTTCCTTCATTCTTTTGAAACTGCCATCGAGCACAACAAGGAAGTGGAGCCCCTGCTGGGGAGGGCACAGGTGAGCCTGATACGCATGCCTGCCCTCTTCCTGCCTCCCTTACTCGCTTTAATTCCACCTAGGTGTTACACACATTCTGTCTCTCCACCCCCTGATATATACACATTTAAATGAGATGTCCAGTTAAGTTAGATCTGCAGGAATGCTTCATGTGACAAGTGTTTGGCACTAAGTTTAATGTGGACTGGCCTTGTAACTAACAAATTTTCAATTGTCCAGGTAACATGTTACATCTTTATTATAAGATTGTAAAATTAGCCCTGGCCAGCGTGGCTCAGCTGGTTGAGCTTCGTCCCGTGCACTGAAAGGTCCCCAGTTTGATTCCCCTTAGCTGCTCCCATGCAGCCTCCTCTGCTTTCTGGACCCCCTTTCTGATCTTAGCCTTGCCTCAACCATGTGTATATTTTCTGTGCGTTGTTTAACACTTGTGCTCTGTCTTATATTTTTGGTGGTTTCCTCTGCTTAAGCTTGGTCCATAACAAGATCCATTTTTCTGAGGTCCTGTTTGATGCCATTTATGGTGCTTGGAGCATGCAGGGCCTCTGAGATCATCAGCTGGTCCTAGCTCATTTAATTTCAGGAATGTGGACCCCATGCCTTTAGGGCAGCACAGCATGATTGGGTCTGGGTTACACATCCATTTAGGAATTGAACAGAACCTCTGGACTCTTATCTCCAGAAGACTAGTGTATATCACTCCCAAATTTAATGCAAATCTAGGGGTTGGTAGACCTGCAACCAACCTTGTCTCCCCACCAGGTAAAATGCATTCCACCAGGTCCCTGGCAGACTGAGTGACAGGCTGCCCGACTGTCATCCTTCCAGCCATGTTCCCTCACCATCACCCAAAGCAGCCCACGCTTCATCACTAGAGCTCTAGCTGTTAGGATGTTCTGCCCTGTACAGAACTTATTCCTTCCCTGCTATCTTTGCACGGGTCCCTGATTTCTGCTTCCTGGTGATAACAGAATAAGTCACCAGCCTCCTCCAGGTGCCTCTTGGGAAGCAGTTATATTGGTCTTGGGGTAGCTGCTCTTGCAGAGAAATGGTTTCCACGCTCTTGCCAGTGCTCCTGCCCTCCTGGACGGCCTTCAGTCCCGTGGTGTCCTCGCCTGGTACTGACTGGTCCCGCAGGTGACGGCTGGCCTTCATCCCCTTCCTAGAATGCTGTGAACAGTTGTCAATTGTGTCCCTAACTGCTTCAGGTGGTAGCGAGGTGCCCATTGCTGGGAGACAGGGAAATTGAGGAAGGGAGTTCTTTTCTGGGTGCGGATATGGTTTGGAAAACCTTGCTTCTCCCCTACTTCACTGCTGTTTATTTCCTCCCAGGCGCGACTGCAGTAAGTTTCTTTTGCGCTGCTGTTCTAAGGACAGCAGCTGTTCAGACATTGCTTTCTTTGTTCCCCTTCTCATTAAGTTATGCAGAGCAACTTCTGCTTATAGCACATAGTCTTAGTCACACGATCTTTGATCCCAAGAAAAATTAATAAGCAGTGACAAGATGCAAGCTGATCATTCTTCCCTTTGATCTTTGAATATCTAATAATTTGCTTAGTTCTTATATTATGAGTAAGTCGTTACAGCATGGCACTTCTATTAAATGAGGTTAATACAGACCAATGTAAGTTCACTACAGAAAATGTAACAATAGAAGCAAAATGATTATAATTCCACTCACCAAAAGACAGCACTGTTAAAACCTTGGTAAACTCTTCCATTTCCTCTTTTCTGTATAGATGTACATCCTAAATGAGATCATATTGTACACATGCTTATTTCATTTACCGGTATTTTGTGAACATCTCTCATGGCAAATAGCTACATTCTGTAGTGTTTTTTTTGTTTTTTTTTAATGGCTTCATAGTTTTTGATGTGTGGATATACCATAATTTTATCTAGCCAGTAACCTACCAGGCTGTTTCCAACTTCACTGTTAAGAACAGCTTTAGTGAACATCCTTGTAGCTAAATCTTTGTGTTACCTTTTGAAATCATACCCTTTGGAATAATTATGAGAAGTGGAATTATGGGTTTAAATAATTGGAATAAATGGCATGCATATTTTAAGGGCTCTCATAACATAGCATATTAACAGAAATCTCTGTCATCACTTATACTTATTCCAAGTGGTGAATAGGCTGAGAGCATGGAGCAGTAAGCCCTTGCCCAAGCTCTGGGAAATTAACCACTCTTTTTCCTTTCCATAGGAAAACTTGAATCCCTTAGTAGTCCTGAATTTATTTAAGCAAATCCCAGCTGAAGATGTCCCTCTTCTTCTGATGAACCCAGAAGCTGGGAAGCCCTCTGATTTGATTCTCACGCGACTTTTAGTGCCCCCCTTGTGTATCAGACCCTCCGTCGTAAGCGATTTGAAGTCTGGCACCAATGAAGATGATCTGACAATGAAATTGACAGAAATCATTTTCCTAAATGATGTCATTAAAAAGGTCAGTGCTTCCCGTTAGCATTGGCAAGCCCTACGTTTTAGAATTTATCCATGCAAACACTTGTGATCGAGAAAGTCAAGTTGACAAGGCTTGTTTCTATTCATCCTCTGCTCATTTCTAGCATCGGATATCAGGAGCCAAGACCCAGATGATCATGGAAGACTGGGACTTCTTGCAGCTTCAGTGTGCCCTCTACATCAACAGCGAGCTCTCGGGCATTCCCCTTAACATGGCGCCCAAGAAATGGACCAGGGGTTTTGTGCAGCGCCTGAAGGGAAAGCAGGGTATGTTGCCAACAACATGTGCAGGGGACAGTATACTACCTTTGTTTGTTTCTTTGTTTCAGAACAACTTATCTAATTGGAGATCAACTTATCTAACCGTGCAGCTTATCTAATTGGAGATCACAGACTTTCCTTTGTCTTTCTGTCCTGTTAGCCTCAAATGGCACACCTTGTGCCATGGAGACCTGTGACACAAGTTTGTTTATTTAGGTCGATTTAGGGGCAATCTCTCAGGAAAGAGGGTGGATTTTTCTGGCAGAACAGTCATTTCACCTGACCCCAACCTCCGGATCGATGAGGTAGCTGTGCCGGTTCATGTGGCCAAAATTCTCACTTTTCCTGAGAAAGTAAGTACCATTCAGCTAATTGAGTTTTTGTTTTGAATACAGTCTTTTACGTTGTATTTCAAGATTCCAAACCACAGACAGTGGAAAAATCCCTGGTAACCCCCCCCCACACACAATTTGGCATGTGTTAATATGTGTATCTTTCCAGTTTGTTTCATGTCTTATACATACATCGCCCTATGTAATATCTTCAGCATGTACAACCACGACTGTGTGTGTACTCATAGGTACATTAAATATACTGTCTGCAACTTTTATCCAAGTGCTATCACCTTTGACATCTTTCTGTGTTGCTTCATACCTCATGTTTTAAAGTAACTAAATGATAAACACCACACAGAGTTAATTTTCTTGGGATGGATCTTTATTTTTAAAACCTTAGAATCACTGAGTTGGGCTTTGAATATTTAAAAACTATTGATGCATAACCGGAAAGGCTGCTCCACTTTACCCTCAGCTGACACTCGTCGTGAATATACAATACACAGTACTTTTAACTGGGCTATACAAGGCCTAATAACAGGAGGCTATTAATTGCCTTTGCCCCTGAGATGCATAATTAGCCCAGATCATAGATGGTTCTAGTAAAATTTGTGGGAAGTGTCTTCAGTTGAGTTACTAATGATCCTGAGTTTCCTGCTCTGAGTTGGTGTTCCTGGAGAGTTGTCCAGAATGCTGTGGGGCACCGCGATGCAGACCAGGGCCTCATGCTAGCGTCACAGCTTTGAAACCTTGGAAGCCCGTGGTAAATCATTGCAGATGAAGTTGCCACCTGTTTTTAGGATCACAGTATGTGCTGGAATGTTCCTTCAGATCAGTCCAGCTCACTTACTTTTCTGATGGGGATACCATACGCCAGTGAAGGACTTGGTTGTCTCATCCAGTGAGTGAATGACCAAGTTCAGACTGGAACCTGGGCTCCTGTGTGCCAGTCTGTTGTCATTACACTCAAAACCCTGGGCAGCAGGCTGTGCAGGGCACTGCCACTCTTTCTCCTAGAATCACACAAAGAGAGTGAAGACTGGGACACAGTTTAGTATATTGAACAACTGATAGAAGTATAACATGTGTAATCTAATATTATCTCATTGTGATCCTGCAGGTAAACAAAGCAAACATTAACTTTTTGAGGAAACTGGTTCAAAATGGACCTGAAGTTCACCCAGGAGCCAATTTCATTCAGCAGAGACACACCCAGATGAAAAGGTAATGCATTCTCAGTCTAGTTGGATGTAACTACCTTCTCATGACCAACCAAGTTCACTGTTGCCTTGCTTAGCCACAGAATGCAGTCCAAAGTACAGTTTTGGGACATTTTAGCATGTGGAAAAGAGGTGTTCAGATTGCAGTGAGCCTATGTATGCCATTTGCCCTGTTTGATGATTGATGATGAATGAAGTGTTCATTTGTTCCCTAGCATTTAGTGTTATTGGATCTGGGTGGACAAAACACATTGGGGTAAATGAAGCTGAATCATAATCAGTTTAATTGATGGCTCTGGAGGCACCTTAGAGTTAATGAAATATCATTTTAGAGTTTGAATCCTGATACGAGGAGGTAGGAACTTGATGAGGAGACCTTGCTCTCACACATCATGTTTATTATTGTGTGTTAAGGTTTTTGAAATACGGGAATAGGGAAAAGATGGCTCAGGAGCTCAAGTATGGGGACATCGTAGAGAGACACCTCATAGACGGGGACGTGGTGCTGTTCAACCGGCAGCCCTCCCTGCACAAACTGAGCATCATGGCGCATCTGGTGAGTATGGGATTTCTGGTTTTATTTTCTGTGGGGTAGAAATATGCTGTGTACGCAGTGCTAAACTCCAGACATCTAAAATTAAAATTGCCAGTAATCTCAGATGTTCATAACTTTTGATTTTCCTTTTTTCTCACTTTTTTTTTTAATATATCTTTATTGATTTCAGAGAGGGGAAGGGAGAGAGAGAGAGATAGAAACATCAATGATGAGCGATTCATTGATCGGCTGCCTCCTGCACACCCCCAACTGGGTATCGAGCCCACAACCCGGGCATGTGCCCTGGCTGGGAATCGAACTGTGATCTCCTGGATCCTAGGTCGATGCTCAAGCCCTGAGCCACACCAGCTGGGCCTTTTCTCTCACTTTTTAATTTTTTTTTTTTTTTTTAATCATCACCTGAGGATATTGTTTCCATTGCTTTTCAGAGAGGGAGAGGGGAGGGGGGGAGGGGAAGAGAGAAACATCAGTGAGAGAGAGAGAGGGAGAGAAAGAGAGAAACATCGATATGAGAGAGACATATTGCCTCCGCACATGCCCTGACCAAGGCCAGGGATCGAGCCTACAACCGAGGTACATGCCCTTTGGCGGGAATTGAATCCAGGACCTTCAGTCTGCAGCCTGGCGATCTAACCACTGAGCAAAACTGGCTAGGGCTCTCACTTTTTTGTGTGAGGGAAACTTCTAAATTTCAAGCTTCCTTTCAATGTTTTTAATATTTATAATGTAATATTCACACACAGTAAAACAAAGAGGAACTAATTGGAAATTAGTGTAAGAGTGACTAGCATGATTTCACTTTCAAACGAAAATATACATATATGTGTACACAAACTTCTGTAAAATAGATATGGCAGAAAATTGACTTTTGATTTAACTTAGTGTATTAACTAAGGAACTAAAATGCTTAAAATACTTTTCTTTGCAGTAGTCCTCCAGTGAAGACTCTAAACCATATTTTTTTTGGTGATTTAGTTTTGCAACAGCAGCAGTTCCTTTTTCTGGAAATTTAAAATGGAAATGGGATGCAACTTTAATTTTTAAAATATTCATCAATTCTGCAACCTTCAAAGCCATTAAACCATGAGCATTTGTAAACAGGGTTTTAACAGACTCTTAAAGTGGTGTGTTTCTGGATTTAGTTTTTCAGTAGTTCGTGAACACATTGCATCAGTGTTTTTACCTAATGGGGGAAACCACAGAGCAGCAGTTTATGATTGTGAGGTTATGATTATGGGACCTAGGGGGGAACAGAAGCCTGCCTTTTCTAAAAGCTTCTGCTTGGCTTTGGAGCATTTTTATAGAAGAAATTTTTTTGTTTGAATATTTTCAAATATACACAAAAGTAGAAAGAATACTGTAATGAACTCACATAGTCCCACCCTCTTTATTCTGTAATTTTCTTGATTTTGCCTCACTTGTATGTCTTCCTTTTTTCTTTGGTGAACCTGGATGCCATGTTTTTTTCCATATGTATTCAGTTTAGCTCTGTAAGACACACAGAACAACCACAGTGCCATGACCCCTCACAAAATGAGCAGTCTTTCTTTCATAGTGTCTAGTACCCCGTCCACAGTCAGATCTCCCCAAGAGTCTCAAAACTCTTTTGCAGCTGGTTTGTTTGAATCTGGATGAAAGTACACATCACATTTGGTTGATACATGTCTTAGGTCTCTATTGATCTAGTAGAGTTCTTCCTCCTTTTTAAAATTTTAATGTCATTGTTGAAAAGAACAGGTTAGTTGTCTTGAAAAAGGTCCATGTTCTCAGTTCATTGGGGCTGCAAAATGGTGAATCTATCGTTTCTTTCACCTTTAATACATAGGGTTCTCTTACTGAAAAACTGGGGCCATTTGCTTCCCTAAAAGTACACTTTACAAAGGAAAGACAGCCTAAATACCTAATTCTTTTTCCTTTACTCTCATCTTGGGAAGTAAAAAGTTGGTGCCCAGTTACTTCAAGCTCCATTGTTTTAAGTTCTTTATTTGTTCATTTGTTTTGACTTTCCCTTTCTTTAGTGTCATTGTAAACTCATGGGTTTTTATGTAGTCAGTGTGCTTTAATCAGCTTCTGCCATAAATCTTTTCTTTTTTTTAAAAGATGTCTTTATTGATTTCAGAGAGAAGGAAGGGGAGAGAGAGATAGAAACATCAATGATGAGAGAGTCATTGATCGGCTGCCTCCTGCATGCCCATTGCTGGGGACTGAGCCTACAACCTGGGCATGTGCTCTGACCGGGAATCGAATCTTGATCTCCTGGATCATAGGTCAATGCTCAACCACTGAACCATGCTGTTAGGGCTGCCATAAATCTTTTTGATATCAAGCTGTGATGTCACTGGCCAGGGAAGCCCCTTTGTATGGGTCCAGTGTTGCTGTTTGCCTCACAGTATTAGAAAAAGTTCCCTCCATTGGCATTCATGAATGAGTCTACAAGTGACTATGTCACTTGACAGAGCACACTAGAAATTTATCTCTTTAATCTAAATCTTCCAGTTTTTCAGGAAACCATTTTCTTATGTTTGAAATTAAGAAGCTATGTGATAAATGACCTAATCCTTCTCTTGTTTTGTGTTCCATAGGCCAGGGTCAAGCCCCACCGGACCTTCAGATTTAACGAGTGTGTGTGTACACCCTACAATGCGGATTTTGATGGTGATGAAATGAATCTTCATCTTCCTCAAACAGAAGAAGCTAAAGCAGAGGCTCTTGTTCTAATGGGGGTACGTAGGGTGGTATAGCCCAGCTTAAAGCTCCATGAAAGGAGGGAAAAGGGATCGTGTCTCTTAGAAAAGACCCTTTAGTACGTAAGTGAGTTAGTGCCTGTAGTAGTTGCTCATTGGAGGGAGTTGATATTTCCTGACCTATAACGTGTGTTCCTGAGAGAAAGTATACATGAGCACCAGTTATGAAAAGATGAGACAGAGGGTAGCGGTAGATTAACCATTGGGTATCATGGGCAAAGATGTTCTGCATAAGTGGATTTTCCAGTAGCTAAAGATTCTTAAAGCACCAGTACATTTTATTGAACATTCTGAACTGAAACCTTGCCAAAGTATTAATGCTTCTTGGTCCTCTGAAGGGCACACTAAACAGTCATTTTTGTAATGACTCTTATCACCATTTTATTTTATTAATGGGTAAGGAGTGCCCATTAGATGCCAGGGGAGTTCAGCTATGAGTGAGGCAGATGCCTGTTCTTGAGGAGCTTACTGTTGTACTGTGTGTGCTGTTCCCTCTGAACCCAGCCATAGCAGGGGTGTGTGGTACCTGCTATGTGAGGCTCTTCCCTCCTAAACCTAATGGCCCCACGTGTTGAGTTTTTAGAACTTAGGTCTTTCTTTTTTCTAGTATTCTTGTTTTCTGTATTATGTGCTTATGTGTCTTGTGTTTGTAAGTGTTCCTTCCTCTGAAAATACTAACATATGTAATATGATGCTTCTAATTTATTTTGGTTTAGGGTGTTAGTATTGATTCTAAAGTAAAGGTGATTCGGTTCTGCAAGCAGATCTGTTAAAGTGCACGCAGATTTGGTGGGGACGGGAAAGGGGGGGTGGGCTGCATTCATGGCCCTTGCCAGAGTTCTTCATGGCCAGAGTTGATGTATTTTTCTGATAAATAAAATACTTAATGTATTTTGTATATACATGTTTAGATTATCCTTTAGAGAATTTAATAATTCTAAGAAATTTATGTGCCAAAATAAACTAAGGTCTTCAACTTTTTAAAACTTTGATTCTTATTTGTTCAGACATTCTAGCATAGTAATGGAAGTTATTTTAAATAAGGTAAAGTTTCTACACATCACAACTTTCTTTATTTCTGCCTCTTGAATCAGTTTGTTCCTTACCCATGAATATAGATGGTGGTTGTCACGGTTAAGTAGCCTTTATTTCCCTTTCTCTGCCTAACATATTATAAATACCCAACTTGTTATAGAGTCTTCATGATTGACTATACTGGCTTTGCAGCATTTCACCACGTTAGCACACCATGATTCACCTACCCTCTAGTGTTGAGAATTTAAGGTGTTTTTCTTGTTTTGCTTTGAGAATTAGTCCCTCCAGGGCCGCCTCTATGCATTTAGAGTCTTCCTTTGAATTATTTCTTTAGACTCCTCGGCCTTTTCAGATTATTTCATTGATGCTGATTGAGCACTATGTGTGGCTAAGAAAGGTGCATTCTTACTTTCATTCCTGTTGTGTGGGGAGAGATAGAGAATAACAAATGTAAACATGTCAGGTGGTTGTAAGTGGTAGGAAGGAAAGAATCACTCAGGGTGAGGAAGAGAGAATGAAAGGATCCTGTTTGACATTTGGGTAGTCTGGGAGGGCCACTAGAAAGGCGATGTGTGAGCCAGGTTCTGAAAGAAGTAGGAGAATGAGTGGTGGGCCTGTCAGCGAGAGAGTAATTCAGGTCAAAGAGCAGCGGGTACAAAGGCCCTGTGGTATGAGCACACTCGGGGAAACAAGAACCTAGTCTGTTTTCTCCTGAGCCTCAGTATCTGTAGCAGTGGTGATGAGTGCTGTGCTGGGAATTAGTGGATGAAACAAGAGGACAGAATGCTTGATGGGTGGGTGGTGGATGGAGGATGCATAGCCAGGAATGAGTTCTTGTTCTGCGCTCCCATAGTCAAAGGGTGAATAGATCAGTACAGTCATTTTTTCTGACTTAAACTCATTTCTAGTAAGCTCTCCAGAGGAAGTAATCAGAGTTGCAGAATTACTTGCAATAATAGAACACAGGCAATGCTCACCAAAAGGAAATTGGTTATATTAAATTACATCACATCTATACAACGAAACCCTTTGTGGCTCTTTAAAATGACAACGTAGCCTGGCTGGTGTGGTTCAGTGGTTGAGCATCAACCTATGATCCAGGAGATCGCGGTTCGATTCCTGGTCAGGGCACATGCCTGGGTTGTGGGCTCGACCCCCAGTGGGGGGCATGCAGGAGCAGCTAATCAATTACTCTGTCAGCATTGATGTTTCTATCTATCTCTCTCCCTTCTTCTATCTGAAATTAATTAAATATATATATATGTATATATATATATATACATATATATATATTTTAAATGATAGTATAGTTGTATACATAGTACTTTGGTAAGTAGATGCTTATATGTTTGTAAAAGCGTTTATAGCAAAAAGCTAGAAGGGTTATGTACCAAAATCTTAAAACACTACTTTTTGTTTCTCAGTTCAGCGCATTGAAGGTTTTAGTTTTTTTATGATTTATATTTTAGATTTTTTAAAATAATGGATATATATTCTTTTTGTAATTAAAAAGTAATGTTTAGAATGTTATTAGTGATAATAGCTATCAGCCTGCATCCAGTTAGACTTTGCCGTTCACTTTGCTATTATAGATCCATTTTGTTAGACATTTTGTTATAACAACATATTTCATCGATTTAAAATGAGAACACTAAAACAGGCTTCAAGGTGACAAATCCCCTCAGTTTCTGTGAGAAAGCTACCTACTGTACTGATTCAGTAGTCCTTTCTCAGTGGAGCAGGTGGGGCTGTAGCTTGAATGTGGCCCAAATTACCCAGGAAACTTTTCCGAAATATGCACATCTCATGCTCACACACCCTTCTCCCGTCTCAGACCACTCGCTGTCCACCCCAGAGAAATTCTCTTAATCAGAAGTTAACAGCTATCTCCTGCCCACTTGGGGATCACACTCAAAGATAACACAGTACTCATTCATAGAAGCGAATTTTGTTTGGAGAACTGCATTTATTAATAACAATAAAGTCTTGGATGGTAGAGGTCTTTACAGGAATCCAAAAAAACTTCACTCAGTATTGTATTTTAGTGTTGGTAGGAACCTCTGAGGTCTGTCCCGCTGGTCTGTCTTCTCTCCATTGGACAGATGAAGGAACTGGAAGTTAGTGACAAAGCTGGGATTAAGGCCCCCAGCTTCCATTTCTCAGCCTTGGCGTGCAGATCTTTGGACTGCATCATGCCTCCTAGGATGGCTAACTTACTGTATTCATTTTTCCTTTAGACTAAAGCAAATCTGGTAACCCCAAGGAATGGAGAACCACTAATTGCTGCTATTCAGGATTTTCTAACAGGTGGGTTTGTGAAATTCACTTGAAAGGAAACTGTGGAGCACAGTGATTCTCATTCACAGTGGTTTTATATGACAACTTACAAAGCTACTTAATTGCGTGTGTTTAATTCTTTGTACTAAGTTTAACTGGGAACCCACTTGAGATGTTTTGTATTGGTTGGTTCTTCATTGAACCAGCAAGCATTTATTGAACTCCTACCGTAGACCAGACATCTTTTTAAGCACTGGGGATACAGCAGTTGGGTAAGTCAAGGTGCTTTTGTTAGTGAGCTTGAATTCTAGCTGGAGAGGAAAAACAATAAGCAGCTGTATGTTTTGCCACTTTTTTAGTAATAGTAAATATTTATTTTAAAATTGAAATGTGATTTCCTCACAGTTTCATTCCTTTGTGTGTGTGTTTAACACTTTTAGGTGCCTATCTCCTCACTCTTAAGGACACTTTCTTTGACCGGGCCAAGGCTTGCCAAATCATTGCTTCCATACTAGTGGGCAAGGATGAGAAAATTAAAGTTCGCCTCCCGCCTCCTACAATATTAAAGGTCTGTGCAGGAGCTGTGTGTGTCCGTCTTTCCGTCTGTCGCCATATGCCCGTATGGCTGTGCCCGTGCCCTTGCTGGGTTTGCGTGATTGCCGTAGTCTTGTCTTATTTACGTGAAAGGTAGTTGGGACCAGGCTTGGACAGGTGATGCTTTGGCTTCCTTTTCTCCTTCAGCCTGTTACCCTGTGGACAGGAAAGCAGATCTTCAGTGTCATCCTCAGACCTAGTGATGACAATCCAGTGAGGGCCAACCTTCGAACCAAGGGCAAGCAGTACTGTGGCAAAGGAGAAGATCTCTGTGTCAATGATTCCTGTGAGTTAAAGCAAGGGAGGAGTCGGGGGGACAGAAAAGCAAGTGACCAATAACTTACATTCACCTCGCGAGCAAATTTGATGTTCCTTTATGGCCTTAGCCTTAGGCAGGAAGTTTGTTCTTCAGGGAAATGTAGCTGGTATTTCTCCTTTCTCTTCTCTAAAAGATAGAGATCCTGTAGACACGTGGTCCAGTGATTAGAATGTTTCTCCACATGCATTTTGTCTTAAGTGACAAGTTTCTGTTTTTTTCTCCCCTTTTTTTTGGTATTTTTTAAAAATTAAATTTATTGGGGTAACATTGGTTTAGTTTCTGTCATTCACTGCAATTCGTTTATTTTACCTTTTTAGTTTTGGGTTTTTTTCATCAACAAGGGTCTCATTACTTAAGGCATATAATTTATTATGTGTTCATTGACTAAGAGTGTGACTAAAAAAGTATAACAGAAAAGACAAATGTTTTTACCTGCCTCACTTGGTCAGTGAATTTTCTGATAACATGAAGATCAGTTATCAGTGAGAGTAACAGAGTATTTAAGTACAGGCCAACTGAGTCAAGTGGACTAATTCACCCCAAAGTCTAGCCCACAGACCAGTGCCATTGAGCCAGCATTTACTTTCAGACATGAGCTCCTTAGTTCATCCAGACTGCTAACAAGAATGAGCTTTGCTAGCAAGGCCTTGTGACAAGAAATGGCTCTCTAGGACTTCAGACTGAAGGATTAAACTATAGAGGCTCTCTGAAGGTCAAGGTCTCTCCTGTCTTATAATGAAGATGAAGAACATTGATTTTCCTCAGGTTTATAACCATTCCTTTGAAAATATACTCCCTGGATTTTTAGATTTTTTTTGGCCTGTTGTTTTGGATTGTGTTTCTTTCTAGATAAGAATTTCATTTTTTTGTTGGACAGACTTCATGATAGTCCCAGTTAGTTTTCAGTGTCTTAGGTGAATAACGTAGTGCTCTACACTTCAGTTGCAAAGCACTTTGCTGTGCATGATTCATTGATGCCCAAAATATCCCCATGACATAGAGATGGCAAGTGCTTGATATTGTCATGCACCGTTCATAGATGAAGAGAATGAGGGTCAACTAGTACATGTCAGAGTTAGGGCTGTAAGATAATTAATTGAGCCTTTCATGCTTTTTAAATGCTAGATTTCTCTTTTATCCCCCCTCAAAGAAAAATGTAAGGAGAATTTCTCTTTGCTTTGCCTTAACTTTCAATATGGGAACAAGTTTTCTCAGCTACCTCAAATTCTTTCTGGAATGAGGAACGGTATATTAATTGTCTGTTTAAATGCATAATCATTGTTATCCTTCCAGATGTTACTATCCAGAACAGTGAGTTGATGAGTGGCAGCATGGACAAAGGAACACTGGGATCGGGATCTAAGAACAATATTTTTTACATTTTGCTGCGAGACTGGGGGCAGAATGAAGCTGCCGATGCCATGTCACGGCTTGCCAGGCTGGCTCCTGTCTACCTCTGTGAGCATCTCCACATCCTCATTTTATTGCTATATTTATTGGGGTCCTAGGGGTTTCTTCTGCTATTGTTTCATCCCCTCTTCTCACCCCACACACATACACAGAGAAAAGGGTATTCATTCCAAGCTAAACATTTATGCTTTTCTTAATGAAATTAATGCAATACCGACTAATTTCGCTGCAGATTTGAATTTGCTTTTCAGTCTCTTCTCAAAATCTATAATGGCTCCCTGTTGCCTACTAGATAGGATTGTGTTACATAAAGGGCCCTTCATGAGCTGCTTTCAAGGTTTCTGTGCACTCACTGTAGCCCTCTGGGCCTTCCATGATTCAGCCCTACCAGGTTTCTCAATATTTTCCTACTATCCTTGCACTGTTCTATTTCCTTTGTTTGCTCATGTTTTGAACATGCCTTGAGTCAAGAGATTTTTACTGCCCAAAGTCGTCTTTAGTTTACTCTTACACTTGACTGAGTCTTTGGCTGGGTATAGAATTCTCGATTGAAAATTATTTTCCTGCCTGGCCAGGCGTGGCTCAATAGTTGACCTAGGATCAGGAGATCGGAGTTTGATTCCCCATCAGGGCACGTTCCCAGGTTGCGGGCTATGATCCCCAGTCAGGGGCGGGCAGGAGGCAGCCAATCAATGACGATTCTCTCATCATTGATGTTTCTATCTCTTTTCCTCACTGAAATCAATAAAGATACTTTTTTTTTAAAAAAAAAATAAAAGAAAATTATTTTCCCTCAGAATTCTGAAGGTATTGCTTTATTCTACTCTAGCTCTCAGGGTTGCTATTAAAGTGTACAATTTTTTGGTATTTGAATTGTCTTTTTATTCTGGAAGCTTTAAGAATCCTCTCTTTGTTTTTGGCATTCTGGAAGTCCACAGTGGTACACCTTGGGTATGGAGTTTTATCATTCATTGTGCTGAGTGCTCTGTACACTCTCTTAATCTGCAGCTCTGTGTCCGACAGTTCTGGAAATTTTCTTGTATTATTTTTCTGATAACTTTCTCTCCTTTTCTTCCTCTGTTCTTTCTTCTTGGAATTCCTGTTAATTGCCTACTAGAGCTCCGGGATTGACTCTGATTTTATCTTCTTTTTCTTGCTCATTGTTTGTTTCTGGTTTCACGTTTCCTTTTAGCACTTATATTGATTTAAACATCCTTTTTCACTATGGTACATTTAATTTCCAACCACTGTTCTTATCCACATGTAGTTCTTTTCTTTCTTTCCCTTTTTTTAAGGCTTCCTGTCCTTGCTCCCCAGATATATCTTCACTCTGAGAGAGTATCACTCACTTTATTTTATGTGCTCCCTGAGTATTCTTTATTTTCTTTTTTCTGTGTGTTTGTTATCTTCTGTCTTTCATGATAACGACTTTCCTCAAATATCTGGTCCCCTGGCTGTCATTTGTATTTTATGAGTGAGGCACTAAAATACTGGTTGGAAATGGAGCCAATTGTCTGATAGACCTCTCAGTTCCTTTTTATTGTTATTATATTTTTATTGATTTTCAGAGTGAGGAAGGGAGAGGGAGAGAGAGACAGAAATGTCAGTAATGAGAGAGAGTCATTGATCAACTGCCTCCTGCACCCCCCCAACTCGGGATCCAGCCCGCAACCCGGGCATGTGCCCTGACCTGGAATCGAACTGTGATCTCCTGGATCCTAGGTTAATGCTCAACTGCTGAGCCACGCCATCCGGGTGACCTCTCAGTTTCTTAATTGAGATGGAAACCAGGTCTTTGGTTGAGGAACTACCCAATATCCCTGTTAGTAATGTTTTTCTCCAGAGAGACTTGATTTCTCCAAAGACATCTTTCAATCTCAGCCTCCTTCCCAAGGATAGAGACCTGGCTCCCAGGGTTATGGGAGCTGGACAGGGAAAGGGGCAAAGGAATCTTAGCCATGGAGTATGGACTTTCCCCAGTGCCTGATTTGTAGTCATCCCCATCTGTCTGCACCTAGAATCCCTCAGTCCAGAGCCTCTCTACCTCCATTTTTTGGGTAGTAAGCTTCCACCTCCCTAGGGGTCAGGCCCTGGGACCTGTTTTTTATGCAGACTTTGCTCTGGGTTTCTCTGTTTCCAACACACACCATCTCTAGCACCTGCAGAACCTGGTGATTTAGTGTCTGGGCATTTCCCTCGGTCCTCATCTCCGTAGCCACTTTTAGACATTTTATCCGCCCACCTGCTCACTTTCTACATGTATTAGGTTGAGGGTTATTGATGGTGCATAGTCCCATCAAGGTGGAGTTTACATTTGTTTCTTACTCTCTGCATTTTAGAATGATTTCTGAGAAGAGATACCAGGATTTGGGCAAAATCTAAGTCCCTGTGATGCTATTTTAGAACCAAAAGTCGGATGTCACACTTTCCGTAGCTGGTTTCTCAGGTTGCTCTCTAGTATTTAATGGCAGTCTGCTTTATGTTATAGTTAGTTGGGACAGCACTGCGTTCCCCACAAAGTGGTAAGGTCTGAGAGGAGTTAGTGAGTCTTAGCCATGACTCCCTAGGGGCTGATACAGTATATTTTAAGGTAATTGAATTATGATAAATTCTCTGAAGGTGTAAACTTGTTTCCACATAGTAGGTTGACTGACATCCATGACTCTCTCTTCCTGCCTTACCTGCCGACTATTCTACAGCAAACCGTGGATTCTCAATTGGGATTGGTGATGTCACACCTGGTCAAGGGCTGCTAAAGGCCAAGTATGAGTTGCTGAACGCTGGCTACAAAAAATGTGATGAGTACATCGAAGCCCTAAACACAGGCAAGCTGCAGCAGCAGCCCGGCTGCACTGCCGAGGAGACGCTGGAGGTGAGTCTGGCGCTCCAGCGGTCAGTTCAGCCACTTCATGCTCCTCGGTTGTGCTGTAAACCATGAAGGGAAGGTAGCAGAGAGGAGTGGGAAGCAAAGGCAGTGGCTTTTGGCTCACCTTGACCCTGTGCTGCTTGTGTGTATTTTCTTTTGTTTAATGAGGGGAGGGCCTTTGATTGGTCCCTTACATCCCTTCTAGGTCATGAAGACACAGCCCTATGTGTTCATTTGGCCACATGGGGCTGCTCTTGTTCTTACATCACGCTTGGGCCCCTTTTGGAGCTGATACTTAAGTGCTTCTCCCTTTGCTATTTCCGACATCCTTCAACTAAAGGCTGGCACTGCAGCTGTTTAAGTGGATGGTCTTTGAAAGAGACTTGGGTACAGAAGACCGAAAATTCATGTCGAGAGTCACCAAGCTGCTGCTTCCCCCGTCCCCCCCTTTGGAAATAGGTTAGCTGAGAACAGGACCAGTGCATGTCAGAATCAGATCAGAATTGCCGCCATCCTCTGAGAGCTCTGCATGTTCTCTGAAGCAGGCAGATCAGCAGTCTGACTACACCGGGATTTTGTACATTTGTGATGAGCAGAGCCAGGGAGAGTGACTCCCCCACACGTCCCTTTCTTCCACCAGGCTCTGATACTGAAGGAGCTGTCGGTGATCCGAGATCACGCCGGTAGTGCCTGCCTCCGGGAGCTGGACAAGAGCAACAGTCCCCTCACGATGGCTCTGTGTGGCTCCAAAGGTGAGTGGCTCTCTGGCTGCTGCTGTCATTGTTTTCTCCATACGGACTGGCTGGTTTTGTTCTGGAAAATGTAAGACTCATAACTTCATACAGGCCTTTCATTTATAAAGGCATATCTTTTTCAACTTACAGTTGACCCTTGACCAACACAGGTTTCAGTTGCACAGGTTCACTCATATGCCATTTTGGTTTTTTTTTAAATCAAATGTATGTTCGATCCTCAGTTGGGAATCCACGTGCACGGAGGACTGACTTAAGTTACATGTGGATTTTTTACTGTGCAGGAGCCAGTGCCCCTCACCTTCACATTGTTCAAGTGTCAGCTGTATATAGAAAAGGAATTATTTATATTTTGGGAGTTGAATTTTCTAGAGGAACTTGTTGGAACTTATTCTAGAGGAATGTGGGTTTCTGAGTTTGAAGGTGTTTTGAGCAACTTTAAAACAACTTTTTTAAAAGCTTGGCATTTTAAAAATAATATACAGTATTTAGTGATGAGGCAAAAGGCTTTAATTTCACACTTACCCAGGACCTTAAAGCATTAGGTTTTATGACACTGTGCTCAAACTCAAAACCTCCATGCTTTTATTTCTGAAAGTTTTTTACAGATTAAGCCCAAGCTCTTTGACTTTGTTGCCCTTCACCCCAATATTCTACCTTTTGCTCCCTACCCTTTCCCATTCCTGTGTCTTTGCTTCCCACTCTTCCACTTTGGAATTTTTCCCCCTACCCCTTTTTATGTCTAAATCATAATGTCCTCCAAAGGTCTAACCTGGTTGCTTTTTTTTTTTTTTAATTAATTTGAGAGAGACATTGATTGGTTGCCTCCTGCACACGCCCCGATCGGGGATTGAACCTGCAGCTTAGGTATGTACCCTGACTGGGAATCGAACTAGCGACTTTTTGGTGCATGAGATGACACTCCAACCAATCGAGCCACACAGGCCAAGGCAAACCGGGTTGCTTCTTGAAGATGCACCTGGATGTCTTGCCTCCAACCCTGAGTGCCCGTTTGCTCCCAAGCACCTCTAGCCCTCACTCTGCCTTTCCTGTGTTACTGATAGCTCTGCCCTAGGCTGTGGACTTACTGAGGAGGAGGGGCTGTGCTGCGTTGTGGTCCTGTTTTATTTCACAGACCTGCCTGCTTTACTGTAATGTTATTTCAGTAAATGAATGTTCCATTCCCAGGTTCCTTCATTAACATATCACAGATGATTGCCTGTGTGGGACAGCAAGCCATCAGTGGCTCCCGAGTGCCAGATGGCTTTGAAAACAGGTCCTTGCCTCACTTTGAAAAACACTCAAAGGTAAGCATTGGTGGATCAGGCAGAACACTGGAGGACCATCAGCAGCGCAGAAGAGAGTAACTGAAGCTCTGCAGCTGCCAGCTGAGCGACTCTTGGAGGTGACGTAGGAGGGCAGGCGCTGCTCAGGGTTGTTATTCCCTCTTCAAACCAAACTGAGTTGTGTAGAAGGGGCCTTGTTCAACTCAGCTATAAAACTGGGACAATACCCCCTTGTATACTTTCTCTGAGGTGGAAGATTTCAGGTTCCCATCCAACTTAAGTAATCAAAACGAATGCTTACCATATATATGTGTTCAATCTGTATGCTTGCTTTGGGGGGACTTACATAAAAGAATAAGGATTTTTATATGGCGATAGTATAAACCATACTAAACTGACCAGGAAATTTCAGGTTCTCCCCTCTAGAATTCTGAATTCTGTTAGCCTTTGTGGTTTGGGTGCTAGTGTAAGCAGAGAGGGACAAACCTGTGCTGAGGTTGTTCTGGGATACAAGGCAGACAACTATTAAGCCTGTAGTTAAGGAACTTAACGTAGATTTGGTTGCTCAGTAAATTCTGAGTTGGGAGCCCCAGCTGCTCCTGCCCCATGGAATTGCAGTATTTCTGTTCAGCCCCTTCTAGAGAGAGAGAGGGCTGCTATGCTGAGATATGTGGATAGTCTCTGTATCAGGTAGCCCCAGGAACAGTTCACGTCCTCTGCCCAAGATCCGAATTCACTAGAGGTCAGGCAGATAAATGATCCTGGAATGGTACCTGCCTGTGCTTGTCAGGCTTAGAGTTGTGAGGCAGCTGACTAGCTTAAGAGGAGAGGCCAGGGGCATCCAGACATCTCGGTCCCTGGACCCATGCTAGATTAGACTTTGGGATTTCTGTGCTTGCCAAGAAATGTCTGTGAGTACATCACCTGCCCCTTAAACAAAGTAAGGAAGCAGGAGGTTGGTCTAATCATCTCAATTGTCCTCTAAGTAGCATAGACCTATCCAGATCAAAGGCCATCTGGCCATTTCACGTGGTGTTTTACATATGTGTGCATTTTTTACGGTATTGTTGAAATACATTGTATATCATAGTCACCAATTCAAAGTATACAGCTCAGTGACAGTTCACATAGTTGTGTGATCATCACCATAATCTAATTTTAGAACATTTTCAGCACCCCAAATGAAACCCCATAAACATTAGCATCAAATGGTTATGTCTGGGAGGTGAGCAGGCCTGGTCCACAGGAAGGTTATCTTTAAGAGAGTCATTGTTTCCCAGGGAACGGGCCAGTTGCTGTAGTCAGTGGATGCCCTCTGAGGTCCTTGACTGCCTGCCTGCTCTGTGGATAGCAGCCCAGGCTTTGGTTTCCTCTCCTGCGCCACTTGCCTGCCACTGGCACCAGTACCAGCCCTGGCTGGGACCTCCCCCTCCTTGTCTCTGGTAAGGATGGGTTGTGTCCAGTTATTTCTCCTTTATGACGAGGTCTGTACAGCCTGCCACCTCATGAGAGTGCATTGGCCAGGTACTTATAGGTCGAAGGTGTGGCATTTTCTGATCTGAATGGGTTTTGGAATAGTGGACCTTGAACTTTGTTTTGTTTGTTTTTTCTTTTTTCCTACCTCTCTTTAGCTCCCAGCTGCCAAAGGCTTTGTGGCTAATAGCTTTTATTCTGGTTTGACACCAACTGAGTTTTTCTTCCACACAATGGCTGGCCGGGAAGGTCTAGTCGACACAGCCGTAAAGACAGCTGAAACAGGATACATGCAGGTAATTGAAGCCATGGAGGCCACTAACAGCAGAGTAGGGCAGGGCTCTGTGGATTTTGACTGCTGAGTGTTTACATGTTTTGTACATGACTTAAAATTTATCCGATCTTGGTATTTAAAGGGAAAAATTAAGAAATAGAGGTGCCCTAGAAATGAACAACAAAAAAGGGTAATGTTAATGTTCCAAATCCTGTGTACAGTGAAGGGTCACAAGCAGGCCAGAGCCACACATACCAGGGCTCTATTGGAGGGGGTGTGGACCAGAGGCACGTCCAGGGACACACATGGGCCTCACCGGGCCTGTTTCCAAATGCATGCACATCAGCGTGGTGGTACGTCCCTCCTGTTCATTGCGAGGACTCTGCTTCTCGCTTTGCAACTCTATCTAACTCCTTATTAGATCATTCTAATTGATTCCAAGAACCTATTTTGGCACCCACCCGCAGGAGAGCTTGGAGGGAAGGCTCCACTGTGTACAGTCTGGGGTAATAGGTTCAGGGGATGGAGCTAACCTAGAGGGTTTCCTGTGCCTGTGCTGCTCAGGCTGCCACAGAGGTACCCTAAAGGCAGAGGAGCGGACACATTCCTGCTTTTTTCTCCCATAAAACCACAAGCAAAGGTGGGGGGGGTTTTTAGTCTAATTTTCACTTCTATGCCTTAATATATATTGTTGTTTTAATTTTAACCTGTCTACCTACTTATAACACCAAGTAAAGTTAGCACTTCGAGTTGCTGTGGCTTTGTGTCCCCTCTCTCCCCACTGCGGATCCCAGTCTGCAAAGCTTGGCCTTTTGCAAGCTGGGAAACCAGGGCTGATAATCCAGAGATGTGAATGAGTGGGCCAGGGCAAGCCAGGCTGATGAGCAGGCAATGGACTCGAAGCAGGAGACATCTATTTCTGTCACCTCTTCCGCACCTCGTGTGTCATTATTGCCACTTCCCTTTTAATCTGCTTTTGATGGGAAATTGCCCTACAGTTTTGGAGTGTGCTGCTTTTGTAAAACCCAACAGACTGTGAAATGCTTTTGCCACTCTTGCCAGAATATCTTTTGACTTTATTTTTTGCCTTTACCTTTTGGAGTCGAGTACGGCTTTCCCAGAGCAGTGTGTTAACCTAGAACAGATTAGTTCTGGTGTGAGGGATTTTTGTTCTGAAGTTGCCTGGAGGAAGTTTCTTTCTCCCTAATTCACTGAGCCACCATCACGTTGCTGCTGCCGTGTGTTCTGCTGGTGGAAGGTGTTCCCTGAGAAGATTTGAGAACCGGCTGCTGCCTGCTGGTTCAGACACAATGCTGTCCCTGTTCTCTCCTTTCCCCAGTCCCAGAAGAGGGTCTGCACCTGATCCTCTGTAATTCATATTGATGTCCACAGGGGTCCTAGATTAAGTTGTGTTTAGGAATGCAAAGCTGTTGGCATTAATTTATACCTTAGGGAGAAAGAGAGAAGGCAGAGCAGGCTAGGAAAACAGTGTTCACATATTCCTTCGGGTTGGTGGGGTTTAAATTGCAGGTATTCTAAAGCGCTGGAGGTTGGGCATATTCTAAATCCCACTGGACAAACCAATGAGGCACTCTTGGCCTTGTTTTTGGGGCTAGGGAAATCTTTTTAAGGGATTTCTAATAAAATGTTTTTATGTGATTAAAGGGCTAGTAACCCTGAAACTTGGAGTTGGAAATCTCATCCTCTGTACATGTGACTGGTCTTCCCAAAGCAGCTGAGCTTTGTTTCCTTTCTTTCCCTTTAGAGAAGGCTTGTGAAGTCCCTTGAAGATCTTTGTTCACAGTATGATTTGACAGTCCGAAGCTCTACAGGAGATATTATACAGTTCATTTATGGGGGAGATGGCTTAGATCCTGCAGCCATGGAGGGAAAAGATGAACCCTTGGAGTTTAAAAGGGTTCTGGACAACATCAAAGTAAGATTTAGTATTATATCTGGGGTTGGAGTGTTTTGAGGACATTTCTTTAGAATGGAGGTATTCTTTGGAAAATCACACACAGTTCATGCTCAACCATATCTACCCAACTACCGGCTTAGTATTTTTCTTTGAAAGTTACTCTGCATAATTTTCCCAAATATTAAAGGAAAAGTATTTTCTCAGTTTCAAAGTCTAGTATTTGTAGTAATCAAATGCCAGTAGAAGAGGCCTTGGTTTCTGAATTAGAGGCCCGTGTTCTAAGTCATGGGTATGAAAAGCAGGCATGTTTCACGTGTTGTAACTGGGGGGATAATTTAGAACAACCTTTTTGGAAAGTAGTTGGACAGTACTTATCTGAACTTAAATGTGGGTTCCTTTTCACTCCATAGTTACACTTGCAGGAATCTGCCCTGCAGAAGTATCTAAATGTGCCAAGAGTGTTTCTCAGCACAGTTTGTAGTAGAGGCAGACCTTCAAATGGAGGGGAGCTCAGATACATGGGGGGCTGCCTGTGCATTAGGATGCTACATAGCCGTTAAGACTTTGGGGAAATTCCATGAGCTTGAGGGTGGAGGAATATTTTTACTATTAAAATATTTGGGATTTTTAAAAACAATTTGTTGTTTTGTGTTTTTTTTAAATATATCTTTATTGATTTCCGAGAGAGGAAAGGAGAGGGAGAGAGAGAAACAGAAACATCAATGATGAGAGAGTCATTGATCGAGCCCACAACCCGGGCATGTGCCCTGACCGGGAATCAAACCCCAATCGCCTGGATCCTAGGTCGACTCTCAACTGCTGAGCCATGCCTGGCCAGGCAACAATTTCTATTTTTAATGCGAATCTGGATTGTGTTGAAGTTTGGGGAGTAATGGAACAAAACCCACTGACGAGCCCAGAAGTCTGTGTAAGATGGAGTAGGAGTTTAGTCTGTTTTAACCTTCATGTTAAAGATAGAGCCTAAAATCTGTTGTTGTTTTGTGTGTATTTTTTTAAAAATATATCTTTATTGATTTCAGAGGGGAAGGGAGAGGGAGAGACAGAGAAAGAAACATCAATGATGAGAGAGTCATTGATCCGCTGCCTCCTGCACGCCCCCGACTGGGTACCGAGCCTGCAACCCAGGCATGTGGCCTGACTGGGAATCGAACCGTGATCTCCTCCATCCTAGGTCGATGCTCAACCGCTGAGCCACTCCCTTCGGGTTAAAATCTGTTTTGAAGGGGGGAAACATCACAGGTTGCTAAAGATCCCTCTAAGTAAGGTTGTCCTGTCTCGTAAATTCTTTCATTTAATATTGCCTCCCTTCGCCGTTGCCCCCACACATCACACTGTTTCTTTTTAACATTGAGGCAGTCTTCCCGTGTCAGAGTGAGCCTGCTCTCAGTAGGAACGAGCTGGTCCTGACCACCGAGTCGATCATGAAGAAGAGCGAGTTCCTCTGCTGCCAGGACAGCTTCCTGCAGGTAAGGCCCTGCTGCTATCACCCTGACCTGGCTGGCACCATGGTGCTGGTGACCCCCAACCTGGCTTCCCCCCCCTCCAACTTGGCTGGCACAAGAAAACTGTTTGCCAGGTGCCAGCAGGTGAATTTCATAAGCTGAGGGCTTTTTATGTAAGAGTGTTTCTTTGTTTAAAAAATTCAAGAATGGCCTAGGTGAAATCTCACTAGCCAACGTGAAGAATTTATCTTATGTCTTTCTTAGTTTATGGTTTTTACACAAGTATTTTCCTATTAGAAGAAAAATGCTTTACCTAGAGAACCGATTTTTTTAACCCTACCCCTGTCCACACCCTACAATGACTTTCTTACCCTGTGGACCAGCCCTTCCCTCAGCCATTCTGAATCCCCATATTTATTGGTAGTGGTGATGTTTCAGTGCCCTTTATTTTAAATTGCTCTTTCTCCTATGGGTCAGAAATCCATGGAGTCCGCCTTCCCTTTTCTTCTAGGGGCTGTCACCTTGATGTCCCCTTAAGGTTTTTTTGTTTTTGTTTTTTTAATGTCACTGACCCTCTTAAACAGCTGCTTTCTATTTATAATCGTGGTTTTTGACCTAAAGCAACGGGATACAGGAATCAGTAAGCTGTTTCCTTTGTGTACTGATTGGTGATTCAAATGCAGCCAAAAATCAGCAGGAATGTGTTCTTTTCAATGTATCAGAAATAAAAACCACAAAGTGAAACTTCAGGAGTCCTTTTAGGTAAGGAAGCTCTTCAGTTCTTCCTTTTGTGTATTGAGTAAAAGGTGAAAAAAAGAATCTTACAGATTTTAATATATTTAAAATCAAGAGTATGTCTAGGCTGGGTGCCTTTGTTTTGATTTTCTTTTTTTAACAAATTAGAATTGTGACTTTGTTTTTCTGCATATTTACTTATTTATTTTTCTGTTTATCCTTGAAGACCTTAACTGAGACAGGCTATGAGAAATATAACGAGGTAACGCACTTTGCAAACGCATGCTGTGGCTGCTGAGCATAGAGGGGTGAACTCGAGCAGCACTCAGCTGTTTGCCAGCCCTGGAGACGACAGCTTTCCATCCGAGTGCTGGCAAACAGCCTTCCCTGTTCATCACTTTGGACAAAGTCACTTGCTTGCCTTTGACAAGGGTTAACTGGTGACCTCTGACCTCTGCTAGGCAGTGTTTATTTAGTCAGCAATCACTCGTTCAGCCATCACTGTGTCACACATGGTGCAGATCCTGGGGACACAAAGATGACTAAACATGTCCTTGCCCTTCAGTGGCTCACAATCTGATGAACTCAGTTGCCAAAAGAGTTCAAAATCCACTGGCCAGACATTTGTCTGTGCCTCTGAAATGTTCCCAGGCTCTCGCCCGTGCCAGAGCTGAGGCAGCAGAGGCGGCCCCTGAGTGGCGCTGAGCCCGGGCCTGCCGGGCTGGTGCCGGTGCTCACAGACTGCTGTGGCGTGTGTGAGAATTTAACTGCTGGTTAATCGTGTGATTAATTGCCTGTCATTTGCCATGTTGTGAGTTCCCTGTAATATGCATGGGTTGATTCAGCTGAATTCTTAGTAGCTTAGTTCGGTTTTCATTTCTGCAAAGTGAGCTTTTTTTTTAACCTCCAGACTATCTAACTTTTGTGTAAGGAAGGTCATTTCTTTCAGCGAAGCCACTGGAAGTGGGTCCCTGTGGGTGGCAGCTGAAAGGTCTCGTTTCCAGTGCCAAAGCTGGGGAGTGGTTTTAAGTGTGTCCTCTCTACTGTGTGTGCAAAGTCCCTCACAGATGAAAGTCCCTGGGTCCGCTCTGCCAGAGGCTCTGGTTTCCGGGGGGGGGGGGGGGGGGGGGGGGGGGGTCAGCCTTTAACACCCATTGAAGGGCAGTGTCTGCACCAGGAGGGCTTTCAGGAGCTTGCCCTAAAGTATATAGCAATGGCTAGACAAGCAGGCTTGGGGAGGAAACCAGCACAGTGAAAGAGGCTCTTCACACTGAATAACAGAAACGTGAAGCAGCAGGGGCACTACTGCCTTTGAATGTTCCCCTTTAGGCAGGCACAGCAGGAGGGATGGCTCCACCGCCCTCTCCCATCCGGCTCTTGTTTCCTTCTCTGGTTTGCAATGACTGACTATCGGAAAATGCTATCTCAAAACTCATAATTAGTAAGTAAGCCTGGAGAGTTTCTCTTTGAAAACAAATTAATAAAAGTCCTTTCTGTGTTCAATGATGGCTGAATGGCACACAGTAACCCTCCATGTATCTGCACGCTCTCTCAATGAGGAGAAGGGAAGTTGGCCATGAAAAGGCCGTGTTCATAAACAAGGAAGAGCCAAGGTGTGATGGACTCCCAGGTAGCTTCGTGGTCACCTGGCTCCTAGGTTGCAGACTGAAATTTGCTGTGGGCAAAGGCGATATTGCAGAAAGCCCTGCCCTGAGAGCAGACTTTGGAGAAAGCACCTGACTTCATGCAGGGGCCTGTTGTCTTATCCAGGCGCCTGACCTCCTTCAGCCCTCGGTGCCCTCTGCTCTCAGTGATGGGGCTGATGCCGTGCCACCTTGTAGAGATGTCTCACTGGGCTGTGAAGTGGCTGACTGAGGAGGCCCATGAGCCATGGACTATTTCACTTTCAGAAAAGGTAGTGACGGAAATTGCTAGGGAGTCTATGGGAGGCTAAAGAGAATTATTTTTGCAGGATTAGCATATAATTGGATTAGTAAGTGTTAAGTGTTCTATAGGTACCGTATAGGATTTATTTTTTGCAAAAGTGGACCTTCTGGTTCAGTCTGCCTTTTAAAACATTTGTTTCAGACAAAACTTTAGGCATTTTCAGCTCTGTGATATTAACTCAGGAGACTTGGGGCAGGGCATGCTGGTATTCTCCTTGGGGGCCCCTCAGCCAGCCTCAGAATCCAGAATCAAGACCTCATGAGGCTTTGTAGCCACCACCATCTGCAGTCCACCCATGGGCCAGCTCACTGGTCTGCCCATGCAGCTGGACGGCTACAGAGTACCATTCCTGCTCACTCACTGGGGGTTATCCGAAATCCTCAAGGGTGTCTTCTGGAGGGCTGCTGAGGGGAAGTGCAGTCTGCCTGCTCTCCCCATATTCTCAAAACGCCCCTGGATCAGAACAGCAGCCTGCTGCTGGTCCCTAGGACTGCGTTCCAGTGACCTCTAAAGGACTGCTGTACTACATGGTGAGAAGTACTCTGTCTGTCCTGTCGTGCTTCAAGTCTGACCGCCTGGGAGTAGGACTGTGGTGGGGCAGTTCATTAAAGCACAGCACACTGCTCTGTAAGCACTCCTGGGAGCAGGTGCCGGCTGATCCTGGTTCTGGGAGTGACCATGAGACTGGGTTCATTTCACAAGCACACTGTCGATTGTAAATTTTCCCTTTAAGCAGCTGCCAGAAAACTTTGCAGCAAGTCTTTAGTCTCTAGCCCTGCCCCATGTACCCCCAACGCGATGCACCTCTCGCCTTCCTTGCTCCATTCTGTCGCCATCCTGTGGCTTGGAGTGCTGCTCTTTCCAGCCTTTGTTGTTGTTGTTTGTTTGCTTTTTACCTTTTTTTTCTTTTAGAGTACTTTTCTTAAATACGCAGGAATAGCAAATACACTGATGTTTCATTTCTAGCTTTGAGAGTGATTTCCAGGAATCCTTCCAACTCATGCGTGTGTGGGAAGGGAGTGTGAGCCTGGGGAAGTGATGCAGTGTGAGAGGCAGAGAGGAGAAGCTGAGTGTGGGAGCGTTTCCTGTGAAATGCAAGCAAGGTCAAAGCACATGTTTGAAATGTGTATAGTGTCTGCAAAGCTATGCGTTAGCTTGTATTTAAATTGATCATAGTGACTTATGGGATTCTAAAATTAATCCATCGAGAGACTAAAAATACAACTGGTGTATGTCTGTCTGTTCTGAGCTGTGTGGATAGAGGCAGTGTGTGTGCCAGGAAGGCACAGGAAATGGCAGGTATAAAGGCTTCCCTGGTGTCCCTCCTGTGTGCTGTGTAAGGGCAACCTGTCAGGGCTAGAGAGTGGCTGGTGCAGGCCATTGCTGAAGCATCATTGGTGTTAAAAGGCCTAAGAAACACCTGAACCAATGAGTGTTGTGTCCAGGGTGTGGATGATTTGGTATACCCCTTGGAAAAAACATTTTGCAATAGAAACTTTATCCATGTTGTATCCCTTATAGTATATATTTAGCAATCACGAAAATATGATTGGCTAGTCATATTACTGAAGTTCATAAAATACATCATGTCATCTGAATTACTTAGAAATATGCAACTGATGTTTGCTGTATAATCTTTCAGGAAATAAAAAAATTCATTAAGGGGGTTTCTGAGAAGATCAAGAAAACCAGAGACAAATACGGCATCAATGATAACGGCACCACAGAGGTAAAGAGCCTTCCCCAACGGTGGGAAGGACAGACACTAAGGTATTTTCAAGCGCTGCCAGCCCTAACTCTGCACTTGGTTTTGTTCTTCCAGCCCCGTGTACTGTACCAGTTGGACCGGATCACCCCCACCCAAATAGAAAAGTTTCTGGAGACCTGCAGGGACAAGTACATGAGGTAGGGACACTCATTGTCTTAGACTGTGGGGCAGTCTCATGTCCTTCCTGTTGTCCCACAGAGACAAACTTCAGCACCAGCACCACTAATTGAGCAGGCTCTGCCCCCTCTTACTCGGGATTCTGGTGGGTAGTTAGATTGGATGCTCCAGGATGTGGGAATAATGCAGAGAAGCATCCAAGTGTTTCCTCCCCACAGAGAAACTACTAATGTATTTGGCAGGTGCCACCCACTCTCTCCACCTTCAGTACCATTTGTTAGTTTGCAGGCTCTCATATCATCTTCAGGCAGTAGACCTTTGGGCCCAGTCATTGCACATGGACCACAAGTAGCCACACAGTACTACGTTCATGATTGGACCCTCTGAGCATCCTGTTTGCAACTGTTAACCGATCTGTGCCAGGTCCTTCCTCTGTCACGAGCACAGCTTGGCTCAGTTCCAATTCTTTCCTGACCGTAAAGGCATCTGCACTTTCTCTGCTGAAAGAAGACAACCAGAACCTCTCCCCAGCAGTTTTGCTGGACTTTTCATCCATATCTTTTCCTTCCAGGGCACAGATGGAGCCTGGTTCTGCAGTAGGCGCACTCTGTGCCCAGAGCATCGGCGAACCAGGCACCCAGATGACCCTGAAGACTTTCCACTTTGCAGGCGTGGCCTCCATGAACATCACCCTGGGTGTGCCCCGGATCAAAGAGATCATTAATGCTTCCAAGGCCATCAGGTGCCCGCCTCCAGTTCCCTTCTCTTCCCATACTGCCACGTTTTTCAGAACAGTGATTCTCTTGTCAGATGTGCTATTTAAATGGGCAGTATCCCAAACTTCACTGGCATAATAATGTGTAATCATATTTTAGTTTTAAAAAAAACACTCGAGAAAAAATAAGTTGAAACTAGATACAGTCAAAATTGAAAAATGGTTCTTTATGGCCACAGGTCACATGAAAGAGAAAAACAAAAAAAGACTGGAAAAGTGATAGCAGCGTGTCAATGTCGATTTCAGACTTTTGATGTCATGTTTCCAGCCTAACCAGACCTGACTAATGTGTCTGCCACTTGGGCTGTGCCATGCTTTGTGGCTCCCGCATGATTTCATGGTAGAATTTGTAGGTGACCTGAGACTAGAAAAGATAGAAATTTATTACAGTGCATCTGATGACAAAATGATTCATCTATGATCTGAATCTAAAAAACTGAGAAACAGCATTAAGTTAAGAAAAGCTGCACTTGGCTCTAGAGCAGCAACCGTAGACGTCTGGGGTGGCAGGGGCTCCACCTCCCTTCCCCAGGCTGGTCATATCTATTCCAGGAGTGAGTGTTCAGGGGACACTGTCTAGCACAGTGAGCTTGGAAGCTGAAAGCTTGTGGTTGGTGATGCTGGAGGTGTCCTGGAGAGCAGGTAATTGGAGCGGGGCAAGGAATGGAGGAAGCTATAGTACACAAAGGGCCAATGTACTCAGGGAACAGAACTAAATTAACTACTTATGAGGACCAAAGAGGAAAAGGTAGGGTCACTTGGTCAGAAAGAATTTTCTGAAAGTCATTTCATTCCTTGGTAGAGTCGTTTGCCTCGTGAACTCCAAAAATAGTAAACCTAAATGAGAACATTGAGAGGAGCATGCTTGACACAGTGAAGACTCAGTGAATTGCCGTTGCTTTTTACACCATGATTCTGAGCAGCACTCGATCTACCAAAGCAGTGGCCTTCAAGTGCTGAGATTGTTTTTCCTTCGCTCCTCACAGCACTCCAATCATCACAGCCCAGCTGGACCAGGATGGCGACGCTGATTACGCCCGCCTCGTGAAGGGGAGAATTGAGAAAACCCTCTTGGGAGAGGTAGGGCGCAATCCCTCTTATAACAAGCAAACTAGATTAGCAGTGTTGCAAGGAGGTATGAAAACACGCTGCACTGGATATACCAGTCAGTGTGTCCACGCTATTCTACATCCTTAAAAAGAGGCAGCAGGCCCTGGCCGGGTAGCTCACTTGGTTAGGGCATTGTCCCAATACGCCAAGGTTGTGGGTTTGATCCCCAGGGAGAGCACATACAAGAAGTAACCAATGAATGCATAAATAAGTGGAACAACAAATCGATGTTTCTCTCTCCCCTTCCCTTCCTCTGTCTCTGTAAAATCAATTTTAAAGAAAAGAGCAAGCAGTGAATGCTCTTGGGAAGAGGGAAAGTGACTAACGTTCTGACTTTCTGACACTGCAGATTTCAGAGTATATCGAAGAAGTGTTCCTTCCCGATGATTGCTTTATTCTCGTCAAGCTCTCCCTGGAACGGATTAGACTTCTGAGACTGGAAGTGAGTCATGTAATTAAATGTGGAGAGGAAGTCATCCTCTGTCAGTCCCAAGCTAGGCGCTGATAGACTAGGGCAGGAGCGAGGCAGGACTCCGGAAGCATAGCAGAAGCTTGCCTTTGGTTGTTCTGTGTGAGTCCATTGCACCCTCACAGTCTGTCTTTCTGCACCTGACCCTGACACAGACACTACCATCTAAAGACACACAGGAGCCCGGCCGGGTGTGGCTCAGTGGTTGAGCGTCGACCTAGGATCCGGAAGATCACGGTTCAATTCCTGGTCAGGGCACATGCCTTGGTTTCGAGCTCAGTCCCCAGTTGGGGGAGTGCAGGAGGTAGCCGATCAGTGACTCTCTCATCATTGACATTTCTCTCTCTCTCTCTCCCTTCTTCTCTCTGAAATCAATTTTTTAAAAAAATTTTTTTAAATAAAGACACACAGGAAATGAATTGAAATTTTGTGCAGGCCACCATACTCATTCACTGTGACAAAGTATTACAATAATTAGTCTCCTTGTCCATCTTCCCAGTGTCTGGAAGGACCGTAGGGCTGCCTGTGTCTTACACATCCGCGGCCCCAGCACCAGCGCAGCGCCTAGCTACTTGGTGACTGGTTTTGGGTGGGCGGGTGAACCGTGCTTATTGTCTCGGCATTTACGTAGGGGCCTTTCTCAGGGACTGAAGCAGGATGCACACTGAGTAAACTCCTGGCGCTTCCTTCTTCCCTCGGGTAGTTAAAATCTGTACTAGTCTTTACACATTCTGTACCCTGTTCTCTCGAACACCAGGCTCATGTGTTGTCCATGGGAAAGATGGCCCAGACTGAGCAGCCAGTTCTTAGGGTAGGGGTGTCTCTAGGCTGGCTCTGGCCACCTGACTTGCGGCCCTTTTACCAGAAGTGTGGTGCAGCATCCAGGAGTATAGCACAGGAGCAGCAGTGGTGAGGCCGGCACAGGGGAGGCATCGCTAATTAGGTTGTCCTGGCCACCAGCCTCCGGGCTCCCCTGGAGCCCATGCGTGTGGCTATGAACTGGGGGGTGTGGAGGGACTATAAAAAAACTTTTTATGGTCTTTTTATGAATAAAGTAGAAATATGTAAACAGTACATAAACAAGTACACAATATATCTCTGGTATTAAAATTCCGTGGAGGGGAGAGAGATTAGGGGGAAAATGCCTGAAAAGGCTTCTTAGAAGGAGCAGTGAAGGAAAGAGGCTGAGAAACTGAAATCAGAGTCTCCAATCCTCTGTCATTAATGTCCTGGGCCTGTGGCCCATGCCTGGACCCCTTGCAGGTGAACGCGGAGACAGTGCGGTATTCCATCTGCATGTCTAAGCTGCGTGTAAAGCCGGGCGACGTGGCTGTCCACGGCGAGGCTGTGGTGTGTGTCACCCCCCGAGAAAACAGCAAGAGCTCCATGTACTATGTGCTGCAGTTCCTAAAAGAGGATCTACCCAAGGTGAAGCGACTGTCACCCTTCAGGGCCCTGCCCAGCCGAATGCCAGGGGTTGTGTAAAAGGAGAGGCCACATTTACCTCTAACGTGACTCTCTAGGTGCCAGCGCACCCTAAGGATTGTCCCTACCAAGACTGAGGGTGGCACCCATTTCTTCCTAAGGAATTCATTCATTCTTTCTCTTTCTTAGCACTGTTGTGCCAGCTCCGTCTGTAAATTCCCTTCTCTTCTCCCATAAAACTGACAGTGGGGAGAGACGCAGTCCCCTGACTATGCTTCCTCCCTGACCCCAGCACAGTTGGCGGGCACTTTTAGGGTTGCTATGTTACCGACACCCAGCCCTGAGGAACAGGGGTGATCCCGGGAACAAGCCCGGGGCTCGATGTCCACGTTGGCACTGCTGCTGCAGTTCCTGAGGCTACCAGGCTGGTGGAGGCCATGGGCGCTGCAGGGTCTCAAACCTTCTGTGTCTCTGAGTCCAGGTGGTGGTGCAGGGCATCCCAGAGGTGTCCAGAGCTGTCATCCACATCGACGAGCAGAGTGGAAGGGAGAAGTACAAGCTCCTGGTGGAGGGTGATAACCTGCGGGCAGTCATGGCCACTCACGGTGTGAAGGGCACCCGAACCACCTCCAATAACACGTATGAGGTACTGCTCACACTCAGGTCCCCTACAGTCATCCTGTCTCCCTTGGAGCCCCCTCCGGGCCCAGCTGGCTCCTGGCACACTCCTCGGGCCTTGCTGTTTCTGGAAAGGGCGTGGGGCTTGCCGTGAATCTGCAGGGCAGAGAGGACATGGGAGGGGTTGGGTAGCACCCAGAAGTGGCTGCTCCCGCTCACCCTGGCTCCTTGTAGGTGGAGAAAACTCTGGGCATTGAGGCTGCCCGGACAACGATCATCAACGAGATCCAGTACACGATGGTGAACCACGGCATGAGCATCGACAGGAGGCACGTGATGCTGCTCTCCGACCTCATGACCTACAAGGTGCGCGGAGGGGCCCTGGCTCAGGAGAATGAGGCTGTGGTGGCCACTGAGAGGAAATCAGATGCCACCGTCCCCTCAAACCTGAAGTCTGGTGGTCAGGCTGGTGTTCTGGTCAAATTCCAGCATGAACATTGCAGCCTCCTGCTAGAGGTGGAGAATGGTTTTGTTCTCAGTCGAAAATTTATCCTAAAGCAAAGCCAGCTATTGCCAAAAGCCCAAGGATTTCCAGGCAAACTGAGTTGCTCAGCCCTGTTAAACCCATTTATCATACTTCTGTAGCCACTTTCAGGAAAAGAATTAAGTTAACATGATTGTGCGGGGACTGAGGTTGGTTGGTTATATTTATTTTCCTTTCCCCAAAATGTCTTCCCTCTGGCAGTGCTATAGGGCAGCAGGTTTCCATGCCCCTTCCCACTCAGACCTGTACTGGACGGCAGAGTGTCTAGAAAAGTGGTGGGAGAGATGCCCAGCCCAGCCCTGAAGGAGCAGCTGTCCTCTGAGTCTCCCCTCAGTCTTACTCTGTGCACATATTGCGTTACTGCAGTTGCAGTAAACAGTGGGCACACCCTTTTGTGGGGAATTTTTTTTTTTTTTTTATTCCTCACACGAGGATATTTTTTCCATTGCTTTTCAGAGAGAGTGGAAGGGAGAGAGAGAGAAACATCGATTGGTTGCCTCCTGCACGTGCCCTGACCGGGCCTGGGGATCAAGTCTGCAACAGAGGTATGTGCCCTTGTCTGGAATCGAACCCGGGACCCTTCAGTCCACGGGCCGAGCGAGGCTTTAACCACAGAGCCAAACCAGCCAGGGTGCTTTGAGGTTTTTGAGTTGAGTTTTGAGCTCTTTGAGACAAATATCTTGAGAAATACTTCCTTTTCTAAAGTTAGATTCTTAATTCTAGTTCTCTGTTCTTCATGCTCTGTTCCAGTGGCCGCTGCTTGGGAGGCCGTGTTGTCAGTGACTAGTAGCCTCACTGAGACACAGGTGGGACAGTAGCTGCTAGGATCCTGTGCACACCTGAGGTTGGGACCTGAACAACCACTGTATTTGGCTGATTTTTGCTCATTCTGTTGAGAAGCTGCCATGGACGTGGTTGGTTTGAGCTTTCATGGGGGCATGGATGCCAGTCTGACACATTCCTCCCTGCCGCAGGGTGAAGTCCTGGGCATTACTAGGTTTGGCCTGGCCAAGATGAAGGAGAGTGTGCTGATGCTGGCCTCCTTTGAGAAGACAGCTGACCACCTCTTTGACGCCGCCTACTTTGGGCAGAAGGACTCCGTGTGTGGTAGGTTTGCTGTCTAAGATCATCACCAGAGGCCTGGGTTGTTGGCAACGTAGACCCTGGCCGGGGCTTTCTGGGAGGTGGACAAACTGAATAGGAAGAGCTTTTATTGCGTAAGAATAAAGTCACAGGTCATGGAGTTGGAACCAGTCAATCTTTTATCCAAAGCCTGGCTGTAGCATCCTGCATCCCCCCACACCTCCGAGAGGGCTGCTCTGTCAGGACAGTTTTTAGTCCAAGAAGAAGAGATTGACCCTGGGTGTGTGGGAACTTTTCCAGCCCGCGGAGTCAGCCGTACCGCTCCTGCAACCTCTGTGATGCCAAGGCTGGCTGGCAGGAGGGGCCTGTGCCAGGTATCCCTGTTGCCCCGACCCCCAGCAAAGGCAGCCAGCCTGCCTTTTACGTTTGTGGATCTCCTGTGCTGGGCACCTTAAATGCCTGTGTCTCAGCACCTCTGTGAGGTGTAGGTATTAAACCCTTGCACAAATGAGAAGAAAGAAACTAGCTTGCTTGCCATTGAGTCCCACTGCAGAGTCTCCCCCTGCGCTGGCCTTACCCCCGACCACACAGCACGTCTGACAGGAGCCTGGGAGAGTGAGGGGTACTGTGACAGAGGTGCCGGCTACCCACCTGGCTCTGAGTCCTTTACAAGTGCCCACTTTAGCCTTTCTCCTGCTAAGACCCTGCAGGCCTGAGGTGGGAGCTTGTGAGGGGCTGGTCGAAGGAGGCTCAGTAGCTTCCAAAAGCCCACATGGGGATTCCAGGCCTGGCCACCGTCCCCGCCTCCAGAGCTCTGCTTCCTAGTGGCCATTTCCCACCTCACCTTCTACTCTTGTGTGGACTTGCTCACAGGTGATGGTCACGTGGGGCCTCAGTCAGTCTACACCTAAGATGAACTCTTCCTCCTTCAAAAGGGGTATAGGAGCCCAAGCTGTTTTGGTACAGAGGTTAGAGTGTCAGCCCTCAGACTGGAGGGTCCCAGGTTCGATTCCGGCAAAGGTGCCCTGACTGGGAATCAGATCTTGACCTCCTGGTTCATAGGTCGACACTCAGCCACTGAGCCACACCAGCTGGGCATGGCTTTTAGTTTGGTGGTTTGCCTCTCTGGTTTCCCAATAGCACAAAACCCAGAATGTAATAAGCACACACTTGCTTGTTTTAGAGCCAGAAGCCTGGTGCAGAGGCCAGGATTTGGATCTTATAAAGCTGAAATGGAGCTCAGAGAAAGAATCTGCGCCACCTCCTTATTTCTGTCGCTCTACAGGGAGCCCTGCCTCCTGAGTGTTTCCAGTTAGGGCTGCAGGTCTCCCAAGGCTCGGGACTGTATTTGAACCTCGCCCAGCCCTGGCCCCTGATCACAGCAAGCACTTTGCTTTTTCCAGGGAGCTCATCGCCTGGTGACGTTGTCCTACTGTTTGCTTTTCTGGGCCCTGAGTTAAGGAAACACTGGGTGGCAAACTCAGGATTCCCTGAGCATCACTCACCAGTCTTGCTGTCTAAGTTAGTGCTACAGAGTGTCTTGGGCTCAGATGGAGAGAACCGCTGAGCCGTCAGTCTCCAGCCAGCAGCCAGGCTGTGAGTAGGCACTGCCCTTCCCCCAAGTGTCAGAAGTCTCTCCACCATCTAGGAGCATGGTGCCAGCCTGTGCTTCACAGCCATCCCCATGTCATAGGTGAGGAGCAAAGGGACCAGCCCAGGTTCAACCAGTTGCTGTGTAGTAGAACTGGGACTTGAATCCCTATTTCTGGCTCCTCTGTCAGTCTTTCTGTGCTCACAACCCAGTGTGTGTTAGAAGCTCTCTAATCTCCTTCTGGTTGGTTTCAGGGGTGTCTGAGTGCATCATCATGGGGATCCCCATGAACATTGGAACTGGGCTCTTCAAGCTGCTCCACAAGGCCAACAGGGACCCGAGCCCTCCCAGGAGGCCCCTGATCTTCGACACAACCGAATTCCACATCCCCCTGGTCACATAGTCCGGGGATGAGGGACCACTCCTGACCTTGGCTCCTTGTCCTATCTAGAAAGGGGCTCAAGAGCAGCAGCTGCCTCGACTTCATGCTCCCTGGGACAGAGGCCCTGATGTCCCCAGCATGCCAGCAGCCAGGGCAGACCCCCTGTACTCCCGGGAGCTGCTCATCCAGTGACCCTGACCACCCCACAGTGCTTGGTCAGGACAACTAAGGTTCCTTCACACCTGCCACCCACCCTCCTTGTGACGAGGCCCAGCCACACATCCTTGCTCATCCCCACCTCACCTGTCTACCCATTGGCTCCCAGGGGCGTCACACCTGCCCAGGAATGAGGGGTCCAGAGCACGGTCCCAGGTTTTCCGTTGCTGAGCCCTGCCTGAATCTCAGTGTAATATACTCATGTAAATATTGTTACTATTATTTATTTGTTCAGTTTGAAAAATTTGGAGTTTTTGTTATTTGGTTTTACTTTTGAAACTAAGAAGCTGCAGAAACCAAGAAAGCCAGCATTGACGTCACTAGAAAAACTGGTTGAGCAAATGAGTCTGTCTAGGATTGGACACTGAGCTGAGACTATCTTGAGCCCCAGCTGCTCGGAAACACCTTTCACAGATTCCCTGGCTGCCCCGTTGTTTTCATCTGCCTCCAGTTCCCACAGGCGGTGGCACTGTCTTGTCACTCTACCTTGTGACAGGCCCATTCTTCGTGGTCTGGAGAAGCCTTGCGGGCATCTGGGATTTGAGGTGGGGACTGTCGGTGTACTCGGAGATGGTGAGTGAGGCTGGGCCAGGCTGCCTGCACTACCTGGGCGGCATCCACAGCCCTCCTAAAGTAATCGCCTATGTGTGCATGGGACAGGTGCAGAGCTGGTGGCCTGAAAAGTGCCCCAGGGTCAGTGGCAGCAAGTGCCAGCTGTAAGGGGTAGAAGAGTCACCCAGACAGGATGGGAGGAGGCCCACACGGGGTGAGGGTCAGCTGGAGCTGGGGACTTGCCCTAGTTGGCAACAGCAGGCTCTTTGAAGAGTAAATGCTGTTGACAGTAGGAAGCACATGTCAGGCTGTGCAGAGAGACCCAGCAGGGCATCCCAGAAAGATCCGCATATAACCCTCTGCTCAGACCTCTGCTGGTGACTGCACCCTCGCTGGGCGGTTTCAAGGCTCTGAGGGGGCTTCCTGCAGCTAGGGAAGAATGTACACCCTTGTCTCCTAGAGAGCAGAAAGGTTTGCTTCTGGAGACAGTGCTGTCTTTGTACTGAATTGCTCCTTAGGATTGGCCCAGGGCCACGGAGAAGTGGCAGTGGCTGCAGCTCCTCTCTCAGGAGAACGTCCTTGGAGCCTGGTCCCACTCTTCTGACTCTTCGGGCTCCGTGCACTTGAAGTAGAGTTCTAAAATGACTCAGCTGATTTATCCAATTGTATAAAGCCACTGGAAGATCTAGCAACCCAAACCGAAGAGATCAGAGTTTATTGTTGAGCCAGAAGATGGTCTGGATGATTAAGAGATGGACAGGGTCAAAGAAAAAGTAGGAGAGGCTCAGGAAACGCAAGTGGTATTTTACAAACTGACTTAGGTTCTTTGGACATTCCCTAGTTGATTTCCCACGTTCTGCATTCATGCTGCTAAGGTACTTAGTACCGCCGTTGGTTCCCGGGTCTGTGTTAGAATGAGTGCCTTCTCTCCCATGCTAATGTGATTCTGAATTAGGAATTCTTGACCTGAGTTATTTTTGACCAAGACTCAGCTTTAAACTTGTATTGCAGTTTGTAGTTTGGCCCTGTGGTCCCCCTGCACCCAGAAGGTTGACCAATGAGCTTCCCATAGGGTATCAGTGATGTGGGGAAAATGTCATTTTTCTTCGTGGTCAGCCCCCTCCCCTCTATCTTTGAATTGACCCAGCCGGGTCTGTTAACACACTCACCCAGGGCTGCCACTTGAGACCTCGCCACAGGCAGTGCCTCTCAATCTGCGAAGAACTGCAGAGCCACAAAGCTGCCTTCCTGAAAAATTGCCTGGGAAGGAAGCTCAGGCCTGATCGGATCCAGGACTACAGGGCACATGCTAGGGCCAGGGAGGTGACTTGGGTAGCGGGAGGGAACACCAGCGCGCCCACTTTCCTCTGCGACATACTTGAAACGAGGGAGGAGCGAGCACACCATAGTGTGCTTCTGTGATACTAAAGACACATCTCCAGGAGTCCCATCTGCCTGAGGGGCTGCTCTGGGTGCTAATGAGTCCCTGAGATGCGATTGCGATGGGCACAGACAAGGAGTTGGGTTTAGGTCAGCATGTGGGTTATGCCAGGGTCTCACCACCCAGTGAGAGGTGATGGCCCTGCAGGCGCTGCTTCTCCTCGAGTACTGCTGCCCTGCTGGCACCACTGGCATAGGCAGCATTGGCTGGTGAACCTACTCTGCACCCCACTGTGTGTGCCATGGGTGGGTGGTGAAATGTCCCCTAATGTGACCATCTGCTCTGCCCTTGGCACTAGGCTCTATAGCAGGCACCGAGCTGGAAGACCAGATAGCTCTGTGTTCTCAAGAGTGAGTCAGTAGGTTAGGATTTTATTCTGGGCCTGCTTGGAAGAAATGAGAAAACTCTGTAAAGTCTGTCTCATCCACTCACGGATATATATTTCTGACTAGTGATCTGTCTAGTTGTTTGCCCTTCTTTATCTTTTGTACAAGGGATTAAAATAGCTATTGACTCAGTTACAACCCCCTGCTTTGTTCAGCGCTGAGCGTAGGAGAAACATCCTGGAGTCTCAGTGTCTGTCAGTTAAATTACGGTGTGTTTCTATTTCAGGGTTTATCCGTGTGTATTCACATTGACTTGTGTCTGATTGAACCTGACACTGTATAACGATTTTTCGTAAATTTTTGCTGTCTCTTGGCAGAATTCTTTTCTTCTACCAAAGCTCAAAAGAAGAAAAATTGCTATACATAAAACTGTAGCAATTCATCTCTGTAGGTCAGTGCTGCAGGAATTTTTAAAACATGCAATACCTGACTAGTCAGGGGCACTGACCTCTTTTCCCTTAGGCTGTCAAATAAAAAAATGACAGCAGCCAACACAACAATAGCCGTCTGGTGTGAATGAATCAAAATCACACCTATTTTTATGTCAGATTGGCAAATACCATTTTTGGTTTGTCGCAGAATTTTAGTAATTAGTTTATGTGAGCCGTGAGATGAGCAAGGTTGAAAATTGATGCTGTGTGCTGTGAAACAGGATGATTGGGGTACGTGTGGGCTCTGGCTCCTAAAATAACTAAAGTTGCAGCCACTATGGGAAACAGTATAGAGTTTCCTCAAAAAATTAAATATGGAACTGCCATTTGACCCAGTGACCCCACTTCTGGGAATATATCCTAAGAAACCCCAGACACCCCTATGTTCATAGCAGCACAATTCACAGTAGCTAAGATCTGGAAACAGCCCAAGTGCCCATCAGTAGATGAGTGGATAAAAAAGCTGCGGGACTTTTACTCCATGGAATACTATGCAGCTATAAAAAAGGATCTCTTGCCCTAGGTCTGGAGGGACCTAGAGAGTATTATGCTAAGTGAAGTAAGCCAGTCAGAGAAAGACAAGTATCACATGATCTCACTCATATGTGGATTCTAAAGAACAAAATAAACTGATGAACAAAATAGATCCAGAGACACAGAAGCATGGAACAGACTGAGGGATCTCCGGGGGGGGGGGGGGGGGGGGGGCAGGTGGATGGGAAGAGATTAACTAAAATAACTAATGTTCCCTGCAGTAAGCCCACTGTCAGGTGCTGGGCGTCAAAGGTAAGCACCAGCCCCACCCCTGTGATGGAGCTAATTCACACCCAGTGGAGGCAGTGCAGTGCAGTGCCCCCTACATCTGTACTAGAAGTGCCATCTGGCCAGGATCAGGTTCCCAGCTTAACTGTTCATTCAACAAATAAGGGCCTACTATGTCCAAGGTACTGTGCTAGGTACTAGAAATACAGCAAGACAGGTAAGTTAGGTACAAATGCATCTTAAAATAGTTCAGCAAAAGGGGGTGGAGAAAGGTTCTGCATTCAACTTGGCAAAAAATGCACCCAGCATAATCTAGGGCCTGTTCACGTGGGCAGGCTCAGCACATCAGGCCTCACTAAGGTCCCTCTGAGCCAGAGCAGCCCAGCCCTCCCACCCCCAGCTTCCAATCATCCCTTCAGGGCCCTTCAGGACCCCAATTTGGTCTCTTCCCGTTGGGCTTGTATGCTAGAGGCTGTCTCCTGAGCAGAGGACACAGCCTGCGGTCACTGAGAAAGCCTGCTACCATCCTCGCCGCAACCCCAACATACTTGCAGTGTTAGCGAGTGGATATTTAAGTCTGAATATTTGTTAAGCTTCTGCTCTGTACCCAGCAGTGTGCTGGGCCCTTAGAGAATGTCCCTGTATACATGGAACTTACCCATCTGGCCGCAGTCATCTTGTGGTTAAAAGCTTGGGTTCCATAATCAGACTATTAGAACTCAAATCCCAATTTCTCCTTTCTATCTGGTGACCTATAACTTAACCTCTCTGCCTCATTCATTTATAAGACAGGAATGCTCTTGAGGGGTACCTAACTCAGTCATTGTGAAGTTTCAGCGTGATTGTGCATATAAAGTCTTAGATGCACTCATTCAGTATGTTTGCAATTACTATCACTATTTTTACTAAAAAAATACGGTCTGGGAATTCACAACTAAAATCCAATCCTCTGACCCTTTTTAATTCATCCAGATAGAGCTGTCTTTTGTGGCCTTGGAGGTCAGGCTTCCCTAGATAAACTCCTGCCCCACCTCTGCTCAGAAAAAGGGAGGAACAGGAAGTGGGAAACTGTGTCTTGGCCTCTGGTGTATCAGGATTTTGTTTTTTAACAAAGGTCAGAACATCCCCCAAAGCGCTCGGAACTTGAATGTTGCTGGGTGGGTAGGACCAAGAAACCTTCCTCTTCAGAAGAGGCTGAGGAGACCCTGACCCCTGCACTCTCCCTTTGTTTCTGTTTCTTACAAATGTTATGCCTGAATTGTTTTTAATAAACTGACTTTTAAATTAGATCACATTCTCTTAGCAGACTGTGCAAAATATATCTGGACTGATGGAAAATATACCTGTCAAACTTATTCAATAAGTTACACTATTGCTCACCTACTGTGTCCTGGCCCCAGGACCAAGTGCTGGGTATAGAGTGATGAGCAGTCTCTATGGTCCTGTCCTTGTAGAATTAATCTGGGCACCACCGTCCAACAGAAATCCGATACAAGCCACATATGGAATTTTAAATTTTCTAGTATTTAAAAAGAACTGGTGAACTTAATTTTAACATGACTTATTTTACTCATCATACCCAAAACATCAATATAAAAATTATGAATGAGCTATTTTACACTACATACTAAGTTTTCAAAATCCAGTATATGTTGTACATTTAACTGCAAATCTCAAGTTTCCAGTGCTCAGTAGCCACGTGACTAGTGGCATTGTGTTCAGACGAAAGCACAGGCTAGTGCAACAGAGAGCAAACATCCAGTTACAAGGTGCTGAGAGCTGGGAAAGAGACAGCTGCAGTGACAGAAGAAACGCGGAGACCTGCTTCCACCAGGTAGTCCGAGAAGGCCTCCGTGAGGAGGTGACGGCGAAGCTGACGCCTGAAGACTGAGAAGGGCAAGGGGAAGGGTGTTGCAGGCCGACAGACTAGCGTGCAGGAAGCCTCTGTGGAAGGGGAGACCCTGGGCCCTCCAATGGCCAAGAGCCACCAGCAGGAGAGCGATCCCATCCTCTCCAGAAACAACCGATGTCTGAGCTGAGTCCAGGCCCCGGTGCCATGGCCTCCTGCGCCTCCTGAAGCTGGACTCAGCTCGTCCACTCGCTGTCGGAGGAACTTTCCAGTGAACGCCTCTTGGGGCTTAACTGTCCAGAAATCCTTTTCTATTGCCTGTTATCCAGGCCCAAAACCCAAGGCCTGTTTGACGGTGCGTAATTCGCACTCAGGAAAGGCAGAGGGAGCCTGGAGTGGAAAGACTTGAGTCTCGCCACCTCCTTAGGAGACTCTGGCAGAGACCACACTGTGTGCCTTGGACCTGCATTTCCAACCTTCTCCATTTCCCGGAGGAGGTATTGCCTCCCGGGGAAGCCAGGGGTTAGAAGAACCATGCCCTTCGGTCTGTTCTATCACCAAAGAATGAGCACGGCCGATTCACCCCAGACAAGTCGGGAGCGTGTCATAACCTCCTGAGGCTGACATTAGGAATAAAATAAACCAAACTCCCCACTCCCAGACACACACCAGCCTGCCAGTTGGGCAACACAAGCGGCTTGTTCAGCCTTCAGTAACACAGTGCCGGGGGAGGTACAAATTTGCAGACTTGGCGGTAAGTCCATTGGTCTGGCAGAAATGGTCCTGGACTAAGATACCCAGGACTCAAGTTCTGGCCATTACCCTCGACTCCTGCCATCAGCCGCATTGCCACCGGCATGCCGCCCCCCTTCTGCTGCTATCAGTTCCCCAGTCTGTAAAACAGGTCAGACTCAGCCAGGCCTGCCGACTTCGGGGTGTCTCGTGAGGCATCAAGAAGCTGGAAGCCTGAAAGTTGCTTAGCTGTGTTAGCTCGCGCAGGAGCTGGGCCCTGCTGCTGGAGACGCCACACCTCACACCTCACCCCCCCCCAGGGAGGGTCCCGGAGCTGACCCCCCGACTGCCCAGGAACCGGAGCCCCTGTGCCAGTGTATGCCACGGCCTGTCCCGCAGCCCCTGGCTCCCTTCCGAACACTTAAACCACCATCCAGCCTCTGTATTTTACTACTTATTGTGCTAACTGTACCTCCCCCAGTAGGATGTCAGCGCCATGAGGGCAGGTATTTTCCTTTCAGTCACTGCTGTATCGTCAGGGCTCAGCACATGCGTGACATGCAATAGGTGCTTTAAAAATATTGGTTGAGCCTGGCTGAGCAATTGACCTAGGATCCAGGAGATCTTGGTTCGATTCCTGGTCAGGGCACATGCCCAGGTTGCGGGCTCGATCCCCAGCAGGGGGTGTGCAGGAGGCAGTGGATCAATGACTCTCTCTCATCATAGTTTCTATCTCTCTCCCTTTCCCTTCTCTCTGAAATCAATAAAGACATATTTAAAAATACATACATATTGGTTGAACCCTGGCTGGTGTTGCCCAGTGGTTAGAGCCTCAGCCTGTGCACCAAAGGGTCTCGGGTTCTATTCTGGGTCAAGGGCACATACCTAAGGTTGTAGGTTTGATCCGCAGCTGGTCGGGGGCGAGAGTGGGAAGCCACCAAGCGATGTGTCTCTTCACACTGATGTTTCTCTCTCTCTCTCTCTCTCCCTCTCCATCCCTTCCACTCTCTCTAAAAAGCAATGAAAAAATATCCTCAGGTGAGAATTAACAAGCGAACTCTGTGTGTGTGTGTGTGTGTGTGTGTGTGTGTGTGTGTGTGTGTGTGTGTGTGTAAAGGAAGGCGCGGCTTTCATCTTCAGCTCCCTCTCAGCATTTAGCGTCAGGCAGTGGCCTTGGCGCCCAGTAAGCCTGGTTTGAATCCCTGCTCAGTCACCCTCCAGCTCCTCGCAGCTGCCCCCACCCTGCGCCCACAGCCCTATTGCGGGTGCCCGCCTTGCTGCGGGATCTCTCTCCAAGGACTGCACGAGCCTGACTGCTCGTCCTGGCACCGCTTCCCAAAAGGCTGAACTCCACCTTCGCCCCGAGAGGGCCCCTCTCCACGCTAGAACCAAGGGCAACGGCCCTGACAACCGCCTCCCCACCTCCTCCCCTTTCTGCCTGCGGGCCTGGGCCCCAACCCTGGCCCTGAACATAAGAGTCGGAGCCAAATGCTTCTAGCATATACCACCATGGGTGATTTATTTAAGGGCCTCCAAATAATCACTTAAGTGTCACCATGGCAACCTGAAGAGTTACCATGGAGATCGGAGCAGGAAACGTCCCCATGGAGACCCCTGGGAGACTCTCTAGGAAATCATTACCAGGTGGAGGCGGCTTGGGAAGGGGGAGCTAGACAAATAAGGGAACCCCACGGTTCTGTGTACTGGCGGGAGAAGGTGGCTGAAGGGGCAGAGTGGGAAAGACCAGCTTGGAGAGGCAGGCAAGTTAATGATCTCCACCAACTCTGGGGCCCCCTGTGATAAATAACTTCTACCGTATGCATGGAATATATCTGAAGGCAAAGACAGGAAACTAGTGAGAGTGGGGCCCCAAGAAGGGGGAGGGGAAGGGAAGCTTATTTTTCATTGTATGCTGCTTTGAACACTGTTTGAATTTCTTTTACATAGGTATGTAAATATTAATTATTCCAAAATTAAAATTAAATACGTTATTTACAGAGTATTTACTGTTACTTATACCCTCAAACAACCCCATAAGGTAGATATTACCCCCATCACACAGATGGGGAAACTGGTTCAGAAAGTGGCCTGAGCACCGTCAGGTAACTGTCTCCCCTCTGGACCTCAGTTTCCTCACCTGTAGAGTAGTTTGGCAGTTTGGGCAGGATGAAGGCAAAAGTCCCACCTGCTCCCACAGCCTGTGACTATGACTCTTCAGAAAGATTCCTGAGGGCTGGAATCGAACCCCTTCCTTCCCTTTTCCTCTCCCTCACCCACTCCCTAGCCCCCAGCCACAGCAGCGGGCGCTCAGGGCTCTAAAGGAAACACTTAAAGAACCCAGAATGTCGGGCTGGGATGTCGGAGAAGCTCTAGATTCTGTCTTAGCAGAGGAGGAGGGAAGGTGAGCCACCGGGGAAACGCAAACCAAAACCATGCTCATGGTCCCTCACACACCCACTGGAAGGGCTATAATGAAAAGTCCAACAATAGCAACTATTCGAGAAGATGCTGAGAAATTGGAACCTTCATATAATGCTGATGGGGATGCAAAATGCTGCAGTCATGCCATAGCTCAGACAAAACTCTGTAGACTGGGTGGCTTAAATAACAGGCTTTTTTCTCACAGTTCTGGACATTGGGAAGCCCAAGACCAAGGCGCTGGCAGATGCAGTGCTTTGTGGAGGACCCTCTCCCAGGCTTGCGGGCAGCTGGCTGCCTTCTTGCTCTATCTTTACATGGTAGAGAGGAAGCTCTGGTCTCTCTCTTCTTATAAGGTCACTAATCCCATCGTGGGGGCTCCACCCTCAGGTTCTCACAGAAATCTAATTACCTACCAAAGACCTCACCTCTAATACCATCACATTGGGTTAGAGCTTCAACACATGAATGGGGCTGGGTAAGGGGGGGGGGGGCACAAACACTCAATTCATAACAGGCCACTGTGGAAAACAGTCTGGCAGTTGCTCAGAAGGTTAAACATAGACTTAACCCAAGACTCGGTAATTCCATGCCTGGGCATATTCCCAAGAGAATTCAAAACATCTGTTAACACAAAAACTTGTGCATGAATGTTCATAGCAAACTTATCCATAATAGCAAGCCGGAAACAAACAAAATGTCCAACAATGGATGGACGGATGAGCAAATGTGGTATATCCATACAATGGAATATTATTCAGCCATAATAAGGAATGAAGTACTAGACACATGCTACAATGTGGATGGTCCTCAGAAACATTATGCTAAGTGAAAGAAGCCACTCACAAAGCCCACATGGAAGTGGTTCCATTTGCATAAAATGTCCAGAATAGGTAAATCTACAAAGTTAAGAAGTAGATTAGTAGTTGCCTAGGGCTAGGGCATGGGAAGATTGGGTATGAGGTTTCTTTCAGGGGGGTGATAAAAATGTTCTAAAATTGATTTTGGTGATAGATGCACTACTCTGAATATTCTAAAAGCCACTGAACTGTATGCTTTAAATGGGTGAACTGTATGGTATGTGAGTGATATCCCAATAAAGCGGTTTTAAAAAAGAGAGCGGGAAAGCACTAGCCCAAGGTCACACCATCACTGAGTGGCTGCTCTAGGGTCCTGCCTCCTTCCTGGCCTCCTCTCTCACCCTCTGCTCTCTTGGAGAGGGCCAGCAGGGCTCTAAAGCTGCTTCTGTGGTGAGTGGGTGCCCAGGGGCAGGGCTCCGCATCAGGCCTTCCTCCCCATGTCCCTCAGCCAGGGCAGCATTCCTCAACAAACTGGGCTGCCTTGGGATTCCATTTGGAGAAAGGAGTCCACTTCCCAAAGAAAAGTAAAAATCGGAAAGCCATTGAGAAAGTATGAAGGAGGGATGACAAAGAGATTAAGAACCTGGGCATTGGCCTCGTAGAAAGCAGGCCTTTTATTCTGATGCTCTGACCTCTGGGGCTTGCTGGCTCTGGAGAGACTGCCCCTCCCAGGACTAGCTGATTCCTAGAGATAGCAAAGGGCTCTCCTGTGAGTGCATCTTTCATATGTAAACCAACCAAATGGAGCCTGTACCCCAGCCACCTTTTTTACTTGGCTCTCACACTTTGGGTCACTGTTCCCCTGCCCTAAATACCCCAGGGCCAGGTATCAGACAACTAGGGACAGCTCTTGCACCCCAGAGCCCACTGAAATTATTCAGACTAACCTGTCCTAAACCTGCTCACCCTGCGTTGCCCATCCTTCCAGTCTTGCCCATTACCCCCGCCACCCCCCCCCCAGCCTCCTGACTGACCCTGGTGCTTCCCAGTGTGGCCCTGCAGTGTGAGTAAGGTACCGTCTCACCACACCTAAAGAAAAATCAGGTCTACATTTTAAAACAGGCCTCCTTCTGCTGAGCTCTAAGCTTGCCTTGGCCTCCAAGACCTCAGGCAAACTCCTGCACCAGCACACCTTGCTGTCCCTTTCCATAAACCCGGGTTCCAGCTGTGCTGCTTCAGGGCCTCATAGGCAATAGTGCTGTGCATACAGTTAGCTGTGGCTTGCACGGGGTGTGGGGAGCCTGCCAAGGGCCTGAGCAGGGACGCTGGTCCAGCCCCCACTGTGCTTGCCTAGCTGTAGATCTGTTAGGAAGAACAAGCATCTTTTCCTAATTTATGCAAAGACCCCAATGGGCCGGGAGTGGCCCTCACCCACCTCATGGGACTGTCATCAGAACTAGAAGAGGTAAGGTGTGTGGAGTACCTAGCATAGCACCTAGCACTCCAGAAACAGTGTCATAGCAATCTTCAGAAGGCAGGAGGGAGCTTCTAGTGCTGTGCTGATGTCAAGAACGGCTTTCATTTATTTTGTTTAGGGGCGGGTGGGGCTGTAGGTGTACTTCAAGTTGGCTTTATTTAAGTCTCAAAGGAAGGTGACCTGAACGGACACCCGGGCTACTAATGAACAGATACTTACACACCCAGGTTCGCATCAGCACTGTTCACAGCAGCCAAAAGGCAGAAGCAACCCCATGTCCACTGGTGGATGGATAAACAAAATGGGGTCTATGCACGCCATGGACTATTATTGGTCTATACACGGCACAATTGTCTATGAGGCCCTGAAGCAGCATGCCTAAAAAAGGAAGGAAATCCTGGCACATGCTGCAGTACGGATGGACCTGAGGACATTGTGCTAGACACACGAGGACAAAATCTGTAGGATTCCACTCGTATGAGGCATCTGTAGTCAAATTCATAGATACAGAAAGTAGAAGGGTGGTTGCGTGGTTGAGGGAAGAGGGGATAGGGAATTATTGTTTAATGGGTACAGATTCAGTTTTGCAAGATGAGAAAGGCCCGGAGACTGACTGCCCAACAATGTGAATGTACTGAATAGCACTAAACTATACACTTAAAAATGGTAACTTTCGGGTAATGTATGTTTTACCACTTTTTTTTTTTTTTTTTTTAAAGGCACAGCCAGTGGCTTGTCTTTTTATTATTATTATTATTCCAGGCCCCTACACCCTCCTCTTTGGCAACCATCAGCCTGTGCTCTATATCTACGGGCCAGTTTCTGTTTTGCTTTGTATATTAATTTATTTTGTTTTCTTCCATGTAAGTGAGACCATACGGTATGTGCCTTTCTCCGTCTGGCTTGTTTCAGTTAGCACATACCCTCTAGGTCCATGCGTGTTGTCACAAGTGGCAAGATCTCATCCTGTTTATTGCTACTGTTCCGTGCTGTGCCATAGATCACGTCTTCTTTATCCGTTCACCCACCGATGGACAGCTAGGCTGCTTCCATATACTGGCTGTTGTAATTAATGCTGCAGTCACGCTTCCCAACAAATCCGTGCACCTGGGAGTAACCCCTCTTGATCTTTAAAAGGAGCAACAGCAACAAAACACTGCTCAAGGCAGAGGGAGGCCGTCCTTCAGTGTTTCTCCACCAGCGAGGCTGGCACCCTTGTTGGGCTGAGGCTGAGCACTCTGTCATGGGTGGGCCACCTGGCTCCCCTGCCACCCCAGCTATTATAATTTAATTACAAACAGGCACATACATGTATGTACGTACATTTGCTAATCTGACAGGAAAAATGCTCTCTACTCCGGTTCCGCTTTTTGTTGACTGTGTTTTGCTTTCCACGAGTGGCTTGTTTTTAACCCTCCGAGAGCAACCAGGACAGCAAGCGTCCCATGACCGTTTCAAGCACCATCGCCCTGTTTGGATAACTTGCTTTGTCTGGCATCAGGTGTATTAATCAGAGTTCCTGGTAACAGGAAATAGAAACCACATCTGGCTAATGATGTGGAAAAGTTTCGTTGTTTTGTTTTTGGAAACAGGCAGCTCACAGGATCATCACGAAGGCTGGAAACCCATGATGAGAAAATGGGCAAAACCCAAGGGCAAATTGCAGCCGCAGCCTCTGGGTAGCACCCAGCTCTGGGCTGGTTAGACCCAGGGCACTGTGCCAGTGGGCCTTGGGCTGCCTTAGCCCCACTGCCAAGGAAAGGCTCACGGGTCTCCCTTTGCAGGAGCATCCTGTTGATGACGCTGGCCACCAGGAGCCAGGGGCTGGGGACAGTGTCACTCCTGTCCTGGGGAGCAGGAGGCAAGGGAAGGCCTTCACATGTGGAGGAAGAGGGGATTTAGTCACTGGACTGTCCAAAAGATAATGTCCACCCACTTTTTGAAGTACTTAGTGGGGTACAAAGCATCTTCTATGTCATTAATTCTTAAAGTGATCCTTGGAGGTTGGATCACTTGGAGGTTGGATTACTGTTTTGTCAATGAGAAAACCAAGCACCAGAGTGGTTCTGTCACTTTCTCAGGGCACACAGTCAATGTCAGAACGAAGCAAACCCAGCTCCACCTGGCTCTAAGTTACCAACCTCCCCAAGTGGTTGATTTGACAATCACAACACCTCCCTCTTAGGGGTGGCCAGAGGCCACGCAGTGAATACGTGGCAGTGTATGACTTGATCTTCTGAACATTTTATCCCGTTCTTCAAATGTCCTTCAAGTCCCAGGAGGGCTCCAAACACAAGGGCTCCCACCTGATTGCTGTAGGAAAGACTTTGGCAGGTGTTCTCTGCATGTTCTCTGTCTAAGCCAGCATATTAAAAAATGTACAAAATGTGTATTTCAAAACATTTTTTAAAAATATGAAGTATAATTTTTATACATTATATTGGTTACATTGGCTTCAGGTGTAAAATATAGTAATTCGACACTTTCCTAACTTACAATGTGATCATTCCACTAATTCTATTAATCATCTGTCACTGTGCAAACATCTCAATGTTATTGACTATGTTCCGCTTCATCTTTTTCTCCCCTCCCCCCACCCCTCCCTTCTGGCAACCACCCCTTTGGTCTGTTTCTATGAGTCTGTTTGTTTTGTTTTGTTTGTTTGTTTTTAAAAAGCTATTTTTAAACTTCTGGTTCCAGGCATGATGGAGTAGCTGGTATCACATTTATGCTTCCCTGATCCCTGCGTAAGCAGCTATAGCGGCTGGACAATAGATATTAAACAACACTTTGCACGTAAGGGCCATCAGCTAGTGTGGGGCTGTGATCATCAAGATAAAGTTTACCTCAGCATTTACCCTGAGGATGTTTTCTAAACTATGGAAAACAGTGTCTAAAGCAGTGGTTAACTGAGGGTGGGGGGAGGAGATGCAGGGGAGCAAAAAAATCTACATAAAAATCCCCAATGAGGGCACAAGAAAGCTTTTTGAGGTGATGAAAATGTTCTATATTTTGATTGTGGTGATGTTTACACACCTATTTACATTTGCCAAAAGTCTTTGAATTGCAATCTTAAAAATGAGTGAATTTTATTATAAGTAAATCAATATATTATATTTAATATCAATAAAGTTTTTCAATTAAAAATTCCCCGTGAAGCTTGGCTGACTCCTAAACCACCCATACATAGGGCACAGAGCAGGGAACAGCCTCTGCGGTACTGCAGCTGAGTCCTGGTCTCTGAGGCTGTCCACTGCTGGGAGAGCTCGAGTTTGGCCCCAGCCAGAGTTGACAGACGAGGTGAAGGGGCTTTCAGTTGAGGTGCCAGAAAGGCCACACACATGCGAAAGGGGCCATGCCTTGGGAATGGGAATGGAGTCAACAACACAGCAACAACTACACAACTTTGGAAGCTGAGAAACAAATGAGCGGTAACTAACAGCACATTCAAGACAGCTGAATACTAAATCAGCAGGGGAAGAAGACAAAAGCAAGTAGATTTACTACATGGAATCTCCAAAAAGCTCAGGAATTGGTGGCATCAGAATTAGGGCTGAAGGTGTGGGTAAGAACAAGAGAATTGTTTTAAAATTTAGGAAGAAACTAGACATCCCAAATGCCCTCTTCCATTCTACCACCTAGATAATTAGTGGGAGACTAAAAGTTTATTCTCAGGAGAAAGTAAACCAGATGGTCTCTAAAGGGAGGGATACCAGCTAAGCTAGTAATGGGGGGCTGTACTTAGAGCATGGGATTAAGCAAATATTTACAGAAGTAGTGGGGAGCCCCAGCCTACTTCATGCCTTCAGTACCAGGACACTAAGGCTAAGAGATGGATGAAAGACTACTTTGGGGAATCTAACTAGCCCTCACCCCTGCAAAGACCTAAGGATGCTAGTAATAGGTTCACTAATGAAATGGCTCAACCAGTCAAAAGGCTCCAGCCACGTGCTCACAGTTTCCAATTAGCTTTCTAGTGCTCCCACTCAGAAAACCGACATCATCAGACATCTAATAAAAATATCTAACATGAAAGGCAGGCATTAAAAAAACAAACAAACTTGGAGGAAATGGCTTAGTCAGGGAGAAGAAAAAATTTTAAAACAACAAAAAATGGATCATTAATATCCTTAGAGTGATTTTATTTTATTATTTTTTAATTTTTTTTAAATCCTCACCCAAGGATATTTTTTCCATTGCTTTTCAGAGAGAGTGGAAGGGAGAGAGAAAAAAACATTGATGAAAGAGAGACACATCAATTGGTTGCCTCCCGCACATGCCTGACTGGGGCCCAGGATCGAGCCTGCAACCAAGGTATGTGCCTTTGGCTGGAATTGAACCCAGGTCCCTTCAGTTGGCTGATGCTCTAACCACTGAGTCAAACCAGCTAGGACCCTTAGAGTGATTTAAAAAATATACTTCATCACTAAAACAGAAACACAATACTATTAAATACATATGTATATAATACACATATGGACACATTTTTATATAGACTTTAAACATGTCATACAATCCTGAAACAAGAGCACAATATTATTTTTTTTTAAAGATGGAACAATCAAAAGGCAAAGGAGCTCTTAAAAATTAAAAATATTAAAAAAACTCAATAGAAGTATTAGAAGAGAAAATTCAGGAAATATCCTAGAATGTAGTGCAAAAACACAGACATGGACAATTGGAGAGAATAGATAAGAAAATTAGAGAATTGCCCAGCCAGCGTGGGTCAGCAGTTGAGCATTGACCTATGATCTAGCAGATCTTGGTTCAGTTCCTAGTCAGGGCATATGCCTGAGTTTCGGGCTTGATCCCCAGTAGGGGGCATGCAGGAGGCAGCTGATCAAGGACTCAACACTGATGTTTCTATTGCTCTCTCTCCCTCTGAAATCAATAAAGACATTAAAAAGAAAAAGAAGAAGAAAATTAGAGAACTAATCAAGGAGGCCTGCCTTATGAATAATAAGAGTTCCAGAAACAAACAAACAAACAACAACAAAAAAAAAGAGAGAAAATGGAGGAAATTATCAAAGAAGTATATGAAGAAATTTTTCCAAAACTGAAGTATAGATTATAATGGCTCATTGAGTGCCTGAAAGAATGGATGAAAATAAGACATATATCAGGATAAATCATTATAATTCAGAACACTGAAATCAAAGAGGAGGTTCTACAAGTTTCCCAAGGGATTGAGGAACAGGTTGGGAATTAGAATGGCTTGAATGTCTCAATAGAAGTACTGAAAGTTAGAACACATTTAACCAATGCTTTTAAAATTCTAACAGAATATTATCCCCAACTTTAAATTTTATACCCAACCAAACTATCAATCAAGTTTGAAAGTAGGAAAAGACATTTTCAGTCATTTGAGATCAAACTTTTTTTTCATGGACTCAGGAGGCTGCTGGAGGACGTGTTTCACCAAAATAAGGTATTAAACCAAGAAAACAACAGACAATAGGAAACAGGAATCTGACACAGAGGGAGGTATAGAGAATCCCCAGGATATTAGTGAAGAGATACTGCAGGTTGAACACAGTACAACAAGCCTAGAGGGTAGCCAGCCTAAATAAAATTAGGTCAGAAAGCTCCAGGAGAGATGGCTTCAAGAAAATAAAATTGGTAGAATATCATCCGAATGTATTGAGGGGAGATTTCAATAACTGGAAGAGTTTGGCATTGAGTACAAAGAAAACTAAGTGAATGGGGTAAGGGGGATAATTATTAACTCCAGGGGAAATAAAAACATGTGCATGAAAAGAGAAGTAATCATAGTCCATCCCAGGGCTTATTGTGTAAACACATGGAAATAGTGTTTACCTAGTGGTAATAATGTAAACACCGATTGTGGCTCTAGCCCAGTTATTATATGGCTATGTTGGGAGGATGGGGGCCGGGAAGTGCGAGTGCGTTGTTGGAGTGGGAAATGCAATAAGTAGTGCTTAAAACTGAAAAATTATGAAATAGTAATAAAACTACATTATTTAGGAAATTGTGATAAATTCCAGAAGAATGAGTCATAAAAATTGAAGGAATATGCCTCTGATGAGCAAGAGAGCTCTTTTCTCTTAAGTCTTCACCACTATTTGACTCTGTGCTATATGAATGAATAACTTTTACAAAAATTTAAACTTTGCCCTGATTTCTATCTCAGAATGTCCAAGCTGAGGCAGGCAGCTAGAGATGAAGAATCCAGGGTTCTCAAAGAACGGTTTAGTGGGAGACGGAAGGAAAGAGCATATGGTGAGAGGACTAGTGGTACTTCCTCAAATAGGCAGGCCCAGGCTAGTAGCGAGACCTCCTTAGACTCATTCAGGAAACCAGCACTCATGGCATAACCTTTAAATTTGACCTTCAGGATGCAGTGCCGCTCCCCCAGGGATGGCAAGTGGGAGCTACCCCAGGGAAGATGGCATGAGATGGAAGTGCCTGGAACCCCAAGCAGCCATGGCTCCCCACCCTTTCCTCTGCTCCTCTCATCTTCTGCTCCATCTTCCACCAGCCCCTGCTCCAGTCCCAGGACTCCTGCCTGGAGCTGAGGACTTGTGCTCAGGCTTGCAGACTCAAACTGGCTGAGGGGATCAGGTTGCACTTCAGAGCTAGCAGACAAACCTAGCTTTACTTTTGCTCCCCACCCTCGCACCCCACATCCTCTATCCCCATTCATTAGGTCCCTAATGTCTGGGCAGACAGCTCAGGCGACCCACCTGCTCAGCTTCACCAGACATTCCACACCCAGACAGTGGTGCCGGGAGTAAAGCTGCAGAGAAAGGGAAGGTATTAGGGGAGAATTAAGGTGAGGAAGTGAGTCAGCCCAGCATAAGCCTGCAGGCATCCGGAGGAGTTCTCACCCAGCAGTGGAGGTCACTTGTTTCAGCTTTTAAGCGGGCCTGGGAGTATTGCTGAAATGTGCGACTCGCTCTGCCCCACTGAGCACTGGGTTGGGAGGGCAGAGCTGCCTGTGTTCCTCCTCGGCCACCAGAGCATCCCTGGTGGGCTGGGGCTGGGGTTGGGGGTCCTTGGATTTTGCAAGCCAGCAGGTGTCTTTCTCCTAGATTTGTTTGCCTTGAGCAAGATGGAACCAGATTGGAGAGGTGACTCTAGGGAGGAGCTGCCTCCCCCCACCCGTAGGAGCTGCTCACCAAGAGGACTGAAGATGGGCCTTTGGGGCCTGGCTGGCAGGAACAAACCCCTTGGGGCTCAGAGGAAAGTTTCTGTTCTGTACAGAGTGTGTGGTCTTGCAGTTCAAATTCAGGCTCTTGACCTTGGACAAGACATCAACCTATTGGAGACTATTCTTCAAAGAATATATCCTGGAAACCAAAACTACCGCGCTCATTTGTGGTCAAATTCATCATTCACGCATTCATTCATTCACTCCATAAACACTCAACATGCCAGGGTCTGGGCTCATTTGGCAAGAATTGTAAAAAAGTAAAACACCACACGCTTATTAGGGAGGTTACTATAAAAACAAAATCAAAAACAAAAAGGAAGCGGAAAATAACAAGTGTTGATGAGGATATGGAGACATGGGAACCCGCATGCACTGTTTATGGAAAATAGTACGAAGTTCCTCAAAATATTATACACATAGAATTACCATAGATCCAGCATATACCCATATGCTTCTGGTCATATACCCCAAAGAACTGAAAGTAGGGTTTTGAAGAGATATTTGTCCACCTGTGTTCATAGCAGCATGATCACAACGGCCAAGAGGCGGAAGCCACTCAATGTGTCCACTGACGGATGAACGGATAAATAAATTGTGTCGTCTACATACAATGGAACATTATTCAGCCTTAAAAAGGAAGGGAATCCTGCCACATGCTACAACATGGATGAACCTTGAGGAATTTATGAAATAACTCAGTAACAAAAAAGACAAATATTGTATGATTCCACTTACAAGAGGCACCTAGAGCAGTCAAATTCATAGAGGCAGAAAGTAGGAGGGTAGTTGCCGGTTGGCAGATTCAGTTCCGTAAGACGAAAGAGTTCTGGAGACTGGTTGAATGACAATGAATATACTTAGCACTACTGAACTGTACACCTAAAAATGCTTACGATGGTAAATCTTATGAATATTTTAGACAATTAAAATAATATACATATGTATTTTAAAAAGAGACTCAAAGCCTTTCACCAACATACCCAGATCTAGCTGGGGAGAAGGACAGGAACATAGCCACACAGCGAATGCCTGGAACAGAATAGGTGCCTGGTGGTAAATTGCTGAATACTGTTGGAAAGTGCTATAAACAAGAATGAACGCGGTACAGGAAAGCACAGAGGAGAACGCTTTTCATTTAGCTTAGGGGCTAGGGCAGTGGGTTATGGAGGAAAGGAGACTCAGCTGTGCTCTTGAAGGCAAGCAAGGTTTAACCAGACAAGAGAGATAATCACGCCAGTTTTAGGATTTTGGGAAAATTCCCTGATCTCTTTGAGCCCCAGTTTCCTCATCCCTCAAATGGCAAAAATACTAATACTGTAAGGGCCCAGAGAGGATTAAATAAAAGAATGTATGTCAACAGCCTAACACAGGGACTGGCACATAGTATACACTCATTTAATATCAACTTCCAGTATTATTATGATGATGATCACCACCATCATCATTATTATTGTTACTATTTTATTTTGGTCTGCGTTGGAGAACAGTTATAGCTAAAATGGTGGGGTGGGTCTGATAACAAACAGCCAAGAGTTTGGTCAAGGTTTCCTAGCAGTTAGGGAGCTTTGGAGGCAGAGAATTACTGGAATGTTAGAAATGGACTTGCTTGCAGTTAAGTGTATGTATTTACCGTATATTTACCTGGGGTGGACATGTGTGGGCTTCTAAGACATCCCATCTGGTTTCAGTGCCGTGTTTAAGTACCAAAGGGACTTTAAGTACCAGCTCCTTAGGAGGGGCCCCAGGGGAAAAGCCCCAGACCTAAAAATCAGGAGCAGACAACTCAGAGAGGAAGATGCCAAGACTGTAACTGGGGGGAAACCTACTTTAACGCTGCCATGTGGGCACCGCCGTTTCCTAGGTGAACAGATAGTATATGATCACCTAGTATATGAAACAGCTTGCAACGTTTAAGACTGCGGCCTGTTAGGCATGTATTTTACTCACCAACGTTTTGTGTGGTGGGATATGTGTGTGTGTGTACGTTTGTGTGGTGAGAGTATTAGGCAGAACTGCTTGGGAATTCTCTTCTGAGCAAGGACAGCTATACAGAGGGTGTTCATTGTCCTTCAAATCCATTCTCTCTTCCTCTTTAAATGATAGAACTCTCAGCTTGTAGGGGGCATAAGGGCATCAAGAATAAAGGCTACACTTCCTAGGGTCCTGTGTCCGTGAGATTAAGTCTGCCCCTGGGATATAGGAGGAAGTGTCCTGTGTAATTTTCTGAACGTGTATTCCCCAAAAGTGATGAAACTCTTTTTCTCTTCTCCTTCTTGGTCGCTGAAATGCAGATGTGATGGCTGGAGCTCAGGCAGCCTGTGGGCATTTAAGCAGCTAAGCCATGGGCAGAGGAACCACCCCAGGAAGCACTGTAACCACCCGGGCAACAGACCTGTGCCATGTATTAGGAGTCACACACAGCAGCAGTGTTAGTAATCACCAGAGACTGGACACAATTCCAAAAAGCATCAACAGGAGAATGGCTAAGTTAACCGAGGGATGTTTACATAACAGAGCCAAAAGAGCAGCAATGAGCAGGAATGAACTACCACCAAAGCATCTACGCGGGCGATGCTCCCCAAAAATCACATTGCGCAAAAGAAGTGAACCAGCCACAGAAGAAACTGTGCAGGCGTAGAAAATGCAAAGCCGGCAGCTCTAGGCGATCTGCTGTCTAGTGACACACGCGTCCATGGCCAACCTACAAAAGAAAGGGCAGGGAAATGGTTCCCACCAGATTGGGGATAGAGTCGGAGGGGAAGAAAAGGGTGAGGGCTGTCACAGGGGGGCACGCAGGGGCTTCTGGGTTGCAGCAGGGCCCTCCTTCCTACCCTGGGGGCCGGAGGGGGTGACCGGGAGGGTGTTTGTTCTGGAATTAGTCTTCAAGCTCCGCGCCTGGTATTGGGCCGTCCCCGCGCGGGGGAGGCAGGAAGGGAGGCGCGTGGAGGGTTTGAGGCGCAGGGAGAGAGGATGACCGCCTTTCCCTCTGCCCTCCCTGTCAGCAATAGTGACTCACTCCACCGCCACTTAGCACCTACTCCATTCTGCTAGAATTACTGTTAGCTGTTAACGCGTCTGTCTCCCTCTGTCACTAATTTATTCATTCGGCTGACAATTACCGAAAGTCCCAAAGTGTCAGAAGGAGGGAGAGAGTGACTTGAGGGAGTTAACCAATAAAAACGGACAAACCTGGCCTCTTTCCTCCTGCGGCTCAGAGTCTAGTGGGGGACAGGTCTCCACCAACTGGCCTCATTTGGCCCCAGCCTTCAGGGCCTGGATTCTAATGCAGGTGGCACTGCAGAGGTTAAAGGAGTGATCTACCTGGGGGCCCAGAGGGACCTTCCTGCAGGTCTGTCCCCTTTCCGCCTAGCGGCATTGAGGTTGTTGGTTAGGGCTGTATGCAGGTCAGTGTGACGCTCTCCAAGTTTACAGTACCGGCGGCACTGACTATCCCTAGAGAGGACCAGAGAGTCCCAACTCTGGGTTCACTGAACCCAGACTATTGATTAGGTTCGGTGGGGGTGCAGTTCTCAGGCCTCTGCCCTGGAGGCCTGGCCTTGCAGACCTGGGCTGGGGTCTGAGAATCTCGATGTCACATTCACCCTCCAGTGTCCCACATATTGTCCAGCAATGCGTACATTCTGCCCTCTTCTGAATGTAAGACACATTGGGCCACTGGGGAGGCCTTGACGCTGGGAAGATTAGCAGGGTGGCCTCCTCATTCGCAGAAGTGTGCCAGGCCCGAAGACTTCTGTCCTCTCGGACTTCTCTTGGTGGTGAGCAGATGTTTGTGGAACCAAAGTGGGTAAGAACGAAAGAGATAGAACCCAGCGTTTTTCTGAAATGTCAATAAATCTTGCTCCCAACTTTGAAACGCCTCGAAGATTCTTCCATTAGTATCTGTGTTCATCTGAGTACACTCAGAGGTGGTGCAGTGAGGCGGCAAAGGGCTCAGCTCTACTGTTCTCCTTGCTAGTGGTGTGACCTTAGGCACATCACTTGACCTCTCTGTGACGTCCCCATTTGTGAAGTGGATGTGCTAATAATGGTACACACTTTGGAGGGTTGTTATGAGGATTAAAAATTGATACACGTGAAGCTGTTAAAATGGTGCATGGCATGGCGCTAAAAGGAATGGTAACTATTCCCACTGTGTTCTTCGGGCTTTTGTCTTGCAGTGAGAAGGTGGGGGCAGCCTCGGGTGAAGCGGACCTCAGGGAAAGAGAAGGGACTTTTCTGGAGCCAGCCTGCCTGTCTGAATAAAAGAGGGTTAGAGAGGCTGGGTGGGGTGCCCTTAAACCACGGAGGAAAAGTCCCTGCAGAGGGCAGAGCTCTGTACAGGCCATGACTGGCCTTCCCTGGGTGGGATGCCTCCGTGGTTCCTGGTAACTCACTCCTGGATGCAGTTTTGCTCTCTCGAGCCTGTTTTGGCTTCACCACAGGTATACGCCCACACCTGTGCAGTTCCTGAAAAGGCTCACAGACTTGCTTTGGAGTCTGGGAGTAAATGGGGAGAAACTGTTTTCTCAGAGGCCTCCATAGGCACTTTTCCTTCCTGGGCTTCAGGATCCTCTCTTGAAAACAATGAAGGAACTGGACATGTGGATATACCCAGGTGTGCTATGAACAAAAGGAGAGTGGGTTATGTGGCAGCTGAATTGAGATCAGAGGTGACCCAGGGAGGGGGGGTAGTATCAGGAGGCTCCCCCATAATCCCATTTTACAGGTAAGAAAACTAAGTCACAAAGCAATTAGGCAATGAGGAGGAGTGGAAATAAATGAAGATCACCCAAATGGAAATAAGCAAAGGCTCTCTATTCTGAATTTGCTATAGCAAGGGAGCCAGCCACCATGGCTTGCTTTTGGCGAGTAGTGGAGTGCTCAAGTTCTATGGTGGAAAAGGGGAGGACCTCGGGTGTGCTCGGATGGGAGGCTGTTGGCACCGGGAAGCTGGAGGCAGATTAACTAATGGACATTCTATGTGACTGATTAGGGGAGCATATTTGGCTTCCTCCAGTTGGTCCTAAGCTACAAGTGGATGCAGCAATTAGGGAAGCTGTCAGTTATTAAGTCCTGGCTGTTTGGGCCAATTGCTGCTACTGGAGTTGTTTTTTGGTTTCCTGGACTGGGTGCTGCAGACAGTGGGAAGGCTCTCTGAACTGGTTGCTTCAGATTGTGGGTCAGAGTTCTATTTATATATATGGTCTGGCCATTGTCCATTTGTATATTTAGTCTTTCAGAGGCCTTCATGGCCTCGCACTGAAGCACCTACCTCTGCTGTAGCTGGATGCAGGAGCACCTCATGGGACCATGCCGACCTGCACGAGGCCTCCCATGGCGGGGCTTTCGCACCAAGGAACAACCCAGTAAAGCTGGTGGTTCCCAGCTGGAAACTGGAGGCCAGCGTTTCCTGGACAGCTGTTTCTCCAGCTGCTGCTCCTGCACAAAGGAGGCCTGGTTGGAGGAAGCAGCCTGGGGGAGTTGCTCCTGAGGCTGTTGGTGCTAACCCTCATTCCAGCACTTTCCATCTTCGTGGGCCTGAGCAGGCTGCTCCTCTGGGCCTCCACATGGACTTGAGGCATTGCTACCACCGCTCACCACTCCGTGGAGAGGAGACACAACTGAGAGTGTGTTAAAGGACTCTGAACGCCCTAGAAGGGTTGGGGACTAAGTAGGTTTCTAATTTACCCAAATCAGAATCTCTAAGCCCCACTCTCACTTCTAACTTGCTGTTTCTGGCTTGACCAGGCCCATGGTTCATTTGCATCTACTTTACACGTGTCTGCACAGGCGGGACTCCCCACTATTGGTTGCTAGCTTGTTCTCCAGCAGCTGGATTGCATTCCTCTGAAGGCAGGGGTAGTTCTGATGCATTTTCAAAAACATTTCTGAGGCTTCTCAGCCACTCCCTGCGCTAGAGATTCTCTCCCCTGCAGGATGGGATACACACACAGCTAGTAGGGCTGGGAGGTAGGAATGTTGAGCCTCAGGCTCATCTGTAAAATGGAACTGATCACGGTACCTACTGCCTCCAGGTGTAGTGCAGAGTCACTGGGGACTGTGGGGGAGGCCTTCAGTACAGTTCCAGGCATGTACTTAATACTCAGGAAAGGGAACTGTCAGTTTGCTCTGTGGCTGGGGTTATAGCAACCCCACAGGTACAGGTCCTCCCAGACTCGAGTTTGGTCTAGACTAGAGAGATGAAATGCTCCACTAGGGAGTCCTGAGCACAGTTACAGGCACCAGCAGCAGGTAAGCTCCTCTCCTCTAATTTGTTCTTTCAACAGAGACTATTCATCAGACTAGATGCTGGCGATAGAAGTGAACTGATAGGTGCTCAGTGGAGCTTCTAGTTGGTGGGAGACAGTCACTAAAAAATAACGCAAAGTGTGATGAGTGCCAGGAGGAGAAATGACTGCTCAAAGGGAACTGAACCCAATTTTGAGTATTTGGGGAGATGCCAGCATGGGTGGGCTTTTGAAGAAGAGACCTTGAAACCGAGACCTAGAGGATGCGAGCTCTGCTTTGCCCCACTTTCCCTTGCCTGTGTTCTTTCCATCGCCAAGTATTTCTGAAGCATCTACTCTAGGTCTTCACTATGCTAGCCACGCTGTGAGGGATCTGAGAAAACCAGCAGTGCTAGGCCACTGTCTCTAGTGTGTTTGGGTGTCGCAATTCACCCCAGGGAAATTCATGAACAGGGCAAAGAAATGGAAAATGGCAATGGGGAGAGCGATTCAAGGCATAAGCATACCTGGAGCCCTAGGGAGGGACAGGTAAAGTCAGCAGGAGGGTTTCCTGGCCCCAAATGAGGAGAGGGGGTGGTACAGGTAAAGAGGAGCCAGAAAGAGTGGCCTCCCAAGGGGAAGGCAGAGTGGGTCACTGGAGCACTGAGGAGGTGAGATAATAGGAGGTAAAGTTAGAGGACGGCAAGCCTCCAATCGCTGGTGGAGAACTGGATTCTGTTTTCAAAGAGGTCTTAAGTACTTAGCTCAAAAGTAAGTCCTGATGTAAGAGTAGGTTTCCATTCATTCATCCAGTAGGGTCTGGGGAGTGTCTACCAAATGGTAGGCACTATGGTAAATACTGGAGAGCTGTGAGAATGAACTTTCAGACTCATTAGGTTGTTGGCAGAATCCAGTCCCTGGCTGTTGTAGAACTGAAGTCCCTGTTTCCTTGTGGCTGTTAGCTGAGGACTGCCCTTCGTTCCTAGAGCCTCTCTCTGGTCCTTGCATGTGGGCCCCTACCCCTCAGAGCAAGTTAGATCCTTCTCTGCTTGGACTCTCTCCGACTTCCCCTTCTACTGCCTCCAGCTTGAGAAATTCTCTGCTTTTAAGGGCTCATGTGATTATATTGGGTCCCCATGGATAACCCAGGACACTCTCCCGATTCTGGTCTGTCACTTTAATCACATCTTCACAGTCCCGTTAGCCATGTAACATATTTCATATTCACAGATTATGGGGACTAGGGCATGAAGATCTTTGGGGGAACATTCTGTCTACTAGAGGGCTATAGAGAAGAAAACTATTTTAACAATACACACTGATAATGGTAATAAAGGGAAGGTAAAAAGTTGCAATGAGAGCAAGGAGCAGGGATATCTAGGCCTTTAAAAAAAAAAAAAGTTTGCCCCGTAGCGTGGCTCAGCGGTTGAGCACCGACCTAGGATCCAGGAGATCAGGGTTCGATTCCCGGTCAGGGCAGATGCCTGGGTTGCAGGCTTGATCCCCAGTGGGGGGCATGCAGGAGGCAGCCGATCAATGACTCTCCCATCATTGATGTTTCTTTCTTTCCCTCTCCCTTCCTCTCTCTGAAATCAATAATAAATAAAAAACCCATATTAAAAAAATACTGATTTTTAGAGAGAGAGGGAGAGGGAGAGAAAGAAAAATCGATGTGAGAGCAAAACATTGACCAGCTGCCCTCAACCTGGGCATATTCCCTTGACTGAGAATCAAACCTGCAACTCCTGGTGCCCAGGCTGCTGCCGAACCAACTGAGCCACACTGACCAGGGCAGACATCTAAACCTTTTGTGAGGAGGTTGGTAAGGCATGCCTGGCTTCCTAAAGCAGGTAACTTCTAAGTTGAAATGTGGAGAAAGGGCTCTGAATCAAAGGGTTAACTCTTCCAGGCAGGACTGTGCTTGCAGAAACCTGGAAGGGGCTGTGCCCTGGCACCACATTTGCTTTGGTGCCTTTATTTCAGCATGGGTTTCTGACCAGGGGCATCTTTAGCAGGGGCTGATGGACCAAGCTTGCACCCAGGGGAAGGCGGGAGGGGGTGGGGGTCCTTTTGCTTAGCTCCCAAGAGGCAGGGGCTTTGCATTGGGTGGAGTTTGGGCGCCAGCATTGAGCTCCCAACCTGCCCCAAATGTCCTGGGGCACCCGAGAGAGTCTGTAAGCTCTTTCCCATTGTTTCGAATGCCCTCCTTTGGCAGGTGCCCCCTTCCCCATCTTTCCACTTATAGCAGACATTATTTTTGAAAAGGGGCCACAATGCAAAATTCTTTAGTTCATTTATTCATATGTTCATTTGTTAATTATAAAATATCTGTTGCCCAGCCGGGCGTGGATCAGCAGTTGAGCATCGACCTAGGATCCAGGCGATAGGGGTTCGATTCCCTGTCAGGGCACATGCCCGGGTTGTGGGATCGATCAATGACTCTCTCATCATTGATGTTTCTGTCTCTCTCTCTCCCTCTCCTTTCCTCTCTCTGAAATCAGTAAAGATATATTTAAAAAAAAAAATCTGTTGAGCACCTAACACATGCCAGGCACCTGCTAGGGGAACACAGCAGAGAATAAGGTAGAAGGGCCCCTGTTCACCATCTAAATACAAGTGAAATGGAAATCTTTCATTCAGGAACCTGGAAACCTCTGCTCAAAACCTGTTGCTACAGGCTGTGGAGAGTCTTTCCTCTGAGACAGATGAGAGTGGAAGCCACATGGAAGTGACACCTACCATTGATTGAGCATTAACTTCTTTGATACTGTCATTGATACCCCTATTTTACAGATAAGGAAACTGAGGCACAGGTAGGTTTACCCAACAGTACCCAGATAATAGGTTGCAAAGCCAGTATTTAAATCAGGCATTCTGACTGCAGAAGTTGCTGGCTCAGGCACTACATTAGGAGGCCTATATGTCTGTAAGATTCCAGGCATTGTGCTAGGGCTTTGTGTAAGTCCTGGATTGGATTCTCCTAATAACCCTCCCATTCCCAATTTAGACCTGCAGAAATAGAGGCCTGGGACAGTTCAGTCACTAACCGAGGGAAACACAGCCAGTGAGTGTCAGCATGGGATGTGAGCTCCTACCTACCCAGCTCCAAAGTGACTTCCCTTTAGGATGTGGGGCGAGAAGAGACATAAAGAGTCAGCTGTAGGGAGAAGGAGCCAGTTAAGGAGGGGTTTGAGGGAGAAAAAGATGTTCTCGGGGTGTAGTGACAGGGCAGAGCTGTGGCAGGAGGAAGTGTTAAGGAGAGGCCCTGTGGTGGCGGCAAGGGGTTAACACCGAGAGCAGTTTCTGTGCAGAGCTGTTTTCAGAAGCTGGACTATAAAGCTCCAACTGAGGAGTGAGTGGTCCATGCACATGCCGAGGCCCCCATGTCAGGCAGTGGAAAGGGAAGGGGTCCTTTGAGCTGCCTGTTTGCTGACAAAGGGGAGGAAGGAATGAGCCAGAGGAGAGAGACGTGTGTGAATGTGTGTGCGTGTAAATGAGTGTGTGTCTGAGTGTGTAAAAGTGAGTGTGTGTGGAGGGTTCAGGGATTGTATCCACAGCATGGGAAGGCTGTTCTCAAGGAGGAGAGACCTTCTTTTTTGTAAGATCAGAAGGAAGCAGGAAAGGTGGGTAAATCTATAGAGAAATTCTTAGTAAAAGAGTGCTGAGACAGGGTGATTTGTAAAATGAGACGCCTCCATACCTACCCCATTGTGACGAGACTATTAATTTCCTGGGGCTGCCATAACCAATCCCACAAACTGGGGGGCTTAAATCAACAGAAACGTGCTCCCCACAGTTCTGGAGGCCAAAAGTCCAAAACCCAGATGTCGTGGGGCTGGTTCCTTCTGGAGGCTCTGAGGCAGAATCTTTCTCTCTCTTTTTTAAAACCTGTTGAAACTTTTAATGAAAGTGTCAAGGGCTGTGTCTGAGGAAGAATCTGTTCCAGGCCTCTCCTAGCTCATGGTGGTTGCCAGCATTCCTTGGTGGTCCTTGGCTTGCAGATGCATCACTCCGGCCTCTGCCTCTGTCTCCACGTGGGTCCGAATTCCCCTCTTCTTATAAGAACTCCAGTCATTGGAATGAGGCCTACCATAATCTATGACCTCACTTTCACTCGATTACATCTGCAAAGGTTTTATTTCCAAATAAGGTCAAATTCACAGGTACTGGGAGTTAGGATTTGAACATATCTTTTTTGGGGGTGTGTGTGGAGGGGGAGCACAAAGGATATAGTGTGCGGGAAGGTGCCTGAAGGGTATAAAATGCTACAGGAATTAAAGGTCATACCAAAATCACTGGTTCAAGGAACCTTAAAGTTGAATATATTTCTAAAGTAAACTATTTCTTCCAGAATTTATGTTTTGCATAAAACCCCAGAGTTTCCAATAAAGGGTTTGTTGAAAGTAGTGTCCATCACTGCACAGCCCCTGGGAGAAAGCACTCTGCAAATGGACTTCCTCACTGCTTGCTTCCTGGGAAGGCTTCCAGGGACAAAACACATGCTCCCCACCTTCCTTTGAGGGGTTATTAGGAGACCTTGCCTCCCTCCCGCCCGCCCCCTCCTGTCTCAGGTACCCTTTGTCTTGGATGGGGACTTACTGCTGGTTCTAACCATAAACCAAATTAGTCTCAACTCCCCCCCTCCCCTTTTCTCCTTCCTCCCACCCCCTAGGTTTCTAGTTAATCCAGCTAAGAAGAGGCCCAGGTGTGTCTTGAAGGGTGGGTGCCTTTGTGGATGACTTAGGCTCTGCAGTTGGTGTTAAGGGAAGTGGTGGCCAGAAGGGGGAACCATCTCCCAGGGGCAGGAGGGGGAGGAAGGAGCCAGGGAGCCTGTCTGGACCCCAGGCACTGGGCAATAGCCAGCCTTCCCCTGTCCTAGAGCCTTGCTCAGCCATAGAAGGCCAGACTCTGAGCAGCGAGGCAGCTTAAAATAGTTTCATTCTGCCATTTTGGAGTCCACTTTGGGTCACTGAGGCCTTAAAGAGTTTGATCAAAGCTATGGACCTCTATCCTAGAAATATACATAAATATCCACAGAAAAGTTTGGATAACTTTAAAAGCTTCACTGACACCCTCAAGCTTATTCATGAACCCCAGGCTAATGACCCGATTGAATACACTCCCTCCACCCATTTCCTTGAGAAAACGGAATTCAGCCAGGGTAATGGGTTTGCTCCCCTGTGTTGTGCATCTACTTAAAGGGAAACCCAAAATTGAAGTGCAAATTCTGGTACTCTGGTTCTAACCACAATATACAGAGTTTGTTTCCATTAAATAAAACCGACTCCTCCCCTTTAAAGAAGTGAATCTGAAGGAGAACTTTGCTTTTGGGGGAAGGAAAGTGATGGGAGCAGGCGTGACAGTGTCAGCTGGAAAAGCACCTGTGGTCCCCGGTGTTAGTAGACGAGGTTCACCCATTACAACACAGACATTTGCAATGGCCCTGGCATCCCACCCTGCACGAGTGAGAGCAAGCAGTTGGGGTTCCAGCTTTTAAGGACCTTGCCCTCGCTGACGGTAAGTGGTATGTATGCGTTCACAAAGGACTGTGCTGGAAGGCAGACGACATACTTGGAGCAGAACCTTAGATCCTCTCTGAGGGCATCACACAAGCAAGGTTCCTATAGTCCACTGACTTGCCTCTTCCTGAGACTAGCTAGAATCTGGGGGTGACATCTAGCAAGGAGAGCACCCCTGTTACCCAAAAGATGAACCGCTCTACAGCTGACCCCCACCGCTTTCGTCCTCAAGGAACACATCCCCTCCTCTTGCCAACATCCAAACCCCTTCAGACTCTGGGGACCAGCCCATCTCAAATGGGTGTAGGAGAAAGATCCTGATGAACCCAAATTCAGGGGGTTATCCTGGGAAAGCCTGTACATAAGAGCTCTTTGGAGGTGGGGAACTCTCACAGACTGGAGGGAGGTCTTAACTTGGAGATGCCCAAGTTTAGGGGAGCCCATTCACCCTCCGTTGTCTCCAGTCTTTAGTCTGGAGTGCTCAGACTAGGAGACCCTGGTTTGGGGTCAGGGCTTTTTGTTTGAGGGGGTCTCCAGTTGTTGGAGGGCTGGCCGTGCGCCCGGCGGCAGGGGTTGGGGGTTCCGGTGGCTTCCCGCGTGGGCCCTAAATGCACGTTCCTCACCCCCAGCGGGCCGGGCCGGGGGCGAGGACCCCGCCGGTTGCCCAGCCCTCGGGGCGGGGGTCGCGCGCTCCGAGGGACGCCCCGGGGAGCGGGGGGGCGAGGGGGGGGCGGCGGGTGTCCGCGGGGCGCCGGGGCGCGCGGCCCGGCCGAGGCTGAGCCGTCGGGGGCCTGGCGAACGCGGCCCCGGCCGCTGTCCCCGTGGGTCCGGGATCTGGGTCCGGGAGGCCGGGGCCGGGGCCGGGGGCCGGCGCGTTTCCTCGCGGGGCCGCGAGGCAGGGCGGGCGGCGCGCGGGGGGAGGGGGAGCATGCCCGGCTGGAGCCCGGCCTCGGGGCGCGCCCGGCCGCCGTCCCCACCTCCGCCTCCTCCTTCTCCTCCTCCGTCTCCTCCTCCTCCTCCTCCTCCTCCAGTCCCGCCGCCGCCGCAGCCAACATGGCTGCGCTCCTGAGCCCGGGAGGCGGCCGCTGCTGAGCGCCGCCCGCCGCCCGGGCCCCCAGCCCGCCAGGCCCCGGCGCATGGCCCCCGCCGCCGCGCGGGCCCCGGCGCGCTAGGCTGCAGCGGGCGCTCGCGCCCCGAGGCGCCGCGGGCCGCTCGGGAGCGCGGAGCCGTCCGCGGGGCGGGGCGGGGCGGCCGCCACCATGGAGCCGCAGCGCCGGGAGCTGCTCGCCCAGTGTCAGCAGAGCCTGGCCCAGGCCATGACGGAGGTGGAGGCCGTGCTCGGGCTGCTCGAGGCCGCGGGCGCGCTGAGCCCCGGCGAGCGGCGGCGGCTGGACGAGGAGGCGGGAGGCTCCAAGGCGGAGCTGCTGCTCAAGCTGCTGCTGACCAAGGAGCGCGACCACTTCCAGGACCTGCGGGCGGCGCTGGAGAAGACGCAGCCTCACCTGCTGCCCATTCTCTACCTGAACGGCGTCGTGGGGCCGCCGCCGCCCGCCGAGGGCGCGGGTGAGTGTGGGACCCGCGCGGCCTCGCCGACCGCCTCGCGCCGCTTCTCTCTCTCGCCCTCGGAGGGGGCACCCGGGGGGCAGGCTTCTCCCCGGCGCTGGCCGCGGGCACAGCCCGCCCTCCTTCGGGGCGCCTGGGGAGGGGCGGCGCGGACCCGGACTTCACACCTCCTCCCGCAGCCCCGCCGTCGCCGCGAACAATGCCCCGCACTGCGGGCCTCGACTCTGCTGCCCGGGCTGCAGAGCCCACCGGGTCCCACCAGGGCCAGCCTCCTGGGGACCGCTGAGGGGTGCCTGTCACCCCATTTCTAAGGCTCTTCGCCACCCCCCAGCCCTTTGAGCGCCTCTGAGAGCCTTTGGTCAGTGATGCAGTCTAGACGAACGGAACCTGGGCCAGCACCGGTCCTCCTGAAGTTTGGATCCTGCCACCTGGTTGCAGGACCCCCGGTGCCTCTGCACTGTCTGGCGCCCTTGGTTCCCTCTGCCCAGAGCGCAGGCTGTCTGCTAGCCCAGACTTGCGGCTGATTATGCACAATGCCTGCTAGGTTTCTTTGGAAACTGTGGGCCCGGAAAAGTTGGGGAAGTTGCATTGCACCATGGGAAAATCCTATAGTGGCTGCTGGGGCTCAGAGCCCTCCTGGCAGCGCTGAGCTGGGAGAGGGGCGAGGGCTGCTGGCTGGTTCCCTTGAGTGGTGGGTAAGGGATTTGTGAGTTTTCATGCGTGGCGGTTATGCAGGGAGTTTGTGACAAGTGGTAGGCTTGGACTGGCCCGGTTGGGGAGCGTGGAAAGCCAGTCTTTTAGATTAGGAAGCTCCAGGAAGGTGTAGCACTGAGGACGGAAGAGAGCAAGCATTTATTAGGCACCTACTGTCGTGGCAGGCGCTCTGGTTATCATATTTAATTGTTATGACTCTGTGAGCTATTATTCTTCCCTTGCCAGAGAGAAAACTCTGGCTTGGAGTGGTTAAAACGCTCGAAGTCTTGGACCCCAGTTTTCAGTTACGATCTACTGTTTTAACATGTTCGGAGCCAGGCAAGTGCCACCGTTTCTGTGTCTGTATTTTAAGAGTGAACTGAGGGGACTGACAGACTGCCTTTAGCAACTTGTAGGCCAAAGGCTGATGAGACCTGTTTATATGGCTGTTAAAAGCCTCACTTATTAAGGGGATGATTTTATAAGCTGTTCTCGGTAACAGCTGTGTTGTATATGGGCCCTCTCAACTCACTTTTTATAGTGAGTGAAACTGACATACAGAGAGACTAAACTGCTGGCCACACAGAGTATCTTTTTATTGGTGGCCCTTTTGTCTCCACTTTGGGTTTCTGACTCTCTGGCATTTACATGCCTTAGACCTGTGTTCTGTCCCCCAATTATGATCATATCTGAGTTTCTGGGCAAACCCAGGCCTCTCTTGGGATGGTGCTTTTGAAGATGCAAAGAAAGATAAGGACAGGGGGAAAGCTCATCGGGGTAATTTTTTTCCTCTTTAATTGTTTTTATCTTTCTGTCTGTCTTTCCACTTATCTATCTTTGAAGGAGCAGGTTTATCAAGGAAGCACAGAAGTTGGAGTGCAGAGCCAAGTCCTGTTGGGATGCATTTGAATTAGCACTAGCTGTAGGGTCTGGAATAGAGGAATGAATTGCTATTAATTAGGTACCCCCCCCCCTTTGCCTTGCCTGGGGAGAAGATAGGACCTCGCAGAAACAAAGTTCTAGGAGCTGGTCCTGACCTCTGAGGAAGGAGTGGAATAGAGTTTGGATTTTATCCCCAAGGGTAGTGATTTCAGACTCTGGTTTTACTACAATGCAGAGTTCTGTAGCCTTGCAGAGAGAGGGTCCTGAAATCCTCTGAAAAATAGCTTTCAAGGGGAAGTTAAGTGTATTTAGTTAATACTTTAGAAAAGATACAGGGTAGCATTTGGTGTGGCAAGATGCCATCTAGAGCTCCTGGGGGAGAAGTGACATGATGTGCAAGTAAACACTAGAGTGTTGGGATCTTCTTGAAGGGTGACTTCCTGTGCAGTGATTTTCCAACTTTTTTTTTTTTTTTTTAGCCAGGGAGCCCTTCTATGGGGCAAAGCTCAGTGCATAAAGATCTGCTGTGCTTGAAGGGATGGACGTACCCGTCTCATCCCTGAGAGCCAGAGTCAGGGAAACCCAGCACTGTGTCCTGCCTCCTTCCTTTTCCCAGCAGTTTCCATTGGCATGCAGGTCCACAGCCCTGCCCATACGTCGGCCTTAGAGGAAGGCCCTTGTGGGATTGGGATCCTGAGAGGAACCAGTTGGCTTTCTAAGGATCCAAAGCATCAAGGGGAGGCCCCTTTGTCACCATCTGTACATCGGAGGTGTGGCCATCACCCAGTTATGGGCTTCCTTGGTGGATTCCATATCCTCTGTGAGTCCAGAATGCCCATCCCCTGTCTGGCACTTGTGTGCCGTGGGAGTTTGCTGTGCTGCAGGCAGACGGTGTCTGGCAGCACCCCCACGTGGGACCTGGAACTGGGAGGAAGCTGGCAGGTAAGCAAACCCATCTGTTCTGCTCATGCTCAGTTAGAGCCCCGGACATTTATAACCCACCATGTTTAGGCCTGGAGTATGAAGGTGACTAAGAAAATACAGTGTTGTTTTATTTTGGGGGGGCAGGGAGACGCCTATATCAAGATTGACAGTACTTTGCTATTCAGCATATTGTATCATACCTCATGCTTTAATATGTCACTTAATTCTGTGGCAACCCCAGTGAGATGAGTGATGTCTTCCCTGCATTATGCTGGGTTCTGTGCCCCATCTGTGAGGTGTGAAAGACGGGTCAGAAGCTGCAGGGCAGAGAGGAGTTGGAGTGGAGCTGAAGCACAGTGCTCCTGATTCTGTGTTGAGGGCACTTTTTCCTCTTACTGATTTGGCCCTCCCACTATAATTTCAGGCCATTTCCTGCATTGGGGAACTCTACGGGGTTTTTCAGCTTTTCCTTGTCACTATACATGGGTCTGTAAGGAGGAAGTGATCTTCTCTGCCCCCGCTGGTGGTAGTGATAGAGAACTATTGCCCACTTCTGAGTGGCTCAGGTCTCAAGGGTTTTTTCCACAGTTGTACCAGGATTTGTTTGTTCACGAGGAACCCACCTAGTCCTTTGTTTTTTCTCTTTGATTCAGTTACTAACATCTGAGTTTTCTCACTCGAAGGACCTCAACTGCCTGTTTCTGGAGTGAGGGTTCCTTCCTTGCTTTGAGCCTCAGTGTCTTCATCTGTGACATGGGGCTAAGGGTTTACATGGCCTGCCTCAGCCACTGGGAGAGCAGAATGTGATCGGGGAGGACTGAAGTGCCTGGTTCTGTGCTTGGTCCAGGTGGGGCCAGGGTGCATAGGATGTAATTCCAGCCTGCAGCTCGCCGCCTAGTTGGGGGAATGGGACACTCAGGAGAGTGACAGTATGAGACAGATCAATTGAGTGATACAATACAAGCAGGCTTTTTCCTCCTTTTAAAACTCTGTATACTACACACTTTCCCCAAATACTCTCATCCACCCCGGGGGGCTCTAATTACCATCTCAATGTGCAGGGCTCCCCAAACCACATCACGGCAGGCCTCTCACGTGGGGCAGAAGTGGCTGAGCTTGGCGATTGCCCACCGGCCCCTCCAGTGTGTGCTCAGAGCTGAATGCTTTCTCATCCTCACTGCGTCTCCCTGTTAGTCTCCTAGAGAGCTGGCTGACTTGCCTTCACCGGAGGTAAGAGAATGGAGACAGCAGCATCTGCTGGAGAAGCTGAGGGAGGCTTCGTGGAGGCACTGGAGCTTGAGCTGGGTGTTGAAGGGGCATTTGGAACATGCAGAAGGAAAGGAGGAACACGTGCCGGGCGCAGGCCTAGCCATGAGAGGAGTGGTATGTTTTCAGGTTGCAGAGTTAGGCCAGCCTGAGCAGTGCAGGGGACGCAGAGGTAATCTGGAGGATCGCAGTGGCTAGCCGAGCGAGGGGCTTGGACATCTCTTGGAATTTAGGCATTGTGCACTTGTCGGAAGTTAAAGCTGGAAGAATTTTTCTTAAAGGAATGCCCTGCCAGGTTTTTCTAGTACGCCAGGTGCAGTTGGCTGCTGATTGTCGAGTGTGGGTTATTTATTATTCATCAGAGGTTACCTGGGCCTTTTGTTCTCTCCCTACTCACTTAGGTACCAGCCACCTTTCCTCCATCTACTTTGCTCTGGAGGGTCAGCAGGGACAGTAACATAAGTAAAAGTTCCAACCGATGTAGTTTTTCTTTTAATTGTGTTATTTGAGAGGAAGGAGTGGAGGAACTTGGAAGTCATGATTGAGAAGAGTTTTCTAAGAGAAGGGCAGGTTTTATTTAACCCACTATGTTTTAGTTCAGGGTGCCTCTCTTGTAGTGATAGAAACTTGAATGAAACCGTTGATCCCGAATGCTGCACCCTTTTCCTGGAACATGGTCTCCAGCCTCTGGGCTCCCATCTTCATAGCCCCCGGCCAGAGAATAAAGGGAGCGCTCTCCAATGAGCCCAGGCAGAAAAATCTCATGGAAGGATTTCAATCAGCCTGACCAGCGTCATGTGTCCGTGTGAGGCCCAATCATTGTGGCCAACCCTAGAGGACTAAGATTGGCCCAGCAGTGGACCCAACCAATATGGTCGAGGGACGGGATGCTGTGATTGGCGTCCCATACTGGTACATACAGTTCTTTAGAGTGGGGAGAAGCAGTTTTCCAAAGGCAGAAGAGCAGGAAGGGTGTGGTGCAGATAAAACAGCTGGTGAATGTCCATGGTATGTGCTCTCACCTTTGTGTGATGATGCAGTTAGCAGGTGAGGTCTTTGCCAGATTTGGGTGGTGGGGAGAGGTCGGCAGACATCACTAGGTTTTAGACTCTGAGCAAGTCATTTAACCTTTCTGAGCTTATCTCCTACTCTACAAAGTAATTAAAACAATAACCACTTCACTATGCTATTTGACAGTGAGTGGTAAGAGAAAAGGAGGAACATTTGTTAGTGGGTGAGCAATACAGCCTAGAACCAGCCTTAGAACCAGAAAGCTGGGATTCTCCTGATATTTCTGAGGGTTATGAGAGAGCTCCTTGTAAACTATGCTGAACAGATGTCAGGGTTGCTTTTGCTGTGGCTGTGGGTCACCAAGAGTGGAATGTAATCTCCACGAGCTGAATTCGCCGTTGTGTTCCGAATGCCTAGAATAGAGCCTGGCCCAAGATAGGCGTTCAGCACGTTTCTGTTGAGTGGATGACTAGTCAGCTGTGTGTAGAATGAGTGGTGTGACCCTGTGTAAGTCCCAGTCCTCTTCAGAAATATCTGCAGATTTCTTTTTTATTTTATTTTATTTTTTCCATCACCATTTATCCCCTCTATGTCCTCTTCCACCTCCACCCTCCCTCTCCCTGCCCCAGTCATTTATGTAGTGACTTCGCAGTGACAGAAGACTGTGGGAGTGCAGGAAGGCTAGAATGAGTCCCAGATGCACACACAGATGTCACCACCCACAGTATGTCTGTGGTGGAAGCAGGTGGTGTGACATTGGTGTCTAAAGTTCCCAAGGTCACCCATCAGGTACTGGCATTGTGAGGCTGGCTGCCAGGAGCCATATGGAGCACCCACATTGCCTTTTGTAGGATTGGAGAGCCCTTCCCTTTCTGCGCTTAGAGTTTGAATGTCAGCTTGGTGTCCTCGAAAGAGTCTTGAATGGGTATCTGCTCCTAACTTTGCAACATCTTGACATTGGATGAGCTTCCTCACTACCTGGGGCTTGTTTTTTGTTGTGTTTTTTCAGTACAACAGTAAAACCAGAAGAAGTTTAGCATTCCAACTCAACTCACTTTAAAATTCTTCCCTGCTGGACACGCTCAGCATCCCTACTGCACAGACTGACGGGCGCTCAGCCCTCTTGCCTCACATCCACTATTTCTGTGGCTCCTGTCTTCCTAAGGTTACAGGAAATTCCTGAGGAGCCCCCCACGCTGGCCTGCAGAATGTATAGGTGGTTGGAATGAGGTAGAACAAGAAAACTAATTCAAAATATTTCTCCTCTGCTGCTTACTTTTTCAGGAAATAGAAAGCCAAAATCACTCAACACTAACACTAAATGTGAAAACAGTGATCCTGGTATAGAGCTGGAAGAAGCCTCAAGTCTAGTCCAACCCTATCGCCAAGCCTCCTTGGACCTAATGCCTCCTTAGAAGTGCTGAGGATCCCACAGGATGTTTTCTTAAATTGATTTTTAGAGAGAGAGGGAGAAAGAGAGAGAGAAACATGGATGTGAGAGAGAAACATTGATTGGCTGCCTCTCACATGCACCCCAACTGGGGATCAAACTCCCAACCTAGGTATGTTTCCTGACTGGGAATTGAACCCACAACCTTTTGGTGTTCAGGGTGATGCTCCAACCAACTGAGCTACCCCCATTTTTTTTTTTTTACTATATCTTTATTGATTTCAGAGAGAGGAATGGAGAGGGGGAGAGAGAGAGAGAGAAACTTCAATGATAGAGTGAGTCATTGGTCAGCTGCCTCCTGCACGCCCCCGATTGGGGATCGAGCCTGCAACCCGGGCATGTGCCCTGACCCGGAATTGAACCCCAATAGCCTGGATCCTAGGTCAATGCTCAATCGCTGAGCCACGCCTGGCTGGGCACTACCCCCATTTTAAGTGTACAGTTCAGTAGTACTATGTACATTCACACTGTCGTTCAGCCAGTCTTCAGAACTCTTTCATCTTGCAAAACTGCAACTGTACCCATGAAAGAACAATTCCTCATTCCCTCCTTCCGGCCCCTGGCAACCACCCTTCTACTTTCTGTTTCTATAAATTTGACTGCTCTGGGTACATCATATAAGTGGAATCATACAGTATTTGTTCTTTTGTGACTGGCATATTTCACTTACCACAGTGTCCTCAAGGTTCATCCATATTGTAGCATATGACAGGATTTCCTTCCTTTTTAAGGCTGAATAATATTCCATTGTGTGTATAGACCCCATTTTGTTTATCTAGTCATCCATCAGTGGATACTTGGGTTGCTTTTGCATACTGGCTCTTGTGAATAGTGCTGTTAAGAACGTGGGTGTGTAAATATCCCTTCGAGACTCTGCTTTCAGTTCTTTCAGATATATATCCAGGAGGAGAATTATGGCTCATGAGGCAATTCAGTGCTTAATTTTTGGAGGAACTGCCATATTGTTTGAGTTTTAAAGGAAATCCATATTGTCCACAGCCCCTTGACTTGAGGGTGATTTGCCTGGTTGGAATCTTAGTTCCAGTATTTTCTTTCCTTTTTCTTCTAAAAATTGTGTAATTTTTTTTTACCAGACCTATTTTGGAAAGTCTCAGGACAGTTCCTTTGGACTTTAAGTAAAGATTTAGTTTCAGAAGTCATCTATGAGTCTTTTGAGGCCAGAAGTTGCTAACCATAGAATCCCAGCAGTATTCATATCTGGCAGCCAAGGGATGTTCACACATTTCCTTTGGGTTTCCAGCACTAATAGCTCCATCCCCAAAGGCCTTGAAGTATGTTAGTTATTTTTGTTTTGTAGACATTCCTCCTTCTTCCATTCAGGGTTGGTTTGGTTTTTTAGTCTTGAATCCATGGTAACTGGTTATCAAGATTTTCTTTCAAAAGGCTTAGATCAGCATTTCCCAAGGAACCGTCTAAATACTGGTTTGGTGGGATGTCAATGGTGTTGCTCGATTAAAGGGCTCTGTGGTCAAATGCATTTGACCAGTACTAGTTTGAGCAGGTCACAGGGGCTCCTCTACTGGGAGCCTCCTGAGAGCACTAATCAGCCAGTGTGCTTGGGGCTTCACTGGAGTGGGTTCGCTATGCAGCGTTTCCCAAACTGATTTGACCACAGGGCCCTTCTTCATTGAGCATTTTGCGACATCAGTGTTCTGTGAAATGCACTTTGGGGAAACTTTGGCATTAGTGCATAGAACTGGAACATTAATATATACCATTGTTTTTTGAATTTTCCCTTGGCTCTCTCACGTGGGGAACCCAAACCTTAAATTTTCCCATTCTTTTAAATTCTGATACCAGCTGAAATGGGCACATGTGATTCTGGGGCCAGTAGATATTTTGGTTGTGTGATCTGAAGGTGTGTGACCTCTCTGGGCCTCAGTTCCCCCAGTGTAGCTTTACCAGAATGAAGTCTGGTTTTGCGATGGTTATTCTGTGAGATGGTTAAGCCGCCGTGGTCTTCTCTAGAAGTGGACTTTGATCCCAGAAAGTGGAACATGGGCTGACTGGTGGAAGATACTGGAAGGTAGAATTGAACTGAACTTAAGCAGAGGCCTTTCTTTCTTCCGTCCTTCTTTCCTTTTAAGCTTTATAGTATAAAAATTTCAAACATTTGTGGAAATGGAGAGACTAATATAACCAATACCCAGCTTTCCCAACAACTTTTGTTTTCTGTAGTAAATCAGATCCCAGGCAGCATATCACATCCCCCAAAATACTTAAGGAAGTGTCTCTAAGAGCTAAGGCCTTTTAAAAAAACATTGTCAGAAGACTGTTTTTATAACCAATGGTACTAACAATAATTTCTTAATGTCATCTCATAGCCAGCTTATGCTCAGTTTTCCTGTCTCAGAAATATCTTTTTATAGATGGTTTGTTCAAATCAGGATTTTAATAAGGTGCACTTGTTGCATTCAGTTGGCGTCACCCTCTGAGCCTCTTTTATAATCCCTAACAGCTCCCCTTCCCTGAGCCTTTTGTTTAAGGAAGAGCTTGTTTTAAGGGTCAATGCCATCCAGCTCTGGAGTGGACTGTTCTTGGTGGTGACCTTCCTTCCCTGAGAGTCCACGTGGATGCTGGGTGAGCAAAAGTGATGAAAATCTGTACCGCTGGTGTGAGTGATTTGATAATAAAACAGATAACTGGCTGTGGAGCCTGACTCTTCAGCCTCAGTTTCCTTGCAGGGCTGTCGTGAACAATTAAATGAAAGAACTTATGAAGTGTAAATGTTCTTTATGATTGGACCTTTTTCATTAACTGGACTCTACAGGAAAGCCAGATGTGTGAAACAGACAAAGAGGTGCTGTGGCAATCAGGTGGGGAGGCCTGGAGCTTGCCCCTTTTCCCTGTGGCCTCCCTGAGGCACTTCCACAGGGTTCCCCAGCATTCTCAGGGTTCCCCAGAAGGTACTTTTAAAACCACTGGCTTGGATGCTTTCAAGATGCTCCCATGCTGAGAGAGAGAAGAGCCCCCCGAAGCCTTACCTTCCTTTGCCTGAGCTCTGTTGGTGAGTCAGCAGTGGATACGGAAGCTGCAGTTGATGGCAGCTATGTTCCCATGAGATACTCTTGTCTTTATCTGCTTCCTCTGTTTACCTTTGTAGGTCTCCTTTCAGGATGACCCATGCTTTCAAAAATAACCACAATATAGCTAATAAAAACCCACTCTCTGCTTCCCAGAAGGAGCAGAGTGAAACTCCCTCAGATGTCCCTTTGCAGTGGGCAGTGGTTACCTTTTTTGAAAAATTATTTTGTTTTAAAAAATATATATGGTCACTAGCTGGCCCTACACCTACAGTGCATAAGAGAACTGTTAGCCACTGATGCATAAATAAGCCCCTGCCAACGTGCATCCTTCAGGTGGGGTGGGCCGAGCTGCCTGTGTGGGAAGCTGTGCCATCAGAGATAATCACCTGCAACTCCTGCTGCTGCCTTGTGGGCTGTCTCAAGCCAGGGTGTGTGTTCTCTGCCCACAATGTTTTTCCAGGTGTGGCCTGTCTCTCAGGCGGCTCTCAGGCCTCTTTCTGAGTCAACTATAGGTTACTTGTCTGAATGGCATCTGCCTGACTCCTTAAGATGGCCTGGGACCCCCAGACAAATCTTGTGCATCATTTGGCCATTGTGAGTCTGCTGACCAAAAGTGAAGAAAATCTGTACCGCTGGTGTGAGTGATTTGATAATAAAACAGATGGGAAGAAACTGGACTTGTATATTTTGATTTCAGAAGCCATACTCTAAAGAAGCTTAATGACCTTTTCAGGGCTCGTGAGGAGCCCTGTCCTTAGGGGAACCTCTTTTCCTTTCCCTCTGGCCAGAACTGTCATTTCCTGTTGGTTTCTTAAGCAGCTTCAGGTTGTTTAGTATCATGGCTGGAAGGGGTCTTAGAGACCATTTTGCCCAAACTGCCTGTTTTACAACTGAGAAATAGCAGTCCAGAGACACAGAGGGATTCCGCCAGGATCTCATAGCATGCCCCTGGCAGAGCAGGACCAGGACCCAGGTTCTGCCCATGCTGGGGTGCCTTCCAAGGCATCTTCGCCAGCCCCAGGCTGGGCGGGGAGTCTGGTTTTTCCTGATCCCGGCCTTGGCCCTGTAGGCACCGGCCTTCCCAGTGAGGGTGAGCAAGTAACAGGGCACTGCAGTTCATGGAGCTGTGCAGCAGCTCTTCTACAGATGGGCGAACTAGGCCAGGAGATGTTCGTCAGCTTGCTCAGGGCCACCAGCTGCTCAGAGACTGGGCAGGTTTTAGAGTCCTTGTCAGTTTCTTTATAAAGACTGCATTTGTTCTCTGCTCTGGGCCAGCCTGTGGAGGTTCCAGTTGAGATGTCTGTGTCCTGAGCCTTGGACACACCCCCCTTTCTCATCACAGCATTCACTCCTTGAGCAGATGTGTTCTGAGAACCTGCCACATAGCGGGGCCTGTTTGGATGCAGGCATAGGTCGTGATATCTGAATTTAAGTGCTGAGTCAGATAATGGGTCTGATGTTGGCAGGAGGTACCTCCTTGTCTTATTCTTGTTGTGTGACACAGCAAAACACTTCCAGGGCTGACTGCCCTGGCTTCTTACTGCTTAGTCACAGGACAGAGTTCAAGCAGGGAAATGACGCCACCGAGTCTCTTACCTCAGAGGAAAAAGCCTGAAATAAAGATAAGAGGGTAAAGGCCCTAGGACACTGAGCTGGGGCCCACCCCCCTGGCCAACCTCAGTGGAAACTGGATCCAGGCAAAAGCAAGAAAGTAAACAAAAGCAAGATGTGCTGGTTCTGGGTCTTTTTCCTGGGGGGGAAATATATATCTCTGAACCTGAAGCAGCTTAGACTTCAGGGGCCATGAGAGAGAATACACATGCCTGTCTGTTCTCCTGCCTGATGTTTGATAGAAAATGGCAGGCCACCGTTATAAATCCTGTCCCATTGTCTCCCCCATTTATGAGCCCAGGGAGAGGGGACAAAACAGTGACCAGCTATCCTTGCTTTCTAGGGAATTTTGCTTTGTGGAATTTCATGTAAGTTTGTTCTGCCTTCAGCCTCCCTCATATTAAGGCTTGTAATGAAAACTCAGCGGAGCTGGTCACAGTGTCTTCTTGCTGAGATCACTCAGCCTCTAGGGTGTCCATCCACTGGTCTGTCCACCTGTCCATCACCCACCCAGCATATACCTGGTCCATGGCTCTGCTGAGTGGTGAGTATATAGAGATGAGAAAGATACTAGCCTCACCCATGATCACCACCATGGACCCATGCCAGGCACCCTGACTTTGATCGGTTCCTTTAGCTGCAGTGCGTGTGCTATGTTCATCAAAGCTTTTCGTTTTGGGTTGCTCTGTTCTCTCTCTCCTGCCGGTACTGCCAGAAGTAAGCAGCCTCACTTGCTAACTTCCTGCTCCTTACCTTCCATTTTTTTGGCTTATAGCAAATGGCAAGCGTTTTTGGTTGCAAAACCTGTAAGGTTCTCAGAAGGGCGAACAGAAGGTGGCTCTTGCCCCCCAGGAGTTTATCGTCTCGTTGGAAAGCCCAGACCTGAAGGAGCAGGTAGCCAGCAGTACACATCACGTGCGGAGCAGGTGAGGCCGCCCCAAGGAGAGGGTACAGTGAGCTGGGCTCAGGCAGAGGACCGAAAGGCTGGGTGTGTGCTGGAGCGGGGCTAGGAGGAGGGCACGCCTGGCGACGGCAATGTGCAGAACAGGGGAGGAGAGTTGGGAGAGAATCCATTCTCTGAAGAGTGGGTCTTTATGGGAAGCACTGGCTTTTGCTGGAGGCAAGCATTCAGCAGGCACTGGGGAGACGAGGCCAGGCTAACCAGCCCCCGGCAGACACAGGGTGGGCCTGGGTGCTGCTCCCAGTCATTCTCCCAGCCACTGGGTCTCTGAGGCTGCTTGAGGAGTGGCAGAGTTGGCATGAAGTAGGAGGGTCATCCATAGAATATGGGGAGTGAGACAGGCCTACCAGCCTTTGCAGAGGCCCTAGAGGTGTCTGATTGGCTTTCTCTGAGTTGTTAGATGGATTGGAAAGCTATCTTCTTCCTGTCAAGTCTGAGAATTATAGCCGGGCTGTTTAGAACCAGAGTCCAGGAGTCCTCTGGGGAGCTTGAGACCAGTTCCCATCTGCTGGCCTTCTCTTTGTGGAGGAGAAGGGAGTGGTTGAGAGGAGTTAGGTGGCTGGTGGGGAATGAGGGAGTCTAGTTGTGTTCCCAAGGCTGCCTCACGTCATGTCTCTAAGCCTTATCGCTATCTCTCTGTTGGGGGCCGTGGCACTGCCTCCTTCCCAGAGCTGGTGTGAAAGTAGGTGGGTGGTGCAGAGAAATGGGTCACGTGCATGGAGACAGTCATGTGTTGTGTAGATGGTGTTTCTATTGCATGGGATGCTTTGTCTTTATTTTTGTATTTACTTTCTCATTTGATCTCATCAGCAACCGTTTGGGGGTCCTTACTCCACCTTACACATGAGGGAACAGATGGGGGAGGCCAGGTCACGTGGGAATCAGGGGACTCAGTTTAGTAGAGTGGTTAAGAGTATGTATCTAAGCCAAGTATTGGGTTCAAATCCTGAATTTGCTACTTACTGTGACCCTGGGCAAATTACTTTCTCTCTCTGTGTCTCAGTTTCCTCATCTGTGAAATGAGGTTAATAATAGGACCTTGTATTATAAAGATTAAAGGAGTTATGTTTGTCAAGTGTTGGGAGCAGTGCCTGGCAGACAGTAAGCACTAGGTAAGTATAATCTGTCCCATGGTGGTTTAAGTGCCACATTAAGCTGTGATTTTCGGGGGAGGCTGGCTGGTTTGTTCTCACACTGTATCTCATACTCAGGGTGTGGTCTGCAGATCAGAGCTGGTCTCAGGTTCTTGGTTTTTGGACCATGATGAAGTTAGCACAGAGATTTAAGAGTGTTTGGCAACCTCTAGAACCATTTGACCTTGCTGGGACACATTGAACAGGTATAGACTGCTTCAGGTGCTGTCAGGTCACATGGCAGTCACATGCAGTAGGAGCTGTGCGTAACAGTCATCAGGTAGTAGGACCGTGTGATTGCAAATAAAAGTGGAGTGGCATGAGAGCTCCACTGTGTTGCCGCCTACCCCCAACAGTCGGCTTCCTTGGGAGGAGCCTCTGCCTACCAGAGCAGGCGGGATCCATGGCATTTGGCAAGCCAGTGCGTGATGTTTGTGCTCCAGCAGCCTGTGACAACTCAAGGCAGTGAGGTCTCCCTACGAAGATTCTTATTAATGAGCAATTGTTTCCATTCAGCTCAGCTTATTGTGGCCAATGCCTTTCTTGCTGTTTGGTAAGGATCCACAGTGAGCTCTATTTCTTTCCACCTCCTAGGCTGGCAGAAACTAGAAAGCTGAGTGATGTCAATGGACAGTGGTGTGTGGGGTTTTGGAGACTCCCCTCTGCTGGTGCAGCCCTGCTGGAGCCTTTGGTACGGCTCCTGCAAAGCTCTACCCTGCATGAGAGCCTGTTCTTCCCTCCCTGGGGCACTGGCTCTCACGCAGGTTCCTGAGGGGACAGGTCCCTGGAGGTGCCTATGGGGTGGTCTCCATCCCTGAGAGAGCTGATGGGTGCAGTGGTGGACATAGGCTGGCAGTCCTCCGAAGCAGACCCAAGTGACTGGCGAGACACACATGGCAGTGGAATGGATCATAAAGCATAGAGCTCAGCGGAAGAGTAAGGAGTAGAGTGAGATTTGTAAGGCAGCGCTGGTGTGTAGATTAATACAAAACAATACGCAGTTTGCAAGAACACAGAGAAAAAGATTAACACAAGGAATGGTCACCTATGGGCACAGAGGAGGAGAGTGGGAAGGGAAATTGGAATAAAGGAAATAAATAAAATGAGAGGGAGGAAGAAAACATCACTTTTCTGCCTTGCTGCTTTTTTTGAGGGAAGGCCTTTTGTGTCAGGGCTACACTTGGCCCCTCAGCTTCTAGTAGTGAGGCATCTGTGGTCTCGGCCTAGCTGACAGCTCCTAGCAGGTGGTTCACCCCAAAATGGCCTCAGTAAAGAGTTACTGGCCAATGGAGTCACCAGTAGGGGTGGGGCAACTGTTCATGGAGCAGTGAACTCAGTGGGGGCACAGGTGTTTTTAATAATCATCTAGATGATTGTGGGGGGCAAGAGATAACAACGGTTCATTTGAACATGGCCTTGTGAATATGCATCAGCCATGCTTGTGGAACCCCCCATTCTCATCTTGGCCCTAGGGGGAAAGAATGGATGCTCATCCTGTAAGTCAGTTCCTTGTGTTTATTGAGCGTATGATGCCATGTACTGCGAACTGCATTAGGGAGACAGGCGATTTTAACTTCAGGAAGGTAGATGCCTGTTCAGGATAGGAAGTAACTGCTTAATTGCCGGATACTGCTCTATGGGAGGGAATGAACTGCTGCTAATTGCTGTAAGTATTCAGGTAGAACTTTGTTTCTTAATTTTTTAAAATTGATTTTAAAGAGGGAGGAAGGGAGTAGAGGGAGAGAGAGAAACATCACCTCCCACATGCACCCTGACTGGGCATTGAACCTGCAACCCGGGCATGTACCCTGACCGGGAATCAAACCTCGATCTCCTGGATCCTAGGTTGGTGCTCAACCACTGAGCCACGCCAGCCAGGAAAAGTAACTTGGTTTTAAAACTATTATGTAATTAGCCATATTGACAGTAGAGAATTTAGAGAGGGTAGATAACCAAAGGGAAAGTAATGTGAAGCAGTATTACTAACTGGAGGTAACGACTGTAGATGGTTTTTTAAAGAATGAGGAAGGATTTATTTTTCGCGGGTGCATAGTGTTGCTCTAGCAAGGTTTATGTCACTAGGCCCCTTTTATGGAGATTTGGAGAGTTCCCATTTTTCAGTCTAAATCACGACGCAGTGAACATCCTTATGCATAGATCTTTGTGCACATCTTTATTTCCTCAGGATAAATTCCTGGAAGTGGTGCTTCTGGGTCAAAGGGTGTGGATGTTTTGAAGGCTTTTGGTACAAATTGCCAGGCTTATGGCATTGATCCTGAGTCACTCCTAGGTTTCTCCAGGTACGGTGTTTGGACTGGCTTCTTCAGTTACCTAGGATGTTTCTTAAAAATGATGACTCCTGGGCCCCACCCTGGGTCTCCCGAAGCAGAGCCTGGGGGTGGGCTGGTCTCAGCAGCTGTATTTTCCACCCGTGCTCAGGAGGCTCTCATATTCAGTGCAGGGCGTTTCCTTGGTGCCTGAGCCTGCCCATGATGGAAGCAGAAGCTTGTTTGTTCTGTCTCCTCTGGGGAGACCTGTGATGTTCATGGGGGTCAGGGAGGCAGTAGGGTGAGAAGAGCACAGTTCAGGGACCTACCTCTGGGCACTGTTTTCCTTCTCTGCAAAGTGGGAGTCTCAGCGTGGCTGAGGTACTCCCTATATGAATATCTGTGTGATTGTTTCTCTTATTGATGTCCCAGGTGAGAGGGATCTCACTGGGCCTGGCCAGATCTGGGAGGGGAGCTCTGGGAAAAGTGGGTCAGGACGGAGAGCTCATCTTTCCGCCTCTTCCCCTAGGGGACCCAGGGCTGATAAACTGTTGGAGCAGGGTGCAGTTGGCTGAGGCCCCCTCCAGGCCCTGGCGTCCATCTGTCCAGGTCAGCAGAGCGGGGCTGTTTCTGCCCAGAGTTGCCACTTCCTGTGTCCATGAGTGAGGGTATACCAGGAGGCCTGGGGCTGAGCCTGATGTGGGCTTTCCTGCCAGTGCCAGGAGTGGGTGCAGAAGGCCTAGCGGTCACTGATGCTGCCTTCACCACAGCTTCGCCATGTGGATTTGCTCCTGCCTACCACGGGAGTTGGTAGTCCTGATGGGGTCGCTCACGTGCACCCAGCCAAGGATGAGCTATTTGCCAGAAGGCTACTCTAGACCGGCTGTTTACCAATTGTCCCTGCAAAGGTCAGATCCACCTCTGACTGTGCCTTGTTTCCTGGTCTGTAAGTCTAGAAGGGAGATCATTCATTCACTTATTCAAGCCAGCATACTGAACTGCGGTGGTGACAAGATGAGTGATCTGCCTTAGGGAGTAGATGGCAGTGCTGCTGGCTTGGGGACTGGTAAGCTGTCTCTAATGTGCATCATGGAAGGAATTGGTTCTGTCTCGTGGAAGGGAGAGTCGTTGGCTGAGGGTTGGTCTCATGGAGAAAATAACTGAAGAGCTGAGCTTTCAGGGGCGAGTGGAAGTTGTCAAGTGATGTGTAGCTGCGTTACAGCCACGGGGAGGGAAGCCTGAGGAAGAGCTGTGAGGCAGGAAGGAGCCGGGCATGCTGGGTGACCATGGGCACTGTGGTGACTGGACGGTGGTCTGGTCCAGGAGGGGCTGGAGGAGACAAGCTGGAGAAGGAGGCAGGGGCGGGGCTGTGGACCTGGCCTCTAAGTCTGCTTCTGATGCCCCGGAGCTGTGTGGCTTAGGCCAGGGTTAAGACTTTGGAGCCTCAACTTCCTCCCCCTGTGAGATGCCGTAATAAGACCAACCTTGGAGTTATTAAGTGGTGTAATACATATAGAGTATGTAGCTGAGAACTTGGCACAAAATGAGATGCTCAATAACTGTTTGTTTCCTTCTTTCAGTGCTGGTATGAGAATTTTTGACTTTGACCTCATAGGTCAAAGGGAGCCATGGAAAATTGTGGAGCATGGGATTAATAAGATTATATCTATTTGCCTGAGTGTGGGTTTTGTTTTGGTGTTTGTGTGTTTTTGGTGGTCTGGTGGAGGATACTTAGGGCGTCTAGGCTGGTGAGGCTAGAGACATGGGCCAAGGCCTAGAGGGATGAGAGGAATCCTCCCGTAATGGCCCCCAGCTGCACTTCTTGTCCGCCAGCTCCTGTGGGCTGCTGGGATGGCCTGCCTGAGCCTTGGGCGGAGGTTTTGGGTGAGGAGAGCTAGAGTTTGAAATGTTTTTTTTCAATAAGCCAGCTGCCCCTAAGGGAGGCTGCAGAACTGGACACTTGCTGAGCACTAGTCTGGTTGTGAGAAAGTGGGGTGAGTGTCAGGTGAGGGGCAGCAGACCATGATAGCAGTGGTGTGGTGTGATGGTAGACATTGATGACCATTTATGGCGGGTGCCTGGGAATTTATATGGATGTCTCATGGGTCATTCTAGAAGATGAGGGACTACAGATGAGGGAACTGAGGCACAGAGAGAGGAAGTTACTTGCCCAGAGTCCCAAGCTAGTGAGTCAGGATTTTACCCCTGGTGGTTGGAACCCACGGAGATGTGCTGGGAAATTGAGCAGCCTTCGGGGCCGTGAGATTTGAGTTTTGGGTACCCATTCCTGCTAGCAGATTTCAGCTGCCCACAAGGAAGAGCACTGTGCATGGAGAACTGGTCAGCGATGGGAGGGCTGCCTTTGGAGGTGGTGTGCTCCTGAGCCTGAAGGGTCTGGATGGCTCTCTGTCAGGGGTGCTATGGGAGTGGGAGGAAGGCGAGTCCACATCTCCTGCTAAGGAGATGGGCTTCATGCCCCTGCCAGCCTTGAGACTTCCTGATCGATGCCCCTTCCTTCCCTCACATGCTCCAGGAGCGGACTTTGAGCTGAGAGGCTGGAGGTGGGGGTGGGATATGGACATTTGTAGAGGCAGGCAGAGACCCCCTTGCATGGGGGCAGGAGTAAGCCCACAGTATCTTAGAGAATGCTGCTGCTGTATCCTGAATGACTGCAGGGGTCAGAAATCAGCACTGCAGGTGGGCACTTTCCTCCAGCTGGTCCCTGAGTTGTCAGTGTTCACGGAGGGGTGGCAGTCTGGGGCCAGGTGGTCAAGATGCCCTTGCCTGCTGAGCCTGCCCAGGGTCACAGAATGCTTCTCGCCCAGAATCCCAGGCAGCTCACCCCAGCCAGTTGATAACAGCTGTTCTTGAGCTGCAAACCTCATTGCCACATCTGGGTAGAAGGAGAGCCCTGGCATGATGCCAGCCTGCTCAGTGACCTGGGGCCAGTGCCTTCCCTTCTCAGATCTTTGCATCTGGCATTTGGGGACCCTGCACAACACAGCAGCTTCTTCCACTCCCTCACTCACTGCCTCGCTGTCCCGGGCATGCACAGGCCTGTCGAGAAGTAGGCCTTGGAGAAACAGGGGCCCTCGCTTCCTCGGGAGCATGGGAACACAGGCAAGCCCTGGCCTGAAGGGAGAGACCCAGGGCCCCTTGTGACTCTCGTGCCCTCAGGAGCTGCTCTGGTGCTGCTGCCAGATGGTGTCATCTGGGGGTTGGATTAAAAGATAACTGTATTGGCAGGAGAAGCAGCCTGCTCCTGGCTTTAATAACCAGGCCCTTCGGGCTCTGTGCAGGCTCTCTCAGCCCCTGCCCTGGGTGTCTCTGCCTCTCTCAGTCTCCTCCAGCTGCCAGGACAGTCCTCCTCAGGTGGTGTCTCCGCTTTTGCCTCCTTCACCTTGTCACCAGCCTCCCCTCTGTGGACAGTTTAATAATCCTAATGAGCAAGTTAGCAGTATTCTCTTCCCCTTTTCTCCCCTTCTCTCTGAGAATATCAAAGTCCCCGGGAATTGCAGTGTAAGTGTGGTAGGGAAACTGAGGGAGCAAAGCACAGGGCCACCTCACCCTAAGTGTGGGGGTTTGCTGTGAGCCATGTCTCAGTCACTGATGGAGGAGGCTGTTCTGGCGCCTGCGGAAGGTGCTGCCTCGAAGCTGGTGTGGTCATGGGTAGTCTTGGGTGGTCCTGTGCTCCTGGGCCCTGAGTAGGCAATCACAGGACTGTTGAGGCTTTTGGGAGCCCCAGAAGGCTCTATTATCTGTGGGCAGTGGAGACAGAGGGGAAGAGCCCCACTACCTGTGGGAGTAGAGATGGAGGGGGCGAGCCCCACCTGGACATTCCACCGCCACCATTGGGTCACCCACAGGCCAGGGGACCAGAATATTCTCGCATAATATTTTCAAACTTCTTGCCTGTGTCTCCTGTTTTGGAAATCACATACTTTTTAAAAAAAATTCATTCTACCACTAAGAAACGATACAGTAGACTTTTAAAAAATTCATTGGTCCTTATTTGCCTATATTGGTGTTTTGAGAGAAAAAATTCTCTTAGGGTATTTTCCTTCTTGGGCAGTAAAACATGGCTGGACACATTGTATTTTTATTTATTTATGAAAAAAATTTTTTTCTTTCAGTTATAATTTACATTTAATATTGATTAGTTTTGGGTGTACAGCATAGTGGTTAGACAGTCATATACTTTATGAAGTGATCCCCCAATATTTCAAGTACCCCCCTGGCACCATACATAGTTATTACAGTATTATTGACTGTATTCCCTAGGCTGTGCTTTACATCCTCAGGACTGTTCTGTAAATACCAGTCTGTACTTCCCAGTCTCCTCACCTTTTTCACTCAGCCCCCCAGCCCCCCATTACTCACCTGTTTTCAAATTCAGTTATATCACAACAATTTAAAAGAACCATCTAGGTAATGGGATTATGAGCCATTTTATTTTTCTTTAAATTTTTGTGCTTAAAAAAAAAAAATCTCTAATGGTGCTATTTTTTCTTTGATATTTTGTTTTGTAAATTTTCAGATCCACAAAAAAGTTGAAAGAATAGTACAATAAATATTTGTGCATTGTCACCTCCATTCACCAGCATGTAACAGCCTGCATATTCTCCTTTTCCTTGTCACTCTCTCCATATAGATTCACATACAGTTTTTTCCTGATTCATTTAGATAAAGTAGACGTCAGGACACTTCACCCCTGAACACTGAAGTGTGCGTTACTTGTGAGCCAGGGTGTGCTCCTACTTAGCACACCACCCTTATCACACCCAAGGAATTCAGTGCTGATACAATAACATTATCTGCTATGCAGTCCATTTAAATCTCCCTAATTGTCCAAAACGTGCCTTTTACAGAGTTTTTAAAAATCTAGGCTCTAATAAACATGTATTTGCTTGTTATGCTGATGTTATTAAAACCGTGGATTATAAACTTGATTATCAGTGTTTGACATATCATTGTTGGAGCCCATTGTTCTGATAGACACATGTGTATACGTGCTGCTGATAGATATCCCCTAGACAACCTAAGAATTCCTGCAACTTGGGCGGGGCCTGGGAGATCTGCTCTCTGCCCAGAGTCTGCGGCCTCAGCAGTTGAGAGGCCTCTCTGGCGTCCCAGCGTTGTGGTTTGCATATGTGTTCTGAATTTCTTCGATTTATGAAATCTGACACCTCCAAGTCTGGACATTTTAAACTGTCCTGCTAAATTCTTTTAAGTACCCGGCGCTCAAATGTACCATTGCCTGGAGTGTGAGAGGTCATTTGACACAAAACAGAAAAACCAACAGTATCTTCTACAAAGCCCCAAACCTCCTCCTCCTCTCCCTCCTGTTAGTGTGGGGTCACTGGCCTCCTTAGCTGTGGACACCCTCAGAAGGGCTGCTGGCTGCTGTGGGGCCACAGAACCAAAGCCCAGCCAGGGAGGAGGGAAACCTGGAGAAGGAGGAGGGATGTGAGCAGGGAACAGGAGGTGGAAGGGAGGGAGCAGAGAGAGGTGCCACCTTGGCCCCATGCAGTTCTGCCCTATGCAGTCAGGCCGCCTAGTTGGCCCTAGGGTCTGTTGGCTCAGGGCCTGCCCTGTGCCTTCCTCGGAGAAGCAGTGTTGGGAATGAGTCCTGGATTGGAATTGATCAAACTGGCTTTAGAATTGTGGTACTGGCTCATCACTTCCCTTCCCTGAATCTCTCGTCCACTCATGGGGTTGTAGTGAGGATCCAAGAAGAGAATTTGGGTCAGTGCCTTGAAACTGCAGAGGAAGGAGATGGCCTTGCCCTCAGGACTGTCCACTGTGGGGCTGGCAAGCTTATCACCGCTGGAACTGTCAGACACTGGTAGAAGATGGGCTTACTCAGGGGTGGGCAAACACCAGACGGGGGAGGCCAGGCAGGGGTCAGGAAAGCGGGTGTTCCCAAGGAGGAAGGCTGTAGTGTGGGCCCCCAGGGAGGTCTCTTCCAGGAGGCTGGGCTCGAGTCTTACTGGATGGGTAGGGGTGGGGAAGAGGTGTAGTGGGGTCAGGGAGCTATCAAGGCTGGACTGCCCTGGGCCGTAGAGCTCCCTGCCCTAAAGGGGATCCCGCAAATAGACGGGCAGTGGGAGGGCTGCTTCAGCACCCTGCTTTTGGAGGAAAGGGATCCTTGAGATCTGAGTTCTTCCTATTCCATCTCAAAAAAATAAACGTGGAGCTTGCTTTGTTCTTTGCTGACAACAAGGCATGCACATTTATGTAGGAAATTTAATTCATGAAGAAGGAAAAAAAACCCACACAGAATCCCAAAGGCGACCCACTTCACACCCTACTGGGGGAAATGGAGCTTTTATTGTATGCCAAGTGTTATGCCAAATGTTACCTCACTTCATCCTCACAAAACCCTGGGCGGCGGGTACTTTTATTACCCCTGTTTTACCAGTGAGGAGACTGGCACAGAGAGGTTAAGGAAGGTGCCCTAGTCACACGGAATGTGCACTAGCTGGGATTCCCACAGGCTGGCGGGCTCCAGAGCCCACACTGGTAACCCCTCCAGCATGCTGCCCACCCCTGCAGTTTTCATGTGTGCACACATGTCCCTATACACACGCAGGCTAGGATTCAGATTCTAAGTGGGTGGCAGAGCCCCCTAGCCACCATGCAGTGGATACCCCATAGCTCCCTGTTTGAAAGCCTTTGGTCAGAGGCCTGGGGTTTAGAAACAGGTTTGTCAACTTGCTCTGGTTGCTGAGGGCTAGAGGTTGTCCGTCTGTGGGAAGGGCCCAAGACGGCCACATTAGGGAGAGGAGACGGTGGAGAGTGGAGGAGGGGACGTCCCCAGCTTAGGCCTAGGGAGCAGGTGGGGTCTAAAACTGCCTTTCTCCTCCCCACATCTGCTGTCAATAATGTTTACTCCAGGAGAACGGGAAAACCTGGCAGTGGTGCCTCGGGTGACTTCTAGGCCATAGGGTGTGGTTATTTTTTACTTGGCTGTCTGTGCTTCCTTGGACTTCTGTCCTTTTATCCCAGGGCATGGGACGGTCCACAGCTGGTGCTTCCCTGTGGCATCAGGGACCGGCTGTGGGTTTGGCAGGTCACAGCCAGGAATTGCTGCCCAGAGGGACATGGGATTGGCAGGTGTTGCTGTCTAGGGGACAGGCACTCCGGGAACCCTTCCCCCACCCTCTTGGCCTGGGTCAGTTGTTAGAGGGGGAGCAAGCTCTGGGGTTTCCAGGGGCACTGCAGGAACTGGCGCGGCCTTTGGGGCCTTGTTTTCCCATCTGTCCGGTGGGGCTGGTGATTCTGTCTCCCTGCTTACCAGGGAGCTGGTGGACCAGGAAGACGCGGCGCCATTGTTGGGGAGTTCAGTCCCACTCATACATTGTCTTCAGTGCACGTGCATATCCCTTTCCCCCTCCTTGCTCTGATTCTGGCAGGTAGGCAAGGTGAGGTTCCTTTTCAGTTGAGACTGGAAGAAAGCGAGGGTGAGAGAGAGCTGTTCCTGTGGTGACATGGCCCGCATGCCAGTGTCAGAGGCAGGCTGGCAACAGGTCTGCCCCCAGGCTGGCGCCCTCTCCCTGCAGCTCACAGCTTACTGGTCTTTCCGTTCCGAGATTCGAGTTCCTCCCCACAGTTATCCAGCACCTGCTGCATTCAGTCTGAGATGAGAGCAGGAAGCAGGTGACACCGGAAACTTTGTTTGCCCCTTACCCTGTGGCTTTGGGATGCCTTTGTGGGTCATTTGTTTGCTCAACAGCTGTTTATTGAGCACCTGTGACTGCCTGACCCCTGCGAGAGATGCTACAGCTGCAGAAGTTAAAGAGGTGATACCCTGGTGTCAGGGAACTCACAGTTTGGTGGGGGTGGCAGCTTGTAAACAGTCAGTGCTCATACAGTGCACAGGTATAGTGTCTGAGCGGAGCATGGTGGGGCCCTAGGAGCCCAAAGGTAGGCAGTCTTGACCTGCTGGAGCCTCAGTTTCCCCATCTGTCAATGGGTGCATTGGACCACTTTGATTTTGGGGGTCCCCCTGTCTTTTACATTCTATGGCTCTTCATGAAAACTGTTATCTTGGGGTTAAAACACACCTGACAGCAACTAAAATTTTATGTTGAAAGTGCTTCCAAAGTCAGATGGAATGGGAGGAGTGCGCTGTGTGCTATATATTTACCGCTTCACAAACCATTGCTCCTTCTCTAATGGGCAAGTGTGTTTGTTTTGTATGGTCAGGGAGGGAGGGTTTTTCTTGCAAGTTGGTTTCGCTTATGGCTGGGTGCTGGTGCCAGGAGGTTGCTTATGGGTCATGGGGTAGAGAGGGATTGAGGGCATGTGTCAGATGTGCTGCTGTGGGCCTGAGCCAGGGTTGGGTGTGATCCCATTAGCGGGTGTCCCAGGGAAGCGGCTACTGTCTCTGGTTCCTAAGGCTATGTCTGGCCTGTGGGTGTGTCTCTTCTCCTGAGCCTGGGCCTTGTGGGCACCAAAAATGTGGACTGTGAGAGCAGAGTGAGGTGGTCACTGTGGGCTTGAGCCAGTCGCTTGAGCCAGGCTGCAGGTAGGGGCAGGGCTGGGACCAGGTCTGAAGGAGTGGCAGGGGCGGGAAAGGCTGGAGGGGGCCCTGCCCCCCGAGGGCTCTTCAGTTCTAGGACTCAAGGTTATACAGCCAGCAAGTGGCAGAGCCAGGATGACTCCGAGTCGGTGTTCCTGCATTCTAAAGCTCTGCAGAGAGCGAGCTTTTCAGCAACCAGTGTTTCATTATGATGAAGTGCTGAGGTGCTGCATTTTCAATAGTGTCCAAGGGCTTTTTTCTTGGTGTCTATGGAGTGATGTGAGTAGGGACCAGAGGGGGATGTGGGTATAGGGAATGACCTGAGGTGCATTGCCGCTCTCTTCTCTGCTCTGTGTGTGTGTGTGTAGGAGGGAGGGAGAAAGGTGAGTCACTGGAGGTGGCAGGGACCTTTATTAACTGCTCACATAGAGCAGAGACACTTGGACCTTCACCTCCTTTCCTCCTGCATTGAATCCCTACTATGTAGCAGGGGCACTGCTGCATGCTGTGGGGTATGCAGAGAAAAACAAAGCGTCTTCTTGAGAAGCCCTCAGCATACTGAAGATAAAATTTGTGGCCCACTGCAAAGTGAGAATGTGGGGCCCTGTGCTCATAGTCATTGAGAATTTTAAGGTGGTGACAGCAGAGTGTGAAGCCAGGCGTGGGGCCTTATGAGATTGCACAGCTCATATGCCCAGGATGCTTGTCTTGATCCCCATTTCATATAGGTGAAGCCCGGCATGGTAGACATCAGTTAGAGCTATAGGGAGGAACAGGCAGGGTGATAGTAACAGGTCATTTCCTGATGGAGGGATTGGGGATACTCCTTGGACAGATTCCATTTAAAACGGCCTGGAGGGATGGCTAGGACCTTGGTGTAGAGGTGGTGGTGATAGTGGGCATGCTGGTGGAGGTGGGAACATGTGGGCATGGGCAGGAAGTGATGAGCTTTTGTCCCTTTAGCCTGGCTGGGAGCCTGATTGGTGGTAGGGGGCCGTGGGAGGATGCAGACAGGCTGGGCCCAGCCCTCTAAGACCCTCGAATGCCAGCCTCAAGGCAGGTTTTACTGTGTAGCCAGGGACTTCTGGGCACTTGGAGATGGCGAAGAGCTGGGCTCGGGGGAGAGGGGGCACTCTTGGGAGGTGGGGCCCAGTGACATTCTAGGAGCTGGAAGGATTGGTGTTGAGATACTTGACGTTTGTTACTCACTTAATCCTTCTGAGCCACTGCAGATGAGGAAGTGGAGGTGCAGAGAGGTGCTCTATACTTCGCCCACGGCGGTAGGTGGCTGAGCTGGGACCCTAGAGACCTGAGCAGAACTGGGAGGTGGGTGAAGCAGCCGAGCTGTGAGAGGTGTCACTGGGATGGTGGCAATAGAGAGAAGTTAGGAGCATGAGAAGGCGTCAGTCAGGTGGACATTGGCACCTGAGTGGTGGTCATCCTGCCGCGGCTCACAGTCAGCAGTGGTGGGACACCTGCTTTGAGAAGCTGCTTACCTGTGTTTTGGCCCTAATCTGTCTCTGAGTTTCCCTTTTTTCTCATCATCGCCCTTGGGGCATGTAAAGGCAGGAGTCTGTTCTCCAGACCTTTTGTTTTTTTCTTTTTGCATCTCTTGCTTCTTTCCTGCCTCCCACATTTGTGCGGTTCTTTGCTGAATGTCGTGGTTCAGACATGGGTTGAACAGCTGGGAGAGATGGGACTGACTTTCAGCCTGTCTCAGCGATGCCCTTGGGTTTTGGACATTCCTGTGCTTTGAAGATATTCCTTATCTTTGGCTGCCTACCCCCTGGGGGCCTGTAGTGCCCCTCCCCATCATGTGTCCACTGAACCATGCCCCCACATATTTCCCCCTCAGGGCTAACTCCCATACCCGGTACCCCAAGACCTGGCCAGGTTACTCATATGACAAGTTCTAGACTTGTTCATTTGCCCACCTTTCTTCTCCTGCTCCCAAGTGTCAGAGGATACAATGCTTAGTGTAGAGGGATGAAATAGCCTGCCACTGACCCTGCCTGACCCCTTCCTGGGTCTGGAAGGTGAATCCTACAGTCTCCCAGCCTGGCAGGTGACCTGCGGAGCTTGGTAACTCGACACTGGTTTGCTAATTGTCTGCTGAGGTCACAGCTAGCCCTTGTCACTGCCCATCCACCAGCACCACAGTCTCCCAACTGGGCTAACTGGTTGAGCCACTGTTCTGGGCACTCATGGGAAACAAGTGGCCTTTGTGGTGAGCCGGTGGACAGAGTGGCCGTCAGCATGGGTGAGGTGGCTGCACAGACAGGCCTTCCAGGCTGGGCGGCGCCCAGGGAGCTGGGAGGCCCGCAGCAGACCCTGTACTTTTTGACGATGTGGGGCGCAGAGTGCACTGCTCCCTGCTGCTTGGTTGCTGTCGGAGGCAGTGTTTCCTACAGTTTTCATAGTGCCTGTGTCAGGAAGCTTCATTGGTTCTCCACTTGGCCGAGGCCTGGGAGGTTACTGGTGGGTTGTGGCAATTCTGCATGGCTGGTTTTTTATCAGGTATCCTTGGGATGCAAACAGAGGGCAAGTGAGGCTTTTGGAGATTTGAAGGCAATTCTTTCTTAGTTATCTTGAAGGAATCTCTATATTCCCCCCAAACACATACCCCAAATGCACCACACATCATAAAAGACCATACACCTCAGAGGAACTGGGTAAATATGAGGTGACTTGGTTTAATTGTGTTTAACACATGGAGCTTGAGAGGAAGATGTATTTAGTAACAGGGGCTGGGATGGTCCTAGATGTCTTTGCCTCAGAATTTCATTTGCTTGACACACTCTGGTGTAAAGGTACATTTGGGCACAGACATATGTCTTTTGAGACTCTTTTAAGAGGCTCCAGTGAATGATCTTTGAATGAAAAACTGGCTGGCCCTTTAAAATGGTTCCAGAAAAACCTAGCCAGTGTGGCTGAGTTGGTTGAGCGTTGTCCCATGCACCAGGAGGTCACCGGTTTGATTCCTGGTTGGAACACATGCTGGGTTTGCAGGCTCAATCCCCAGTGGGAGCGTGCAAGAGGCAGCCAATCAATGCTTCTCTCTCATCCATGTTTCTCTCTCTCTCCCCCCTTCCTTTCTCTAAAATCAATAAAAACATATTTAAAAAAATGGTTCCACAAGAATCAGTATTGTTAACTAAAACTGTCCAACATCTTTGCCTGCTGAATATTAGTAATACTTTTAACCCCCTCGTCTGATCGTTTCATATGGGAATTCTTTCCTCTGTCTTCAGTTATGTTGCCCCACCCCCACACCCTTGCAACTGCTTTTTGCAGCTCTCGGTTCTTTTCCTCCTTCCCACATTTGTCGCAGTTTTATGCTGAATATGGGTGGTGGTTCAGGCACGGTTAGAACAGCTGGGAGAGATGAACCTGGGGGGTGGGGGGGATATTCTTTAATACCATTTCCCTCTCCAGGACCTTGCAGGTCATCTGGAGGGAAGGTGTGCTAACTCAGCCTGGGGCATCCACGCAGGAGCTGCCGGAGAAGGGGGAAGGTGTCGCTTCCCTCTTCCCACGTGGGACCTTCTGAGGTCATTTCTCTGAGATTGACCCTGCGGGCCGAGCAAAGAGGCTCCTGTCTGCATCTTGCCTCCTAGCATTCGGCCAGCTCTCCTTGCACTTTGTGTTCGCTCTGTTCTCTGGTGCTCCCGACCGCCCTCCTCACCCTCATCTCTCATCTCTGATGTAGTCACCATGGACAAGAAGCCCAGAAAATGAAAGAACAAGTTGTAGATTCAGAATGTTTGCCCCCAAGGAAAGTGCATGTTTGCACAAAATCCTGGGTGACAGTTCCATTTAAACAAGAAAGTGGGGCAGCCCAGGAAATATGAAAATTGGCACTTTGTTGGTCTGCAAGCCCGTGGTAGCTCGTGTCTGAGTCCTGTCTGTCAATAGAAACCCAAAAATCACTGACTAGCTGTGGGCAACTGTCTCCCCTGCTGCTACAAAGCATATAGGCTGATGTCACCTCAGAGCCTGCTCCTCTATCCCCCAAGGTCTCCTCTTTGTTTTTCCAAAATGGGATGATATGGAACGTGCTTTTAAAAATAAGCATTTTCTGAAGATGGCGTGGCTGGGATGGTTGGCCTTGGCAGCCTTACTCCTGCCCCATAAATTCCTTATCTCTTATCGGGTGATGAGACACTGGCAACGGCTGCTTGTATTTTTATTTTTATTTTATTTTAGATCTTAATAGTCTTTCCAAATATATTCCCTTGATCACTTATTTATTTGCACAGAGGCTGAAGATTCGCTACAATTCCTTAACCATGTTAACTTTTGTGTCCTTAAGAATAATTTTTTTTCTGATTATCAAAGTAGTGCTCATTTAAAAAAAAAAAAAGGAAGGAAGAGATTCCAGAACTATACATGATAGAAATCCTCAGTTCTCTTAAGTGTCTGCCAGGGGCCTGAGGCTGGGGAAGAAGGCATAGTGTTCTCAGACAGTAATCATCTGGGTGGGCTGGGCCATTCTGGGAATCACACTGTGGCTACTGGTGGGTGAGAGATGGGCAGAGGGAACAAGGTTTGGCTTAGAGGCAGCTCAGAAGTAGTTAAAGGTGCAGGGCGCATCTGATTGCAAGTCTAGCTGATTGATCCAGGGCTAGTTCCTTAACCTCTCTGAACTTCAAGGTCATTGTAAATTGGGGCTAATAGCAGCAGTAAATTGGAGTTAATTCCAGTCACTAATTAATTACAGTAAGCTTGCTAACCACTGACCACCATGAAACAGTGTTTCTGTTGGTGGACCGCCCTTAGGAACCACCCAGACCGGGAGTGGTGCGTGCCTCTGTCTTGTCCTCCGCAGTCATCGCTGATCCCTCGTGGGCTCCTTCCCTAATGAGCCAGGTGTGGCCTCGCGTTCTTTAGCACTGTACTTGTACCTCAAGTAGTTATTAGAAGACATGGTAATCTCTTATGATGAACCTCTTGCCTTTTCTCGTCTGATCCCAGCCCCTCAATTCTGATGGGGAAACCAAAGCCAATCAGTTCCTTATGTTGACCAAATCAAACGTTTCTTTGCGTTCTGTGTCCTACCCCAGCATTTGGTGCAGCAGATGGGCCCCTCCAGCCACTCTATCCCGTTGCCTTCTAGAAGATTTCATTCTCTTGTTCCTCCTCTCCCCCTGACTGGTCTTTCTGTGTCTCTTCAGAAATTCGTATTCCTTCTTCTGTCCTCATAGGTTGTATGTCCCAGGATTTTGTCCTGTGTATGCCTAGAACAGTATTTCCTGCATGGGTGCTGTTTAGGAAGTCCTAGCTCTGGCCCTCCCCCTTCCTTCCCTTTTTCTTACCCAGGGGCTTCAGGTTACCATTTAGTGACCCTGGGCTTGCACTCACATCCCTCAGGCTCTGCCGGGTGACTCCCATATGGACTGGGTTAGCTTGAAATTTTCTCCCTAGTTCCGTCTGCACAGGGGTTTCCTCCCTCCTTCCCTCCCTCGCTCCCTCCCTATCCACCTGAGGACATGCTTTTTTTGATTTTATAGAGAGAGGAAGCAGAGAGAGAGAGAGAAACATCGACGTGAGAGTGAAACATCCATCGGTTGTCTCCCTGAACACGCCCCTGTCAGGGATTGAGCCCACAACTTGGGTATGTGCCCTGACCGGGAATCGAACCCTCAACCTTTTGGTGTCTGGAACGACACTCCAACCAACTGAGCCACCCTGGCTAGGGCTGCATAGGGATTTTCTTGAGCACATTTAACCTGAGTCCTTTTTGGTTTTGTTTTTTACTTTTGTGTCTGGTTTATTTCACTTAACTCAACCTGAGTCTTAATCTCATTCTCTCTTTACCTGGCCTTAAGCTTGCTTTCTCTGTTTACCAAAGTACATTCCCAGACACTGCAGCCGAAACCACCAACCCCTTCCCCCACTCCTCCCCACCCATGGTCTCCTTTAGCTCATCCTCCCTTCTGCGCAGTCTCTTGTGTCCCCTCTCAGCCCACACTCCTTGACCAGTGGTTCAGGCGAGCTCTTGCAGGAGTATCCTAATGGTTTTCTTTACTTCCAGACCTTCCCTCTTTCCATCTTTCCTGTTCATAGTTGCTGGAGACAGTTTCCTGAAGCTCACTCCTGCTTTCTTATTCCTGTGCTCAAAACCTTGGACATTCTTGAGTCCCAGGGCTGAGGAGCTGGGCTTTCGCTTGTAGGGACCGAAGTCCTTACAGGATTGTGTGAAGCTCATGGGGTTTGGACTGCCCTGAAGGCGCAGAGATTTTGGATAGTAACTAGAATGGAGAGAGAAGGAGATAAAGTTCTTTTTTTCTCCCCCACTTTGGATTTTTGAGTCCCAATTTTGTGTGTGTGTGTTAAACTACATATAACATAAAATTTACCATTTTTAAGTATATACTTCAGTGATATTAAATACATTTATAATGTGCTACCATCACCACCATCCATCTCCAGAACTCTTTTCATCTTGTAAAACTGAAACTATACCTATTAAACAGTAACTCCTCAATTCCCTCTCCCCACCCAGCCTCTGGTAACCACCATTCTGCTTTTCGTCTCCATGATTTTGACTAAGTATTTCATATAAATGAAATCAAACAGTATTTGTCTTTTTGTGACTGGCTTATTTCACTTAGCGTAATGCTCTAAGTTTACCCACGTTGTACAGTATGTCACATTGCCTACGTTATTAAGGCTGACTAGCACTCCAGTGCATGTGTAAACCGCATTTGGCTTACCCATTCACCTGTCAATGTGTACTTGTATCGCTTACATATTTTGAGTATTGTGAATAGTGCTGCTGTGAACATGGGTGTAGGGATGTCTCTTTGAGATGCTGCTTTCATTGGTTTTAGGTAAATGCCCAGAAGTAGATTTATTGGATTATACGATAATACTGTTTTTGTGAAACTACCATATTAGTTTTCACAGTGGCTGTACCATTTTACATTCTCGCCAACGGTGCCTAAGAGTCCCAGTTTCTTCACACGCTCACCCACATTTGTTGTTTTCTGTATTGTTCCTAAGAGGTTTGAGGTCGTGTCTCACTGTGCTTGTGACTTGCGTCTCTCTAATGACTGGTAAAGCTGAGCATCTTTTCGTGCGCTTGTTGGCTGTTTGAGTATCTTCTCTGGAGAAGTATAACTTATCTGAGCTACTTGCTTATTTTCGAATCAGGCTGTTTTTGTTGTTGTTGAGTTTTAGGAGTTCTCTTTATATCTGATATTAATCCCTTATCAATTCGTGATTTAAATATTTTCTCCTATTCTGTGTATTGCCTTTTTACTGTTGATAGTTTCTTTTGATGCCCAAATGTAAAAATTCTAATGAAGCCCAGGACGTCTATTTTTTTCTTTTGTCTCCTGTGTCTTTGGTGTCAAACCTAATAAATCATTGCCAAATGCAATGTCTTGAAGCTTTTGCCCTGTACTTTTCCTAAGAGTTTTGTAGTTCTAGCTCTTATCTGTAAGACTTGGATTCCCTTTGAGTTAATTTTCTGTGTGTGTGTGTCAGTCCTCACCTGGGGATATTTTTTCCATTGATTTTTTAGAGAGAGAGGGAGAGAGAGAGAGAGACATTAATTGATTGCCTCCTTCACGCTCCTCGACTGGGACTGGGGATTGAACCTGCAACCCAGATACATGCCCTTGACAGGGAATCGAACCTGTGACCCTTTGGTGTGCAGCTGACACTCTAACCAGTGAGCCACACTGCCCGGGGCTTGAGTTAATTTTTGTATATGGTGTTAGATAAGGCTCCAAATTCATTCTTTTGCATGTAGCTATCCAGTGTTCCCAGCATCGTTTCTTGAAAAGACTGTCCTTTCTTTATTGAATGGTCTTGGCACCTGTCAAAAATTATTTGATGATTTATGCAGAGGTTTGTTTCTGGTGTCTTGATTCTGTTTCATTGGTCTATATGTTGGTCTTTATGTCAGTGCCACACCATTTTGATTAATGTAACTTTGTAGTAAGTTTTGGAATCAGGAAGTGTGAGTCACTGGGCTTTCATTCTTCTTTTCCAAGCTTGTTTTGGCTATTTGGGATTCCTTGGGATTCATATTAAAATTAGGATGGATTTTTCTATGATTGCAAAACGTGATTGGGGTTTTGATAGGAGTTGCATTGATTCTGTAGATCACTTTGTGTGATATGGGAATTTTAACAAAGCCCTTGCTTTTTTATTCATTTCTTTGTGTTTGTTGTTTCTGTTTGTGTTTTGAGTAAGAGTAGAAAAAGAGATGGGATTTCTGGAAGAGAAGAGGCCAGTAGTAGAGTAGAGAGATAAAGGAAACCAGGAAGGATGAGCAGTGGAGTCAGGGAACAGTGAGACTTGGGTCTCCTGAGCTGGTTAGAGCTGGTTAGAGCGGTTCCTTTATAGTTAAAATGCACATTCAACGTCTGTTATTTTATTTGCTTGGTGCAGCAATCTGTGAACTACAGATAAAGACTTTTTATAGCCCAGTGTACAGATATGGAAACTGCGACTCAGAAAAATTATTTCCCCCCCTGGACATACATTAATAGTCAGCCAAACCAGGGAGAGCCTAGGTCCATCCAGCTCCTGATCCTGTGCCCTTTTCCCTGTGCAGAGTCACTTTGTAACCCCCACCCCTGTGGCAGGGTCTTCTTGGTGGGTTCAAACGGGGCAGAGTGAGGGAAGTGAGCACTTGTCCGTGATCCCAGAGTCCTGGAGGCACAGGCTGAGTGGCCTTGGTGGGCAGTAATTTTCAAGGCACCACACAAAGCAGGTAAAGAGTGTGGTGGTGATGCTGGTGGAGGATGGGGCAGAAATAGCTCATTGCTGATGAAGATGAAACCTTCCCTTTGCAGGGCCCCTCTTGGGCCTTTGTGGACTCAGTGTTCCTGACCTGTCCAGCCTGGGTGGTCATGTCCTTGTGCCCTTTCTAGCTCATGCCCTGAGACGTGGGCTGTTCCCTGAGCTGTCATTTCCTCTGGCTGACTCCTCAGCTTACCCTGATCCGAGATTAATGAAAAGTGGCCGTTTGGGGGATGACGTGGCATTAAGGGGACAGTGGGAGGGAGACATCTTTTGCAGCTCTTTGCATTCAGTCGGATCATCGGAATTGTGATCAGGTTCCCCAAACCCCATTGGTTCATTCTATTTCCTGCTGCCTTCTAAGCCAGGATGGAAATCTTTATCCAGTTTGTTCCAGAGATTGTACTAGTCTCCCCTGGGTGGACCAGGATTAGCTGATGGTGGGAGGAGTGACCCGGTTGGAGGGGTTGAAGCCAGGAGCAGAGGACAAGGCTGGCAGCTGAGGTGCAGCGGAGGTCACTAGAACCCAACTTTCTTCCCTCTCTTCCTTTCCACTGTTGGAAAAGGTAACCTCGGCCACAGTGCTGAATGCCGGCCAGTAAGCCACCTCCTGGCACAGCTGCTTCTCAGAGTTACTGCCGTCGTGAGTCCTAGATGCTTCTCACCTGAACACTGTCATTGAGCAAGGGTGTGACTGTTCATGTCCTCTGCTGTCCATCGGGACAAGGAACTGGTGCGTTTCAGTTTTCCTGGTCTTATTGGAAAGGAGGTAGTACAGACTTAGTGGGTAAGAGCTGTGTTTGAATCTGGACCCACCACTTACTAGCTTTGTGGTTTGGGGCAAGTTACTTGGTCTCTCTGATCCTGTATTTTGCCATCTAGAAAATGAGTTGTCAATAGTCTGTTTCTCATAGGGTTGTTAAGAGGATTAAATGAAATAGTCCTTATAAATAGTGCTTTCCTGTGACAAGTACTCAATAAATGTTAGCTGCCCTAAGTAGTCAGAGTGTGGTAGTACATTGAAGAAAAACCTGAGCCAGAACATCTAAGGTACTTACCGTATGTTGATGGCTCTCCCTAGCACTCCCGGGATCATTTCCGTCAGTCTCTTTGATGCCCAGGAAAGTCCAGGGAGTAGGTGGAGTTCAGGTACAGTTTGATCAGAAGTCAGGAGGGTTGTGTGTCCATCCTACCATCACCATTAAACATCCTGGGCGTATCAGCCCACCTCCAAGCACCCCCCCCCCCCAGGCCTTTGTGTCCAGTTCCTTCACCTGGCCGGTTGGCTCTCCTTCAGCCTCACTGCCTGCTCCTCCTTTGCCATCTGTGCTAATTCCTCTTTTCACCCTCAGTCCCAAGTGCTCAGGGTTTATTTCTTGGGCCTCTCTACTGCCCTCCCTGTCCACACTCCCTCCTTGGCTTATCCCATCAAGATTCATTGCTTTAAATGCTGAGCATGTGCTGACATTTCCCAAGTGATAGGTGGAGCCCCAGCCTCACCCCTGCACGTCAGACCATACATCCAGCTGCTTATCGGATATGTCTACGTGGGTGTCTGTAGTTACCTCAAATAAAACTTGGCCAAACATGAACTCATGATTCCCCATCTCCCTCCCCTCAACTCTTCCTACTCCATCCTTCCATTTCCAGGCTGAGACTTTGGAGTCATTCTTAACATCTCTTTCTTTCCTATTCCACATTTAGTCTGTCAGTAGACCCTTTCAGCTTTCCCTCTAAAATATCCAGCCCTTCTCACCAGCTCTGCTCTTACCACCCTTTTCCTAGCCACCAGCACAGCTCCCTTGGATCATTGCATTTGCTGTCTGGCTGGTTTCCCTGCTTCCACCCTTCTCATGCTGTGAACAGTATATAATGCAGCAGCCAGCGATCCTGGTAAAATGTAAGTCAGATCATGTCTCTCCTCTACTCGAAAACTTGTAGCGGTTTCCATCGGAACTCAGTAAACTCAATGCCCTCTTATGGCCAGCAAGGTCCTGCTTGAGTCCACCATGCGATCCCCACACAGATTTCACTTGCACACCTCAGAGTTACCTGGGAAATGGACACCCCATTTACCACCCCCATTCACTTTAGAAGATGAACTACTGGTCCTTATAATGGCCACAAAAAGTGGGAAATAAGCATCATTACTATGATATTTTAGCAAGTTCATTATTCTTGTTCCAAATTTTTGCAGAGTTGCAGCTACTTCTGAGTTAGGGAGAAATAATATTAACTTACAAACCTGATACTTTGGGGGGTGGCTATGCATGCTAACGGTGAATCTTCGCCTGACCCAAAGATAACAGCAGGCCTCCACTGTGTCACCAGCCTAGGGGTATCCCTTGGGGGAAGGTGATTGGTACACCCTGAGCTGTCTGTGTAGGGTGCATGAAGCAGGACTCCCTTGGTTGATGCCCCAGCCTCTGTGGCTGCTCCATTCCAGGGCCATAGTCACCCATACCTCCATGAAATGTTGGAGCTTGTGGCCTCCAAGTTTGGGTCTCAGTGACAAGCCTTGGGCCATGGCTGTGGCCCTAGCATGCCCTGAACCCTGGTTCTGCGAGAGGGTTTCTTAGCATCCAGAGGAACCCACTCTCCGAGCATGTCCCAAGGCCCTCTTGAGTGAGCGTGCCCATGCTCTGGGGCCAGCCTCTGCACTCAGCATGGACAAGGGCATCGGGGTGGGCAGGATGTAACAGCACAAGTCAGTGCCATGAGACCATGGCTCCTTGGCCCCTCTTTTCTCCCACATTTAGTTCCTATGCTCAGCTCAGCTCACAGTGCCTATTGAGTGTCCTCTTGGTGTGGGGAGGAGGGCAGGGAGGGGACAAGCTCACTCTGGGGGGAATCCAGGCTGGAAGGCCCTGGGCCAGGCTGTTCCTGTTCTGAAACTTTACATTTGAACAGGGTGACAGGTTCTGCCTGTCTCCCATCCAGGCTGATCTGGCTTCTCAGGTGGTTATTCAAGTCCATTGTCCTCCAGGGCCAGCTCCAGACCCCTTCCTCCATGAAGTCTCCCGTGACTGCTCTTCCACCTTCAGAGCCAGGCAGCAGCATTATGTAGAGGCATCAGGAGTGCAGGATTTGGGCTAAACTGCCTGGGTTTGTATCCTACTCACCCCCTTCCTCCCTAGTAGCTCTGCCATGACCTTAAGCAAGTTACTTAATTTTTCTAACCCTTAGTTTCCTCCTCTGTGAAGTGGGGCTAATGACAGCCTCAGGGTTGACGTGGGGACTCACCAAGACAAGCTTGCACATCAGACACTAATGGTTAGTGAGGCTCAGATAGCCCAGCAGTTGTCATGTGAACCGTGTGACCTCGTCATGCTAGTACAGCTTTCACCTTAGGTCATCAAGGATTGAGGGCTGTTGGAAGTCTGGTTTGACCATAAGAGCAGTAGCTAACACTTAGAGTGCTGGCTGTGCAGGTACTGCTTCAAGCCCTTCCCAGTTGCCTCAGTTGATCCCCTGTGAGGTAAGTACTCCTATTATCCCATTTTACAGATAAGCACATGGAGTCTGGGAGAGCCTGAGTGACTTACCTGAGGGCAGAGCTGCTAAGTAGCAGAGTTGGGGGTTGAGCCCAGGCTGGCTGGCGCCCCATGAATATTCTATATTCTAGTCATTGCTGCCTTGATTGACAGATGAGGGCCCCAGGCTCAGAGTGGAGAGGGGACTTTTGCAGAGTCTTCCAGCTGGCAAGCACCCTCTGCAGCCCCAGCTTCTCTTCTTTCCACCAGATCTGGCTAGTGCCTTGCAGGGCTCAGCACTCATCCGGAACCTCGTGGACCTGTGAGCCCTCTGTCACCTGTGTGCCGGCTGTGATTCCTCAGGTGTGAGCTAGGAGAGGGTACCAGGGTAAGGCAGGTGGCCTGGTGGTGACTCCCACCCTGAGACCAGGCAGTATCTCCACTCTTCCACAGAGCCCTGAGGGGATGGTAGCTTGCCTTCTCCTTCTCCCTCCTCAGGTGGTTTTGGGGAGAGGTCGAGCACATCCTCAGGTCATGTCATTGGGCCAGCTTCTGTCCTTGCGCTCAGGGAGGACTATGTGCTGAAGGCCGGAACACGTCTCTCAGCTTTCACAGAGGGAAAGTGTGAGTCACCGGGGCCTCGACATGCTCCAGGTGAATGGAGGGCTGTGTGAGGGATGAATTTCTGTCTCTCTTGGGCCCCACAGGCTGGTTATCGTTAGTGTGATTTTACTGGAAGTTCTTTTCAAGTGGTCTCCGTGACCCCATGGGGCTGAGTCACAGAGTAAACACAATTAGCAGGGGCCCGAGGTGCTCTTGGGAAGGACCCAGGCAATGTGTGGCCCAGGCCTGGCCCAGAGTTTGCCAGCTGTCTCCCAGGGCTTCTGCCTTGACTTCCATTTGCGTCCACCTGCTGGCTCTGGTCAGCCTTGGTACCCTGCATTCATTCCCTCTGTGGGCCAGTGCCCCCCTTAATGTGCCCAGTTAGAACCTGCACTTGTACCTGGCCTCAAGGTAATCCTGTGCAGTCAAGAACCCCTCTCTGTTCCCCACGGTCATGAACACCTGGGCCCATGCTCTGCCTTCCTTTGCTGGAAACTTTTCCAGATCATCCAGCTTCCTCTGGTTCCTCTTGGGACCTCTGCACAGGTGTGCGTGAGATTGCGGGAGCGTCCGGAGTGGTGGTGCTTGCTGTCCTGTGGGTGTGGGGGGTGGGTGGCAAGGGAGTGGGGCAGTTCAGTTGGGGAGCTGGTTCGTCTGGGCCTCTCCTTGAGGTGGGGGTTGTGCCGCAGGTTTCAGAGCAGGTGGGGTGGTGGAGGTGCCTTCGACATGGCTGAGACTGAGGGGCTGTGAGGGGCAGAGCTGTGCCTGTGAGACAGAACTCCCATTGGCCTCAGATTCGATTGTGAAACCCCAGAGGTAGATGACGCTTGACACCCGCCTCTCAGAAGCACCAGCTTGGAAAGGGTGCCGCGTGACTTTGGAGGAGAGAGACTCCTTTGCCTTTTCCCGAAAGTCCTGACCACACAAGGCTTTTTAAGACCACAATAGCCGCAGAGACAAAGCATGACCAAGACAATGTCGTCTTCAGGCCCTTTCTTCCCCCTGAATGACGTCTAAGGCCCTGGGAACATTGTAAAAGCTGGGCCCTGTCCAATTTTAATCGCTCCCTGCGGGCCCCCACCCCTAGCTCCCGGGAGCCTTGCCAGCTGACTTGGGGGTGGTGATGCCCAGAGATGCAGACAGAGATGTCACACCGTCCCTGGGTCAGGCCCCAGAGCTCCGCCAGGACTTGGGGACTGGGAAGAGGAACAGAATGTGTTGGTTGGCCAGTTGACTCCCCCAGCGAGGGCGGGAGATGGGCGGAGGGAGAGAAGGCCTTCTGCCAAGTTTAATTAACAGTGGAAACGCGCCCCGGGGAGGAGGGAGAGATCTGAGGGGGAGGGGCGGTTTACTGGAAGATGGGCACAGCTGGTGCCAGCAGCCAGAAAGCATCGAGGCGTCCCGCAGGGAGCGTCTCCCGGGGCGCGGGATTGGTTGGGCTCACAGATCTTGGAGGTGTGAGTGGGAGAGTTTATTATGCCCGAGTTTCTGAGTTGGCGTCTTTTGAAAACAGTCCACCAACCTACCAGTCGGCTGGCCTTCCTTGCCCCCATAAACATAAGAAATAATTGAGAAACGGTGATTGAGTTAAAGACAGGCGTTGTGTCCCACTTGCCCTTTGAAGATATCAGTGGATTGATTGCCTGAGCTGCATCTGACTGGATTTCATGGATCTTTACATAACACTTAATGTTTATGATCTGGGAAGAGATGAGTTGAGAAGTTTGTGATGCTCATCGTTTAAAACGAAAACGCAGAGATGTTGAATGTTCAGTAAAATGAATAGTGGGGGATGGACTTGAAATACAGGGGGTAAGTCACTGAACATTGCTGCTCATTTTTCAGTGGGACCCAGGAACTTCAGGGCTAGTGGGGTTTTCTGGCTCTAGCTCCCTTCTGGTGACGCCCAGGTGCCCTCGGATGTCCCTGCCAGGTGCGCCCGGGGGTGCGGACTGTTCAGCCATCCTGCCCTGCGGCTCCCTCCACATTTCCCTGCTGTCCCAGCTCTGTTGCTGGAGGCCGTGCCAAACACCTCGAATCCTTTCTGACAGTCCTAGTTGAAGACAAAACACCTGCCCAGTCCCCAAACCATTCTCTTCCATCCACGCGAGACACCTGCGGGTTCTTCAGAGGTTCTCCCAGAATGTAATCCTGAGGCCACTGGACTCTCCTGGCCACTGTCCTAGTTTCTGCCATTACCAGAGTCCCCTTTCCTTCTCATTTCTCTCTCCTTTCATAGCTTTTTCAGGTGGGCACATCTGCTAGTTCACCTGCACATGGTCACACCCGGTTGTCTGTCTCTCTGCCCTCCATGTGTGGTCTTCATCTCCTCCCCCCAAATCTTCCCCCTCCCCTGGGGCCTCTCCTGTCCCCTGCCCCCCTCCCATGGTGTCCCTCCTCTCCTCCCTCTTTCTGTCTACTCCCATCTCACTTTTCTTTCCCTTCTGAGGATGTGTTGCATGGATGGGATGGCTAGTCAAGAGTTGAGATGGGAGAGAACCCCTTAAACTTGGCCCCCACATTTCCAGTCCTGGAGCCCAAGATCTCATTAGTTCTTGGCCGCTGTCTGACACTCAAGTCCTGAGGCTTATTCAAAGGCTTTATTGCTAAAATCCCATCTTGGGCTCACCCATCATGCCCAGTACACACACCTCTTCACTGTAGTTCTTTTGGTTCTGAGAACAAAACTTTGCATTCCTCCCATTATCTTGTTTTCATTGACCCACCATGTCGGCATGTTGTGCTTCTTTAAACTCCCAGTTTCGTCTCTGAGTGTGTTCGTCCCCTTTCCTGTGTGTCACCCATAGTCTTGGTAAGCAAAGCATACCTGTTTCCATTAATCAGTGGAGAATGTCATCACTGAAGTGGGACAAGGGAAAGGGCCTCGTAAGCCGACTGGCTGAACCCTTCATTTTACAGACCAGGACACAGTTTCAGAAAACTGAAGTGGTTTGCTCAGCATCACCGAGCTACTAGCACGTGGACACGAGCTGTGTTCAGAAACTGGGTTTCCTGGCCCAGAGGCTTTTCCTGATGCCAGGAGGGTAATATCCTGTCTTTGAAAATATTTGAATTCACACCAAACCATGGTGGTTGTGTGTCTATAACCGGGGGTTGGCAACATTGTGTCGACAAACAACAGCAACAACAAAACGTGCTACTCCCTGGCTTCCACAGCAGTGTGATTGCTCATAATTTGATGAGTAACTTTTAATAAGGGAGTAGACACTGACTAAATTATCAAGGACTGAGCTTGAATACAACAGTTAGAAACTAATAACAGAATAGACAGGCTGAAAAAACCAAATAGTTCACAGATGTTTAATTTATGCTCTGTTACCCTCTGCATGGAAGCCAGAATCATACTGATACAAATCTGTAGGGAATCCCCAGACTTCGTTTTAACCTGGGGCGTGTTGCTCCCAGGCCAAGCCCCAGTAAGAAGCCAGCCGACTGATTCCAGGTTCTGCTCTGCCCGTACGTGGATCAGTCTTCAGGGCTGGAGGGTGGTGGCAGGTGACCAGTCCCTGTTGCCTGCCCCTCCCCTGCCTGGCCCTGGGTTCGGTTTTTGGTCTCTGGTGCAGCGCGGGGTCTCAGCCTGGCAGTGACCGCAGATCAGTTGCTCTGACAGTGGTCTGCAGTATAGATAGGAGACCCCTTTGGGGTTAGTAACAAATGGTCTCCCTTTCTGTCCCCAGGCTCCACCTACAGCGTCTTGTCGATCATGCCCTCAGACTCAGAAAGCAGCAGCTCCCTCAGCAGTGTGGGTGAGTACCCCTTTCCAGGGACCCCTCCTTCCCGGAGGCCACTGCGCTGGCCAGGTCTGGGCGCGAGCCAGGGCAGCCCTGGGCTCATGGGCTGCGAAGTGGGCCCTCGCCTTTCATATTGCTTCTGGGTTCATCTTCTGTTGACATTCACATCATCTCCCATTCACGTTTTCTCTTATCAGCAGTATGTTGTCTTAATGGGTGAGGGCAGAAATCCGGCTCCGGTGGTAGAAGGGAGGTGGGTGCTGGGGAGGCACCTGTTTTGCTGTTCCTTCACTCTCAGGGCATAGGACTTCTCAGTGAGCCCCCCTTCCCCCGCCCCTGCCAAGGCCACCCGTCCATGAGACTGGTCCCTTTGGGGACTGTCCTTTGTAAGCAGGAACAGCCCAAGGGGTTGTTGCCGTGGGGACAGGAGTAGCCGGTCCATGCTGACATGGATGTGTTTCCAGAAGCACTTAGTGTAGACCAACCCTGCTTTCACCTCAATGAGGAGGTCCCAGCAGGAAGACTGTCATAGTCTCTCCGCTTTCCCCACTGCTGTGACCCCCTCCCTGTGCCACAGGCCTTCTCTTTAATGCCCCTGGTGCGTTTTTGATGTCCTGATCTGATCTGGAGGGATGGGGACACCTTCAGTGGTGAGTCCTGGAGTTTTTGGGTTTGAAAGGGCTCACAGAGATCTTCTGGTCCATTGATTTGGTTTTCTTTCATATAGACAGATGGGGAAATTGCCATTCAGGGAGGGGAGTCTCATGCCAGAGATTCCAGAACTCTCCAGGGGCAGACCTTTCGGGTGTTCTCTGGCTGACTGAAGACCACCTCAGTGCACCAGAAGTGGGCTTGGGATGTAGTGGTGAACGGGCAGGTGTGGTCCCTGTGCTTGTGCATCTTAGGGTCTATGGGGGAGATAGTTAAGTGAGTCAGTACAAAAAGTGAGGTCAGAGTGATCTGAAGGGAAGACAGGTACAGTAGGGGCACTGTAGTCATTTCCTAGGGCTGCCATAGTAAGTGCCACAAACTGAGTGGCTTATACAACAGAAAGATTCTCTCCCAGTTCTGGAGGCCAGAAGTCTGAGATCGAGGTGCTGTGTTGGCAGAGCCACGCCCGCTCTGAAGGATCCAGGGGAGGGTCTGTTCCAAGCCTCTCTCTCTCTCCTGGCTTTTGCCAATTGCAGGCAGTCTTTGATGTTCCTTGGCTTGTAGATGCATCGCCCAGTCAGTCTGAGCCTTCATGCTCACACGGTGTTCTCTCTGTATACGCATCTCCAGATTCCTCCTCTTAGAAAGGACACCAGTCATATTGGTTTAAGGGCCCTCAATGCTCCTCCAGTGTGACCTCATCTTAACTTGATCATATGTAAAGACCATATTTCCAAATAAGGTCACATTCACATTTACTAGGGATTAGAACTTGAGCATCTTTTTGGAAGACACAGTTCAGCCCCTCTCAGGCTCCCTCATCCTGTGTAGGGTTCAGGGAGAACTCTTCTGGGACCATAATTCAGAGCTGCTGAGTCTCTATCACTTCATTGATTGCATGGTGGGATTTTTGGAATTTTGAACTTGGGCCTGGCTTTCGGGAAGCCTGTGGGGTGGTGCAGTCAGGATAAGGAGAATGATAGGTGGGGCTTTTGTAAAACTGAACTGTTTGATCCCTGAGTGTGTAGTTCTTGCCTCATGCTTCACCCTTTCCCAGCTTCCTGTTTCGTTAGGAACCAGGTACAATGATCTAATTTACTCAGTTCACATTGACACTTCAAGGCTTAAGCCAGTACCTTTTGTAGGAAGTATTTGCATTTTAAAAGGGGGCTCCAGAGAGAGGTCTTGCTTTAACTGCAGCAAGCATTGCTAATGGTAGGATTTTGAGCCAGAGCAGTGGACCTCCCCATGCTGGGGAAGATGCCTCCTGTCAGTAACCCACCATGTAGTTGTCCTCACACTGGTGGCCCTTGGGATGGAGGGGTCAGCAGTATCCCCAGATATGTGTTAGCAGGCAGGCAGAGAGCAGGGCTGTGTCCAGATCTTGAATGCTACAAGTCCGGATGGTATCCCTTCAGGTCGAACCCTCTTAACTCCACTGGGAACCAAGTTTTGCTTTTCTCGCTCTTCTTCTTGCCAGTGATATTGTCCTTGGGGTGACTAGCTCCCTTTTTTCACAGGCTGACTTGAATGTCCTCATGGCTGCAGCAGTGGGGATTACTTACTCACACGACCTTAAGCAATAAAGAAATGTGTGATCTTACAGAGCAAGAAGCTCCGTTGGGCTGAGTACGTCAGAATGTGACTCTGTGCTCCCTGTGTGGTGACCTCTCCGTGTGGTGTCCTCCCCCTCAGGCTGATGGCTGGGGAGCCATGGCAACAGCAGCAGTTCCAGCCACTACATCCTAACAGTGTCCCAGGCTCTCATGTCCATTATGGGAGCCACAGGCCACAAGTGGCTTTTACATTCAAAATTATTTAAATGAAATAAAATTTCTAGTTTCAGCAGTGACACTAGATACATTTCAAGTGCTCTCTGGCCACCTGTGGCTAGTGGCTACCGTACTGGGCAGAGCAGATAAAAGAACATCTCTGTTGTCACAAGCAGTCTAGAGGACCAGAGGGTGGTCTCCTCTAGTGTCTGCTTATGGGCAGAGAAGCCTTCCCCGGACTCCCCCAGCAGTCTCCTCTCACTGAGCACAACTGACTTGCTTGTCTGTCTCCAAACTGGTAGCTCACCCAGGGTGGGTCCCTGGACCAGCAGCGCTCAGGTACCTGCTACATCAGACGCTCTGAGCTTGGGGTCCAGCACCCACATGTAATAGCCCTCCTGGTTTGAGCTAGGCTGGCCTAACCTAAGCCCTGGCAAGAGAGCTGGAATGTCTGGGGCTGGCTTGGACCAGCCCCTTGGTGTGGAAAGAATGGTGGGGTCAGCCATGGGACCACTGCAGTGCCTCCTGGAGAATTCCTCCTGGCTCAGCCTTTACCCAGTGACAGGCAGCTCTTCCTTTCCCGGGAGGCACTGATAAGTTAGGTGGCAACCAGCTGTTTTTGTTTGTTTGTTTATGGTCTTTCTCCATGAACCTAAGGAAACAAAGAACATTTGGGAAAAGAACTGCAAGTTGCATTCAGCATAAGAGAGACTGGTAGATGAAGCCTTGAGTACATTGCGTTTTCTTCCAGACTGCTAGTGCCTAGCCAGCTCCCCTGGTTAGCGTTAGATCCTTAGGTGGTCTGCTCCCTTTCAGCTCTCCAGCTTGACCCTACTAACAACTCCCCATGCCTTTGCCAACTAATGGTCTTAAAGGCTGCAGTGTCTTTCTGCTGAGGCCTCTCCAGGCAGTTTTCATCAGCTGAGTGCGTGTGGCTTCTTTGAGGCCCTCCCCCATCCATGCAGCCCTTTACTAAGTAACCTGCGCCACTGGGAGGTCCCAGGGATCTCCTAGGGATTGCACACTAGTTTCAGGCAATCTGTATTTTTTCTTCCCCATTTATCTCAGCGCAAAAATCTGGTGCCTTTTATTTCTCCTCTTGAATAACTGGGGAATTTTTAAGAAGAGATATTCCTGGGTGGCATTTATAAAATGAAACTTAAATTTCTTGCAAATTAAAGTAACAAGAGAGATTTCTCATTGAATAGAGAGCTCTCCTGGCTTGTTGGCAGGACAGCTGAGAGCTTCCTTCATCTCCCAGGGAAGATTTCTTGAAAGCACAGTTTCTGGTTGACAGGGAAGGTGGAGGCAGGGCTGCACCCTGACTCCTTGTGCCCTCTGACCCTTCCTTCTTTGATCAAAACAAACATGTATTTCTCACAGTCTGGAGCCTGGGAGGTCCAAGATCAAGGTAGTAAGGCAAACTTGGTGTCTGGTGGGGCTTATTTCCTGGTTCAGCGATGGCGCCTTCCCACTGGAACCTCACATGGCAGAAGTCGGGAGAGAGTTCTCTGGGCGAGGCTTCTTTATGATACATTAATCCCATTCTTGAGAGCTCCAACCTCGTAACCTAATCACCCCAAAGGCCCTGTCTCCTGATAGCACACCTTGGGGGTTGGGATTTCAACATAGAAATTGGGGGGATGGACACAAACATTTAGGCCATAGTAGCAGAAAGGTAAGCTACTGGCCATTCTGCTCTGTGTAAAACAGAAAGAAACAAATCGCCCCGGGGAAGGAGCAGTTATTTATGATGAGGGGCGTCGGAGTGAGTTTCAGGGAAGAGGGGCCCTTAAGTTGGGCCTCCCAGGAATGGCTCTTCAGATGCAGGAGTGGCCAGGAAGCAATAGGCTGACTGTGTATCTCGGTTTGAGTTTCTGCCAAGTAGATCCTGAGTTTAGGACTTTAGAGCAAGTAGCTTATCTGGGAGGAGATCTGGGAGCTGGGCAAGGCTGCAGCTGCTGCATTGGAATCTAACCTCCTTTCACTCTAAGTCCTGGGAGGAGCTGAGCTGTGGGCCTGCACTGACCAGGGAGGGCGAGTCCCTGGGCTTCCATAGTTAGGGAGGGACCCTCTCTGCATTTCTTCCGTGGGTGATGCCTTTAAGTGCAGTGGCTACTGGACAGCCAATTAAACAAGGAAGAAGCAGCTCCTCTGGCCATCAAATGCAGCTTTGGTCCAGAGAAGAGGTTCTCTGGCTTGATCAGGTACCAGGATCACCTGGAGGGGATCACCCCAGGGTTTCTGATCCAGGAGGTCTGGGTGGGGCCTGAAGTGAGCTTTCTCCTGAAGCCAAAGTGCTTTCAGAAGTATTGGCTCGGGAGTGGGACTGATTCCCCCATGGCTCTGGCCCTCCTGGCTGGAGACGAGGTTGGCTTGGGTTGCTGCTCTCTGCTGCCTGTGATGACCATGTCCTGCTGCTCCTTTGCTTCTCCCCTCATAGCCAGGGCCTAGAGGTGGCCAGAAAGTTTACCTGGGCATCCTCATGCCACCGGACCACTTTTGGCCAGTATCGACTTTCTCCTTGGCTTCTGGCACCATGGGCCCACAGGACTCTGCAGTTGAGTTGTGACCTGTCTACCTGTAAATAAGACTGAGGGGCAGCCTTTGGGGCTGGCTGGAGCATTGTGATGAGGGAGCCCAGGACAAAGGCGCTTATGGCCAAGAAGACCACCCAGCTGCCAGGCTGCTCACTGAGCCTCATGGTCTGTGGGGGTGGCTACACCAGCTGGGGCGACCAGGAGGAGGAGTCAGGACTCTCGTGATGGAGAAGGGGCTCTGCTCCCTCTGCCTGCTCCGGTTCTGCTGCTGCTTCCTCTCACACCGAGGCCCAGATGAGTGGTGGCTCATTGTCGAGAATCCAGGGCCTTTGCCTGCTCTCCTGGAATCTTCCACCACCCCTTTTGGGGCTGTTTTAGTGTGATCCAAATCCCTTACCCCCTGAATCCCATCTTGGACACCAAAAGGGAAAAGAAAATCTGCCTTTTCAAGTGGGTTCCAGATTTGGAAAGATGAAGGGGTGCATGCAGCTGGGGAGAATGAACAGTTTGCATGTGAATCCAAGACAACTGTACAGGATAGGAGACACAAAAAGGCGTTTGGCATTTTTTGGAGAACCCATTTTATTTTGCTTGTTGTTTAAAATGTTTATTATAACTTCAGTGACTGGAGAAGGGGCTCACAATCCACGTCTCACCAGTCACTCCACTCCTGGGATGATGGTTTCAGGTTAGGGCACCACAGGTGGTGTTTTTTTACTTAATTTTTTATTTTTTAAAAAATATATCTTTATTGATTTCAGAGAGAGGAAAGGAGAGGAAGAGAGGGAGATAGAAACATCAATGATGAGAGAGTCACTGATTGGCTGCAGCCCACAACCCGGGCATGTGCCCTGACTGGGAATCGAACCCCTATCGCCTGGATCCTAGGTCGATGCTCAATCGCTGAGCCACGCCCGGCCGGGCTACTTAATTTCTTAAAAGTCATATTTATTGAGGTATAAATTACATACAGTAACATTTCCCTTTAAGCATATAGTTCAATGAGTTGTAACAAACACATGCGATCATTTAACTACTGTCACAATTAAGATACAGAACAACTCCTTCACCCGGAAAAGTTTCCTTCTGTGGCTTTGTAGTTTGCCTTTCCTCCTTCCACCCCCCAGTACCTGGCAACCACTGACCTCTTTTCTGTCTCTATAGTTTTACCTTTTCCTGAATATCATCAATGGAATCATACAGTGTGTAGCCTTCTGAGTCTGGCTTCTCTCACTTGGCGCATACTGCATTCGCGATCTCCCATGCTGTTGTGTGTATTGGTAGTTTGATCCGTACTCCAGTCCTTTTTATTGCTGCGTAGTATTCCACTGTGGACCCGTAATGTTGCTCTTTATCCATTCACCAGCTACTACAAACAGTTGTGTGCTGATGTTGTGTGAACATAAATTTTCATATCTCCTGTGTAAATACTTAGAGGAGGATTACTGAGTAGTGTGGTAAATGCATGTTTAACTTGATGAAAGACTGCTAAAGTGTTTTCTAAGGTGGCTGTATCATTGTGTATGCCTACCAGCAGGGCTGGAGAAATCCAGTTTCTCTGCATCCTTGCCAGCATTCGGTGTTGCTACTTTTAAGTTTTAGCTGTTTGGTAGTGATAAAGGGACTCGATAGCTATCTGCAATACTTGCAGGTCTATTGTGTAGAAAAGGAATTACAGTTGTACCTTGTGGCCCTTGGGGGTAGAGCTAGGGTCAGTGGGGGGAAATAGAGAGAATCATTTTATGGGGAAAGATTAGATGGGCTTTGCTGTGAAGTAGTGAGCTCCCTCACTGGGGAAGAGTTCGAACATGGTGGCCATGTGGGGGATTTTGGCAACTATTTGGATGGGAGGACAGCATCATCTTCAAAACGCCTTTCAACCCTGAGATGCAAGTAAAAAGGGAAGAACTTAAAGTTGACTGGGATAGAGTGGATTTTCTGCAACACTTGCTGCTATTTTGGAGCTTTCTGCCTTAGCACGTCGGGGGACTCTTCTCGAAGTCCCCCGCGGCCTCCTTTGTCCTGTGCCTTCCTTACTGCGAAAGGACAGGGGTGCCCAGGCGGCATTGCCCCTGGGCCTGAAGTTTGATGGCTTCTCAGGCCTGGGCCACACTGTTTGTGTTTCATGTATGCCCCAGGCTTTGGAGCAGGAGAAGGGATGCAGGAGGTGCTCCTGACAGGAGGCTGTGTGGTGTTGGGGTTGAGGCCCTGGCTCTGGAGTTAGAGCTGAGTTTTGTGTGGGGTCCGCGGTTTTCCTAGCTGTGCAGTCTTTCTGGATGTCATTTTCTCATGGGTGATCATAGCACATACCTGGGCAGGTGCCGTGGGGACTAGGGATCAGGACGGAGTGTTCGGCACAGACCCCAGCACTAGGCTGTGGTGGGCAAACATCGCGCTCACTTCATTGTTTGCATGAGCGGCTGCCCCAGACCCTCGCAAGTGGCCTCACCCTGCTGGAGACTAGGACAGGAGGCCGTGGCTGTGCATGGTGACAGAGCTAATGGTCCCCTGCTCTCTCTTGCTGCTTCTCTTCAGCTTCTGCAAAAGCCAAGGGCCCCACCTTCTGTTGCTTCATGTGTAAAATGGGGAGAAAATCCTTGATCTCCCTGGAGGCAGGTCGCTGCACCTGGTGGTGCTTTCAGTCCTGGAACCCAAGGTTTGCTGTTTCTCTGATACTTTGTGGACCTGAGCATAGCACAGAGCGGCCGCGCCCAGAGCATGGCCTGGTGTCCCGGAGGTCTCTTCAGGGGCTAATGAGGTCAGAACTGTTTTCACAGTGACACTTAGATGTCCCTCGCCTTTCCCAGACCCTCATCCTCTGCACACTGCACTGTGGGTGGGGTTTTCTGGAGGCTCCATCATGTGTGCAAAGCTGAGAGCAGCCACGGATGCGAGGCTCCAACTGTCTCTACTAAGACACCGACCGAACCGCATTATAAAGATGCAAGGCAGTGCTCCCCCCCCCCACTACTTTTTTTGTTTTGTCATGGAAAGGGTGGTTAGTTTTTCATTTAAAAAAATCTATGTAATATGTAATAGGTGTTTGGTTATTTTAAAATTAGATTTTAAAAATTCTTAGTTTTAATTTCTAATCTGGTAGATAGTGTTAGATGGATATAACCACCCATATAAAGAAAAGCTCTTGGAGTCCTTAGTCATTTTTAAGAATGTAAAGAGGTCCTCACATCAAAAAGTTTGCAAACTTTCAGGCTAAGACCTTGGGCTCTGGGCTCAGGTAGTTAGAGGAAGGTTCATTTCTGTCATCTGGCTCAGCAACTGGGGCATATTACTTAACCTGATAAGGTTTTGTGTCATGATCTATAAAATGGGAATAATAGCAGTATTTTCCTTAAGGGGATTGGATGGGATAATGTATGGAAAGCATTTCAAAAACTGCCAGGCACGAAGTGCTACTCATGGTTGTCATTTGGGAGGTAGTGGGTGTAGTGGCAAAGAGCATGTGCTCCGAGTCCAGGTGCCTGGGCTCATCCCAGGATGCCACTCGCTATTTGTGCAACTTTGAATGGATGACCTTGCTGGGCCTCAGTTTTTTCACCTGTAAATGGGGGAGATAATATTAGTACCCACCTAGGGTTGTTGGGAAGGTGGAGTTAATGCCGGGGACATTTGGGTTGTCTGCTATTGTGTGGGTTGGTCATGAACGTTGAATTCCCCCCTTTCTGGTGCTCTCTGCTCCTCTTCACCCCACTCACTTAGGTTTGTCAGTCTTCCACAGATAGCTTCCTCCTGGAGTTTAGGGGGTGAGTTGTAGGCATCTCCAGGAGCCTCACTCGTGAGAGCTGCGCAAGTTACTGCAAATCAGGTGACAGTGAAGACCTGGCCCTGGGCTAAACCTCATAAAAGTGACTTCATTTGCCAGAAGAGAAAGAAGTTATACAGCCCACACAGAGCTGTGACTGGCCGTTCTCTAAACTCACGTGGTGGGGCAGGGGCGAGGGTGCAGGGTGTTTTGGGGAAAGGTGAGGGAAGGCTTCTCAGGCTGTGGAGTAGAACCATGTGGGGAGGGAGATGCTTGTGGGAAGGGCTGGGCCAGGCCCCGCCTTAGAGAACGTTCTGGCCCCAGAGGTCTGGCCTGGAGTACAGGAATCCCGGTGGGTTTGGTGTAATGGTTTTAAAAGAACATGCACTTCCAGGGGTACTAGATTTAGGTTGTTGGGGAACCAGCTTTGGGTAACGGGAGCTGAGAGTGTGAGGCTCCTACCGCAGACCATGGTAGAGCTGGTCACTCACAGTGTGGTCCTCCCCATCCTCCCTGGCACTCCTGGAAGACACAAGGCCACACTGGAGTGCCTGTCTTTTGTCTTGGTGGGGACGCTTGGTTTGCACGAACAGTTAGCCAACAAGGATCAGTGCAGGGGTCAGGGGTCAGGATGGCAGAGTCAGAGACCTGCATTTGCCCTTTGCACGTTCTAGAGCTACTGGGAGACGAGTGCTGTGCCCCTGGGTGAGTCAGCCTCCTGGGTGACAGCTGTAAAATGGGGTGGCTGCTCCCAGTTCCTGACCCCACCTTGGCTCTCCGAGGGTTAGGGGGCATCTCAAGTGAGCATATGGACAGAGTTAAATATAAAAGCAGCATGGCTTCATCTCTTTCCCAGACGTTTGAGTGAGGGGCTCTCTTTTTAGAAACTGATTTGGGTCTTGTCAGAGGTGCTGGTGGGGGCCACTGTTCTGTAGTAATAGCAGAAGGTACAGGGTTCCCTTCAGGACACATCTAGTCCAGGGCACAGGCGATGAGGGCCCAATGTGGGCTGGGCCACCAGAGCCCCTGGGACTTACCTGCGTCAGGTCTCACTTACCTTAGCCACGGGCAGCTCTCCCTGACAGCCGCCTCCAAGCCGCACACCTGGGCTGTTGGGGCAGGTCCTTCAGGCAGCTGGGTGGCTTGGAAAAGGGAGCTGTATGGAGGGTCCAGCCCTGGTCAGGGGAGGATGGGGACACAGTCCTTGGGCCCCAGCTTTGGAGCCAGCCACCTTGGTCCTCGGGAGCTCCACTGGGTTCCAGCCAGACCTTCCTCCTCAGGCCATATCTTCTGCTCTGCTCAGAGCTCAGATCGGCCTCTCCAGGCTCTGGGTGCGTGACAGTCGGTGTTGCCGACTGGGCGAGGTCGCTAGGGTTAGGGCCAAAAGGGCTTCTTCCTGGAGGTGCCGCAGCTGGGCTGGGAAGAGAGGAGGTTCTCGGCCAGGCCCGGGAGAGAGGGAGGGCCAGTGCTTCGGTGCTGGAGCCAGACTGCCTGAGCCGAGGCCTTTGTTTCACCTGCTCTCTGACTCGGTGGGGTCGCCTGTGAAAGGGGATGCCGGCAGGATACACCTGGGACGGCCGTTGGGCGTAACTAATGCAAGCCAGGTCGGAACGGTGCCTGGCAGCTGGTGACGCTCTCTACAGGCCAGTTCACCGTGTTGTGTTCCTCCCGCCAGGAACCACCGGGAAGGCACCGTCCCCGCCGCCCCTGCTCACTGACCGCCAGGTGAATGAGAAGGTGGAGAACCTCTCCGTCCAGCTGCGGCTCATGACGCGAGAGAGGAACGAGCTGCGGAAGCGCCTGGCCTTCGCCACTCACGGGACCACCTTTGACAAGAGGTAGTGATTGGCCAGCTCCCCTGCCCAGCACTCACCAACCTGCCAGTGGCAGACAGGGCTTATAGTCCTGATGCCATCACCATCCCCTCCCCACCTGGGGGTCCTTAGCTCCTGCGGGAGGGGCACAGGCCTGTTCTGCTTCCTCCAAATGAAAATTGGAGCCCGTGGCCTGAATCACACAACTCGAGGATTGAAAGGTGTGGGTGTATCTGTCGTACAGTTAGCCTGACAGTGGTGTGCCTGTGTGTGTGTGTGTGTGTGTGTGTGTGTGTGTGGCAGAAGAGCCTGGCGTTTGCCTCCTAGCCTTTCAGTTGGCCTTGCAGATGATAGTTCAGTGGCAGCAGCTATAGGGCCTGCTCCTACCTTGGTACCTCCTCACTGGTTGGTTGGATGCCTTGAGCTCATCACAACCACCCTCTAAGCCTCTGCCTTCCAGCCCCAAGAGAGTATATTTACCTCTTTATCCCCGCTGCTGCTGGGTGCAGCCCCTGTCCTAGTAGAGATCGCCATCTCATTGCTGAGCCCTCACCTTCGCCTGTCCACCTGTGTGTGTGTGTGTGTGTTTCTGTCTGTCTGTCTGTCTCTGCATGTGTGCATGTGTCACTGTCTCCCAGAAGACCCTAGCCTGCCACCTATTTGGTGGATATTTATGTGGTTTGTAAACATATCAACTGTACCCTGCCATATATGTGTTTTAGGAAGGGTATATTCCACCTGGCTTCTTTGTTTTGAAGGAAATCTGTGCTTCTTTAGTCAGGGAAGGGCAGGCCGAAGGGTGGGGCAGGGGGAGAGGCTTGACCCACCTGCATGACCCAGGGGGCTTCATGGAGGAGGAGGAGGGATGCAGAGGGTTTATCTTTCCAGGAGGCGCTGGAGGGGTCCTGAGTGGTTTACCTCTTCCCTTTAGAGCATCAGGGGTGCGCCTCGTTTTGAGGATGTTTCCTCTGGGGGAAGTGTCAGCGCTGCAAGCCTGCTCCTGAGGTTGCTCTGATGAGGATATGCCCCAGTCAGGTGGCACAAAAGGCAGTGCCAGTGAAGACATGGAGCACTAGAGTGCGTGTTGACCATGGTCGCTTTCAAGCTACCAAAGCAGAGTGTGTGGTTGTATAGCAACCATGTGGCCGGCAAAGCCTACAGTGTTTACTGTGTGGCCCTTTACAGAAGAGGGTTGCCGATGCCTGCTCTAGGGCAGGGGTTCTCAAATTTGGGCATGCACTGCAGTCACCCAGAGGACTTGCTGAAGCACAGATTGCTAGTTAGCCTGCCCTCCCTCCCTCCATAGTGCCTGATTCAGGAGGTCTGGGCTGGCCTGACAATTTGCATTTCTAACAAGTTCCCAGATGATACCAATGCTGCAGGTCCCAGAACCCCACTTTGAGAACCACTGCACCCCACCACTGTTCTCAACTTTGGCTGCACACTGAAATCCCCTGGGGAGTTAAAAAAAAAAAAAATCCTGATGTCTGAGTCCCACCCCAGAGGTGCTGATGTAATTGGCCTGGGGATTTTAATGTATACCCAGGATTGAGAATCACTGGTCCAAAGAGAGAAGAAACTTAACACAGGTTTCTGGTGGACCCACTGTGTGTGCAGGTTTGTCACGAGGTCTCCTGGAAGCTCCTAGGTGGTACATTCTCAGCTCTCCAGGCCTATGCTGGGAGCTCAGGCAACTGAGGGTCCCTCCGTCCTGGGGATTCTGATTCCGTTGGCCTGTGTGCAGTCAGGGCATCTGAGCTTAACAAACATCCAGGTGGTTGTGGCATGTAGGGAGCCGCTAGGTTGGAGTGACCTACAGCATGGCTTCTGAGGGGAAGAGACATTCCTTGCAGTGTGTTCATGGTGTGTTTGCTGTCTGCCCAGGCCCTACCACAGGCTGAACCCCGACTATGAGAGGCTGAAGATCCAGTGTGTGCGGGCCATGTCGGACCTGCAGAGCCTGCAGAACCAGCACACCAATGCCTTGAAGAGGTGTGAGGAGGTGGCCAAGGAGACCGACTTCTACCAGTGAGTGGCAAGGGCCCCAGCATCCACCGGATGGCGGCCTCTTACCCTTCCTTATTTCTGGACTTGGAGCTAGGCCTCCGGGTTCTAATCCCGCCTCTGCCATGTAGCAAGCAGTGTGCCTTCAGCAGGTGGGCTCGTGGCCTCAGTTTTCCTAAGTGTGAGGTGAGGCTTTTACCCCTTCACAGTATCTTGAAGCCTCAGAAGCAGGGTAGGTCAGACAGTGACTGAGAACATGAGCTAGGGGTCCAGGCAGAGCCCTGGGATTCTTGGTCGCTGTCCAGGGGCTTTGCTGCAGTTCCTGCCACAGGAGAGGCAGATGTAGCATGGTCCCTTTTGTCTCCTGATGTCCCTCTGAGGGTGTTTGCCTGTCCACCTGCTGATGTTCGTTCAGGTTTTAGTACCTCAGTACTTGGAGGTACCAGGTAGGACCCCCCCCGTATATGCACTGTTTTTGGTGTCAGGCTTTTAACAAGTGGCTTGGGTCCTTCTGGCACCCGGCCGACAGCAGGCTTTGGCCTGCCCCTGAGTGCCGGGGACCTAGCTTCTGTGGCTCCTCGGCTGGTATATCGGGAGTATTGGACCCTGGAGGGGCTGGCGTTGTGGGGGTGGGGGAGCTGTCTGGGGCTCACTGTGGGGGTGTTTCAGTACACTCCACAGCCGGCTCCTGAGCGACCAGACCCAGCTGAAGGACGACGTGGACATGCTGAGGCGGGAGAATGGGCAGCTGCTGCGGGAGCGGAACCTGCTGCAGCAGTCGTGGGAGGACATGAAGCGGCTCCACGAGGAGGACCAGAAGGAGATTGGTGACCTCCGGGCTCAGCAGCAGCAGGTAGAGCCGGGCCGGGTGCCTGGGTGCAGGCCAAGGTCAGTCGCCCACCCGCCCGCCCGCCCACACACCCACACACCCATCCACACCCCCACCCCCACCCATTCACCCATCAACCCACCTGATCACTTAGCAAGTCTTTCTGGAGTGTCTGCCTCATGTGAGTCACTGGGATATATGTGAGCAGACACTCAGCCCCTGTGCTCTTGGACCCTGCAGTCCCATGAGGGAGACAAATGTTAATCAAATAATCTCACGTATCTGTGTATCATTATGAATGTTGCAAGGAAGAGGTGCTGTGCAGTGTGTACCAGGAACTAGACTTACTCCAGGGCTTGGGGGTCTGGGCGTTTGTAGCTTCTTTCCTTTGTATGGATCACATGAGATTGTGGATAGAGAGAGCTTGGAAATTTTAAAGCCCTGTGTAGACATGAGATGAAGCAGTTACCATCGTCGTTTTGGGTGGGAGTGTGGCCTGGTGCTCTTGCTCCTCTCTGCATTACAAGTTAGTTGCTTTGCTTTGCTCAGCTCTTGTTGCACACTGACAAAGGCCTGAGGAGCAGGCCACTCAGAACCCTGGCTTGCTGTGAGTGATGTTGGCTCCTCCTCCTCTTGGAACCGCCCGGGCCGCCCAGGGATATGGCAGGGCTGATGGCGTGCTGTGTGTCCACAAATGGCTGGGTGTGTGGGGTTGGAAGGCAATCCCAGGAAGAGGCAGAGCGTTCTCCAAGCTCTGCAGCATGGGTCTGATTAGGCAGAGAGCCCCTTCCCCATTAGAATCATTTATGGTTCCCTGAGTTAAAGCATTGTGAAACTATGAACCAAGTTACAGAAGAGTTAAGTACAGTGCAGAGAAATCCCCCCCTTATCATTCAAGAGTAAGTTGCCAGCCTGATGCCCTATCGCCCCTGAACATACTAACGCAGACTTCTTACAAACCAGGATGTCCTCTGTAACAGCAATGTAGCATCGTCGGGAAGTTCACGTACAAACTACTATCAAGTCATCAGACCCCTTCGTGTTTTGCTAGTTGTCTCAATAGTGTCTTTAGTAGGAAAATGATCCTGTTGAGAATAAAGCATTTGTATTCACTTGTCACATCTCTTAGGTCTTTTTACCTCTGGATCAGTTCCTCTGACTTTGACCTGCATGACTTTGATGCTTTGGAAGATTACAGGCCAGGTGTTTTGTAGGCTGTCCCTCCACCTGGATCTGGGCGAGCCTCACCCAGGCAGTCTTTGTGCATCTTAGGAAGCGACGCTGCCTCCTTCTCTTTGCGTCCTGGTGATTGGGACTTGGCCTTATAGGGTCTGTCACTGATGAAGTTCACTTTGATCACTTGACTCAGGTGGTGTCTCCAGGCTTCTCAACTGTAAAGTTACTGGTTTTCCTTTTGTTTACCTACCTACCTACCTATTTACTCATGGTTTACTGTTTTTTTCAGTGGGCTGCAGACCACGTGGCCGGCAGGAGCCCCATCACAGTTGCTTCTGTTTCCTTGCGCTCTCCTCATTCTGAGTGTTTCCTTGCCCTATGGCACGAGATGCTCCAAGCTCATTTTATAACTTCCCTGCCCTTGTCCTGGAAAATCAGCCATTTCTCCAAAGAGTCCTCACCCCTTTTAGTGGAGAACGGCATTTAGCAGAAGATCTGAATGCTGTGTGTGCTCATAGCTATCGTGGTGTCCCTGCCCCCAGGCCCTCTCGGCCGACAGAGTAGGTACATCAGCACACACCTTGGTCCCCACTCTTACACCTCTATACTTACGTCTCTCTCCCTCCCCTGTGTCTCTGTGTCTGTGCCTGTATCTTCATTGTGTAACACATATCAAAAACCACCCGTTCACCTAACACTTGCGGTTCCAGTCCCATACTGCAGCACCGCAGGGGTCATCCTCACTTTCTCTCTCTGTTTTTGTAACTCCCTTTACAGCAGTGTGAAACCTGGTTCCTATTCCTATTATTCTTAATCTGTTTATTGTTGTGGTTGGTGCCCCACCATGCCGTCCCTTTCTCACCCTTTTGGGCCCTCAGGCCGCATGCGTTCCCTCCCCCAGGCCTCACCTCCGCCTGCCCGCCCCCAACCTGTGCAGCCCGATGCCCACTCAGGGCCACGAGAGCCACGTACCGACCATGCCCCCCCCCCCCCCCCCCCGCTCAGCCTCATTCATGGCTATCGGGTCAAATTATTCAGAAAGGGGAAGAGCAGGGCTTTTAGAAACTTTTATCCTCCTTTTTTTTTTAATTGGAAAATGAATATGCATTTTAGTAATAAAAGAACCCAACAGTATACACATTGGAAAGTGAAAAGTAGAATTCTTCCTGTTGTCTCACTCGCGTGAGTGCACTACCAGAGAAAAGTCTGAGATTTTTATGTGCACATAGAGCCCTTGTATCGTGTTAGTTTAGGAAACATACATTTGTTTTGCTGCTGACATTGTTTTCTTGCTGATACAGATGGTGCGCATCTTTCTGTTTCAGGACAAATTCCACTTTGTTCGTCACGGCTGCAGAGTGTGGAGTCTCAGAGAAGCACCGTGATTGCCGTGATTGGTTTAACCAGTCCCCTGTTCACTGACTCCTGGGCTATTTTCAGTATTTTCCCATTTAAACTGTATTCTATTGAAGAATTGACTTCTGTCTTGGTTTTCTTTCTGTGATCTATGTTGAAGTCCTGTGTGGAATTCCCAGTGCAGGCTCAGGGAGGGACCCTAAGGTGATATACCTGGACTTATCCTACGTCGTCTTTGTGAGCCTTTCGATTAGGGAACTTGGTTGTGTGGGGTCAGGTGTGGAGGCAGGAGCTGGTGGGCCCTGATGGAGCCTTGGTAACGGGAACATTTGTGGGAGGGGAGGTGCTTGCAGGCCAGGGCAGCAGGAGCCCAGCTGCAGTCTCCCTGCTGGACCTGCACTCGGGACACTCCCCTTGCCCCCCTGCTGCCTGGTCTCAGGGAAGCTGCTTCAAAACGCTTTACTTTCCTTCCCCATCCCTTGAGCAGTTCCAGGAATGGGGCTGGTGGTGCTGGGGGAGCCTTGCTTAGGGATGGAGTGAGGCCCCGAGGGGAAAGTGCTATACCAGCCTGTGGTTGGCACCATGTCGAATGCACTGAGTTTCCCTGCAGAGACCCTTCCACCTGCATGTTCATGGAGCTCCCTAGAGCAAAGGGTTGACTGTGGGTTTTCCGTTGTTTAGAAGCAAACCGTTTTTACCCCAGAAGAAATCCTCTGCAGAAATCCAGTGTGTGAGGCAGGTAAGGATGAGCTGCTGTGGTGGGCCAGGGCACAGGATCAGTCACAGAAGTCCATGCTATTATATGATTCCATTCACATGACGTGTCCGGAACAGGGAAATCTATGGAGACAGGACGGATGGGTGGGAGCCTGGGGCTGGGGGCTGGGGGGATGGACAGTGGCCGCTAATGGGTCCTGGTTTCTCTTTGGGGTGATGAAAATGTTCTGGAATTAGATAGTGGTAGTTGCTGCTCAACCTTGTGACTATACCAAACCACTGAATTGTGCACTTTAAAGGGTGAACTGTATGATATGAGAATTATATCTCAAAATAAAAAACCTCCAGTTATCACCTTGTCGTAAAAAATATCTGCCCTCATGAGGAGTAAAATTTTATTGCCTCCTGTTCTCCGTCTCCCCTTAGGCCTTTGGCAGTTTGTACAAACAGCCAGACTGAGATGAGCCCCTCCCACCCCTCCTTTCCTGTCCTTCCCACAATGGTGTGGGAAGGTCCCCCCCATCCTAGTCCTGTTCTCCTTTCTTTTCCTACAGCTGTGACCCCTGGAGGGGGGGAGTTTATTATCGTTGTCAGTGAGTTTCCCTAGTTCTGTTCAGCTGGACCCGTGCCCCTTACCATGTGCCACCTTGGGACCCCCCCACTAGGAGAGGAGGCACGGCTGCCTCGGGGGTGGGGTGGGGGCGGGGGTGGATCTCTGAGCTGCCAGGGCCACCTGCTGTCCCCAGCCTGGGCCTTCTCACCCTAACCAGGTCTGGGATAGGTGCCTGGGCTGAGTAAAGCTCAGGCCTTGGGTAGGTCAGCAGCAGAGGAAGCAGGGAACATGGGGGTGGCCGCAGGCTTCCTCCCCACGGGGCCTGAGGGCAAAGGTTGACCTTGCTGGACAAGGCTGGTTTTGTTGCCCGGTTCCTCCCACGCCTTGTTAACTTGAAGAGGCCCTTGCGGGGTAAATGGTGCTGTTTGACTTGCTTGTTTGCTTGAGGGATTTGTGGGGCTCCCAGCCCTCTGCATGATTTATCTCTGAGGAAATGAGGCAGCCCTGGGTGGGGGTGGGGGTGCGGTGCCACAGACAGGGGCCTGGGCCTCTCCGACTTGAGAGCAGCAGACAGGTGATCTTTCGTGTGTGTGTGTGTGTGTGTGTGTGTGTGTGTGTGTGTGTGTGGTTGCAGTGTGGCAATTCCATCTCCAGGGTACCTTGGTCAGAATGCGCCATCTGAATTCATGTTTGGGTCAGAAATGTCCCAGAGATCCTGGGCAGAGGTTGCCAAACTTGGGTGGGGGTGCAGTGTAGAGGATATTTTTACATTGTCTTTCTTTATGACAATAATGCATATTCTTTGGTTAAAAAAAAGAAGAAAACATCAGACAACAGTGAAGTCTCCCCCCATCCCAGGGAACCCCCCTCGAGATGACTGACTGCTCTGAACCACTGGGTACATCCCTGTAGACATTTCTGTCATGCTAAACATAAAAATTTTATTTTATGCCATCTGCCTTTTTTCAAATCTTATATCATAGGTCTCTCTATATTTTCGCTAAATTTGGAACCTCAACAAGATATTTCATAGTTTAGTTGTCAGTAATTTATCTACAGCTTCTGTGTGTGTTGAGAATCTTGTTTGTCTCCACTTTTTCCTATTCCAGATGGTTTTTCTGGCGAGCACACTTACATAGGTCCTCATGCTCCTTTGTGCAGGCCTGACAAGGTTGATTCTTAGAGGTCAAGTCACAGGGTCCAAAGCATTGCTCTTCTTTTTCAATAGGTTCTGCTAATTTATTTGGGAACCACAAAAGGCCCCAGGAGGCTTCTCTCACCACTTCCTGGCTCTGTCCCGTCTTTAAATGTACTTTCTTCTTTGGTGATTCATGAAAATTTACTTATTTTTCCAGATATCCCAGGAAAGGGGCTTTGTAGCCTCTGAAGGGCGTGCCTCACAGAGACCCAGAGAGAACGGGTGTTTCTGACCAGGGTGGAGAGAGACACAGGCAATTGTGTTGGTCTCCCTGTGGGGAGCCGCTTGGGCTGTGGCTGTCTTGCTGTGTGGGTGGACCTGACCCCCGACTTTGTGCCTCCCTTGTGCCATTTCTATCCCCTCCTCACAGGCCCCCCTTGCTCACAGTCTGGAGGGGAGGCATCTCTAAAGACTGCTGCCGGCCTGAGATGAGAAGTTTGCTGCCATTCTCATTTGAGCATCTGGGCCAAGTTTCAATATTCTCTCTCTCTCAGACTTCCACTGTAGCCTTAGCTGCGAAGCTAACATTTAGTTGTTATTGTGCATGCATGTGTGTGTGTGTGTGTGTGTGTGTGTGTGTGTGTAACTTCCTGCTAAGAACGTAATCTAATGATGAAAAGGAAAAAAGTCTAGACTAATAATTTAGTTTTTCAACTCTCTGGAGTTAACAGTGGCTGTGCTTTCCCCAGATCTCTTCAGATGTATTTGATTACCTTTGCCAGGCATGACTCTGAGCCCTGCTTGTAGAGAAAGTTGGGAAATGTGTGGGGGCCCTTGAGCCTCTTTGAACATGTGGATACTGTTCTGTGGGAAGAGGGTTATTCTGCGTGACTCGAGGGCTAGCTGAGAACTAGAGGTTAGAGGTTGGGGAAGATCGATTTCAGCTCAAGATTGGCCAGACCTTGTCATGCAGTTTCTGCCTGTGGAATGGGTGGAGCCGTGGCCCAAACGGCGCAGGGTATCGGCCTGATCTCCCTTGGGTCCCTCTGTTCCTGGATCCCACCATGTTATCACAGGTGGGTTAAGCATCGGAAAGGATCTCTGGGTCTGCTCTGGGGTTTTCCCTGACCAACCCTGTCTCACTGGGATCTGGTTACCCATCTGCCCTGATAGTTCCTGGGATGTCAGGCGCTGACCCAAGCTCCTCGTGGTTAGGGCGTTGGGAGGACTATTTACCCATGAAGAAAGGTCAAGCCATGGCCTAGACTCCAGATTCTGTTGCAGAGGTGGGGGTGGGCTCTGCTGGGCCAACGTCCCGAACAAGGTCTTTGTTTGCGTCATTTCAAGGCCACCTTTAAAATTAGTTTGTTTTTTAATGAAGCTGGGAGGGTAGGCCTGCGGGAGAGCATTTGACTGGTCTGCGCAGGGCTGCCACCTTGCGGCGGACTCCGGGAATGGCAGCAGTGCCTTTGTTCCGCAGCGAACCGCTTGAATCCTTTGGAGACGCTGAGGTTCTCACCTGGCTTAGGGGATGTTTAGAAAGTAAAAAATTTGAAATAGTTTTTAACTGAAATGTTTGAGGCACTGCCCACACGTCAGTCAGGGCAATCCTTTCTAGAAGCTGGACCTTTTCCAGATGTGAGTGGAAGGCACCAATTGACCCGGGAGCCAGGAGAGCTCTCCACTGGCTCCGTGTGTCCGGGGCAGCTGTGGACACGTCCTTGTGGGTGCCCTTCGTATCTCTCGGTGATGGGCACTGTGTCAGGTGATGTCCTTAGCGTCCTCCAGCCATCACCTCCTGCACTTAGACAAATTCAGGTGTCCTCGCCTTGTCCTGTGCTCAGGGACCCAGGTCTCATTTGTCCGGTGATTTATGGAAAAGAGGGATGCGTTTCCATCCTGTACCATACACAAAAATGTATTCCGAGTAGTTTAAAGATTTAAATGTAAAAAGTAAACTAATACTTTTAAAATAATAGACTATCTTCCTGATCTCAAGGTAGGAAGTAAAGAACTTTTGAAGTAAAACTACCAAAGCTCAAACCATAAAGGAAATGATTGACAGGTTTTATAGTATTAAAATGTGAAAGTCTAGTATAGTGAAGACACTACAAGAAAATTTAAAAGCCACATATTGGGAGAAGATATTTGTAATAAATATAACTAGGAAAGGGTTCGTACCTGGAATTCAGAAATAAACCCTACAAAAAGAAAGGAAGAGAGCAAGGTAGAGAAAATATGTGTAGTCAATAAACACGAGGATTGCTCTCTTTTTAGTAGTCAGAATGCGAGTTTAAAAACAGGGATCTTATTTTTTTTGTCCATGAGATTGACAGTACTTTAAAACATCTGACTGTTTCACAATAGCCAAGAGGTGGCATCAACCCAAGAGCCCTTTGTTGATGAAAGGATAGACAAAAAGCAGCTCATACGTGCAGTGGGATGCTACTCATCCTTAAAAGGAAGGGAAGTCTGTCACATGCCTCAACACAGGTGAACCTCGAGGACATTATGCTAAATGAAATCAGTCACAAAAATATTAACAGTGTGTGATTCAGTTCATATGAGGCGTATACCTACAGTAGTCAGATTCATAGAAACAGAAAGTAGGGTGGTGGTGCCCAGGGGCTGGGGGAAGGGTGAGATGGGGACTTGTTGTTTCGTGGGGACAGGGTTTCAGTTGGGCAAGGTGAAAAAGTTCTGGAGATTGGTGGGTTGCACCATACTGTGAATATACTTAACACTACTAATATACTAATATACTAATGTACACTTAGCAATGTTAAAAATGATTAAGACGGTTGTCTGTGTATTTTAGCACAATTAAAAACTAAAAGAAAAATCTGACTCTGAAATCTTGGTGAGACTGTTGAGGACAGTAGCTCCCCAAACTTGGCCCCCAGCTGGTGGTAGGTCATACATCGGTGGAGCAATTTGATGCTGTCCAGAAAGTGTGAAAAAGTCCATATCCCCACACTTGGCCGCTCTACTTCTAGGGAGAAATCTCACAGGTGTGGGAGAGGAGACGTGCACAGCAGTGTTCATGGCGTTATCACATATAACTCCCCCCCCAAAAAACACTCCCAATGGAGACAATGTAAATGTTCATCAGACAGAAGGAGGGTGTGTGATGTGTTCATGTAGTGAAATGCTGCCTGCAAGACCTGCCTAAATCTCAAAGGCAGCATTAAGTGAAGGAAGCACACGTACGATACAATTAGAAAATCATAAATAACACACTGTGCGTGGAGGTGGTTGACAGCAAGCTTCGGGGAGATTCATTCTGAGGGGAGGAGAGGGAATGGGATAAGCAGGGTGCATGGGGCCTTTAGCAGCACCAGTAATATTGTGTTTCTTTGAAAAACAACTTAACACATAGGACAAGATGTTGAGATTAGAGCTAAGTGTTGGGTACTTAAAATTTTGTTACTTTATTTGCTGCGCTTTTCTGTATGTTCGGGAGATAGTGGGGTATTTTGTTTGTGTGTTTGCTTTTCAAAGACCAACTGGTAGAGTGGGGCTCAGTCTTTTTTTCTGCCGTTTCTCAGCGTGGGTCCTGTGTGCAGCAGTGAGGCATTTGTACAGAGCAGTGGAGAGTTTAACTGCCCAGGGAACCTCTGTGCTGGAGGAGTTTCAGATTTTGGTGTCCTTGTAAGATTTCCTTTGAAGAAAAGAGTTTTTCCTTTTTGTAAAAAAAGCAAAACACTAAAAGCCCCGAACAAGCTGATTTCTGAGGTTCCCTTCCTTCGCATCAGTCTGTAGTCCTTGGAGCTGATGCTTAGGCCCTTGTCTCTGGGATTCTGGTTGCTCGTCAGCGCTTCCCGGGCCTTCCATGCTGCTCGTATGGGGCTAACCCTCCCCACGCCCGGAGTAGGCATAGCTGGGAGATACTGCAGGTTCTTTTCCAGACCACCGCTGTCCAGTGACCTGTAATCCCTTTGCTGGTAGGGGTCTTGCCTTCAGTTTGTAAGAAAACACAACACCTGTGAAGAGGAACTAAGCGAGGCGCAGTAGAAGGAGGCGTGAGTGTGCTCTGTGGTTCCAGGCTCTGGTTCTCTAGCTGCAGAGATCTGGGGATAACTCAGGGTCCACGCCGCCCAGGCCAGGTGATTCCTGGACTGTTGGAGCTTGCACGGTTAAGCAAGCTTTTCTGGTTCAGTCCTGTCATTTGAGGAGCAAGGAAACCGAAAGCTGGAGAAGTGGAGTGACCTGCCAGAAGGCGCCTTCCTCTGCGTGCTCAGCAGAGGCTCAGCAGAGGTCTGCAGGCCCCCAGCAACCTCGTGAGTCATCCTGTTTGTATTCTCTAGAACAGTGCCCCAGGTGAACCTGTAATTGCTCTCTTGCTTAAAACTCTCCCAGGGCTCCCCTCTTGCTCAGGATACAGTTTTGGCTGTGAGCCTGGAAGCCAGGCCCACTTCTCAGCCTCTTTTTGAACCCACTGCTCCTTGTTCACTGGGCTCCAGTGGCTCTGTCCTGCCCTTCTCTTTGTGCCTAGAACACCAGTCGTTCCTGCCTCAGGGCCTTTGTACTTGCTCACCCCTCTTCATTTGCATCCAAGCTCAGATGTCACCTTCTTAGAGAGACCGCCTCAGGCCTCAGCCCTCCCACACCTTCTGCTCTGCTGCTCAAGAGTCTCTCCAGCCATTATTCTGCTTTATTTGTTTTTTTTGATGGCTCTTATATTCCAAAGTTATTTTATTTGGTGTAACTCTCTTCCTTTCTTTCTGCCTACCTATTTCTCTGTCCATCTGTGCGTTCATATACTCCCATAAGGATAAAACATACACAGTGCAGTGTCTGTGTCCTGTCTGGCGTCACCAGCATCTAGAACATGCAGGTGCTTGTGTCCAGGGTCCTCAACAGCCCCAGGTTTGGCGATTGTCTCGGTGTATAATCAGTCATACTCATGGCTAAAATTTATTTCAGCAAAAGGACACAAAGCAAGATCAGGAATGGGAAGAGGTGTGTGGGGCGAAGTCCAGAGGAAACCCGGTGCAGGTTCCAAAAGCCCTCTGTGTGGAGTGACACAGGACATGCTCAGGTCCCCCAGTGCTGAATCGTGACAGCATGTAGGAAGTGGTGTTAGGGAAGCCCAGGGCTTTTCCTGGGGGTTGGCCCACTAGGCACCACTGCCTGGCATGTGCTGAGGTTTCAGACTCCCAGGAGAAAGAGAGTGCTCAGATCCAGGCACTGGGAGCCCCTCTTGTCACTTGGGGAAAGTTTTATATCCGTGTAGGGAACTATTTGCCATTCAGGTTCCCAGGCACCAGCCAAGGGTGAACCTGCAAGCAGGCCTTCCTAAGGAGAGAAGTCTTGGGCCTGCTAGGGTAACTCGCTCTAGCACACTACTTAACAAATGTTCATGAACTAATGAGTCACCCAGTGTGACTGCAGGGCCTGTAGAGTCAGACCTGGAGACTCGCAAGGCCAGAGGCCATGGCCTCCCCTCCCTGGTCAGCGGTTCTACCCCTGGACACAGGGAGGTGAGTGGTCAGTCTGTCCTTCCTCCTGCCCCCCCAGACCCCTGGTAAGTGTGACTCTCTGGTCCCCAGGTGTTGAAGCACAACGGGTCATCAGAAATTCTCAACAAGCTGTACGACACGGCCATGGACAAGCTGGAGGTGGTTAAGAAGGACTACGATGCCCTGCGGAAGAGGTACAGCGAGAAGGTTGCCATCCACAACTCGGACCTGAGCCGCCTGGAGCAGCTGGAGGAGGAGAACCAGCGGCTGCTGAAGCAGACGGACATGCTGACGCAGCAGCGGGACACGGCCATCCAGCTGCAGCACCAGTGTGCCCTCTCCCTGAGGAGGTAGGAGCCAAGGAGCCAAGGGTGGAGGATGGCCTGGGAGCCAAACGCCTCTTCTCTGCCTTGGGGCACTGTCCTCTGTGGGCCTGTGGTTGTCTGCAAGGCTCCCAGATGCTTCCAGAGAGTAAAAACAGCGCAGCAGTTGTGCCTTTTCAATCAAAAAGTGCTTCTTTCCAGGAAACACTTTCTTGACACTCAGTGCATCTTGGGAGTTGTTCTTCCTCGCATTTGAACAACTTGGGTGTGCTCCGACCATCCCATTTCCTAGGGCTCCTCCCACAAGCCTCTCCCCACTGTCACCCACCTAGTAAATAGCAAAGTTAATTGTCCTAGGCATTGTTTCTCTCAAAACTTCATTTTTTTAGTAAGGTATCTAATCTGTAGGGACGTGAGCCCTGGCCTCAGACAATATTTGGTAAAGTACGTTTCTGCAGAATACCAGTTCCCTGGGCATTCATTGCTTTCATATGAAAAGTGTTCTCTGGATATAAAATGGTTTGGGAATTGCCAGGTTGCACATAGACAGGTGTCTGCAGTGTGGGACTTCTCAGAGCCTTCACTGTGGTACTGAGCACTAGACCGTCCAAGAGGGGGGAACGCAGTGTTTTGCAAACACAAGTCATCTGAGGACATACTTTTTTTTTTTTTTTTAATGGAGCGCCATGTAGGATTGGTGTTCTAAGGAACACACTCTCAGAAGTACTACCCGAGGCTCCCTGTGTGGAAGGTACCTCCTGGCTTGGAAGGCCCGACCTGTGCTCTCACACTAACCTGCCGACTTTGGGCCAGCTACCTGCATCTCCTTATTTTCTGTATTTGTAAAATGAGGTGTTTGGATTAAATGACTGTTAAGGCCACTTTTATCTCTCATATACTGTGATTCATGCATTAAAAAATAAAATAGCTTGACTGTGGAAGCATTTTCCTGTTGTTTCTAGCAGAGCAGAGGGCATGGAGTCCTCAGTTCAACTTCTGGTGTTTGTAAAGGCTGAGAAAAATTCCAGGTCCAGGGGCACCGGTGCTCCGTGACTTTTCTCCCTTGGGGGTGTGGAGAGTGACCTCACTTGCAGCTTCATGCTTGACTGTCCAGCACAGCAGAGCTGACCGGGCAGGTCTCCGCCACCCCCCACGTCCTGGCTGCCTTTCTCCCCCAGGTTCGAGGCGATCCACCATGAACTGAGCAAGGCCACGGCCCAGAACAAGGACCTGCAGTGGGAGATGGAGCTGCTGCAGTCGGAGCTGACGGAGCTGCGCACCACGCAGGCCAGGACCGCCAAGGAGTCGGAGAAGTACAGGGAGGAGCGGGACGCGGTGTACAGCGAGTACAAGCTCATCATGAGTGAGCGGGACCAGGTCATCTCCGAGCTGGACAAGCTGCAGGCCGAGGTGGAGCTGGCCGAGTCCAAGCTCAAAAGCAGCACGTCGGAGAAGAAGGCGGCCAGCGAGGAGATGGAGGCGCTGCGACAGGTAGGTGGCTGGGCGCTGGCCTCTCCGGCTGGGAAAGCGGCGAGGGAGGAAGGACCGCGGTGCGCACGGTGCCCCACCAGCAGCCTGCCCGAGTCGGGGCGAAGGGCTTCTCGTCTTAGGCCTGTGTGCCGGCTGGGCTGTGGGAGCTGCCCGGGAAACTGCCGAGCTTACTGCGCTCAGGGCCCGGCTCTAAGCCGAGCTCCAGGGATGCAAGGGGAGGTCCAGCTGTGGTCTCGGGCCTCCGTAGCTTACAGTGTGGCTAAGAAAGGTGACACGCCCAGTCACGCGCGTGCTCCATGCGCAGACACTCACGCTCAAACCCATGGTGACATAATTGCTGATCAGTCTTGTGCTGAAGGCAGATATCTCAAGAGATTTGCTCATTAAGAAGCAAGATCCCGAGGCCAACTTCCCAAAGCCATAGGAACCTTCGGCCTTGCGAGTCCAGAAGAGCACCCTAGGGTTCTTTTCTCCCAGCATCTGAGGGGTCTACTCTTTAAGGGGCAGCCGGGCTCCTGGTAAGAAGGTGGTATACTAGGCTGTATCAGAGGCCCTTCTATAGCCTTGCTCCCTAGGGGACAGAGCTCTAGGGTCAGGGGCCTGGGGTTCAGTAGCATCAGAGTGAGGCCACTTAGCTTGACTCCTGAGGGTGAATCAGTGTGGATGCTTTGCATCTTTCCTCTTGACCCCTCGGCCTCATCGCTAGCACCCCTCACCCCCAAGTGCAGATGTTCCTTGCCGGCTCCCTGATTTGAGGGGCCCTTCCCATCCTGTGGGTCTGTGCGGCTCTGTTCAGAGCTGCTGAACTTGGCCATAGCAGACTTTTTTCGCTTTGAAACGCTCCTCCATTCTACTTTTCTGTGCACGTCAGAACACAGCCTTTAAAGTTGGTCTTTGAGAAGTGGAAAGCAAGGTGCTAAAGGATGGGCACATTGGCAGGGGGTGGCGGGCATTGGATTGTGGGAGCCAGAGCCCTGGACCCAGCACGAGTAGGGCTGATGCCCGAGGAGTTGCTGGGTCCCTGTGAGGCTTTCTGTGGACAGTGACACCTCCTTATGCCCAGGTAGTCCTAGGGGCCATGGATGCAAGGGGCTCAGGCCCTGTGCTTGGAGAGCGGGCTTTCTGGGCCTCAATTTTCTCATCTGACAAATGGAAATGATAATGGATAGCTTCTGCCTCCTGGGTGGCTGTGATGATCACGTGATTTAATATTGAAAGCACACTTAGAGCAATGCCCACGCAAAGTAGGAATGATTTGAGCCTTTATTATTAAGATGGTTATTGGTTACTCTGTCAAGAACCCTAGGAAAATGTTTTTGTTTTTTTTTTGGCAAAAATGGGCCAACTAATGGCAATTTCGTATCAAAGGAGTGAGATATTTCCAGACCGTCAAGGTGAAAGCCATTGTAAAAAGGAGAATTTACTTTGATGAACTTTTTAAAAGACCGTGGTGAAGGGATTTTTAATAAGTAAATATAATGTATTAGAACTTGGTAATTGTCCTAGAAAAACCATCAGTGCATTTTCACACTCTGGCACCTGAGAGCTTAATGGTTGGGAAAGTGTTGTTATTGAAAAGGGAAAACACAGTGATGAAGAGGAAAACCTTGAAAATGACTGAGTCAGTCACTACACCAGCAAGTCCAGGCCGTGTCAGACACATAAGAGGTGAGCCTGGTATAGAACAGTGTCCCACGTGGAGGAACTTGTGAGGTTAACCATACCCTCGTGGGAATGTGGAAAGCACCGAGAAGCATGAAGAACCACCGACTTCCCGAGGTGCTGGCATCTGGTGGCAGCCTGTCCCCCCATTGCCTGCACTCATGCGTGCCCTTCAGCTTGGAGCCCGGCTCCCTGGCCTTCGCAGGGGGCATTGGCTGGGCATCAAGTCTGCCTGTCAGCTGAGGCAGGAATCTCTTCTAGGCACTGATCCAGCCAGCAGGCTGGAGAGGAGAGCCCCCGCCCCCACCGCCACTCCCCCCAGGGCAGCTTCCAGAACTGAAACCTTCAGCTGCTCCTCTGCTTTGTACACCCCCCAATTCCTCCCAGGCCAGGTCTGTGGCCTGGGACATTTGGGCCCTAAGGTGTGGGTGGGAGGGTCTTAATCTCCCGTGACCTCAAGACCTGCTGGTGTGGGTTCTGCCCCTGCAGCCCCTGGGCCTTTCTTGCCGGCCACACGTCTAGGCAGGTGAGTGTCCTGTGAAAACCAGCCCATCTGTTCCTTAGCGTGTGGTCCAAGGTCACCCAGGGCAGCCGAAGGAGATCACGGGTGGCGCTTTGCAGACTGAGATCTGCATGGTGTGGAGGAGGGAGCACAGGAGCAAGATTCTTGGAGACCTGGACCTGGGCTCGCTCCCCGGGGTGGGACCTTGGGGGCAGTCACCTCCTGGACCCTGAGCTTCCTTATCAGTGTAATCGGGGGCTTGGACAAAGGGACCCCAGCTCCCCAATTCTACTCTTTTTTAAAGATGCCTTGTTCCTCCTCTCCCCTCTAAATAAGACTGACTATCATGCTTCCAGTGTTTCTCATAAGGAGCAATGTTTTGGGGGTGTTTCTATTTTGGAGACTAACAGTGAGGGCCCAGTGGAAGGAAGGGGAGATGGGGGCAGAAGGTAGGAGCTCCCTGATTCCCTGGTGTTGGTCTCTCTCTGTCTCCACCTCTGGCCTTCAGCACGAGATGGTTATCCAGGGCCAGATGGAAAGACCTTTCATTGAAACCACATGTTAACATGTTTTAAATAGGAAACTATGTTAATATAAAACACAGAATAGAATGTAGATTTAAGAAAATGTTATTGTTAAGTAAATTTTTATTATAACAAATTCTTGCTAGAATTAATAATAATTGTTTATAAAAAGATCAAACTGAACAATCAACACTGCATAAAAGTGGGAAAACTTAAACCTGAAGTAATTGGACTTGATCTTGGGAAATGTAAACTCTCAGCAGAGCGTGACACTGTCACTCCCTAGAGTTAAGGTACTATTTTTGTGCAGATTTCCCCCCAGCTCCTCCTGACTGTATGTGAGAGATGAGGGGGAGGTATAAGCTGACTGCACACGTTTTCGTCTCTCCCTCTTGCTTGTCTCTTGGCTGAACTCGTGAGGTCTTCCTGAGTGCGCGTCGGCAGAGGCAGGCTGCCGTCCGCCGGGGAGCTGGGGGAAGCCGCCTGGGTGTGCTGGTCTTCCCTGTGCTTGTTACTCAAGTGGAGATTCCCAGCACAGAAGGGACCTGTTCCTCTCCTTTCTTGTGTGTATTTTGCTTCTTCAGGAAGCCTTTGAGCTGGGGTAGGAGTTACTCTTGCAGTAAGCACTTGCTTTGTCATTTCCCTGTGTTTCCTAAGGAGCATAGGGGCACAGAGGGAGCTTTCTACATGAGCGCTCCTAAGAGCTTGCTTTGAAATTTTAATGGAGCACGTAATGCTCTGGGGAGGTGTCAAGATGCGGATGCTTCAGATGACAGCTTTCTAAACAAACTGAGATGCACAGGGCTTCACCAGGAAAATACTGTTGCATCTCCAGATTTAAAAATAACTCTGTATGCTAGATAAAGAAAGCAGAGCTGAGAAACCGGTGTTGCAGACACAGAGTGGGGGATTATCAGGACCAGTGTCTGTACCTTCACTCCAGTTGGGCCTTGCATCCTTATGTTTTGTCACGGGAGCACTTGAGAGAGACGTGGTGGCTCTGTAAGATACAAACGTCATAAGTGGCAGGGTGGAGCCTGGAACGGGCCCTCCTGGGGAGACGGTCCACCTGGGTCACTGAGATCTTGGCTGAGAGGGGCTCTAGTCCAGGTGCTGTGTGGGTTGTGAGAGTTTGGACTGGACCTTAACCTAATGTCACTAGGGGTCTGAGTGTGGCTGTGGGGCATGTGGCCATTGGGGTACAGGAGCAGCAGGGGATGTTGGGGTGTGTGGTTATTGGGGTACAGGTGCAGCAGGGGTTTTGGGGATGGACTCTGGCTGGGATCCCAGTGTTCCCCTCCATCCAGACCCCAAGAGTTCAGCCCCAGCCACTGCACCTGTCAGGTGGTACTTCTGAGCCAGAAGGCCCAGTAACAACTCCTCTTCTTGCCTCTTGTCCCCACCAGATCAAAGACACGGTGACGATCGATGCCGGGAGAGCCAACAAGGAGGCTGAGATTCTTCGAAAGCAGTGCAAGGCTCTGTGCCAGGAGCTGAAGGAAGCCCTCCAGGAGGCAGACGTGGCCAAGTGCCGGCGGGACTGGGCCTTCCAGGAGCGGGACAAGATTGTGGCGGAACGGGACAGCATCCGGTACGGTGCCCCTGGCCAGCGTGGGCTCAGGTCTCCCCCTGACACACTGGGTCTGTGGGGATGGCTGCAGTCATTTGCCACGCTTCCAGGTGAGGTGACTAGATTCTTCCCTTCCCACCCTGGGCGATGCCCCACCTCGCCTCAGAGCATTAGAATTTCACGTGTCCATGTCCATTGCACTTCACCCTGCATCCAAGTGTGCACTCGGATCTTGCAAAGTGGCCCAAGACCAGGCTCTTTTCTTAGGGAGCTTCTGATGAAACTGACAGTCAGAGCTGCGTTCTCAGTCAGTATTCACTGGGCACCTACTGTGTGCCAGGATCTTAGGTCCCTTGAGCAAGGAGACCCTGGGAGATGGCTCCAAGGCTCCCAGGTAGTGTGATGCCTGTGAGGGGCCGGCCCTGTGGGGGCTGCAGGCAGCTTTTTCTGCCAGGACAGAGAGGAAGGAAGATGGATGAACAGGGAATTCCAGGTCCTCATCCAGAGCTGTGGTGGGGGCATGCAGGGCACTGGGCAAGGGAAACAGATGGGGAGGTCTCCCCAGAAAGCATGGCATTCGAGCTAGAACGTAAGCATGAGTGGGATTTTCCCAGGTGGAGGAGGGAAGGGCATTGCAGCCTGAGTGAACATCATGAGCAAAGGTGTCATGTGGGTGCAGGGCAGGGACATGGGTGTGACTGGAGTAGGTCTTGCACTTGGAGAGTCTCAGAAGAGGCAGCTGACAGCACTCCTGAGGGCAGTTGTAAGGGCCTTAAAGGGAAACCTGGGAATGTAGACTGGATCCTTGGTTGAGGTAGAGCCAGGAGTGGATGTGGTGGTGGGGATGTTGGCAGTGAGCAGGGACTTGGTCATTGAGAGTTTCTGAAAGGTCCCTTGTGGCCTTTTAAAGGAGAGATTGATGTCTACACAGGCTGGTCAGGAGGTGAGTGTTCAGGTGGGGGGATTTGGGGCCATGGAGAGGGGACACCAGTTCTTGGTCTATCCTGTGACAGGGTGCAGTCCTGGAGGTGGCACAGAGCACAGACTTCCTTCTGCCAGGCCACCTGTCCCACCTCCTCTCTTAGGGGCTGAGGTCCCGGAAGCCACATTCCTTAGCAGAGAGTTGTCCAGCCTGCACTTGCGCCTGTGCAGAGCTCACGGCCATAGAGATGCTTGAGGCACGATTCCTGTCTGGGTTGGGGCTCAGCCTGATTGTGAAAGGCCTACTTGTGGGTAGTCATGAGGTACTTGGTCATGACTGGAGCACAGGGCCTGCTGGGTGGGCTTCAGTGGGAGGTGCTGTTTAACCCCAGGCACTATAGGGTGAAGCAGTGGGATGAGCACTGGACATTTGGAACTCAGTGTTTGTTTCCCAGTAACTGGGGAAGGGATCTCTTCTCCTGGGTCCTCAGCATAACCTCTGTCCCTCAGTGGGGATGGTCTTGATGGCCTTACCTACAAACTCTCAAACATTCCTGTGCATCTGGGGACAAGGTAGGCACCTGGGGTGTCTACTGCAGGCCGCGAGTCCTCTGTCCCTCACCCCTCATGGTGACCTTGCATTGTACCCCCTCTACCAGGACTCTGTGTGACAACCTGAGGCGGGAGCGGGACAGGGCAGTGACCGAGCTGGCCGAGGCCCTGCGCAGCCTGGATGACACTCGCAAACAGAAGAATGACGTCAGCCGGGAGCTGAAGGAGCTCAAGTATGCTGGGGTGGGCGCCTGCCTGGGCTGCTCTTGTACAAGGTAGCGAAGTGCAAGGCCTGGCCATCTATCCCTTCTCTCTGCCTTATTATGTCAGTCTGTAGAATGGGTCCAAATGCTGGCTCCACATGGAGAGCTAATTAGAAATTCAAAGACCAGCAGAGAAGATGACAGTGGCCCTTTGCTGAGCACATGGAAGTGTGTACCATGTGCAGAGGCATATAGGAAGGAACATCCCTGCTCCCTGGCAGTCCATTTGGGGACAAACATGCATTGTCCATTCATTCATTCCCTCCCTCCCTCATTCATTCATCAACTCAATAAGGATTTACTACATGCCTACTCTCTATGGGTCAGGCCTGTGGGAGGCACAGGGGAGATGGCTGAGCAGGCCAACCAGGTCCCTGCCCTATGGGGGACACAGCACACAGAAGGAGACAGACCACAGGCAGGTCCATCAGAGAGATAAATATGTAAAGGAACAAAGTGATGACAGATTGTGGTGGTTTTGTAGGCGATTGTGACCACCACTCAGCAGTCTGTCCTACTGTGTTAGTTGGATGCCCATCTGGGAGAGACTGTTTGGGATGTCAGACAACCCCCTTCAGTGACAACAGTGTTCCCAGGGGTATCATCTAAAACCTGTGACTATAAGCAGCAGATTGAAAATGCAGAGATCAAAGTTTAAAAGAGAAATCGGCAGAGCGCAGTAGCCCAGAACCAGATTCTAGTCGAGAAGAGTGGCTCTCTGTCCATTCCAGGAACTTCCCATGGGATGGAGTGGGGAAGGACGGTGCGAGGCGCGTGGGTGCCAGTGTACAAGCTTTGCTCACTTGAGCTACGCCCTTCAGAAGGGAGTGCAGCTTCCCCTCCCACTCAGTAACACCTAACATCAGACAAGCCCCTTTATTGATTAGGTAAAAACCTAGAACCTCTGGGGCTTGAATGCTCTAAAGAAAATCTCAGAGGTTGAGGCAAAGTGATAGTCTTTCAAGTGATGGAATCAAATTGAGGTACAGCCTAGACCCCCTGAGGCTTCAGCGTGGGAGGAAGTTTCCATTTTAATTGTGCTGGAGTTGCCTGGACCACCTAAGGAAGTCAGGTTCCTTGGTTTGTTCAGCATATTTGTATTTGCATCTCCTTTCTGTTGAGTTCTCTCTCCCAGGGGTGCTGGTGATGGAGTCCACGCTGCTGCACAGGAAGCCCCCAGCCTGCAGGAGCAGCAGAGGTGCCCACTGGGAGGGAGAGACCGGTGCAGTCAGCAGTAAATGCAGAGCTTCAGGCTGCGCAGGGGTGGGCTGGGCTCCAGGCGGTGCCCAGGAAGCTGAGTAGCATTCTAGAGCTGGCCAGTGAGGGCCCAGCTCAGCCGAAAGTGTGGACCTGGGAGCTGTGCACTTGGGCGGAAAACAAGTCAGTCACCAGTGTGCCAGGAGCCCAGTGGGCAGGGCTGATGAGTTGGGAAGGTGGTCCGGGCCTAGGTTTTAGGAAGGAAGAGCATTATGTGCAAGTGACTGGGGGATGGGACAAGGGCTGATTGTTTTTCCATCCTCTTACCTGTGTCTTTCTGAGAGCTTAAGTTTTCATTTTGATCAAGTCCAGTTTATTGACTTTTTATTTTTTTATTTTGAATGGGTTCTGTTATGTATGAGAACCCTTAACCTCGCCCTAGATCACAAAGACTTTCCTCCTGTATTTTCCTTCTGAAAGTTTTATAGTTTATTTTTTACGTTTAAATCTGTGGTGCATTTTGAGTTAATTTTTATGTAAGGTGTGGTGTTCAGGTTGAGATTCCCTTTTTTGCCATGATGTCCAGCTGCACCATCATTAGTTGAAGACTATCCTTCCTCCATTCAGTTACTTCTGCACCTTTTGTCCTTTGCAGGGCTATTTCTGGATCCTTTCATCTGTTTCATTCATCTGTGTGTCTACCTTCCTGGCAGTGCCGCTCAGTCTGGAGTACTGTAGTTGTATAAAAAGTCTTAAAATTGAGTAGAGTGGTTTCTCCCACCTAATTCTTCATTTTTGAAATTGGTGTAGCTGCTCTGCTTTCTTCGCCTTCCCCTATAAATTTTAGAATATTCTTGTCTGTATCTATGAAAATCTCTTGCTGGCATTTTCGTAGGAATTGCATTAAACCTCTAGATAAATGTGAGAAGAATTTCTGAGTCTTTTAAGAAAAAACCCAAACAGTATAAAACCCCCCTGATATCCAAGCAGACTGGACCTGATACTTCAGATTTATTGGGAAGCTGGCATGAAGTACGAGGTGACAGCCCCATTGAACTTTCATGAGGGGTCCACCTGGTTTCCAGCTGTGACTTGGGTGGGGTGTTTCGCCTCACAGGGCCCTGGCCACGGCTCCCTCTCTTCGCAGGGAGCAGATGGAATCCCAGCTGGAAAAGGAGGCCCGGTTCCGGCAGCTGATGGCCCACAGCTCCCATGACTCAGCCATCGACACCGATTCCATGGAGTGGGAAACAGAAGTTGTAGAGTTTGAAAGGGAGACGGTGAGCTTTCTTCATGTCTTTTCTTCCATTTTGCTGACATGAAGACTTTGGATGAGGGAGAAAGGGAAGGACCCTCTTCCAGTGTCCCCCAGTGTCACAGTTGCTAGTTTGGAGGTTCGGCTTTTCCTCCCAGGATGCAAATGCTCCTTTCCCTGCACTTGTTCAAGCTGGGTTCCAGCAGGTTGGTTTTCTGTGTTGTGTGGTAGATGCTGGCGCAGGACATGGAATGAAGAGGGAAGAGCAGAGTCCCCAGGGGTGATGCTGGTGGGGACGTGTGTCTGCAGTGGCTGAGAGAGGCAGATTATAGCTGCTCATAGGCTGCATCTTGGGGACTACGTGCCCTGTCAGTCACAGTGAAGGGACAGTCCCACATTAGAGCGAGTGGCTTGGGGTTTAAGAGCCCATGTTTCTCATCACTGCTTTGTAAAGTGGCTGCTGCTGCTGCTGTTTTGACAGGAGGACATTGATTTGAAGGCACTGGGGTTCGATATGGCGGAAGGTGTGAATGAGCCTTGTTTGCCCGGGGACTGCGGCATATTTGTCACTAAGGTGGACAAAGGAAGCATTGCAGATGGCCGCTTACGGTAAGAGTTGAGGAAACCCAGGTTCTGAGGGAAGGTGGGGCCCTCTGACCCAATGAAAGGCCCTGGAGAGCCAGGCGGTAGTTAAATGAATGCATCCCTGGGTCTGAGGGATTCAGTCTGTCTGAGGCCTGCAGCTCACTGTGGCTCAGTTGGTTGAGCATCAAGCCATGCACTGAGAGGTTACCGGTTAGATTCCAGTCAGGGTACATGCCCTGTGGGCTCGATCCCCAACAGGGAGCGTGCAGGAGGCAGCCATCGATGGTTGTCTCTCATCAATGTTTCTCTCTCTCTTCTTTGTCTCTCTCTCTCAAATCAATTAAAAAAAAAAAAAAAGGACACTTTCTAACTCACAGTTGCCTGTGAACCTGACCTTTCTCCAGTCACCAGGTGCCCCCTTTCATGTCTCTGGGTAGAAAGGGGCTCAGGCTATGTGTGAGAGCATAGAATGTCTATTGTATGCTCATTCCATGAAATACCAATGATGAGAAAATAGCGCTTACTATATGCTCAGTACTGGTTTACGTACTTTTATAATTAATTCATTAATCTTCATAATCCTATGAGGTAGGTGCTGCCCCATTTTACAGATGAGGACACTGAGGCTCTGAGGGGTTAGGTCATTCAGCTAGTGAGTGGTAGAGCCAGGACTTGAACCAGGCAGTGTAGCTCCAGCACCTGTGAGTTTAACCATTTGACTGCCCTGGAAGGGGAAATCTTTCTGAATGTGTATGTGGGGCACCTGCTTTCTGGCACTTGGCTTCCCGGATGGGAAGAGCTGGTGCTCCCCCTGAGGCCTATGTTGACGCCGAGCCGGCCTTGTCTTCCTCAGGGTCAATGACTGGCTGCTGAGGATCAATGACGTGGACCTCATCAATAAGGACAAGAAGCAGGCCATCAGGGCGCTCCTCAACGGGGAGGGCGCCATCAACATGGTCGTGCGGCGCAGGAAGTCCCTGGGCGGGAAGGTGGTCACTCCGCTGCACATCAACCTGAGCGGACAGAAAGGTGTGTTTTCGGGTGCACTTCATTCCCAGGGTTGAGGCGCTGATGCTGCTTCAGTGCAGCCCATGTGCTTCCCTAGCGTGGGGCCATCTGGGTCCTGCTTGTCTCTGATTCACCAGACCAGATGTGACTGAGCCCCTGAGTGGCCTGGCTCGGGTGGGTGCTGGGATGGACAGGTCACAATCTCCCAACTTTGTAAGAGTATCTCCCATAGATGAGGTGGGGCCACCAGAGGGCCCTGCGACCTGGGCAGGGTTCACTGGGGACCGCCTGTGGTTCACAGACAGCGGCATCAGCCTGGAGAATGGAGTGTATGCTGCTGCTGTGGTGCCTGGGAGCCCGGCCGCCAAGGAGGGGTCCCTTGCCGTGGGAGACAGGATCGTGGCGGTAAGTCTCCAGGATGGGTTGTTCGCTGCACGTAGACAGGTTACAAATTCGGGAGTTGTGAACAAGACGTAATGAACACAGTTTTTAATATTCGCCTTTTTCTTTAAATGTGAACATTTAAATGTGATTTTTTCCTTCTGAGAGTATGTTTCTATTTATTGTAGAAAATTAGGAAGTACAGAAAAAGTTTAAGAAGGAAATAAGAATTCATCTTATTGCTGCCACCTATGGATAACCTTTGTTAACATTTTTACTGTATTTCCCTACAATCTTTATTCTATATATGAATGTATAGTTAGGTCAATTTAAAAAAAAATAGGTATCTATATGTGATTTTTTAAAGAAATCTTTTTTACCAAATATTTTATCTATTTCTTTTAAAATTTACTTTTTATTCCCAAAGACTCGTTTGCTGTAAAATTCAAGCAATAGCAAAATGTACAAAGTGGCAGTTCCTCTTTTCCCTTTAATCTTGCTCCTAGAGGTGATCTCTCCCCATTTATTTGGAAGATGTGCTCCCGGCTGGACCTTAGGTGCGCGTACAAATCTGTGTACACGGATAGGGGTTCTGGGTTTTGTTTGCTTTCCAAAATACAGTAGTGGAATCATCTTCTGTTATCCTGCAGTTTGCATTCTACATTGTGGGTACCCTTCCAAGTCGACCTTTATTGTTTTTGTCCGCCTCCCGGTGTTCTGCTGTTTGATTATCTATAGTTTACGTTGTTTGATTGATGGACATACGAGTTGTTTTCAGTTCTGCAGTTGCAAACAGCCCTGCCATAAACGTCACCTGTGTGCAGCAGCCGCTGTGGGGATACTTAGCAGCATCCCTGGTGACCAACCCCCGCCGTGCTGTGAGACTGCTGAGTCGGAGGGCATCACATTTGCTCCTTGTAAATAACTTTTTAACATTGAAAGCATATGCTTGTTCATGACACACACCCCAAATTCCAGTCCTGCAACAGGCACAGCAGCGGTAACTCCTCTCCAGTCTGGGTGCCCATCAATTAGTTCCACCCTGATGGCAACCGCTATTAACTTACTGTGTTTTCTTCCAGAAATATTCAAAACATGGATATCTTCTACTTAAAAAGCACACACAGATGGGATGATAGACTTAGCTGCTAGCCTTGTTTTTGCTTTAAACGCATGCCCCGCGGTTCTTCCTAGGCGTGTCTGGGTCGGTTCAGTAACTGCATGTTCCTTAGTGGTAGCAGCACAGCTGTTAGCCAGTCCCCCCGACAGATACTCAGGGCATCCTTGCCTTTACAAGCCGTGCTGCGTGGCCACTGCCGCATCCCTCCACGGGACCCACAGGGACCCATGAGAGTGTGCCACGGGGGAATTATTCCTGGGGCGGGGGAAGTGCTAGATCAGATAAGCATCTAACATTTGATATGACCTTCCCCTGTGTCCCCAACAGGTCATGGCCTTTTCAGTCCCACCTGCAGTGTGTGGGGAGCTCTTTGCTTCACATCTTTGCCACTGCTTTTCAGATTTTGGGAGCACCAGACTTTAAAAGCAGCATTGCCATTGTGAAAAATCTCAAGATGTGGGAAAGTAATAAAGGAAAAAACAACCGAATTAATCCACTACTCCAATATAATTCTTCTGCATATATATTTTAAACTTTTCACCTTGAAATAATTACATAAGTAATTATAATTCAGTAAATTACACTAAAAATAGATAAAGTTGCAAAGATAGTATAGGGAGGTTCTCTATACCCTTTACCCAGTTTCCCCTAATGGTTACATCTTACATAACTATAATATTAAAACCAGGCAGTTGACATTGATACAGTGTATGTGTTTAGTTCTGTGTCATTTTATCATGTTTAGGTAACCAAAAAAAAAAATGAAGACACAGAACTGTTCCACCGCCACAGTCTCCCTCATGTTACCAGTGTTACCCCCTAGAGGGACACCCACGCCCTGCTCCCCCATTCAGAACCCCTGGCAACTAATTTGCTCTCCATCTCTATAATGCGTCACCCCGAGAATGGCAGATAAGTAGAATCGTACAATGTGTGACCTTTTCAGGTCCGCTGTCCTGCTCAGCAGGGCGCGTGTTCCTTCTCGCTGCTGGCTGTGTGTTCCGTGGTATGGGTGCAGCCTGGTCTAACCGGTCACCTACTGCACATACGCTTTTTCAAAGACTGGGGCACGTCCGAGAGAGGTGTGGGCAGAAATTCAAGCGTAAGCGGTTGTGATGTGTCTTAGTGAACCGTGACGATACTCAGCTCATGTGGTACTTTTTCGTTTACAAAGGCCTTTCACTCCATGGCCATGTTTTTCAGTCTCCTCCCGCCCCTGGGGGCACACAGTTTATCTTCCATTTAGGCATGAAGGAGTCTGAATCCAGGTCCAGCATCACACAGCAGGAAGCAGAGCCTGCTGTCCCCCCAGTTTCCCTGGAAGCCATGGTGGCCTGGTCCCAGTCAGATATGCTCCTTCCTATATGGTGATTTTATGGCTGTGTGTTGCATGCTCCTCAGAAGCCCTTTAACTGAATTGCAGAGGCCTTACTGGGGAGGGTCTTTCTCTCCTTTGCCAGCTTCAGACTTGGGGACCTTACAGAGCCAGGCCCACGGTCCAACTTGGGCTGGCAGGTGGGCAGAGCCCTGGTCTTGGCGGCCGGCCTGACAAGGTCTCTGTTTGGCCCTAGATCAATGGCATTGCACTGGACAACAAGTCTCTGAATGAGTGTGAGTCTCTGCTGCGTAGCTGCCAGGACTCCCTGACGCTCTCCCTCCTGAAGGTAAGGGTCCCGCCCGTCCCTTTCCTGTGCTTGCTGTCTGGGGCAGGCGAAGCCCCAGCTCCGTGTGCCTGACCCTCTTCTCGTGTCACTGGGACCCTTGGAAAAGGGTCCTAATTTACAAGTGCCAGGTGTGCGTGAACCCTGACCGGAATCTGGTTTAAAAACAAAAAACAGCTATGGAGACATTTTGGGGATAGTGCGGTGCTTTTGAATCTAGATTGAATAATTAGTTCATTTTAGGGAATTGCTAATATTCCTGGGTATAATGACAGTATTGAGGTTACATAGGAGAATGGCCTCATTTGGGGGAATACGTGATACAGTTGTTAGGGGTGAAATGTTGTACTTAAAACTTTAAAATGTTCTGCAAGATTGACACATGTAGGCAATTTTTAAAACATTGTTAAACCTAAATGGTGGGTTTATAGGTATTTACTTGTACTTTTCTATCAGCTTTTCTACATAATTGAAAAGACTGATAATAGAAAGTTGGAAAAAATAGGCCTATCCACTTCATTAAGCAAGTTTTTTAAAATTAATTCTTTTAAAATTAATAGCCTTTTCGGGAACAGTTTTAGGTTTACAGAAGAGTTGAGCCAGTGTCGAGAATTTTCATATCTCCCCTCCCCCCTCTGCTTCCCCTGCTACTAACATCTTGCATTAGTGGGGTTCATTTGTCATGATGTTAACACATTAGTATTAACTAAAGCCCACAGTTTACATGAGGATTTTCTCTTGGTGTTGTACATTCTATGGGTTTGGACAAATGTGCAATGATGTGTACTTGCCGATACAGTATCATACAGCACAGTTTCACTGTAATGAAAATCCTCTGTGCTTCCCCATTCACCCCTTTCTCTCTCACACCATCCCTGGAAACCATTGATCTTTTCACTGTCTCTAGTTTTCTCTTTTCTAGAATATCGTAGAGTTGGAATCGTACAGTACGCAGCCTTCTCAGATTGGCTTCTTTCATTTACTAATGTGCATTTAGTTTCCCCCATGTCTTTTCATGTCTTGATAGCTCATTTCTTTTTTTCTTTTTTTAAATATATCTTTATTGATTTTAGAGAGAGGAAAGGAAAGGAAGATAGAGATAGAAACATCAATGATGAGAGAATCGTCATTGATCGGCTGCCTCCTGCATACCCCCAACTGCGGATCGAGCCCGCAACCCAGGCATGTGCCCTGACCGGGAATCAAACCCTGATCTCCTGGATCCTAGGCCGATGCTCAACCGCTGAGCCACGCCCGGCTGGGCATAGCTCATTTCTTTTTATTACTGAATGATATTCCATTATGTGAATACCATAAGATATGTATTTTAAGTGATGAATCTTTTTTTATTTAATAACTTAAAAAGTATGCAGGACATTATCCAGGTGATTTCAGAAAGTACTCAAGGTCAAGAGCACTTAGGGCTCTCCAGCGGGTTCACAGTGACCAGGGCATGGGAAAGCCCCCCGTCAGGGAGATGTGTACATGCGTGTGCATGCATGTGTGTGTGTTTGCATGCCTGTATGTGTGTGTGTGTCTGCCTGCTCTCTGGGGTGTGTGTGGCCTGTTCCTGACCATTGCTCTGCCTGCAGGGGCATTGTCAGTGGCAGCGGCAGGTTCTGTGGTCTTTGCTTTCTTTCTCACTCCTGCGGTTCCTATGTAGGTGTTTCCTCAGAGCTCCTCATGGAGTGGCCAGAACATCTTTGAGAACATCAAGGACTCTGATAAGATGTTGAGTTTCCGAGCCCACGGCCCAGAGGTCCAGGCTCAGAACAAACGGAACTTGATGCAGCACAATAACTCCACGCAGACGGACATCTTCTACACGGACAGGCTGGAGGACAGGAAGGAGCCGGGCCCCCCAGGAGGCAGCAGCTCCTTCCTGCACAAGCCGTTCCCTGGGGGACCCTTCCCAGCCTCCCCCCAGACGTGTCCCAGCGCCTCTGAGCGTAGCCTGAGCTCCTTCCGCTCAGATGCCTCTGGGGAGCGTGGCTATGGGCTGGCGGATTCGCGGAGCCGGCGGCCACTGCTGCCCTTCGAGACTGAGGCTGGTTCCTGCGGGGCGACCGAGGCTCCCCTGGATAAGGCCGAGCCCGAGAGCCCCAACAGTGGCGGGACCTGGCCCAAGGCCGTGCTTAGCTCCACGGCAGGGCCCGAGAAGCTCTCTGTTTACAAGAAGCCAAAGCAAAGAAAGTCCATCTTTGACCCTAACACATTCAAACGCCCCCAGACGCCCCCCAAAATAGACTACCTGCTCCCAGGCCCTGGGCCTGCTCATTCCCCCCAGCCCTCCAAGAGGGTGGGCCCGCTGACGCCCCCAAAACCTCCCAGGAGGAGTGACTCCATTAAGTTCCAGCACAGGCTAGAAACCAGCTCTGAGTCAGAGGCCACTCTGGTGGGCAGCTCCCCGTCCACCAGCCCCCCGAGTGCCCTGCCCCCCGACGTGGACCCTGGGGAACCCATGCACGCCTCACCTCCTCGCAAGGCCAGGGTCCGCATTGCTTCCAGCTACTACCCTGAAGCGGATGGAGACTCCTCCTACCTGCCTGCCAAGAAGTCGTGTGATGAGGACCTCACGTCCCAGAAGATGGACGAGCTGGGCCAGAAGCGTCGCCGCCCAAAGTCTGCCCCCAGCTTCCGGCCAAAGCTCGCGCCAGTGGTGATTCCTGCTCAGTTCCTGGAGGTAGAGCCAACGTTGGGGTGGGGGTGGGAGTGGGGGGTGGGTGTGGGAAGGGGTAGTTGGCGTGAGAGCACCCCAGTGCCTGCATCGGTGTCGCCAGGCTTGTGCCTGGCCCTGGCTCCTTTGCTCTGAGCATCTACCCGAGGGAGGGGGAGGGGTGGCAGGTGGATGCCAGTGGGAAGCAGCCCTCCTTTGGAGATTGGAGCGTAATGTGGGATGTGCACATTACTGGGGATGTGACACCAAGAGAGAAGCACATTCTTGGGCGTAGCATTTAAGTTGCTTATTCAACGAGAAGCTTTTGAAACTGCACAACAAAACCAGGTGACATGGACCTGCCTTGAGGGGTTTGAGGAGAGAAGATCAAACTCGTGAATCTGTCAGGCAGCTGCAGGACAGGCTGGCTTGTCATTGTGGGTGCTGTAGTCATTTACAGAAGGGAGAGGTTGCTGTGAGCAGGAGAACAAATCCATGCTGCTCTGCAGACAGCTTCACACAGCTCTGATGCACACTTGGTCCACCTTCTACACACACATACAACCTCTGCTTATTTGAAAGAACAGAACCTTCCTCTGTGGCTTTCTTCCAGAGTATTTTTTAGGAAGTTCTTCCCTTCCGGGTGTGTAAGGCAATTCAAGTGAGCAATGACATCTCCCCGACCATCACTTCGTGTCCAAGTGGGAGGAGCTAGTGCATAAGAAACATAATTGCTTGCAAACACCTATGGGTTTCCCTGTGTCCAGCCACCCCCTCTTGCTTTGGTTCTACAGGAGCAGAAGTGCATCTCAGCCAGTGGAGAAGTCTCCCCAGAGTTCCAGGAGTGGTCCCCTTACTCGCCAGGGCACTCCAGCCGGCACAGCAACCCCCCACTCTACCCCAGCAAGGCATCTGTGGGTGAGTCAGCTGGGCAGGGCTGGGAGGAGGAGGGTCTTTGTAGACCCACAGGACCGCCCAGTTCCTGGGACAGTGGAGGCCATCATTTTAAGGAGCAGCTGTGTGTCCTTAGCCCAGAAGTCCAAAGAGCTAGCAATTGCTGCTTCCCTGTCTGGAGTGACATTTAGTTTTTTGTCAGTGACATTTCTTAGGTTTGCAAAGTGCTTTCTCCCCATAGCGGCCTGGGAAATAGGAAGCATCAAAGAGAACTCTCCCATTTTACAGATGGAGAAAGGCCAGAGGCTTGCACAGGTCTGGGGCTGGCTGGGTGCTTTGGGAAGCTGGTTCTCACCCAGCCCATTTCTAGGCACCGTTCCCCGGAGTATGACCCCGAGCACCACTGTGAGCTCCATCCTGAGGAACCCCATCTACACTGTGCGTAGCCACAGGGTTGGCCCTTGCAGCTCTCCACCCGTCCCCAGAGAGATCGGCCCCCAGGTTTTGCATCCCAGGTATGTGAAGTCACCCCACACCTCCCTGTACCCTAGCCATCCAAGCCTGCCTGGCCATAAAGCCACCGGTGCTTCAAGAGGCTCATGGACAGAGAGGCTTCCTTGCGTAGCTGGGAAGGGGCTGGTTTCAGCAGCTCTGAGACCCCAGGGAAAGTGAACGTCAAGGATGCTCTCTTGGTTCATTAATATGAAGCTTGAAAAGGTAGTTAAGGAAAGATGATAGTGATGGTAGCCAAATGCTTCGTTGCTCACGTGCCAGGCGCTGTGCTCAGACCTTTATAAATATCTCATTTAATTGCCACAGCAACCCTAGGTGCTAAGGACTGTTGTCTCTGTTTTATATCGCTAAGGAAACTGAACCTTAAAAAGTACTCACTTTCATTCATTCATTCATTCATTCAATTATTTGACAAGTTTTATTGAACACCTACTACGTGCCATGGACTGTTCTAGCTCCCGGGGGATATGATGGAGAACTCAATAGACAAGTTTCTTCTTATGTGGCGTTTGTGTTCAAGTGTGGGAGGCAGGCAGAAAAACGTGACCAGAGTGATACCAGATGGTGCCAAGTAGCTCTGAAAACCATGAAACAAGGTGATGAGCCAGGCTGACTTGGAAGAGGGGGTAGAGTTAGATTGGATGGTCGGGAGGCCCCCTGGTGCGGGTGCTGCTGTGATCAAAAGGCTGAGAAGAGGCCAGCTGCACAAGACCTGGGGCAGAGTCCCCAGGGAGGAGGGCTGTGTGTGCTCCAGCTCAGGCACCTGACTGCAGTGTGATGGGCTCTTAGGACAGAGAGGGGGAGCTTGACAAAGGTACGGTGAGTCAGGAGGTGAGCCCAGACCATGGGGCACCCATCCTGCAGGTCTGCAGGGGTAATAGAGAGTTTGAGTTTTATTCTGAGTGCAGGAGAGACCACCAGAGGGTTGCAGGCAGGGAAGAGAGGGAGTCTCGTGCCATTAGTAAAGGATGTCTTTGGGCCTGACAGCAGGCCAGCTGAGCGGGTGATGCCTGGCCCTCTGCCCTCTGGCTTCTAGGCACATTCTCCTGAGTGAGGCTCATGGTTCCCTCTCCAAGGTCCTCTCTCCATCTAGCCTCTCCCCACTCACCCCCCAAGAAAGGCTTCCTCTCCCTGGCCCACCCAGGACTCAGAGCCTCTGTTTTCCCTGTAGAAACCCTACGTCCGGTGAGCCCGACACAGCTGAGGCTGAGTGAATGGGCTGCTCCTGCTCCGTTTGGCCCCTTCTACCACATGCAGGGCCCTCATGGGTGCCCGCTCTGGGCATGGCTGCGGGCAGGCTGCTGCCCTCAGCTGACAGCCAGTGGCTTTAGGGCCTCCCTTCTGCTGGCTGAGGAAGGGAGGCCTTGCCCAGGCCTGCCACTTGTGTTTCTCCCCAGGGGCTGTGTCCGGTCCTGGCCCCTCACCTGTTTGGTTCTCTCGCAGTGTCCAGCACCAGGGACGCCTGAGCCTGGATCTGAGCCACAGGGCCTGCAGCGACTATTCTGAGATGAGAGCTTCCCATGGGTCCAACTCACTGCCCTCCAGTGCCCGCCTTGGTAACTGCACCACTAGAACCTTCTCACAGTAGCAGGTCCCTGGCCTTGTCCATCTCCGCCTGCCTGCGTCATCACGCCTGACCGCCTGGTGGCTTCCCCACACGGCTCCTCCCCTCCAGGGCTGAGGGAGCCTCCGCACTGCACGTTTCCTTTGGCCGTCCATTGTGTCTTTTCGCTCTCCCTAGTGGCCATGTGGTAGTTCCTGGTGACCCCTTGGCCCAGGAGCCCTGCTCCCTGTCCGCGAGCTTTCGGTCATTCTGGGGGATTCTGTATTGCTAACCACTTACGGGAAATGAAGCCCAGAGCAGAGTCTGGCACCTACCCCATAGTGGCAGGGCCCCAACCTGTGAGAGCAGGTGAGCACCTGCCTCTTTCTCTTGGGTTGCTTCCCATGTTCTGAGGCAAAAGTTGAGATTTGTGTGATTTTGTTCTGGAGCAGGCTCGGCCTGCACAGTTTATTCAAATACTGGTGTTAAGTATCTGCTTTTCTTGCCTGTTCCACATTGAGGCCCTTGGGGATAAATGGCATGGCCCTGCTTTGCACTTTGTCACGACTGTGCATCTTTCCTGACCACTAGAAGGGGTGAGGGGTGGTGTCTGCTCATAGGCCTAAAGTTCTGTCCCCTTGTGGAACCACAGGGTCTTCAAGCAACTTGCAGTTCAAGGCCGAGCGCATTAAAATCCCGTCAACACCAAGATACCCGCGGTCTGTTGTGGGCTCTGACAGAGGTGAGGACTCAGCATGCCCTTCCCCTCCACTGTTCATGTTGACCTCTCGGGGGAGGGTCTGGGCAGGGCTCTGACTGCCTCCCCATTCCAGCCAGTCTGTAAACACTGAGTCCAGCCTCTGTCTAGTGATGTAGGGATAGAAAGGCCCTATTGAACCCAGCATCTGAACTCAGGGCTGTGTGCTGTGGCCATGGCACGGGCCAGAGTCTGGATCATGTTTCTCTCTGGGTCTTGGCTGCTGAACTGAGATGCAAGGTCGAGGCCCATGTTACCCCACACCTTTTTCGGCAGGTTCGTTGTCTCATTCTGAATGCAGCACACCTCCGCAGTCACCCCTCAACATCGACACCCTGTCCTCTTGTAGCCAGTCCCAGACCTCAGCTTCCACGTTGCCTAGAATTGCAGTCAACCCTGTGGCCCTTGGTGAGCGGAGAAAGGACAGGTGAGCATGACCTGGGCGTCTGCTGGGCACAGTGATGGGAAGCACATCCCCACAGCGGGGCAGGGCTCAGTCAAGGAAGGCGCTTCTTGGCAGAAGCAGCAGGAGGTGGAGTTCCAATTGAGTTGACCCTGGCGCGAGGCCACTCTTGTTTGGGTCACCTAGCATTCACTGATGTGTTGCTCCAGCAACCTGTCTTCTCAGCCACAGCATATCCTCGATATTGTTCCGTGTCAGTCAATCCTGGTATCATTTGTAACGGCTTCATGGTGTCTATTGTATGGCTGTTATGATTCAGTTACCTGCTCTTTTTTGAGATAGATGTGTTGCTTGGAGTTGGGACAGAGGAAATGGTATTCAATGGGGAATGAGGACCCCTAAACCAGGAACTAGCTCTGCTGCCCAGCAGGCTGGCCTGAGCGGGTGGCCTGCTCCTGGCTCTGGGCCTCACTACCATCTTCCTCAGCTGGGGCATGAGGGAGGTGTTGGGGTGGTTGCTCACTGAGGGTTCTTACAACTCTAAACTGCCTGGCACTCTAATATGTGTTGAGTCTCAAAGTGGTGGAGGGTGCAAGCCCGGGGCCGATGCATCTGAGTCGGACAGTTAAGGGAGGCATTGCAGAACAGGTGAGTTTGGGAAGAGGAGAACGCTTTGGAGGGCAGGAGGGGAGAAGCAACAAGTCAAGAAGGATTTTTATCGCAGCATCTGAGAGTACTGGGCTCTGAGCAGCGAGGATGCAGCCTGAGGCCCACTGAGCTCCAGCGATTGCTGTGCCTCTGGGTGGCGGGGGTGGGGTGGTTCAGGGCCTGCCCTTCGCCTGCACTTCTGGATCCACCCCCACCCCTGGGCTCTGGAGGGCAGCCCAAGGAGATGGGTCTCCTGCTGGTCCTACCTGGGCCTTTGGCCGTGATTTTGTCCTGATAGGAAGAGCTCAGGGCAGCATGAAATGCAGTCACTTGGCTGTGTTTCTGTCTGTTGTGTTCCAGGAGTCTGTGGTTGTCTTCCTTCTCCGAGCATCCCTCTCTTTCTAACCTTTCGCACCTTCCAGATGTCTTCACCATCACAGATCCCTCCTGAGACTGCCCGTGGCTGCCAGGCCCAGGTCCTCCTCCCTGAGGAGTCTGAGGTTGGCCTGATTTGAGGCCCCCGTCTGAGCCCCCTGGTGCCCTTGGCACGTGATCAGCTCCCCTCCAGCCAGCAAGTGCACGGTTGCTGCCTTACTCTGAGCCTCCCTGCTCCCTTTTTAATGGCTTGGATTTGCAATAGCTTAATTTCTGTGATCATTTTACATCACTCTGTGTACTGGTAAATATAAAAACTGATACTTTATATTGTCTCTTCTTGGGTGGATGTCATCCCAGAAGCCATTTTTTTCCTCCAAGGGTATCTTTAGACCCCACTGGGGGTTTGTAAATCTCACATTGTAAGGGGACTCTCCTCACGCTGTGAAAATCTTTGCTTTTCCCATGTATATCAGTATTTATAGTTCAGTTGAACCACTCTCTGTGTCTTTGTGTCTGGGTGCCTCCGTGTCCATTTGGAGTGTTGTGTTTGTATAGCATGAGGTTGTGGGAATGTGTATCACTGTCATACAAGGTGGATCATCCTGTTCCCATCCAGCTGTGCCAGTGTAGGGGCATCGGGCACTCCCTAGCCCTGTCTGCATAGCTGACTGCATGCCTCGCCTCAGATCTTCCCAAACCCTTCCTTTAGGCCCAAATCCCAAAATTGTTGTCTCTTCCAAGGCCCTACATGGAGGAGCCTCGCCACGTGAAGCTGCAGAAGGGCTCGGAGCCGCTGGGCATCTCCATTGTGAGTGGAGAGAAGGGCGGCGTCTACGTCTCCAAGGTGACCGGGGGCAGTATTGCTCACCAGGCTGGCCTTGAGTATGGAGATCAGTTACTTGAGGTAAGTGGGAGCCTCTGTTCTGTGGAAGAATGATGCTCCCACATTCCCATCCCTGCCGTCAGCGAGCCCGCTCTGGGTGTTTCCTAGTTCAATGGCATAAATCTGCGGAGTGCCACGGAGCAGCAGGCCCGGCTCATCATCGGGCAGCAGTGTGACACCATCACCATCCTGGCCCAGTACAACCCACACATGCACCAGCTCAGCAGCCACTCCCGGTCCAGGTGAGGGCCTGCACCTCCAGGGACCCTCCGGGCTGGGGAGGTGACGGGTGCGGCAGGTGCACGGCTCACCCTGGGGAGACCCAGAGTGCCAGCTGCGAGTTCTGGGCATTCTGTTGCCATAAGAGGAGAGTTGACTAACCTTGGATTTTGGAAGAAGGACATACTAGAGGGAAGATGTCTTCTCTTGAGATAGGGGTGGAAAGAGATGGCTGGGGCCCCCTGTGCCGCAGGAGGCTCCACACCTGGGGTGTGGTAGCCAGGCCCTGGGGTGGGATTCACACACAGCCCCTGTCCACGAGCAGACACTGCTGGTATTTGCCTTTATGCTGTGGGATGTAGGGCAGATGAGGGAGGGGGAAGACATGCCCCTGCCACTCAACCCTGCACAGCTCAGTGAAGGGGGGACAAGACGCACAGCGGAAAAGGGACAGCAAATTTGTGTGTCCCCTAGACCAACACCTTCACAGAGGATCCCGAGCTGAGGACAGGTGAGGAGAGGACAGGCAGATTCTGCAGGGGGCATGACCCGAGCCCAAGCTCCCAGGGTATCCGCCCTTCTCAGGATGCAGGGTCGGGTAACCTGGTCCCTATTCACAGCCCAGCCCTGCTTCCCACCGGAGGAAGCGGCTCCGGCTGCCGGGGCCTGTGAGCTGCTCTTTATCCTTCCTGTCCTATATCCCCAGCTCCCACCTGGACCCTGCCAGTACCCACTCCACTCTCCAGGGCAGCGGTGCTACCACCCCGGAGCATCCCTCTGTCATCGACCCGCTGATGGAGCAGGATGAGGGTCCTGGCACCCCCCCGACCAAGCAGAGTGCCCCCAACTCCAGGTCAGCAAATGCGTGCTGTGAGCCTTCCCCCATGCACCTCAGTGAGTGGGGTGGTCCAGGTGGGTCATTGTCATGGCCTGAGCACATCCTCTGAGAGGCGTGGGCACTGGACAGGGTGTCACTCTGCTGCAGACCACACAGCAGGCTACCAGGATCTGGGGTGGGGAGCACACCTTTCTTTTTTCCCTTCCTTCTTCCTGCCCTTTCCTGCTTTCTTTTTCTCTCTTGTACATATTAGGATGGACAGTAAAGGTGGCAATGGAGCAGTCAGGAGTGTGGCAGGGAATGGCGACAGCTAAGTCAGAACGTTCAGGATGAGCAGGGGTTAGGTGTGCAGAGGGTGAGTGTGGAGAGCAGTCAAGAGGAGCAATCAGCCTTCCTGTGGGCAGGTGGAGGCCTGGCACACGTAGGAGCTGGAGGGGAAGACGGGGAGAGGGCCACATGACCAGGACATGCAGTCCTGCACGGAACCGTGTCCCTGTCGTGGTGGGGCCTCGACCAAGTCCTCTCAGCATGAGGCCACTCTGCATCCTTTGCACCAGAGTCTGTCACGTTGGAACTTATCTGCAGCACACTGAATCCACCTGGCTTTTCCCCTGAAGTCCCTTTCATCAGGCTCTGCTCCTGTCCCCTTTCCTGCACTCTGCCTCTTGCCAGCGTCCTAGCCTCCCTCACTGCACTCTGAGTTCCCTGATGGCAAGGGGTTCTTCATTGTGGTTTAGCTCAGTCCCTGGGCCGTAGAAGCCACTCAGTAAACATGTGCCACATGGGTTGTGTTCTGGTCAGTGGGACTGGCTCTCACTTTCCTCAGGCAGAACAAGGTTGGGAAAGCAAGTACCATCCAGGTGGGAGAGGCACAGCCTAAGGCATGTGGTAGACAGCTGGGCCGGAAAGCAGGGGCTTTGATTGCCGCTCTGTTTCAACTGACTTTGTGACTGGGGGCCCATGTTTTCACCTCTGCCAACCCTCAGCATCCTGCCTATAAGCTAACTCGCTAGTACTGGAGTCGGCGATGGGACCGCCTCCCAGCTCCCTTGCCTCTGAGCCCTCAGGAGACGTGGGAGCAAGCGGAAGCAGGGCCTCTGCCACTGTTTTGTTGTCTTTGTGCCCCCTCCCTCCCTGTGTGTAATGAAGGAACTCCATTTTTCTCTTGAAAGGACTGTGGGAGATGCCAACAAGAAACCCCCAGAACCACGAGTTGTCTTTGTCAGAAAGTCCCAGCTGGAGCTTGGAGTGCATTTATGTGGTGGGAACCTGCACGGGGTGTTTGTGGCCGAGGTGGAGGATGACAGTCCTGCCAGGGGCCCCGACGGCCTCGTGCCAGGGGACCTCATCCTCGAGGTGAGTTCTGAGCTGCTGAGTGGCAGGCCAGGCCCCTCTGTGTGCATATCAGGCTTCCTGCATTCTCAGGGACATAGGAGGAGGAGAGGCTGCCAGGACCCTCTGGGAACATCACAGGGAGGCGGGCAGGGCCCCGCTTGGGTGCCGGCATCTGGAGGGAAGGTGCTCTGCTCTTGCTGGCAGCAGGACTCTGATCTGCTGCAGTGTCATCCGCTTCCCACGGGTCTCCTGTCTGATGGGGAGCTGGTTTGTAGGCACTGAGAAATGCACGTGGCCTAAGCAAGGTCAGGTGTGGCATTACTTGCTGGGGGACAGAGTAGGGTTTCTCCTGGGCCACAAAAAGAATAAGAACACCAACTGTGTACTGTGAGGTATGGGTCCCAGTTTCAAGGACCCCCCTCTTGGTGGGGGATGGCACATTTCCATCCTGCTGTGGAGGGCAGAGTGGAAACTGGGCAGATGCCTTGGCCCTGCCTGGAAAGGGGAGGCAGGCAGCTTCTTGGTTAAGGGATGCTGAATCTACACCTTATCCCACAATCTACCCCTCATGGGTGCCCAGACTGCCCTGGCTTCTGCCCCCTGACCCTGGTTCCCCGTCCCTGGGCAGTACGGCAGTCTGGACGTGCGCAGCAAGACGGTGGAGGAGGTCTATGTGGAGATGCTGAAGCCCAAGGATGGCGTCCGCCTGAAGGTGCAGTACCGCCCAGAGGAGTTCACCAAGGTCAAGGGCCTGCCTGGCGACAGCTTCTACATCAGGTGCTGGTCCCGGGGGTTCCAGGGATTCGGGGCCAGGGGAGGGACTTTCGATGGAGACTGTTCCATCAGAACAGTGTCTCTGTTCTTGCCCCAAAGGTTGGGGCCGTGATCATTACGTGGGCCCTAAGCTGCAAGCTCTTGGCAGGATGCTTGTGGCTTAGAAAAAACCCAGAGGACTTGCAGGGCCAGATGGGCTCCCTCTTTAGGGTTTGGGGCCTGGGGGATTTTGAGGCTGCAGAGCCCCATTTTCCTGTGGGCTGCCCTCCTCTCCCTCCTTTCTCTGACCCAGTTCTGCCGATCCCTCTGCAGTGTGTCCACAGTGCCTCCAAGTACTGCCTTGAAATGTTGGGGGAATGGGCATCTGGCAGTTTCTAGGGGGTGCTCATAGCTTCCTTCCTGTTCTTGAAGATCTGAGGCCACAAAAAGAATACAAGCACTGGTCAACTGTGTACCAGGAGGTGTGGGTCCCTGTCTCTAGGACCCCCTCCTTGGTGGGGGATGACCGGTTTCCATCCTGGGGAGTTCCCGTCTGCAGGAACCACTGTTTTTGACTCAGGAGGGAGACAGATGGAAAGGCTCATGTGGAAGGGTAGACACGGCCTTGGTCCCTGGTAGGAAGTTGTCTGTCTGATGGGCTTGAGGCAGCCTTGTCCCCACGGAGCCCAGTCTCGGGGAGGAAAGGCAGCTTCTTTGTCCTGTTATGTCAAGCCCGGGCTCCCTTCTTTGGGAACCACCACCAAGATGAGGAGACAGCAGGTCCTGATCATAGTCTGGAAAAGCGCAGAGCGGGGGGACCGACGCGGGAGCCTGGCTGCCCGGGTGTGCGGCCTGATCCCCTCCCTCTGTTGCCTGGCCCAGGGCCCTGTATGACCGGCTGGCAGAGGTGGAGCATGAGCTGAGCTTTAAGAAGGACGACATTCTCTACGTTGATGACACCCTGCCCCAGGGCACGTTTGGGTCCTGGATGGCCTGGCAGCTTGACGAGAATGCACAGAAGATCCAGCGCGGGCAGATCCCCAGCAAATACGTGTACGTGCTCTTTGCGGGGGGCTCGGGGTCGGACGGGGGCACCTTGCACTGTCCCCAGGGGGGAGGACTCATCCTGCTACTCACCTTGGCTTCCGCTCTGTCCGTCTTCCGAAACCGCTTGTCTGAAAACCTGCTCCTGGCGTCAGTGCCGTGCACACGTCAGCCCTGTGCAGAAGCACGCTGGTGACTGAGGAGACACGGCTTTTTATATTTTTAACAGATGTATTGAGATACAATTCACATACCATGCAGTTTACTCGAAGTGTACTATTCACGGCTTTTAGTATATTCACGGATATATGCCACCTTCCCCACAGCCAGCTCTAGAACATTCTCATCACCTGAGAGGCCCGGACCCTTCAGCGATCCTGCTTTGCGCTCTGTCTCCCCTGCCCCCGCCCCCGTCCCAGGCAACCCTGAATCTCCTCTCTGTATCTGTAGATTTTCCCGTTCTGGACGTTAGCGTGATGGAGTCATATAGCTGTGGCCTTTGGTGCCTGGCTTCGTTAACTTAGCGTAATGTCTCTGAGGTCTGTGCACGTTGCAGTGCATATCAGCGCTTCCTTCCTCCACGGCAGGGAGCATGACTCGTATTGCCTACGACTGAAGGCTGTCTTAGTTCCCGGACACCCATCTGAATGTAGAATTTGGCCTGCTCTGAGAGCTTGCCCCCGGCACTGGGGCTTGTGTCACCCCCGCAGCGGTGGTTCCAGTGTCCTCGGTGGCGTGGGTGGGTGAAGGATCCATGAGACTTTCAGAGGAGTGTTGGAGGAGCTTGGACTTCCAGCCCTCGCCCTCCTCATGGGCAGGCGGGGCGGGAGATGTCCCGTCCCAGCACTGCCGTCTCCTGTGACTGCAGGATGGACCAAGAATTCTCCAGGAGGCTCAGCATGTCCGAAGTCAAAGATGACAGCAACGCCTCAAAGACGCTGTCAGCGGCTGCACGCAGATCCTTCTTTCGAAGAAAACATAAGCACAAACGCAGCGGGTCCAAAGATGGCAAAGACCTCCTTGCCTTGGACACCTTTTCCAATGACTCCATTCCACTCTTTGAAGGCAAGTGGCTGAGTTCACTTTTCTAATGGGCTCTCAGGATTGGGTTTGCTGTTGACCACAGAATCCTCCCAACAATGGCTTAAACAAGATAGAGGTTTACTTTGCTTTTGCACAGAAGTAGTCTAGAGTTAGGTATCTGGGTTGGAATGGTGGCTCTACTGTCTTCAGTCTACCGTCTCTAGGCTCTAGGATGTGGCTTTCATCCTCAAGTTCTGCCCGTGGTCACCACGTGTCATTGCAGCTCCAGCCATCACGTCCATGTCCTGGCAGCAGGAAGGAGGAAGGGGCAAGGCAGAGTGTGTCCCAGCTGAGTGTACCTCTTTCAGTAGCTCACCCAGAAACTCCACCCTGCAGCTTCTTACATTTCATTGGCCACTCGCATGTGCAAGAGAGCGGAAAGGGCAGGATTTTAGTTGACACATCGCTGGCCTCCAGTAACACAGGTTCTGTAAGGAAGGACAAGTATTGAGTGAGCAAAATGCTTAGTGCATTGCTTCTAGGTTTTTTGGGGGTTATTACAGGCTACTTGGTGGTGACCATGGACCAACAGTCTCTGCAGATCTTTCCTGGCCTCACTTTTATGTCCATTAGTGATTTTTACGATCCTCCCAGGGCTGGGTGCTGACGGGCCTGGAGTTGCATATTAGGGAGTTGGACATCCCCTGGGAGGTTGCCCTTGAGGAAGGGGCATGTTTGTCCTGTAAAGCAGGAGGTGCTTGTGCATGTTGCTCCTGCAACCCAGAATGTGTCCACTGTCCCTGGAACGGGTGCCCTTCTGGGTGTGGAGGTGGCAGTGAGCAGCAGAGGGTAGGACAGCCAGTTTCCTCCTTCCCTCCCTTCCTCCCCTCCTTCCTTATGTTTTAAATTAAGGCCTTAGGCACAGTGAGTTGAGTGAATCCTACCTTTGTTCATAGCTGACTGTCACTCTGCGTCGGGACAGGGGTTGGCCCGCTGCCTGCCTGCTGAGACGCTTCTTACGCTGTAAAATGTGAAAGGAAGGCCTTTACAGTTACTTGATTTTGCCTTTCAGCCTTTAAAAACTAAAATATTTACCATCTTAACAGAAAAAGTCTGCTGACCTCTTGATTATGGCAAGGGTTTCTCACTTATTTTTTTGGTTCTTTTATTTCTTTGATCTCCACTTTCAGAACCCCCATTTCCTTTCTCCCACTTTCTCCCCTAGACACCGTCTCTGGTACAGTTGCTCTGTGTTCTGTGGATACATAAATATCTCGGAAAAATGGCCATTTGTCTGTTCCTCCTTTTAGCTCGTCAGTTGCTTTTTGAAGTTGTCTTAAGGTGCGAACACTTTCTGAATTGTTACATCTTCCTGGTAAATTGACCCTTTTATCATCATGAGATGCACTTCTTTATCTCCAATAATGTTTCTCGCCTTAAAGTCTGTCTTGTCTGATGTTATTGTTATACCAGCTTCCTTTTGGTTGGTGTTAGCGCAGTTCATCTTTTTCTACCCTTTTACTTTAAATTTTCTGTAGCTTTATATTTAAATTTCTCTCATAAGTAGCATGTGGGTGTTTTTTTTAACCCATGGTGGCTTTTTTTTTTTCATTTTATTGAAGTATAAATATACCTACGGAAAAGTGCACATATATGTACCGTTAGGAAACTTGCGTCCTTTGGAAAAAGCCTGGCTATTGTTTAAACTACTCCTGTGCGCTTCTTTCCTCTCTCCTGCACCTTCGACCGTGTCCCCTGTGTGTTTTGTACTTTTTCCTCCTGCGTTTTCCGTCTTTTTTCTTCCCGAGCTTCGGCCTGCCTGCTTTCTCCTGGCCCCTTTCCTGTTCACAGTGCACTTCTGTTGTGTCCAACACATTCTTATTTCAGAAACTGCCCATATTATTTTGAGTTTCCATTTGATATTTTTGTGGTAAAAACACATATTAAATGCGCCATCTTAACATCTTTAAGCATCCAGGTCAGTAGTGTGAAGTTTATTTACATTGTTGGGCAACAGATCTCTACCACTTTTTCTTGCAAAACTGAAACTCTGTACCCACTAAACACTAATTCCCTGTCCCCCCACCACTCCCGACAACCATGACACCTTTTTCTGTTTCTATAATTTTGACTACTTTTGATGTTTCGTGTGAGTGGAATAAAGCAGTGTTTGTCCTTTTGTGATTGGCTCATTTACTTAGCAAAATTGTCTTGGGGTTCATCCATGTTGTATTGTCTCTCGTGAGAGGAGTTCCTTCTTTTTTAACCCTCACCAAGGAGCGAGGACCTTTTTTCATTGATTTTTAGACAGAGTGGAGGGAGGGGTAGAGACAGAGAGAGAGAGCATTGGTGTGACAGAGACACATGGGTTGGTTGCCTCCCACACACGCCCCACGCAGGGGTGGGGATCAGACTTGCAACCCAGGCATGTGCCCTTGACTAGGACTCGAACCCGAGACCCTCCAATGTGCAGGCCAATGCTCTAACCATAGAGCCGCACTGGCTCTTTTTAGGCTGCGTGGCATCCACTGCGTCTGTCCACCACATTTTCTTTATCCGGTCACCTGTCAGTAGACATTTGGGTTGCTTCTGCCTCTTGACTGTTGTGAATAATGCTGGGTGAACGTGGGTGTGCACATACCTTTTTGAGACCCCGCTTTGATTCTTTTGTCTGTATAGCCAGAGTGGGATTGCCAGATCATAGGTTAATTATATTTTTAATATTTTTGAGGAACCACCATACTGTTTTCCATAGTGGCTGCACCATTTTACTTTACTACCAGCAGTACACAGAGGTTCCACTTTCTCTGCATTCTTGCCAATTCTTGTTATTTTTTGCTCTTTTCATAGTGGCCATCCTAGTGGGTGTAGTTTTTATTCACGTTTCTCTTAATTAGTGATGTTGAATATCTTTCTCATATTCTTGTTGGCCATTTTTATATCTCTTTTGGAGAATTGTTTATTCAAATCCTTCATCCATCTTTTTTAATTGAGTTGTTTTGTTGTTAAGTTCTAGAAGTTTCTTATAAATTCTGGATATTAAAAACTATCAGATATATATGATTTGCAGATACTTTCTCCCATTTCTCAGATTGTTTTTTCACTCTATTGATTGTTTATTTTTATTTATTTATTTTAAAAAAATATATCTTTATTGATTTCCGAGAGAGGAAAGGAGAGGGAGAGAGAGAGATAGAAACCTCAGTGATGAGTCACTGATCGGCTGTCTCCTGCACGCCCCCGACTGGGGATCGAGCCTGCAACCCGGGCCTGTGCCCTGACCGGGAATCGAACCCCGATTGCCTGGATCCTAGGTTGACACTCAACCTCTGAGCCACGCCCGGCCTGGCTGATTGTTTATTTTAACACATGAAAGTTTTTAAATTTGTTGTAGTCCCATTTGTCTGTGTTACTTTTGTTACTTGTGCTTTTTGTGTCATATCCAAGAAATCACTACCCACACCAGTATCATAAAACTTTTCTACTATGCTTTCTTCCAGGAGTTTTATAGTTTCAGGTCTTAGATTTAGGTATTTAATTCACTTGGGGTTAATTTTTATATATGGTGTAAGATAAGGGTCCAGTTGCATGTAGATACCCGTTTTCCCAACACCAATAGTCTTTATTTCGCTATTGGTGTAGTCTTGGTACCCTAAGCAAAAATCACTTGACCATATATGCAAGGGGTTATTTCTGGGCTCTTAATTTTCTCCCATTGGTCTATTTTTGTGTTTTTATGCATCACCACACTGTCCTTGATTACTGTTGCTTCATACAGTTGACTCTTGAACATCACAGGTTTGAACTGCGTGGGTCCCACTTATATGTGGATTTTTTCTCAATAAACATACAGTGGGCCCTCCATATACCCAGGTTTCATATTTGTGGATTCACCCAACTGTGGATCAAAAATAGTATTTTCAATTTGTAGCTGGTAATGTTCTCTGCCATTTTATATATGGCACTTGAGCATATGTGGATTTTGGTATCTGTGATGGGTCCTGGAACCAATCTCCCACAGATACTGAGGGATGACTGTAAAGTTTTTTGGAGTTAAAGTTATACAGGGATTTTTAACTGTGCCGGAGATTTAGTACCCCTAACCCCCATGTTCAAAGGTCAACTGTAGTATGTTTTGAAATCAGGAAGTATGAGGCTTCCAGTCCTGTTCTTTTAAAGACTGTTTTGACTGTGAAGGGTCCCTTGAGCTTCCATATGAATTTCAGACTGTTTTTTGTATTTCTGCAAAAAATATTATTGGGATTTTGATAGGGATTGAATCTATAGATTGATTTGAGTAGTATGGACAGTTTAACAATGTTGAAGCTTCCAAACCATGAGCATAGGATGTTTTTCTATTTATTTATATCTTCTTTGATTTCTTTTTGCAACATTTTATAGTTTTCAGTGTACAAGTCTTTTACTTCCTTGGTTCGGCTTATTCCTAATTATTTTGTTTTTTGATGCTATAGTAAATTGAATTGTTTTTCACATTGATCATTGTTACTGTAGAGAAATGCAACTGATTTTTATATGCTGACTTCCTATCCTAAAATCTTGCTAAAATTGTTTATTAGTTGTAACAGTTTTTAAATGTATTTTTTTAGGGCTTTCTACATAAAAGATTGTGTCAGCTGTGAACAGATAATTTTACTTCTTGTCTTCTAATGTGGATGCCCTTTATTTATCTTTTCTTTTCTAACTGTATTGGATTTCCAATACTATGTCGGGTAGTAGTGGTGATAGTGAGCATCCTTGCCTTGGTTCTGATCTTAGAAGGAAAGCTATCAGTCTTTGCCATTGAGTATAATGTTTGTTGTGGGCTTTTCATATGTAGCTTTTATTATGTTGAGGTAGTTTTCTTCTATTTCTAATTTGTTGAGGATTTTTTTATTATAAAAGGGTGTGGAATTTTGACAGATGCTTTTTGCATCAATTCAGATCATAAGGTGGGCTTTGTCTTTCATTTTGTTAATGCGGTGTATTACATTGATGGGTTTTTGTATGTTGAACCATCCTTGCATTCCAGGGATAAATCCCACTTGGTCATGGTGTATAATCCCTTTAATATACTGTTGAATTAAGTTTGCTAGTGTTTTGTTGGAGGTTTTGCATCAATAGTCGTCTGGGATATTGGTCTATAGTTTTCTTGTGTCTTTGGTTTTGATATCAGAGTAATCAGAGTAAACTCATAGGATGAGTTTGGAAGTTTTCCCTCTTCAGTTCTTTGGAAAAGTTTGAGGGTTGGTGTTAATTCTTCCTTTTTTTTTAAATTTTATTTTATATCTTTATTGATTTCAGAGAGAGGAAGGGAGAGGGAGAGAAAGAGAGATAGAAACATCAATGATGAGAGGAGAGTCATTGATCGGCTGCAGCCCGTAACACGGGCATGTGCCCTGACCGGGAATCGAACCCCGATCGCCTGGATCCTAGGTCAGTGCTCAACCGCTGAGCCACGCCCGGCCGGGCAATTCTTCTTTAAATATTTGGTAGAATTCTGTGGTGAAACAATCTGGTACCAGGCTTTTCTTTGTTGAGAAGCTCCTCGATTACCGTTCCAATCTCCTTGTTACAGGTTTGTGCAGATTTTTTATTTCTTGGTGATTCAGTCTTGATAGGCTGTATGTTCCTAGGAATTTCTCATATTTTCTAGTTTATCTGATTTGTTGACATACAATTGCTCATAGTAGTTTCTTTTAATCCTTTTTATTTCTGTGAAGTATGTTGTAATGTCCCCTCTTTCATTTCTAATTTTAGTCATTGACACATTCTCTCCTTTTCCTTCATTGGTCTGGCTACGAGTTTGTCAATTTTGTTGATCTTTTCAAAATGTTAACTCTTGGGTTCATTGATTTTTTTTTTTTCCTAATTGTTTCCTTGCTCTCTGTTTAATTTATCTCTGCTGTTTATTATTTCCTTCCTTCCGCTAATTTAGGTTTAGTGTGTTCTTTTCCTGGTTCCTTAAAGTGCATAAAGTTAGTTTGTTGATTTGAGATCTTTCTTCTTCTTCAATGTTAGCATTTACCACTATAAACTTCCCCTCTTAGTACTGCTTTTGCTGCAAAGTTTTGGTATACTTTGTTTTCATTTTTATTTGTCTCTAGATGTTTTCTAAATTTCCTTGTGATATCTTTCTTTGAGCCATTGGTTGTTAAAGAGAGAATTGTTTAATTTCCACATATTTCTGAATTTTGCTTCTGCTTTTGATTTCTGGTTTCATCCCATTGTGGTCAGAGAAGATATTTTGTATGATTTTGTTCCTCTTACATTTGGTAAGACTTGTTTTGTGGCCTAACATGTGGTCTCTCTGGGAGATGTTCTGTATGCACTTGGGAAGAATGTTCTTGGTGCTCTGTGTGTCTGTGAAGTCCGTTTGTTCTACAGTGTTCTTCAGGAGCTCTGTCTCCTTAGTGGTCTTCTCGCTGGTTCTGCTCATAACTGAGAGTGGGGTACTGAAGTCCCTTCCTGTTAACTGTGTTGCTATTTCTCCCTTCAGTTCTGTGTCTGACAGTGGAACAAAGGTGTAATGGCCACTGTAATGAGAAGGTATTTTAAGGCTGAAGGATGATGCAGGTAACTCCATAGAGTATAATAGAATTTATTATTGCGTAACTTATTTACAGGAATGTAGTGTTGGAGTAGACAGATGACCTAGCAACCTGGGCAGAGTATTCTCCGTTAACAGTCCCCTGTTGCAGTACCTTTTTATAGTGTAACTCAGGTACTAATGATTGACAAGACAAAGGGACAAAGAATGCGATAGTGACACGGGCCATTCCTCCTGGTGGTCTTGTGGTGGATAATTGTTTATAATCAATGCTATTACCAGTTTGATATTTATCTGGGTTGTCAGGCCATTCTGGCTGTTACTAACAAAAATATTATGGCTGCATTGTGTGCGTTTAAGAAACACAGATAATCATCAACCAGAAGGCTTTGGTGTGCTTGCTGAGGACAGCAAGGCTGGTTAAAGGTCACCTCAGGGACACAAAGGTGGAGGTCGTTTCCATTCACGGCCATACCTGTACAGTTTTGTCAGTGTTTGCTTCACATACTTGGGAACACTAAAGTGCATATATATATTTAAAATTGTTGTATCTTTCTGAAGAATTGACTCTTTTATTGTTATATAATGTCCTTTCTTGGACTCTTGTGATAGTTTTTGTCTTAAAGTCTGTTTTGTCTGATATAACTGTGGCCACCCCTGCTCTCGTTAGGTTCTATTTGCAGGAAATACCTTTTTTCTGTCTTTTCATTTTTGGCGCCTATGTGTGTCCTTCGATCTATAGACAGCATGTAGTTGGTTATTGTTTTTTTTAAATTTATTCACCCAATCTATTTCTTTTAATTGGGGTATTTAATCCATTTACATTTAAAATAATTACCAAGATAGAAGGACTTACTATTGTCATTTTGTTGTTTTCTGTATGTCCTGTAGCTTTTGCCGATCTTTTCCTTCTTGGCTACCTTCTTCTGTGTTTCATTAAATTTTTGTAGTGTTATGTTTTGGTTTGCATCTCATTTTGGTTTGCATCTCATTTTCCTTCATGTATATTTTATTGGTATTTTCTTTGTGGATACCATTGCAATTACATAAAACATCTAAAGTTACAACAATTCATTTTAAACTAATAACATCTTGATTTCAATCTCATATAAAAACTGCTTTACCTCTCTGCCTCCCACACTTTGTGTTATTGATGACACCAATTATTTCTTTTTATACTGTGTGTTCATTCACATAGATTTATAAGTTTACTTTCATGCTTTTGGTTTTCAATATCTATACCAGAGTTAAAAGCAATTTATGCATGTATATCATGTTGCTTCTGGATTCTTATTTGTCTATATACTCACTGTTACTGGGGCTTTTTGTGTTTCCTCTGGTCTTCCTATTCTGGCTGGATTTGGTGAATGCCGAGATGCTCTCCAGCCCTCTGGCTCTGTGATTATGAGGACTTCTGACGAAGCAGGTTATTCAGGGAGGAACAGGAGTCTTCTACATTGGCTACCTGCAGTGTGGGATACTAACAGTTGGGGTGTTCAAAAGAGATCAATGTGGATTGACACAGATGCATTCCAGAAGTAGCACTGAGCAAAAAAGAATATTTACAGTATCATGTCATTTAAAAAAGTTTTTTTAATTAATTTTAGAGAGAGAGGAAGGTGAGAGGGAGAGAGAGAGAGAAACATCAATTGGTTGCTTCCTGAACACGCCCAGCTGGGGATCGAACCCACAACCTGGGCATGTGCCCTGACCGGGCGTCAGGCCACGACCCTTCAGTTCATGTGATGATGCTCCAGCCAACTGAGCCACACTGGCTGGGGCCAGTATCATGTCATTTTTGTTGAATACATACTTATGTGCACATATTTTCTAGTCTTTTTGAGCATAAAAAAAATTAACTTAGTAAGAATAACAAACGTGGAGGGTGTACTTCCAGCTTGTATAGTGGTCCCCTCTGAGGAGGCGCAGGGTCCAGGACTGGATGGAGGTGTCAGAGAGGATGTTGGGCTTTATCTCTGGGATTGTAATTTCTAAAGAGGGGATGGTTCATCCCTCTTGGAGGAAGTTCTTTGTCTCGGGACTCCTCAGAGCCCTTAGTTAGGAATGCGCAGGCTCCCAGGACAGTGGAGGTGGCCTCCAAGCCCTCCCCTGCTTTGTTAGCAACAGGTCAGGTCACCAGGTTGAAAGATGCTGACAGAAAGCCATCTAGATGCACGTGCATAGTCATCAAGCCTAAAAAACACACACACGTAGAGTGAAGGAAGAGGAGAGACTGCTCAGTCCTGCCCACGGGCTCAGACTTGGGGCCGCTGCTGCACCTAGCACCGTGCAGTGTGCGCGTACGGCCCCACTTCCGCTCCCTTCCCGTGTCTCCTGGTCCCACTTTGCTGTACAGCCGTGACCGGGCTTCCAGGCCGAGCCTCTCATTGACCCGTCCTCACAAGCCCACCTTAGTCTTCCCTCCACCTCAGCTCTGCCCTGCCCGTCACCCACCATCCCGCCCGTCACCCACCATCCCGCCCATCACCCACCATCCCGCCCGTCACCCACCATCCCGCCCGTCACTCACCATCCTGCCCGTCACCCACCATCCCGCTGCCCTCTGCCTGGGGATCAGCTCCCATCCCACCTCTGTCCTGGGCCTCCCAGGTGGTCTCTTCATTGTCTGATCCAACATAGTATTTGTTTAACCCCTTCCTGTCCCTGGATTGCTTGTTCCGCTGCCTGGAGTTGTTGGGCAACTTCTGTGTGGTGGTCTTGCCATGTGGTGCTGTCTTATGACACTGGTTAGCATGTGAGCTTGGTGATGGCAAGGACTGTGCTTTACACACTTTTTAAAGTGTTTCTGAGATGCCAGCACAGTGACTAGTGCCAGGGAGGTGCCAGGAAGATATTTGTGGGCTGGTGTTTAGGCCAGTTCTTCTTGCAAGGACTGTATTATCCTCTTTGGTGGAAGGAGAGGAATGCAGTGTGTATCAGCGAGGGTATTGCTTTGACTGCTGTGACTGAGGCTACATAACAGAGGCCGAAGCATGATAGGAAGCTTATTTCCCTGCCATGTACAAGTCTGAGCTGGTGGGTGGTCCCAGGGAGACAGCTCCGTTCTGGGATTATCCAGGGACCCAGGTCCCTCTGTCTTTTGCTCTGCCATTTCCTGAGGGTTGTCCTCATCTCCAGGATCAGAGCTGGCTCATGGTACCTGGTTCTGTTTGTTCAGCTCATGAGAAAGGGGTCGAGGAAGTGGGAGCTTCACCTCTGCTCACCGTGCTGTGCAGGTCTGGGTTGCGTGACTCCCTACCTGCAGGGGAGCCTGTCCCTGCCAAACCCCAGAGGTTGCCTCTCTAGAGAGCAGAGACTGGATACTGGGGGTGGGGTGAGCAGGCGTAAGACACAGAAGGAAGGACTTCGGCAGGAAGAAGTGCTGAACTGACTTGGGTGTTCACAGACTGGGCAGTTGTGCTGGAATCCAGAATGGCCGTGCCCTGCTGTGCCTAGGACATGGGCCTCCCAGTGCTAAAACTGGGCAAATCCCAGGCAGACTCGGGTGAAGTGGTCACTCTACCTGGCTCTGGATTTGTGGAGTGAAGGGGGTGGGCCTGCCTAGAGTTAGCAAAGCCAGGGGAGCAGCGTGTCCCCAGCCGTTCTCCTTCCCTTCACTCCGAGTGGGTTAATGACACGGCCCCTCTCCCTCAGACTCAGTGAGCCTTGCCTATCAGCGGGTCCAGAAAGTCGACTGTACCTCCCTGAGGCCCGTCCTGATTCTGGGGCCTTTACTGGACGTGGTGAAGGAAATGTTGGTGAATGAGGCGCCTGGCAAGTTCTGCAGATGCCCCCTTGGTAAGGGCCCCCATGCCTGTCTCTGTGCCCACGCCCACTGTCTCCTGGGCTAGATTCCACAGTGTGTCCAAGCCCTCCTGACTTGGGTCATATGGGTGAGTGGGTTCTGACTCTTTCTCTGGGAGAGGGAACAGCAGGACTGGATGCCTGGCGGCCCCTCTGCACAGTGGTCTCCCAGAGCGTGAACAGTGCTGGCCTCCTGATTCCTCTGTCTACTTTGCAGAGGTGATGAAGGCCTCCCAGCAGGCCATCGAGCGAGGCGTCAAAGACTGCTTGTTTGTTGACTACAAGCGGAGGAGTGGCCATTTCGATGTGACCACGGTGGCTTCCATAAAGGAGATCACAGAAAAGGTACCTGTTGCTTCAGACCGAGGGTTCTACGCCTGTTTGAGCATTGGCCTTGGACCCGCTGTGCCTTTGGGCCCTGCCCTGTGCAGCTCCCGGACCTTTGGTGAGCTCACTGTGCCCTTTAGTCTGGATGAGCCTGCTGGGAGCCTCCCGCATTGCTGCTGTGTCCGGATGAGCCTGCTGGGCGCCTGCCCCATTGCTGCTTTGTGTGTCCATGTTCATGAAGAGGAAGCTGGGCTGGGCGAGGGGCGTCACAGTCACCCTGTGTCCGGGCTCCTCTCCCACTTACGAGAACTTTCTCTGCTCAGACGGGCCTCTCTCAGGGACTTCTGCAGGAGGTCCCACACCACACCTATCCACTGAGCTTAGTGCAGAGCTCTCTCTGTGTCATTCTGGGACAGGGCTCATGGCTTACAGCAGGGCCCCTGCCCCTGGGCCAGGAGCTATTGCTGCATGTCTTTAGGCTCTTGAAAGTCCTGAGGTCCACTTGCCAGGTAGTGTGAGGGAAAGCGGGACATGGCAGGGCACGCTGGAAAAGCAGCCCTCCAGGCTGTGGGTGCTCCTCAGGCCACACCTTCCAGGGCCCTTAGAGCTGTAGTGCAGATGCCCAGGAGCAGTGATGAGCTCCCATCAGCGGGGCCCCAGGCACTGGAGCTTTGGGAGACGAGTCATAGGCATGATACCTTTGGCTCATACTCTGCCTGGGGGCTCAGGGGACCCTGGGACACATTCTGGTCACAGCCCCGCAAAGACAGACTCCAGCCTCCCCTCTCCCGCCACACTCCCTGTTCCCTGAGGGCGGCCTGGGTAGCGCTTTAAGGAGTTCCCTGTATCTGGGCAAAGGTAGGAAAGGAGGTTTGCATTGGGCTACCCAGCCCCCACTGGGCCCTGACTTCGGGCCTTGACCCATCAGACTGACAACTTGTGGGGAGAGCGTTTCAGGGTCACCTTCCCCATGGTGTGTCACGTGTCGTCATGAGAGACAGTCTCGCTTCGTTGTTCATGGGTAGCTATGTGTCGATTTGTGGAGCCAGGTAGTGCAGTGGGAGGGGGAGGGGGGACCTATTGGTGGCAGAGAAGGGTGGAGGGTTTCCCCAGAAGGGCCCCGGGGTTGCCGAGGCCCCACCCCCAGGCCTGGCCCCGCGCTCACTCTGCTGTCCCCGCGTCCCCGCAGAACCGGCACTGCCTGCTGGACGTGGCGCCCCAGGCCATCGAGCGGCTGCACCACATGCACATCTACCCCATCGTCATCTTCATCCACTACAAGAGCGCCAAGCATGTCAAGTAGGTGGCGCGTGGCCTGCTGGGGTGGCAGGGCGGGGGTCGGGTGGGGTGGAGGAGTGAGACCAACCTCGCGGCCCTGAAACCTGGACACATACAGAAGGAGCCCTCTGCCCCAAGCTGTGACCTCATGCTCAGAGCCAGGCAGTGATAGCCTAGCCCAGCCCCTCCCTGCCCACCACCCCTCTGCCCTCTGGTGCTGCCACAGCTCTTAGTATGTACAGCTTTGTCTGCAGAGCTCCCCCCACCCCCTTCCCTCTTTCCCCTTCCCTCCCCCCTTCCCTCTTTCCCCTTCCCTCTCCCCTCTTCCCCCTTTCTCCTCCCCCTTCTCCCCTTCTCCTTCCCCCCCCTCCTGCCTCTCAGCTGGGTGCTCACGAGGACATAGGAACTCGGTGGCTTGGGATACGGATGAGTCTCTGCTTCCCTGACCTTCAGTGTCCCTAATGGTTGAGCTAACAGCTCATCAGGGCCCCTTTGGTTTTGCCCTTTATGCTTCCAAGCTTCTGGTACCTGCTCTTGGGGGCAGTGGGGTGTCTGCTTGCTATGTGCATGTACAGGGGGTGCCCACCTCCCCCCTCTGCCCAGAGTTCCCCATGGAGCCTGCAGGCTATTGCTGTGCTTCGTGAGGGGAGCACACAGGGATCCCTGTTACTCTGGACAAAAGAAGAGAAGAGGAAGGCCTGGGGAAGCGAGAGGCTCAGCTCGGTTTTCTGAATGTCCCCACAGGGAACAGAGAGACCCCATCTACCTGAAGGACAAGGTGACCCAGAGACATTCCAAAGAGCAGTTTGAGACGGCTCAGAAGATCGAGCAGGAGTACAGTAGGTACTTCACAGGTAGGTGTGCGTTCAGCTTGGAGAGCAGCACGCAGAGGGGATGGAATCGGGTCCCAAAGATACTGTTCTTAGAAGTGGTAACAGCCCATGCTTTCCGGTGCCTGCTGAATGCCCCTGTCAGCGTTTCATTGCAGGTGTTCTGATGGCAGGCATTTAATAGCTTGAGAGGTAAAGTTCACTGATTTGGCCTCAGGTCATGGTCTGGCCTTGTCCGCCCAGTTTTTACCTGTGCAGTGGTGGGTCTGTCTCACAGTCTATAGCGTAGCTTCAGTGCTCCAGGCAGGCAGCACAGCAGTGGCGGCCGTGACCCTGTGTTCCCAGCACCCTCCAGGGCAGGTCAGTTTGGCTTTGAGGTTTGGTGAAGAAAAGCTGTGTCATTACCATTCCCGGTCATTGAAACAAAGCAAACGAAAGCAAGGATGGCTCCAGTTGTTGGCTGTCACTCGACTCTGGCTTTCAGCCTCTTCCATAAACATCAGTCATTCGTAGGGGGGTTTAATAACGTGGTCAGAGAGAGGTGGGGACGGCAATTTTAATGAACGCGGAGAGGGTGCTGTGACCTAGTCTGGTGCTTCTCATGCAACAGTTGCTCTCAGAACCAACCTTGGTGCTTCCATCTATCTATGTGTGTATGTGTTTTAATTTCCAGCCCATCACAAACCAATATTTTAGTCAAATACATTAGTAGTTACTAGAGCAATGAAAATTTAAAACTCCAAACATAAAATACAAGCCTTGCCTTTTTATTAGATTTAACAGACACACAGTTACTGTCACACATCTATAGCAGTTTCTGAACACTCCCCAGCAATTCCTGTACGTACCCATGGCAGGCATCTGGGACATGCTTTGTCCACTGGCGCTGTCTGAGCCTGTGAGCAGGGCTGGGCCATACATGGAAACGTCACCATCTTTTCTGGGAATCCTCTCTGGTCCACGGGATTTCCAGCTCCTAGACCCATCCTGTTTCCTACAGAATTCTCCTGTTGATTAGACCATCAACTATCCCCCACCCCCAATGGCTTTCCAATAAGCTGGACTCCCCAGGGCAAAACTGGGCATTAAGCATACCCACATGTGATGCCCTTGGTTAAATCTGGTTACCCTGTGACAGGGGCCGGGAAGCCTGGCAAAATTGGACACCCACCTTCATGTAAGCCCATACTTTCAGGATTTTACTGGATAGTTTACCAGAGAAACAGATAAAAAGCCAAAGTGGTTTGTGTTCAACTCTTAATTTTTTTTCTTCCCCGATTTCTTGCTGATGGAAGAGAGGGGCTCAGAACAGGCGGAGGAACACAAAGAGTAAAGGGTGTGTTTATTTGTCTCCAGCCTGGGTCTTTTCTGAGCTCAGTACGTGTGTTTGGGGGCTCTTTTGCAGGGGTCGTCCAGGGAGGAGCCCTATCAAGCATTTGTGCTCAGATCCTGGCCTTGGTCAATCAAGAACAAAGCAAGGTCCTGTGGGTTCCAGCCTGCCCGCTGTAGAGGACGCTGTGCTGCGGAGTGACCGCGGCTCGCCCGCCTGTGTCAGGACCTGGCACAGCTCTTCAGTGACTGAAAATAGAGTCTGTCTGAATATGAGCATGAAGGGGAAGGATCCACAAGCAGGCCTCCAGAAGCACCTCCTTGGAGACAGAGGGCCGCAGACGAACGGATCTGGGCCCAGCCCAGCAGACTGTCTTCCTCTCACACGTGTGCTTTAGGACAAAACAGAAACCACAAACGACTTTGCTAGAGAGGTTCACCACCAACCTTCGGTAGCCAGCTGACCAGAGATGCTGCAAAGAGAACCTTTCACACCACAAGTTTACAAGCCTTTTCTAAGTATTTGGTTGTTTACGTTTACTTGAACGGCCCACGTTGGTGCCCAGCCCTGCCCCTCTGTCGATCCCCCGTGTTGCTTTGGTGTTGGTTTTGTTCCTGTTTTCAGCAAAACAACTCTGGAACCTCATGGGGCTGCTTTGCTTTGGAAGGTTCTTGTTGTTGGGACCAGAGCTCTGAAAGCTTTCTGCTCCTCGGTGGCATCTCTCCTGGCAGGACATTGGGACGGCAGATGCTTAGACATCAGTGGTGGCAGAACCAGTGCCTTTGTGGGGCCGACTCGCCAGCCGCAGTGGTTTCCCCACCTGCACCAGGGAAGGCGACACTGGCAGTCCCACAGACTTGTCTCAGACTTGCCCCCTGCCTTCTACGCCCTCTCATTTCTTCTCCGCCTGCCTTTATCATTTCAGCATTCTCTCCGGTCCATCGGAGCCTCTTGGGTTCACAATGACAACTCATTCTGGGCAGGATATTCAGCTGATGCAGGCCAGTGAGTCCTCTGGGCTCTGTAAATAGCGACAGCCTTTCTCAGCGCAATGTTTGCAGGGTACTTCTTAAACTGTAGAGTGGGCACACGCATCAGCTCTGTGGATATGAAAATTGTTTCAAACCGAGTTGAGAGTCTTCGGGGAAGCCTAGTGATTTGTGTTGTCACCGTCAGAATCTGAAAAGAGAATGGGATCTTTCAGTCTTGGCTGCAGACTCACGGCATGAACAATGCTCCATGAGGACGTCTTCGTTCGGGATTTGTTTTGTTTTTTCTTTTTTTTGCACTTCTGACGCTGGATGTCTCTGGCTGAAGGTCTGATGTGGTTCCTCCCTAAACTGTGCGTCCTGTTAATAATAGGTACTGTACGGGGCTCCGTGTAAGCGTCACGGGTAGGACCTATATTTTAATACTGTTCCTAACATTTCATTTTACTGGCAAGAAATCGTTGGTTTCACTTTATTCTTTGTAATTCTAGACACTAGATTGTAGTTTCGCCATACTGACATTTTTTAAAAAGGGATATATTTTCTTGCACAGTTGTTCAAAAAGAAACACGTTTCAGTCCTCAGTGCTGCCCTTTGTGTTACAGGTACAAGTTTTCTAGCTCCGACGCTAAGGCGCGTGGGCCGCCCCGAGGCCTCACGCGCGCTCTGGGCCGCGGCTCTGAGCGGCAGACGTGGGCTCGGCGGTACAGCGTGCACAGGTACTGTTCCGACAGGCTGGGATTTTCTGTACTGAAACCTTACTTTGTATCAAAAGTTAAACAGACTTTAGTACAATAAATAAAGGTCAATTTCTGTAACTTGTTGCGATGAAGGTACCTGTGCTTGTTTCCCATCTCTTCCTGCTCCCTCAGCTTTCCTTTATTCCCGAGCTTGAGGCGGCCCTCCTCCCCGCACCGCGCCACTGGAACTGGCTGAGTATGAGGCTCTTTCCAGCTCTGGTGACAATCAGGAGCCCCTTTCACCTGCTGCGTCAGCCTCTCTCTGACTCCCTCCTCCCACCCATGCAATCGTTCGTGCGTCCTTCCCTCCATCCATCTGTCCAGCACCTTGTGGGTGGTGGCTGCAACCAGGTGGCTGATTTGTGAGACTCAGACCCAGACCTCACATCCTCACATTCAGGTCTGCAGGTTTGGGCTGGGCCGTGGAAGGCAAAGGGGAAGGGCTCCCGTGTGTTCTCTGTCTGTATGGGGGAAAGGCCCGGTCCAGGCCCCAGACTAAGGAGGGCCCGGCTTGGCATGGGGGCTGTGCTGCAATACCAGCCAGCATCACATGGCTCTCTGGAGCAGGGCCTGGGCCTAAAAGCCTGTTTTGTGGGTGGCAGGAAAGCTGGGAAAAGTGGCCAGGAAGCCAGGGCTGGCCTCATTAAATGCTCTGAGACCGGGTCACAGAAGAGCCCTCCTCTAATGCTCTTTTTGCCTGGAGGAGCTTGAGGGCAACGTTTTGGAAAAGCCTCTTGCTGCTGTGGTGGCTGGGCCAATCCCTGGTCCTCTACTGCAGATTCCACTGTGGACCTGCACTCGGCCTCACCTGTGGCCACCGGAGTCAGAACTGTGCGGCCGTGCAGCTGGCTGGGACCCAGGGCAGCCCTGTACCCATATGCACCCAGCCACGGAGCCGCCACACCTCCTTGATAGCCCAGACTCAGGGCTCAGGGGGGCAGCTGCTGCATCGATTTTGTCACCTAAAAGGTAAATGGGATCAGGGTGCTGCTCCTTTTAGGACTGGTTTCTTTTAAAGAGCTTAATTACGTTGCCCAACCCTTAACAGTTTGCACTTGCGGCATTATGAGTAATTTTGTTTTTAGATGTTTCTGTGTTTTCCAAATTTTCTTTGGGAAACAGTTTTCTTCTATAATTATAAGGGAAAATCCATTCTCCCTTTTAAAAATGGAGGACCAGTCAAATTGATGAGATCATGGACCGTTCCTGGATGCACTGAGGCCATGCAGGGCAGCCCTGGGACACACTCACCAGCTTTGGGAGGGAATTCGTGCTCATCTCTGAACCAGGCTGGGAACAAGGGATGGGGAGGGGGTCACTGCCACCTGAGTTTCCACCCCAGGTTGGTGTTTGTTGCATGCTGGCTCAGGTCATTCTAGAAAGGCAGAGCTGACTTCACTCTAGCCATGAGGCCTTGGACGATTTCTCTCTCAGCCTCAGCGTTTGGTTCTCCAAAGACAGCATTGACTAGATGATCCCAAGGCCCCTTCCCATGTTGACGCCTGTGCTGACCTCATCCTGGCCTTGCAGAGGCTGAGCAAACCCCAGCCCCGGGAGCCCTGACACAGACTTTGCAGGAGGTTGGAGGTGAGCTTGACACCTGATGCTTAGGAGCAGAAACTGAAGGAGTCTGGGTTAGGAGCCTAGCACTGGCCCAAAGCCTTGGGCCTCTTCTTGGCTGAGACAAAGCTCTGAGGCTGAGCAGAGTGGTTGGTGCAGGGTGGGGCAAAGAGCAAGCCTAACTCACCATGGGGAAGCTCGGCTGGCATTGGAATGACGGTCTCTCCCAGGGGAAAGGGCTCTAAGTCTGGGCCTTGGGCAGCCGGGCCTTCTCCGCGCCCTTCCACGGGCATGCTAGTCTGTGAGTTTCCTCGATCTTCTTGCTTTAGTTCATACTCCCATCTGCTCATACCTTCCAGAATATGGCCTCCTGTCTCTTGATGGTTCCCCCTTGCTACTTATTATGAGTCTGTGTGTGTGAAATGTGTCATGCTTACAAAAGGACATAGATAATGTAAATGTATGCTCCAAAGAGTAATAAAATGGATGGCGTCTGTCTTTAAGGAGCAGAATACTACCCCTACCCTAAAAGTCACCTTATGCCCAACCCAGTTGAATTCTCCACGTTTTTCACTAAAGCAGGCGTTTACTGACTTGGGGTTTAATCATGTCTTTGCTTTCCTGTCTGTTTTTACCCCTGCTGGAGGTGTCTTTAAACAATATAATGTTCAGTTTTAAAAGCACTGGGCATCAAGCACAAATTTAGCTGTGTGGGGAAAGAACTACTTTGCCACTGTTAGATGAAGTTGGCCAGAAAAAGGAATGCGATCCATGGGTCAGAGTGAACCTCAGCTTCCCTAGGAATCTACAAGAGACCCTCTGGGAACGTCAGTGAGCAAGGACTTGAAGGATTCCTGGAACCAGTGGGGTCACCACAATCAGTTCTGGCGGCAGCTCTCTCCACAGACCAGGGCTCACTGTCTGGCAGAAATACAGTCAGTGGAGGGATGGCTTGAATATGGAATTCAGGAAGGCCTGTGAGAAACGCATTTCCTTGATTCCAAGTTCTAGGGCTATTGCATTTCCTTCAACTTGGCAGAAGCTGGGAAGTTTCCTCCCTGAAGAATGTAAGATAGGATTTCTGAACTAGGGGCCAGGCCCTCTCCAGCTAGACTGCTCTGCCCTGCCCTGCCCTGCTCTGCCCTTCCCTGCTCTGCTCTGCCCTGCCCTGCCCTGCCCTGCTCTGCTCTGCTCTGCTCTGCTCTGCCCTTCCCTTTCCTTCCCTTCCCTTCCCTGCCCTGCTCTGCTCTGCCCTTCCCTGCTCTGCTCTGCCCTGCCCTGCCCTGCCCTGCTCTGCTCTGCTCTGCTCTGCTCTGCCCTTCCCTTTCCTTCCCTTCCCTTCCCTGCCCTGCTCTGCTCTGCCCTTCCCTGCTCTGCTCTGCCCTGCCCTGCCCTGTTCTGCTCCTGTGCTGCTCTGCTCTACCCTGCTCTGCTCTGCCCTGCCCTGCTCTGTCCTGCTCCTGTGCTGCTCTGCTCTGCCCTGTCCTGCCCTGCTCGGCTCTGCCCTGCTCTGCTCCTGTGCTGCTCTGCTCTGCCCTGTCCTGCCCTGCTCGGCTCTGCCCTGCTCTGCTCCTGTGCTGCTCTGCTCTGCTCCTGTGCTGCTCTGCTCTGCTCCTGTGCTGCTCGGCCCTGCTCGGCTCTGCTCCTGAGCTGCTCTGCTCTGCTCTGGTGAGACATCTTCAGTGTTTCAGCTCCAGCTGGGGAGACGACGTCTTCAATCTTCAGTGGAAAGGGAAAATGCAGTTCCAGAGGAGACCAGACTTATATAGACAGAAAAACTCACTCCCGATCCCCCGATTGGCCCACCCTCCTGCAAAGGAGGACTCAAAATCCTTGTAGCTTGATTGGTCCAAAAGGCACTGTCCTGATTGGCCAGTGAAGAAGCTGGTGGGACAGGGCTGTGCAGCTCTGCTCGGCTGGGGGGCCTCAGCCCTGTTGGCTGGAGGGGGTCCGGGAGCCCCTTCGGGAGGCCGGCTCCTGGCGGGGGCGGTGCGGGGGACGCGGCTCAGCGCAGCCTCCCTGAGGGCAGTTTGAGGGAGAGGTCCCTGTGTAGAAATGACTGCTGGACTCCGTGTTTTAAATTTGAGCCCTGTTAGCCACTGGGAGCCCTTCTTAGTGGAATCTTCTTTCCCAGGGTCCACAAATGATAAAGACAAGATGAACAGTGCTGCTCTGCACTTGGCCTGTGAGTGGTCACGCTCCTGCATGGTGACTCTTCACAGATGGAAGATGCCGGTTTAACTCTGATGATGAAAACAGGACAGCTCCTGGTTAAGGCTTTGCAATGCCAGGAAGCGGAATGTGCCACTATTCTGTTCTGCTGGACCGCGTGGGATCCAAATGTCCCGGACAGCGACGGCATCACCGCTCTCCACCTTGCTGCTGCTGGCCCATCTGCTTTCAGCCTCTAAAACGACTTGGCAGTTGTTGACTCCGCTCTCCCCGTATTCCTAGATTTATGTATTTCTAAGGAAGTCCTTTTCCTATATATTTACTTTGTTTTAATAGAGGAGCAAAATTAAGTTTCTTGATCAATCTGCTTTTTTAACCCAGAAGTAAGGCTTATACCTTTTCAATTTCCTTTACTATTATTACTTTACTCTCAGGGGAGCTTGGAAGGACCTAGAATGTGCACCTCATTCCTTTTGGGCACATCCCCTTGCAGTGTGTGGGTGTCAGGCTTCAAAGGAGAGGCAGAGCCAGTAGGAACCAGTGCAGTGGAGACGTAAATGTACACATCTTTTACAAGCCATTCGCTCATGTGGTGTGGGTGCCGGCTAAGCAAGCCAGTGGCGAAAACAGGACGGCCACGGGCAGGTGCAGCTCAGGGCGAGACCGAGCTGCCCGCAGGCAGGGAGGGGAAGAGAGTGAGCAGGATGATTTCACAGGTATGCGTGAAACTGCTGTCCGCAGGTGGAATTTCTTCTTTTTTTTCCCACAGAAGCTTCAGCTTTTAAGGCTTCTGCTTCTAAGGCCTTTCAACTGATTGAACCAGGCCCACCCACATTATTCAGGATGCTTCATTATCGTAATGTCTCATTGGGGGCTCTTACTGCATCTGCCAAATCCCTTCACAGCAACACCTAGCATAGTGTCTAATTGAATAACTGGGGACTGCATCCTAGCCATAAAATAAAACACACACCCACACACACACCAGTGTGTTTACCAGTAAATTAATTAACCGGTTCCCAACAAATGGGCATTTGGATTAAGTTCGTTGCTGTATTTATAGACTTATCTAACTTTATAGAAGCTTCTATGAGGAGATTATAGTTTACAGATAAGGACATTGAGGCTTTAGGCCTTTAAAGTAAATTGCCTGAGCCCCCCCCCCCTTTTTTTTTGCCATGTTACCTTTAGGATTGTCAATGTAAGAAACATTCAAACCTATAGAAAATTTTTGTGAGTTTATTTGAGCCAAACTGTTGACAGTTTCTGGGAAGCAAAACCTCAATAGATTGAGATAATGCTCGAGAGAATGGCAATTTTACACCTTATTTTATACATTACAGTCAAAAGAGCAGATGCAAGTGGGTTACATGAAATCCACTGGTTATCGATTAGGGAGGCGGGAGAAAGCCAAGCGGGGAAACCTCTGGGATTGGATGAAAAATAAAATGAGAGACACATATATCTTTTACCTAGGTGGGTGCAGGATAGTTAAGTCAACAATTAACTCAAAACAGTGAGGAGATTTGTGGTCTCCCCTGTGCTTTGGGGGGTCTGGGAAAAGGGAAATTGCTTTGATATTCCAACAATATGTTATCGTAGATGCAAAAAGACAATAGACAGGCTCAGTTAAGGTGAAGATTGACCTTTGTCAGGGAAAAGGTCAGCCTAGGACATGACAACCTGCCATAAACTGCTTTTAGTTAAGTTTTCAGACCATCCTTTGTGGTTACTTTAGGTCTCTGAGCTTGCAAGGCCACCACGCAGGCCTCACCCGCGCTTGTCAGGTTATTAGCATGTCGACCCTTTTTTTCCACACATCCCCCTTTTGGTCATAAATCAATCCAAAGGATGCATTGATGACCAACTTTTTGTTTGGATAACAAGGTCCCACGGTGCTAGGAAGGCTCATTCCTAGGAAGTCTCAGTGTTAGTGTTTGTCTTGCTGAACAATGGGGGCTGGGGCAGGACCATAACCTTGGGTGGAAGTCAAGGCCAAATTTTTGTTTTCCTCCAAAGTGAACGGTGGGTAGATGGGAGGCAGGCAGCTCTTATGGGCCTTTATTAAAAACACTCTGGATTATTTCTAACCTACAAGCTATTATGATCCAGATTTTGTTGCCTGCCTCCCTTTTTTATATTTTGCATTTAGTATAACATGCACTGATAGTTTGAGGCCATAAAGTGCACCTTTTCAGTTTTTATAATCTGACCATGAGATAGGTTTGAGAAAAGTCTAAAGAACAAGTATAATAATATTATTATTAATACTATTAGCAACATTAATTTGTAGGTGTACAGGCCTTGTCGGTGTGTCAGGGTGGCTGTCTGTCTATGACATTTGGGCTTTCCATCATTGAAGGGTCTGATCTCCACTGTAGATGGAGGCGAGTGTCAGAGACGGGCCTATGTCACTTGCGGTTAGGCACCTGATAAGGTAAGGTCCCTTCCAACACTGTTGGAGAGATTCTTGGATGTCTTTCCCAGTGGACAAAAATCTCCTGGTTGTAAGCTGTGGTCTTTGAAGTCTGTGTCCTGGGAGCACACTGTGAAGTGAATGTTACTAATTTCTCCGTCCTTATAACCTGGTTAGTGAGCCATTGATAACAATGCAGAATGGCTCCTTTTAGTTTCCCTCATATTTGGAAAACAAAAAGATTTAAAATCAGTAATATTTAGAACAGCCCTAAGAATAATAATTATTCTCACTTCATTTAGAATAACCAATGTTTTGTTTATCTTGATTATTTGCCAGTATTTTCATGAATTCAGTTATTCCTTAGAGTTCTATAAATATTCATCTAGTTCAAAGATACGACCTGCTTAGAAACCTGTAATTCAGAGCAAGTTGGAGTCCTTTTCATGGGTTTTTCTAAAGATATAACATACCTGCAAATGGATCAGAATAAAACAATGACTGTCTGTAAATGACAAAACTTAAAGTGGCATGGCTAGAGTTTTTATTATAATGCAATTAATAAAAAAAACACCTTTGCTTTTCTATAAGATATAACATTCCAAGACAACAATTTCTTGGTAAATAATAATCACTATAAAATGACAGAGAATAATATAAAGTCCATATGTATATATGTTATATATATAATATACAGTATATACACGTGTGTGTGCATGTATACATATATATATTTAGATTCAATATGCAATTTCAATATATAAAGAACAAATAATATGCAAGATTTTCAAATGCTGCATGCTTATTGGAAGTGTGCATCGAGCATTGGAAATAATTCATAAACTCCCAGTGTCCAAAGTGCCACTGCTGGACGCCCCCACAGGGAACCATCACTTTTGGCTTGACTGGTGTCACTGACAGGACACCTGCTACCCCTAGGAGCTCCGTTTGAACTTGGCTTTGAATCTTTGCAAGTTCCTCTCTAGAGCAGGCTGAAATTTTTAGAACATCCATTTTAATAAAAATATATGTATACAAATGGAAGTTATTATATTACTATTAGTATTAGTATTACTATTATTATTTTCGCACAGCTTCCCATGCAATTCCAAGCATATTAAATAGACCTAATTAGTTTAAAAGCTTTTTTTTACAAGCCTCTTGAGGTGAATAGGGGAGTTTTAGAAAAGGTAAAGGATTTGGTGGGTTTTTGATATTCTACAGCCACACCTTTGGCCCTACAAAGACTGCATTTATAAAACAAGGACAGTATTTATTTTACCCCAATAATTGAGAGTTGCTACTCAAATGTTGTCAACTGGACTGACAAATCATTCACCCATTTTTGTAGTGTTTCTGTCCACCTGGGAATATTCTTCTAGTTTAGTCAGCACATAGCTTAGGGTCACCTCTGAGAGCCATAGGCTTGGATACATGGAGCCTCTGTCCACTTCCCTCGGGAATGGTAAAACAGGTCTAGCTGCAGCATCAGCTAAATAACTTCCTTTTGCTTCCATAGTGGCAGCTTTAGAATGTCCTGGGATTTGGTTAATAGCCAATTGTTTTAATTTCCGTATGGCATCTAGTAATTCTGCAACCTATTTTCCATTCTTTATGGGCTGCCCTTAGGAAATTAAGAAGACTCGCTGCTTCCACAACATTCTAACGTTGTGAGCTACACCAAAGGCAGAGCTACTAGTGATGCCACTGTGATAATATGGTTATTATTGAACAGGAAAGGAGTAAAGGGGAAGACTAGATAATACAGGCATGCCATTTATACAGATTTGCTAATTTAACACTCTCCAAGTCTGTTCCCCACTGATTGATGGGGGGAGGGACTAGACAGAGGCAGTTCAGATGCCTGCCCAGTAAGGCCTGAGTGATGTGGGAAGGTGCCTACCTGTCTGTCAGTCACACCTGGAAGCGAGTCAGTGGCCTAGATGGCCATGACCGCCGCAAGTGTGCAAAACCTGGATATTTAAACTTCTAGACCAAGGAGCACTCCCTCTTCTCTTGCCTGCTTGCCTGTGCTCCTGGGACTCCTGTTGCAAGGGGGCTGGCTCCCCTGCACCCAAGTGGCCCACAGCCATGTGGGGCTCCACACAGTGGACTAACGGACTTTAATGAGCTTGGATGCTAAACTGGACCCGGACTCCAACATGGATAGGCCACTCTGGACACTGGCCTTCCTTTGGCTCTACTGGGACCCCAGCTGCCCCTTTTCCAGGACTGGGTTAAGGAGCAGGGGACTTTGGAACCCAAAGAATGTAACTCCACACAAATAAAGCTTTTACCACACCTCATTCTCCCATGCGAATCTTAGAAAATTCATTTTCTAAAGATACTGCAAGAACCTTGCTGCCACGGGTGACAGGGAAATTTGATTCTCTGGTGACAGTATCAGCGTAAATACTCGCTATTTAATGATCTTTGGCCAATTGACAGTCCCAAATTAGAATAATTAGGCTTGTTGGGCAGATTTTATTCAGGTAAATAGGAACCTTCAGCTATGTCCACCAGGGAAGTTATTGCGTATCCAGCTCAGTAACATTCTGCTTATCATTTGAAGAGCCATCTCTAAGCCAATTAAGTCAGCATTATGAAGGAGTGTCCTATAAACCATTCCTAGGAGTGAATTCAGTAAGCAAAGTGCAGTCATGGAGGTTTTTATTCTGCAAAGAAAGTAGCAAAGTTGCTGGGATAAGACTGTTAGATCCAGTTTAAGTGCAATTAGGTGCAGAAGGCAAGAGCCAGTCGGCTGAGAACTCAGTGGAGACTTAATAGAATGAGGAGATGGAGAGCCCACAACTATCTTTTGTGTTTGTGTAGTGTGTCTACAGCAGAAATGGCTGTGATGCAGGAGGGAGCCCTTTAAGGCTGCTAACTCTAATTGCTGACTATAATAACCTAGAGGTCTATGATGATCTAAATTTTTGAGTTAAAATTTCTGTAATTAAGGTGTCCCAGAGTGGAAGCTTTAGATAATTCTTTAGAGATTTTATAGCTTGTTTCCCTTCTGGGTTTCACTGAGTTGGATCAGGTACATATAGAGGCTGGGCCATTAATGAAAAATCCAATTGTGACAAACCCAGGAATCCTCTAAGCTGCTTTCTTTTTTTGTTTGCTTGTTTTGTTTTGTTTTTGAAGAGGAAAAGATAGGATTCCTGTCAGTCTTTCAGGGTTAATTAGTAGCCCATCTTTAGATATTAGAACCAAAGTATTCTTCCTGAGGTAGACAGAATCAGAGCTTGTTCTCTGATATCCGCGTTACTTTGCAGCTAGCTGTTGTAATAGGTATATTGTGTCCTTCTGGGAGTCTAGTAATTTCCTAGAGCATAAAACTAAATCACCCACATGTAGGATTAGAGTGGACTATCTAGGAAATTCAACATTTAAATCAGCTTTTAGTATCTAAGACAATAGGTGGGACTTTTCATACATTACGTGGGGCATTACTGTCCACGTAATCTTTCCAGGTGAAAGCAAAGATGTATTAACTGTCTTTTTCTACTGGTATGCTGAAAACACACTACATAAATCTATTATTGCAAAATGTTGGCAGTCACAGGAATGGCTGATAATAAGGTATGTAGATTTGGAACTACAGGATGCCTGGGAATAGCTAGCTTATTTATAGTTTTGAAATTTTGTACAAATCTCCATCTTTTTCTATTTGGTTTCTGTACTGGAAGGATAGGAGAGTTACAGGGGCTCGTACATGGAATTATAAGCTCCCCCCTTATTTAATTGATTTCAGAGAGAGGAAGGGGGAGAGAGAAACATCGATGAGAGAGAATCATCAGTTGGCTGCCTCCTGCATGCTGCCTACTGGGGATTGAACCTGCAACCCAGGCATAGCCCTGACTGGGAACCAACCGTGACCTCCTGGTTCATAAGTCAACACTCAACCACTGAGCTACACCAGCTGGCAAGCATCCCCTTTTTTATGGTAATTTTAATTTCTCCTAAACTATTAATAAGAAGGGGAAATGCCTTCTGGAAGTCCTCAGAGCAGTCCTATGCTTGTTTCTGATTGTGTTTATGGTTTTGTTTTTTTAATCCCATTTCAGTCTCCTGTAATCCTTAAAGTGGACAGACTTCCTTACAAAAGTTTTCTTGTGAACCTTATTTAATAATTCTGTTGCTTTTGCTCCCAGAAACCAGTAGGTATATTAATTGCAATAGGTTAGTGAAGGAACAGAAAACAAGCCTTTCCTTTTCTTTGTTTTGGCTTTTCCTCGATTTATAAGGAGCACCTGGTAATTAAACCCTGCGACTGTGGGCTCCTCTGTTCAAACTGGACGAGAGAAGAGATACGGCTGCGCTTTTCCCTCCTCCCTGCTGTTTAACAGCCTCAGGACGATTCGCTCCGAGTAGCCTCTGGTTAGTGAGAAGTTGAATTAGGATTCCTCCCAGTCCTCTGCCCATTCACTCCACTCCCCAAAAAACAGGCCTCCCCTTGGAAGTCTCCACAGCTCTGTTCTAAGCTTGTTTTGCAGGCCTGGAAAAATGCTGATGTGGCTAGGCCTCTACATCTGCCTGACCACTGCCTGGACACCAAACAACTGTAACTTTTCAAGACAGCTCCCGGCCTGTGGGTACAGTTGACTCGCTAATTTCGCACAGCCCCCTCCCTTCCTTACCCGCCGCCGCAGCCGCCTACTCCCAAAGCCAAGCCACTCTTCACCTGCTGCTCTATCAGCGCTTGGCCCTTTCCTGCCGTAGAAAGTAAACTCAATTTCCTCGCTGCATTTCTTCTTCTTTGTGAATTCTTTCACTACCCTGTCACCGGCCACCCTAGCAGAATAGCCAGGATTACATGATCTAACAATTAAATTTCTTTGCAAACCCATCAGGGTCCTGGAAACAATGGGCACAATTGCTGGTTCCTCTCTAGCTGAGACCAGCTTTCTCCAAAGGGAGCTGTTAGACTTCCTCTCCTGGTTTCCCTGAGTCAGTAGGTCAGTAGGGTGTTGGTGGAGGAGACCCGAGGGGCAGGAGGAGGGAGGGGAGCCCAACAGGGAAGCTCAGCGGCACAGGAGACAGTGGAGGAGGCACAGGAGGGCCAAGTATAGGCGTTTATTAGCTCAGAAGAGTTCAGAAACAGTCTCTAAAATTTCTTATTTTTTAAAAAAAAAGAATTTATCTGTGCTTCTCCTAGGAGCTTCTAATTTCCAAATCAATGCCCTAGCTGGTTTGGCTCAGTAGTCAGAGCATTGGCCCACGGACCGAGAAGTCTTGGGTTCGATTCTGGTCAAGGGCACGCACCTCAGTTGCAGGCTCTGTCCCCGGCCCCAGTCGTGCGTGTGCGAGAGGCAAATTGATGTGTCTGTCACATCAACGTTTCTCTTTCTCTCTCCCCCTCCCTCTCCCTGCCCTCCCCCTTCCCTCCCCCCTTCCCTCCCTCCCTTCCTTTCACTCTCTCTGAAAAGCAATGGAAAAAGTATCCTCAGGTGAGTATTAAAAATAATAAAAAACTAATTTCTAAATCAAGAGATGCTTCCTATTCATTCAGTTTAATTTTAGAGCTAGCATTTTTCTAATTTTTGCGTGCAAAAAATTAATTTAGGCACCCAAAGACAACTGCATTTTGGCCACTTTAAGTTGATATCACTTCTAGTTAAGTCTTTTCATTTCTGTAAATAATTTGCAAATAAAGGCTTCCAGGAATATTAATGAGGGCTGGGTCTGGGAGCTCCCAGCCTTGGAGGCGCAATGTCCCATGTTAATTTAGGTGTTGTTTTTTTTATACATATATCTGCAGCCTGAGCAAATTTTCTAGGAATGTTGTGTAGTGGGTTGAAGTGCGCTGCTTATGGGTTGAGCTCCACGAGGCTCTCACCCCTCGGGTCTCGGTCTGCCCTCTTATGTGCCTCGGTTTTTCGCAGCTGTCTAGAACCAGAAGGGCTTGGGGTGCTGGGCGACCCTCACTGGCCCTCCCCCGGGCGAGCGGGTCAGTTTAATCACAGTTGAGTTGGAATTTCCTAGTGAGGAATGACCTCTGACACTCCACAGAGATTCTTAGTCACCTAAGAACACCCGAGATTTGGGCTGGAGGGAGGACAGGTCCCTTTATCTTTGGAGCTGAACGAGGTCAGCTCTCAATTTATACAGTGAAGGATTTTGTTCAGATGCTCAGAAAGCAATTCCAATTGAAAAGCCAAAGTTAAAAACCAGCCGCCCATTTTTCCTCCTTTCTCTCCTTAGCATGGGTTCTGCCAACCCTTAACCCTAGTTCCACCTTGAGGGTTTTAAAAATATAGCTCAGATAAAGTCAGACCCTGTACCACAAGCAAGAGACGGTCCTGGATCCCAGAGACAACTCAGCCAGGCTGTCCTGATGTGGCGGGGAGCCAGAGGGCTCACAGGGCCCTTTGCGGATCCCAGCACCCACGGGCCCAGGTCCTCCGGGGGTCCTGGCTGAGCTTCTTTGGAATCCTGCCGACTACGCCAAGGTAATGTCAATGTAAGAAATATTCAAACCTATAGAGAATTTTTGTGAGTTTGCTTGAGCCAAACTGTCTATAATTACGGGAAGCAAAATCTCAACGCTTTGAGGTAATGCTCTGGAAAATGGTAGTTTGCACCTGATTTTATACATTACAATCGAAAGAGCAGATGCAAGTGGGTTACATGAAATCCACTGGTGATCGATTAGGGAGGCGGGAGAAAGCAAAGTGGGGACACCTGTGGGATTGGATGAACAGTAAAATGATAGACATATACATCTTTTACCTAGGTGAGCGCAGGATAGTTAACAGTCAACAATTAACTCAGTAACGAGGGGAGTTGTGGTCTCCGCAGAGTGGTATCTGTGCTTTGAGAGGTCTGGAAAAAGGAAAATTACTTTGACATTCTAACTGTATGTTATCGTAGATGCAAAAAGACAATGGACAGGCTCAGTTAAGGTAAAGAGTGGCAGGGAATTTGCCGGCCTAGGACATGACTACCTGCCATAAACTGCTTTTAGTTATAAAGTTTTAATTTCAGACCATCCTTTGTGGTTACTTTAGGTCTCTGGGTTTACAAGGCTGCCTCGCAGGCCTCCCCTGAGCTTGTCAGGTTAGCATGTGGCCCCTTTTTGTCAACAGGATAAAAACACACTTTTATTTATTTGGAGTCACTCTCTTTAGCTTCTCAGATGCTATCTGCTCTGAGGAATTCAACCATCTAAACTCCTTCACGCCCACTTGAGTCGGTTACAGACGGACGGAGATGTTGAGGATGAGCGACGGAGGATAGAAGCGGGGCTGGCAGGGTCCCGGGTGCCCACCTGCAGGCTGGACGGTTCTGCCGCACGTCGTGGGATGGGACTGGCATCTGGTATGCAGCTCAGACACATCACGATAAAAACCTAACAGAATCAGAAGCTTCTTCAAGCTCAGCAGCAGTGCGTGCTAGTGTTAATTCTCCATGGAAATAGTAAATTGATAAATCTAACATTGGGAAATATTTTGCTAGAAATGACAGTGGCTCTTTTTTCACAAGGTTATCTGCTAATAATTAGAATGGAGATAATGTATGTTTAACTTTTGTACTTTAGGAGTTTACATTATTCTTGAAGTACAGTAACTTGTTTTTACATTTTTGTGTTTGAAAATATATTAAGTACTTTTGGTAACATTTTATAATTGCTAAGCAATTCCTTTTTTTAAAAAAAAGAATGTATTTTCTAGAATAACATTTTTTATGCTATCCTAAATAATCTATTATTTCTACATGCTAACGGGGTCTGGACTGAGCAGGTGATGCTCCAGGAGGCTGCTACTTGAGGCCACCCTCATTTGTGGGGAGTACAATTATTTGTTTAAAACCAAAAATCTCACAGAGTTGAATCTGGAAGGTGTGTGTCTGTGTGCATATCCTTGAAGATCAGAAGGCAGGGTTCTTATTTTGGGTCAAAGCCCAGGTAACTGGCTCTTTAAAATGGAGGAACGGGAACCAACACAATGCCTCGAGCCGACCCAGCCCCAGGCCCGTCCGACCCCGACGGTCAGGACATGGAAGAGAGGAGTGAGGGGGCACGGCCACTATGAGCCATGTGAACAAGGAGTGTGATTTAGCGGCAAGTTCCTCAGTCAGTCCCCCGCAGGTGACGGGGCGCTGCAGAGAGAGAAGGCACTGAGAGCCCTGCAGAGTCAATGGGGCCCTGCCCCTAGAGCATCGTTTCATCCAGTTACTGGGTCTAATTGATCTCTGCTTCCTATTTGACTGATTATGTGAGAATCTTCTCTCCGTTGGAGTTAAAAAAGAACCCCACGTTGTGGCTCCAGTCGTGGGGAGGATATTCCTTAAATTGCTTCACCACCAGCTGCAAGGGGAAGTCCCAGTTCACTGCACTAGAGATGTGCCGTGGATCTTAAGACACTGCTGTGATCTTCTGGTAGGTGTATGATAGGACCCAGTGATAAGGGGAGGGCAAACTCTTCAGATTAAAAAACCATTTGGTTTTGACGGTTTCTCTTCAACAGCCACCTCACGGAGGTAGAGCCAACCTTCTTCTGAGTCACGGGGCAGGCCTGTTGTTGACTGGGTCAGTTAGCTCTAAGCCACCCTGGATCATTCCTATTTGCTCTATTGACCCCCGAGTTTGAATCACCTGGAAAAGGGTGTTCTCAAATGACAACATACTATATTATAAGAATGTTCCTGGAACAGTGTACAGATGGCACTCTAGCCCTTCCAGCTATTCTAAATGAAATTATCCTGTTGGAGTAGAATCAAAATCAGCCAGCAAGCCCCAGGCCAGCTCTTTGCGTATGGTGGTGCTATAAGAGACCCAGCCATGCTTGAGCTGGCCCCTCGAATGCTTCCAGATTTATCTGCCGTAGCGAACTATTGGGCTAAGTGGCATAACCCAACTTACATGGGCTTCAAGGCTCCCGAGGTTACACCCGGAGCTAGCATTACAATATGACTCCTTCAAGTGGCTGGTTCAAGGAAAGTCTCAAGTGACTCGGAGTGGAGAGATGGACCCACCCCCTCTTTCTGTCTTGAAGAAATATGGAGTACCAGGGTTTGAGTAACATCGAACCAACATTTACAAAAACATAGACATCATCTGAAGAGAGCAAGTTCCTTAGTATGGTTGAGCTTCTTCGCAGACTCCACATCGGGTCTGGAGGCACTAAGCTCACAGGAGGAGAGTCAAGGGGAGGTAGAGAGGCCATCACATCAGGAGATACAAAGTCAAAGTTCCAAGGCAAGGATTTGGCTCAGAGGGAAGGACCCACCCCAGGGACCAACCAGGGCAATGTGACCCCAGCGAGTTTCCCGAGTTCCCCCAGGCATACTCAACAAGAATGTCAGTCAGCTGGTGACCGCCACAAAGGAGCAGGATATGGAGAAGTTGATGGATCTGGAGGCGGAAACCAGGCCCGAGGAGTGGTTGACTGAGTTGGTCCAGCATATCACTGCCGAGAACCCGACTGATCAGAGAATCCCATCTCTCAGACTTCAATTAATACTCTGTCAGTACTTGTTGGTCAGATCCATGAAAAGCAAACAGAAATACTCTTCTGATTAAAATGTTGCCAACAAAGGATGACCTCAAGGTTCTTAGCAAAATGTTCTCAAGGTGGCATCTGTTCAGCAAATGCCAGACTCAATCAAATTGCTGAGGAGCTCAACAACGTTCATGCGCGCTCTGCTCTACAGGATCCGACGCTGATGACACCAGTCACAGCAATAGTCCCAGGTGCACCAGCAGCTTCAGCATTGTCTCTATACCCAGTCTCAGATTTGGCTGTAGCTGCATCTTCATACTCTGCAGGTGGTTTAGTATTAGATTAAAAAATAATAGTAATAAAAAGAGGGATGGGACCAATAAAATGTCTACAAATGCAGAAGAAAGTGGGATGGAAGCCCTTTAGAACTCTGTGCCCCGTACGGGCTGAGTACTCATCTCCCCAGCAGTCCGAGGCGGAGGGCCCAGGTGTTGAGGAACGGGAGGCCCCGGCCTCCATGCTAAAGCAGTGCCGCATTCAGACCGCAGTCCATCCTTCCTTCAGTCCTGTAACAGCAGGCTGGAGTTCCCATGATGTGTCATAGTGGGTTATGTGATGCTGTCCACATTGCAGGTACTCACAAGAGGTCAAGGGCTACCAGCTACCCGTCAGCAAGTCAGTGTACCCAGCCGCTACACAGGGAGCAAGCTCAGGATGACAGGCTACTGTGCCTGGAGCTCTGTCATCACACGCGTATGTTCCTGATGCCCTGTTCAGCATTGTTCTTGGATCTGCAGAGAAGGTCATTGTTGGTGCTGACCATGTTTGAAGAGGTTGAAGGCCCCTTTATGGTGTCTCCCACAAGCAAGAACTGAGCTGGCAATCTAATCGCTTACACCTCTGCCCCCCACATTGATTGGGTTTGTGTGCAGCCCTGGGTTGGATCCTCATAATGGCCATCATCATGAGACCATCCAAGTCCTCGGGGGAAGAACTAGCTGAGCAAGTCAAGACGCGGCTGAACATGCCAGACGACAGCAGCCAATGCAGTTAGGGGGTCCCAAGACCAATGTAGGGACAGGACAATTGCGGTCCCCCAAATGGCAGCAGAGATTCAGCCATTCCTGGCCCTAGGAGAAGAGGTTAAGAAGACCCATGAGCAGGCACCATTAGGTACCCTGCAGGGATTAAACTCTCACCCAGGTTTCCTGATCTCTCCATAGTAGCCAATTGGTGGTGCAAGCACACACCCTCATGTGTTGGGTTCAGAGCCCTGGAAGGGACACCAGGAGCTACAGTCAGGATGCCCAGACTTGTCGCTGCACCAATGGCAGGATCAAGCACGTGGGCCCTGACAGTGAAGACATCCCCAGGATGCACTCAGTGCCCTCAAGATAGTTGAGATGGTCAGATATGACAACTGAACCAATGTATGGGGACAATGTAGGGGTGAAAAGAAGCCAGAAGCCCACGGTGGGGGAGGCGTGCGCCCCCTTGTTGTGACGCCACTCAGCTGTGGGAAGTGCTGGGGTTTTAAAAGGCTCTTGGATTCTTTGCTGTGATTTTGGCTCTGCAGGCCTCAGTGACTCCCTTGGGCAAGGTGGCAGCCTGCCTTCTCTGTTGCAGGAAAGGACACAGGAAAAATCACCGAAGGGGTTGGTGGTGGTGGTGGTGGGGTGACTAAAGGATTTCATGGAGCCTATTTCCCTGACAGGGAAACAGGAGATGCTGTTAAAATGCTACACAGCCGCTCAGAGAAGGCCAGAGATGGGACAGGTGTTTGGGGTTGGTATCAGTTTGAGGGGCTGTGTATCAGGGACATCCTTGGGGCCATGTGAACTACTGTCATTCCCTGTTTTTCATAGACAGTCAACAACAGGGAATGTGGTTTTTTAAAGGGAAAGAAAATGTTTTAAACATCTTTTACTTCGAGCCAGACAGAAGCCCTGCTTTGTCCCTGTCTGTGGGGTGGGAGACTAAGAGAAGACTCAGCCCTGCTTGGGGCTCGTGAGTAGTGGTGCCTGTGTGTGGTGTAGCCTTGTACACCCTGAGGTTACCGGGGGTACAGATTTTCTGCTGGAGTCAATAAGTAGGCTTGCCCACCTTGCCTCACCCCTGGCCTCTTATATAATGTTCTGAGCCTAGTGTGCCGGCTGAGACCTTGAGACATGAAGGAAGGAGCTTGGGGAAAGGGACACCAACCATTGCCCTTCAAGGGTCCTTCCTGGAAAGTGAGGAAGAGAGTATGTTCTTCCTGCCCACAGAGGGCAAAGGCCCGGCAGCTCCCACCAGGCACTGCCGAGGGTCGGGGGTCCTTGAGAAATGCTGTCGACACTAGGTGACTTTCATACGCTCTGTATTTCACACTTCTCAGGAGGAAAAGTCCTCATTTTTTAATGGTCAGTATTTGATTGAAGAATTTTTAAATTCAAATTAAATTTAAGCTCATTTTATGAGACAATTTAATTAAATACATGTCTAATGAAAAGAGAGCCAAACTCTGTCATTTAAAAACAACAACACCATTTTCATATATTGGCTTAAAATTGCCTAGTGGGAAGAACTTATTTAAGATTAAAATAAATTCTAGATGAGAAATTAAACCATGTTTTTCTTGCAAATATTAATATAGGCACAAGGCAAAAATATGCAAATGGTATAGCAGAGCACTGCTAATGTAAGAGCCAGGGATCTGCCTGTTTCCACCTTCACTGTGATCACCCTGAGTGTCAGCAACAATTGTGGAAATAAAGCCACTCAAATAAGACCAAGCAAAGGCTGTTTACTGCCAGCTTGCTGTAGCAAAGGGAGTCAGCCCCCAGCACCTCCTTTGGCAGAGACTCCGAGGCAGGCCGGGGAGTGGGCGAGCTGTGTAGTAGAAGAAGGCAGCTTCGGTGGGCCCTGGTCAGAGCCTCTTGGCCCGGGGAAGCTGGAGGCAGACTAGTTAGCAGTGCGGCATCCTATATGACTGGTTAGGGGGGCATATTTGTCTTTCCCTTTGGTTGGTCCTACTAAGCTGGAAGCCGAGGCAAAAATTAAGGAAGCTGGCAGGTATTGTTCAAGTCTTGGCCATTTGGGGCCAATTGTTACAGGGGTTGTTTGGCTGCATATTATGGGTCCAAGTCCTATTTCTATATATGGCCTGGCTCTTGTCTGTTAGTATATTCAATCTCTCATAACACAAGCACCAGATATTATGCTGAGATGCAACATGAAGTAAGGACGCAGTATCGCTTATGAGGTATCCTTGCCAAAATGCTTCATCTGGATCCCATCAAGCCATCAAGTCCAGCTGCTGGTTTACAGGAGGTTCCAGGAATGGAGAAACAACCAGGCAAATCTACAATGAATGTTCCACAAGACAATCACCTGGTCTCTTCCATTCTATACCCATGTGTACACACACATACATATGTGTATATATATGTATACATATATAAAAGCTGGAGGGATGTGGATGGATGAGGAGACTACTTTGGATTAAAAGTGTCTTTAGAAGATACACATACATCCTGTGACCTAGCAATTCCTCTCCTAGGTTTATAACCTACAGTTCACGTCGCCAGAATGACCCTGGTGAGCCATATAGGAATGTGTATAACAGCATTTTAAGTAATTACCCCAACCCAAAAAGCACCCAGCTGTCCATCTACAGGAGAACAAATAAACAAAATGCAGCATATTCTTGTAGGGTCCACTGCTACAGAAACAATCTGATTGGATCTTAAACCATAGTGATGCATGAAAGAAGCAAGACACAAAAGAATCTATGAGTCCATTTATACAACATTTAAAGACAGACAAACAGTGATATTTTGGGATATACAGTCTATGTTGTATGGGGATATATATGTTATATGATGATATATGATAAAACTACCTAAAAAAGCATCTTAAGAAATTTATATAACCAAACACAAGAAAAATGTTGTAAGAGACATTTGGGAAACAACTGAGATTTGAACATGGATTTAGCATGAAATGGCATTAGGGAATTCGTTAGGGTGTTAGGGTGCTAATGGCATTGTGTAGGGGAAGATGTGGCCATGCAAGCTCAACTCCTCAGAGGCGCAGTGTCTAATGACCTTGGGAATGGTTCAGCAAGGTCTAGATGGTGCAACTTGGCAGAAGGTTGTAGCCTTAGATCTGGGTGGTGAGTACATGGCCTTGCATCCCGGAGCTGCAGACTGTGCGTTTGAACTTCTCACACGAATGCTTAGAGAGGAGCCTATTTTGATCTGTCCTCAGTTTTACTTCCTTCAAGTAACCATCAGTACAGTTTGTGTCTACACAAGCAGAAAACAGATTTGAATCCCCTTTCTATTTTCACTTAAACCATAACCCACCTACTTGATATTTCCCCACCCAATGCCACACAGGTTTTTCTATATCAGAACATCTGGACCTGCCTTGCTCTTTCTACAACTACAAGCAGAATGTTTATTTGGATGAAGGAACCATCCATCACTTATTTAATATTGGTGACTTTGTCTTTCATTGTTTTTCTGCTCTTAAAAGCATTTATCTAATTCTACTCTTAAAGGAACAGTGAGCCTCGAGATATTAAAGGAAACAGGCTGGTTGCTTGCCCAATGACACAGCCAAGGTCAGAGGGAGAACCTGGCTTCAGAGCCAAGTCCAGGTTTCCAGAACCCTGGAAACAGAGCTTATAAAACCAGTGCTTCTTTAGCCCATCTTTGGGGACTGATCCACCTTTGGCCTCTCTGAGATGGACCTGTCCTCTGGTACATACGCTGGGCCACTTGATCAAGAGTCAAAATACCTCAGCCATTGTTTTGGATCTAACAATGGGTGAGTCACTTTCAACACTCCCCTCTGATTTTTAGTTACCTTTCCTATAAGTGGGGCTGCTACTTCCTTACAACCAATAAGCCAATGTCTTTGAAAGATCAGGAACAGGCAGGAACCACTGCATCTCTCTCAATGCCAACGAAAGAGAACGTGTCCCATACAACACACTGCTCCTTCTAAGTTAGGTTTTCTGCAGGGGGATCTGGGACAGTCATATCTGTACCCACCTGGTAAGTGAGCCTGAGAAAGCAAATTCGGGTTTGTAGCTTGGGAGGCAGGACCCACTAATGTAGGCAATTTCCCAAATGGAAGGATATTCAAAACACGTGGGCAGCTCAGACATAGCAAATATACACCATGAATCTAAAAGTCTTCAAATAAGATAATGATGCATTTGTAACATGTACTGTGCAGCCATTTTATAAACCTATTTTGAGGAACATTTAGTAGCATGGAAAATACTCAAAATATGTAATATAAAAAGAAATACAAAACCACACATTGAGGGTGGCCTCAGTTTTTAAAAGGGTGCATAGGGAGAAAGCCATTGGAGCACAGTTGTCCATTTGGTTCCCCTAAGAAGCAGATGCCAACAGGGGATTAGCCATGCAAGAGGTTCATTGGGGAAATGCCTGTGAAAGATAAAGGGGGGGGCTGAGCATGCAGAGCTGCCTTCCAGCTGCAGTCAGCTCCGACTCCTGCGAGGGGAGAGCAGGAAGGCAGGACCGAGGTGGAGGCGCCTCAAATTGCAATGCGATTTGGAGAAAATCTCAGCCAGGCCAAAGGCTCTGCGCAAAAGCTGCTTTTCAGAAGAGCCCGGCATGGGCAGGAGGAGCCGACACTGCCTCTGCTGTGCTCAGTCACTGCCTCAGGCTCCAGGCAGTAGCCGAAAGCTGCCAGCCTGTGGGGAGCTCTGTACCCACAGGAGGTCCTCTTGAAGGAGCTTGAGTGGCACATCTGCCTGGCCACCGCGACCTGTTGGTAACATCAGGGGTGACATTTGAGCTGTGTCACTGCACACAAGAAATATTGTATAGCAAACAATGGTTATTAAAACTGCCCAAGTAACCCATTTGCTGCTCTTTTGGAATCTGTAATGCTGAGAAATGTCACGCACGCACACAAGGTACACAAATTGCAAATATGTAGATGATAGTCATACACTGGGTGGATAGCAGAGTATTGCCAGCCCCTGTCCCCAGAGCCCCCTGCTCAGATGGGAGGATCACAGTGCAGGCAGGCAGTTCAGTGTAACCTCCTCCGAGGGGCAGTTTGCATGAGAGGCCCCTGTGTAGAAATTACTGTTAGGCTCTGTGTTTTAAATTTGAACCCAGTCAGCCACCGGCAGCCCTTCTTAGAAACAGGACAGCTCCGATGAAGGCCTTGCAATGCCAGGAAGAAGAATGTACCAGTATTCTATTCCGCTGGACCATGTGGGATTCTAGGTAAGGGTGAGTGAGTCTGGTTTCTTCGTATCAAATCAGAGATCTCAAACTAGTTTTCCGTCACCACCATGAATGAGCAATTAGAAGGGGTGTGTGAAAAGCTATGATGTCCTGAAGCAGCAGTAATAATAGTAATGACCACAGCTATATGGTCCCTACTATGTGCCAGGTACTTCCCTAAGTACTTCATAGATATCAACTTTCAATCTTATTTGGTAAGTATTATTATTCCCCGTTTACAGATGGGGAAACTGAGGCACAGAGAAGTTGAGAAACTTGCTTAGGGTCATACAGCTAATCAGTGGCCATGCCAGAGTCTCTGCTCTTAACTCCCTTCCTAGCACGCCTGCCGGGAGGTTGAGAAGGTAGCCACCCTCAACCCAGACCTGGGAGACTGGGCCAGGCCGGGGAGGAGTGTCTGGAAAAGCAGGCGGGTGTGCTGATAAAGCAAAGGACATGGCTCTGCCAAGGGAAGTGGAAACCAGAGGAAAGGAGAACCAAGCAGGACACCTGGAGCCTCTCCTCGACCTCAGCCAGTCCTGCTGAGCACCATGGGGTCTGAAGTCATGCTTAGCTGCGGTATATGTCCAGTCCCCATGTGCCCTTGGGGCTCACCCTCAGGGCCGTTCCTGTGCTGGCTGGCTAATGACATGGTTGGAGGCCTGATATAGCCAGCCTTGCCTAAGCCCACTTCCAACCTGGAGGCAGTGTTATTGGTGGAAGTGGGGTTCTTGGGGCTCTTCTGGAAGCATTTCTGAAGGCCCCCATGGGAAGATGAGATATGGTAGAAAGTTTTATTTTTGTGGAATTACATCCCCGGTTTCTAAAGTCCCATTCCCCTTAATCCAGTCATGGAAGAAGTGTACCTGGGGTTTCAGTAAAGCTAGAAGCAAAGCCAGTGTCCAGAGTTTCCTTTCCATGTTGGAGTTGGGTCCAGTTCAGCATTAGGCTAGTTAAAATCCATTAGTCCACGCAGGAGGGCACGCAGCAAGCAACAAGAATCCCCAGGGTCCCGAAAACACAAGAGAGCAAATTCCTTTGTTCGGGGGATTAAATGTCCCAAATCTTCAAGGCTTGCAGTAGCCACGCACACTCTGGCCAAACATCTCTGTCCCCGGGTGTGATCGACAGGCAAGTACTTCCCTATGTAACCCCAACTTTACTAGGCACGTGTCCATCTTCCCTTTGTCCAGTCCCCTTCCCCCAGTGTTTTGCACCCCTCCTGTTATCAATCACTAGGCTAATTGCTATGGTACCAGCAGGACTGACACGAGCTGTTAGCTTTGCCATCGCTCGTTTCCATCATGGACAAGATTGGCACCAGCCATTAGGGAAGGGACAGAGGGGCATGTGGGACCCTTTACTATACCGTGACCCCATGTACTACTAAATATGGCCCAATCTGCAGAGAGAGGCATCTATTCAGTTAGGACAACGACACCAGCACTTAAAATGTCATTTCACAAGAGGCCCTCTGGTTTTAGAACTTGCAAAGCACGATGCCCTCCTTCCCTTTCCCCCTCCAGCCCCACCCTCCAGACACAGGAAGTGCCGGCGGTCCATTTCCAGAGTGGACATCATTGACTGAGAGAGAGAGAAATTCCTTTAAAAATCCTTTTAAGGATTTCTTTTCAAGAACAGTTTTTTAGAATTTAACTAGAAGGGACTGCTAAAATAGACATATAGTTGGTTATCTGGTGGAATAGATGTATTTTTCAAATATTTAATCAACAAAGCTGCAATTTTTAAGTGTCTTGTTACTTCTATGTGTAGGTGGGATCTTTGCTTGGGGAAAAATGTCTAGGGAAATCCCTCTTAGCTGTGTCCATGTCAGATGAGTGGGCAACCCTGACCGTACAGAAGTAAAAGGTCTCTGCCAAAACTCCAGGCTCCCAGGGATTGGGTAGTTCCAGTATGCATTCCTGCGGGAGGCAAGCTCCCTTGGACTTGTTCGTAGCTGTAGGCCTTTGCAGCTGAAGGCTATCGTGAAGAAAGGATATCCAGGGAGACGTTGTCATGGCCCCCCGGCTAAGCCCTGAGGACAAGCCAGAGCAGCTGAGCACATGTGGAATTATGATACTGCTTGCATCTTCAGTGGGGATCTGAACCATCAAGAACACCATCCTATTTGTGGGCACGAGTGTCTCACTGTTTGGGGTCAGTGGTCAGCAGCAACACTGTATAGAAGCAGCAGAAGTTACAGCAGCAGAAAAACTGCAAAACTTCAGCTGGTTCCTGACTCTTACCCCCAGGACGCCAGGGGACACAAAGCGGAGTAACCCCAGGGATTCTCAGGCAAATTAAGAGGAACAGGGAGTCCCCAGGAGAGATCCTGGGCCAGTCTACCTATCTGGAAAGCATAAGGTCAGGAGTAGGTCTACATGAAAATGCTACAAAATGTGCTATGAGCCTGAACTCACAGAGCAGGCCACGTGCTCCCCCCGAGGCAGGCTATGAGCAGATCCCCGAGTCCCTGCAGCTGTCCTCAGGAGGCTCTGCACAGTTCAACCTTGTACAGACGCTGAGGATGAGTCCCAAGACGTTTTAGGGGGATGTGATGCCTGGCTTCAAATATCTGAAGGACCATCAGAACCAGGCCCCAGGAGAGAATTCTGGAGGAAGATGTCAGCTCCCCGGCCACCACACCTGTTCCATGGTGCAGTGAGGCGCTGAGACCCCAGGTGGCGCGATGGCTGGCTGGTGAATCTGCTGGACCACATGCCTCAGATACCATGTCCCTCACTCCAGTCCCATTCCTGGCTGGGATTCCAGGTTGCAGCTTCCCACCTACACACGGAACTAGTCTGAGGGACTCACAAAAAAGCCCTGCACTCACTCCTTCCCCACATGTTGCTCCGGGGCACTTTTCAGGTGGGCAGCCCTTCACTTGGATATGGGGCCTTCCACCTGCTCTCTGGACTCCCCAGTCCCCAGGGTGTGACTGCTTCCGTCAAAGGGAACCCAGGATGAGGCAGAGTTCAAGTTCTCTGCAATGACTCTTGGGAATATATGTTTGAGTTCCTGAAGATGAGCCCTGCTGGGAGGAGACTGGGAACACAGCCTACAAATGGCCGATTAATGCCTACTTCTTAAAAATGACTGCTAAAATGACTTCTTACTGACACTACTGGGAAGTTGAGGTATAATAAAGAATTCTCTTCCTGACACACAGGAGAGTTCTTTATTTTATCCCCTCATATTAAAATATATAAATCCATTTTAAAAAATTTATTATTTTATTTTATTTTTTTCTGTAAAAAGCTTTACTGTTCCCATTTGGTCCAATGCACGGGAGAGGCTCCAGGGTGGTAAAAGAATGGCTAGTGGTTGTGGGGAGAGGCTCGGGCAAAAGCCAGACACTGGGGGATGCAGAGGGGCCTTCAAAGGCCTCTGGGCTCCAAAGGCTCCTGGTCGTGCTTGAGGCTGAGCCTTTCGAAGAGAGACTCGCCCAGCGCAGCCTGGGGGCCGCCAGCCTTGGGGGTGAGTCAGGGGGCCCCTCTTCCTGGTGAGCTTCACCCGCTCATGTGGAAGCAGCTCTCCAGGGAGCCACAGAGCTGAGGGTCTGCGGGCAGACCCAGGGCCTGCAGGTGCACAGGGGCCGGGGCGGGTTCCTCTCCACGGCCACGGCCATGGCAGCTTCCGTGGCATCCTGGGCTTTGCCCCCTCATCCTGGGGAGGCCTCAGCAGGTCCTGGAAAATGATGCGGCCCCCGCAGTGGTTTTGCATCTTTAACATGCTCAGCGCCCCCGCACTTCCCGCCACCTTGCTGAAGAAGTGGCCTGCGCCCTCAGAGCCACATCGTCACAGTCAAAATAGAAGCCCAGAGGGAGGGAGGTGTAGGGGACCCGCAGATGCAGGCTGGCAGGCGGTTGACGCAGCCCCCACCTCGGGGGAATAATTGTGACGAATTTGGGAGCTCATGGTTGTTGGGCAATAGGAGTTAAGGACGGAACCTAACAGTGTTGGCTGGTCTCGGTGGCCGAGGCTGGCTGAGGCGGTCCCCAAGGAGTGGCTGGAAAGAGGTTGGAGGGTGGTCAGAGGCTGGAAGAAGGGGCGCCCCTGGGTCTGTTCCTGTCCAAACACTGTTGAAGCAAGAGACAGATCCAGGACCGCCGAGGGCACTGCCTAGAATTTTTTTTTTTTTTAAGTATTTTACAAGCAATGCTGAGAAAGAAGCCAATATTGCAAAATAAAATTTGCAGGTAGCCTGAGGCAGGATGAAATTTCTTGCTTTTGGAGTTACTTCCTAAAATAGCCAACCGGGATGATTGTTCATCTAGGAAAGTTCTACCCTTATCAAATTATATTGATAAGAACTGCTGTGCTCACTGTTACAAGGAAGAGAAGGCCTGCATTCTGCAAACTGGTGTTCTAGAACAGGCTTTTTTGAAGATAAAAACATTTTAAATTCAAAAGTGTGCTAGAAAGCTGCTTGGGGACTTAGGAGTCCGAAAGACTGCGCAGCCCTCACAGCTGCGGGTGGAGGGTCGGCGCCTCCCGTCTCTTCCCTTTCGCTGCCCTGACTTGGACATGGACTTGAAGAGCTGGGGACTGCCGGTTAGACTGCGCCAGGGCAGCGGGCTCCTCTGCACTGACCCCGCCGTGTGGTCCGGGCAACGTCATTCTTAGCAATGCGCTTGGGGGTACAAACAAATGCCTATGTTATTTATGGAATCACGCAGTGTAGTTTAAGGGTAAAAGATGCGTGGGAATTATCAGGAATTCCGTGCTTACTCTCGGGCGTCAACAGGCCCGGGGCGGGGGCAGACTTCTCAGGGCCTCCCTCTGCTGCTTGACAGGAGCAGTGGGTACTGCACAGCAGGGGAATCATAAAGGGGTGGGTAAACCCAAGCCAAGGGTGAACCGTTTCCTTAAGGGTACTGCGTCCTGGACCACAAGTTTATCTGTAGCAGGGGCTTTATCCGTGAAGCCTGGCTTATGGGCTGGTCTTAAAAATGGGAGAGGGTCACGAGAGCTACATAAATTAACTAACGTCAAAGTCGGGGGCCTGCTCCATGCTGCCTGACACGGAACTCGGCTCACCCGAGACGTAATTAGGCCACAAGGAACCTCCTCCGGACAAAGAAAATTCTGGTAAAGATGGATTAATAGCTCCTCATCCATCCCTTCTCGCTTACCCAGACCTTCTCGTTTACTCATAAAGGGAAAACAGACCACAAAATACACCTTGTAAAGGTTAAAGTTAATCCCAACCTTTTTCCACTCTCTTTCCCCGCACCAGCAATTTTCCATGGAATCTACAGATAGAGCAGCTCAACCTTTAGAGACAGTTGGCTGCTGCTCTGCCTGTGGAGTGGCTTTTCTTGCTTTTCCTCTCTGCTATTTAAAAACCTGCCTTTCCACTTTAACTTCTTGTCTGGTTCGTCTTGAATTCTTTCCTACCTGAATCCAAGAGCCCTCTTGGCTCAGGGCTCTAGTGCCCACTTGGGACTCGTCCCTCTGACATCAGTCCTGCACAGAGATATTTCACCTGCTTATGCTGGGTAATTAGGAAAACTGTTGGCACAGTGGCAAATTCCTGAGTTCCCCAGATATGAGGGTAGTATTTAAACTGAGCCTCTGAGTCCTAGACAGCAGTTCAGAATTCTCTAGGGAGACTCTCCTGCCAGCAGCCAGGCTAAGACACGCCTTTTTCTTCCTGTGTGAACTTTTCTCATTTCCCCTTTAGCTGAGAGTATTGCTTTCAGAGAGTCCCAATTTTATGTGTCTTAGTTCGAACACCCCCTTGGCAAGGTCAAAGGCTTCCATCTCCTCTCCCTGTGTGGGCACCGAAGACCAAGCTTCCTAAAACAAGCCCCATCCTTCCACACCTCCAACGTCAGGGAGCTGGAACAGCTGCTTATGCCAAATGCTCTGGAGCTCATTCCCTCTGCATTCCGGCCTCTGTGGGTTTCCCTTACCTTCTTGCAAGCTCAGTTATGCATTAAAAGTATGTTTTAGAAATGGTACTCAACACTTTCTAGGTGCTTTGTTGCAGGAAGCTCTTCCGGCTAGCCTTAGCCTGCCTGCTCTCATGCCAGAGTAGAAGCCTCATGGGCATCAGCAGCATTTGACTTTTTTTAAAAAAAAGATCCGAACAGGAAGAGTAAAATAGCAAAGTTTGGTAGAGCTGGGTGGGGCCTGTGTGGACGCTCATCCTCAGTAGTCTTTGCTGAAATATTTTATAGTCATAAATAAATGGGTCCCGCTTCATATCTAAGGTCCCTTTCTGTTTTCTAGAGGTAGGCTTTATGAGTTTGAGCAGGTTTCCCTGGACAGCAAGAAGGGCGGGGTTCTTTGATGTGAGACCCTTTTAGGGCTTAGGACTGGGTAATAGAAGTTACAGGCAAGGCCTCAGGCTGGACCAGTGTGAGCCTCATTCAGCACTTGACGCAGCATCGTTTCATTGACCAAGAAGTGACCAGCTCTCCTTGCCAGACGGGCTCTCTGTCCACTAACATGAGGTGTGACTGTTCATGGAAATGACTAAACCTCGCGCCCTAATCACAGCCCCAGCGCCATACTGCGCGCTGGCGGACGAGTGGAGTGAGTGGCAAAATTAATTAGATTGCTGCTTCTCCCTTCCTTTCTTAAACTTTTAAATTACAGTCAACACCCAATAATGCTTTTCTTTCTTCGGCTTCCTCCTGCCCTCACTTTTTCAGGGAAGAAAGCTCGCAGAGAGACCAAAGGCCGCCGCGGAGCCCGGGGGGCACCACCAGCGCACGGAGTCCTCCTGAAAGGGCCCTGGCTCACTGAGCCATCAGCAGGAAAGAGGCAAACCAGGCCGTGTGGGCTGCAGGTTGCCCTCAGCATTTGCTGCGTGGGTCCCAAATGGCTAACATTAATGGGTTACATTTAAAAAACACATATGTCTTATACACATTCGCATTAAAAGTTCAAGAAGGGGTGGGACAAAACAAGGAGATGGAGACACACTCCAGCGGTAGAGTTAGACACGGTGCCGTGCACGGAGTCACCTCTGTACGGCTTAAGGTGCAAAATCAGCTCTCATCCGTTCGCTGCCAAGACAAGGCCTTCAACTTAGCATGTGGCAGTTCAGATTTCCTGGGACGCGGTGGGGCCGCGGCCCAGCCTCCCTGACCTTGCTGCTCCTTACTGTCCTTACTGCCCTCGCCGTTCCCCTTCTGTTTCCAGTGCTTGCTTCTTGGTGCAGCCATTCCAGGTGGAGGGAGCAGCACAAGAGAAGTCAGGGGGCTTCCCCGGGGGACCACGCCACCCTCCTAGGGCCCGTGCTCCCTCTTTTAACACAGCTGCTGCTGGGAAGGCTGCCTCCTCCTCATAGCTGAGGTTTTATGGGCCCAATGCCAGGTACTTTCTAGTGGATGGAGCGTGGTGTTATCTCCTAGGCTCAGGTCTGCCTTCCCCATCCCCTCCACTTCTGCAGACCCCTCAATCATTTAGGATTCGGATCCAGTCCCATCTTCTCCAGGATCCAGGAGCGTTGCCCTGCCCCTCCATGCTGTGACCTGGAGTCACCCAGTCTGTACCACTCATTTACTGGAGGAACCCTGAGCACACTGCAGTCGTGGTCTCTGAGAGCACTTTTCTCTTCAGATGAGTCTGCTGTTCGGGGAGGAACATGAGTGGAGTGGGACAGAATTAATGGGACAGCCACATGGGGGCAAGCCAAGACAACAATTTGGGGAAACAACAGGATGCCAGATGCCACGGCCAACTCCCCCACTTCTGGGTCACTCATTCTGTACCCAACAGACCCTGCCTAACTCAACCAGTTTCACCTCTCTCTTATCTCTTGATATACTAAATTTAATTCTTCAGAGGGAGGGGAAACTTCATCTCTTACATCCCTCTGACACCTAACACAGGCCTGGGTGTGCCAGAGGCCACCAGTAAGTGCATGTTGAATGAACGAGTAAGTACGCTGATTACCAAGCAGCACTTTTCCACTCCCGAAATCCCAGGCATCAGGCGACCACCTCAGAATCCCTGGTCCTCCCACCGTCTCAAGTCCAAAAGTCTGAAATCCTCATATCTTCAAGCCTGCTCTCCTTGACCTCCCCATTCTCTTAGTGGCACAGTCCTCTGATGCTCAGCAGAAACCACAATCGCCTGGGAAACCTGCCTCTCCTGGCCCCTAACTCACAAAGCCCACTGAGGTGGCCATTTCCTTTTACTCTGCACAGCCACCGCCTGGGTTCAGGCCCTCATCGCCCAAGCCCGGACTCTTGTAAAAAGCCTCCTGCTGCATCACCTTCCTTGTACAATATTCGTAAAACGTTTCTCTATTGAACTCACTTAATGACGTTTAAAAAAGAAAAACATTCATGGTTCCTGTAAGCAGTGAAATGCTGTTCAGATGCCTTGGCCTGTGCTCAAGGACTCCCTAGTCTGCCCAGCGGATTCCCAGACCTCCTCTCCCTGCCTGCACTTTGCAAAGTCCCTGTCCCAGGGGACTGGTTTGCTCATTGGCTGCCCCAGAGGTCTCTGGCATTCTTCAATCTGTTCCTCCTGCCACGCCGCCCTTTGCATTTGCTCTTTCCTAGTCCTGCCTGTATTTCAAGGCTCACCAAGCTCAAGGGCCATCTGTTTGACACCTTCCTCAGTTACTTGCAAAGACCACAGGCTATTTGTCCTTGAAGTTCTTGAAGCTTAACCTTCAGGGCCCCACACTCCCAAGCTCTGGGCCTTAATTTATATTTGTAATCTTGCATTATTTTTCTTAACGGTCTCCCAATTTTATAAACTTCCAGACTTCCAGCCGACATAAAACCTGCACCCATCTCTGCTTCTGACCATTGGTAACTCCCTTGCTGTTTAACTGATCAGCAAGTGGGACCGAGTTTGCCTGCAAGTGTCTTTTTACAATAGAACTGGAAACATGCTCAGAGCTCACACTCATTTCCCTTTTCCTTTACTTCTGTGTGAATCAAATCCCCAAGAGTATGTTGATGTGTCGTGACAGCTCCTGGGTGAAGCGGAGGCAGGGAAGGTATTGCCCTGGCATCGAGGGACATGTCGAGAGGATTAAGTAGAGCAGCTGTGAGAGGAAGGGAGCAAAGTAAGTACAGTAGGAGAAGTACAAAGTGCTCCTGGCCTGGCATCCCCCCCCACCCCCCGCAGTGTCCCCACATCTCAGCAGGGCATCCTGGGTGTGCTGGGAGGGAAAGAACAGCAGCCAGGCCTGTGTGTGCGCAGGGGTAGGCTGAGCTGCTTCTTGTTGCCTGGCCAGCTGCCCTGGACCCCTGCAGCCCTCCACCCTGTACCCCTCCACCCCTGCAGCTCTCCACCCTGTACCCCTCCACCCCTGCAGCTCTCCACCCCTACAGCCTCCCCAGCAGCCGGTGAGGCTCATTCCCTACGCTCCCAGCCAGCTCCTTCCCTGCAACTTGTGGCCTGTAGCGAGGTGCGAGTGCTTCGCAGTCTAACTCCCCAACGCACGGCGCTTTTAGGGGTGCACTCACCACTTTTGCTTTTGTTTCTAAACCCCTAACTATGAGTTGATTTGAACGTGTAAAAATCAATGAAAGCAAAAAACCCCAAATCTATAGCTAGCCCTGGATGGACAGAGAAAGCGAAAGGAACTCGAGGAGAGGCCCTACGAGTGGGGAGTCCTGAAGTTAAGCTTCATTATCTTCAAGGCGACAGTCTCTGGTCATCCTTCTTCCTTTCGAGCTAAGCTACTCATTTTCTTGATTCAGAGCCCCTCCCAATCATCTCCTTGGGGTCAGAGTTCCCTTTTCTACGGATGCTGAAAAATGAGAAGCTGTGGCTTGCTGCCTTGCTCAGGAGCAGGGAAATCAGTTTCCTGAAAAGCTGGTGCTGATGCCTCCTTCTACTAGTCAGAGTCTAAAGTCAGCCACCTGCCCCCTTCGCTGCCAGGAAGCTCAGAGCCACATTCTGTGCGCTTAGTTACTCCAGCCTCCTGAGGCCAATTCTTTGGGATTTTATTTCTCTACTCCCTCTTTACTACCTGACCCCCCCGGCCCCCGCCCCCAACACACACACACACTCCTTTTCTGTTCGCTAGCTTTAGTTTTATTATATTTTAATATCTTTATACAGGCCAGTTTGAAGTTTTGCTGAATCCCCACTTCCCCATTCCCTGTTATTACAGCTACTCCTTTTATGAAAAACCTGGGCCCAACTTGAGCTGGGAACCCACGGTGGCATAGCTTTCCTCCCTTTGGGGACTGAGCAGAACTTTCTCCCCAGCAGTGGCCTCTGAGGGCTGCTCCTCCCAGGCCTGGCAACAGCTCTGAGGCCTCATTCTGACCCAGTTTCTGAAAGACAGCTTCAGGAGGCTCCTGCATTTATGGGACCCTGGCTCCCTAAACCCTTGAAGGGAACACCCATTTCCCTTTCTCCCCATTTCCAAGCCTCTTTCCTGCCCCAGGGAGGGGAGCAGTGCCCCTGCCCTCCTCTCTTGACTGGACCCAGTGGCAACTGGGGTCCCTGGAGGCTGGGTCAGTCTCAGCAAGCCTGGTTGCCCCGGCAACATGGGTGGGGCTTAGCCTACCAACTGCTGGTGACAGTTATTTAAGAATTTTCAGTTGGTCCTCACCAATTAGAAAGGTTGGCCAGGCAGCGACTATTTAACTGAATTTCCCAGGGGGTGGGGCAGCATGGCTTGAACCTGGCATTCAAACCTAGATATCCTTTCTCTGAAAGCACATCACACTGTCTGCCTCTGATAGACAGTCCATTGCCACCTCCAGCTACCCCAGACCTCTTACCAGATGGCCAGAAATGGCCTGATCCTGACCCAGAAGAGCAAAATCTAAGAGGGTGTGTTTTCCAAAGTGTGGTCTAAGATGCTTGTTTCAAAGGCCAAGTGCCAGGCACCCACCTGCAAGTGGGGATGGGCCTGGGTAGATGAATTTTTAAATAAGCCTCCCAAGTCCCAAGTGACTGATGCTTTGAAGACCACAGATATAGAGGCTGGTAGATCTGCACATATAGATATGCAGGCATGAGCAGAAATGATCATCTTTACAGTTAACTTAAAAAGTGTTTTTATTGCCCAGCCGGGCGTGGCTCAGCGGTTGAGCGTTGATCTAGGATCCAGGTGATTGGGGTTCGATTCCCGGTCAGGGCACATGCCCGGTTGTGGGCTTGATCAATGACTCTCATCATTGTTGTTTCTATCTCTCTCTTTCCCTCTCCTTTCTTCTCTCTGTAGTCAATAAAGATATATTTTAAAAAAAGTGTTTTTATTGAGGTGTAATTTACACACAATGAAATACACCAGTTTAAAAGGTACAGTTCAAAGAGCTTTGACAAACGTTTAAACTTTTGTAAACATCGTCACATGCAGATAAAGGACATTTCCCTCATGTCCCTTTGGAGTCAACCCTTAGCCCCACCGATCTGCTCTCTGTACAACAAATTAGCTTTATCTTTCTTAGGGCTTCATAGCAATGGATTATATAGTATGTCTTCTCTTGTGGCTGGCTTTTCTTGCTCAGCACAATGTTTTCGAGGTTCATTCATATTGTTGCATTTATCAATAGTTCTTTTAATTGCTGACTGATATTCCATCATTTGGATATACAAGACTTTGTTTTTCCATTCACTTGTTTTGGTTTGAGGTATTTCCAGATTTTTACTATTATGAATAAAGTTGTTATATTCTACAATCCATCCAAAGTTGATTTTTGTATATCATGTGAGATAAGGATTTAGATTAATTTTTTTAATCTAATTAGATACGGGTATCTAGTTAATCCAGCACCATTTATTGAAAAGACTCTCCTTTCCCCTATTGAGTTATCTTGGCACCTTCGTTGGAAGTCAACCAATCATATATGTATGGAGTTTATTCCTGGACTTTATGTTCCATCAGTCTACATGGTTTCCCTTAAGCCAATTCCCCCCTCTGCTAATAACGATAGCTTTATAGTAAAACTTATAATCAGGTAGCTAGTGTAAGTCCTCTGAATTCTATTATAGGTTCTTTGCAGCTCCATATAGATTTTAGTCAGCTTATCGATTTCTACAGAAAGCTTGCTGAGCTTATGATAAAGATTACATTGAATCTGTAGATCAATGTGGGGATATTGACATCTTACCAATATTAATTCTTTTAGTCCAGCTGTAATGAAACAAGTGGGTTTAGCTGCCTGCTGTAACAAAAGCCAAATTTGTGAGACAGGTGCTGGTACAAAAGAGAAGTTTATTCAGGTGTTGCGACTCCCGTCTCAAATACCATCTCATGTTCTTGCTCAAGCCCGAGGTTCATACAGGGATAGGGAGGTGAGGGCTTTTTTTCCTATCCAATTACCTTGCTAGCTTTTGGTGTGCTCAGGCCCTATCCATTCATCGTTCTAGCCTTTGACACACGCCATGTAAGAACCTCCCCCTGTCCCATCTTCTTGAACGGAGGAAGCTCCCTGGAGCTCCCTGACTGTCTATTGGCAGCAGAGTCAGTGAGGAGGGGGGGTGGGGGCCTGCAGGACCCGCTGTCAGAAAGCCCAGAGATGATGCAGCCCTCAGCCCACCTCTGGGCACTGGACACCAAGCCTGCACACCTGGGGGGGGGGCGGTTGGAGTCTGCAGGGTACCCCTGGATTCTGGCACCCGCATTCTCTGTGCAGCCCCTACACGGCCCGCTCCTCTGTCTACAGCAACACAGAGATTTTCAACTTTTTTCATCTCATGACACATAAACTAATTACTAAAATTCTGTGGCACACCAAAAATATATATTTTTTGCTGATCTGACAAAAAAAGGCATAATTTTGATTCATTCACACTGGATGGCTGTTGTTGGCTGTTGTCATTTTTTTATATATATATAACTTTATTGATTTCATAGAGAGGAAGGGAGAGGGAGAGAGGTAGAAACCTCAATGACGAGAGAGTCACTGATCGGCTGCCTCCTGCACGCCCCCCACTGGGGATCGAGCCTGCAACCCGGGCATGTGCCCTGACCGGGAATCAAACCCCGATCACCTGGATCCTAAGTCGACGCTCAACCGCTGAGCCACGCCCTGCCGGGCTCTCATCATTGATGTTTCTATCTCTCTCTCCCTCTCCCTTCCTCTCTCTGAAATAAATAAAAACATTTAAAAAAATTAAAAACAACAGTGAATTAATAACAAAAACCCTTGTTAATTATAAGCAAATCTTGGTTAAATGCATTTTAAAATTAACAGGGTATTAATTTTCACATATGACATACAGACTGGAAATTTTATCAGTTAAATCCAAAGTCCTTTAATTCGAGGTCCACAAAATCGAGGGTTTACTGTATTCTGGAAGTAAAGTGATCCCCAGCCCTGGGCGAGCTCTGAGAATTGTTTTGCTTAGCACTCTATTGAGTTTTACCCCGTGCGTGTACAGATTCATACTAACCGAGATTTAGGCAGGCCCTTGTGCGGGTTCGGGGCTTTCTTTGCGTAGCTGCTCCTTCCCAGCCCTGGCCTGGTGAGTTCTCACCCCCTCAGCCTCCCAGAGTGGTGATAGTTCATCACGGTCCTAATCTGCATTTCCCCCAGGCTAAGGCGTGGAACTTCTTTCATACGCTTATTTGCCATCTCTTTGTCTTCTTTGCAGCAGCATTTCCTCACATCTTTTGCCCGTTTTCTAATGGGATTTTTTAAATGTTGAATTCCGAGTGTTCTTTATGCATGCTAGCTAGACAAAGTCCTCCGACAGCCATGTGATTTGTAAATATTTTCTCCTAGCCTGTAGCTTGCCTTTCTATCCTCTAACCAAGGTCTTTTCCGGAGCGAAAGGGTTTTTTATTTTGAAGCAGTCCTATTTATCAAATTTTCTCTTTTGTGGATTGTGCTTTTGGTGTTATGTCTAAGAACTCACCAGTCCCTAAATGCTGAAGATTTTTCTCCTATTTTCTTCTGGAAGTCTTATAATTTTACGTTTAAATCTATGACCTACTTGGAGTTAATTTTCATGTGAAGTGTGACGTTTAGGTAAAGGTGTTTTTTTCCCCCCTTTCACTAATGGATGTGTACCAGCTCAAGCACTATTTACTGAAAAGATCATCCTTACTGCGCTGGATTGTTTTTGCACATTTATAATAAAATAATTTAACCAGCTGGCAGTACTTGTACTGGGCTATTTCTCGACCCTCTATTTTGTTCCATTAATCTGTGTGTTTATCACACAGTCTTGATTACTACAGCTATGGAATAAGTCTTGAAATTGGGTAGAGTGATTCCTCCCACTTTTTTTGGCTATTTTCAAAACTGTTTTAACTATTCTAGTTTCTTTGCCTTTCCATATAAATTTTTGAATAATCTTGTCTATATCGGCAAAAAAAATCTTCCTGGGATTTTGATAGGATTTTGATACATATCGACACTATACCGAGTGTACTAGTCCCTGAACATGCTTCATCTTTCCGTTTAGTATTTGCAACTTTGTAATATTTGTCATCAGCATTTTGTCATGGTTTACATTCAGTCCTGCACATGTTTTGTTATATATACACCTAAGTATTCTTTTAAAATTTTAGCAGTGTAAATGATATTATATGTTTTAAAAATCAGTTCCCATGGGTTCATAGTAATACAATTGATTTTTGTATGTTGAACTTGTATCTTACAATATTACTATGAGTTCTAGGAGTTGGATGTTATTTCTAGTTTTTCTTTTGTTTTAGTATATTTCTTGGGGTTTTCTATGTAGTTTAGTCGTGTCATCTGCTAAAGGGTCAACCTTATGTCTCCCTTTCGGATCTTTATGCTTTTTATTTCTTTACATTATTGCACTGGCTTGAACTTCTAGCACTGTGCTGGCTAGCACAGACATCCTTGTCTGGCCCCTGATCTCAGGAAAAACCATCGATCTTTCTCCATTAAGTATGATGTTAGCTGTAGGATTTTTGTAGATGTTCTTTAATTTTTTCGGCTGTATTGGGGTAAAAATCTATACAACTAAAATTGAATATATTTAAAGTGTATAATGTGATTTCACATACATATACTTTGTGAAATGATTACCACAATCAAATTAATTAACTCATCCATCATCTCACGTATTTGTGTGTGTGGTGAGAACACTTAAGATTTACTCTTAGCAAATTTCAAGCACATAACACATTATTATTTACAATAGTCACTGTGCTTTATTTATATTAGATCTCCATAGCTTATTCACCTTATAGCTGAAGGCTTGTACCTTTCGACCAGAATTTTCCCATCTCCCCTGCTCCTCAGGCCCTGGGAGCCCTCATTTTACAGTCACCCATATCTATTAGTTTGACTTCCTTTTTTAGATTCCACCTCTACATGAGGTCATACATTATTTGTCTTTCTCTGTCTGGCACGTACTGTCCTCTAGGTTCACCCATGCTGTTGCAAGCGGTAGGATTTCCTTCTTTCTCATGGCCGAATAATTTCTTTGAGACAGATTTTGTTTCATTCAGATATATACCCAGAAATGGGATTGCTGGATCATGTTACTTTAATTTTTAATTTTTTGAGAAACTTCCATACTGTTCTCCATAATGGTAGTATCAATTTAAATTTTATATATATATAGATATATATATATATATCTATATATATATCTCCTTTGCATTTTGTGGATTGTTTCCTTTGAGTACAGAAGCTTCTAAGTTGGATGTAATCTCACTTGTTTATTTTTGCTTTTGCTGCTTTTGCTTTTCCTTTTATATATTAAAAAATCACCACCAAGACGAACATCAGGGATATTTTTCCTGTTTGTTTTTTTTTGCTAAGAGTTTTATTGTTTCAGGTCTTACATTAAGGTTTTAATCCATTTTGAGTAAATTTTTATGTATGATTCACGATAAGGGTCCAATTTAATTCTTATGCATGTGGACATTCAGTTCTCCCAGCACATTTATTGACAGGATTATCCTTTCCTAATTCTGTGTTTTTGATACCCATGTCAAAGATTACTTGGTCATATGTGATTGCATTTATATTTGGGCATTTATTCTGTTCCATTGGTCTATGGAACAGAATTGTTCCACAGGATTTTTATTTTATTTTATTTCTGTGAAAAATGCCAATGGAATTTTGAAAGGGATTGCACTGAATCTGTAGATTGCATTGGGTAGTATGGACACTTTAACAATATTAATTCTTCCAATCCATGAACATGGGAGATCTTTTCATTTATTTGTGTCTTCCTCAGTTTCTTTCATTAATACCTTAGCATTTTCAGTATACAGATCTTTCACCTCTTTGGTTAAATTTATTCCTAAGTATTTTATTATTTTTGATGCTATTGTAAGCAGGATTACTTAGTTCCTCTTTATAATAGTTCATTAGTTCATTGTTAATTTGTAGAAATGCAACTGGTTTTTCTATATTGATTTTGTATCCTGCAATTTTCCTTTATTTGTTTATTCTAACAGCTTTTGGTGGCTTCTTTAGGGTTTTCTATAAGATCATTTCATCTGCAAACAGAGACAGCTTTACTTCCTTCTTTCCAATTTGGAAACCTTTTACTTTTTTTCTTGTCTAATTGCTCTGGCTAGGAGCTCCAGTGCTACGTTGAAGAGGGTGGTAAGAGTGAGCATCCTTATTTTGTTCCTGATCTCAGAGGAAAACATTTTAGCTTTTCACTGTTGACAATGATGGTAGTTTTGGGCTTGTCATATTGGCCTTTATTATGCTGAGGCACATTTCTTCTATACCTGATTCATTGAGAGTTTTTATCATAAAATGATGTTGAATTTTGTCAAATCTCTTCCTGCATCTCTTGAGATGATCCTGACTTTTATTCTTCATTCTGTTAATGTGGTGCATCACATTTATTGATTTGCATATGTTAAACCTTCCTTGTATCTCCGGAATAAATTCAACATGATCATGGTATACAATTTTTTAAAATGTGCTGTTGAATTCTGTTTGCTAGTATTTTGTGGAGGGTTTTTTATCTATATCCATTAGGGATTCTGGCCTGTAATTTTATTTTCTTATTGTGCCATTGTCTGGTTTTGGTCTGAGGGTGATGCTGGCCTCATAAAATGAGTCAGGAAGTGCTCCCAGTAGATGTTCTTCATTAAGTGAGGCAGTTCTTCCCTATTCTTAGAATTCTGAGAGTTTTTATTGTGGATGAGTGTTGAATATTGTCAAAAACTTTTTGTATCAAATGATACGATCATGTGATTTTTCTTCTTTAGCCTGTCAGTATGGTAGATAACATTGTGGCCCTGGAATAAGCCCTACTTGTTCATGTTGTACAATACTTTTAATATACTATTGAATTCTCTTTGCTAATTTTTGTTATGGGTTTTTGAGATATATCAAGCTGCAGTTATGTTTTGTTTTGTTTTTATAATGTAATTATCTGGTTTTGGCATCAGGGTAATACTAGTTTTATAAAATGAATTGCATCTTGAAAACACATCTGCATGTCCCTGTTCACTGCAGCATTACAATAGCCAAGATACGGAAACAACCTAAGTGTTTGTTGATAAATGAATGGGTAATATACACACACCATATTAAGCCATAAAAAATGAAGGAGATTCTGCCATTTTCAACAACATGGATAAATTTAGAGGATGCTATGAGTGAAATAATTCTGGAACAAAAAGATAAATACTACGTGATCTCACTTATATATACCATCTAAAAGATTAAAAAACCCATAGAAACAGAGTAAAACAGTGTTTGTGAGGAGTTGGGGGTTTGGAGAAATGGGGACATGTTGGTCAAGGGTAAAAACTTTCACTTATGAGTAAATTTTAGAGATCTAATGTGTAGTATGGTGACTATAGTTAATATTGCATTGTATATTGAAATTTGCTGAGAGTACATCTTAACTGTTCTCACCACACATGAAAAATGGGAACTATGGCCCAGCCAGGTATGGCTCAGCAGTTGTGCATCGATTTAGGATCCAGGAGATTGCACTTTGATTCCCGGTCGGGTCACATGCCCGGGTTGCGGGCTTGATCCCCACTCAGGGACGTGAGGGAGGCAATTGATCAATGAGGACTCTTTCGTCATTGATACTTCTGTCTCTCTCTCTCTCCCTCTCCTTCCTCTCTCTGAAATCAATAAAGAAATATTTTTAAAAAAGGGATCTATGTGAATCAATGGATGTGTTAACTTGATTGTGGTAATCATTTCACAATGTGTATATATATATATATATATATATATATATATATATATATATATGTTGAATCATCATGTTTTATACTTTAAATATATATGTATATAAATTATATATAATTTGTATACCTTAAATATATATTTATGTATAATTCACATATATATTGGTCAATTATATCTCAATAAAACTAAAAAAAAATGAATTAGCAAGTGTTCTCTCGTCTTCTGTTTTTTGGAAGAGATTATGTAACACTGGTGTTAATTCCCCTTTGAATGTAAGAGTTGGGTGGTGAGGACATCTGTGCCTCGAGATTTTGGGTGAGGGGATTTTAAAATCATGAGTTCAATTTCCTTAATTATAGAGCTATTCAAATTAAACTGTATTGGGCGGCTTGTGGTAGTTTTCAGGGAACTGGTCCATTTCACCTCAGTCGTCAAACACAGGCGTGTGTCGTCGTCGGTGGTCCTTATTGTCCTTGTCGGCTGCAAGGCCTAGACATTTGTCAGTCTTTCCCATCTTTTCAAAAAGCCAGTTTTTGTTTCACTGATTTTCTCCAATATTGCTTTTCTGTTTTCAATTTCCTTTATTTTTGCTGTTAGCGTTACTAGTTCCCTCCTCCTGCTTGCTTTTGGTTTAGTGTACGCTCCCTTTTCTAGTTTTTATTCTGGGGCCTCAGGCTACTGATTCGAGGCTCGTTTCTTTTCCTCCTCGGCACTGCCTTGGCTGCATCATGCAAATTTGGCCACGTTGTATTTTCATTGTTATTGAGTCCAGATGTTCACCTTTTGGACCAGAAATCAGTAAACTTTTTTTTTCTTTTTAATCCTCATGCAAGGATATGTTTATTGGTGTTGGGGGAGAGGAAGGGAGAGAGAGAGAAACATTGATCGGTTGTCTCCTGCACAAGTCCCAACTGGGGATCGAACCTGAAACCGAGGTATGTGCCCTGACTGGAAACCAAACCTGCAGCGTTTCTGGTGTGGGGAACGACACTCCAAGCCACCGAGCCACCCAGCCAGGGCAGTAAACCTTTTCGTACAGGGCCAGGTGGTAAATATGTTAGGCTTTGTGGGACACATAAGGCCTATGTCATTCCTCCTCCTCTTTTATCTTTCCTTATAACAATTTAATAAGTCAGAGAAAGACAAATGCCGTATGACCTCACTTTTAAGTGGAATCTAATGAACAAAATAACCTGATGAACAAAATAGAAACAGAGGCGTGGATGCATGGAGCAGACCGATAGCTGTCAGGGCGGAGGGGCGAGGGGAGGGCGGGATGCCAGATGTTGGTGGAATTAGCCAAAGAAGAACATATACAAACAACCCACAGACAGACAACAGTGCGGCGATGGCCGGGGGGAGGGGTGGCAGGGGCTGGGTGAGTGGGCAAAAGGGTGGGGAGTGGGGGCATCTGTAACAGAGTCAACAATAAAAATAAAGAAATAAAAATAGATTTTATTTTTTAGAGCAGCTTTAGGTTCACAGCAAAACTGAGCAGAAAGAACAGAGATTTCCTTGCACCCCTGGCATACCCACGCATGCAGAGTCCCCATGATCAACATTCCCCCGAGTGGTACTTTTGTTACAACTGATGAGCCTGCACTGACACATCATAATCGCCCAAATCCGGAGTTTACGTTGTGGTTGACTCTCGGTGGTGTACAATCTACTGGTTTTGACGAATGTATCCACCGTTGGGTTACTATACAGGATACTTTCACTGCCCTAAAAGTCCTCTGCGTTTCACCTATTTACCCCCCCCACCCCCACCCCTAGCAACCACTGATCTCTTTACTGTTTCCACGGTTTGCCTGTCTTTATATAGTTGGAATCAGACAATATGTAGACTTCGCAGGTTGGCTTATTTCACTTAGTCGTATACATTTAAGGTTCTCTCACATCTGTTCCTGGTTTGATAGCTCGTTTCTGTTTGCTGCTGAGTAGTATCCCACTGTCTGGATGTACTGCGGTTTATCTATCCACCTACTGAAGGGCATCTTCATTGCTTTCAAGTTTTGGCAATTATGAATAAAGCTCCAATAAACACCCGTTTGCAGGTTTTTGCGTGGACATAGTTTTGAAGCGTAATTGCTGGATCATATAGTAAAAGTATGTTTGATTTTGTTAGAAACCAACAAACTGTGTTCCAGAGTGACTCTGTCACTTCGCATCCCACTGACAATGAGAGTTCCGGGTGCTCTACACCCTCACGAGCATTTAGTGTTGTCAGCGTTTCTTTAAAAAAATTGTTTATCTTCACCCCAGGAGTGAGGATATTTTCCCATTGACTTTTAGAGAGAGTAGAAGGGAGGAAAGAGGGGGAAAGAGAGAGAGAGACAGAAACATCGATGTCAGAAAGACACATGGATTGGTTGCCTCCCACACACACCCTGACCGGGGCAGACATCAAACCTGCAGCCCAGGCCTGTGCCCTTGACCGTGAGTTGAACACTCGACCCTCAAGTACGCCGGTCGATGCTCTAACCCCGGAGCCACACGGGCCAGGGAAGTATTCGTGGTTTTAGCTGTTCTAACAGATGCATAACGTTTTAAGCATGTAAAACCAGCCTTAGCCTGCGTGCTATGTGACAACTGGCTTGTCAGGGTTTGCCAGCTCCTGCTTTCTAAGCATCTCCCACCCCCCAAATTCCCAGTGTGTGTGTCTAGCCTGACATGGCACCTGCCCTGGGAGAGCTTTTCTGATTGAACACACACACGCACGCATGCACACACACACACACGATGAATGCCTTTCCTCTTCTTCCAGGTTCTCCACAACCTTCTCCTTTTCCAGGGAACAGTTTGATTTTTCCTGCCACCTCCATGGATTCGTTCTCTCTGACTCGCTCTAAGCTGCCTGGCTTTCAGAAAACCCGCGCCTGTAATTGTGTAGCACTAGCTGGTGCTGAGCGCACAGTGCCGCGGTTTCCTGCTTGGGTAGCTGTTTCATGTGTTTTAATTTGTCTCTGCAACGGGACTGTAGGTCCCTGGATAGCTGGGATTGATCTTAACAACTACAATGATAGCAAAGCTTTGTTTTAAAAAAACAAAACAAACCCTTTCTGGGTTATAAAGTGTTTTCATGGGTTTTTCTTTTTCACTCATCATGATGAACCTATGATGCAGTCTGGGCAAGGAATTTTATCCCTAGTAGACACATAAAGAAACTGAGGCTCAGACAGTTTACATGGACCAAGGCTCCATGAGAGTAAATGACGAAATCAGACCTAGACTCCCAGGGCTGGCCTGTGGCTGCTGCAGCACCCGACACCCTTTAGTGATGGGCATGCCGAGTGGCCTTGCCCCAGCCTGCGGCATGATCATGTGCTGCTGAGGGTGTCAGCGTCTGTCTCCCTGACCATGCCATCCAGTCCCCACGCCCACTTCCCCACCTTCTCCGTTGTTCTGCTGTGTGCTGTTTTAGGGAGAACTATTAGCGAGCACTTGGGTTGCCACCCTTTAAGAAAAGATGCTCCAGATGGGAACCTTGATCCTCTGACATTTGGAAGATCTTCCTCCAGAGAAGGAGGACTCGGCCTGAACATGTGCTCACTTTCTGTTCTTGGCAGGAAGGGCTGCATCTGGGGGAGGCCCTGCCATGCAAGGGCTTTACAGCCGCCCAAGGGGAGACCCTTCCCTGCCATTGCTGTGTCGTCCTCTGTGGGAGCACACAGGGCGGGGGCCGGGCCTGGTGGGCTCTCGCGCAGGAAACTGCCTCTATTGCAGTGTGGTTTCTGCCTCGACAGGGGAGATGTTGGTGGAGAAACTAGCAATGGGATTTTCACAGCCACAGCAAGTAACCTGGCAAATGTGGGAGCAAATGTAAGCTCATTTCCTCTGTGCAGCAACGCCCCCTCCCCTGTCCTCCGGTGAACCCAGTGCCCTGGCACGTTGACGAAAGGCTTCAGCCTGTGCCTAGAATCTCAGAATGGCCATTTCCTGTGTGAACATCCTAAGCCCAAGCCTAGACCCTACCTGGCATGTGTTGGCCAGTAGCATTGCTCTCTCCACACAAGCAAGGCTCCCCAGCCTCCCCACCTATACCCCCACCCTGGAGCTGGAAGACTTCCAAAGTGTGACTTTAAAGTGGAGAAGCTTAGCTGGACTCAGGTAAGGAGGCTGCCTGGAGCACATGACAGGGATGCTCAGGTCCTCGGAGGACCCTTTCTGTGGGCTCAGCACTCAGGATCCTGCCTGGGAAACTCACTTTCCTTTAAGGTCCCTGCCCTTGTCCAGTCCTCTACAAGCATTAATTTTTTTCATTATTGAAGTCTCTGAAGCTTGGAAATCTCTGGGAGGTAAATAATTGATTAATGATTGAGCACTGAGTGCAGGGCAGGGTCTGTTCTAGGCACCATCCTCACATTAACTTTCTCCACCCTTAAAACAACTTGGTGGGGTAGATACCGTGTTATCTGGAATTCATAGAAGAGGAGGCCTGGTCAGTTGCCAAAGTATGCAGTTCAGTAGGCAAGAGCCCAGAGGCTGAGCCCAGGCATGTGCTCTTGCCCTCTACATTCTGTTAGGCCTCCAATTTGTGTATCAATCAGGGAGGTCTGATAGAAATCAACCCGGGCTAGAATAATCAGAAAATGGCTTTCTGTAGGGTGAGGTGACTCATGAATCTCTGAGTGAGTGGATTCTGGGTGGATGCTCCCCAATCCCATTTCTTTTCCCAAGCACAAAGGAAGATGATGATTCTCAGCCGGCCTTTCAGTTAGGCCAATGGAACGTGGGGGAAATGATGCACTTCCAGGCCTGGCCCTAAAATTTCTTCCCAGATCCTTGGCTTCCACTCCCCTGTGCAAGAGGAGAAACCTGAGATGGTAGAGACTCACTGTTGAAACAGCCTGGGACTGAGTCACCACCAGGAGGGGTGTTGCCCAGGCGAGCTGTCTAATGTGCGTGGGCTTGCATGTGACTGGGAAATAAACCTTCCCGCAGTTTGTTGCTGGGATGTCAAGTTTATTTGTTTGGTGGAATGACCTAGCCTATTCTGATCAATAGAGCCAGAAACTAGGGTCTGTGGCTCCAACCTCGGGCACAGTGCCTTGATTCATGTGCTGAATGCACTGCTTCCATGGAGACGCCATTCCTACCGCTGCTAATATAGGTATTGTGATTGACAGCTACCATCAGTGCCGCGGAGGAGAGCAGACACTGCGGACCCCACTGGGCTGACTCTGGAAAGTGGGGGTGGCACCCCCCCGCTCGAGCAGATTCTACACAGCCTAGGTGATACAGACATGGGTCCTACCCTCAAAGGGCTAACTGTTCAGTGGGAGGAGTGAACCCCATAAAAGGGCATTATGATGGGTGAGAAAGTGGTGAGTGTGCGGAGAGAGGGTGGATACTGGACTCTGATTCCACAGCAAGACGGGCTTGTAGGTCAAGATAAGCTGCCTATGTGGTCTTGAGCTCCTGGGATACTGCTCAAGTCTGTGTCTAGTTAAGTTACTACCTTTTGCAATTTAAGAACCTAAGCAAAACTATTGAAGATTTCACAGTAACGGAAACTCCACCCCATCAGTTCCATGGTCACAACTCACCATCTGTACCAAGGCCTGTGTTATAAACCCTGGTGTAAAACTCAGCAAATCAAGCAGCAATATTTTAAGTGCAGACAGGTTTTCCATGTCATTATTCACAAGGCTCGAACCTTTTTACATGATAGCAAGATTCGCTACAGATGACTTAAGTCAGCTTTAAAACTCGGTCCTTTCACAGCATGACAGCTTTCTCTTTCTGGTCCTCTTTCTCCTTTATCTTTGCTTTTTGACTCTTTCTTGTTTTTGTGTTTCTGGCCTTTTCCCAGTTCTACTTGGGGCTTGCACGCTGCCCTGTGTTTGTGTGATCCTGTGCTCTTCCCTGCCTCGTCGTCCTGACTTCTGGCAGAGCTGGCACTGCGGCTGCGGCTTCAGGCCCGGCTTCCAGGGCTGTGACTTCCACTCGGCGAGCACCGGGACTGCGCCGGCTCTGGGCCCTGCTCGGCCTGCCTGCTGACGGCTGCTGTGCCCAGGTTCTTTTGTTCTGTCTGTCACTTTATTGTTCAGTTCCTTGGACATCGTTCTGAATTTCCTCTTCTTCCACAGATACGTCACTTTCACTGTCACCGTCGTTACAGTCTGGCTCCAAAGCAGCTTCATCAGCTCCTCTAGTTAAGTAGGAGGCAAGTCGAGAGGAGGCTCAGCTGGGGTTCAGGTGGGACAGCGCTCTTGTCACCGTGCCCGTTACTTTCCTCTCTTTCAATCTGTGTGTCCGGTGGGATAAGAACATAATTTATTGCCACTTGATTATTTGTTTTTATTTGCTTCTAACACCTGTTTCTCATGATCCTTACAAGGATTTTTATCTATAGACTTTTCTCTTGAGTGTTTAGTAACCATAAGCGCCTTTGTGATCATGGGGGGGGGGGGTTTCCTCCGACTTTTTTAGGAAATGTTCTATTCCTTTGTTTTTGAAGCAACCCTCTCTCCTCCCTCAGCTTATTTCTTTGTTCAGATGCAGAAACTATAGGTTTTTGGATTTTTTTTAGACATACTTTTTCTATTTCAATATTTTATTGAGAATTTTAAAAATTATAAATATTTATTTTTGTTCATTTTTGTTCTGTGCCTATTGTGATGGCCATGATTTTTCTCTTATTCTGTTAAGGCTGTGAATTAGATTGAATTTTCAAATGTTAAGCCAATGCCTTCCTGGATGAACCCTGCTAAGTCACATATACTATCCTTTTTATGTATTGCTGGGTTCAATTTGCTAATGTTAAGGATTTATGTCCATGAGAGCTATTAGTCTGTAGTTTTCTTGTAATAACTTTGTTTTTCTTATCAAGATAATGCTGCTGGCATAAAATGATGTGGGAAGGGCTTTCTTCACCTATTTTTTGAACATGTTAGGGTAAGATTGGTATTATTTCCGCCGTAAATGTTTGATAGATTTTGCCAGTGAAGCCATCTTACCTGGTGTTTTCTTGGTGAAAAGAGTATCTGTTTACTTATTTTTATGAATTCGGTTTCTTTCATATATAGTATCATTTAGATGATCTCTCTTCTTACGTCAGTTTTTGTAATTTGCCTCTTTTAAGGAACAGGTAATTTCATTATGTTGGTGAATTTATTGGCATACACTTGTTTATATTATTGCTTTGCATCATTTCAGTGTTTGTAGGACCTGTAATTATGTCTCCTCTTTAACTCCTGATGCTGGTAATTTGTGTTTTTCTTTCATGAGTCTAGAGGTTTATCACATTTACTATATTTTTTAAAGACACAGCTTTTGGTTTAGTTGATTGATCTCTTCTATTTTATCATTCTTACCTTCATTTTCTCCTTTCTTCTGTCTATTTTGGTTTTAAGCGGCTCTTTTCTTTCTGCCTTCCTAAATGGAACTTAGGCGGCCGCCTAGAGACCTTCCTTTTCCTTCTGTGCGCTGCTTCGCCGGCTCTGCAAGTGTCCTTTTCTTTCATAGTCCTAATTGTTATGTTTGCTCCTGGGAGCGCACTGAGCAGTTGCAAAGTTCACGCAGCCTCCTCATCAGATTTTAAAGAGTTTTGTGACCATAACGTTCTGGGCCATTTAAAACCAAATAAATACAAAGCCTTAGGTAATTTCTTACTGAACCTGCCAATTACATCTTTGCACCTGATAAGACCTAGAGCAGGTGGAGGAATGTTCTGGGGGAGGAAGGTTTGTGTTTCAGGTTTCGCATTCCCTCGCTGGCTTCAGAGGAATGGGTCTCTCACGTCAGTCTGCTTTTCTCTTCATTTTTCTTCATGTGAAGTCATGTAAACTCTAGTTATACCCAAGTTTATTTGGGGACCGGAAAGTTAAATTATCTCTCAGGCTCAGCAGATTTGTTAGAGAAACGAGTTCCTAGATTTGATTCTAGTTCAGTATGGAGTAAGAGTGGAAATAGCCTGGCCAGCGTGGCTCAATGTTTGAGCATCGGCCTCGGATCCAGGAGATTGCGGTTCGATTCCCGGTCAGGGCACATGCCCGGGTTGCAGGCTCGATCCCCAGCAGGGGGCGTGCAGGAGGCAGCTGATCACTGACTCATCATTGATGCTTCTATCTCTCTCTCTCCCTCTCCCTTCCTCTCTCTGAAATCAATAAAAACATATTTAAAAAAGAAAAGAAAAGAAGTGGAAATATATTGGAATGAAGATAGAGGGGATTTAAAATATCAGAAATCCTATATGATAGAAATCCTATTTGATGAAATTGGAGTAAATTCTTTTTTCACTTTCCTTCTAAATTCCATTTTAAAGGAGGTGGCCTTTTAGAGACAGATGCTTTCATTGCAGGGACGCGTTAGCCGTCCTGGGCTTTCTCAGCAGGGATACAGACCTAGCCAGGCGACCTGGGCGTTCTCTCCGAGTCAGGTTAGCATTAAATTGGCCCCAGTGTGGAGAGCAGATGGGTAATTTCATAGTCTACAGATGCCAGAAGCTTTCTTTTTACTCTATCTCTCCATATTTTCAATGCATAATCCTTTCTGAAAACTGTTTGGGTTTCCTCTTCTAGTTAGTATATAGGAAGTAGCTGGATAAGCTACAAAATCATAGTTGTTAAAAAACCATCAGAGAGCTATGGGTTCAAAAACTTAAAAATGAATGATGTTTCAGAGTATAGAGTCCTGTCTAGGAGAGCAAGACACGAGGATGCTTTCATCCCAGGGGTGTAGGGGGTGGAAGAGCAAACCCATCACAGAGGCAGATTTTCTTTTTTTTTAATATATCTTTATTGATTTCAGAGAGAGGAAGGGAGAGGGAGAGAGAGGGATAGAAACATCAATGATGAGAGAGTCATTGATTGGCTGTGAGCCCGCAACCCGGGCATGTGCCCTGACCAGGAATCGAACCCTGATCGCCTGGATCCTAGGTTGACGCTCAACAGCTGAGCCACGCCAGGCCGGCAGATTTTCAAAGATGCAACAGAGCACTAGCTGAACTGGCTGGAATTGGCACGAGCTGGTATGATGCATTAACATCCCCCAAAGACAATGCAAAGTCCACTTGCCAATTCTCAGCCACAGGGCCTGACCAACTGCGTGACCCTGGCCTGGTGACGGTGAAGGACACGGGGTCAGGACAGAGAGCTAGATTTCCCTAGAAATACCCATTAATTCTTTCTAACTAGGTCTTCACTGAGGACATAGCAGCAAGGACAGAGAAGGAGTATAGATAAAGATCATCTCGAGGCACAACCTGACCACCAATTTTTTCCAGATGACCACATAGTCAAACGTAGAGGACATTTAAAAAGGCAGGAAGATATGACCCATAATCAAGAGGAAAAAACAGCCAATAGAAGCAGGAATGACCCAGATATTGGAATCAGCAGACAAAAACTTTAAAATGTTAAAATGTCTGATTTAGCCCAGTTCAAAAAGTCGGTTTCACATGGAGGAGGCGCATTGGCTCAGCTTCCCAGAGCCACTGGCTCCGTTTTAGATTGCGCTCTTGGCAATACCAACTCCATTTTGCTGTTTTCCTTTCACAATAGTATAACTTACATCTTTGCATATAAACATTTGTCTGAATGTCTGGGTATTTCCCTAGGATTTGGTCCCTAACGTGGAATCGCCAGGAGACAGAGTGTGGTTAGAAGTGTTATTTTTATAACTATAGCAACCACCAGTTAGCCGATCTGACTCTGCCAGCTTATCCCCGGTGCGCTCGGACTGCTGTGCGTGTGCACTCACTGCTGTGAGTTTGAGGAAGCTGGTCACCGCTGACAAAGTGCCTCCGCCTGTTTCCTTCCCGCTTGGAGGGCTCTGCTGAATGGCAGATGCAGGGGGCTCTGCGCGAAGGCAGCGATCTTGGGTGTGCGGCCGGCACACGAGAAGGTTTAGATCACGGACACCGACCTCTTTCCCCTTAGACTGTCAAATAAAAAATGACAGCAGCCGGCACAACGCTAGCTGTCCTCTGTAAATGAAACAAAACTGTACCTATTTTTTTCGTCAGATCTGCAAAAAATACATGTTTTGGTGCCCTGCAGAATTTCGGTAATTAGTTTGTGTGCCAGGAGATGAGAAAGGTTGAAAATGGCTGCGTTAAGGCAATGGTCCTCACCCCCAGCTGCAAGTTAGCGTCACCTGGGGCCCGGCCCCGAAACAGCTTATTGTGAACTTAATGGGAACCCCAGGGACAGACGTGGGCACCTACATGGTTCTCTCTCCCTCAGCCTCTCCATGGATACATATGAAAAGTAGGTTTACAGTTGTGAGTGCGCAAAACAGGGTTTATTCTTGGATTATTATTTATTAATCATTGTATTTTCCATACGAACACCTGTAAACCTATTTTCCACACGCTGCCTCCCCCCCACACACTGCCCTCCCCTCCACTGCCCACCTCCCCTCCTCTCCACTGCCCACCTCCCCTCCTCTCCACTGCCCCCCACTGCCCCCCACTGCCCCCCTCGGCACCAGCTCCAGCGTGTCCCGTTGTTCTCTCTCCGCTGACTACATCCAGTCCTCTCTCCTTATACATCTGTCTTCGCCTTCATCTTCATCATCAAACGCTTCCTCCCACCATCCTCATCCTGCCTGCCTCCTCTTCCTCCTCTTCTTCACCCACAGCGTCCTTGCCATCTCCTCAGCATCTGAGTTGGGCGCTTCTCGAAGGTGCTCTGCGTCACAGCCATCCAGCTAGGTCACAGCCATCCGGGTGGGTCACAGCCATCCGGGTGGGTCACAGCCATCCAGGTGGGTCACAGCCATCCAAGTGGGTCACAGCCATCCAGGTGAGTCACAGCCATCTAGGTGGGTCACAGCCATCCAAGTGGGTCACAGCCATCCAGGTGGATCATAGCCATCCAGGTGGGTCACAGCATCCAGGTGGGTCACAGCCACCCAGGTGGATCATAGCCATCCAGGTGGGTCACAGCCATCCACCTGGGTCACAGCCATCCAGGTGGATCACAGCCATCCAGGTGGATCATAGCCATCCAGGTGGATCACAGCCATCCAGGTGGGTCACAGCCATCCACCTGGGTCATAGCCATCCAGGTGGGTCACAGCCATCCAAGGGGGTCACAGCCATCTACCTGGGTCACAGCCATCCAGGTGGGTCACAGCCATCCACCTGGGTCACAGCCATCCAAGTGGGTCACAGCCATCCAGGTGGATCATAGCCATCCAGGTGGGTCACAGCCATCCAAGGGGGTTACAGCCATCCACCTGGGTCATAGCCATCCAGGTGGGTCACAGCCATCCAGGGGGGTCACAGCCATCCAGGGGGGTCACAGCTATCCAGGTGGGTCATAGCCATCCAGGGGGGCCACAACCATCCAGGTGGGCCAGCTGGGGCAGGAGCTGGAAGACACTCCCTGGTTAGTCATTCAGGTTACTGACCTCACAGTTAAACAGAGCCAGGCTTCTCAGACATTCCAGCTTTTTCAAAGATTCCAAGGCACTGATATGTTTCACTTTATTCCCACTTAACTTTGGATGTGTGAGCTTGAAAGTTTTTGCCAACACACCCATATCTCCATAGATTCTATTGTCACTGAGCTAAAGCTTTTTCAGTTTAAATAGTTTAAGAGATTTGGAAATGAAAGCAAGCCTGCATTTATTAAACTGAATAACTCTAAGTTCACGAATTCAGCTGTAAAGCCCTCAGTTTCCCCCTATTTGATTTGCAATTGTGCAGGACAAGCTCTCAAATCCAAGGAAGGTGTCTGGCAGAGGCATGGCCCCAACCACCCTTCTCAGGAAGCCACTCTAGTTCACACACATATCTATATTTTTAACTCCTCAGCTAATTCCAATGTGTAGTCTGGCTTAAGAACCATGTTTTAGATAAAAGTTTGGTCAGTGTTTAGCAGCCAAGTGGACTTTAACTGACATTAAGTACCTTTGACTTTGCTTTCTTGGGACTTCAATTTGCTTCTGGCGATGGTTATACTTAAGAACTAAGGTTGATGGATAAAATATGGGATCCTTGGTTACATTTGAATTTCAGATAAATTACCAACACTTTTTTAGAGAAAGTTTGCCCCAAACTTTCCTAAACAAAAGCCTACTGCAGAGTGTACAGTTCATGCTTATCCTAAAAATTATTGGTTGTTTCATCTGAATTCAAATTTAGCTGAGTATTTTGTGTTTTTCTTTGCTAAATCTGGCCCACTAATTGTGGTTATACTGTAGGATACACCTGATTTTCCATGGCATTCCCCTGCTTTTGCTGATGATCAGTCTTGGGTCTCTCTGTTTTGTGAACGTGTTTGTGTTTATAGTAGATCTCAGCCTCAGATTCCCTCTGCCCAGGAGAGAAAACCATGTTCATCAACCTGAAATAAGTCCACAAAGAAACCTCACAACACTCCACAAGATCCTGGTGGCCCCTTGGCCCGTGCTAACCTCTGTTGTGGGAAGCTTTTACTTGGTATAGAAGAGGGCTCTTAATGGCCACAAGTGTGTAAGAGCCTCTTTAGACAGAGAGAAGCTTTTAGCACCTTGACATGTCAGTGAACTGAACTGTACCCTCTGCAGTAGGCTTTTGTTCAGACGGTGGTCACCGAGCCCCTACTAGCTGTGCACAGGCAGGGAGATTGACACCCATTATCCTGAAAAAAGATACAACAGGGCATCTTTTGGGTTATTTTTAGTGTGTGTGTGTGTGTGTGTGTGGTATATAGAAAATGCTATTTCTCCCTGCAGTAGTCAGACTCAGTGGGGCTGAGCCAATCTGTACAACTTGCCCTTGAGGCTCTCCTGTGTGTAAACACACTTTGACCCCAAGGTCATTTGCTCCCTGAAACTTGAAGTTAGGCGGAACTAGTGAGGTCGGTTGGCACGGCCTTACCCCCGGCATTACAGTAGGAAAACCCCCAAGGGATCCAAAGGGGGCCTAGCGGAAAGGAAACAGTTTGATGGTCCAGAACCAGCTAGGAGACTAGAAGCCCCACTGGACCCACAGACACCCTGCGCCCCCCATGCTTGCTCACAGGCACACACACACACACACACACACACACACACACACACACTCCCAGTGTGGCCTGAGGAACAGTATCAAAGCACGTGGGCGAGGATATGGAAGAAAGGAAGCCTCAGAGCCGCAGCGTGGGACCCCGCTCTAGTTTGGACGGGAACCTGAAGCAGTAAGAGCACCCCACCGGCAGACCCCAGAACCACCCTTTGGCTTGGCTGTCAATACTGACACCTTGTGGCAGCACCTGGCAGTGGCAGGGGGAGCCGAGCGGCCCTCCGCGCGCCTGGTGCCGGGAGCAGGGCCGCTTGCCTCCGACGGCACCGGTGGAGGCGCCCGGGCCTCGCGTGCACAGGGGGAGGAGGCGCGGAGGCCGTTCTGAGAGGTGGCTCTTCCCAGTACACGCCCTTGTTTTGCCCTGAGAAGCTGGCAAATTACTGCATCTCTTTTTGCCTCATTTTACCTGCAGAATGCTAACAGTGCCTGTCCCCCCAGGGGCTGTGAGGGTTAAATGAGTTGGTGACCCTGAGGATCCTGCCGCTCACAGTAAGTGCTCAGTAAGTGGTGGAGGCTGGCGCTGTAGTTATCACTCTTAGGAAAGATGTAAAGGGATGAGCCTGAAGGCGCTCGAGCGGGTGGATGCCATGCAAGCCCAGAGGCAGACGTCATGAGTCTCACTGTGCAGGTGATGTGGCTGCATTTCAGAGGCTGCAGGTGACTCGCCCGCAGCAGACACACAGGACCTGAAACCTGGTCTTCTGATCTGACTTGCATTTCCCGCGAACTTGAAATTACCTAACCTGAAAACCAGGCCTCTGTGATTCTTCAGCCATGATCAGCGACAGGTGCACAGTTATTTTTATGGCAAGTAAATCTGAAGCTGAAGGGAACCCCACAGTGGAAAAAAGGCCCTATTTTTACCACCTGTTTTCCCCCCTTGAACCCATTGTTTCTCTTCCACCTTCGGTGCCCCTGCCTTGGCTTAACCCTCAGCTCTTGCCTGCACGCTAACGGATCTTCCCCCCTCCAACCTCCCCTCCACGTATCTAGAGGGTGGTCTTTCTAAACTGCCCCCACCTCGAGCCTTCAGTCTCCCGTGTCCTGTGAGACTGTCCAGGCTGTTTAGCTGTGTACAGTCGGCCCCGGGTCTCCCGTTGAGCTGCTCTTCCTGCTGCTCTCCCAAGAGCTAGGTGCTCTTTCTTTCTGTTCCCGAGCGTTTGAACACTCCCACGGTCCCACGCACTGTGCTGCGGTGGAACTTGTTAGCACTCAGTCATCCAGGAGACAGATCAGACCTAGCCCACGGGTGTCCCCGTAGTGACCAGCAGGGCAGCAGGCTAGGAAGTGTGGATGAAAGGGACTGATCACCCTTGGGGCTCATTTAGGGTACAGAGGCCGGCACTCCTTGGGCTTAGGGTCAAATGCAACTCCACATCACATCATAGGGACTATGAAACAGATGATAAAATAAATGGCCACTATATACTATATTGATGTGCCAATTCTATACCCTTTAAGAAACCTAAAGCAGTGCAGTTTGGCCATATATAAGAGCTCTCTAATCAACAAGCAACACAAAAAACATTGTCAGTGTTTATTGAGGTATTTGCGGTGATATTGGTGAGCAACTGCTCAAGCTGGAAGGCGTGGCAGGTTCCAAGGGGCAGGTCAGGAGCCAGGGTACTGGGGTCTTCTGCACATTCATGCGAGCATATTTGGGGGCATCAGCAGCAACTCATACGTTCTTCTGGTCAGTGGTGGTACTGTGGAGAGGTTAGGCTGCTAACCAGATCCCTGGATTCAATCCCAGCCCAGGCACACTAGCTGGGCAACAAAGTTTGCTCACATGCAAACGAAGACAGCATCGTGTTTACAGAGTTAACACCGCAAAGTGCGTGGAACAGCATCCGGCAGCCTGTAGCACCGTGCGTGCCTTAGGTCTTATAGTTTCCAAGCAGGAAGCTCAGTCTTGTCCTGAAAACTGAGCGCCATCCACTCAAGTGCTCTGCGGGGAGGGCCTCCCTCCCCTTCGCCCTCCCAGAGGCCCCACACCCCCACACAGCGTCCCTACAGTTCTTCTGCACACGTAGGGAGTAGCTCTGGCCCTGGAAAGGGGCAGCCCTCCTTTCCGTTTGTTGTAACGCTGGTTAACGAGCCATATTTCCTGCCGAAGTAATTGAGTCTGGACAGTCTGACTAATAGATCACCTTAATGCCTTTGGCCCCGGTGCCCTGTCTCTCCTGTCGCACCCCCTTGGCATCGCAAGTTTAAAAACAGAAGCTTTCCGAGCTCTGAGTTATGTCTGCCTGCTATTCCTGTTGCCCGGCCGTGCTGAAGAATGTTCTGTCTTAGGCTCTTTCATTATAGGCACTGAAGGCTTCCCCTGATATATTGCTTAAATTGCATCAATCGCTTAATGATATATAGAGTGCATTTCCCAGCACTTTTCCATTAGTGTCTCCTGAGTGGACTAGGTCAGGACAAAATGTGCCCCGTTTTCTCTTTCTGTGTCTTGCCTTACCCGCCACTCCTTCTGGTGGCACGGTGGAGAGAGCCCTGGGTTTCTGGCAGAAGGGGACCTGGGTTCTGGATCCCGATCGTCATCTATCACATGCGTGAACTTGAGCAATCCTTTTACCTTCTGGGACCCAGGTTCTTCGTTAAACGAGATGTCTGGACTAATGCTCCTTCCAGCTCAGGGTTCTTTGATGTTTCAGCTCTTCTCCCCACTCCTGACTGAGAGCCTCTTAAAGGGGGTGGCAGGGGGGCCCCCATCTGTGCAGTAGGAGAGACTCAAGAGCGCCAAGAAGAGATATGATGCCCGATTGCTGAGCCTGTGGGTCCTCCCTCCCCAGATGGGCTCTGCTGATGCAGAGGATCCCAGTGTTCCTAATGGGGAAGGTGATGACAACTCCTTGGGTGTCCCGTTTGGGATCAGATCTTGTCTAGTTGCCAGTTAATAGTTCAGTGAGACGATGGCAGCTCTTGTACCCTGCGATGCCCAGCACAGGGATGGGTGCACTGTAAACGTTCACTAAGAATTTTGAGTAACGTAGTAAGTCAGTAAGAGGACATGGCTGCTGAGAAACCCAATGCCACTTGGGCTGCTTTAATAGAAGCATGTTAACTAGAATGGGGGAGGTGAGGGCCTCACTGTTGCCTGCTGTAGAGACCTCATCTAGAACCAAGTTTCATTTTGATTACCCACTAAAGTTCCATGAGAGTTGGGACAGTGTTTCCCCTTTTTGCTGCTGGATTGTCAGTAAAAGCGTCGTTAGGTACCAGGCTTGCAATAAACATGTTGCCTGCCTGAAAGAGGGAGATCTTGTCCCTCAGGATTGCAGGGAGGGCCGTCAGCGCACCTTGGGAAGAGCAGCAGAAGTAAGGGGGATGTTTCACACACCAGCCAGCGGAGCCTGGGAGTCTTCCCCAAGTATTTGAATAATGCACACTGTTAGAAAAACATAATTCAACTGAGTACATTTTAAAGATGTTATTGGCTTTATGCAACGATTCATATATCAGGCGACATCTCATCTAACAAATAGAAAGGAGCTCCAAAGAGCTGTACAAGATGAAAAGACTTATAGGCAGGAGGGGGCGGGGCAAGGAAGTTACTAGCAAAGAGTGGACTGTTTCAGGCCAGGTTACCTCCCTTTGGGGAGAGCAGGGGTCCACCAGGTAGGTTACCTCACTGGTAGTGGCGTGGTAATTCCCGATAGGCTGGTTAAAATCCCACTCCTGGGAGAGGTTGAAACTGTATTTAAGTTAATTATTTAGTCCTGGGTTGGTGGTGTGGGCTTAGCACAAGTGACTCCATGTTGGGCCTGCTGTCACTCTTTAAACAATGTCTGTGTTTTTTCCTGCCTAACTAACGCTCCTTCCCCTTTCAGTCCCAGGATCTGATTCATTTGGAGACCCCACTGAGCACAGCACCGTGGGGCTTGCCCATCCCGTGGATGGCAGCCTTGGTGGCACTACTTGTCAAGGTGCCTCAGGCTGCCCTGCTGAGCATGGCCCGCGAGCCACGCTGGGCCTCCCTGGAGCGGTGGCTCCCCAGGTGTGGTCCCGGCATCGCCTAGGGGGTTGTTGGAGTGCAGCACTCTGGAGCCCTACTTCAGAATCCGGAGTTTGGGTGTGGGCCCCAGCAATCTGTGCTTTAGGAAGCCTTCAAGGACGTTTTTAAAATTGAATTTATTGGCGTGACACTGCTTAACAAAATACACAGGTTCCAGGTGCACGATTCTATAACACGTCACCTGTACACACTGTACTGCGTGTTCGCCACCCCAAGTCAAGTCTCCGTGCACCCCCACTTATCCCCCCGCCCCTCCCCACCAGCAATCACTGTTGTCCATGCCCCTGAGGTTTTTTTTTCTCAATTCCTCCACCCCCAACCCCTCCCCGCCCGACAGCTGTCAGCTGCTCTCTCGGAGTCTGCCTCTCTTTTGCTTGTTAGCTCATTTCATTCATTAGATTCCACATAGGAGTGAAATCATATGGTGCTTGTCTTTCCCGGGGCCTTCTGATGTTAAAGGGCGGCTCAGCATTATCTGAGAGTTTTACTCTTGATTTCACCAAAACACTGAGAACAATTGGCACCTAATTGTCTGCTGGTAGAGGTGGGGGTGTTAGGGATGCAAGGGTGGGGGTGTGACCCTCAAGGGACCACCCAGGGATTCTTGGTCCTAAGATCCCTGGAGCCAAGTCTTCAGTTTTTCTTCAATCCAATGAGCTTCTCCACCATCTCCAAATACATTTAAAAAATTTTTTGTTTGTTTTTGTTTCATTTAGATAGAGCCAATTTTTTGTTCCTTGGAATCAAAGAGCCTCACTGACACTGGGTGAGAAGGAATTGGTGAACAAGTGAGTCAATAACTGCCGACTGACAGAATTAAGTCAGATCCCATGAGGCCTGAGCTCTGGGAGAAGTGAAATTCGGGTGCGGCAGAAGGTGCGGGAGGTGAGTGGTAGGGGCCCCGGGGGAGGGGGGCCCTGGGCTCTGCTAGAGCAGCACTGGGAAGCCTGCTCCCACTGAGACTCCTTTGCTGGCTGGAGGGTGACCTTAGGAAGTCATGTGACACCCCCTCCATCCCATTTTTCTCTCTGGAGGGCAGGACCATCTTGTACCGGGTGCTCACTCCCCTTCTGTAGCTAAATTAAAGGCACTAACAGCAGCCGTGGGGCCGCTTGCACGGAGAGATGCCTGTTGGGTTGGGAGCAATTTGATGAGTCTTCGTCTTAGTCATTTGGACCAGAAGCTTGGGCCCAGGCCCTGCTGACTCGCCAACAGCCCCGCCTTCCCGAGGGCTGGGCCGGGGGTCACTCTGAGCTAACGCCATCTGCCTCCCAGAAGCGCCCTGCTGGGGGGGGGTGGGGGGGCGAGAACAGGCCTTGGGGAGAGTACTCAGGGTTCTGAGGGATGGGGAGCTGTCTAGCTGGGATGAAGGTTTGCTGCAAGTGAACCTTTTTAGGGAGGGATCGGTGTGAGTATCTGCACATGGAGTTCAGAAGGCTGTGAAACTCACCTGCCTTTGGGACAGGAAATGCTCAGAAGTGTCAGTTCGCCATGTTTCATGGCTGTTGGGGGCAGTCTGGGGGCAGGAGCACCAGCCCAGGAAGCAGATGGTGCTGGGGGCTGGGGTTTGGTGCCCTTGGTGCCCTTGGGGGTCTTGGCCTCTCGGGGGTCCTGCCTGGCCCCCTGCTCTCCTGGGTTCAGCCTGTGGGCTCTGCATGCTGCCGCCTTCTTTGCAAGGACCCATTTTGATGGCAAGGGATTGACACCCAAACCATAACAGCTTGGGGACGCAGGGGATTCATTGGCTGGTGGAATCAAATCCTGAATGTAAACAACCAGATCTTGAAAGGGCAGGGTGTAGCCGGGCCTCAGGGGCGGCCTGAACCAGGGCTGGGCTCTGCTGACAGAACTCCATCTTTGCTTCTCTCTGTGTGATGGTTTCACTGTCTCACCGCGGCCCACACTCTGCCACGTGGTGGGAATCTGGCTGCCAGCAGGGCCCTCAGTTCACCTTTAGCAGTTTCCATCCTGGAGAGGTGCTGGATTTTACTCTCTGGGTCCCAAGTTGAATTAAAGAGAAAATTCGAGTGACTAAAAAAATCACAGCTCAAAATCATGACTACCCAGAGCTTTGCCTCTCTGAACAGCCACTTCTCATCTGAGGAGTGGAGGTGAACAGAGTGCCCGGTCAGAGAGGCAGGTGGTGGTGTCTAGTGTTGGGGAGCAGAGGCTCTGGGGGCACACTGCCCGCTCCAGTCTCAGTTTTGCCACTTGGAAGCAGTGTGACCTTGGGCAGGTCCCCCAACCTCTGGGTGCCCCAGCTTCCTCATCTCTAAACTAGGGGTAGTAATAGCACTGCTCATAGGGTGTCGTGAGGATTAAGCAGCTGGTGCGCCTGACAAACGCAGAACCGTGGACGCATCTCCCAGACACTCAGTACTCGCAGTCGCTGCTCACTGTCTCCTCAGCGCGACAGGGTCTCTCCATGGCTGCGGCTTAAGTGAAACAGGGTGAGCTGTGCGGGCCATCCCGCAGCTGGTGGCCACTCCACTCCTTTCTCTGAGTGAGCACTGAGAGGGGTGTTCATATAGGAATGAGCTTGAATCGCTTTTGATTTATGTGTTTAAAAAGTTGTTATTCTAGAAACTTGGTTCCCTATTATAATAATTATTATTTTATTCATTTTAGAGAGAGAGGAATGGGGGAGAGGGTGGGGCATCGATTTGTTGTTTCACTTACTTACGATTCATTGGTTCCTTCTTGCATGTGCCCTAACCGAGGATTGAACCTGGAACCTTGAAATATTGGGACAACGCTCTAAGCAACTGAGCTACCCGGCCAGGTCACATCTCTGTTATTAATGGATTGCTTTTGAGAATAGATTCTATTCTGGGCACTGTGTCAAGTGCTCCCCATCCATTATTTAATTCAATCATCACAACAACACAGCAGGGCAAGTGTTCTCAGTCCTCTTACGGAGCCAGGGAATCCTCACTCGGGGAGGAAGAGCAGCTTGCTGGAGGTCACACGCCTGGCTTAGGGAGGAGCCCAGATTCAAACCCCGCTTGCCAGCTCTCAAGCGCCTGCGCTCGCCCGACCCCTGTCTTCAAGGTCAAGGCACCTTCTGCTGGAGGCTGAGCCTGGGTGGAGCCTTCCCGCCTGCCTCTCTCTCCCCTCCACCCTGAGTCAGGTGGGCCTGTTTGCGTTCAGTTTATCCCCTCCTGGCTGTTTTGGGGTGTCCACCTTTGTGCTCCTTTGCCCTGATGCATTTCCCCAACTGATGATGAGCTCTGTGGGGTGAACGTTGTTCCTTAAGTGTCTGTCCCCCTCACATCCCTCCCAGAGGCCGGGGAACACAGCCAGCGCTCAGGAAAAGCCGGGGGACTGCAGACAGGGAAGGAGAGGCCCCAACAGGAGCGTGTCAGTCCCGCTCATCACCAGGCGGTGGCGCCAGGCTGCAGGCCAGGCCAGGCTCTTGCAGTGGCTGGGGCTGGTGTGGACCCGGCAGCGCAGCCTCAGGTCCCTTTAGGGCCCCCACCCGGAGAGGCACCGGTTATTGGCACTTGCTGCGGTGCTAGTGGCAAGCAGAGAGGCCCAGGGAGCAGTAAGAGCGTAGCAGAGACCTGCCCTAGAGTGCGCCGAGCCCTCAGGGTTCCTGTTTTCCTGGGGACAGCAGGGTGGCCCTGCCCTACCCGCAGAGCTGGGCCTCCCTGGGCTGGGCATGAGAGGGCTTTTCAGAGCCTGAGAAGCTCTGGGCTGGGGCTGTACCCTGAACGTGGACAGTAAGAAATAATAGCTGAGGCCTGTCACAGCCTGGAGCTGGGGATCAAGAGCTGACTCTCCAAGGGACCGAAGTCCCACTGATCCTCTTCAGCAAGGTTCTCGGCCCCAAGGAGAGTGTGGAGCTTAGTGCTGGTGACTCAGAGCCAGACGCTCACGCTGTCCCCACTGTCCCCGCTGGTGGTGGGGATTATCTCCCTGGCGAGATAGGTATCAGGGCAATAAAGGTGGTCTTGGCCTCGGGCTCTGTGAAAACCCTGGAAGGACCCTCAGATCCAATGGAAAAGCCTATTAAACGCCTCGCCAGCCCACACCTCGGTCTGGTGGCCGTTTACTCAGTGTCTGCAGTGCTCTTACTAATGCTCACAAATGCCCGAGCAATCCTTCCCACCTACAATTTGTTTTCCTCTCTTTGCAATATTTCCTGCCCTTCTCCCCGACCCAAGACAAACGAGACAAATGAAACTAAGAGCCACCATTTAAGGAGCACCCACTGTGCTCCAGGCGCTGTGCCAAGTGCTGCATGTGTGTCATCGCACTGAAGAAAGCCCCTCGAAGCCCTGTCCTTGCATCACCTTCTCTGTGTGACTGAGGAGTCAGAGATGCTGGGAATTTAAGTTGCTTGCCTGAGGTCACACTTTAGGGAGTGGCAGAGCCCAGATGCAAAAACCAGGGCTGTTAGTCAGGCTCCACTGGGGAAGGATTTGGGGCTTTTATTGTCCTCTGTGTTGATCCAACTGACTTCAGGTTGCTGGCGATGTCCTCCCCAGGAGACTGGACAGTTCATTTTGTTTCTCCTGCTCCTGCCTTTCTCCTAAGGAAACTTGAGGAACGCAAGTGTCCCTAAGAGAGTGATAGGCAAGTCAACTGCTTGTGGTCTCTACCTGTGGCTGAGGGCCAGCCCCTCCTGATCACAACCCCAGCCCCTGACATCAGAGCAGAGCCTGGGATGAAGGAGCCTCTGAGAGCACTGAGCAGAAGTGGAAATGTTTCCTCCTGTTGGCATTTTTTTCTTCTGGGTGATGGAGAGGAAGGAACAAGGGGGAGGGGAGGAGCGATTCCTTCTAGCATCGGACTAGTTTAGTGAGCTTGTTTGTCTCTTCTCCAGGCCAGTGGTAATTGCCCTGTGCCTGGTCAGGCAAGAGGGAGGCCAAGGACCCCCAGCGAGCAGGTGTCCCCAGTGCCATCGAGATGTGACCCTTACATTTGGGGATCCTTCTTGTTTTGCACAAGACCCTCACTCTCCAAGTCTTTCAAGAAAGGAGTGGTAGCCCAACCATCTCAATAAAGAGCAAGTGACTATCAATGCTTGACACAGTTAGCTGCTCCCCAGAGGTGGTGGGGGGAGAGGTGGGAGTTGCATTTCAACAGCAAAGTTAAGGGAATGGCCTCCACTGGTAGAATTTCCAATGTGAGTGAGTGTCTTGGGGGAAGCATATCCTGAGACTGGATGCTGCTGCTTCTGGTGTTCTCAAAATACTGTTTTTAGCTTTTAAGCTTAATATGCAAATGCCTACATTCAGGCCCACTCTCAATGGATTCTCACCAGACTCACTGCCAGTTTCCTTGATGACTGTCCTCTGGAAGCCCTGGGCTCTGGAAACACCTTCTTGGCTCCCCCAGGGGTCTCTCCATTAGAAGAAGGATCATCGTTCAAACCCCTGTTTTGGGGGTTCTGTTCTGAGGGCCACCCGGACTTAGATCGCAAGCTTGATGGGGACAAAGTGGGGAAACCACGGTCACCACTCTCTTTGATGTGAACCCCAAAGCCTTGGTTGCATCCTTCATAGGAATCTATAGTGTGGACAACTGCTCTACGTTGTCAAACACCTTCTGCCTAAAGACCCACCCAGGTAGTGTGGCCCAGTGGGAAGAGCATGATCTCGGAGTGAGGAAACCTGGGTTTGAGTCCCATCGCTGCCTGTCATTTTTCTGTCATGTGATCAATTTACGTTTCTAGCTCTCAGTTTCCTGATTTACAGCAGCAGGTCCTTGGGTAATGTTTTGGTCAATGTCGTTCTATAACAACATTGGTAAGATGCCATAGGAACCTAACTACTTTTGTATCAATTAGCCTGTGGCAAAATTAATGTCATTATATGTCGTTCTGCTTAAAGTAGTCAAACCTATTGACAACATTAAGCGAGGACTTACTGTTTAACTCTTGACTACTTTAAGAGGACCAGCTGAGATCATATAAGTAAGAACATTTTTAAACCGAACAAGGGTTGTGTCTGCTAGGGTGTTTTTAGTGAACAAGTGAAAGAGCAAAAAACCCAGGCTGGCTTAAATAATAAAGGCTATGTACTGGCTCCTGCGATTGGGAAGGCTCTGGACTGGGCAGGCCTTGGCAGATGGCTGGGCTGTGCTTCTCCCAGCTCAGTCCTCCTGGGGGCTGGCTTCCTCCTGAGGCTTGTGCTCAGGGGGCTGCAGGATACACATGTTCTCATTGCAACCACAGTACAAGAAATTCTTGAAAAGGAGGGAAAACTTTCTCCAAACTATCCAGCAAACCTGCCCTTGTGTCTCACAGGTCTGACTTGGGGTGCATCTCTGTTATGGTCTCTGAGGACACCCCAGTAAGTCACACTGCTTGTCTCTATCTGAGTTTTATTACCTGTAGTCCTGATACTGTTGAAGGCTATGACCGAGGGTAAGAACACAGAACCCCCAAATTAGGAACACCTATTCATCTAGTGGAGGTCACCCGCTATGGGAGACTGCACAGCATGTCCCCCAGCCTCGGGCACAGGGGAGACTGTGCGCCCCCTATGGGCAGCTCACTCCTAAAAGGATCAGCCGAGCTGGGCTGAGCATGCTCAGTTTACCTGCCCCTGATTCCCATTTAGGTAGATTACTTTGCCTCTTCTGGGTCAAGGTGAGTAAAGGGGTAGAGAGAGATCAGAAACCACATTAATGGATTTGCCTTCAAAGGAAGGAAACAGTAGGAGAGGGGAAGATACATTCTTTTCCTCTGAACCCCTAAATTCCCTATTCCAGAACCATCCACATGGTCAGGAGAATATCATGCACAGATTAGCTCAGGTCTGGTTTAACCAAAATAATCAGCATGGCAAGGGAGATGGAGTCACACCAATTGGGTTAAGACAATATGGGGCCAGTCTGAAGCTGTAATTGACCTAATGTCTTCCCTCTCTTCAATTCTGTGGCTACTAAATAATGGAAGTATTGGAGAAGAAATACTGAGACGATAACACAATTCCACTTCAGTTATATACAAAAAAAATAAATCAGTAACAACAGTGATTTGTTTAGTGTTTGTTATAGCCAAGCACAATGACAAGCTGGTTTAGTCTCAAAAATCAAATAAACTGAGACTTCCACTTCTGGCCATGATGGAGTAATTATACTAGCTTCTTCCATAAATGACTACTAAACCAGAAAAATATATGAAAAGTGTTTTCAGACACTGGACAACAGACAGTAGAGGATTGTGATCTCTGAGAGAGGAGCCCTATGATCACCTTGGCTGTTTGCCTGGTGGCACTTACCAGAGCCCAGCAGAGGCGTATGTGTATGTGTGTGGGGGGGAGTGTGTGTGTGTGTGTGTGTATGGGGCGGGGGGTGTCCAAGCAGAGAACAGCAACCTCACGCTGGGGAAACAGAGTCGTGAGTTCAAGGAGGCTGAGGCATCTGGAATCTCTGGGGCAGGGTATCAGAGAGGAGAGAAATCTGCAGATGTACAGCTCCAGAAATCTGCTAAAGGATCCCCTAGATGTGCTGATGGTTGCACAACCTTGTGAGTATACTAGAATCCACTGAATTATATACTTTAAAAGATTTTTGGTATGTGAATAACTCTCAAAACAACAACAACAACACAAACAAGTAGGGGGCAAAAAGGATCCCCTTAAGTCTCTGGCTGAATACTAAGCCACACATGTGTAGGGTGAGAGCCAGAAGGCCAGACAAAGAACAAATACTGGGTAATGAACAACAACCAAGTTGCTGAACAATGACCAGAGCATTCGCAGGGTTAGAAGCCTTGAGTTCTGATCAACCAGAATAAAGAAAACGGTGACTCTCTAGTAGATGCTCTAGATGTGGTCTGAAAGACCACATCTCAGAGGAAGGCTTCAACCATCCCTAAAGTAAGGGCTAGTCCAGATGTACTTTAACAAAGCTGAAAAAAGTTGCCTTGAAAGTAGCAGGCAGTTACACAAGTAACTTAACTGTCTGTTAGAACAAAAGAACAGTTTTAAGAGAAAGACAAATTCCAATACTCAAAAACATATTATTCATAATGCACTTTATCTAATTAAAAATTTTTAAATAAAAAGAAAAATTCAGTGAGTAGAAACAGACTTAGAAATGGCAGTGATGATAGAATTAGCAGACATAGGCTTTTAAATAGCCTTTAAAAATATGTTCAAGAACTTAAAGGCAAACATGAACTTAAGAAGACAGAACGATGGAAATAACAAAATAGAACTTGTACAGTGAAAAATAGAATATCTGAAATTAAAAATTTCCTGGATAGACATAATAGCAGATTAGACACTGCAGAAAGGAAGATCAGTGAATTTCAAAGCAGGGAATATAAACTATACACATGAGAGCATAGAGAGAAAAGAAATTGAAAAAAATTAGCAGAGCCTCAGTGACCTGTGGCACAATATCAGCTGATCTCTCAGACATGCAATTGGGTGACCAGAAAGATGATGGGAACAGAAAATATCTGAAGAAATAAGATATGAAATTTTTACAGATAGGATGAAAAATATAAATATACAGATATGAGAATTTCAACAAAAGTACATGCAGGATAAACACAGAGGAAACCACACCAGGGACATCAGAGAGTTGCTACAAACTAGTGGTAAAGAGAAAAATCTTAAAAGCAGCTAGAAGAAAAGAATGAAAATAAGAATGACTGCAGACTTCTCATCAGAAACAACATGAACCAGGAGTTAATGGAAGCATCTCACCAGTGTTCCTTTTGTAGACAAGAAAATTGTGGCTCACAGGGATTAAGATGCATGCTCCAGTCATACTGCAGAGTGGAATTTAAACACAGATATGCTGACTCCAGTCTTGGATTTTTTTCTTTTTCCCAGTTTGCCCCTTTTTAATTTATGAGAATATCTGTAAATTTTTGGTTTACCATGTTTATTGTAAAAAAATTCAACATATGAAAGTGCTAAGAAGTTAGTAAAAATAACCTGAAATTCTTCCACTCAGTGATCAATCATTAACATGTTGGTAAATATTTTTCCAGGCATAGCAAGGCATAAGTACACATGTATGTATGCAATTTCATTGGCAGTGGGGTCATAATCCAGGTAACTAAGGGCACTAATTGCCTATGAAATATATATTCTCCTCTTTTCCCTTGGTAACAGGATCCTGGGCAATATACCCAGTTGAAAAATTCCTTTTGACTGGTTCTTTGGAAGATAGGCAGGGCCAGTGGATGTGGCTTGGTAGGACTCCTGGGAAAGCTTTTGTGGTCTTTCCCTGAGATTCCTAGATCATGGGAATGATGGCTGAATCTCCAGCAGTCATACTGTGGCCTTGAGGGTAGAAGCCACCTTCCAAGGACAGCAGGACAGAAGGATCCTGAGCCTCTGGTGATTTCAAGGGACTGCCACACCAACTAGGACTGTCTGTCTCTAAATTCTTTATGTAAGAGCATAAACCATTCATCTGTTTAAGCCTTTGAGCTTAAAAAAAACTATGTATCCCTCTGTGCATTTTTAAGCTGACATCTAAAATTGTTTTTATAACTTTAGTTGCAGAGTGTAATTCAGACTCATTGAAACTGTTAACATTCTAAAACTGTCACATCACTTTAAATGTTTTTAAAGTTCATAGTAATTTGATACTTACCATCATCTATCTAAAAATACATGAACAAAATCTTTAACAGTTAAATTTTAGATCATTCTTCTTGAACTCTAATTTTTATTCTACGTAACTTAGAGAATTTCATCCTAACATATTTTTTATGCTTGAAGGTATTTTACAGATTACTTTATCTTGTGTCTCTGGAATAAAATTACACACATATGCACATATGCACACATTGAATTCCCCCCGCCCCCATTTCTTGTGGTTATATATGTCTCCAAAGATTGAAAATTTGTCCAGGATTGAGCTATGTTACAATCTCAATGAACATACACCAGAGCAAAATAATGTAAGTAAATTAAGTTTTTATAGATAATAAACATAAAAGTAAAAAACATTGGAAAGCTATTTCCTAATAACATGAATTAAGCATTTTTAAAAATGAGTTGATTTATTTATCCATGTGGAATGTTACTTACCGCTAGCATAAGACAGGGTTCAGCTCATTTCTCTCCCTACTGATTGTCCTCACTGAGGTAAGCACTAGGAAGCCTGGTCACATACACGAGTAAGTAGGAATGGAACATGTCTTATTCTAGCGTTGTCATGAAATTCTTTGAACATTTTGTGAGTTACATGCTAAAAAAAATCACATAATAACATATCTCAAAACTAATTTTAATATTCTATTGGTTAGTAGTTTGGCTAAGTCCTTTAGTGTTGTCGAAAGCAAATAATGAGAAACCACTGATTTGCAAAGGATTTGCAGCCCAGTCATTAGAATAATTCACATTCTCAATTTCTGGGAAGTTCATCAGAAAGGCTATGTACCAAACCTATCAAATGACTGTTAATTACCATCCCGTCCCTATACAGAGAGACATTTGTTCAAACTGATAGTCACAAAAAGAATTGGGAAAAATCCAAACATAAATTTCAATCTACCCTTACCAACCTAATATTTTTGCTGAAATTCTTTTATCTCAGTGTAAGATTTAAACATATTTTCATACAAACCTTGGGAGATGTACCCCAGCTATCCTAGATGGCAAAACTAGTTCTCATTGCTAAGCCAGTTAGCCAAGTCAAGGTTACTTATCTTGCAATATGGCACACATTCAGAAAAGTTTACTACGCCAACCTTTATGGGTCAATAAATGATAAAATGTGAACCCACGTGTAATTGTCACTCTGTGCTGGCATCCCAGGAACCCCCCACCTCCTCCCTTTCTCTTAGAGGGCACCACTATCCTGACTTTCACGGTGATTGTGCCTTCCTTCTTTATAATTTTGCCATGTATGTACTCATCCCTAAACAATACACTTTGCTTGATTTTGATTTTTTTAGAAATAGAATCTTACTGTGTATGTCATTTTTAAATATGTGTCTTAACATTGAAATTCATGCATATACTTACAGGTGGCGGTAGTGTGCCACATTGCCGTTTCGGTATAGTTGTCCGTTTTATGAAATTACCACGGTCTATTTCTCCATTCTGCTATTAATGGCCTTTTGAGTAATCTCCAGTTAGGGACTGAAAGAATCATGCTGCTATGAACATGCACTTAGTTCCACCTCGCAGCAGAATTGCTAAATTCTAGGGTACGCCTGTCTTCAGTTACAGTACAGTGCCAGCCTGTTTTCCAAAGTCGTCAAACCAAGATTGCATTCTTGCTCTCAATATGGGTTTCTGTAGCTTCCATCCTCACGCTTGCATTTGTCAGTTCAAACAGTGTGCATTTGTATGTTTTTGTAACTCCTGTGTATTTGTCATCCTTTGTCCCTGTGTGCTTCTTGCACATTCTGTGGGTATATGGTGATATCTCACTGTGATTTTCATTTGCATTTCCCTGGGAATGAATGGGGCTGAGTTCCTCCTGTGAATTGTTTGTTCAAGACTCTTGCTTTTTTCTATTGGGAGGTTTGTTTCTTGCTATTTTGTAGGAGTGCTTTGTATTTGGATATGATCCCATCATCAGTTATATGTGTTGCAAAGATCTCCCGCCCTGCGGTTCGTCTTTTCAACCTTTCAATGGTTGCTTTAAAAAAAAAAAAAAAAATCTTTATTGATTTCAGAGAGAGGAAGGGAGAGAGAGAGAGAGAGAAACATCAATGATGAGAGAGTCATTGATCCGCTGCCTCCTGCACACCCCTGACTGGGGATTGAGCCCGCAACCCGGGCATGTGCCCTGACTGGGAATCGAACCCTGATCTCCTAGATCCTAGGTCAATGCTCGATGGCTGAGCCAAGACCATCTCTAAATGGTTGCTTTTAATGAACAGGAAGTTCTTAATTCAGTGGGGTCCTTCTTGGTTAGTGCTTTTTGTATCCCAATTAGAAAGTTTGTTCTAAATTGGGGCCATCAAGATAGTTTCCCATATAATCTTCTAGAGGCTTATTGTTTGCTCTTACATTCCAGCTTGCAATACACCAGGAACTGATTTTGGTGTGAAGTGTGAAGATATTGTTTCTTCCCCCCCCCCTTACATATATCCAATATTCCAGCTTCATTTATTGAAATATTACCTCTTTCCCACTCTCTTGTACTAACAGTTTATGAATATATTAATAATAAATTAGTAATATATTAATTATTAAATGTAGCTGCTGATATACTTGAGTTCAAATGTACCATTTCCACTAGGCTCTTTCTATTTTTCCTGCCCACCTAGTTCCCTTTCCTCCCTTCCTGCTATTTTGGATTTATTGAGTTGTTTCTTTCACGTACTCTAATGTCTGTTAGCTCAGAAGTTACACATATTGTGATGTTCTTCTGCTGTTCACCTAGAAATTACCACTTTCAACCTTGACTTACAAAACACCTAATATCAATTAGGAACATTCCCTCTTTCTAGACAATGGAAGGTTGTCAGAGCATTTTAATTCCTTTTATCCCCTTCTTGATTTATATGTTGACATATACTTACATTTTTTAATACTTTAAACTCAATGGTACATTGTGATTCTTGTTGAAACAGTGGTCATCTACGTTTAGCCACATTGTAATGACTTCGCTGCTCTCTGTTCCTGCATCTCCAACCTTCAGCTGGAATCACCGTTCTTCTGTGGGAGAAACACTCGTTAGTGCTCTCTTTTGCTGGTGAAAAATTCCCTCAGATTATCTGAAAATGTCCTTATTTTGTCTTCATTTTGAAGAGTATTTTGTGCTGAGCACAGAAGTCTTGTTGCAGTTACTTTCTCTCAGTTCTTTAGAGCTTTCACCTTGCTTGACAGGTGAAACTAGGCTGCAGGGAGCTGAAGTGACCACTCCAGGTCACAGGACTGCTAAAGGACAGAGCCCTGTTTCAAGCCCCAGTGCCTTCTACCTACATGATATGCCCTGGGCACAGCCTGGTGCCCAGCCTGGGAGCTCTCTGAACTGGCCACAGAATGGAACAATGAAGTTTAGGGCCCCGAGGGCGGCCTGGGACTCATGCACTCAGACAGACAAGGATTTGGATTATTTGATTTATATCACTGCTGTGGACAAAAATGTACTCAGAATCTTCAGTTGGGAGTGGACAGGGGATTAGTAAACTAAATGAAGAGGAATTTTATTTACACTTTTGTGGCTAAAGCAAATCATATGATTAGCTTTTAATAAGATGTCCCACTTGTGTATTGCCTCTGAACATGCCCTGAAATCTTCATGTCTGTGTCAGGCGCGCACAGACCCAGGGAAAGGTGTTTTATAGTGTGAGACCTACACTGACAATTCAGATGAGGCTCTGGGATCACACTGCCTGGGTTCCAACCCCCCTTATGAGCCGAGCCGGGTGCTGATGACAGTGGTGTCTGTTTCATGAGGTCTCTATCAATTAAGATGAGACTTAACGAAGGCTGTGCTGTCTAAGACACTTAGCACAGGGCCTGGCAAACAGGAGTTGCTCCATAATGATAGCTCTTGCTATCATAATTAAGATGCCGAATTTCACACTTACAGAGCGTTATCTTCACAAGCAAAATATCAACAAACTGTTCTCCCAGTTGTGGACACGAGCGATAGCTCAGTCTGGAGCCCTGGTGTCTAAGCTCTAGGAGCCTGTCACTTGGCACAGCCACCTGTGCCTCTCACGCATCTCTACACGCCCCGGCACAGTGCTTAGCACGCGAGGCTCTCCATAGTGGCCTGCCCGCCGGAACCGAGGTGCCATCCGTCAGCTGGGGAAGCTGTCCCTGAGGGATGGAACAACAGCGATGCCTGGCTGTGGGGCCGAGGAAAAGAAAGCCAGGAGAAACCTGCTGGAAAGACACCAGCCGTGGCTTCAGCAACACCCTTTCTGACTGAAGGAGGGACTTTCAGGGATCTTCCCAGACAGGTAATAACTGATGGGAGGCTGATAACACGCTCCACGGTTTAATACGGCTGGCCATGGGCAAGTCATTTCACCCTCTCTGTTCAATCCTCACCTCAAAAAACAGGAATGAAAATTACCTGCCCTTCCAGGGTTTCATGAGGATCAAATTAGTTCATGAGTGTGATGCTCAGTAAATATAGGTTTCTCTGTCTGTCTGTCTGTCTGTCTCTCTCTCTCTCTCTCTCACACACACACACACACACACACACACACACACACACACACACACGGTTTACTGGTGATTGGTTCTTCCATCTTCCTACCCTGACAGGCTGGTGGGAAGATGGGAGGCCCAGAAGTCCCTTCCCCGACGTGAATCCCACCCTGTGCAGCTGCAGGGAGGAGGGGCGGGCAGGCTGCTTGCTGGGGGGAAATGAATCCTTGATGTGGTGGTAATGAGCTTAGTGATGCCCACCCAGTGGGTTCAGAAAGGGGACATTTTTCAGGCAGTAGATTCAGGAGCAAATGGTGGCCCCTCTCTAAGGCAAACACCGAGCGCAGGAGGAAGCTGGGGTGTTGGCTCTGGGCGGGCAGAGAGCTCACGGGTAACTCCCTCTGCCCTCCCGCGCTGTCTGGGCCACTCTGCCCAGCTGACTGCGGGCTCTGACCTCACCTCCAGTGCTCCCATTGCTATCTGTAATGTTCAATAAATATTATTAATAAAAAAGCTTTGCATGGACGATTTCATTTAATTCTCATGACATTCCTGCAAGGCAAGTACTATTAATATTCCTGTTTTACAAGTTGGGAAACGAAGGCACAGAGAGGGCAAGTCATTGTGTAAAATGTGACCACATTACTAAGTCACATGCCTGGAGTATGAGAATTCAGACCCTGGCAGGATGACAGAGTCTAGGTTTGCACCACCACTTGGGCAGAGGGATGGAAGGAGAGGAAAAGGGGAGGGAGGGAAGGAAGTGGGGAGGGAGGGAGGGAAAGAGGGATGGAGGAAGAGTATTTTTCTAAGTTGTGAGGGTGAAATGAGATACTGTATGTGGGAAAGTGTTCTATAAGATTTAAAGTGTAACCATGGACTAGTATTGTCATTGGTAGACCAAAGGCTGTCACCTTCAGGAAGAAGTCTGTCCTTCCTAAGCTGGGACTCGGGGCTTTTCCATCCATTGCTCTCCTTACCCTAGCCCCAAGGCTCGTCTCTCTCCTGCGACTGGAGGGGAACAGGGGCCACCTCAGAACCTGGGCACTCAGAGCTCTGTGCCCTTGGCCGGCTCCGAGCTTGGGTGAGCCTCTTAACCGCTGTTGTACCCACAGTCCGCCTTTGTCCCTGAGACAGGCCCTGCCCCGGTGGACCTGTGAGCACTGTGTGCCACAGCACCGGATTCAGCCGCCAGGTGTCAGTCGCTCCACGGCCACAGTGACTGGTGGGGACTGTACCGGACAACACTGATGCAGAAAATTTCCTCCCCATTTAGTGTCCTATGGGACCCCACTGTTCAATATTTATTTACAGCTTTTTTCTTTTGAGGTGAAGCTTACATACAATGAATCTTATCACCCCAGAAAGTTCTCTCATGCCCTATCTCAGTCAGTCTCTGTCCTCAACCTCAGAAGCAACTGCTGTTTTTATTACTTTTTAAATTGATTTTCGAGAGAGGAAGGGAGAGAGAGAGAGAGTAAAACATCGATGTGAGAGAGAAGCATCGATCGGCTGCTTCCCGCATGTGCCTTGACCAGGGATGGAACTCGAAACCTAGATATGTGCCCTGACCAGGAATCGAACCTGCAACCTTTTGGTGATGCTCCAACCAACTGAGCCACCCGGCCATGGCCTGATCCTTCTTTTAAATCGTAAGTTAACCTTGCCTGTTTATGAAAGACTCTAATTGGTTTTGCCAAGGGTCCCCTGAGAGCCACAGCATTTTCCACTTCTCTCAGGAGAACGAGGGGATCATGGGACTAACGTTTCCCATCTCCCCTCTTCCTCACATCACCTGCTTCTTTTATGTCCGACAAGCAGTGTGGACAGAGCCTCTTTAGGGAGCCGCCTCTGTTCACCCGCCTCTGTTCAGACGTGACACCAGGGACTGGGTGGGCCTATTTCCCACCGTGTCCCTTTTTAGGATTGTGATTGGCATTCCCGGTGCAGGCTTTCCGCCAGGTGGGTGGGAGAGCAGAGGCTGGCACCTTCTAAGGACTGTCAGAGTGGGGGGAGGCCAGGGGGGACCCATCCAGGCCGCATTGCCTGGGCCGGTTGGTCACTGGTGGACCTCACCCTCTAGTGGAGATCACAGGACAGTTGAATCAAGTCTGAACAGAAAGCAGGAGCTATACATTACTTTTGGCTTAAAATTCTGGGTAAGGGTTAAGGAGCCACATTTGACTTTATTGCTTCAGATCAGCTGAAAAGGCTCAAGAAGGTGCAACCGAATTCAACGCTTCTCATAGATGTTGTCACCAAGACTTGGAAAATTCCTAGGTGCTCACAGCCTGCCATCCCCAGGGGGTGCCAGGAAGGCCCTGTGTGCTGAGAGCCAGCTAGAAGGGCAGAAACTGATTCCAGGGGCTCCTGAGCTGTCAGAGAATGACCTCCATTGACTTTTCCTGGGTGAGGGAAGGGGCCCTGCTGGGTAGAGGCAGAGGGAGGTGCAGGGATAAATGTCACTGCAGTGCTGAGACTACCGGGGCCGTCAAAGGGGCTGGGTGCTGGCTCCAGTACTCAGCAGGAGGGACCTCCGTGCAAAGCCTGGAGACTCTTGCCTCCTACAGATTGTTGGCTGTGATCACTTTAATGGGTATTGATTGGTAGCTAGGCCACGGTGAAAGAAAGGGGCCTGGTGACTTGAACCGCACAGGCAGGAAGAGAGGGCAGCTGAGGACACTGGGCTGAGAGCAGGGAAGTCAGGAAGGGTGCAGCTGGGAGCTGTCCTCAGGAGTTGCTGGAGGCGGCAGATCACTGAAACTCATGGGAAGGAAACAGGCTGGGAATGGTGAGGTGCCTAGGGACTCGCCCAGCAACAGGAGGGCCATGGGTATCCCTCAAAACCTGGTGGCCAGGCCAGAAAATGATGGACCAAGAGTCAGATGTGGAAAGGGAGACCTTTTTGCTCCTTGGGAGGGGCCCAAAGAGTCAGTGAGTATGCCTTTGTGTGGTTGTGGTTGGTTGGAGGGGTGGCAAGGACAACCTCTGGGGCTCACCCAGGGCCTTCAAGGTGCCTCGGTACCAGAGGCTTCCACAGACTTGCAGGAAGTCCTAGTATTCAGGGGTCCCAGTCTCTTATTCTTGCCCCCCCTCTATGTCCCAGAATTCACAGCGTACTGTCAGGTTGCTACTTGCAAAGCCTATCCATATGGGAGGCCACCTGGCCTGCCTGGCCCTTTTCTGTCCCTTCATCCAAACAGATTCAGAGAGAGAGAGACAAAACTCTTTACCTCCAGCTGAGATCTCAGTGTTATCAAGGACTTGTCACAAAATCTAGTTTGAAACCTGTATTGGGCACCAATGATCCACAAAGCTTGGCCCCAGATATGCCTGGCAAGGATGGCCAGATCCTACTCACTCAACAGGGGGCAGGAACAGGACTGGGGTGGGAGTGGGATTGTTGTTGCTAAGAAGCATTGAATAAACACTTTCTTATTTTGAGTAGTTGGGAGGTGTCCAACCACAGCTTGGTAGAAACTCATTTGAAAGGTAGTAAGCTCTCCATCACTGGTGGTATCCAGGATGAGACTGGATAAATACTTGGCAGGGATTGTGTGTATGTGTGTGTGTTTTAGACTTTGAGTGTATCTGTGACCCCTTTAGTTATTTACATACATTTTTCTTTAAATAATTCACTCTTTTGGACACAAATCAATATATATTTAAAGAAAACTTGAAATTGATACCATAAAGGAAAGAGAGAACCATGTGTTATAAATAGGGGGTAACCTTTAAAATCACCATCACCACCACCACCACCACCACCACACACTAAACCAGGGGAATCAGGTCCCAGCTGGATCCTGTCGCCTGCCTGCCTTCTAGGCCAGAATGCAGATGGCAGGTGTTAGATGGATGCTGAAGAGAATTCATTCTCAATGATCACTCCTAATCATCAGAAGGCCTGGGAACGAATGGGAAGGGAGCAGCCTCCTCCTCGGGTGATGCCTCTAACGCAGCTCACCACTCCCAGGAGCCCCTTGGCTGTTGCCGTCTCCCTGCAGCCTCACACTCCCTTCCAGCATCTGTAAAACAAGGTGTTTGATCCGGAGAATAATTCTGAAGCTCTACCATCTCTTCCCACTTCATTCGTACAGGATCCTTCCAGTCCACTGTGATTTCTCAGGGCTGCGTTGACCCCTTCCTGCCCGCCCCCCCCATAAGTGGGTGCCAGCCCAGCAGGAAAAGCTTGCTTCCCACTGGGCTTCTGTCTCCAGGCTGTCCCCAGACCTCCCTGTGACCCCACCCCCATCCTGCTGCTTCCAGTCTGGCCGCATCTGGAGCGTCATTTAGGCTGAATGTTGGTTTGCAAACTAAGATTTCATTAAAGGATTATTGCCTGCCTCCTCATGCAGGCCTCTGAGATGGAGCCTGGCCTTATCTGATCTGAGTTCAGGGCACTTTCAAAGGGATCTGTGGGGTGTGTGGGGGGAGCCAGTTTCTCTCTGATTGGGAGACAGTCAGAAGCAGGTTTCATTTGCGCTTTGCTCATAGCTTGGAGAGAAGTGTTTTGAAGTGTATTCACCAGCAGGCGGTCGGTGGGGTGGCGCCCTGTTAAGCCCAACGCCTATGCCAGAGCACAGTGGCACCTGGCTCCAGCAGGTCCGTGATTGAAAACTAGTGGGACATTATGTACTTTACACAGGAAAGGCTGTATAAGGAATCCTTTAAACAGACAGTCCCTGGTGACTTTCAAATAAAATTCTATTTCTTCCCAGGGTGTGGTAAGGGCTTAATGAGATGACCATGTTTCAATCGGATGCATTTTGGGATGGATTTCCTCCTGGAAACCACTAATCTCCTTTCTGTCTCTGTGGATTTGCCTAGTCTGAGCATTTCACAGACATGGAATCATATAATAGGTGGCCGTTTGCGTCTGGCCCTTTCACTTAGCATAATGTTTTCAAGGTTCGTCCTTGTAGCATGCGTCAGCACGTCATTCCCTTTTATGGCTGAATAATATTCCATTGTGGGCATGTACTGAGTTTCATTCGTCCATTCATTAGTTGATCAACATTTGGATTGTGTCCACTTTCTGGCTATTGTGGATATTGCTGACAAGAACATTTGTGTACCTGTTTCTGTGTGGACATATGTTTTCATTTCTCTTGAGTGTAAACCTAGCGGCGGAATTTGAGTCATAGGGTAATTCTGTTTAACCTTTGGAAACACCAGACTGTTTTCCACAGTAGCTGCACATTTTCTATTCCCACAAGCAGCGTATGAAGGTTCCAGGTCCCTGACAACCTCATCGACACTTTGTTTTAGCCATCCGAGTGGGTATGGAGTGGTGCCTCCTGTGGTTCTGATTTCTATTTCCCTGCTGCACAGCTGGGATTTCACCCTAAGTTTCTCAATTTCCAAATGACTGCTTTACCTTCAAAACCAAAGGACAGAGATGAAGAGAAATGATTTGGGGGAAGAAAAGTATGTTTTCCCACCATTTTCTCTTACTGTGTCTAAGGGAGATGGATTTGTTCAGGCCCCTTTGTGAAAACTACATTGGACGTAACAAGAGGATGGGACAGTACATTTTAGATGATGCAAAAAGCTCAAACCTAAATAGACTTACGAAGGCAGAGAGGACTCCTTGGAGGAGGAACCAGCTCATTTAAGACGGAATAGTGAAAAAACAAAACAAAAACCCTAATAGAACCCAATAGGCAACAGACATTCCTACTGGCCACAGAGTGGCTGAGCTCAGTGCCTGCCGCCCCCTCCCAACCCTCCCTGGAGGCTCCCTGACCACCTCTGCTCCGCTGGGTCCGGTCCCTCGGGGATCCTGGGGCAAACCCAGTGCTGAGAACCACAGCGGGTGCTCGGGCTGATATTTCACAGGGCAGAGCCTTTCATCACATCACCAGTGAGTACCAGTCAATTTAAGTCTTTTTCAAAGGTCAGTTTCCGTTGTTTTTAACCTTTGAATCCTCAGTGCCTGGTATTTAACAGGCTTTCGGTAAACGTTTGTTGAATTCATCCATTTATCCATTCAATAAATATGCACTCAGCATCTACTTTGTTCCAGGCACTGTTCTGTTCTTCGAGGATCCAGCAATGAGTAAAAGAGTTACAAATTCTCTGCTCTCAGGAAGCATACTGTCCAGTGGATGAATGCATAACATTTACAAGTATGTGTCTGAGGTAATGAGTATGAAGGGATTTTGTAGGCTTACATGCTACATAAAATAAATTATATTCCCAGAGAAATAGTAATAATACTGGCATCACAACAGTCATGTGGAGCTTTGACTATGTGCCAGTCACTGTTCTGAATGATACATACATGTTACGCTCATATGAGGCATATATATGGATTATATATATGAAGATCAAATGGAATTTGGTATATATTATGTACATACTAAAAATGCAGAGCTCCTCTTAATCCTCACAACCCATGAGGCAGACGTTGATACTGTCATCCCACTTTATAAGTGAGAAAACTGAGGCACAGAGCGGTGATAACTTGCCCAGGATTATGTGGCGATAAGCAGGAAAGCCAGAATTTGCCCCCAGGCATGTGGCCCAGCACTGCACGCTTCATCACTACGCTATGGCCACTCTCAAAGGACAGGAAGCAGCTACGAATTTAGCAGGAGCTGGCTTTCTGTGCTCTGAGGCCGGGCTGCCAGTTTTTATTCACTGGGCCCACTCTGCCAGGCGCGGGCCTGGGATATTTGGGTTGGCTGACAGATAGCTAGGCCATTAGAGCAGAGGCAAGAACGCCCTTCAGGACCCACGCTATCAATCGGTCTGTCCCCGCAGACCTGTCCTCAGCCTGCATGGCCCATGACCCCTTGCCCTTGAACCTGACCCTTCTAGACAGAGTACACTCCTTGCAACCCTCTTCCCTCTTGCTGCCCTTCTCCTCGGTGACTTGGTGGGAACCCGCACCCATCCCTGGCTGCTACTGAATGACCTCATGCCTGTGGCAGGGCCTTAAGAGTCAGAGCCTTACTCCCTGTGCCTGCCTGGTCGGCATCTCCAGGCAGGGAGAGAGCCTCCTGGAAGCTGCAGGAGGGAGAAGGGCAAGGGGCAGGGACTCACTGGGTTTGGTGGCATTTTCTCCCTGATCTGTGTGTGGGTGAAAAAGGGGCTATATTCTAAACCTGACAAGCTCAGGGGAGGCCTGCATGCTGGGTCTTAGAGTCAGAGGCCGAAAGTAACCACATGGGATGGTCTGAACATAAAAATTCCTAACTAAAAGCAGTCATGGCAGGTAGTCCGGTCCTAGGTCTGTAGCTTCCTTGACAAAGGTCAATTTTTACCTTAAGTGAGCCTGTTGTCTTTGTGAATCTAAGATAACATACTTCTGAGCTGTCAGGGTAATCTTCTTTCCAGATCCCTCAGGGCACAACCTCGGAGCAGAGCACGAGACCGCTGCACCCTCATTGTTATCTTGTGCCCTGAGTACCGTCTCTGTGTGTGTAAATGTTCACTGCCCTGGACCCACCAATGTAAAAGGAGCACGAATCTCTCCACTTTTCTTTTTAATCCAGTCTCAGAGATCTCCCCCAACTTTGCTTTGCCCCCCTCCCTAATCTACCCCCAGTGGATTTCATGTCCTCCCCCTCCCCTTCGTCTCATCCTTTGATTCTAGTGGGTAAAATAAGCTGTAAAACTGCCATTCTCAGGAACATTTTCTCAATCTGTTGAGATTTTGCTTTCCAGCAATTGTCATCAGTTTGGCTCAAATAAACTCTTATAAGACTTTTTCTTAGGCTGGATGTTCTTTCGTCAACATGGGTGAGCTGTGAATGTCCTCTGGGTTTCTTCCTTAGAGGGTGGGCGGTCCAGCAAGAGCTGATCTCATCACCTTTGGTTCTGTCTAACAGACCCTGGAAGTGCCTCTGAGCAGGAGTCAGGCAATGGAGAAACATGTCATGGATTCTCAGACTCCAAGAAGCCAGGCTGCAGAACTTTCTGCTAAGCGGCAGGAGGCTAGGGCTTGCCTAGTGCCATTCACGCTGTATTCCATTGCTTAGGCCAGGTGGGCACACAGGAGAATCTGTTGAATGAAAGGGCTATAAAGGAAAGTAAATGCCATCTGGTCCAACCCTCTCATTGAACTGGCAGCAAACTGAGGCCCAGCAAGGGGAAGTGGCTCGGCTAAGCCAGTATTTATAGCCAACAAATGGGAGAACCAGAAACCAGGCCAGGCCTCCGGCTGTGCCCCTCAGAAGAGATGTTCTTGCCACAGCACCAGGTGGCCCAGGTCTGCAGAAGCCTCTCCTCGAGGGAGTCCAAGCACAGAGTCCCTGACTCTCTGCTCCCCTCCCTCTGATCTCCAGGAACATCTGCTCATTAGCAGCCCAACCTGGATAGCTGGGAGGCAGGGAGGGGCCAGTTAACCTTTGCAGTTTAAAGTGCTTTCACCAGAGCGGGGGAAGGAAGGGAAGGAGTAGGAAACGGGGTAATGGTGATAATAATGATGGCTATGACTTATTGACGACCTGCTGGGGGCCACGCACTGTGAACAGCCCTCTTTACATGTATTATTTTTAATTCTTTAACATCTCTAAAATATATTATTGCCCATGGTCACATGATCCTGGCCACTGCTTAAAACAAAACAAATAACAGAAACCATCTAAGCAGAATGGAAATAAATATGAGTGGGCCCATGTACCCCAGACAAGTGCTCAGGGGTCTTGTGCTCAGCCCAGCAGAGGGGTCAGCAAAGCTCCCACTGCCTTAGTTGCGGGCTGCCATGGTCTGGGAGCCCACAGCCCACAGCAGGAGCTATGCAGCCACAAGGTCTGGGGTTCTAACGCCAGCCCCCACAACATGCAAGCAGGTAGTCCCCTCTTTCATTCTCAAAGTAAGTGGTTAAGAATGCCTACCTCCTAGCATAGTAGAGGGTCAAATACATGTCATGAAAAGGATCTTGAGTCCATAGCATGACACAGAATAGGTGTCTGGCAATTGTTCTCTTTTCTCTCCTATCTGCAAAACGGTGTCTACATCCAAAAAGATGATGGCCTTGCCTCCTCTGTCCCAAGAAAACAGTATTTTAACCAACAATACTTAGAAATCACAGAATCTGAAGACTGAGAAAAGTGCATTTCAAAGGCAGGTGGGGACATAATAAAACCACTGACATGTCCACTTAAGAGAAATGGAAGTGTCCTGACATTTTTCAGCTGATATATGAACGAAACTTGAGATAGGTTTTCCTAAATTTGGCAGAAATGCTGAAGATATTGAAGAAATTATTGAATCATGGCAAGTTTGTTTCATCTGTACCTGTCCCCCCAAAACACTATTACCTTGAAGCAAATTCCAAACGTAGTTTTACTTGTCCCTAATATTTCAGTCTGCATCTGCTATGGGCTAAACTGTGTCCCTCCAAAATTCATATGTTAAAGCCCTTGCCCACATTGTAATGGTATTTGGAGATGGGGCCTTTGGAAGGTAATTAGGGTTAGAGGAAGTCATGAGGGTGGGACCCTCATGATGGGATTAGGGCCCTTCTAAGAAGAGGCACCAGAAAGCTTGCTTCCCCTGTCTTTCCACCAACATGCGCCAAGGAAAGGCCATGTGAGGACACCGTAGGAAGGTGGCAGTCTCTAACCCAAAGAGAGAGCCCTCACCAGGCACCAACATTTTGGGCACCTTGATCTTGGACTTCCAGTTTCCCAAACTGTGAGACATAAATTCCTGTTGTTTAAGCCACTCAAACTATGCTTACTAATGCAGTATCTCTAAAGCAGAAGGATTCTTCAAAACAAACAAACATAACAATAATAACAGTATGACACCTACGAAATGTATCATCAGATATCAGCAGGTGAACTTATGATGTGGGGCTAAGGCCTGTCTCTTGAGCTCGCCCCAGCTAACTGGGTCCTATATTGCCTCCTAGTGAAAACGACATCTATCATGCATTTGCAGTTTCAGTTTTTTAATGAGGAACGAGAATTTAAAGATATTTTGGAAGATACGAGAACAGAACTCTCACCCACCATCTTTTATAGTTGCTTTACACCTATTTAGACATCCTTACGTTTTTCTTTTTACTTTGAAACTCACTTTTATTGAGCATTTTCAAAGCATTCACCTTAGCTTTCACAGAAATGACTCTCATTTTTGTTACTCATACTTAATTTTTGTAATATTGAGCTATGAATTAACAATAATAGGTACAACCGGCATAAATAGGTTTGTTACAAGCACAATTGATTCCTGAGAAACGTCCCACTCAGCTGGTTGGAGAAGGGCCTTGGAACGCTGGCGTGTGGGCCTGGTCATCGCATGTTTTATGGAGGAACCAAGAGCACCAGGAGATTTGCTGCCTGTCAGGTGAAGACGGAGCAAGGGAGCTGCTTCCATGTGCTTAGGAGATCTTCCTGTATTAGCACAAAGGGCTCCACATCATTCCTCTCATATGCTGCGTAGCAGCCACTGCACCATGTGTCTTAACCCGTGTGCTTCTTACTGGTGGACATAGAAATGGTTGCTGGTTTTTGTCCCTTCATTTTGCGTTTGTGCTAATGTATGAAATGCTTCAGTGAGCCTCCTTGTTCACACGCCTCGATGTGCTTTAACCCATATGTCTACAAGATATACTTCTTAGTGCGAAATTGCTGTCAAATAAAAATGTATGTATTTCAGTTTTTTATTGATATTGCCAAATTGTTCTCCAAAAATGTCACACTAGTTTATACTCCCACCAACAGCATTTAAAAGTATGTGTTGCACAGCCTCTCACCAACAATTACCAGCTTTTTTCATTTTTTACCTGTCTGATAAATAAAAAGCGATAGCTTACTGTTTTTATTTTACTTAATTTTGAGTGAACTTTAGCATTTTTCATGTGTTTAATGGACATTTCTACTTATTTTTCTATGAATGAGGAGTTCATATCCTTTGCTCTGTTTGTCCTGTTAAACGATTTTGTGAAACTCTGTTTAATTTGTCAATATTTGCCCGTTGATTTTCTATGTGTGATATAAACTCACAACGAGGCCACGATAGCTGAGTGCTCATCAGAAATGTGTGCTCTGACTTGCGTTGCGTGGGGCTGTCCCTGGGAGGAGGCTGCCAGCCTGGGTCTCCACTTCCCACCCCGGTGAGGGGCCGTGGGGCCGAGTGACTGAGCTCTAGCCAGTGGGCAGCAGCATGGACAGTGTCCTCTGCTGCGGGCCTGGCCCATTGGTCTCCCCACCACTTCCCTCCGCGATGCCAGGGCCTGAAGCTGACAAGACCTCTGCCAGGCTGGTCTCCGGATGACTCAGAGCAGGGAAGCTGCCCTGGTCTGTGGTGTTAATTGAAACCACTGGGCTTAAACACTTATGCATGTTAGGGTCTATTTTTTAAAAAACACAGTACTTAGTCTCCTCTAACTAGTACACAAATACCTAGCAAATAACCTGTTCCAACTTATGTACTAAATATGGGCAGTGTTTGCTTTTTATTATTTCCATGCTATTTACTTTTGAACTATGCAGATTAAAATTTTTTTTACCATGACCATTTTTTAAAAATGCCTTTGGGTTTTGTGTTATGCTGGAGAGAATCTGCCTACCCCAAGATTATTTTTTAAGCCATATGTGTATCTTTCTAGAACTTTTAAAGTTTACATTTCTTATTAAAACTTTTGTTTCATCTGTAATTTATTTCAGTATGAGATAAAAATGGGTTTCCAGCTTAGCTGGATTTCTCCCCAAATGGTTAGGCAGTCATTCCCATGCCATTTATTGAATAATCTATTTTTTATCACTGAATTTAATTCCATCTTTATCATGTATGCATTTGGGTTTATATGTGGACTCCTTCCTTTTTTGTGAATTTGTTTGTCTATTAATGCATTGTGCCAAAGTGTTTTTGTTACCGTAGATTTACAATAAATACTTTAAAATACCTGGTGAGGAGGCCTATCTTCACTTTCCCATCACCCCCCAGCTATTCTCAGACATCTGTTTTTCAAGATGAATTTCAGAATAAACTTGTCTCGTCAAAGGAAATTATGTTGCTGCTTTAACTGGCATTGCTTTGAATGAGGCAAACACATTTTTACAACACTGAAGTATTTTATTCAAGAAAATATGTCTTTTAATTTATTCAAATATCATTAAAATTCCTCATTGGAGGTTTAAAACTCTTTTTATATAGACCCTGCACAGTTATTGTGAAATATATTCTTAGGTATTTTATCTTTTTTCTTCTTATTAAAGGGCATCATTTCTTCCAGCGTATTTTCTAAATGGCTGTTGTTTGTATAAGAAGAAGCTGCACAGCCCGATTCTGGCGTTTTCCTGAAGTTTTTCAGTGGGTTTGGATGCACCGCCTGATCATATCATCCGCAGATCATAAGAAACCTGCTTCCTCCTCGAATATGTTTACCTCTTATGTTTCTCTTTATCTGATTGTACTGCTTGCGCTTCCCGAGCGATGCTCGACATGATGTTGGTGGCAAATCCTGATCCTGAAGACACTTCGAGGGGGTCCTTTGCCCTCTGTTGGCTGCTGTCAAACTCTCTCAGAGGAGGGAGGGGGTTTGCTACGGGAGGCCTCTGGGGCCAGGCCGTCCTTGCTGGAAAGCCCACGAACTCCACACCCCAGTCACCCCCGGGGCCTCGGCACCCCACCTGCGCCGCCCCCTGTTGCCCTGACCACACGGCATAGGACACCTTCTCTGCCTGTCCCCGTGGGAACGGGAGCTGTTCCAGGGGAGACGCAGGTCCTTTGGTTCACTGCTGCTTCCCTCCAGCCCAGCGCCCTGCCTGTCACGCAGGAAACATACAGTCAATATGTGGTCGATGAAATGACACAATCAGACAGCTTTTTGCTCTCTCCCATGAAAAACTCCCTTTGTAACAACTGCGGCTCAGTTTTGGAGCCTTTCTGGTAGCAAGGCCCTTTCCTATGCACCGTTTTGCTTTGCTCTCTCCTTGAAAACTCTGCCAATCTTTCCTTGGCAATTCTTCTTCCCCAGGCTTGGAAAAGGAGGTTCAGAGAAGTGAGCGGCTCAGGGTTGTTGAGCTAATGAGGCAGAGAGAGACTCTGGCGCAGCCGTCGGGCTCTGTCCTGGGTGTGCCGCTGCTCAGCGGACCAGCCCTTGGAAAGCAGCCCTGAAGGTTTCCCGTCTTGATAACGAAACGTGATTTTTTCAGAAGCTGTTGGCTGAGGGGAAGAAGGGAGCGAGTGAGGGAAGTTGTGCCCCTCAGAAGTTGCCACTGATTTTGCCCCTGCTGGCAAAGGGTAGGTTTGAGTGGGAGTCCGGGAAGGTGGGACAAAGCTGGGGATGGTGGGAGTGGGGGTGTGAGAGGGGTGGAAACCTGGACATTCCTCAACTCACAATCCAGATGAACGGCCTAACCGTGGTGTCCCGGAGCCCCGGGAGCAGTGATGCGATGTTGGCCCTCAGAGCTGAGTGTGGTCCTCCTGGCTGGTGGTCCTCTGGAGGGTAACGCAGCCCTCTGGGCACTGGCCCCTGGGTACTGGGCAGCCCTTCCTGTGCACACAGTTCTGTTCTAGCCACCTTGGGATGTCCTGGAGGAGAGAACGAGAGCACCTACTATGTGCCACCTCACATACATCAATCATATTTCACTTAGTTCTGACCACAACTCAAGAATGAGCTGTAATGATGTCCATAAAGAGAGTCTCAGAGAGTGAGAGTCACAAGGTCCCCCTGCTCATCAGTGTCTGAGCTGGAATTTCAGCCTGGGGGTCTTCAGCGCCATGCTCACAGGAATGGGCGTTCTAATGCCTACGAAGTCTAGGTGGCAGTGCTGGGTGCTGGGTCCCATCCGGGGACAGAGTCAGGGAGGCTGACCGGGTGGTGAGTGGGAGGAGGCTGTCTGAATGGCCCCAGGGGAAGGCAGGCGGGAGGGACTGGTAAACAGTTTGGTCTGGCGGTAAGGAGAGATGAGAGGGATTAAACCCAGGCTCTGTGTTAAAGGGTAACATCTGAGTCAGCAGCTGAAGGGCATGTTCCCGGAACGGCCGACCTTGGTGAAAGGGTAATGGACTTTTTCACCCCCTTCCCTGAGCCCAGCCTTCTGATCCCAAGAGGCCTCTCACTCTGCCTTAGGTCCACTCTCTGCAGCCCACCTTCATCTCCCCTCCCCGCCCAGCATGTCCGGCTCCCTTCCTGTGCCTCTCTAGATATTTTACTATTTACAAGGGCCTCAGGGACCTGAAAGCCTCCCAGGCTCTCTATGGAGAAGGAATCGCATTTGGGTGGTCTACAGAGTGCTTCCTGGAACCCCTTACTATTGAGGGGATCATCCTCTCTCTGCTCCCCAGTCCTCACGGTGATCTGCGGGTTCTGGGATTTGGGGAGCTCAGTGGACGTCTTTTCCCGCCTTGATGCTGATGGGGAGAGCACTGCTGGTGGCTTTTCCCATCGCTGGCCCTGGGACAAGTCCTTCCAGTGTCATTGACTCCCCTCTAAACAAGCAAAGTGGAGCAGTAATCCCAAGTGGCTGCCTGCCATTGGGCGACTCAATTTCACTATCAGGATGGAAAATCTTCAGGGGTTATTATTTTCCAAAGGGCTGGCCACCTCCCACCCCATCTCCATTAGTGGCTCCTTAAAAGGCAATCCAATATCCTGGTAAATATCACTTTGAAACCAAATCTGGTGTCCCCTGCCTTGCCTAATCCCTGTAAGCCTCCTGCCCATTGCTCAGAGCTGACCCAGCACTGGCCCCCTGCGGCTGGATGCTAAAATGACTTGGCTTGTGAGGTGGGATGGAGTGAAAGTGGTGGCTCACACTTATGGGATGGACAGCGAGGAACTAGATCTGAGGTCACAGCCCCTAGGCGTTTGGGCCCCTTAAACCGTAGACGAGCATCCGCAGATGTACATCCTCAGCAAGCGTGGAAAATCCTTCATCAAGGATAGTATATGGATGTGTAAGGGCCCCGCCAAATTGGCAGATGAGGTTTGAGTTGTGAACAAGATTGTGGGAGCCAGTTCCCTTTAAACTTTCCTGAGGCCAAGGGCACCATTAGCTTCCTAACCTCTATCTGTTTGACCCCCAACTCTTAACATACCCCAAAGAACAAGGATCTCAGGCTAGCAAGATGAAGGCCAATCCCGTTCCTCATCAGGATTCACACACACACACACACACACACACACACACACACACACACACACACGCGGGCTTCCGCACTCACGCACATACACCCTTCCCCAGGGAGGTGAAACCAGCTCAGTGAAGTCTTTCGGAAAGAAAAAGGTTCCAAAGAATCTGGATACAGTCCCTGGACTGACCTTCAAAAACATCTAAACTAGCTCCTGTTATCGCCTTCTACTCTCTGCTTAATGACATCAAACAGTGTCCCCTACCACCTCACATCTTATCTAATATTCGAGATCATTCTCTGGGCCTCTTTGCTTAGCAATGTTTCCTCTCCCCCCCCCCCCCCCCCCCGTGTGTGCACACAAACCCCCTCTCTACTTCCCTCCCTCTCCCCTTCCTCCTTCCCCCTCTCCTCACAACAGACCTCCCTCCCTGCCTCTGCCCCAGGCCTGTGCCATCTGACCCATCCCTCCAGGCTAAGCCTAATTTCCCCTTTTGCCTGAGGTCTCCTCTGATGCTCAGATCCTTCCCTCCTTGGAATGCCGGGAGCATTTAGCATGTGCTTATTCCCTCCTTTCTCCCTGCTGTCACTTCTTTAGCTCCTTGCTTTGCGCCCCGAGCCTTTCTCCCTTACTAGATTACAGACTCCATGAAGACACAGGTTCTCCTTGTCTTTTACCCTCTGTGCCTACTGCAGGCGTGGCACAAAGTAGGCCCTCAGGAAATACTGAATAATTGAGAATTTTGGTTTCTCATCTCAAGGAATAATTCCTAGTTGCTTAAAAAAATTCCAAAGAAAGGACACTAGAAGAAATATAATCAGGAAATTGGATATTTTTCATAAGATGGTCTGAGAGTACCTGCTTGTGTGTGAGAGTGTGTGTGTGTGTGTGTGTGTGTGTGTGCATGGGCATGGGTGTGCTTGCCCTCTTAGTTATACACTTGGTACTTTGGATCCAAGGCAGAATTAGGCTCATTAAGAAGATGCTTGCTGACCACTTGCATATGGGTGTGTCCCCACAGTCCTAAAATTGTCCTCATTTGAGATGTCTTTTTCTTTGCACATTGTAACAAGCCCACAGTAATGACAGGGAGCTGAGGCTGGAATGCCTAATGAGCTGTGGATTAAGAAATGATGTGATAGCATCTTGCAGATTGTAATTAACACATGGCCTCTATTATGTCCTATCAGAGTTGTATCTTCTTGCTGACAAGTAATTCCCCCAAATAATCACTTGCCTTTCAACATTTCCTTGTGAGGACTAATTGCAAAGAGCTCCTGCCTAGAAAGGCCACCTGGAGCAATCTGGGGACAATTACATGGGAACCAGTCTTTGCTGGGCACAATTGCTTGGACTTGAATACGGGGTGAGTGAGACTAAGCAAGGAAATGAGGCTTTGGCCAGGCATTCAGATGGCACCTGCCCATGGCTGCTGGCTTCATAATGTTGTCCTAGAGTAGAAGAATTAGGTGCTCAACAGGAGTATTTGAAGGGACTTGAATAATTTTCTTCTTAAATGATACTAGTCATGATTATCTGTAGAAAAACTAGAAAATATAGGTCAACAACAAAACCACTACCAACATCTTGTCATAATAATAGTCCATCATTCTCACCACCATCACCATCACTATCATCGCCATCAGTATCACCACCATCATCACCATCCCCACTGTCAGTCACCAACACCACCATCATCACATCACCATCAACATCACCATCATCACCACCAACACCACCTCATCATCATCACCAACAAACACCATCACCATCATCATCATCACCACCATCATCATCATCATCATCATCATCACCAACACTACCATCATCACCATCACCAGCATCACCATCATGAAAATTGACACCATTTAGGAGCTCATACTCATTCCACATACTTTGCTAAGCACCTTAAATTTATTATCTCTAGATCTAACAAAAATCTTACTTGGTGGGCAACTATAGTTCCATTTTATAGAAGAGAAAATGGAGACTCACACCTGTCCCAGTTCACACAAAGCAATAACTACTAAAGGTGGAACTTCAGTTTGGGTTTGTGTTTAAAATCTGTGCATAGGCTGCCATGGCCATTTCTCTCCTCATCTTTAAGATGGGATGATGACCCTTTCTCTCCTGGCTGCCAGAAAAAGTTGCTGTGAGAGTTAAATAAGATACTGGAGGTGAAAGCTTTGCAGACTGTAAAGTCCAGTATGGAGTCGGGGCTTGTTGGGCAGGGCTTGGCATTCACCCAGATACCATGCCCAGCTGCCAAGTAAGTGAGCAGTATTCATTGACTGGTGTTTTATTGGGTCTCATCGAGAAGCTGAGCCAGGGAGGGTCTGTGCAGGTTCCCCCAGGTGAGGGGAAGGAAGGGAGACGAGCAGAGCTGGGAATGAGGGCATGGACGTCGTGAGCTGCGGGGAAAGAGAATAACTCGGCCGACTGCAACGGAGATTGTCCTGGGGGGTGGGAATACCCTGATCCTTCCCATCAGTTACTCCAATTAAGTCTTTAGTCAAAATCAAAACAGCGTGCTTAACATGCTGCTGCAGCTTCGCACCAAGTTCCCCAGGCCCTCTTCCAACCAGATCGTCAGCTTCTTAAATACAAATTCTAGATTTTTAAATAGAATGATGGAGGAGAGGAGAGGTAAGTTTGAAGAGGTGGGGTGAACTCTGTTAAGGGTCCGAGTGTGAGCGACGGCCAGAGCCAGCCCTGGAACTGTTCTCTCCGGGGCGGCAGTTGGCCTCTCAGCTCTCACTCTGCGTCAGTCTCGCCTGCCTCGCCGCCTTTCCCGCCTTCCTTTCATCCTCACCCTTGACTTTAGGAAACATGTAGAATTCAAAAGCTCTGTCCCTCTTGCGTGTGTGTGAGTATTCAAGTCAGGAGCTGGTTCTCCTATTGAAAGGCAGAGGTAAAGAGGCCCCGGCATCCTAAATGTCTACACAGGACACCAGCCAAGTGCCCCGCCAGGCTTGGACACAGAGCTCCTCTCCCATGTTGGAGGTCCTGACGGCAACCTGAGAAATTAATTGAAGTTCTGTCAGGCCACTGTCCGCCAGGGCACCTCTCCAGCCTCCTGTGGCTTCTGCATTTGTCTTGGAAGATCACCAAGGCAGGAGTAGAGTTTGACTAAAAGTAGGTGGAACTGACTCATAAGAGCCAAGTCAGGCGGTTGCTACCACCCAAAAAAGAAAAGAGAAGGTGTTATCTGTAAGGAGGGAAATTGGGCAGAATGAATGATGATAGTGCTTTGCTGGGAGAGGGCAAGGCTGACTACGTACAGCCACACACAGCCTTCAGCTGGGGCTAAGGCAAGACACAGAGCCTGAACTTGACCTCCACATCCACACGTGACGGTGAATCCTCCCAGGCCCCACGTGCCCTGGCATGCGGAAATAGCCAGGCTGATGGTATAACGGAGGACTACTCACACTGATCAGGCCTCTTGTCACTGGCTGTGTGGCCCTGTGGTCAGTGAACTGGGAGAAGTGGAGAGCCAATGACTACTGCTCTTCTCACAGTTGTGTGGAGACACCCTTAGAGGGAACACTAGTGACCATAAACTTTCTTTTTTTTTAAAAATATATCTTTATTGATTTCAGAGAGAGGAAAGGAGAGGGAGAGAGAGAGATAGAAACATCAATGATGAGAGAGTCATTGATTGAGCCCACAACCCGGGCATGTGCCCTGACCAGGAATCCAACCCTGATCGCCTGGATCCTAGGTTGACGCTCAATCCCTGAGCGACGCCCAGCCGGGAGCCATAAATTTTCTTGGTGCTTTGTTCTGTGTACCAAAGGCTGCTTCTGCCTTTATTCTTGAAATTGTTGCTGGGCTTGGTGGAGAAGGCAGGTTGATGTGTATTTGCTCTGGGGAGGGGGGGTTTTTAGGTAAAGAGTGATGTGGGAAGCATGGATAATGGATGGAGGAGATTTTCTCAATGGCAAAGAATGAATGTTCAGGAAATTAAGCTGTTGAGTTGCAACAGTGAGTAAGTACTTGAATAGGTTGAGCTGAAAAATCACATAGGAAAAAAATGCATATTATCTAAGCGAAGTTCAACACCAGGAATCTGCCAGCCTATTCAGCACTGTCAATAGGTCTCGATGCTGGTGTTGGCTCCCCCACGCTCTGCAGTTCTCAGGGGTTTCCAGGGGAAGCGAGGAACGTTGCTCTCTGGGTCTCCTCCCTGTTCTTCTGCACATTGCTCTCCACTCTGTCCTGCACTGCGTCCGTCTTATCACTGGAAAGTGAGAGACAGCTCTGGTGGGACGTGGTTCCTGGAACGTGTTGTTCAAAGTCTTCATATCACAGATAAACTCTCCACCTGCAGATAGCAAGGGTGACTTTCCGAGGACGTTGTGAGCCTCCTTACTTCTATGGGCTCACATAGTGAACCTCAGAAATACTAATTAAATAGCAGAATCCCCCGGGATTCAGCTGAGGAGCCCTATGAAGATCTGGCATCATTTGACTCAGGCCTAACCCAGCTGGTGGTCCAGTACAGGTGCCCTCACAGACCTCCACTCTGGAGTGAGACCTGGGGAACCATTGCTTTGAGCCTCTGACCCAAGGAATCCCTCATTTTTCATCCCATTTGCTCAGTCTCTGGGCCCATCAAATTCTACTGCTCCTTAGCTGGACTCCGTGTCCCTTCATGGTACAGGGACTGCTCTCTCCTTGCCTCCCTGGTTTCAGCCTATCAAAGCACTTGATGAGGATCTAGAAACCAAGTTTTATAAAGACTGTCTGAAGAATGGTGGTAAATTCCAAATGGAGAGGAGGAGATGCCAAGAAGAACCATCACTGCTCTCTTCAACGTACTGATCTGTGTATATATCTGGAAGGGTAATGAGGTTTGGGTGGCTCAAGGAGTAGACGTAAGATCCATGGGTGGGAGCTGGAGGGGCACAGAACGCAGGTCACTATAAGGAAATTAGCAGCTCTGCAGTTAGGAGCTGAGCGACTATTCAAGCAGCTGATCCTGGAGGAAGTCAATCCATTATCATCATTTTCAGCATCAGCATCGGCATCAGCATCTGCCGAGCACTTACTGGGCGCCAGGCTCTCTGCCAAGCACTTTACCTGCATGATCAGTCACTGTCTCTTCTACTTACTGCCACCTCTTTTCTCCTGCAGGCCCATTATCTCCCTCCTTCCCCCTCTACCCCTAGCTTTGGTCCTCATGAGGTCTGGAACATGGGACCAGGAGTCTCGGCAGGCCTGGAGAGTCTGGGGACAGGGCAGTCCTGGTGGGGAGGTGCCCACAGAATGTCGGCGCTTAGAAAACAAAGTCCTTGTCTGATGCAAAAATAAATTCACCCTCGTGTATCTGACAACTAGGCCTCATCCGTAGTCAAGTTAGCAGATAAAGGTATCATTTGGCCCACCCTTCCTGTCCTGAGCCCCTCAACCTCACATACCGTGAGATATCATCACCCCCACCTCTCACCCCACATGGAAAGCTGCATAGAGAAACGAGTTCTTCAGTAGTGTATGCGAAATTTAAAGATTTCGGGTTCCTTTTCCAGGGCAATTTTTTGTTGTTGTTATAGCAGGCTGATCTCTCACAATACAATGAAAGTCTTTGTTTCCTTATTATTAAAGGAATGTTATGGTTCTGAGAGCAAGTGGGAGTATTTCAGGCAGCTTGGCAGGAGCCTCGGTTCCTGCAGGCCTCGTGGACAGAGAAAGATGGCCAGCAGGGGCAGAGGAGTCATTGTTTAATGGGCACAGAGCTTCGGTTCGCGGTGATGAAAAATTCTGGAGGAGGTTAGTGGTGGAGGCTGCACAACACTGTGAATGTGCTCAATGCCATTGAATCGCACGCAAAAATGGTTTAAATGGTCAAAGAAAAGAAAAGAAACAGTGGCTGGGCATAACGCTTGGGGACATGGCGAGTCACTAGAGGAATAAATGGTGAAAAGGGCTCACAGGAGCTGCTTCCTCGTGTACGTTGTTGGAGGAGTCGCACAAGGCGACCGCCCTGATGGGGAGCAGTTGGCAACACCGATGGGGATCTCAGGTGCTCACGCCCTTAGAGCCAGTGACCTCACTCTGGACGTTCATTCCAGGACTGTGCCTGCTCTTGCACAGGGCCTGCCCCGCAGCAGTGTAAGGAACCACGGAGGCTGGCATTGCAGACAGCCCACGCGTGCATCCAGACGGGGCTGGTTAAAGGAACGAGGACAGAGCTACTCCATGGGATGCAGCGTAGATCTGTGTGTGTGTGTGTGTGTGAGAGAGAGAGAGAGAGAGAGACAGAGAGAGAGAGAGAGAGCCCTATATACTAATGTGGAAAAACCTCCAGTGGGATCTGTCCATACTGAAGGTTTATTGTAAGGTAAAAACATCAAAGAGCAGAATCGTGTAAATAGGATGCTACCTTTGTGTACAGAAGAGGAGAAATCTGAATATATGCATGTTGCATACGCATAGAAGAGCACTGGAGGATACCTAAGAAACCAAATTGTTGCCTGAAGGGGAGGCAGTGAGGAAGGGAGCAGGTGGACAGAGATGGGGTAGGAGGTAGGCTTCCATTGTGTATTTGTATATTGTTTTACTTTGATATTTTTAACCACATGAATAATTTACCTAGTCAGATTTTCTAAAAAAAAAAAAAGGGTTAGGAATGCCCTTTGCAAACCCTAACATATTAAAGAGCGATGAGGAATTAACAATGAGAAAACAACAATAACAACAATAATACTCTAATAGCTACCATTTCTTGAGGGTCTACGAGGTGCTGGATGCTTGTCAAATACTTTATATCTATGATCTTCCTTGATCACTGCACAACCTTATGGGCATAATGGTCTCTCTCTCTCTTTTATTTTAATATATATCTTTTTATTGATTTCAGAGAGAGAAAGGGAGAGGGAGAGAGAGACAGAAACATCAATGATGAGAGAGTCATCACTGATCCGCTGCCCTCTGCACACCCCTGACTGGGGGTGGAGCCCACAACCCCGGCGTGCGCCCTGCCAGGGAATCGAACAGCGATCTCCTGGATCCTAGGTCGGTGCTCAGCTGCTGAGCCACGCCTGGCCAGGCAGTCTCTATTTTTACAGACGGAAAAACTAGCAGCCAGAGTAGTTCAGCACATTGTCCAAGGCCACACTTGTAGAAAGGCACAGAGCTGAGCTTTGAACCCAGATCTGCCCGCTGCCTCTTCCCTTCATGCCATCACCCTGTGGTGGGTGCGGCAGGTGGGAGATCTCTTTATTTTCCATACGGCCAGGGCGTCCCTGGCGTTGACGTGGCCATTTTCCGAGGAAAGCGCAGCACTTCAGTAGTCTCCTTCTTGTGCCATTCTTGGGAAAACCAAACACTGTGACCGCACCAGTCTGTCTCAGGCCATGTGGTCACTGTTTTGAGGAGGTATTTTTGGTTGTAATTTTCCTACACTATCCGGACAAGTGCCATGATTAGGCATAATGCTTCCTTGTGGTTGCTCCCAGCCTTCCTGAAATATCCATCCAGGACCTCCACTGCCTTGGAGAGAGCCCAGAAGAAGGTGTTTATGGAACATATCTTTAGACTGGTTAACAAGTTAGGAATAACTTGGCGACGAAGGCAATACACACACGTACGCACAACAGAACCTTTTCCTGTGCTCAGACCACCTCAGAGCTGTGCGCTTAAACCTGCAAATAAGGCTGGTAATTACATGGTCCCAGCAGAGGCCCAGTAGTCAAATGAAAATTTGGTTGTAAAAATAATTAGACCGCAGAATATTTAAAATAGGGTCCAGAGGTAGAGCCGCAGGCCCCTTCCTCATTTTACTCCAAAGACGGGACCCCCAGTTGAGAGTAAGTTGAGAAGGAAAAGTGCTGACTTTTGGCAGGTTGAAATTTCAGGCTACATTACCCAGGGCACCTCTGCTGCTGGGATCCCCGGGGGAAGGAGAAGCCTGCTCAAAAGATTCCACTGAGGAAGCTCGCAGCTTGCAGTGCCCAGTGTGTGTCTGTAAGTGGAGCCCAAACCACCCTTTCCCAGAACCATGCTTGATGACTTGTCTCCCCACAATGGTTTATACATTTTTTAAGTTAATGGTGCTCTGTGCCCAGAGAGTGAGGCAACTGACGTGCAAGTGCTCCCCAGGAGGCATGAGTTATAGGATGTCTTGTGGAAACTGAAGGACCTGTTTGTTTCAGGATAAATGGCTCTGTTTTTCTTATCTCAGCTGATTTCCCACAGGCAGCCTAGCATGTTTGGGTGTAGCATTGGAATGGGAAGAAGAAAAAGTAGTGTATGCGTTTTTTGTTTTGTTTTTTCATAACCGGTAGCTACAATATCCCAGAATATCATCTCCCCTCAAACCATCTCTTCATCCAGGCTCTAACCACGAGATCACAGTTCAAGTCTCCCAGGCTAAATCAAGTCCCTTCTCAGAGTTTCTAGACCTCTTCGTGCTAAAGTTAGTTGGTGGGGTCCTGGCTTTTCCTCTCAGTGGTGGAAATCTTGAATACCAATGATGCTTTCTGCAGTGATGTCAAGGGTGACACGTGCTATGATGGGTGGAGAGAACTCTGATAATCTAGTCCCTGAAACTAGCTATTGTGTCTGCCCATCTCCACGGGGGTTTCCATCATTCCATCAGCAGCCTCAGAAGCACTGTCCCCTGTGCAGGTCTCAGAGCTGCGCAGCTAGCCACCTTCAGTAAACCCGTCAGTGAGACACTGCTGCTGTGATTTTGTGTTCATGGCGGCTCTTTGAAGGAATTTGTTCCCATATTCCTAGAGTGGAGAAGTCACTGTAGAGACACAGTTACATCTGAATCTTCTTAGTTTACCCCCAAACTTTCCCAGGATTGCAGAGAGAACTCACCTGTCTTAGTGGTCGTGTTTGGTCTCAGGTGGCCCTTGGTAACAGCTCCAAATTCTTCTTCCTGTGTCCCACTGTGGGCTAACCAGGCAAACCAAAGCCCATGGATAACCTGGGTTACCTGCTGCTCCCTGGGATGGGCTGCACATAATCTCCAACATGACCCCAGGTTACCTTCAGTTGGGGTCAGATACAGAAGAGTCCTGTTCAACAAACACAACTGAGGTATAAGTGGAGATGCTAAGCTGGCTCCAAATTTATTTATATTTTCACTGTACAGAGGGCAGAGCTCTCCCACTCTTTTCTTCTGCTGAAGCAGAGCAGGTCTTATGTCTCCGCTTTAGGGAAGGCAGGGTCTGCTGGCAGCAGCTCCACAGATAAAGGAATATTGGTTTCCCACATAGGCAATCACTCTCCCATACACACTTTGTCATCTAATGAAGGCTTTTCAACACTATTGGTATTTTGGAACAGGTAATTCTTTGTTGTCAGAGGCTGTTCTGTGTGTTAAAATATGATTAGCAGCAGCCCTGGGTTCCACCTACTAGATGCCAGTAGCACACCCCTGCCCCCCAGATGTGACAACCAAAAATGTCTCCAGACATCGCCAAATGTCCCTGGTGAGGGGTCAGGGGTGGTGTGGTAAAATCACCCTGATTGAGAACCATTGCTCTAGGATACCAACCTGTTTAGAGTTCCTGCACTGTCACTCCACATACATTTGGGTCTTTGCTCATGTTCCCACGATCAGGGATATTTCCCTCCTCCCCAGTTCTTTGCTAGAAAACACCTGATCTTCTTTCCACTGAGATTTTTTCTCCTGGGAAACCTTCCCTTACTTCCCCTCCTGCCAGTGTTCCCACAGGGCCTCTGCATGGCTTTGACCATATTGGAGTGGTCATTGCTTACACATCTCTCTTGAGCTCCTAGAAATCCAGACAGGGTCTTACTCTAGTTTATTTCCCCTGTGGTCAGCAGAGTCCCTGGTACATGGCAGGAGCTCAACATAGCAGACTACGGGGTATATCCTCTCCTGAGTGTTGGCACATTGTGGACACTTAAGATGGTCACGCATGAACAGGACCCAAAGTTTTCAAGTCTATTAAATAGCCTGCAGGTACTATCTCTTGGGGGTAAGAAGTTCTGCTCTCACTGAGGCTGTTCTTAAACCTCAGGGATTCGTGGATGTACTTCAGGAAGTCTGCAGAGTCACTGTGAGTTTTGTGTGTATGTGCAAACAGGCATTGATTTTTTTCCCCTCTGGTGGTGAAATCCCACAGGTTTCATCAATTTTCCAAATGACTCCAGGAGTCAAAAACTGTTAAGAATAATTGCTTTAGCCAAATAACCCAGAGCCAATAATATAAGCACTAACTACTGGCTCAGCTGAGTGCTGTGGGAAGGACAGGGAGACACTGGACCAGACGAGCTATGACTCAATTAAAGATGATTTCAGGGCTGACCTGCACAGTACAAATTGTCATTGCAAAGGGGCTCTAAACAGTAGGATGAATTACAATACCATGTTCACCGGTATCTGTGGAAGACCCCTGGGAGGGCCCAAACACTATAGGGTTATTGGTTCTCAAGTTCTTTGTCCCAAAACTTGTAGTGACCATGAAGAAGTGGTCAGTTGTCACTACATGCTATAGTTTCTCTAAAGTCAATTAGCATAAACTCTGAGAACCTGCTCTATATGAAGTTCTATGCCCATTGCTTGGAGAAAAAGTATTTTGGGGGAAAAAATCTTTGTTTCCTATCAGCTCTACCATGTAGGAACTTGGGGGTTCGGACATAAACTAGGTCTCTGAGTCTTGGAATTTCATGTGTTAAATGATGATGATGAAATCTACCCTCGTGGAATCAACCGTTTTGTCAGTCCCCTTCTGTTGGAGTAGTGCTCCTTTGTATGAGGCTTTGGTTGAGAGTTTTGATTGTAATACTCAACATCCTGAGCTGGGTGTACACTTGACCAACTTTTGTCCAATCACAATGTCCTCCTGAGCTCCCGCGGGCTGGGGAGTGGGGCTGCACAGGCTGAGGGGTGGGCCTGCAATCAGGCTTGGTCGGTCAGACTCCTTCCATAGGGTTTTTCTAATGGGAAATTTATGTCTGTCCTTACTTTTCACTTAAATTGAGGTTATTTTCTTCAACTAAAATTGTACAAGTTAATAAAGCACCTACATTGAGAGATTTATTGTAGAAATGATGTATATAGAATAGTTAGCATGGTACCTGATGCCTAGATGCTGAAAATATACATTAAGAAATAACGGAACATAATGTTAAGAAGAATCCCTCTTTACCCCATATTTGAGCTTGGACTGTTGAAATTTGTTAGGCACACTCTCTCTTCATGCCTTTGCTCACGCAATTTTCTCTACTTGCGATGGCTCCACGTCTTCGCCCAGCATTACCCTTATGTCAGTTCTGCTTACACTTATCTTAAAGTCTATTTTGTCTGATAATAAAACACTAAACGGCTTTCTCTTGATTAGAATTTTTCTGGTTCATCTTTCTCCAGTCCTTTACTTTCAGCTTTCCTGGATTCTCAAATTATAGCTGTGTTTCTTGGAAATACCACATTCCTACACGATTTATATCCAATCAGGTGATTCTCTTTTTTTTTTAATTGGTGGATTGAGTCTATTTAATTTTACTATAATTTTAAATATGTTTGCATACAGTCTACCATTTTCTTTTCTTATCTCTGTTTCCCCTATTTCATTCTGCTCCCTTTTCTGCCTTCTTTATATCCCTTTTCATTCCTCTTTGATTTGGGAGCTTTTGATGCAATTTTTTGTCTTTTATTGGTTACTCGTAATATTTTACCATGTTCACTTGACTTAATCTCAAGTTAACCCTTACCTCTACCCTCTTATGAACAGTCTAAGAATCTTTATATGCTTAGCCCTGAAGGGCTGCCTTTGTCTAACATGTTATTGTCCCTAGGATTTTGGTTCCATCTTTTACGGTAGTACCCAAATTTATCATTAATGTTATTGCTGTTATAGAAATCAGCATGTGTTTAGTATTACCCATTCAGTAGTCAGTATCCTTGCTCATCAATGCTGCTTCTTCATAACTCCCTTCTGGGCTCAGCTTCTTACCCCTTGAAGTTAATCCTTTAGAAATTCTTTCAGGGAGTGTCTGTTGGCAACAGGTTCTTTCAGTTCTCACTTGTCTAAAAACATTTTATTTCACCTTCATGGTTGAGTCACAATGTAGTTCACTATAGAGGTCTAGGCTGACAGTTATTTTCATTCAGCCCTTTGAGGGTCTGGTTCTGCTATCCCTGGTCTCGCTCTTGCTGTTGAGAAGTTTATTGGCTGTCATTCTTCTGTAGGTAATTTCCCTTTCTCTCTTGTTGCTTTTAATATGTTACTCTTTGACTTTGGTGAATTATAGTTTGTCTACAAGGCATCTATAGGTGGGTTTTTTATTTACCCTGCTTAGAACTTGTGCTTCCTGAATTCTTGTTTTACACCAATTCTCAGCCATTATTCCTTTGAATATTATCGCTCCCCATTCTCCGTGACCTTTTTTTGGAACTCTCATGAAATATACTATGTGATTGACATGCCCATTCCATCCGTTGTGCCTGCCTTGCCAATGCTCTGTTTTCTGCCCTTTTCTTTTTGTATAGTACATTCTGGGTATATTTCTCAACTCTATTTTTATTTGCCTAATTCTAATAATCTAACCAAATCTAATCTGCTATTTATCCTACTCACTGAGTTTTAAAATTTCAGTGGCCAGTAACAATTTTTTTACCATAAACTTTTTTGGGGGGTTATTTTCAAAATCTGCTTGTTGCTATTTTAGTTTTATTGTATCCCCCTGCCATTTTTCTATTTCCTCCTTTGATACTTTTAATAATTTAAAGTTACTAATTTTATGTTCTCTTTCATATTATTCCTTTATTTCAAGTTCTTGGCAGTCTTATCTGATCTTACTTTCTTCTGTTCACATATGTTCATGATGTGATTCTTCTTCCATGGGTTTTGAAATTTTGGATTGTGAGCTCACATTCACTGAGGCTTTATCTTTGGGAATCCTATCCATCTTGAGTTAAGGATCTATATCTTCTTTTAAAAACATTTTTTGTAGTCTCAACAATTAATATACTTTCACTCACATGTTAGATGTCCAACAGACTCTTGTCTTGATTGACAACATGGACAACCTACAAAAAGATAGCTAAGTCTCCTTACTCCCCCTTTGGGAAGGGGACTTATTTCTCTATCACATTTCCTCTAAGCATGTTTCGCTCATGAGTCTGTGAGTTACTGTTGCCAAGACATACATTCTTGGGACAAGAGAGTGTATGGCCTCAGGAGAGAAATGAGTAAAGATTCTGGGAAAGGGGAAGAAGGGATGGAACAACCCTTCAGTCACAGGAGGAGACATGACACTGAGCAGCAAACAAAGATGAGTGAACAGAATGTGAACACTCCTGGGTTGAGATAGGGGAGCAAAGACAAGAATAACTTGGAGGTAGGTATCTTCTTATTTTTATTTTTATTTTTAGAGAGAGGGGGAAGGGGAGAGAAAAAGAAAGTGAGAGAGAAAGAAATATCGATGTGAGAGAGAAACATCGATCAGCTGCCTCCCACACGCACCTTGATCAGGGATCGAGCCCACAACCTGGGCATGTGCCCTGACTGGGAATTGAACCCGCCACCTTTTGGTGTACAGGACAATGCTCCAACCAACTGAGCCACACCGGCCAGGGTGGGAGGCATCTTATTATATGCCTCAGGGGATGGAGACTCTGATACAGTAGGAATGGGTTTATATAACCTCTCTCCTGCTCTTATTAATGACAACAAAGGGCAGTAACAGGCCAAGGCGTACTGTGGACCAGGTATTGTGCTAAGAGCTTTCTCTCGGTTCTTTTATTTGGTTCTCATACAACCCCATTGTGGGGGCACTTTTATTCCCCCCAATATTCAGATCAGGAAATTGAAATTGGAGAAGCTAAGAAACATAACCCATACCAGCAGCCAGAGAGCAGGGCAGAGCTGAAACCTGAACCCAGCTCTGTGAGCTCCGGAGCAGGAACATGTAGTCACTTCAGGCTGGGCCCGCACTTCCCCCGGGGTATGATGGAAATTCCTTTAATATGCGTGGCGGCTCCTCTAGGGACCTGGCACAGTGGTGGGGAGAGCCACTGGGAGGGGAAGAACACCCCGTTTATTGAAACTGTCAATAGCACAGAGCACATGGCAGATGGTGGGTGCTTAATAAATATTGGCCTACTAAATAAATAATGTTTTTTCCTTTGTAGGGTTGAGGAGCTGGGCCCTGGAGAAGTGGGCTAGGACATGTTAGATCAACATGCTCCTATTTTGCTCCTCCCTTGGCTTTAAAGTTCTGTGTAATTAGCTGGAGAGGCCAGTGTCTGGTCACTTTCCTGGCAAGCAGGCTGGGCTGGGTGGCATTATCGGTAGCATGTCACCCTGCAGACTGATAATCGTGACAAGGAGTCACCGCTTGGCTGTTTGGACCCTCTCCCAGCTGGGTGGCACTTTCTAGATGTTGTTTTCCTGAGTCCTGTTACTATCAGTCCTCGCCTTGGCAATAGGAATAGAATACACCATGAAGGGATTCCTCCCTGTTCCGCCTCCTGCACGCACAGCCCAGGCTCACCCCCAGCCGTGCAAACCCCGAGACCCTATAGGGCTGGGATGTCCCTGCTGTCGGGTGTCCCTGAACCATCCTGCAGGCAGACCCAGCATCTCGAGTGGCTAGTCTCCCTGGGAAAAGAGACAGCCCAGAGGGACGGGAGCTTGGAGAATGGGGCTGGGGGTGGAGAGGTTCGCCCGCCAGGAATTTGCCACCAGGATTCCGTCTTTCCTTTTTAAGGGAAACAATTTGTTTCTCCCTGCTAAAGCTTTAGGATCGCTTATATTGCAGCTGCCACCTGTCTGTGCTTTGCCAGGGAAGGGCAGCACCCAGGAGAGGCCACCAAGAGGGGCTGCTGTGTGTCCCTCGTCTTCCCATCTCTCTGGTCTTCCCTCTCTCCCGCCCTCACCCCCTCGTTCTCTCTCCCTCTCCTTCCCTTAACTTTCTGTCTCGTTTCTTCCCCGTGTCCTTCTCTGCTCCCCAGCTCGTCTCCGTGCTGCACACATTTGCTTCTGTGAACTTTCCCATCGCTCCATCTACCTCCAGCGCCCCTGCTCTCCAAAGGCCCAGCACGACGCCCGTTCCTGCCTTTCTCCCTTACCCCGCTAGGCCTGGGGAAGGTCCTGGCTGGCCTGCCACCCCAGGGCTCTCTCCACAGAGGTTCTTCAAAGCTCCCCTCGGGGCCTCGGGCTGTGTCTGGGTTCCAGGGAGAGGCAGCGGAGGGGGGGCGGCCAGATGCCCTGCTGAGTTTAAAGCCCTCCCCTGGGGAGCATTTCCTGGGCGAACTGGGCCGCCCGGCCTCTGCAGGGTGCACAGAGCCAGGTGTCATGAAGGTGAGATCCCTGGGTGCCTGTCACCAGCCAGGGGACTTCTGAGATCGCCTGGTAGTGGGGTCACAATGGGGCAAAGGGCCCCACGGGGCTCAGAGACCCAGATTAACACTTTAAAGAAAGGTCAGCAAGAAAGGGTTTCCGAGGCCTGCTGGGAGCAGGATGCATAAAAGTGAGGAAAGTTCACCGCCCTCTGGGTCCCCCAGAGGCCCATCTGCTGACCAGAAGGCATCTGAGAGGCAGAAAGGCACCCCCTCCCCCCATAAGGAAGGGGGCGTGGATTCTAACCTCAGTTTAGTCACCGGCTAGCAGATTTGGGCGTGAAAATTTGGACGTAATACTTAGTATCTCTAATGCCTCCCTCTCCTGCCCTCTTAGCAGAAGTCAGACACAATGATCCCTAAAGTCCTTCCTGCCATAGAGTTACGGTGGTCGGGAGAGGGGGCAGAGGCCGGGTGGCCAGTGAGGGTGCTGTTGCCCACCAACCTGCGGAGAGACCCCAGCACCAGCACCAGCTCTTCTGCAGCATTTGCCAATTTCCAGTTAGCAAAGAGAGCCCAGGTCAGGGTGAAGGCTTGGAGTTGACAGCACCAAGTTCTGACTTGTCACATGGTTTTTTTTCATTATGTCTATGTTTACATTTGCCTCTACTTATTTATTTATATTTTGATCTCATTTACTCATTTTAATTTTGTTTATTATCACTTATTCACCCTCTATTCATGGTAATTCTGGTTTCCCATGAAGGTAGTGTCCTAGAATTTCCCTTTGAAATAAATTTGAGTAAATGAAAGGAATCAACTGGAGACAAATATCAAGTAAGTAGTACTACAGGAATAAAGGTGATGTGGTAAAGATTGTGAAGGCAATCTAAGGATTGGGGAAATGCCTGTGTTAAATTTGAGGACATGGGAAGTATCCCCGGAGGCTCCCAGGCAGTGCTGCTGACACCAGATTCCCTGGAAGACCCACAGGTGAGAGAGCAGATGTGCCCTCGAGCCACTGAGATGTGCAGAGGCGTCCCGCTCAGCCTTCAGATTTGTTCTCACTCCGATGGTCTTCCCCACTGAATTCAATGAAGAGCCATTTCAATGGGCCACCGGGTTGTGAACCATGGAGTTTCAACGCTAATGCTAAAGTGGCTGGAATGCCATTGTGCTTTAAACAGATACCTATTACCTTCTAAAGTAAGAGCCACTATGCATACCAACTAATCTGTCTCAATACAGTGCCACTGAGACAGGTCTTGATTGAAGAGCCAAGGACAAGTCAAATAAAAAGCTTTAAGTCTACACTATCCATCACCCAGGGAGTTCCCAGGGATGTTAGGGCAGCTTGTGGGTTGCTTTGTTCAACTTACACCTTTCAATTTTGTTATGAGGAGGGAGGAACAAAGTGAGATTTATAGATAACCCAAAGGATGTTTTTTGCACGCCTCTAATCCAGCGTAGCACCTTGCAGAAAAGGCACAGAGCGCGGTGTCCTGGTGCTCCTGGGGGCTTTCTGTAAGCAAAGACTCAGCCACGCGCCCCCCACGTGCCTGCCTCGAACAGCCTGCCCTGGCCAGCTGCACAGTGCCAGGTGTCTTTCCCAAAGTATCTGAAGTATCTAAAGTTTGTGTTCACATCAGCTCATGGCAGAGGTTCCCGGGGTGGGAGAGCTGACGAGGCCCTCAGTGGATGTGCCCAAATAGCAGTGGTTCAGCACCTGGAGGAACCGCAGGCCATTGCTCTCCGTGTTTGGACTTGCTAGAAGAGCCAGCAATCGGCACAGCTCTCCTTCTGGATTAGGACAGCCATGCAAAGTCCACTGGGAAAAACCCTTCGGTGGCAGACTCAGAACTCAGGTCCTGGCTGTGGTGGGGATCTACCTCTCCTTCTTGTCCTCAGGCAGGATTCCCAGAATGGTGCTTCCTACAGTCTGGAAATCTAACCGTGTTCTTCTGATGACACAGGGCAAGCCTCTTCCATAAAGCCTTTTAATAAACTTTCCTCTTGAACTTGGCAGTCGGTTTATTAGATTGTGCCTCCTTTATGGCTTATTCTTCTGCAACTCCGAAGATATTGCTGGATTGGGTTTTTTATCTTGTTTTGAAAAAATATTGCAATGGCAGGATTTCTTGGTTTCACACAGACAGCTTTACCTTCCACGAAGTACCATAGTTTATAATTTTTAAACCGTTAAATTATCTCATCTTTGGGAAGCATAAAGCTTGGGAACTGTGGATAAACACTAAAGCTGAAGGAGGTATGTGACTTCAAGGGAGGCTGGTTGTCAGTGTGGAAGGAGGGCACCCTGCTTTGGATAACATTAAGCCAAAAGCAGACACCAAGGGAGCGAGTTGGAATTTGGACTCAGCGAAACCCCCAGAGATGTCTGAATTTGGACTTGTCTCTTCTCAGTCTCAAGAGGGTTTATAAGAAGGAAAGATGGTCTCAGCGTTGTTATTTGCAAATGTGACAAGAGCTACTAGGCAGAGGTAGGATCAAGCCCCCTGACTTACCTGCATAGTCACCTGTATGTAGTCATCGAGTCCTAGGCTGCCCAGGTCTTGAACCAAAGCTTTTGCAAAATCAAGTCAGGGACCCTCTAAGAAAAGAATTAGACAGTCAGTTGGTCTAGAAATCAGAACAACCAGGAGAATCTTTGGCCCTTTGGCTTCTTCTTTGCCCATCAGTAAGAATGGGAGGGCAATTTTTGCCCTGCCTACCTCCCATAGGCAAGGTCCACAGTACTGGTGCACTGGGCGGGGCGGGGGGGGGGGGAGGAACGTTGATCACGGAGATGAAAGAGAGGTGGGAATTTGCAGAACTGTTATTCTGGAAGTCCTGTGGAATGCAAGTGGGGTGGAATTCCAACCAGGGCACGGTCCGTGAGTTCAGTCTACTTTGACCCACCAGGAATGCAGTTTAGGGGAATGGGGACTATGTTCTTGCAAGTTTGTGTCTTGGCTGGCACTGGAGACAATGATTGAGGAAGATGTGGCAGGACCACAGACACCCTTTTCCCCAAAGGCACTAGCTTTGATAGGTTAGAAGAGAGGGAACGTTTTCCTTCGGTGCCATGTCCTAGCTTGTACATGCTTCACTCAGGATTGGGTGGTGTGAGGCCAGTGTTTTGGGACAAGGCTGGGGCCTGTCCCACAGCCAGGTTGGCTCAAACTTGCACCCTCTCTGGAAGACAGGTACTGGGTCTAGTATGTAAGGACATCAGTGAAAATGTTCTTCAGGACAGCATCTCATCGGTGAATCACTTACATGTAGTCTTAGGGCTTATTTAAGAAGATGTTGAATTTTGGAATCACCCGAATGTCAGCAGTATGCCATCTAATGGAATACGCAATCTTTTTAAAAAAGTGTTTTCTGTGATATTTAATGATACAGAGAAAAATGTTTACAATTTAATGGTAAGGAAAAACGGTAAACTTAACCCTAATTTTTCAAAAATACCTACCCCCCAAAAAGTGTGAAGGGAATATATAAAAATATCAATAACTTATTTGTGGGTGGTGGGATTTTAGGGGATTTTTATATTCTTTTATGAAACTTTAATTTTCTAAATTCTTTATGCACCTGAATTTATCTTATAGGCAGAAATAAATACAAAATAAGTATTTTTACTAAACAAACCCCTCAAAGCTTGCTCTCTGAGTCCCTCTCTCCATCCTGGCAATCAGTGCTCCCTTCTGGCACCCACAGACTCTTATGCATGGTTTCGGGGGAGAGTCACTGCAGTACTCCTTCTTCCTTATAAATCACAAAGAAATAAATTAGTTTAAAGTTACAGGCACTCTTGTCATGCCAAGTAACTTGACAGATTTAAGCCTTAGTTTCCTTACCTATAAAATGGAATAGCTACTGCCATTTCTTACATCACAAATGGATTATAAAGACTAAAGAAGGTAAGGAAGCCTATAGTGTGGTTGGCGATGGTGGGGGCAGGGGTGGGGTCAGAGGTGGAAGAGGGCATAGAGGGGATAAATGGTGATGGAAAAAATAAAATAAAATAATAAAAATACAGTAAGGGAAAGAAGAGATCTATTTAGAAGATACCAATGGTTTTGTTAAGGAGTGTTAGGTTATCGGTGGTAGTTAGAGCTTGGAAGATAGGACATTAAATCATGGTAACAATATGAACCCTGTTAACCGCCTTACAACAGTTTTTATGTTGGTGGGACTGGCAAATAGATAATTAATATCATTGTGGTTTCATAGTTTTACAGCAAGACTTTCCTCTTTGGAATTTTCATATCAAATTCCTGTTTTAATAAACCTCTTTTCCAAACATTCACATAATAATGTCATGCCAGGAAGGATCACCAGAGGGCACTACATCACTTACAGAGTCCGCCTGGCTCCTCCACAGCAAAATCACTAAGATTGATGTCAGGATTATTGGAATTGGGTCCAAGCCCCAGATAAATGAAACCTAGTGTGCATTCATTATGAAGCTGGGCCAACATTTAATTAAATAAGCTTCTTTGTTTCCTTGCCTATTACTTTAACCACTTTGCTTTTTTAGTTTGTAAGTTTATGCACTTTTATTTATTTCTTTTAAAGCAGTTGGGGTTGTTCAGATTAGCATTCTTCAGAAACTTGAAATCCTGGGTTGCTCTGAAAGCTGCCACAGGCACATGTTCACATGATAAAGATGCTAACCTCCTCTCTGAGACTTTTATAAGTGTAGTTAGGAATAAATAAGTGGCCTGCGTTGTTTTCAGAACAGAGGATGAAATTTCTACTTTAGGCCTTCAGTTTCTTGTGCAATGGTCCTTAATTCCCAGTCTGCAGACACACCTACAAGAGGTGAAATGCACTGGGCTATTCCTAGGTGCTTCTCTATACTCTTTACATGCTTGAGGCTGTCCCAGGAAGTGGAAAGGCGATGAGTGGGCATGTGTGTCAGGGTTCAGAGGGTGCGTTCAGGCTGGAGTGGCTCTGCCATGCCTGGTGACAGTCCTTTCTTGGCTGTTCATGGGGCCCTATGGGCTGTAGTTAATGGTTGCAGCAAAGGGCAGGGGAACAGGCCTCAGTTCTCATTTCAAAGGGGGGAGGCTCTTGGGATGCAGAACAGCAAAGTGGGGACAGGGAGCGTCAATTCTGCCAGCAGGCACCTCCCTCAGCTTGTAGTGCATGCGCACAGGAGTGCTGGCTTGGGGGTAAGAAGATCGGGTCTGAGTTCGGCTGTTTTTGGGTCACTGTAAAATTATACACACAGTCTGTATGTTTTCTTTTTTATCCCTGCAAATGACCCTTGAGGTAGGCGGGCAGCTCCTGTTTTTATTCAAATTTATAAATGAGGAAACATGAAGAAGGAAAGGTACCTAAGTCCCTTCTAAGTGTGAAGTTCCATGTTCCTCGGTTGGTGAGGCCAGGTGCCAGGTTTCCTGAAGCTGGGGCAGAAGTCTGCAGGTGAGGGGGAAGTAGCCGGAGGGAGCTGGGCAAAGGCCTGATGAGGTCTGTTTCTGGTGGATGGCGGCACTGCCTCATTCTGTGCCCACTAGTCAGGCCACTGGGGAGGTGGTGAAGGCCTGGAGGTTGTAGGAAGGGTAGGACATTGGCGTTGACAGCGAGGGTCTCTCATGAATACCAGCTGAGCCTAGGTTTTGATAACACAGAAGTTGCTAAAAGCTTCAATCAGCATAGGTAGGGGCGATGAAGGGAGCAGGAGATGATGTCCAGTGGCCTCCCAGCACTCTCTGGAAGGATGAGATGAGATGAGGTGATGGTAGAGGAGAAACTCAGCTGGGGATTCAGCGTTTGCAGTAACAGAAGTCACAGCAACCAGTGGCTTGCTGCTAATAGCTCCAGACTGGCGTTTCAGGGCAAGCCAGGTTGTGGGGGAAGTCCAGGAAAGCCTGGAGGGGATCTGTCGGTTTGTAAAGCGTGATTTTTGTGGAGGAGGAAATCCATTATGGGGGTTTTATATCTCCCTGGGGAAACTGTCCTATCCTTTGCTGCTGTTTTTATGTTATGTGTGTTTTGTTTTTAAATTTCAAATCTTAGGCTTGATTTAAGGAAAGTCCTTAACTTTCCTGACATAGATGGAGGCCCAAAGGCAGCAAAGTACAGCCACTTAGAAGGCTAATAAATCAAGGAACCTCAAGGCCAACTCATCTTTTTGCACATCCCCACAGCAACTCCCCCCCCCCCCAACCCAGTGCTGGAAGCACCAGGGGCCTTTGCACGCGTGGGACTCATCTGGCAAGGATGCCTTCAGAGTGCTGCTGCACACAGAAGACAAGGCTGGAGGTACCAAACCAATGACAATTTCTCTTCCTGGAAAATACTGTCTGTAGCTCCCTTTTACATACTTCTTTCGAGTAACAAACACTCAAGAACTCTATTCCATTTTCCCCTTTGACCTTGACTCTAATGGATGTGTGTCCTGAACTCAATGAATATGTTCTGAATGAACCAGGAGATGCTGCAAACATCCCCTTGGGCCTCTCTGCCCAGCTCTGCCTCCTTTGCCAGGTCCTCTCCTGCATCCCAGAGCCTTCAAGGGCCACAGGAGGGGCTGAGCTCTGGCTCAGGCAGAAAGAGTATTGGCCTATACAGTGAAGGATGCTAACTCTGCGCTCATCACAGCAAGGGCTGAAAGGAACCCAAGAATTCCAATTAGGCTTAAACTAATGAGCTGGAAACTTTGCGGAATCCACTGTGGCCAGTGAGGGGACAGTATGATCATCTTTTAATTAGCATTGGAGAAACCTGTTGCCCAGCTGGTAGCACAAGGGAGCAACGTTTCTGAGAATATCGGAAGGAGGATTCCCTTGGGGTAAAGGGATAAAAGCTGCTGAACAAACCTAGACTCTTTCATCTTTAAGGGGGGGGAGGGAAGACCCTAAATGGGGAAAGGTGGGCTTGAATGGAGTCTGGGGCACCCTTTTTCCCAGCCGCCCTCCTCCCATGCGGTCTAACGCTAGGTAAAAATGACTTGAGGGAAATCCACTGCCCGTTGGAGCCGGCGCCGGCCCAGAGGCCAAGTGCCCCCTGCCCATCTCTGTCTTTCTTGGGCAGCCTCTGTGCCTTCAGGAGGAAAAGGCAGAAAAACCACCTGCTGCTGTCAAGGCCACAGACCACCCGCCAGCCTCCGGATGGCCCTGCCTTCTAGCCAGGCACAGGGCACTGCAGCACCCAAGAGGGGGAATGGACGCGCGAACTCAGGGTCGGCAGGGCACGAACCAGGGCGTGTGCCTTGAAGAACAAAACTCCTCATTCCCGAGGCCCAGGATTCTGAGGCGTCAAGCCTGTGGAATCGAGTCCAGAGCTGGTCACTCCTCCCCTCCCCAGTGGGGTCTCCTTTGGGAAAAATGGCCTGCATGGGGGCCCAGCCATCCTTGTCGGGACCTCCATCCAGGGAGATCTGCTGGGGTCGCAGAATACTGGCGAGAGTTTCACGATCCTGCGCCTGGGCTTAGGGCGCCCTGCCTTGCGCGCCGGGCGGGGGTGGGGTGGGGGGTCAGGGGTGCGTGCCAGGCGGCCGCCGAGGGGTCCCCTGCCCCTGCGCGGCCCCGAGTCTAGGCGCGCCAGAGCTGCGAGCCGCCTGCCCTCCCGCCTCCGGCGGCTGGAGCCCGCGCCCGCTCCAGTTGCCGCAGCTGCTGCGCCGGCGGCCGCGGGGAGCGCGGGGCGCGCGCCGGAGAGGCTCGGGCGGCGAGAGCGGGGCCGCGGAGCAGCGGAGCTGGAGGAGGAAGAGCCGGCGAGGCCGAGGCGGCTCCGCGGCGTGGCGACGCGCTCGGGGGAGCGGGCCGGCGGCGGCCGGACGCGGTGAACCTGCCGCGGCCCAGCGCGCACGGGGGCGGGGAGCGGCGGCGAAGCGGGCCGGGGGAGGGGGCCGGCGTGCGGGCCGAGGGGGCCGATTGTACATCATTAACGACTTGCCGCCTAATAAGCCAAAAGCGGCTCGTCAGCGGCGCGAGCTGCGCGCGGGGAGGGGGTCCCGGGCCGGAGCGCAGAGCACACGCGTGTCGCACGGCGGGCGGCGCCACGCCGAGGGCACCCGGGCCCGCGCACGGAGCCGGGGCGGGCCCGGGGGCGGTGCAGACCCCGGGCGCGGGCTGCCCGCGGCGCCCCCTCGCTGTCCGCGCTCCGGGCCGGCGGCGCTCCGGGCGAGCGGGGCGCGGGCGGAGGAGGGGGAGCTGCCCCCGCGCTCCATCCCCCTCCCCCCCGGGCGGGCGGGCGGGCGGGCCGGCGGCCGGGGGGAGGGCGGGCGGCGCGGCTGGCTGTATATATCTCCGCGCACCCCGCCAGGTCGCGCACAGCGCCCCGAGCCCAGGCGCCTCCCCGCCCCCCTCCCCGCGCTCCGCGGCGGCGGCGGCGGCAGCAGTAGCGGCAATATGGCTGTTGATGGGTGTTCGGGGTGGCGCTGGCGGCGGGAGGAGCTCCCCCGAGCCCCTGCGCCGGCTGCCCGTTGCTAGCTATGGCAAATGGTGGCGGCGGCGGCGGCGGCAGCGGCGGCGGCGGCGGCGGCGGCGGCGGCGGAGGCAGCAGTCTTAGAATGAGCAGCAATATCCACGCGAACCATCTCAGCCTAGACGCGTCCTCCTCCTCCTCCTCCTCTTCATCCTCCTCTTCCTCCTCGTCCTCGGTCCACGAGCCCAAGATGGATGCGCTCATCATCCCGGTGACCATGGAGGTGCCGTGCGACAGCCGGGGCCAGCGCATGTGGTGGGCTTTCCTGGCCTCCTCCATGGTGACTTTCTTCGGGGGCCTCTTCATCATCCTGCTCTGGCGGACGCTCAAGTACCTGTGGACCGTTTGCTGCCACTGCGGGGGCAAGACGAAGGTAAGGCGCGCCCCGGGCGCCCGCCCCTGCGCCAGCGCCGCCGCTCCGCGCCCCCCGCAGCCCACCCCGGGCTCCTCGCCGCGCCGCGCGTCCCTCCTTCCCTGCCCGCCTCCCCTCGCCGCCTCCCTTCCTGCGCTCTCCCCGCGCCCTCGGATTGGGGCAGCGGGCGGCGCGCCGGCGGCGAGGAGTTGCCCCCAACGCGGACGCCCAGTCCGGTCCCCCCGTTTATTGTGGGGTTGCTTGCGGCCGCGGCCGGGGTGGGGGACTCGCGCCGCCCCGGGGCTGAGGTGCAGAGCGGGGCAGCCAACCCCGCGGGCGGCGAGGAAGCGGGGCGCCGGGTGCGTCTTCCGCGCGGCTCGCCCGCCGAGCGAGGCTCGGCTCCTTGCGGTGGGCGAGGGGGAGCACAGCGGCCCGCGCTTTAGAAACCTGTTGGGGAGATGAGTTCGTGGAGTCAGAAGAAAGGGAAAATCTTTTGGGCAAGGGATAAAACCTTTCGGACTAGGGAATCCCTGGGGAGGAACATGGCCAGAGGAAGTGGGGAGACCTGGGGGGAGGCGAAAGTTGGAGAGATGCATCCCAGTTTTGGAGGTAACTCAGGGAGGCTGCCACTTCAGGAGTGTGGCGATGTCACACACCTGATGTCACCTCCCTCTCCATCCCTTAGATATTCTCATACTCCCCTCCCCTCCACGTTCTGGGGCATCTGCATTCTCGCCCCCACGCCACCCCCTGTAGGTCCCTGGAAATGCCACCAGCACCGTGGAGCTGGCGCTGGAGCTGGAGCTGGAGGGCCGCCTGGAGCCGCCGCCGAGGCCGCGGTTCGCGCGGAGCCTCCCCTCTGACGCTCGCGGAGCGCCTGGATGCGGGGTTAAGCTATTCCTGGCGCCCAGACGCCCACCAGCCCCGGCTCACTACGCTTCATGTGTGGTTGCTAGGCTGACTGCTGGTGTCGCTGGGTCGCTACCGACCCCCCCCCCCCAATGGCTGAAGATGAGAGGAACACAGAAAACAGCAGAACGTAAAAGAAAGAACCATAAAAAAGTGACCCAAGCTGCCTTCTGTTTGAGTAGTTCCCACCCTAGGGGACTTCGCAGGGCCATCATTTTCAGAGGGAGGGGAGGTCACGGGGGTTAGGGGACCCATGCAAGGTAGAGGCACATCTCCCTGGGAATGTTCACACCTTTTCTGGGAAAGTTCACCGACCCCTCCAACTTCCACAGGGCACAGCAACTTGTCGCTACTTCCTGTGGCTCCTCGGTTGCTGCAGGAAGTGGTGGGGAAACCGGGAGCCCTGGGTGACACTGGGTGAGCTGAAGCTCGCTCTCCTGATCATTAATTATACATCCTGTTGGGTGCTGGAGCTCAGCTGTGTTTTGTGGCAGGACGTTTGTGTTTTGGAAAATACTGGTGTGTTGGAAATAAGGGGGAACACTAAAAGCCACCACTCTCTTCCTCTTCTCCCATTTCTCCGGAAGCCTCCAGATGTTGGGCAAGCTGCTGTCTTTGGAGTGACGGGCTCAGCGATAGAGGTTTCTCCTTACTTGTCAAGGTGGAAAACCTCCCCATTTCCAGAGAAGCCGCCAGGTTAAGCAGCATCCTGACAATGAGATGCTGAGACCATGCCCCTAGCAGTGCACTCCTCTCAACCACCGCTCACCCCTAGAGCCGCCTTCTGCATACACCTCCTGAGAGCCTTCAGCCCTGAAGTTCATTCTCCTTTGCTGAGATTCAGTGTCTGCCCGGAGGGGAAAGATAGCTCGTGGTTGTTCACGTCTAAATGTTCTCTAGACAGAGTGATTTTGGTGAACTATTTAATAGCCTCCTTATTCAAAAGGAACTGGGCAATCTTGATTGCAATGAAAACTCTTTTTCAATGCATCAAAGTAAGTTTTGGTGTTTTTGTGATCCTGGGGTTTTGAACAGTCTCTGAAGTCTTTTTACTCTTGGGGGTACATCAGCGCCACTGCCGTGGCTGTGGATAAATGCTAATCATATAGTTCACATAACGAATCTCTTTCCTGAATGATGACCAAGCACAACTTCTGTCGGTTTTCTCAAGACCGTTTTGGCAGTGTTTGTGAGAACAAGAAAGCAACCCTTGTATATTAGGCTATATTTTGTAGCTCCCAAGACCTGCTGAGTTGACATAACTGGAAGTTTCTACAAAAAAATCAGAGATGCTTGCAGTAGTTTGGGAGGACGTGAAGCGATGGGAAACAAGGTCAGGGCACTTTTGATGCCATGAGAGTTCATTTTGAACCATGCCCAGAATCTCTTAACACCTGCCCCTGGATTTGCTCAATTAAACCTGGTGTAGCCAGCTCATTATACCCAATGGTAATAACGCAGGCCTTTTTTAAGTGATTCTTTCTACCCTTGAGGTCTGTGGCGGTCATGGTTTTTTGCCCTTCATTCTTTTTGCTTTCCAAGTATTTGGTAGTACAGAAGAATGCATTTGGCTTGAACTTGGAATAATTATTTTACTGCTGGGCTTCCCAAGCAAACCTAAGCTGCTTTTCCACAGAATTCTACTGGCCCTCAGATGTGTTTATCCATTCAGTCCCAAGATGGTTTGGCCAGGAGCTAGGGTCCATTGGAGGGCTGGTCTTTATAGCATCAGAAATTGTCTGGGACATAATTTTCAGCAGTGAGCTGTGGAATCACAAGCATTTGGCCTCTGGGACTGCACCATCGTTTTTGATTCAAAGGGTTCTTGGGTCTGTGGGTCCATATCATTAATACCTTTGGCCTCTGAGTCCCAAATGGTGAATTACTCTATTATTTTGAAAAGAATCGTATGTGGATTTTTCTTTGTAGGAAATAAAGAAGAAACGAATCACATTTTCCCCCTGTTGGGAAGTTGGACACAGTCATTTCAGTACTGTGTTCTTTGCTGTACTTTGTCACATTGTGTTTTTTTTCTGTTGAGTTTCATCAGAGCTCTCTTTACTGGGCTGTGACATTTTGAGGTCCAGTCCAGTAGCAATCCAGTAGTAGTGAACAGGGAGCTGCTCTGGAAGCCTGAATAAGGCCATGACCTTGAAGAAGTCATTTAACCGCTCTGGTCTCTCTTTTCTTGTGTTTAAAATGTGGAGGTTGAATTCTGTGTGTTCTCATGTCCATTCCTGCTCTCTGATTCAGTGTCAGGAAGTGAAAGGACTTGAGAGACTGTGGGTAAAGTTTCTAGCTCAGAATGTGTTTTGCAATGGTGCAGCAATTCCTTTAGCATCTCGGCCTTGGAGCGCTTATGTGTCTTTCTTTCCATCTCCTGCTCCTCCAGCACACAGTCTCCTTTTCTTTCACTTAGTCTGGGGAAGCTGGGACTGATTTCCTGTGGAGTTGTGGTTTGCTCGGGGACCTGCACGTGGCAGGCATGGGCTCACTCCTGCTCTCAGTTAGAGAGCTGTCCTCCCTGTAGAAGTTTGGGCTTGAGCGAGGCTGGTCTGCATGTAATGAATTATTGAGGTATTGTCTCCATGGCTGTGTCTGAAAAAACAACACGTTTTCTCTGTCCGGCTCGTGACTAATATAAATATCAGATCCCATTACGGCTTGGTAATTACCCAAGGTCTGTCCTGATGCATCCAATCAGGGCTGGAGCTTCAGCGCCTCTGAATTCTTCATGCACATTGGCCCCGGTGCCTCAGCTCGTCCTGGGGATCAAGCCGCATCTGATGACCTTCACATACTCCTTTCTGATGAGATCACTTCGCCCTTGGAGAAGTTCTCAGGTCCCACTCCAGCTGACCTTCCCTTATCCAGACAGCTTTTGCTTCTCATGCCTGGCTCTCTTTATGGAAATACACACTTGAGTACAGACTCTGCAATCAGACCCAAGTGCAAATCCTGGATCTCACATTTATTAGCAGGGCATCTCTGATTTCTTCATCTGTGAAAAGAGCATAGTGAATCCTACTTTGTAGGATTCTTATAAGGAGTGGTAATAATGGTAGGTCACACCTAGCAGATGCCTGGCATTTAGCAGGCCTCCTGTAAATGGGAGCTACTGTAGCTCCACAAAGTGGTGAGTTTATTTTCTCTTGATTCCTTCACTTTTGGTCCCTGTAGGGCACAGGCTACAACAAATAGAACTTTTGAGCCAAAAGGAATCTTGAGACCCTGAAGTTTGCTGCCTTAATAACCAGTTAGAGTCAGACTGAGATTTGGGCTCATGGCTTTTGGCTGTTGCAGGGCTGGCAGATTGGGGAGGGGGAGCCAAGGGAGGCTCTGTGGCTGAGGCCTTGGCAGGATGGCTGGTGCTCTATGGTGCAGGGTCCCTGGACGAGCACTGACATTGTGGGGCCCCAGGAGTTGTAGACCTATCACAAGTGGAAGATTTGTTGGACAGGTGTGGCTGTCCACTGTCCCTTAACAGGGATGGAACAAATTCCCTCCCTATTAACCCCAGTCTGTTCCCCCAATAACGTAACAGTTTTTTTAACCAGTATGCTCTCTACCTGGACCAGTTTTAGTGTTTCCCAAAGTGTGTTCTGTGGAGCACTTGCCCTTGAAGTTACCTTGTGAAACAAAGGGAAAGTCTTGGCATACCTGAGTGCCCCTTGGAGAGCCCCAGGCTTGGGGAAATCCTTCAGTAGAGACATTGGTTAAACTGCTCTTGACCATGCTCACTTGGAGCAGCCTAGCCTAGATGTCAAGCCTCCTGTACAGTACCCGAGAGTTAGCCTGTGACCTTGGGCAAGGACTTTCCTGCTCTGTGCCTCAGTTTCCTCATCTGCAAATTGTGGATTGTAATAGAGCACAGCCCTGGGGGTTAGGTACTGTCAATAACCCTGTTTTATAGTACTTCCTAAGAGGACATAGTGGCTGTAAGCCATGTGCTGGCCCTGCATCCAGTGCCCAGGGGCCTCGTCCAAATATGTATCAGGAGGAAAGGAAGAGCTGCTGCCTTAGCATTTGGCTTCAGGGAGGAAGGATTCCCAGGCCAAGGCTAAGTGGGTCCCTTCTTTGCCTCATCACTGTCTTCTTCCCTGAATGGGGACATTCATTGGGTGCCTGGTAGCAGGAGTAAATGTTTGCCTGTTGCTTTCTCCCAGTCCTCCCCACCCCCTCACCAGGGCAGAGAAGCCTAGTGCTGAAGCAGTCAAGTTGGCCCTGGATTGCAATGCCAGGACTTCCTTCCTACAATGGCCAGCAAGGGTGTCCCAGCTCACAGAGGCAGTGGCCATGCTAACCTGCAAGTCACGCAGCCAACCTCCACCTTCCTGGGACTCCAGAGCTTTGTAGTCCTTGGAGGGCTGCCTCCGTAGTTCCTGAGAAAAGAACTCTGTTTGTGTTGTGATGTCACAGCTTCTGGGGCCCGGCTGAGAACTCTGGTCTTCATGGTGTCACGCCTGGGGGTCAGGCAAGATCAAGCCTCCCTCGGGACCTCTGAAATCCCACAGCCATTCTGGGCACAGTAGGGAGCAAGTGTGTCTCCTTTACTTTGTTAAAATGCCTCCTGAGTGGGTGGGATCCTGGCCCTGGGCACTTGGGGAAGGAAAATTCAGGGGCCCCACCTTCAAAGGCAGGGGTGACCTAGCATTCTGGAAAGAAGGCTCAAGGAATGAACATTCAACTGGGGTAACAGATCTCTGCCTCTAAGAGCTGGATAGAGCATCTAGCTATCTAATCCTGAGGCTTCTCATACCTTAATATGCACATGAATCACCTGAGGAGCTATTAAAACACAGGTTGTGATTCAGAAAGTCCATAGCCGGGCCCTGAGGTCCTGCATTTCTGAAAAGACAGGTAATACCGGGGCTGTGCCGACCACAGCAGGAGTAGCAAGGATCTGGCCCATCCCTGAGCCTCTAGGCAGCCCCTCCCCGAAGACTGGCCTGTTTTTAAATATGGAAATTCCCTACTCTTCAGCAGAGGGAAGGGATGAGAAGAGGAGGGTTCACTGTGCCAGGACAGTGGGTGGGGGGGTAGGACTCTGCTCAGGTTCTGAGTGCTGCAGTTCAGCCTGGGCACCTACCGCTAAAGCCGATTGTCCGGGTGCCTGTTCCCAAGGAGCCCGCAAGCTCTGCTGGTTTGGGGTTGGGTTGTGGCCGCCAGAGTAGGGTTCTACAGATGTACGGGGTGTGGTCTGTGTGTTGCCGTCAGCATGTGGGCTCTCCCTTGCGCCAGTTGGTCATGCTGCAAGGGGGGAGGCTTTCTGAAGTTCAGGATGGCAACCCAGCCAAACCACCTTCTTGCAAAATTAAAGGCTTGCGGTGTAGCCTTTACCAGGGCTGTGCTGTGGTGATGCTCCAGGAAGCCAGCTGCTGGCCATGCCCTCTGAGTGTTTGAAGTAAGCTCAGCACCACTGCCAGCCTGGTTTTCCGTGGGGGCCTGAGTGGGCTTCCTAGACAGTGGGTTCAACTGGAAAGGATTGAGCTCGAGTCCTGGTCACTGAGTGGGGAGATGTGTCGCCTTGTGCTGTGCAGCCCTCCAGTGGCACCTCAAGAATCCCATCCGATGAAATTGAAACTAGCTCCTTCTCTCACCAGCAGTGTCTTTCACAGCCTATTCTGCTAGGGACTTTTTCCTTGAGATGTGCTTTTCATGTTCCGTTGTCAGTGGGGAGAACCTGGAATAAACTTGACCCATGGGCATCTCCAGCGGCCCACATGAAGAAGAGCTTAGTATGATGCCCAACACACCGTAGGTTCTCAAATCTTGTGGTTATCATGGGTGTTGTTTTTGCTTTTATTGCATAGTAAGTGCATACTGTGTGCCAAGCTAAGCACTAGGGGAAATAGAAGACCCAGTTCTGACTTTTAGTTGATGCGGTGGGAGGGAAAAGACCAATTATCTTCTCATGGGGTAGGCACCTGTCTGGTCTCTGAATTACTTGCAAACCCCTTGAGGGCAGGAAGTGAGTCATATAAATGCAAGCACATAATGTGTGTTGGGAAGGCCCTTTCCAGAGTGGTTAGCTGGGAGCTGGGTGGGAATGTAGTAGGTGCAAACACATTTTGCTATTTTTTTTGGGGGGGGGGGGAGGGTGGTTGTTTGAAGCTGTGGAGAAACTCTTGGTGAATGGTGTGACAAAATGATGGTTGAGTCATTCCTGGAACTTAATCATTCATGCCGCCTGCTCTCTCTTGACCAGTGTGGGCAACAAGGCTTTAGTTCCTGAGCAGTCGTATAGGAGGTGCATGAGTCAGGCAGGGGAGAGCAGGGCAGCTTCCAAAGAGGGGCTGCTTGAAGGTGAAATTTGCTTTGTTTTTGACATTATTAGGTGATTGTCTTTGGGACATTATGTCTAATTGCCAATTTGGAAATGTAATTGGCACTCTAGGTCCAGAATGGGTCTACTTAACATCCTCAAGCCAGACCTCCAAGTCATCTCCCTTGTAAGATCTTATTACCTGTGACTAATGCTTCTTTCCGTGGCCCAGGGCAAAGTTATTCAAACACCTCCTGACTTTGTATGCTTTATGCTGTTTCATTGACCCCTCCTGGCTTTCTCAGAGGCCACATCCCCGGGACTCTGGGTGTTCCCAAGGTAATTAGCAGGAAAGCCTGTATCCCTTCCTTCTTGCCTTCCTTCTGCTGGTGATCCTTTTCCTTTCGTTCTTAGTGGTTCCTGCCAAGTCTAGGGCAGAAGGACTGAGGTTTGGAGGTTAGTGGACAACAAGTAGGGGCTTGATCTTGTAAGTTGGGAAGCACATGAAATTACAAAGTCTTGGTGGTGGAAGGGGGCTTTGGGGGCCAGGTCCTGCTTCCTCCCCAGCACCAAGGCTGGGAGCCCTCTGCTCCATCGCCAGAGCAGATGAGGGTGTCCATGATCTCCTGAGGCCACCATGCCATTGGGGACCCCCCCCCCCGAATGAATGGAAAGATCTTTCTCCTTGCATTAGCCCCTTGTTGCTTTGGTTCATTTCCCGGACGCATGGACCAAGTCTTGGCGGATGATAGGTTTGAAATTCTAAATCTGGCCAGGGAAGGCCAAGAGCTGGGAGGGTTTAGATGTCAGAGTGTTGTTAAGACATACAATGCCCTTAACTTGTGCTGTGCCTGTGCAGGACACCCCCTTTTTCTATGTTATGACTCCCCATTGTCTTGCTTCTCTTGAGGTCCCTCTGCTCCATTCTTTACACTTTGGGAAAATGGCCCATTCTGGCTGTTGGTTCTTGTAGTTTGCCCTCTGGAATCTGCCTGTTCTTGTCAGAAGCTGTGGGTGGAGGTTTTGGCTCCCTTTGGGCCATCAGATCACCTCTTTATTACTGGCACGTGCCCTGTGTTTCCAAAGTTTATCTTCCTTCACAGTTTAGTGCCGGGCTTGGCTGAGACCAGATGTAATTTTGGAGCCATGCCAAGAATCCAGATGTAGAGTGTGGATCTCTTGTTAAGAAGCCAGAGTTGGGCCCTGCTTTCTGTGTGTGAGCTCTTCCTGCACGAGAACAGACAACAGCCTCTTTTGTGTCATTTAAATATAGGTGCCGCCTAGAACTGAAGATTATTGCTGCCCAGCTGCTCATCTTATCCCTTCTCTTGGGCTTCTAGATACTACCACTGCCATTTCCCCTGTTGTGCTGAACAGAAAGAAACCAGAGGGGAAAAGAAAACACGTGAGGAGAAGACCAGAGAGGGCAGGGGTCCAGGGAGATGTTCACACAAAGGAAATGAGAACTTCTCTCCTGGAAGCTAGAGGTTGGATAAATATATAATTGGATGGATTTTGTTTTTAGTCCCTTTGTCTTACTGAATAAATCGTGACAAGTGACCTTACCCCCAAGGAGGGAAGCGTTATATAAAGATCAGTGGAAAGAGTGATTTCACTTTTGGAAGATTTTAGCTTTTCTAGCGAGTGGTTCCATCTAATTAATTGCTTGCATGGGGCCTGTGGCCCTGTGGCCCAGACACCAGCGTTCTGTCGCTTCTTGGAATCGTCTTCGTGGGCTTGTTATACAAGAGCAGAATTTCGCCCCTCTGTGCGACAAGTTGCTGCTTGAGCTTGTGACTTTGGAAAGTGGATCCTCTGTGGCTCTGGAAAGTGAAAAAGTGGACACACAGCTGTAATCAAAGGGAAAACTCAGAGATGGGAGGGGCCTACGGCATGGAGGAAAGATCTGGAAGCAGAGGGTTTATCCAAGTTCTGGGGATTTTCATGACCAACTTCAGCTGGCAACAGCTTTAGACATTGCTTTTTTTTTCTTTGTGCATCTGGGAGCATTGTCCTCATAGTGCTTATAAGAAGTGTGTTGGTTGCCTGAGAGTTATGGCCATTCCTCCAGTGTACTGATTGTGGGAGCAGCAGCTGATCAGGTGGGAAGATTCTTGAAGAGCATAGGGATGGCATCTCTAGCTGAACCCACACGAGAAGTCAATGGCTTGTTTCAGTCCTGAAAAAGAAACCCTTTTCTTAAATTCATGTGCAACCTTATTTTCCCCATAAGATTTCTCTTTCAACTTGTGTTTTATAGTTTTGTTCTTAATCCTAACTGCACAGTATATTCATTGTAGAAAATGTGGGCAGTGCAGAGAGGCATTTAAAAAAAAATAAAAGGACACCTCACACCCACTAGTGTGGCTACTGTACCAAAACCTAGAAAATAACAAGTGTTGGCAAGGATGTGGAGGTTTGGACACATTGTGCACTGTTGGTGGGAATATAAGATGATGCAGCCACTGTGGAAAACAGTATGGTGGTTCCTTGAAAAATTAAAAGTAGAATTATGACCCAGCAGTTCCACTCTGGGCACATATCCAAAAGAAGATATTTGTACACCTATGTTCACAGCAGCATCATTCATAATAGCCCAGAGGTGGAAGCAACCCACGTGTCCACTGATGGATGTGGTATATACATGTAATGGAGTATTAGGTTGCAAAAGAAAGTATTGTCACATGCTACAACATGGATGAACCTTGAAAACATTGAGCTTAGTGAAATACGCCAGACACAAAGGGACAAATACTGTATGGTTCTACTTATGCAAGGTATCTAGAGTAGTTGCATTTATAGGGACAGAAAGTAGACTGCTGAGAACCAGGGACTGAAGGAATGGTGAGTTGTTTAATGGTTATAGAATATCAGTTTTGCAAAATGAAAAGTTATGCTTAACAGTGCAAATATGCCTAATACTACTGAACTGTACTCTTAAAAATAGTTAAAATGAGCCCTGGCCTGCGCACGGGAGGGTCGCCGGTTCGATTACTGCTCAAGGGCAGGTACCTGGGTTGTTGGGTCGATTCTGGGCCCTGGCGGAGTGCGTGTGGGAGGTGACCGATCGATGTGTCTCTCTCACATTAATGGTTCTCTCTTTCTCTCTCTCCCCTCCTCCCTCCCTTCCACTCTCTAAAAATCAGTGGAAAATATATCCTCACTCCTTGAGTGAGGGTTAAAAATTATGGTTACAATGGTAAATTTTATGTTATGTCTATTTTACCACAATTTAAAAAAATGGAAAAAATTTCTTCATTCCCACCTCCTAAAGATGACGACCGCTATCTTTGCACACATTTTGTTGGTGGGGTGGCTAGTTTTTTTCCTCCAGGGATTGGTCAGTGGCAGTCCCATGAGAAGAAATAAGGTTGGCCTTATTTGATTTTGACGGCATACACACTGGGGGCAGAAGAGCAGACAGAACCAACCCTCTTTCTGCCCATAGACTCTGGTTTAATGCTGTTTATTGTTAGAGTGAAGCGGATTTTTTATTTTGACGTATGAGCAGCTGTGGTGTCTTAGGCTGGTCACTGTCTCTGGGCCCCAGTTTTCTCACGTTAACATGCTTTCCAATTCAGTGACTTTAATACGCACCCATTTCTTAAGTCACATTTTAGCGCTATCACTTTTAAAGAACCCAAGAGTAAGTTATTCAAGTCAGTGGGCTCAGGGAGCAGTTCCGGTTCCCCTAGAAATCACAAGAGCGACATTTGATGGACGCGTTCCCAAAACTTCAGTATCGGCTTTGATGAGATGGCATATTTAAGAATTACAATCTGGGGACACAGACCCCATTGGAAATACCATCAAACTTGTTATTTAAAAAAAAGTCTCCGAAATAGGTTTCTGTGACTATGCTGTTACTTCTAAGGATAGAGCCACACTACTCTTGAGGTTTAAATGTTAATTTTTGGTGTGGAGGAAAAGTTGAAAATGTCTTCAATTACAGACCAGACTATGATAGGCTGGCTTTGTTGAGGTCGGGCATAAAAAGAAACATGTCATTAAAGAGAAGGTCATGTGAATTAGCTTACTTGGATGCTTTTTCTTAACCCGCCCCAGAAGCAACCCCAGAACAACGAGAGTGTTCGTCTTTGCCCAGTTCCGCGGAGCATTCCAGCTGCCAAAAGGAGGCCCAAGTGATGCAGCCTCTGTGGCCAAGGAGAGAGTCCGAAGGGACGAACCCCACATACCCAGTAACTTCTCACGCCCCATCATCTGCTGCTAGTGCATCAGAACTCACTGAATAGTCTCTTAGGTACCTGCCGTCAGTTAGACTATGGTCCCGGGGCCACGTGCTAAACCTTAGCCAGCCACAGGTCCCTTACGTGAGCACTTCCCAGTTCCATACGGTGCCGGGTAGCTTTGGGTGTTACTGAGTGAATTGGTGATTGTATGGGACTTGAGGAAGCCCAGACAAAAATACCTCCTTAGCTTTTTATATCTTGTAGTTTAACTCTTCCTGGGGGGAACAGGCATCCTACAAGTATTTCTTACAAAACCAACTAAAAATTTAGACAGTGGTTAATGCATCTAAAGTGCCGAGTGGTTGATTTATGACCGTGAACCAGATATGACACAGAGTTTGAAAACTCTGGAAACCTTTTCATTTCCCAGTGACAGGCAGTGCAAGCATGCTATTTTTAATTGGTCCCTTCTTTAAATCAGGAGCTGAAATGTTATCATGCAAATCTCTCCTGAGTTGCATGGAAACTAATAAAATCATGAAGGCTTCTATTTGTACTCGATGAACACAGACTGTAATGAAACTGAAACAGCTATCTCCAGGGATGATGCTATTTAAGTGCTAGGCAGGGCTTTGCAACGGTTTTAATGGTGAGGAGAGAAACTGGCAAGTGAGACGTTCCTGTTCTTGCCTCCCCAGCTCACCAGCGCCTGCTCTGCTCCTCTGTACTTCCTGACCTCACAGAGAACTAATTGAAAACAGAGCTCTCGTCTCTAATATATCCTGTCTGTCACCTGCTTTAGGAAACAACACTGGACTCTCAAACATTCTCTCTTAGCCTTTTTCTCTTTCTCCTCAGACATTTGCATTGGTCTCCACACTTATTGGTGTTTGGCTTTGGTGAGTCTTTCTATGTGGACTGGAAATTTTTCTTCGGAAAAAAAATTAATAAATTTTTTGAGCACTTGCTATGCATCAAACATTGTGTTCAGCTCCTTATGTTTATCATGTTATTTAAACCGCAAAAACAATCCTATGGAATGAACACTTGTAGAATCCCCATTTCACAGGTTAGAAGACTGAGGCATAGAAAATAAAATAATTTTTATCTTCTTTGGAAAGCGAGTGTTGAATGCTTACAATGTGTCTGGTAGTTTCTAAGCTCTTTATATGTATTATTTTATTTAATCCACACAACAGCCCAGTGAAGTGGGTGGTATTGTCATTCTCACCTTATAGATTAGGAAACTGAGGCATGGAGAGGTTGAGTAACTTGCCCAGGGTGACACACTAGTGAGGGGCACACGCAGGTTAAATCCAGGCAGGCAGGCAGTCGAGCCCATGTGTCTAATTCCTGGGCTGTACACCTAGAATTATACCTCCTGCAGTGGTGGGTCGGCTCTGCTCAGCTCAGCCCTGCACAGAGTGAGAGAAACTGAGGACACAGACAGGACTGAAAAGAGGAGTCACTGTGTGGAGACTCAGGCACCATCCCCAGAGATGAGATGTGAGATCCCTTAGACAAGTTCAGAGAATTCTGTACTATCAGGATAGAAACAAACCTTAAAGGTTATCTAGTCCTTTTAATTTCTCTAAGGCTTGGTTTCCTTGCTGGAAAATGGGAATCACCTTTTCTCTACCTGATAGGCAGGTGTGCTGTGTGCAGTTGTGTAGGTTGCTCACTGTACAACTCCAGGGCTGTTAATAGATTCACAGGAGATAATCCCCAATTGTACTTTATGTAATATGTACCATATCCCTGTGCTGTGGAGTATGTGGAGGCACGGAATACACATTGGGGCATTTTTCTGAGTATTGGTCTTCCTTGGTAAAAAACACTTTTTAATATTAACACATACATGGAAGGTATTAGGAGTAGGATGCAGAATTCAAGCATATTTTTAGAAAATTGAGAGAAGTGTGTGTGTGCAAAGTCTTGTCAATAAACTGTGATCCTAACCATCCCGGTGGAGAATGGTGCCTTATTATGTGTACATGCTGTTTGCTCATATCTCAAACTCTGAGGCTGTGCTATTATTAAAAGAATGGGAATTCTATGAAAAGCAAATAAATATATCAGAATTCCCTTATCTATCATAAATAAAGTGCATTTCGGAGGTCAGTGGGGCAGAGAATTTAATCTGCAAGCTCAGAAGAAGGTAGAGGTAACTCATTCAGTGGTTATGAATCTTTCCTTGCCTTAGAAAGATCGATTCCTTGCCCATCTCCACCTCCATGGCCTGGAAACACATTATTGTATCACAATATGGATTTCTTTCTAGACCAGTGGGCACTGTGGCCTTGTGCCTGCCAAACCCCATGCATGGAATATTTGGAGGCAGGAAATGAACTGGTCAGTCCACGAGTCCTATTCTCATGGCTGTCGTCTTCCCAGGGCCACAGGATTGTGTAAGACATCGTTTCCTCCCTGGCAATGCCAGTCACCACATTGCGGGATTGCAGAGGTACCGTTCACATCGTGGTCATGCATGGTGCCCCAGACCTGCGCAGTGCACAGCCCACACGTCCACACGGGTGGCTTTTCTAGGCATCTAGCTGGGTTGATATAATATACTCGCATGAGAAATTACAAACACACAGTGTGAGGCCCATAATTCCATACGGCCAAACGAGTAAGAGAAACATCAATAACTTGAGATTCAGAAAAGTTAGAAAACACTGAGGATTGTTTGGAGTTGGGTGGCCAGAGAAAGCCTACAGGGGACATGAGGGTGTGGAGGTGGACCCAGCCTGCCCATTCCTAGGCCCAGCCCCCAGGACAGGCTGTTTCTGTGACTTCTGACCACTGCAGCTTCCGACCCGATGTAGGAGGCCTCCTAGGCCCCCACGCTTATTCCTAGGATGAGTCTTTGAGAAGGGAGAATGCTCAGGTGCCAACCCGTGTGTGTCTCTAAGGCCCATGGATGAGCAATAACAGGGCTCCGAGCATTTAGAAAAGGCCTCTCCGTTGCCAGTTGTGCTATTTTTAGCTCCCTCCCAAGGCCCCTGCTGTCCCCAGGTGTTTGTCAGCAGAGCATCCTGCGCCTGTATGGAAAATGGCAGTCGGAGCCCAGGCCGCAGCAGTCTCACCACCGGGCCTGGCAACCAGGCCGGGGCTCAGGCTGGCAGGCTGCTGCGAGGGTGGTTGCGTAACTGGCCTTTCTGCCCATCATGGTGCCTGCTGCCTCTGGGTGAGTAAACAGGCCCCAAATCCACTGCCCCTTCCCAAGCCCTGGTACGTTGGACTGGCTCATGGCCCTGGCAACGAGCTGGCACAGTCCAGAGCTGGTTTTAGGTGGAGCTGCCTGGTCATCACCATAAGGCACCCAGGCCTGAGCCACAGGTCTTTCCACTCACCTGAGTCAGGTCTTGCTCTCTCCTGATATCCTTGTTCTGCTTGTCCTCTCCACCCTTGTGAGCACCATCCGCCTGATGCTCCTGTGGGCAGGGCCTCCTCCGGGTGGTCCTGGAGACTGGGTAGTAAGGGGATCAGTAACAATGTGATCGCTAGTGTTTAAAGAAGGCTGTCAGTGAACCATAGTGTCTGGTGTTCGTACTCGTGGGTAGTCCCCCGTTTGAGTCAGGGCTAGCTCTGTGACTCGCTCACCAATAGAAAGTGCTGGGAGGGATGCTGCGATTTCTGAGAGTACATCCGAAGAACCCTTGCAGCTTCCCTCTTGGCCTCTTGGAACACTGGCTTTTGAGAAGCCAGCCACCATATGTAAGAAGTCTGACCACACTGGGATGTCCAGGCCACGTGGAGGGGCCCTGGAGGATGAGATGTCACCTGGAGAGAGAAAGACTGCCCCATGCAGTCATTCAGGGACCTTGGCTCCTTATGCTTGTGGACCTGCCTTCTTTTAGGGGCCCCTAAAAGTCTCTGCTGAATCCTCTGCATCCACCTGACACACTGGGAATGAGAAGTAGGGACCACGAGGTGTGATTTTGTGGGAGTAGTCCTGGAAGCCATTCATATCACTTCTGCCCACACAGTTCATTGATCGGAACTCAGTCACATGGTACCCTAACTGCAAGGGATCCTGGGAAATGTAATAGTGCACCCAGGAAGGGTTGGAAATGAATTCGGAGAATACCCAGACTGCAGAAAGGCCTCCAGAGTGCTGCACTGGGGGAAAACCAAGGTGAGGGCTTCTACCGTGCACAGCCGGCTCTCCCGTAGCTAATTATGACCATGACCCCATAAAAACACTGCATGTTTACCGGGTGCTGCCAGGGGTCACAGGCAGTGTGAAGCACTCTCCATGCTTTTCTCGCTTAGTTCTCTCAAAAAGCCTATGTTGTAGGTATTTTATTACTGTGATTTCCTTTTTATAGATGAGCCGGAACTGAGGACTGAGGCTTGCCGTGGTTATGGTGCTTGCCCAGGGGGCATTGGTTAATAAGAGGCGGGGCTCCTTCAAACCCAGGATTTCCCGGCTCCAGATGTTAACTCTTAGCCACCGTCTGTGCTGCTCTGAACTTCCTTCAATATCCCCTTTCTTGTCCCTGCGTTCAGCTTACTCTGCTTCTTAAACACCTTTAGGAACAAAGGGACCAAGGAGCTTAACTGCCTCCGCTCTCTACATTACAAAGAGAACAAGGCATCTTGGCTGTGGCCAGGTAGCACAGTTCTGACCATGGTAATAGGGGACGGTGAGTTCACAGGGGCTCGTCAGGGCCGAAGCGTGGCTGCACCTCTGTTCTCTCCTGCTTTGGATATTACCTTGAGTGGCTCTTTCCTAGAACATTAAGAGCATGGGGGGGGGGGGGGCAGAGGCTGGTCCCAGCTCCCTTGTCTTTTGTCTTCCTGTGGTGAAGTGCTTCAGCCTTGAAAAAGTCACTTTAGCCCCTTCTACCCAGTTCAGATACCAAGATTTAGCAGAGCGAGTTCAAGAGTTCCCTGAGGAGACGACAGGGCATCGAACGTGAGTAATAACATGAGTAATGTGGCTGCTTGTCTAAGACCCAGTGGACCAGAACCTACATGTCCAAATGAGCCTCATCTCTCCTAGTTAGTTCAGTGTAGTAATGGGAGCACGCCGTCTGGAGCCAGACCACTTGGGCTCAAATCATAGTTCTGCGACTTGCGCACTTTTAGACCTTTGCCAAGTTGCTTAACCTCTCGGTGCCTCAGTTTACTCACTTGGAAAGTGGAACTGATAATAGTGATCACTTCATGGGATTGTTGGGAGGATAATAGGTATTATTACTTAGAATAGCACCTGATATGTAACAAGTGCAATGTGTTTGTTTTTATTGTTATTTTGCTTTGGTCACCTTTGGGAGACTGGCTCTTTTCCTGACATGGACTGTAGACCATGACTCTTCCTGACATGGGCAGCCAGATCCAAGGTGGTCTTCCCCAGCTTCACTCTAGTCCGTGCAGCTTCTGGAAGGGTGGCTGGGAAGCCTGCCCCCTGCTGGAATGCAGCGTTCCTGCAGTCTGGGACTGTGTGCTGGCCATTTGTGCATCTGCAGTCTTGAGGCAGTGGTGGTCCTCTGCAGAATTGCCTGAAATATTGTCCCTATGTTGAGGGCTCCAAGAGGACAAGACCTTTTTATCTCTGTCCACCTACAGCAGTGTCCAGCATCACAAAATGCTTTTCAAACAAGTGCAGAATTGAAAGAGCGAATGTTTCATCCTTACTTGGTCAGGGAGGGTCTCTCCTGGAGAAAAGGCTTGTGGTAGCTTCGGTGCAGTCTCTTGGATGTTGCTGGAATGACATCTCTCAGCATTTGAAAGTTAGTTTGATTTTAGGAAACTTCCTGAGGTAGCCAAGGAGGGTAAGGTAATTCTGGCCCCCCAAATGTGTAATTAAATATTGAATCTGAATTCTGGGCGGCTTGTAAATGACCTTTGTAGGCAATTTCCAAAGAAAGTTCCAGAAATGCTTTGAGTTTTGGCAGCCTCGGAGTAGCCGTGTGATTCCCTCCCCCCGCCCCACCGCAGAGTTGCGGCACTCATTTTAGTGCTGGCTTTGGTTTCAAATTCAGACTTGTGAACTTTATAGCCGAGCTTGGAGTTGGACAAAGGCAGGCTTGAATCCAGCTCCATCTGGCACTGGCTCGGTGGTTTTGGACAATTCACTTCCCTTCGCCAAGCTCACTTTCTTCATGGGTGAAGTACGGACACTAAAAATAGCTGCCACGTAGTGTTCTTGTATGGGTTACATGCGAGGATCTCTGTGAGCACTCAGAACCTCTTAGGTGCTCAGTAGATGGCGCCTGTTATGGTGAAGTTGACTGTTATTTTAGACCCCTCTCCTCCATCATAGCCATGGCGAGGATGCCAGTGAGATGAGAAGGAGGCAACCTGATAGCCACGGGCACCAAGATGGGTCCACGTTGCAGTGGTGACTTTTCCTTGGGACACTACACATGCAGGAGGAGCTTAAGGTAAAAGAAAAGTAGGGTCAGAAATGCTCCCTCTCCCATATACCTTCACATCCCCCCACCCCCTGTAGGAAGGAGGAAACAGAGGGGAGGGGAGAGGAAGGGAAAGGAAGAGTTTTGGAGTACCCAGTGACCTCACTTTAAAACGGTTAATTCTGAAGGGCCTCAGTTTGCCCAGTGGAAAGATGAGGGTTGGATGAGGCGATTCTGAGGTCTCTTGCAGCTCCAGCAATCCCGGTTTTTGTAAAAATTTTGATTTTGCTCCTGAAGGTTCTCCTTTGCCCCATCCACTTTCCATAGCCTCAGGCAGATGGGGACAATCACAGAGGGAACAAAAGTGGTGGAAGGTGATGGAGGGCCTGGAAAGTGCTTCTCCCTGAAGGCTGAGGCTCTGTGAAGAGGCGTTTGAGTCTGGTGGGCCCATCTGTCTCTGTCCTGGCCAGCCTCCTGTCCTGAGAATGCCCGTAGGGGCCTGCTGAGCTGTGAATGGACCAGAGGACCTTTGGGCTGTAAGGGCCCAAAGAAGGGCTTTATTGAACCTCAGTCTCCCCACCAGGGTGGGCTTATTTCTGATTTGACAGTTTCCCCACTTGAACCCATGTTGCTCTGATACAGAGGCAGGCCAGGTGCCTGCTCTAAGTTTACATAACTTCTGTTGTTTGTCCTCAGACTTTCTCCTCTACTGGGGATTATGTGTTCTGAGGCAGCAAAAACATCTTTCCTGTTCACTGAACTCATTCAGGAAGACTTCTGGGTTGTCTTTCTTTCCCACCTCTTCTTACCTCAAGTTCATTCTGCCACATTCCGTCAGTTAAGTAAATATTTTGCTCATTGGCAACTTGTCATACATATGCCAGGCCTTGAAGAGGATCCCAGGGTCATTGGTCATGGTGGTGCTTCTTTGGGGGAGCTCACAGTGGAGTTGGGGCTGGGTGAGGGGTGGACATGGGTGCTCCTTCCTTTGCTTGTGGGTGAGGTGGGAGGGGCATGGCACTTGGGGCACAAGGACTCCGGTTCGTCTCTTGCCTCCTCCACTGATGGTCTGTGTCGTCTTTGGCCAGTTGCCTGCCCTCCCCAAGCCCCAGCCGCCCTTGCCTGTAGGATGCAGATCATAGAGAAAGTTGTACCAAGCACGTGAGAGGCACTCTACTAGTAGATAGCCCTGCCATCTTTATTGTGAGTCCACGGGGAATGGTGTCATTTAACGGAAGCAGATACGTCCAAGTCCACTGTTGAGCTCACCTCATACCAAGCGTCATGCTGGCTGGGGTAGGGACAAGTGCCGGAGAATTCCATGTTGCTCACTTGCCCAGCTTTCCGGCTAGATTGTAAGCTCCTGACTCTGGATCTTGCAGGATTCGGCACCAGGCTATGGGCTCCACTTACCTTTGTGTCCCCAGAGCCAAGCATGTGGCGTGACCCAAGGTAAGCACTTGGACACTGGGCAGATGAATGGACAAATGGGCACTTGACAACTCTTGGTAATGAATTGACTGACATTCCACACTGGTTACGTTTGTGTCTTGGGCACTGAGTCTCTTTCTTGTCTGCAACTGAGGCTGGGCTGTCAGGCCACCTTCACCAGGGCTCAGGCTCTGAGCAGAGGAGACGCCCGTCTAGGCCTGGGCAGTGGCAGGGTGTGGGTGCCCAGGGGTGGGCCTGGGAAGGCAGCCTCTCCCCACTCCATCTCCCAGTGGCTTGGCATGGGGTCCAGAAGCATCTCATGCCCAGCTTCCCCAGGAGAAAGAGTGTTTTGTCTGCTCTGTGTGTGTCCGACAGCCGCTTCCCACCTGCAGACAGTCTTTGCCTCTGCTCGATAAAATGACAGAACCCTTCCCTCCTTCCCTACCCACCCCATGTCCTTCATCCCCATGTGAAGGGGCCTTTGTCAGGTCAGCCCCCAGCCATCGTGGGAGGAGCCAGGTTCCTCCTCGCACTGTACTGAGCCCAATAGCTGCAAATTGGATGGAAGAAGCAATTTCAGCTCTAGTGCAAGCATCCTGTCAGAGAACAGAGCGTGTGTAGTTTTTGCTGCACACGGGGAATGACAGCATGGAGGTGAATCGCAGCATCTGTTTGCTGCTAATTAACCTCAAGATGCGCGCTTGCGTTGCCTCCAGAGCCGGCCTGCAGCCTGAACCGCCTCCTCTAGGGAACGCCCTCTGGTAGCCAAACTCAGTTGGCCTAAATGTGTCCATGAGGTTCCCACTTGTTACCCACACTGGGTCTGACTTTAGACAAAAGCGCTGTTTTTGGGCCAGATGGCTTTGAGTTCCTCAGCGGGGTGCAGAATGTGTTGGAGAGAGGCACCCAGCACCCAGGGGTGGGACTGGTTAGCTCCAGTCAGCCAAGGTTTTTGGTGCTCCTGGGGAGTTTTAAACCCTGTGCTGTGGCTGGAGGAAGGTCGGGACAGGGGAGCATCATTTACTGAGCTTACAATCTGAGCTGGCCACTTGGCTGGTAAGATTCTCAACGGCAACCCTGAAGGGCAGGTGCTTTTCAGGAGTTAAGACCTAGAGAGGTTAAGTAATCACCCTGTGGTCACAGAGACATTCCAGGAGTGGAAGACACAGCCCTATGGTTTCGTCAAGAGTTCCAGGGCATTTGTAATTTATTCTCATAATAAACACTTATTCGAGCACTGTTATAAGCCTCTGCACAACCAGGCGTCCAGACTGAACCAGCGCCAGCTTCGTCTTCCTGGGGGCAAATGACCTCAGTGGGTCTCTTCACCTTTACTGTTCTGTTTTGGGGCCAGGAGTGTGTCAGGGATGCGTGGGAGGCAGGGTTGGAGGCGGTGCTGAAGAGAGCAAGGTCACAAATGTCCCATTTGGAACAAGCCTTGAAGGACTAGAAGGAACCTGCCGATCTTTTGACTTGCCCTTTTTAAATTTGAGGTCTAAGTGCGTACAGGGCGCGCACAGATCTTCAGTGTGTGGGTTGGTGAGTTGCTACCTGTGTGCGCCTGTGTAACCGCCGGTTCTCGGAGGCAGGAGTGCACGTCGAGTTCTGCATCAGGCGGAATGATGAGCGCTCGGAGGAATTCGGAGGAAATGGAGCTCAGTGAACTCTCCACAGCTCGGTTCCCATCATGAGGGAAGAAAGGATGAATATTCATGTATCTTGACTTCTCTTTGCATCATTTACATTTTGCTTTCTCTGGGTCAGAGACGCAGGAGCCTGCCCCTGGGTTCTGAAGAATAATTGTTTCCTGCGTCACATTTCTACCCCATTGTGAGGAAACGGGCGGAGAGGAGAAATTGGGGGAAGAGCAATTGACTGGACTCCTTGAGTAGGTGGGCCCAGCTTTGTGTGCAGCACCCCGAACGTGTCTGGGCCTCTGGCCACGTACGCGGAATGTGCATGTTACCTTTGGGTCTGGTGGCAGAGGGCCTGGTGCTGGGTTCTAGTATGCTTGTCCCTCCACACTGTCTTGGAGGAAGTGTACTTGGGTCTGGATAGTCCCACACGTAGGAACACAGGGAGCCAGGGAAAACCCAGAAAGCCACCAGGACTCCCATCGTTTTCTTCCTCGAACCCTTTCAGCTTTTGCTGTTGAATTCCTTAAATTATGTAACAAGGCAAATACATGCTTTGTGGGCCTTGAGCTTGGCTTCGAGATTAGATTATCAACTCCTCTGTTGGATTATAAATCGCAGTGCCTTTTTCCTCTCTTATGCTCTTGTCCCTCCCTCTCTAGTCCTGTCTAGGCACATGGTAAATCACCTAGCAATGCTTGTCCTGTGCACTGGTTTCGAGGCCTGTGATGAAGTTGTCTGTGGCTTCCCGTCACAGGAGCATGGGATTGGATTATAAGGTTATAAGCCAGTAGTGTTTTTCTCTGGACATCTGGGTGAGCATTGAAATCGGTGAATAGCATTGGAGAAGTTTGGAAAAAATCTCAGTAGCTCCCACTTTGAGAACTCGCTGTGTGCCAGAAGGGACTTGACGTAGCTGAATCAGTTGTGATGCTTTTGATGGTAAGTAGTAGAAATGCTGATGATTTTAATGGGCTTAAACATTAAAGGGACTTCATTGGCTCATCTAATTGAAAAGGCAGGTGATTTCAGGTGAGACTTAACCCAGTAGCTCAGTGGTGTCTCTAAGGACACAGTTCTTTCTGTCTCTCCAGTCTACTCTCCTCTCAGATGGCATCATCCTGAAGCTGCTGTGCCTCTGAGTTCCCAGGTGGCTGCCACAGTTCCGAGGGCACGTGCTGTCAGTTCAGGCTTGGCGGGAAGTAAAGCACCTTTGTTCGAGCATTCCTTGCACAGGTCCTGAGAATCTAGCTGGGTAGACTGAGGCCAGGGGGTCAGGTCAGCTTCCTCAGAACCATAAAGACGCTTAATGAAAACAGGGTCTGCAAAGAAGGGAGACAATGGAAGTTTCTAAAGCAGTCAATCAAAGCCCCTACACATGATGGTCGAATTCAAGAGCACCCTGGTGAGGTTGATAGAATTATTACCCCTATTTACAGATAGGAAAGCTGAGGTGCAGAGAGTTCAAGTAATCTGCCTGAGCTCACACAGCTCATGGCTCGAGCCAGGAGCTGAGCCTGGGCAATCTGGCCCAAGAGCCTGAAAACCTGACCACTCCATGTCATTTGGAGAGATTCATCCTTGGAGGCTTTGGAGCCTGTTTGGGGCTTCATCTCCTTCTGTGGTTTTGAAATTTGAGCTCAGCCTTCCCCTTGTTTCTGACTCAGGCCTGAGGTTGCCGATCAGCTCTCTTTTTTTTTTTAAAAAGAGAATTTGGTTATTTAGAGACTTTCATGCTTTTTCTCTTTAAACGTCGTCAGCCAAATTCCAGAGACTGTAGGCCTGGTCCAGGTGAACACGTGATGTCGCTGGTGCTGGCAGAGTCGGCTGTGCCGCGGGGGTGCGGGTGGACAGGAAGGGGAGGGCCTTCTTTCAGGGAGTTTGTATAATTGGGAGGAAAGACCTAGCGCAACCCATGCAACCCACACCCCAGCAGCGATGGAGCGGCTTGTTTCGGTGCAGATGCTAAAGGAAGTAGTTCCAGGCAGAGGGGATCAAAGAAATGTCTGCCATGGGTGCGGATGAATTCAGGAGTGAACAAGACAGCCACATCCCCGCCTTAGGGTGGAATAATCCCACTGTCAGGGCCTGGAGTGACTAGATGAGCTCATTCTTACACACACACACACACACACACACACACACAGGGAAGTCTAGAGTGTGGAATGCGGCGGGGTCTGTGCTCGCCTGCTGGAGGGCTCAGGAAGGACGTCTCTGCAGGAGTGAGACCTGAAGGACAGGAGGCGTTAGCCAGGCCTGGGTGGGAGGAGACTGTGCAGAGGGATCTGTGCGTGCGTTTGAAGTCTCCAGGCTTCAACAAAGCTTCCTGGAGGGAGTGGGCTTGAAGTTGAAGGATGGGAAGGACTTAAGAGGCAGATGGCGGCATGTTCCAGGCCACAGGGACCCTAGGAGAGAAGATGGAGGAGGAGGGAGAGTGTGAGCTCTGGGGGGGCAGGAACGGGTCTCGCTTGCCCATCACTTGACCTTCAGCAGCTGGCAGGGTGCTGAGCTTGGAGAGTGACTGCCCAGGTGGACTGAGCGTGCCATTAGCTTCCTACTGCTGCTGTGACAAATTACCACAAATTTAGTAGCTTGAGACACTTCAGACTAGCCTCCTAACAGCCTGGACGTTGGAAGTCTGCAACTAGTTTCACTGGGCCGAAGTCCAGGCATCCGCGGGGCTGGTTTCTTCTGGAGGTCCTGAGCGGAGAATCCTTGCCTGGCCTTTGGCTGCTTCCCATGGCCACCTGTGTTCCTTGTCTGTGGCCCCTTCCTTCATTTCCCAGCACATCTCTGCCGTCTCTGTCTCCACCGTCACTTCTCTTACGTTCTCTGCTGTAGTCACATCTACTCTGCCTCCTCTTTCAGGACTGCTGTGATCACATTTAGGGATAACTCAAGAGGCTCTCCCCACCTCAAGATCTTTCACTCACCTACACGTACAGAGCCCCTTTGCCATGTAAGAAACTCTCCAAGGTTCTGGGGATTAGGACGTTGGCATTGTGGGTCCATGCTTCAGCTGACCAGCATGAGTAAACGAATGACTTTTTTAACGGGGGGGGGGGGGGGGGTGTTCAAAGGAGCATGCTCCGCAGGGGAGCAGCATCTTGCAGACAGGTAAGGAAGACCAGTCCTTCACATGGTGCTGGCCCAACTCCACAGCTGCTCCAACACCCCCCTTCTCACTGCTGGGTGACTTGAGGTCATTTCCTCAGTCTCAGAAGCACCCTCTCACACCCTTTCCTACATTCAGTGCCTTCCCTACCTTGCTGTCTTGTTTTCCTCTTATCTGATAAAACCCTGTATTTGCCAGAGGGTTGCCTAAAGATCACGCCTAGAGGAGACCCAGGTCCAGCATCACACACCTCATTCCTGCCTGGTCTGGTTAGGTGAGTCTGAATTCCTAGGAGGGAGACCTGATCGTGGCCACTTCCAAGGCAGCTGCGGATGGGGCCAGGGTCTCTGGGAAGGTGAGTTTCTCTGGAGGTCTTGTAGGTTCTTCCCATGGTCATGGTGCCCAAGGAGGCACGGAATGACCCAGCAGGCAAGAGTTGGCTGGACACAGTACATCCCTGATGGCTCTGCCTGCTTTAGGAAGGGAAGGCTCGACGTCACTAAGGGTGGCCCAGTGACGGAGCGATGCTGCCTGCTGGTTCCCCCAGCCGGGGCAGGGGGTGGGGGTAGGGGGTTAGAAAGAGCTTAGGCAGAAGGGAACTGCCAAATGCAAACAGGTCTTTCTTGCCTCTAAGGAGAGCTGTGTTAGTGACCGTTGGGGGTCTGGGTGGGTGTTTCTCCAGAGGAGGTGCTTGTACCTGATTGTTCTACCTCTTCCTTCCATACAATTGGGAGTGGGACACGGGCAGGGCTGAGTGACCTTAAACTTACAACCAGCCTGGCCTTTCAACAGCTTTCCCTGCAAAGGGACTGAGGCGAAGGAGGCCGGGGGAGGCCAGCTTGAGTGAAGGGTGAAAGGTGGAGCCTGAGCACTCCTAAGCTGCGGCCATTACTGGGCTGCTGGGAAGGTGGGGGCTGAGTGGACACATTTGTGGATGTGTCCCTGAGAGGCGGGTGGTGGTCAGCCCTGCTCTGCCATTCACTGCTGCCTGACCTCGGACAAGTCCTGTGTCCTCCATGAATCTCAGTGTTCTGTAAAATGGGCACCTTCCTCATAGAGTGTCTGTGCCAGTGCAGTGAGCCAATGTGGGTGAGTACCTGGCAGTTAGGAAGCACCTACTGATCATGAGCCACTTCCATTGTCATTATCACGTGTTGGAGAAGTGAGGGCCTGTGGGGCTTGGCCCAGGACATGGAAAAGCTTTCCAGAAAGTGGAGTAGGAGATGGTGTCCGCCCCTCCTCCGGCATGGTTGGAGTGTGGGGAGGCTGCTTGGGGCCCACCCTTTGAGACGGTACAGGGAATGTCCCAGCAGATGTGGAGTCTGCCCTGGAGGCTGACATGCCCTGTGTTGGGAAGGCACTGAGCAGAGGGTAGAGGCTGCCAGGTTCTGTCCTGACATCCCCGATGGCCTGTTACCCGGCCTCTCCAGGAGCAATCGAGAAAGAGGCAGGTGGGCAAAGCCCATGTTTGGGGACAGACAGATCTGGCTGGAAGCCCAGTGCCATCACTTCCTAGTTGTGCAGCTTTTCAGAGCCTCAGTTTCCCCATCTGACAGATAGGAATCACGCCCAACCTGCTGGGGTACTTTTAGGCTTAGAAGGGATGAAGGGTACCATTCCTGGAGCCATTCCCAGCGGGCGGCAGGCAGGGCACCAGCTCTTTCCTGTGCTGTCCCCTTCAGGAAGGGCAGGGATGCAGTCGTGGCAGCTCGTGAGCTCCGTGGCAGCTCGGTGCTCCTCTCCTTCCAAGTGGAAACACCTTGCAGCCTGAGTCTCTGGGCTGCAGCTGGGTGGGGGCCTGGGGAGGAAACACCTGCCATGGTTCAGGGGAGCCAGGGAACAGCTGGCGTCTTTGCTACAGCCGCTGGCTGTCTGCTGTTAGAGCCACGGGTTTTTATGGCTGTTCCCTGTGCTCAGCCCCGAGGCTGTTTTATGGGCCACTGTGTTCCTGGAGCCACACCTCAGACAGGGCCAGGCCTTTGAGATCTCCCAGAGCCTCCAATGGGTGACAGTGGCTTGTGGTGGGCACCCCGAGCTGCCTGGGAAAGCAAGGGGCTGGGGCACGGTTGGGCTGTGAGGCCAAGACCTAGAGTTTGCAGGGTCCACTGTGGGTTTTACAGCCGCTCGTTTGGTGAAGGTGGTTAAAAGCGTGTCCCCAGGGCCACACAGGCCTTCGAGTCCTGTCCTCCCCACTCACATTTTGATCATCAGCTGGACGGGAGGAGCACTGAGAGCATTTACTGTCCTGAGGTCAGAAAGTCCCATCTTGCCCTGGGATCGGAACCCAGGGAGCTGGGCGCACAGTTGTGCATGAGTATTGGGCAGCCATGGGGTGGGGTCTGTGGGATGAGTGAGAGGTGGCACTTCCCACTGCGTAATGGGAGGGGGTGGGGGTGAGCTCAGGCTGGCATATTGCCCCAGCAGGTCCCCCTCTGGCTCCACACTTTTGGCTCCTTTCCCTAAACACCCACCAGGAACCTAGAGGGTAAGGGTGGGTGTCCCATCATTGACTGGATGGATCCCCCTCCCCCACACTAACACAGGTGCTCAGACCCTGTTCCCCTGAAGGGACACAATGTTTGGTTCCCAGGCCCAGGATCACATCTTTGAAGTGGGACATCAAATGAAATCTGCCAGCCTCGTGATCCCTGGAAACATTTCTCTTGGTCCTGGACTCCTTCCTGTCCCCTTGTGCTGTGGAAATCCATGCTGAAGAGGGTGAGAAAGGGGAGGAAGGAAACTCGGAGGAAGCCCAGAGTGAGGCTGGCTCTGCAGGGACTCCTGAGAACGCTGGCATCACAAATACCAGGGCCGGGCTTTATTTTTAGAAGTATGAGGGGCCTGAGGGCACCAGGGGGATGTGAGAATCCTATTTTTTGCTCTGTCTTGCTAATGGAACCTCTAGCAGTTTTTATGCCTGATTTGTCTTCCTCTGAAGTCTGTCACACCTACAGCCCCAAACTGTACTTTTTCTTTGAACAAGAAGGGAGGTGTCCACCTGGTTTCGTGTCCTTCCCCAGCCTGGGCTTGGGGAACAGCGGCCAGCTTCTCTACCGGATGAATGAATATTCCCAGAGGTGTTTCCTGGGAATGTTCTGAGAATGTTCCCATGCCTGCCTTGGTTGCTTAGAACCCTTGAGTCCATGGGAGGGAGGAGGCGTTCGCTTGGGAGGAGGGGCCTGCTGAGGTCTGGAGAATCGAAGGGCAACATGTGAGGTGCTGGTCCCGCCTCCATAGGACTGCCAGGAGCGCTGAGGCTACCAGGGCCCAGCGCAGGGATGACACATGGTAAGATGTGGGGCAGGGAAGCTCCTCCTAACTTGGTACATTTATATTCTCTCTCTCTACCATAAAAAAACCCCAAAACCAGCTTTACTGAGATATCGCTTGCATACCATAAAGTTTACCCTTTTAAATGGTTTATAGTATAGTTATGCAACTGTCACAATTATGTAATTACAGAGCATTTTCAGCACCCAAAAAAGAAACCCTTTACCCCCATGAGTAGTGACTCCCCATTCCCTCCTTGCCCAGCCCTGGCAACCACTAGATTGCTTTTGGTCCTTACAATTTGCCTTTCATATGAGCGGAGTCGTACAATAGGTGGCCTCCCTGATCTCCATGTCATGCTACAAGAGTGAGCCTCTTTACTTTTGTCTGAGCACTTCTGTCTACAATAGACACAAGAGTCATTAGAACCTGAAAAGTTACCACCACGAGGGCATCTCTCTCTCTTCCAACCGAGGCTTCAGTGTTCAGGTAGAGGTGGGAGACCTGGGATGTCTGCCATCAGATTTTTGCTGTCAAAAATTGGTGAATTTCATATGCTTCGCAAGTTGGAATAAATTCATAAGGGCCCTCCCACCAGCTGGGATGGTGAAATGTCCCTTGCTTAGAGCTCAGGACTGCCTGGACCTAATTATTAGTATGGTCGGTGCTACCTGCTTTGACTCTTGGTCAAAATAATTTGCTACATTCCTTGACCAGGCTGACCTTGGACACATCCTTGAGGTCCAACATGGTTTATGGCTGAGTCAGTAGTAAAATAAATTGGCCTTGATGCTTGCCAGGGCCTGTGGGGAGTGGAGACACCATGGTGATGACCTCTGATGATAAACAGACCATTAGAACCAGGTGGTGGCCTTCAGAGGTCTGCTGCTTTCTGTGTTGGAACCAAATTCAGGAGCTACTTCATCCTGGGGCTGCTGGGAGTGAGTTGCCAATACACGTTTTGGTTCCTCGATTATGAAGTGAGAGCAAACGCATGTTCCAAGGGTATAAAGGTCATATGGTCCAAGTCTAAGGTGATGGCATTACTTGTGCTTTATTGGCCAAATCGTGGGCTCACTGCTTCCTCATTTATGTCACCAAACAGTTATGGAGTGCATATCAGGCACTAATCTACATCACAAATTTGGGGTTGAACATAGGTTTAATTGTGGCCCTGCTTTTGAAAGAAATTTTGGATATTGTCCTTTCTTTTCACCTGTGAGGCTTTGGTTGAGATGGAGATAAGGATGGTCGCTGGTGTCCCTGAACATGAGTGTGCTATCCAGCCACGGGACCTTGGCTGAACCTTCACAGGTGCGCCTCGGTGACCTTGTCAGTCAAGTCCCTTGCCTGTCAGAGGTGTGAAGCTGAGATGAGATCATGTTTCTGAATATACAGTCGGCTCTCTGTGTCCTTGGGTTCTGCATCTGGGGATTCAACCAACCACAAATGGAAAACATTCCAAAAGAGTTATATGGTTGCTGACTTGTACTTTGTACTACCCACTTTTTTTCCTGTCTTTATGTGACATAGTATAACCACTGTTGACATAGAATTTACATTGTATTAGGTGTTGTAAGTAATCTAGAGATGATTTAAAGCATACAGAAGGATATGCCTAGGCTATATGTAAGCACGATGCCATTTTATATAAAGGGACCTGGGCATCCTGGGATTTTGGTTTGGGAAGCCCTGGGACAGACCCCCTGTGAGTACTGAGGGATGGCTGTATTGTGAGTAGGTGGGGAGGGCTGTAAAAGCCCTGCTGTCAGACCTTCCAGTACCTGAAATGCCAGAAGGAAGTCTCTCTTTTGTTTCCCAGATGAGAAAATGGCTTTTGCTCAGAGGGAGAGACCTTTGACCCTCTCAATCTGGGGAGATTCATTAAGTGCCCATTATGTGGCTGTCCCTGTGTTAGGCAGTTTAACCAGCATTTTAATGCCCTGTAGTGGGAGGCACAGTGGCATAGTGCAGGGGCCAGGGGGTGGGGCAGCGTGGGGTGGGGGGTGTAAGGACTGGAGCAGAGGCCCTTGGTGCCACCCTGGGCTCTGTCCACCTGCTGCCTGTTACCATGAACTGTGCGTGTGTGTATTTCACAGTAACTTCTCTACGATGCCTAATACGTAAAGGGGCCATTGTGAGGACTGAGGAGTTGAGTGTAAAGTGCTTGAAAATGCTCAGAAATCCTCCTTGCTGCCCATCTCTCCGGGCTACCCCCCTCCCTCCTCTGCCCCCTCCTTGTGCTTCATCTGTTACCCTCATTCCACAGATGAGGAGATCTGGCCACTGACTCTTTGTCTCCTGTAAAAACACCCTCTGTAACAACGGATACCGTGAGCGGCATTCGCACGTCTGTTTAAATACCCCGGGAGGTAGCCAGTTCCATTTTGGAAGAGCTTTGACTACTCTGCGTGGATGCTTCACCAAGCACTTACATTAAAATAATGAGCTGTTTGTCTTGAGAAAATGATATGGTTGGCCCACCTCCCACAGTACAGGCCTGGGATGATTTCTCATGACGGGAAATGGGTTGGCAGTGAACTTCCTCTTGACTTGAAGCCCCCTTCATACGGGTGAAGGCCCGCGGCATTTAAGGGACTAGTGACCGTTCGGGATGGAGATGGAGATTAGCCCAGGGAGTTACAGGGTTGAAGAAGGGATGTGACCATCAGGAAGCTCTGGCAGCTGAGGTGGGATGACATCAGCATGTCCAGGGTCACAGGTCTTGCTGTGCCTGACCTTGAAGGTCAGCATTGGGTCAGGGGCGTCCAGTGCTGTGCAGTCGTCCATGAAAACAGGCTCGGGGAGCAGTGGTATGGTGATCTCTCTAATTACGGAAAAAGCAATTCAGTGTGATCCACTTGGCGCTTGATGAAAAAATTGTGAACTTGGCACAGGAGGGGACTTCCTTAATTTGATGATAGAGATTAGAATCTATAGCTAATGCTGCTCGTAATACTAGGTAAATATGAGGCACATTCCTTTCAAGTTCACAGTAAGACAGGAATGCCCACCATCACCTCTCTTATTCTGCACTGAGCTGTAGGCCTGAGCCAGTGCAGCAGGACAAGAGAAAAGTAAGAGACACAGCAATCAATGCACAGGGAGAGATGGAGGCCTTTTTTTTTTTTTTGATGATCTGATCATTTGGCTAGAGGAAATCCTAGACTCTGAAACTATAAATATATAATTTATGAAGTGATCCTCCCGATATTTCCAGTATGCACCGGCGCCATTCAGAGTTATTAGAATATTATTGACTATTTTCCCTAGGCTGTCCTTTGCATCCCTGTGACTATTTTGTAACCACCAAGGTGTACTTCTTAATCCCTTCATGTTTTTCACCCAGGCCCCCCCCCCTTGCCTCTGGCAACAACCAGTCCCCTCCCTGTGTCTATGAGTAAGAGATTTTTTTTTTTTAATGTTGAATTTTACAGAGGAGGAACCTGTGGCTCAGAGAGGCCAGCTTGCCCTTGCCCAAGGTCACTCCATGAATAGGAGGTGAGGGCGGGGACAGGTGAAACAGGAACCTGGCCTCTCAGGTCGTGTCCCCTCCTCACTGCTCTCGCCAAGCCAGGGCCCTTCTCCAGACCTTACCATCCCCAGCGACTTGCCCTGTTAACTCTTTGGTGGCCATCTCCAGTAGTGACCAAGCCGGTGGAAGGGGTGGTCCAGAAGCACGTATAGTTGAGTTAGGATGCACTCTGATTTCTTTTAGGGGCAACAGCTTGTCCTTTCTAGTGTGCTTGTGTGTGCGATGTGGGAGGGACTGCTTTTCTCTCGAGGGGTCTGTCTTGAGACTCAGGGAGGGAAGCGAGGGTCCAGGGGTCTGGATCACTGGGTTGGATTCCTTCCTTCTTCATTTTGCCTTGTCCACCCTGCCTCACCTTAGTCCTGTTCACATCTTTGCTTTTAAATTTTATTAAAGGCCTCTTCAACAATTATATTCCCAGCAGCTGGTGGGATAATAACCCATTTGACCCTTGAACAACACTGGTTTGAGCTGGGTGGGCCCAGTTATACGTGGATTTAAAAAAATACATAGAAATGGATGCATAAGAGAAAAGGTAGCCTGTGACAGCTCCCTGCAGCCACTCTCCTCTCTCTTGTGGCTTCACCGACCCGTGCTGAACGTCTGGTGTAAATTCTCTCTCTCATTTCTCCAGGTCAGTGCCAAGATGTGCAAACAGGCTTTCTGTTCACTCGGCGGGAATCCACAGGCACTGTGCAGATGCTGGGGATAACGCAGTGAATAAGAGACAGAAATCCCTCGTGGAGCTTACAGTCTAGAGGGTTGGAATATCTAATGGTAGTGTGTTAGGCAATCATAAGTTCTATGGAGAAAAATAAAGAAAGAAAAGCTCCTTTTCCTTTGTAATTTTTGATGAGATCAGGGTCGAATTTACTGAGACCTTAAGGACAGGGAGATCGCCTGAAGCTCTGTGTGTGTGGGGGGGGGGGGGGGGGGAGGGGGCTGAGGCTGAGATAAGTGCAAAGGCCCTGGGGCTAGGTGGGGTCTGGTAATAAGCTCAGTCACCTGGAGCAGAGCGGGTAGGAAATGGAACCACTGAGGAGAGGGGAGGAACTGGAGGCGGAAAGGTTGTATAGGGCTTTCTGGTTATTTATTGAAAGCAGGATCTTTCGCTCTTTTTCCTCGCAGCCTGCTTTTCTTATTTAATAATACATCGTGAGCACCCCTCCTCCAGGTCCATGGGTGGAGATCTCATTTTTTTTATAGATTCATGGACCATAGTGGAATCAGCCATTCTCTTTGGATGGATGTTTAGGTTGTTGTCAGGCTGATCCTCTCCCCACTACCACAGTGCCTTCCGCTCTGGGCTTTCATTCTCTGTGTTGGAGTGTGGGATTTCTTGGTCAAGGGTGTATGTATATTTAATTTTAATATTGTTGGATTTTCCCCCGGAAAGGTTGTAGCCCCTTATTTATGATAGAATTGTTCTTAAGTCTCAGATGGCTGGCTTTGTCCCCAAGTTGCTAGATAGCTAATCTGCAAAAAGGGCACATTACACATACGCAAAAGGCCAGCTCCAGACTCCTTTGTCAAGTGGGAAGGTGTGTGGCCTCTGGAGCCTGCTGTTGGGAGCAACATCATTTGCTCTTTTTGGGAGCTCATTTGGTGGTTGTGATGTCAAGCGAGCTGAAAGATGAAAAACAAAAAACACAGCTGTTGCTGTGTTGTTTGCATTATGGCTAATTTTCCATGTGCCTAAAATAAGCACAACAATGCGGAGCTGCAGGAACACAGGCTCCTGTCAGTTATTGACTCTGTTCCTGTGGCATCTTAGGGATAAGGCTCTGGGTGAGCGTCCCACCCTGGGAGCATGGGGTGCTGGCAGAATGGCAGTGGGTGTGCACTTGCTCGGCCCTCCACCCCCTGTGATGTTCAGAGCGGGATCTTGTAAAACTTAGATGCAGACTTCTCATCTGTTTAACAGCCATGTGCTCGAGTGAGTTGTACTGTTGGACATTAGGCTGTTTCCCACCTGTCACAATTCATATAACGAGTAATCTCACGCCTGAGTCTTTTCGCACACGTGTATGAGGAAGTCTATTGGGTAGATTTCTGAAAGTAGAACCACTGAATGGAAAGGGATTTGCTTTTTCATCTCGAGACATATTATCCAGTTGACCTCCCTTGGGAGAGGGACCAGTGTTCCTGTCCATGGGCCGTGAAAGAAAGCCCCTTCGTCCCAAACCCTCTGCAACACAGGCACTTGTCACACTGTGATTTTGCCCATCTGATGGGTGAGATGTCATATACCATTTCTGTTTTATTTTGTGTTTATTTCTCATGAGAAAGCGCTCTTTCTGTTTTCTGTTGGTGAACTGTCTTTCGAATCCTTGGCCGATTTTTATTTTCCCAGTGGATAGTTGGTCCCGTCTCTGGCCCCTTCCAGCATGGTCTGCCCACAACGAGGACATTTGACACTGTGATCAGATGACCCCACCTGTCTAACCAGGCAGAGGTCGGTCCGCGGCATCTTTGTTGGCAGGAGTGAAATCTAGAGGTGGTGGGGAGAAGGCAATACCTCTCAACACCAGGCTATACATCGTGGTTGCGTTTTGACAGGTGTGTTGTACTGAATGGTCCTCGAACAGGTTAAATGCAAATGTGACACAGAGCTCCCGGACCCTGGTGTCCCTCAGCCTCGGAACATCTCTTATATGGTCCCACTGTCATCCCATCACTGGTTTGAGGAAATGTGAGGAAACTTGGCTGTTTGCTACTATAGCTTCTGTCTCCGTTTGCTTGAACTTACAACCCCACTGTGAGAGTTTTCAAAGCAACGGCTCCTCCGGTCGTTATGCTGCTAGGCCGGGTGACCTAACCGCTGTCTCAGACAATCCCCAGCTTCAGTAACTTAACACAACAAAAGGGTGTCTCCCACCTTGTGACATTTGTGATTAACACCAACATGAGTGTACCCAGTGGGGCAACTCCCCAGATGTCTGGTCAAGGATTCAGGCTCCTCTCCTCTGTCTGTGGCTCTGCCCTCTCCGGGTGCCCGGTGGCCCCCTCTGGGCCCTCTGCTGGCTGACGGGGAAGGGGAGGAGAGGATGGTGTGGGAAGGTTTCACCGGCCAGATGCTCTGCCAGCTTTCCGCCGGCCAGCACTCAGTCTCGTGTCCCAGCTGAGTGAAGGGAGCCTGGGCAGCGGAGGCCAGCGCGTGCCCCACGTGGTCAGTTTTGATCCCAGGTGCTTGGTGTGCTGTGGCCTCTGAGCACCGTGTGGGACTTGTAACTTTGCAAAGTGTCTTCTCCATTGTGACCCCGCTCTGCCTTCAGCAGCTCTGTGAAGGGAGGTAAGATGAAGGCTGTAGCCCTCATTTGGAGCCAAGCACGCTGAGGCCCAGGGAGGTAAGCATCCTATGCAAGGCGAGACACTTTGGTGTGGACACAAGGTGCATGTAGAGTAGGCTGGAGAACAAAATTCTCGTCTGCTGGCCCTCTCTAACATGACACGGACATAGGCAGCCAATCTGGGCATGCCTGGGCCCACCTCTGGGTGCCTGGGCCCACCTCTGGGAGAAGGGGGCTGTTTGGAGGGGACCGTGAGGCTGGCCGGAGCACATCCTCTACCTGTGAGTGGTAAGAACAAAGGTGTCTCTTGCCTGTTGTAAATGGCAGTCAAATGGCCGGGGGTTACAGTACTGCTCCTGGTGGGAAGGGTTGGCCATAGTGGCCCATGTGGGGCAGAACCACCACAGACCTGGTGCCTCCGTGAGCTGCTCCTCACCTTACCTTTGGGCGGTGTCCCTTTTTTATCATGTGCATGGGACACTAGCATCGAAATTGGGGCTTCTTCACACTCCCATTCCCTTTATTGAATTACTTTGAAACATCTGATGTTGCAGTGAGATCAACAGGTGAGCTGTGGTAACCCTCCTGTCCTGTTTAGAGCATCAGGGAAGCAAAGGTGGGGTCCTCTGGGTAAGGGCTGTGTCCTGGCAGAGCTTTGGGGGCTCGATGGGCCCTGAAGCCCCTTCGAGTATTCAGATGCTGTGATTTCATAACACGATGGTGATGGTATGAGCTCAGGTTCATTAAATTCCACAGGTATTAGCTGGACGTGTTAGCTTGCTATGGAACCTTAGCTGGGCGAGGTGGGGCCATTGATGCATACCTGCGATCAGGCTCTGAATTAAATACATTCTCTGAGGACGACAATCCCAGGGAAATGCATGAGAAAGGCCAGTGTCCATGCTACAGACAGTCAGTGGCCTAGAATCTGGACTGTAGGCCATTGGTTCCCAGACTCCAGCCTGCTCCAGAATCACCTAGCAGACTTGGTTAACCCACAGATTGCTTGATCTCACCCGCAGAATTTCTAATTCACTTGGTCTATGGGAGGGGCCCGAGAATTTTCATTTTCAACAAGTTCCCAGGTGATGTGATGCTGCTGGTCCAGTGACCCCACTTTGAGAACCATTGCTCTAGATGTTCAGAGGAGAAACAGGCCAATGCCAATTAGCACAAGTCAAGAGGACTTCATGGGGGGGGGAGGGCAGGCTTGAGTGGGGTAGGATTTACCCAGGTGGGGTTGGGGCTTGAATCACACACAGCCGTTTTGCTGCTCTTAAATGAAATATGTAGGTGCCTTTTGTCTGAGACAGTCTTGGCCAGGGGAGTCTGAGACCCCAGCAGAGGAGGCTGACTAAGCCTTTGACAGTTGACCTTGGCCGGCTTGGATGAAGTCACCTTGAGGCCTGGATGCGTCCTGTATTGTTCAGGCTGTCTAACTATGTTTATTTGCCTGGGCGTTGCCCGCTGCCTATTGGCACCCCTAGAGGTGTTGCTGTTGAGCTCTGTGACACTATTTCTGTTTTCCCGTCTGGCACCAGCTCAGCAGGGGCAGATGAGGTGTGTGGCCACCTTTGCTTTCTTCCTGGCTCCATGCTCTTCTTGAGGCCAGCACTTGGTCCAGTAGAACATGTGAGTCTGACTGGAGCCTGTGCTGCGGAAGCAGATGGGGTCTTTACCAGAGAGAGAGAGAAAGCATGCGAAGCAGCGAGAAAACCTTTAGGGAGACAAATGATCAAATTATGTTTGGACTTGACACACAGTGGTGGTAAGAATGTTTACACATGTGCATGTGTGTTTAAAACTTCCAGAATCATTTATGACTATTCCTTTAAGGGGCATACAAACATTGATGTTAGAGGTGGGGGGCAGGCATCAGGAAGCTTGGGAGAGACCACATTGTTTGTGCATTTGGAAGACGCTGGGCAGGAAGGCAGTGGTTTGTCGTCCAAATCACACAGTGTCAGAACAAGAGGGATGTCATTGTGCTTCTGGTTCACCCCTGTCATTTTCACTGAGACCTAGAATGGCTAAGTGACCTACCCTGCTTAAATGGTACCTCCTCAACTATCCCTGGCCAGAGCAAATTGGTCTCTCTTCCCTCTGTGCTCCAAAGTTGTTTTACTGATAACACACCTGCTTTGTTTTATAAGTAGTCGTGTATAGGTTTATTTTACCCACTTAGATCAGAGTCAGCATATTAGAGGGGCAGATCCAACCTGGCCCCCTCCGTGTTTTTGTAAATAAAGTTTTATTGGGACACAGCCGCACCCATTCGTTTATGTATTGTCCATGCTGCTTTTGTATTACAATGGCAAAGGTGAATAGTTGCTCCAGAGACCCAGTGGTCTGTACAGCCTAAAATATTGACTCTCTGTCCGGTCTTTTACATAAAAAGTTTGCCAGCACCTACATAAGAAGATGAGTTCCTTGAAGGCAAGAATGAAGTTTTCATTTTCTTTGCATCTTGTGTTCCTTGCTCATAATAGGTGCTCGGTAAATGTATTTGGATACCTATTCCCCAGGTAATGCAGAAAACAGGGTATTTTATAAGGAATTTTTTAAATTAAAATTTTTCCTTATTAAAAAAAAAGTATGTTGACTGAACTCGAGGTGCAGTGGGTCGATTTGTCAGAGATTGAATGCACAGGGCTGGAGCTGCCACCTGGCTGCCCAGCTTTTCCAGCTTTCTTCCCACTGTTGGACAATTCTGTGCCCCAGTTTTCTCTTTGTAGAAAGAAGATACTGTTGTCTGCCTTGCTGAGTTCATTGATCTGCAGTGAGGATAGAGCAGGGTATTAAAATATCTTACTAGCTTCTGGTTTTCCTGACGATTCTACCCCAGCTTAGCACTGGACTGCTCTTTCTGAAACTTGCTCTCCTGCCACCACCTGCTCAGAGGCTCCCTTTTGCCTACAGGCTAAAGTACACACTGGGCCTGTCATTTGTGACTCTCCTTCCTTTGATCCCACCCTGCCTGTCTGTCTTGACCTTTTCACTCCTGCAGTGCAACCTCCTGTTGCACCCAGAATCTTCTGCATGATGTCTCCTGCATATTTATTGCACCTTTGCCCAGGACCCTCCCTTGCCTCTTCCTGCTTCTCTGCTGTCTGGAGTCCTCTGACCTTGGCCAGCATGAAAAACTCTCTCATTTCCCACTCAGTATAGTGTTTTTATTTTTATTTTGAAATTCTTGAGAATACTTGTTAAAAAAACAGAAGCCCAGACCCCAGGCCCATGGAAGTAGAATCTCTGAGGGTAGGACCCAGTCCTCTTTGTTTTTTAACCAGCTCCTCATGTGGTTATGATTCAAACCCAAGTTTGAGGAACACGAAGTTAAACTAGAGTGCTTTGCAGTAGCATTTATCTTTTGATGGGACTCTCCTCTCTCCAAATAAACTGGAAACATCTTAAGGGTAGATCTGGGCCTCATTTGTTCTTTGCAGAGTAGCACATACATGTGAAGATTAGGGCTGCGAGATGATTTGTTGGTGAGATTATCTACTGCAGCAGGCCCTGCATCTGGCTGACACTCAGTAAATGTTTGCTTATTGATCGATAAAGGTATGAAAGTGCTCGGGAAGGCAGAACAGGCTTTGCAAAGCAGGGATTACTATCGGGAAAAGGCCTGGTGTGTGCCTTCCCCTGATTCTGCTAAAGAAGTCCTCAGATTTCTGGACCCTGGGCAGCCCAGACACAGAGTCAGCCCCCTGAGAAGAGCCCACCCAGCCGAATCCTAGTGCCTCCCTAGCTCTGTTCTTTGTACTTTCATCTCCCTAAGCTTATGGAGAAGTCTCCTTTTTCCCTCCCCCTTGGCTTATCCCAATAATGCCAAACCATAGAAGTGCATGCTGCTGGGAAAAATCTGTTTGGACACTTAAGAACGCAGAAGAGGGTTTAGCTTGTAGAACCAGTTTCGCTTTCCCATTGACGATGCTTGGAGGGACGTGCAAGTGTTTCATCTCTGCCCAGCGAGTTCTGTGGCCTGTTGACACCAGCCTGCGCGCTGCGCCTCAGAGAGGCTGCTGGCCGCCTTCAGGGTGCGACCACACCACCTTGGTGTCAGTCTCCAAGCACACGCAGTGCTCGGACCTCCTGTCTTCTTCCAGTGGTGAGGCAGGAAGGTTATATTAAAACAAAATAATTTCAATCATCGCTTTGTTTCGCACCTTTGGGCAGGTTACTTGGAGCACGAGGATGCTGCCTTTTTACTAAGGCTCGGAGAGTGGTGCGTAGACCGCCCCTCAAAGCTGTAAACCTGGGTGCTGGTCATGGCTCACTCACTGGGGCAGAAAGTTCTTAGTCTGTCCTGCAAAGAGATAAAACAATAAAAACAGATAAATTAGAACCACAGCTGGGGGGGTCAATAGTGAGGGCTGATTGAGGAGGACTCTGTATTTTCTTAGAGATTTACAGCCATCTAAACAGGTATGTGAACCTTGACCTTGGTGTGTAAGTGCTCCAGCGGGTGTGGACAAACCCCCCTTCCCTATGGTTTCCTTGTTATTAGCACGTATTATGTGGACGAAAAAACTGTAGGTTCGAAAATTTCCTCCCTCCCTCCCTCATGATTTCACTCCATTAATATTCAGCTTAATTATTCAATTTATTATTTTGGAAGCTTATTGCTTAATTTAAAAAATTGAATGGATTATTAGCTTTTTAATAAACAATAACACTGACTAGTTACTGATGAGGCACAAATCACCTAATTTATTACTGCATCTGTGTTTGGTTCGTGAAATGGAACAGAAGCTATTACTTATCAGAAAGTGGACTTGTTCGCTGTGGGAACGTGGCCAGCGGGGGCGGCCCGTGGGGCATCCAGGACGGGCTTCCCGTGAAGCAGAAAGAGGCCGTCAGACACGCGATGACGCCTGTGTCTGAACCCTAGATTCGGCTTTCTCCGTCGTCCCCAGAACCAAGAGCATGGGTGGGAGTAGCTCAGTAACGTGACCGTGTGGTCCTGTGTTACAAACGAAGACAAAACCTGGTCTAGGGTCTCTCCAGTGATGACTCACACCGACCAGTTTGAGATTCAGAAGTGGTGAGTGTTACATCTTGATTTCAGGAAAACGGCGGACAAAAATCGGGGCCCTTCATTACGTAGAAGAGAGAGAAAATGTGTGTTGATAAACATCGTTTGGTTCGGACATTCCATTTCATTGTGCTATAAAGTGTGCTTTGTCAAATTGGCTTCTTCTGTTTTTGATTAATGTGAGGTTCTGCTTGGCCATTCTGGCTCATGTGTTCATGAGAAAAGGGTTTCAGAAAGGAGTTTTGGTATGTTCCCCCCCTCCCCCAATAGCACAGCTATAACCATTCTGCCACCAGAAACGTGGCACTGAAGAGGAAAAGCATGGCTGAACTCAGTCTTTGTCCTCAAGGAGCTCGTAGTGTGTAGGGCATATGGTCTACTGACACAGAGGGATGTCCCTGAGGGTGGTATGGACCTGTGTCCTTGCATGTCAAAGAAACTCCAGACGGCAGAATAGATTCTCATCTAGGGACTCACGAAGCATGGAAACCTACTTCAGAGGTGGTGTCTGAGCTCATTCCTCAAGAACATACATTTTATAAACAAACATGCAAGAGATAAAGGGAACAGAAGAAGGTGATAACGTACAGAGCATGTTCAGGCCAGGTTAATGAGTGTTTGTTGAAAGCCTACTGTGTGCATAGAGCTCCATGCTAATGAAAGGAATCAGAGAAGAGCTTGGTACAGAACCAAGCAGTGTTCCTTGCACTTATCTAATTCATGTCTTACAGAAATGATTGAGTATAATAAACGTCCTTAATTGCATTAACTGATTTAATCATGATAACAACTCAGTGCAGTGAGAACTATAATTCCTAAGTTCTAGAAGAGAACTTATTTGAGAGCAGGAGTGGGTCCCCTGTCATCCAGCAAACTGCCTGGTGTGTGGTCTGAGCTCACTAAAATAATGTTGAGTACAAAAGATTTGCTATGGAGATTTTAAGGAGGGAGCAGTCACATCTTCTGGGTTTTGGGGGACAGCTTAGAGAAGGTCAGGGAGGGCATTTCAGGGTGAGAATGACACAGGCAAGGGCCGAAGTGGGTAAGTGAGAGGTCTGTGCAAGGAACGAAGGATCCTGGTGTCCCTTGGGCAGGAGGTGTACCCGGGGGTACTTACATATCATATGACCAGGCCTTTCCCAAATCCACCTTTGTTTGTCTCTCACAGGTAGAGTTTGTACTAACTGACCCATGGTCTGGATTCCAAGGAGCATTTCCTTGATTACAAACATTTATTGAATAACTTAACTGTACCACCTTCCATGGCTTGTGAGACAAATACGGGCCACTCACAGGCTAAGGCTCTTACTTGCATGAGGGAGTGTTGGTGTTCATTCCTGGGGGAGAGTAGGTGGGTGGTGGGGACCCAGGCTGGCCCAAGGCAGCCAGGGGCTATAGAAGAACGGCACTGTGCACATAGATGGACAGCGCTTCTCTGACCCTGTGTTGCTAACTGCCATGGTACCCAAGTCCTGCTCTCTGGGGTTCTGTAACTGAGCTAAGCAACTGAAGAAATCAATAGATTGTCACCAAATCAGGTCCTCGATAAAGTATGATAAAGCATTACATGTGAAAGAGGAAACAGGTTAATCAACCTACCCCATAAATGAAGCCCCCGCAATGGGTGTCATTTATGAATGAGACTACTTTTCAGAAATGGGGAAAAATTTAGAAATCTACATGGGGTTACATCTCCTTAGTGTCTACTTTCTGGGTGTGGTCAAGACTTAGTGTTGGAGACCAGGATTTTAGATAGTGGGGCTGGATGTGTTGGCCTCTCCTGTGGAGCCAGTAGTGAGGCTGAACTTGGAAGGTGAACTTGAACAAAGAATAAAGGGTCAGCATCCCATCTCCTCCCCCTTTCTTCAGCCACAGAACGAAGGAGGTTATCTCAAAACCCGGGATAACCTTGATCCTGCTCTGCCTGAGTGGAACGTCAGGTCACTGATCAAGGAAGGATGCATAAGTCTCCCTCAAGGATGGGCTTTTTGCCATGCAGCTGATTATTGTATTACTTGGATTTCAGATCTTAGAAAATTATATCAGCGTAAGCTCCAAGGTCAAACTTTTATAATCATTTCTTCTTGGGATTAGGCCAGTCCTGGAGTTACTGCCTTCTGAGCTGGTGTCCCTGGGTGAGAAACGATACCCACCCAGGCTCCGTCAGGCCTGTGTTTGCCACGACCTGAATTCCAGTGGCCAGTTGTGTCCCAATCCATCTTGCTGTGAAACTGGGCCAGTGATACATTGACCTGATTCTGATGATCTTCAACTACTCAGAGTGGAATCAGCTCTGGTCAGTCCAGGACAGGACTGACCAGGAAGAAGCCCAGCCTGGGAATCCAGGGAGCAGAAGGGAAGGGCAGACCCAGGAGGAGTGGCCAGAACCCCGAGGGCCGGGCTGTGAGTGGTCAGCAGTCAGCAAGAACAGCCCTGTTTGCGTGTTTGGCATGAGGTGCTGATTAGCCATGATAGTACTGGACCCATGAGCGATATGTGTAGCCAAAAGATGGTTGTAGACCCACAGTGCTGCTTACTGAAGCAGGAGGGCATGGAGATGCTGGAATTATCTCACCTCACCAGAGTCGTCTTCGCTGTGCAAGTTGGCAGACGGGGCCTGTAGCCATTCATGGGGGCAGACAACTCACACAGAAAGCGGGGTTTCCCTGGCTGGCTGCTTGCCCTATGTTTTGGGGCCATGCCCATAGCTAAGCAGTCACACGTCTGTTAAATAAAGTTGGCTGAAAGTTCCATCTGAAAGCTAATAGGGAACCAAACACCTGGGCGTCTGCCAAAGCCTCAACCGCTCAGGTCAAGAAGGGCCCCCAAAGGGGCACGGCTCTGTGCGCTGCTCTCCCAGTGTCCTGGTGGGGGCAGGCGCTTCCTTACAGCTTAGTTGAGGGCAAAAGCGCCTGCTTGTCTTAGGGAGACCAGAGGGCACAGATTTCGGGCACAGCAGAGCAGAGGCCGCTTCTTGGTGAGTGAGCATTTCTCCAGGTTCTTAAATCCCAGCTTGAAGGTGATGATATTAATGCCAATTGTGAGCAGTTGTTAAGCTCTTACTCCACTTATATCAACACAGTGATGCCTCATAACAGTGCTGTGTGGCAGGCATTATTATTTTGTTTTACAAAGGAGGAAGTGGAGGGGCAAGGACATTAAGTAACTTGCCAAGGCCAACAAGCCAGTGAGCGTCTGGGCCAGGGATCCAGCCCCAGGCTAGCCAGCTCCAGAGCTGGGCGCTGGGCTTGGAGATGGGTCCACTTTCGCCCTGGTGGGACTGGGTGGAGATGCGTTTGATCCTGCTGGAGAAATTGCCAATCTCCTGAACCCTTGGAAAATTTGAGAAGTGGAACCTCAGAGCTGTATCCTGAGGGCAGGTCTCCTGGTTTGCTGAATTAAAAAAAAGAGATTTTACTTTCTTTTTATATGGCAAACTTTCTTGCCTGGATGTGGGAGACTTGTGACAGCTTGCAGAACGGGCCCCTGTCCTGGCTTTCTCTGACCCTTATACCACTCAGATGCTCTTTGAAGTCCTTCCTTCACTTGTCAAGGGGTGTGTGCACCTGGAGACAGAGCCAGAGAGCAGGGGCAGGGAAGCAGAGCGGCCCTTCCGAGGCCAGCCCCGGGCAGCCCTCATGTAGTCCCTGTGCAGCACCCCGGTCACCAGCCCAGGGTTGCTGTGGAGTAAATGGGGACGCGGATGTGAGGATGAACACCTGTTCCCCAAGGAGGTAGAGTGTGGTGGCAAATTGGGCGCGGGGGCTGATTGGCCCAGGCCACCCAGTCTCTGTCCTGCCTGGGTTAGAAATCCAGACTTGGATGTCAGACAAGCCCTGCTGTCTGTCCTGGCCGTGCCTCTTAGGAGCTTAGAATCAAGTGGCACATCACAAATGTAGTTTCTAACTGTCAGAAGAGCATTAAACCAAGCATGGGGTCTTTCTAAGTGGTGTGGGTTTGATAGCCGGTCAGGGCACATACAAGAAGCAACCAATGAATGCATAAGTAAATGGAACAATGAATTGATGTTCCTCTCCCTCTTTCTCACTCTAAAATCAATGAGGAAAAAAGGTGGTAATGCATGCAAAACATTAGGTACCTGGCAAGGGCTTGATAAATGTCAGCTTTGACAGTGCATTGTCAAATTTACAGCCTCTCTTTGGGCCATTGGCAAAGAACTGTGGAGAGTGAAAGGACCCTCAGTAAGGCTCAGCTTAAGGAATGGTTCTGGCCTTTGTTCTCTTTGTTTGTGGCTTGGGACTTTCACCTCCTATGCAAAACGCAGATGCCGCCTCTGGGGATCAGGAGGCTTCTCACGTGCACAGGCTGTGCCCTGCGTTTCCCAAGCCGAGAACTGGAGGAGGGCCAGCAGAGATGGGTGCTGTTTTTGCTGCATTCATTTTTTATATGCTGAAATACATTAAAGTCAATTACTAATACCACAGAATTTCACCCTTAAAGATTTTACTATGCCTCTCTGAAAAATAAGGACTTTTTCTTATGTGAGCACAGTAACATTATACGTGTCGATTTTTTTTTTAATCTTTACCCGAGGATATGTTTTCCATTACTTTTTGGAGAAAGTGGAAGGGAGAGAGAGAGAGAAACATAGATTGATTGCCTCCCACACTCTCGCCCTGACCAGGCTGGGGTTCAAGCCTGCAACCGAAGTATGTGCCCTTGAGTGGACTCAAACCCTAGACTCTGAAGGGCTGATGCTCTAACCACTGAGAGAAACTGCTACGGCTTGAGTTTTTGTTTTGTTTTGTAGACAGCACTTTGTGGAAAGTTTAGCTACGTGTATGTGGAGAAGTTAAGTGATGTGTGTGATTGGCTTTGTCAGGATGAAAGATATTAATATCCAAATCCAAACTCCATAAGCTTGTTTACTTTTAGTTTAATTACCATTCATAGAGGGCATGACTCCTGATTGGTAAGAAAGATCCTGGGACACCTACCTCATTGCCCCAGTGGGTTACAGTGAGAACTGCTTTCTAGAGGAGTCTCTGTGTCTAATTTCCTTTGCTGAGGTCTCTTCTGTCTTTCACCTACACTACCCCAAGGGTCTCCTGAAGGGTCTTTTGGCCTTTGGAATAACCCTTAATGGTCCATCCTCCATCAACCACAGAGAGGTTGAGAAAGTCATCTGGATCTGGAGAATGTCACCTGGTCATGTCCTTAACTAAAACCTTTCAAGTGCTTGCAGCAGAAGTTGGCCGGCCGCCCCTATCTGCATGGCCCATTAGCTGAGGATGGCTTGTACATCTCACAGTGGTTGGAAAAAACCCAAAGAATATTTTTTGACATATGAAAATTATGAGAAATTCAAATTTCAATGTCCATAAATAAAGTTTTTTCAAATATTTTATTTATTGATTGATTTTAGAGAGAGGAAGAGGGAGGGAGGAGAGAGGGGGGAGGGAGAGGAACATCAATTTGTTGTGCTACCTATTTATGCATTCGTTGGTTGATTCTTGTATGTGCCGTGATGACCAGGGTTTGAATCTACAACCTAGACGTACTGGAACGACACTTTAACTAACTGAGCTGCCTGGCCAGGACATACATAAAGCTTTATTGCAAACAGCCATGCGTGTTCACTTACACATCTTCTGTGGCTGCTTTCACGTTACAGTGGCAGAGATGAGCAATTGCACAGGTCGTTACAGAAAAGTTTGCCAACATCTGAGCTGTAAGATAAAATTCATGCTTCTTGGCAGCCATCTAAGGCCTTTTGCCACTTGCACCTGCTGCTTCCTCACCCCACCTGGCTTCTTTCACCCTTCATGCTCTTAGGAACTCCCAGCTGCTTTGATCTCCTGCGTGGGCCATTTTCACCTCTGTACTTTGTCCTTTCTCTCCTTTCCAACCTTGGATAGATATCACTGACTCATCCCCGCAGAAATCACCTCCTCCAGGAGGCTTTCCCAACTTGCCTATCTGGTTTAGTGGCTCCATGCTTTGATTCGAGACTCAGTGTTTAGACAGGAAAAACAAGGAGAAGTCCAGAGACTCTGAGAGCTCGGGAGGCAGGAGCTCAGTATAGAAGAAGCAGGGCCTGGGGTGGAAATGGCTCACTCGGTCAGCAGACGCACAGGGAGTGGCCGACACACCTTGCACTCTGGAGGTGGAGATGGCGGACTTGGGCTCTGTCCTTGTGGGGCTTGTGTTCCAGTGGGGGAGACATGAATACACATATGAGAAAGTTTCCAGTCCTCATTAGTGCTCTGCAAAGGGGGTGATAGAGGGGTGGATTGTCTACATAAGGAGGTCAAGCAGGCCTCCGAGGAAGTGACATTTAAAGTCCTGAATGAGGCAGGGCAATGGGCAGCCAGAAGCTGTGGAGAGGGAAAGAGGAGACCGCTTCCCATTTCCTCCTCAACCCAGAGGAGATGGAGAGAGAGACAGAGCTTCTCTTCTGCTTAGGCCCGCGGTGCCTGCAGCCTGAGCATCTCAGCAGGCCCTCCGGTCAGCGCCCTCCATTGTGGTGGCTGCACCAATCCCTCAGGCCCATCTCGAGAGCCTCCTGGCATTTCTCTCTACCACAGGACTTCACCAGCACTTCAACATGGACCCTGCTGACCTCTTCATTTCAAGAGGCAAGACTGAAACCTTGGGAAGTGGAGTCCCTTTGTCACTGGACTAATCAGAGGCAGAGCCAGGACCAGAATCCTGGTCTCTTGACCTACATAGTAAAGGATCCTCATCTTCTTTTGCTTTTATGGGGGGATGCTAGGAGACATCAGTCCCTAGGATAGAGAGAAGGCCAGTAGAGGCCACTGGGAGACCTTTTGGATCAATGTCGCACCCAAGAGACAGGCCCCTGTCTGAGACAACTCCTGTGTGTCACCAGTGCTTTTTGCTGGAGGTGTCCAGAAGCTCTGTCCCAAGCTGCTGGCCCCTAATCCTGCTGGTTTAGTTTAACTCCAGTCCTGAGGGAGGCTGTGCTAATTATAGCCAGCTAGCCATGCTGGGAGCTATAAATAGGGTCACAAGCACCTGTTTGGTCATTAGTGGGCATTTATCAAGGTACCTACAAAGGACTGAGCCACTGGGCTGGGCACAGTGTGGGCACAGAGAACTCCCAGAAGCCTGAACTGTGCTCTTAAGTTGTAGTGTAGTCAGAGGAAGCCAGTGTAAACAGTGGAGGGAGCATTACCTGGGAACCAGGCTGGCTTTTCCACCTGTGAGACCTGGGAAAGTTACTCAAACTCTCAGTTTTCTCACCTGTAAAATGGAGGTCTTAATGACATCTAACTAATAAGGATGTTAGATTAACTGAATGTATATATAATATACTTCACATATAGATTTTGTAATATAAATAAATTATTATATAATTATATACTTATGAATATATAATTATATACATATGTATAAATAATTTATGTCTCTATATGTGTATGTTATTTAGAATAGCTTAGCATCTTCAGTGTAATGCCATTGTTTGTTGTTTATTGTTGTATGAAATGGCATGAAGACAGCTCCAGACACAGCCATCCCGGGAATGACCGCCTGGCATGGAAAACTTGATCTTGGACGAGTGCTGAGTACAGGTCCCTCCCAGCCTCTGGTGAGACAGTACTGTGTGACAGTTAAGAGTGTACATTTTTCAGCCTGGGGTTAAATTTCAGCCCTGTTACATCATGTTACTTCCCATCTGTAGGCCTCCGTTCTATTCAGTAAAATGGGGCACTGTAGTAATGAGCATTTCTTGGGGTTTTGAGAGAAGTAAATGAGGCAATACCTGTAGAGCACTTAACGCAACACCTAGCACCCAATAACTGCTGGGCAATGTAAGTTCTTATTATTAACATCTTCTTGTCTGACCCCGGCAGGCCACACAGCATCTCTAGGCTGACATATGTCATCTGGAGGATGGGGCCGGTACCTTACAGGGCCGAGGGCAGCGGACCTGCGATGCCACGGCCTGAAGATGGGAGGCTGGGTCTTCCTCCTTCGCAGTCCTCTCCTTCCAGCTGTTAGTGTCCCTCCCCTTGGGCCCCACGGCACCCTGTCCTACAATGCTCTGTGTCTTTCTCCTGTGCTCCAGCTGGATTCTGAGTTAGCCCTGGCATAGCAAGTGGTAGGCGCTTAGGCAGCACGTCCCCAGCGGAGACTTGTGTCAGCTGTGACGTAGGAAGAAGAGTTTAAAGGGATGGGAATTGCTTGCTTTGTATGGAGAGAGGCCAAGGCATGGAGGTAAGGACAAGTTACCTGAGAGCTCTGGTGGGAGAGGGACCTGTTTGCTTTATCCTGTGTGTGCCTCTGAGTGAGGACATGGGAATGGACGTGAAAGGAGGCAGATCCCTGTTAGGGAGAGGGTGAGAAGTGAGAAGCCAGGAAAGAAGGTGGACCCGGGGATCAGGAATGCTGGGCTAGGCCTTGCTACTCAAAGCATGGTTAGAGGACCAGCGGCATGGGTCGCACCCAGACCTACTGAGCCCTAATCTGAGTATAAGATCCCTAGATGTGCACGTGGAAGGAGGTCTGAGGTGAGGAGCGCTGCTCTAGACCAGTGCTCACAGACCAGGAGCCGTCCTCCCCAATCCACAGCTGAGAAAACTGAGGCCCTTACATGGGCCTTGAGCACTGGGTGTCGGAGTTCCGCTTCTCTTGCTGGAACGCCAGGGAGCACCGGTCCTTTCCCTGGACCAGCAGCGTCAGCCTCACTTGGGGAATTTGTTAGAAGCGGGAATTCTCAGGCCGGGCCCAGAGCCAGTGACTCCGAATGCCTCGGGGTGGGGCAGGGCTCTGTTTAACCAGCCTTCCAGGGGGCTCTGCAGCGCTGGTGAGACTGACAACCAGGAGGGAGGCCCTGGTCCTCAGCCCCAGCGGCACGTTGGACTCACTTGGGAAGATCGACAAAGGAAGTGCCTGGGTCACGACGAGCATCTGGGTGTGGCAGGGGCACCGAACGTCAGAAGCTCCCAGGTGATTCTGATGTGCAGCCAGGACTGAGAACCAGTGCTTTAGGCTTATGAAACAAACTTCCGTTTTCTGAGCTGTAAATTGGGTAGAATTGGGTAGCATAACCCATTTGCCTGCCAGCAACGTGAAGCGCCTGGGGGAACCCTGGGACCAGGAAAAGCGTGCAGGGCGGCAGGCTTCCATCTGCCAGCAAAGGTGCAGCCGGGATTCAGTGCTGGGGGGGGGGGAGGGGAGGAGGGTTGGATACCTGCCGGCTGTGGCCTCGGGTGGCACTGTAACCTGGTTCCTTGCTGATCCGAGTACCAAGTGCTATAAAGACGGTACCCTGCTTGATTCAATAGCATTTACTCCAAGATGGAAATTGCTAATTATCTTCCCTGCCTGCCCACCTTTGCCCCCAGTGCCTAATTCTGGGGTTTGCCTTTAGGGGGATCCTTTGTTCTTTGCTGGGGAGATGACGAGGTCTGCACTGCCCCAGGATCTCTTTGATTAGAATGGTGGGGCTGTTGGGGAGCCGGGCGCCCTCACCCTGAGTACTGGTGGTGGCAAGAATGAGGTTTAGAGAAATATTTACTCAAAGTAATCCCTCTGCTATGCCACTGCCGGTCTCCCAGGTAGCTGGGTAACAAACACAGAGTTCTGGTTGTAATTTATTGAGAGATCAACTGAGCCTTCCAAGGGCTAGGACGGGGTAGGAGAAGGGATGGGGCCTGTGGTCTCCAGTCCCAGGTCTTGCAGTGACCAGGCCTAGGGGCTCCCGAGAGTAGCCATGAATTCCAACCATAAGGGGACAGGCTGCATGTGCATCATAAATGTGGATTCAGAATCATCTTGAGACGCCAGACATGGAAATTAATTATAATCTAATCTTCAAAACGAAATTACACAGTACTTATCATGTGCCCAGAGGCTCTTTTCTCAGTATTGCCTTATGTGGTCCTCACGACCACCCATGAGCGGTGTGTCATCATCTCTCCCGCTTTACATGGTCTGTGGTAGGTAACCTCTGCATTTCACAGGGGAAGCTAAGGACCTGAGGTTGGATACCTGCCCAGGGCTCATAGTGAGTGAGCAGCAGGGACTAAGTTAGAAGTCAGGTCCCCATCATTAAAGCACATCTTGAAAAACAAAAGGCTTAGCTAAGACTCTTCTTGATTTTCAGTCCCGAATGACTTTAACACAGAGAGCCTGGATTATGTAACCACTGGAAAAATAATTCACAGGACATTTGCTCTGAAAAGATTCACAGAAAACCAATCTAGTACAGTAAACTTAAAATTTCTTAGACCATGTTCCACAATAAGAAATGCACACTGTACATTGTGTATATGTGCATACTATATGTCTGTATATTATATATAGGTGTATACATACTCATATACAGGGTATCCCAAAAATATGTACATACACTTTAACAGCTGAGTCTATTACATTTTGAAAATGAAATGTATTTTAATAAACACTGCCTTTATAATTATTCAAAGTGTGTATACATTTTGGGGATTATATATATATACACATACACACACATATATATATGTATGTACATTATCTATTATTTATCTACCTGTTTATATATACACATCTCACAGTAGCAGAAGTTAATGAAATAATGGCTGTTTTTATCACATGGGCCAACTGGATGTTTTCTACTTCATTCTAAAATGTTGCTCATAATCCATTAAGTAGATTTCATGATCAACCAGTGGACTAAATCCTGCCACTTGCAAATGACGGGTGCGGCCCCACTCTCTCACGTTGCAGTAAAGAGGAGGTTACACATCCCTCAGTCACAAATCTGAGACTAGGATCCAGCCTTAATGATTGCCCCCACCCTGTGCTGACCCTGCCATTGCACCTGCGACTCTGCTAAGAACCTTTTGGGCCATTTGCTGACACAGCCTGTGGTTTTATGCCCACATTTTCCTGCTCTCATGAACACACTGCAAACCTGAGGCTCCCAGGCCCGCCAGGCTCTCTGGGACCCGCCCATCCCGGCACTTGACTCCTTTCCTGGTCACTGTTCTTTCCTCTTCTGGAAACCAGAGCGTGGATTGTGAGACTGGGTCCCAAAGATTCGGGGCTGGTGCATTTCAGTGTGAGGTATCTTGAGAGTGTATCCGTGTCCATAATCCCTTGTTCACAATTCTGAAACCCCCAAAGCTCTGAAAATTGAGGATTTTTACATAATTTATGTGGGGACAAACCTGCCCTCAACTGAAGTGATGCTGTCAATGGTCCTTATTCGTCCAGCTGAGTCTGAAGAGTCGTGCGTGTCACTGCAGAAATGGTGGCATGGGGACTGTGACGGCCCAAACCCCATGGGTGCACCTGATTAATTCTCTAAAACTTGAAACACTCGGAATTCTAAAACCCACCTGGCCCCAGGTTTTGGGAAAGGATGGTGAACCTCTGGATTTGTTTGAAGTGTGTGTACGTGTGCTAACGATTAACCAGTGAATGTTTTTGAGAGGAAAGAGTGGTAGGTGGCGGAAAGTGCAGAGGACCTGTCAGCAGAAAGTTAACCGTTAGCAGCTGTACGAACCTCCGAGGGTGTTTGCCGGGGATGAAGTGAGCGGTGCCCGGGAAGCACTTTGGGAGCTGTAGCGCTCTGTACCTATATAAGGTGTTTCCTGTGGTCTGGCTTCCGTAGGAAACTGAATGGCAGCCTGGTGATGCACTCACTGCCAGCTTTAGCGAAGGCCCCTGCCCTGTGTGTGCGCGCACATGCGTGCACTGAAAAGGTGTCACATTTACTTTGTTTGGCCACCAAGCAAAGTAAAAGGACAGAGGAATGTCTCTGCGTTCTTGTAGATTCTTCCTCTTTCTACTCTGCTCTGCTCTCTGCTTTTTCCTCTGTCTTCCTTCTTGGTAATATTTCACATGCCCCTCAATGGAAACTGCTGACTGCTCACTGGAACACTTTTCTTCATTATCATCAGCCCGGTAGGTCATTAAAACCTCGAGGCAGCGGCTGCTTTTTTCTTTCCCAATAAAGACCTCAACGTTTCAGAGGTTTTAAAGCTTCTGCCTTCGAAGGCCCTGGGAACTCTGGGCTCCTGAGACGAGAGAAGGGAATATCCAGCTTTCAGTGGGGGCAGGAAGGGACACAGGTCCAGCCCTGAGAGGCATTTTGATTATGTCCCAAAGAAATCCCAGGCTGAGGGAGTGTCACACTTAAAACCGTGTCCTTTATGAAGGTCCAGGCGATCAGACCGTGGGCCCTTGCTAGGTGGGAAGTTGAAAATGAGATTTCTCCATATAACCAGACCCCCAGGGGGTCTGCCTCCTCAGGAGCGGGTGGTCCAGCAGACATCTGCCAGTGAGCAAAGAGATCAGACAAGGAAAATACTGTTTGGACTTTGAATTGATGTTGTGAGTACACACAATGTCTTCTGTGAGAATTTGTCATCACAGCTCCCTTCATGAGGTTCAGGTTTGAATTTATGCTCCCTGCCTGACCCAGGAAACCCCAAGCTGTGAAATAATCTGATATAATTTTAAGTTGGGAGTACCGCAGAGTTGTCTGTTAGGATCAAATGAAAAGTCTCTCTGGAGGGACATACTCATGGCTCAGGCATTGAAAAATTTCTGTAGGCAAAGCCCAGCCACTCAAAGATGAGCTTTTACCCTCAAATCACAGGACAGACTAGGAAACAAGTCACTGTTAGTGAAAGTCGGCAGAAACAGTACGTACAAGTTCAGACTCCAAGGGTTTCAGATGTAAGACCTATCGGATATACGATGTATTTAAAATGTTAATAAAATTTAAAAGTTGTTGAAGAAATGAGCAACAAACACAATACTAATTATAATAATCAATGGATATTTGAAGAAAAACAAAGAACTTTCAGAAATGAAAAACATAACTGAAATTGAAAATATAATCTTCAGCATTAAGCATGTTTGTTTGCAGGTTCTTTTTATTAGAAACATTAAGATAGAAACCCTGGCTGGTGTGGTGCTGTTGGTTGAGTGTCATCCCATGCACCTAAAGGTCACCTGTTCGATTCCCGGTCAGGGCACATACCCTGGTTTCAGGTTCGAGCCCCAGTCCAGGTGTGTGAAGGAGGCAGCCAGTCAATGTTTCCCTCTCACATCAATGCTTTTCTCTTTCTCCATCTCCCTTCCTCTCTCTGCAAAAACCAATAAAACATATATAAAATAAAGGATTGTTTTTAAAGATAGAAATTCTGAGTAAGGAAACATCCAAGACACAGTTTTGTGGGATTGAATGCATTATAACAGAAAGAAAACAGATGTGGGAGCCAGGCAGGCTTGCATTTAATGGCTGGGTAACCTCGGGTTGGTTACTTCTTAACCTCTGGATTCTCAGTTTCCTCTTGTGTAATCTGACCCCACAGGTTTGCTCATCAATTAGTTTTGAAAGGGCCTTGATTTTCCTTTTCCCTTCACTTCCCTTGATTCTGGAGGCCACATAGTCTCCCCCACTACTTCTCCCTTGGGAAGGGTCCTACAATTCTTCCTTTAATTACATTGGCTCCTCAGATGAGTGAGGGGACTGTGTACATAATTGCTGATAGTGGCTCCAGGGACTTGTCTGTTTCTCAAGAGCTACACATATTCATCTGGAAGCTAACGGGGGAGCCTGGTGGCTCTGTGAGGAGAGGGCCAGGATGGCTGGAAGGCCGGCTGCCAGCCAGGGGGGTCAGTCCTGGGTATCGAGGCTCTGGCCAGGCCTCCTATCCCAGGGTGGTGATGGATGGTGGGGTTCTGAATTTGAGAGGGGCCTGAATGTGGTTAATATGGTGACAGATATGGATCTTGGTCAAGCATAGCCTGCAAATCCTATCCCCAATTAATCTAATCCCAACCCTTGGGAAATCTGAACTTTGCATTGAGCGTGTACTCTTATCTACCGTAGGGCTCAGGCCCAATCTGTTATATCACCCTGTAGGCATCTGTGTCCTGTACTCTTGGTTGGCTCTTCCAGAGGACAGGACCTGCCAGGACTGCCCCAGGGCCTGAGCTCCTGAACAGTGGGGAGGAGGGAGGGCCGGCGGCACCTGGGTTGGGCGCTCTGCCGGCAAATGTAGCCTGGGGTTCAAACCGTCTTCCCTTCATTCCCCCGCCGTTGGTCCTTCCTCCTTTCTTCTTTTCACTTTTTTCCCCACCTTTTTTTACTTTCTCTCCTTTTTTCTTTCTCCCCTTTTCTTTCCCTTATTTTCTCCCCCTTTAGCAGAGGACTGTAGGAGCACTCTTTTTCATCCAGGAAATGAGTACAGTGAGAATTTGGGGAGTAGATCTCATCTGAACTTGCCTGGACCCGGGACAGTGCTTGGCATGTAGTAAGATTTTAGAAGCTGTCAGCTGGAGCTGTCCGGGACCTTGGAATAGCTTCTGGATCTTTCCTGGTGTGAGCCCAAGTCAGGACAGTGGAATTCTACCCAGGAGGTGAAGCAGGGAACCTGAGCAGCGCTGGCCTCTGGGAGGAAATGGCCGGTTCCCCCCTCCTCTGTGACATGGCCCAGCCCAGCCTTGGAACTCAGCTTGGTCAGGCCTGCGGATGACGTCACTGGCCTTCCTTGGGACAGCTGCAGCCAGCAGCAGGACACTCCAGAAATGCCAGCAGTAATTGGACACTTTATTTTCAAATGTTTCCCACAGCATTCATGCATGGCGACAAGTGCTTCTGCTGTGGGACTTCTCAGGTGGCTGCCCTGGGCTGGACCCTGGGAGACCAGGGACACCTGAAGTCAACAACCTCTACCTTACCTGGAGCTGGGCTTCTGAGGGGTGGGATGTGGGGACAGTCCAGGAGCCTGCAGCTTCAAGTCTATGGGACTCCATTTGAATAGGCCTCCTGAGCCCACAATATGTATTCCTAAGCAACAATTTTCAAGGCCCTTTTTTGCTCTTTCATTTATAAGTATTTTCTTCCTGTTTACCTATCTCCAATGCCTAATCTCTGTGCAGCAAGTGAACATAAGAGAAATGAAGGGAGAGAGAAACACAGAGATTTTAGGGAAGAGAATATTTTGTGGAGATGCAGCAGCTGCCTTCCCCTGTCTGAAGGTCTATAATGAGGGAGAGGCCTCAGCTTGTTCTGTGTGTCCCCTGATAAGAGAATTAGGGCTGTGGGAGGCACATTTCATCTTGGAATTCCAGTGCGGGTGGGGAGCCCACATCTCCTGCCTGCTGTGGGGCAGCCAGGGTGCAGGGCCCCAGCTCGTAAGCCTCAGGCGTTAGAAGCAGCGTGTGCTCTGGAGACAACCTCCAGCAGAGGACCTTTAATAGCTACTACTTACTTCCACTTACTCTTCATAGGCTGGCTACTAGGTGCTGTCCCGATTGATTCCTGTAATTCTCAGGGCTGCCCTGTTGGGTGGGAACTGTCATTAGCACCATTCTACAAATGGGGGAAGTTGACTCACAAAGAGTCTAGTTGCCCAAGGTCACAGGGTAGTAAGTGGCAGGGGCTGAACTGGAAACAAGGATGTCTGACACCAGAGCTTCCCTCCCCCAGCTCGTAGCCACCCGGATTTACTTCCCAACATTGTTTTAATGTGGGTCTAACTTACCAGGCCTTCCTTTCACACTTTTTTCTCTACCTTCTTTTTGTCAGATTCATAGCTGTCATATTAACATATCAGCTTATAAAATTGAGAAGATCCCACTTTGGGAAAATGTGCTCAGCAGTGAAAGCCCCCCCTCCCCCCGCCCCCGGTCTCATCACTGTTTATCTCCTTTAAGGGAGAGCGGGCTAAGGAGCTGTCATCTAAAAATGGACTGGCTCCTCTGCCCTAGAGGGATTCAGGAGGGGGAAGGTGACCACTGCAGGAAGCCAGTGCTGGGTGTAGGGCAGGAGGACTAGAGGACACTTGCGGTCCAGTCTGATGAGGACAGTTGCCAAGTGTGGCCCTTGATGGGGCTCCCGCTGTGGCAGAGACGGTACTGCCAGAAGCGTGATTGGGCTGGGGAGGCAGTGGCATCCTGGCCCTCTCACCACCTGCCTGAGTTAGTGCAGTTGCCTCCTGGCTGCGTTGCCAGGTTCACTTGCTCTCTTCTCCAGGCGGCCCTGCACGCAGCTGCCGGGCTAATCTCCCCAAATGCTGATTTCATGATGTCACTCTGAGCTCCCTCTACTCCCCTTTGTGCTCAGAGCCCTGAGCTCCTGGACCCCAAAGTCAGAGCCTGTCCCCACTTGCTTTTCCCATCTCCTTTTCTTGTCTGCCCTCCGTGAATCCCACTCCACCGGGACTGACTGGTTGACAGTGTGTCCCACACCATCCCTCACGACACACTTGTTTTTATCTGGGATTCCCTCCTCCTCTAGGTGTTCAGATTTCTGTCAATTCAGGGCTCCCTTCATTCACTCAACACTCATCTATTCCGAGACAACGTGGTGCCAGGAAGAGGCTGAGAAAACTGAGACATACCAGACAGGCCCCTGCGCTTGAAGAACCCTCAGTCCAAGGTTGGGGTATTTATGAAAGTACCTTTGGTCAACACAGTGAGAGCCACTTCAGCCGTGTACAAAGCCGCCTCTTCCAGGAAGCCTTCACGGATTGCTCTGTCACTGTGAATCACCCTTGGCTGGAACCTGTAGAACCCAGTCTCTTTCTTCTCTTTTAGTGCCTTGTCTTTTGCCTGGTGTTATTTACTTTCTTTTGCTGCCAGTATCTCTTGGACTTTATCCTAAAGGAACATACCACTCTGTGCTGCACCATGTGCCTATTAATAGGAACGTGTGTTTATATTGGGGTCTGAATACAAAGCACGTTCACATCCACGATTCTTCCTGATTCCCATGACAACATGATGGGACAGGCAGGACAGATGTGATCGGCCCTAATTTGCAACGTGGTAAGCAACTTGCTCACAGACATCCAATAATAAGTGGCAGAGCCAGGCCTGGGGATGGATGGATGGATGCAGTCCCATCACCGGGCACTCTCCCCTGGGCCTGCAGTGTGTGTCAGGGTCCAGGGGCTTCTTTAAGGGCCAGGAAGGTGCGGGGGTGACCAGGACCGGTTAGATAAAGGGCGATTTGTATTCTTAATGCCTCTCATTCAGGCACTTCACTCCTCGGGAGGAGCTGGGTGGAGCGAGGGTAGAGGGACCAGAGTGTGGGAGGAGGGGCTGGAGTTGGGAGAGGAGGGAAGAGCAGAGAGCAGGTGAGCAGGCGACCCCCCACTTCTCCCTGTAAGATGAACTCTGGGGTTTCCTTATCACCTAGAGACGAGGAACCGCATCAGGCCCAACCACCCAGCTTAAACATTTCAGCCTTCTATGTATTTCTTGAGAGTATTTAGTGGAACTTGGGATGAGGGATACAGAAAGTGGAATCCCGGCTCTTCCTCTTCCTGGCTGCTGATTTTTGGTTTTGCAGTCACAGCAAAGGTGCTGCCACCAGCGCGTTGGAATGCTTGGGCTTCTGAAGCTCACCTATCTGCGTGTTAAAAAAAATCTCACCTTGCTTTCACAAGAACAAAGGGTGCTTCTTTAGCCCAGGCATGGATAAAAAATAGTTGAATTTCTTCTTTTTTCTCTTTTGCTCAAGTTCAAAAATAAAAAAGTTACCTTTGAGCTGAGATCAAGAACGGAAAATTTTAGGGCATCAGAGTAATTTTTTCCCATCTGTTCTGGCAGGGGACCGAGAAGTCGTGTACACTGACGGAAGGTTGTGTGTAGGTGTCAGTTGTAGGTCCCAGTACATTTCTGCTTTGCAGCATCTGCCTGGGTAAGATGTCTTTCCCGGCACCGCTGAATATGCAGACTACAGGAGAGATGTGCAACTGACTGTAAGCTGACTGACTAAGCAAAGGAGGGGTGATTGGCATTAACAGCAACTTCAGCTTCTACGAGGTGGTGTTATCACATGTCCAGGTTAGAATCCCAAATGATCAGTTACCGAGGCTGCAGTTTGGGAGGTGACAAGCGTCTGAGATAACTGCCAGGCCCAGGGAATTGCTTTGGCAAGTGACAATAAGGAGGGGGACACTTCTGAATTTTCATTAAAAAATCTGGACAGTCCTTGACTACTGTAGCTAATTTTTTAAAAATCCTCACCCGAGGATATTTTTCTCATTGCTTTTCAGAGATAGTGGAAGTGGGGGGGGAGGGGAGAGAAACATTGACGTGAGAGAGACACATCGATTGGTTACCTCCCACAAGACCGGGGCTTGGGATGAGCCTGCAACTAGGTAGGTGCCCTTGACTGGAATCGAACCCAGGACCCTTCAGTCTGCGGGCAGACACTCTAACCATTGAACAAACTGGCTAGGGCAACTGTAGCTGATTTTGAAAGGTGTATGGTTAAAACTTAGCTTGAGATACTCTTGTTCTTACAGTTCAGTATTACTCAGGTATGAAGAAGCTGTTTTATGTATGTCAATTTTACTGTTTCTGACAACATCTTCCGAGGAAGCATATATTTGTGCAACAGACAGCCTTGGATGTTAGTGGTAAATTTAGAAGCCGCCTCCAGTGGATGCTGAAATCAGTCGCACTAAATTCAGGTGCTTACTAAAAAAATCTGAATACCCATGAGGCTGGCACAGTCACTGGTGGAAATTGGGCAGCTGAAGATCCTTTCTTGGGATCCCGGGATTGTCAGGGTGTGGCATACCAGCTGTGGACTCGGCTTTAGACATGTGCATCATTAACAAATACTTATTGAGCAGGATCAGCATGGATGGAGAAAGGACAGACCACCAGGGATGAACCCTCAAAGCACCATCTAGGCCCCTGTGTTTTCATACTGACTCTGACACTCACCAGCTGCGTGACCTTGGGCCTGAATCTTCACGTAGCAGCCTCGGTTTCCTCATTGGTAAAATGAGGGTATTGAATCATATGTGCTCTCAGATCATTTCCAGATCCCCACCCTATAATTGACAAACCAGACTCAAAGATTCAAGTAAGAGCTTTAGCTCGCTTCTGTCTGGGCTGTTTGTAATGCTCAAAATTGCTAACATATTAAAAAACTGCCCTTCTGCTTACAGTAGCCACTGCCCTGAGCTCTGTGAGTGTCTCGTTTCCATCACTCTGGCTCCTTCCCTGAAAGCCTCTGGACCTCCCCACCAGGCAGCTGCTGAAGGCTCAAGGTCTAACACTTCAGGGGGTCTTCAGCCTCGACCCACGTTTGTTCTGATGGTTGTTCAATATGTTGACTGTTCCCCAGGCTTCTGAGTACAGTCTCTGGGTGGAGTCGACACATGATACAGCTTTTCTGGGTCTCTGTTTCTGCACCTGAAAATAAAGCTAATCATAGTGTGTATTCTGAAGCTGGACTACCTGGGTTCAAGTCTTGGCACTGATACCTATTAGCTGTGCAAGTCATGCAGCCTTTCTTACTTAATTCGTATTTTCCAATTTGAGGATAAGCACCTGCTTTTTTGAGCTGATGGTGAGATTGAATAATACATATGAAATGCTTGGAATAGAATAAATATGGTAGAAGCCATAGCTCTGGGTGTGGGTGATATTAACATATGTCCTTGTATCACGGGGCTTTATTAAATATCAGTTGAGATACTGTTATCAGGAAGAGCCTTTCACCTGTGCCAGGCTCTCGCAAAGCACTCAGTATCTTCTATTTCCCAGTGGCCCTAGGGTTGGCCACCTGTGGAGACAGGAAGGCTGGACAAAACTCTCTAGATCCAGGCTGGAGAATGAGCTCAAGAAGGGCCTCTTTGGGCCAGTGTCCCCCTGGTCTGCTGGTGGGACTTTGGAGGTGGCAGGAGAGGGTATTCAAATTTGAGGCTGGGCCCAGACTGCATCATGCTCAGCCTGGCTGTAGGAATGGAGGCCCCGACAAGTGGGTCTCTCTCAGGGGCTCCTGGCAGGGTCAGTAGGCCAGGTGCTAAGGTCAGTCTTGTGAAAGAGACTTCTCGAGCGCAGCTTTTGGGGGCTAAAGAGCCAGCTCCTTAGCGCCCAGGACACTCGATACCTGTGTCCAGAGCCAGAGCTTCTAGAAGAGAAGTGAGGGCCGCAGTGGTTTATGTGGACTGTAAACCACCTCCACGCTGTGTGCTCTCTGGTGGCCTTGCCCAGGTCGCCTGTCGTTCTGGTCTCAGTGTCCTCATCAGTGATAGGGTGGCATTGGCTACATTGGGAGCTTTCAAATTGTATTGTTTTCCTGGAGGCCCACAGTAAGGGACCCGTTTTCTTTTTCAGCACATTGCACACATCCAGGTATAGAGTGGAAACCTTCATTGCATATTCCATATGCAATACCTTTCTTTTTCTGTGCTATGTTGTTTCGCTGAAATATTTGTGAGCTATTAAATCAGTTCAGTGACCTGTGCCTGGGCCACAACCTGCTAGCACATCAGGTCACATGGTAGTTGAGTGCTGTTGGCTGATCTGCCGGGACAGTGGTGGATGGAGCAGTGTCTTCTCTGTGTTTGGCCAGAGAATTTTTGAAATATATAGTTTTTTGGGCACCAACCAGAGATTTAATTCCAGAGGTGTGGCCAGGAACTGCTGCTTCTGTTATTATTATTTTTTCTTGAAAACAAGTGGGTATTTACATAGACTCAAAGGTATGGAGATAGTACGTGTAGGGCAGTGTTCCCTCGTCCCAGTGGGAATGGAGGAGGGTCCCTCGACCAAGAGGAGAGCTGGGGTGACCCCCTCTCGCTCTGTGGAGAGCAGTGGGTAGTGTGGTCCTAGTTCCTTCTCAGCAGAGCTGGGTCTGTCTGCCTTTCCGTCGGTGGGGCACTGTGGTCCAAGTTGCAGCGCGACGTACTGGCACAAGCAGGGAGGGCACACACGTCGTTTCACAGTTGCACGGCCTGGACACCAATGTGGTCCTGGAGGAGTGTCCACCTGCTGCACTAGCTGCTGACTCTTCAGTTGCTGGATCGCGGAGAGGTCAAGGGTCACGGGAAGGCTCAGGGTGATGGGCACACAGGAGTTTGTGGGAAGAGGCTACTTACTAACATGTAAAGAGCATTTCAACATTTTAATACTGGTAGAGCTGCACCGGTGCATCCATCCCAGTCTCAGCCCTGGTCATACGCCCTGCTGCCTGCCGTAAGTTGTCCCAGAGAGACCACCACAGACCCCAGTTGTGTGGACCAGCTGCGGGTGGGGTTGACTGGCTGGGCTCACCAAGGGCCTGGAGAGTGACTGGCCTTCTGGCAGCAATAACCCATCAGGCCTTTTGAAGCCTGTGCCAGAAGCCAGTCACTGCCATCCCCAGGGTAGCGCCGGAGCCTAATGTACACCGAGGTATTAGGATGAAGTTGCAGCAGTGGCTCGCCACCTGCGGCTTACGGCCACTTTAAAGAAAAAGGCTCATTAGAAGATGCATTTCTTGAGGAGGCCCTGAAGCCCAGTGAATGGGGACTGTGCCAGGGGTTTTATCAAGATGACTGCCTGACGCTTACCTCCGAGCCTCTCCTTCTTGGGTTTGTTTTGTGCCTTCTGCCATCTTCCATCTGGACAGGCAGAGGTTTTATTTGGAATTGCAGGACTTCCACTGAGGCCTCTTTTGAGTTGCAGCAAGTTCCTGACTGGCAGGGGCTGGCCTGTAGACAAAAGGGTGCACAGTTGACACCTTTTTTTGTAGGAACCCATTTGCTTGAAACCAGTTGGAAGCCTGGCCTCTTCTCTCTTAGGACACTGGTCATCTAAGGCACTTCCCAGCACTACATTTAAGCTGGTCAGAGTTCTCAATACTCCCTTTGGGAGCCTTGATTGTCCCCCCCCCCCCCCCAGCATCATCATGATCAAATGGATGTGATGAAACAGCTATCTACTCACTGTCAGAGGGGTGTGGTGCTTAACATCCTTGCCCCTACAAGTCTACACTCGGAGGGACTCAGGAGGCATGCCTGGCCCTAGATGTTCTTATTTTTGTAAGACCAGAATTACAAACATTCCAGGGTCAACTGTAATCTGGAGAAGCGAGAACCCACTTTTGGAGCTGTTTCCTTGTGCTTACAGTTTGGGTTCTGAGGTTTGTTGTGAAGATCAGATGAGATAGAGACCTTGAGAAAGCTTTGCACGTTATTTAGGTCAAGGTAAAAGAAAAGAATTTACTGTTATTAATTAGTATTGCTGTTATTTAGCATTTCTTATAATTTGCGCACCCAGATGTCTTGTTTGACTGGTGCAGTCTTTGTACAATTCCAGACTGGGACGTTAGCTTACACTTTTAGAGAATGGTGTAAAGACAAAAACATCATTTCCAAGAAGTCTGAAGTTCTTAACTTGGGCAGACAGCTTGATTTTTTTGAAAACATGGAGAGGGGGATCTAGAATCACCCAGCCCCTCTCCTAATAGCACATTATTCCTGTGTTTTCTACATCTCCTGTTCATCTCTGGAAACCCTAAAGAGAGTGAGAATTACATTCTTTGTTACTGTCCAAGAGTCTCCCGTGAACCATATAAACAGTATTGAACTTCACACTTCTTTCTCATAGCCTCAGTTGGGCTAATGTTATAGATGTGTCTCTGTCACCTCTGGCTGGCTGAGTCTTTGTAATTGTCCGCACATCCTTTATGCCCAGGGCACATGCTATGTAGGAGGAGCTTGTGCCCTCCCAGCTGGAAAAGGCCATAACTCATTGACTTGGCATTGAAGGGCTAACTGTGGGCCTTGATTCATAGTGCTCCTGAAAGCTTTGGGGCAAGATTAAACTGCCTTTTGGCAGTGATTGACAGCTGCCAAGATTGAAATAATGAGCCCCGTGCCCTGGTTTCCCTGCGAACTTCTCTGGAGTTAATTTCCTTGCATCACTCTCCCTACCTTTCATAAACCTGCCTCTTGTGCTGCTCTTTGCTCAGAGTATGTCACATCCATCTTCTGCTCTTTTGCCAGACTAAATTGCCAGAATTATCTGAGTTATTTATATTAGTCTTCAACCAACCAGCTATTGCAGCTAGAGGACCATCAAATAGAACACATGCTTGATTCCCTTGCTGGCTTTCAGACTCGGCTGCGGCAGGGCCCACAAGAGATGATTTTGAGGCACTGTGGTGTGAATTTGCCTTTGATCGATGGGCCAGAGGCTGGAGCTGGGGAAATGCTCCAGTGATTATACTTATGAGGGTGTTTTTGGCTCACAGATGTGCATCATTGCAGCATGACTGTTGGATGTTGATGGAGGATGGTGTCCTAGTGTTGGGCATGAGGCACTTGGCTGAGTGTGTTCATGACCCAGGGACTCATGCTCATCTTGATCCTCAGCTCTGGATGGGTCTGGCTCATATCTTTAGGATCCTGGGTTCTCCCTGGTGTAGGATGGCCGTGGCTTTGGGATGAGTGAGGAGTGGCCTTATTGTATCAACTGTCATCATCATCACCACCAGCAGCAACATGGACACTTCTGAGGAGCACTTTAGAGGTGAAAGAGGTCTGTCACCTGAACTACGACTTTCAGTTCCTCCCAATCATTTTGAAAACCACAATTCCATCTTTAAAGAAGAAGAAACAGGCTCAGCTCTGAGGTTGGGTGACTCGCCATAAGTGCCCCAGGTGGTAGGTGGCTTTGAACCTGGAACAGAAGCCCGAGCTCCTTCTCCCTGCTCATGCTGTGTATCCACTCTGGATTCTTGTCCAGTCCTTTTTGAGAGGAGCTCAGAGTGCTTTCAAAAACCTGGCTTTCGTGGTTGCTCCTTGATAGAACGTTAGTGTTTGCCTAAGTTAGTTCTTTGGTGGTGACTACCAAGACTGTAGTGGTTCATTGGGATTTACATGTTTGATTCCAGCATTGAACCAGAGGCCCCCACGTACAACCACGATTCCTGGTTTCTTTAGCACTGACTTCATCTCTAGATGCCCCTTGCCCACACATACATGCCACCCTTGTGAGGCATGTATGTGTGTGCAAGGGGCATGGGGAAGCTAAGTTTGGATCTCTGTACAGTTCCCTTTTCATCTGTTTAGTTTAACCACTGAAGGCTTATACCACGTTTTCTGGGCCAAATGGAAAATGGTGTTTTTATATTGCTTCATACATCATTCTCAACGCCAGCGTGGGGGCTGGGATCTTGGAACACTCCAGGGCACTCGATGCAGGACTCTGCTTAAAGCTATGAGAAGATCTTAGATTTTGTTGTTGTTGTGAAGTTGGCTGAACTAGCAGAACTTACAGTTTTACAATTGTTTTTTTAAGTTTGGTTCAGAAAGATAAGCTTGAAAAAACAGGTGACATCGAAGTGTCATTTGAGTAAATAAATTTATTTTCTCTGTTAGAAGGGAGGCTGGCTATTCCTTGATTTTAATTTTCAGGTTCTTCAAGATCTCCATTTCTGGGATTTTCCCCCCTGACCCATGGGGTCTTCAGTTCTGGGTACTGACATCTTATAGTAGTCAGAAGTTACTGTTGATCCATAGAGTTTTTGTTTGGCCTCAGATCAAGTCCAGGAAGTACCAAAGGCCTTGTGACTTTGTCATATAGTCACCCTGGCCTGTGAGCTCATCTTGTCCCAGAGGTACATCAGCTCATCCCACCATCTCTCTGTTGCCCCAGCCACCCAGCTCACTTCCATAGAACGAATGCTCCCCTCTTCTCAATCCAGGGAATTTTTGCCTGATACATCTTCCTGGGGTACACACCTGTGTGCATATGTGCATGATTGTATGTCTGTGCAGATGTGTGTGTAAGAGTGAAGAGATGGTGAGGGAAGAGGCACTGTAGAGAGAGTTTTCATTAGGGATGGCTTTTCTCAGAAGAAATCTCTTTTGCATGGTGGGGAAGCTAGGAAGATGTCCAGTCCAGCCCACCACACCCTCTTCATAAAGGACTGTTCCTGCCCCTTCCTGTCTCTCACCTTCCCCATCTCGCAGGAACTGCCTTGTCCAAGAGTGAGCTCAGTGACGGTGGACTCTGTGGGCTTGGTGCCCTGACCACAGAGCCAGGGCCTTTTAAGTGCGAGGAGTCTTTGCAGATGGCACCGTTTCCAGGAACAGGAAGGCCTCGGAAAGTATGTGGGCTCATTAGTTGGAGGCAAAGGTTCTTTTGGACGCTTTCTTCATTTCCAAATTGCAGAAGCAATTGCTGTGGAATCTTCCTCACCTCATCAGAGAGGACTTTGTTCTCTGGCGGGGCCTTGGACAGTTTCTCTGCTGGGCCCTGTCACATGGCCTGGGATTTTCGAGGGTTAGAGAACCAGCAGACTCACCCCCAGGTGTGGGAAACCTGGCTGTGACCAGCACCAAGGAAACTGCTCGGCCTGCTTTGAAGAGCTTATGTGAACCCTGTTAGTGCTCCCTCCACCCCACCAGGTAACCGACACTCGGGGATTGTCCCCGCTTTCAGAAGAGGAAACAGACCCACAGGATTAGAAAAGCTTATTACGGCCACACAGCTCGTCAGAGGAGGCGTTAGGATGCTCACCCGGGCGGATGCTCTCCGGAGCTCTGGGGTTTAGCCACTGCACGTGCTGCGTGTTCCCGAAGCAGAGGCTGGCTGGGTTCAGAGCCACCCCACTCCACGCCGCCCCGTGTGCTTTCTGCCCCCTCTGCACTGGCAGGACTCTCCCTCTGAGGACTTTCCCCATCTCTCTGCGTACAGTCTTCTTAGCCTGCGTCCAACCCCTTCCTTGTAGAACCTAGTGTCCCCTTTGTGGCATCAACTTCCCACAGCCATCCCAGAAGGAGAGGGTGATTCTGCCTCCACATCTGCCGTCTTTTTTTCTTTTTTTTCTTTTTTTTTAATCTTTATTGATTTCAGAGAGAGGAAAGGAGGCGGAGAGAGAGAGATAGAAACATCAATGATGACAGAGTCATTGATCGGCTGCGTAGCCCGCAACCCGGGCATGTGCCCTGACCGGGAATCGAACCCTGATCTCCTGGATCCTAGGTCGATGCTCAGCCCCTGAGCCACACCCGACCGGGCTCACATCTGCCATTTTAGTGGATTTGCCGACAAGGGTCCCCGTCCCTTCTTGGTGCTCCACTCACGTCTGCTCGGGAGGGAGGGCTTTTCCTGGTGGATCAAGGCTGCAGCATCCTCTGAACCGTGGCTAGACTCTCCAAGCATCGCTGTACACTGGTATTTAATGAAAGATGTGTCTTAGTAGTGAGATGTCCCAGGCACTGGGCAGGATGAATTCAATTGAAAATAGTTCCTGGCCTCTTGGGGGGCCCCCCTAAGGTTGGGTAATACTTTTCTGGGAAGAACATTGTTCATTGGGCTCAGGGGCTCAGGATCCAGTCGGCTTCTGCTCTTTTCTTTCTCTGGGTCTCAGTTTTCTTACCTGTAAAATGGAGCCATTAGAAAGTTGCTGGGCCACATGACATCTTAAACTTACACAGTGTTAGGTGTCAATCATATTGGACAAAGCTTGAAAGAGATTTAGTACTTTTGAGAATTTTTTCCTGAAGTTCTTTAAAGGGAGAGAAGATTATAGGTGACTGAGCCCCACCTCCCTCCGGAGCATAATCCACAGTCACCCACTGTGTGCGCATTTATGTAATCAACGTGTGCAGGTTTGCCCTGTCCCTTCATGATGTATGTGTTTTATATAATATAAAAGTGGTGTTTTCCTTACGTCTTTGAATAAATTTTATACTCCATGAGGGTATCCCCTGAGTGGCTTTGTATATATACCCTTCACACCAAAATCTTGGTTAGGACCTTACTTTTGGGAGGCCAAGGTTGGGGAGCAGGGCCTGTGCCATGCTTGGGTTGGGAGGCAACATATAAAACTGGTACCCCACATGGACCGCCCTTTCAGCTTATGTCAAGGTCTTCTTCTCACAGTACTTTAGCATCTTACCTTCACAGACATAACAATCATGTCAAGATCTTGAAAATGCCCCATTTCTGAAAATGTGCTCAGAAGGAGCATGTGCAGCCCTCCCCCCTCCCCAGCCTTGCTTCTGCCTGGATATGGCTGGTTCCCAGGGGAGAGGCATGCCTGGATCTGAGATGCTTGCTGGGGAATGTTTTCCAAGGCTTCTTCTAGCTCCTCTGTCCCGTGGGTCTACGTGAGGTCACAAAGCTGAGACCGGCATGCTGACAACTGTGTAGATGGCATAGCAATATGTTAATCCCAGAAATAAAGGGGAAGTGAGGCAGGAGAGAACAGTGGGAGATCCCAGAGGGAGCTGGAGGCCCCAGGGACCTCCCATGCTTCCAGCAGCAGAACTAAGAGTCATGCCACAGGTGGGCTGGAGCAGAGGCTAAATAAAAGGTGGCAGCTGTCTGGCAGCTTCCAGATCCCACGCACCCTGCTGCCCTGGGCGATCTGTTTATGCTGCGAGTTGGAGGCTCCAGAGCTGTAGACCAGGGTATCTGTTGCAAGAAATCCTGCCAGGGCACAGCTTCAGGGCTTCTTCTGCCCCTGAGCCAAGTAGGGAGGAGTAGATGCCTGCTTGCCCTCCTGAAGCAGACACTGTCCACGTTAGGCTTCCAGGTGCTGGATGTGGGGCAGGATCAGGCTGCATGGTCTCCCAGGTATGTTGGTTTGGCCTCCCGAAGCTAGTGTACAGATTGCCCTTCCGCAAATATGTTGTCTGAAGTACTGGGCACCAGGCACCCTGCCCCTTTTTGGCTTCCTGTTGGGCTAGAAGGGACCTCCAGGGCCACTTTTTCTATCCTTTCCTTCAAAGCAAGACTGTACCAGATATACTCTAGAGATACAATTTGCTCTTTAAAAAGCTCAAGAAATCGGCCCAACCACTTCTGAAGGTTTTTCTAAATAGAGGGTTGCAATTTTTTTAAATTTTTTTTTTAAAGGGCCAGAGTATGTATTTCGGGCTTTGTGGGCCATGCTTGTTGCAGCGACTCAACCGTGCCTTTGTAGCATGGACTCAGCCATAGACAATAAATACATCACAGGTGAGCATGGCTGTGTCCCAATAAAACTTTATTTATAAGCACATACAGGCCAGATTTGAGCCGTGGACCACTAGTTTGCCGACCCTTGTTCTAAATGATCGTCTTTGGGGTTAGCCCATTTCCTTTGATCTTTTTGGCTCTGGGTACTGCCTGATTCAGATGATCCAAGAGGAAGGTGATTCCATGTCGACTGCTCAGCCTCTGCTTTAAAACCCTTGTCGGAGAATTCCTGCTCTTGAGAGGGCCTGGGAGGTAAAGGCCAACTCACACTAAATTCCAGTTGATCTGGAAAAGCCACACAGAGGTGGTCCTGGGTGGGGGCCCCTGTCTTGGCCAAGGCTGGATGACTGTAAATGCTCAGATACTTGGGTTCTTGGCTCCATTTCCCGTCCCTGCCTTCCTAAAGCCAAGAAAAATGAAAGGCAGGGGCTGTCTGAGCTTGGGCATACTATTTAAGGCTTAGTGGGTAGAGTAAAACATAATTGACCAGTTCTGTTCTTTGAGCCAAGCCCACATGATTTCTTAATTCATGGTGGGATTGCAGGTCTGCGGGGAAGCAGTGGGGCTCTTGAGCAGGCTTGGGAGAGATGCCTGGATTCTAGGAGGTCCCGGCTTCTCAGGCAGAGCCAGCCTGATTTTTTCAGCTCCTTTTTGTACAAGGAAATTTTTTATGGAATTGTGAACACTCCCAGCTAAACACCCTTGCTGTTAGCATCCTTCATGTTGACAGAGGAGTGCTTTTCCTCTGCTCTGATGGGTGATCCAGGCTGGGCTGGGTTCCTGCATGGAGTCATGGGCACTCCTTAGGGAAACCATTAGGTGTGGTAGGAAGATCACGGTTTCTTGGACTATATTTATGTCTGGCTGTGCATCGTCACTTGTAATGGTCTCAGGCAAGTTCCTTAACCTTTCTGAGCCCCAGCCCTCACCTGCACAAGGGGGTGACGGTACTGTCTCCACGGTTGTTGGAGAACTGCATGGAAGCTGGTGTGCAAAGCAGCGTGCAGACTGCCTGACACATAGTAGGTCCCTAATAGAGGAAAACAAAAATCCAGTGGTACCATTCAGGTCTGGTTCAACATCTGTGAAGTTCTGTGCTTCCCTGACAAGCCGCCACTCAGCAGTAATGTTTTAAAATGGGAAGGAGGCCTGAACGGACAGGCTACTGCATGGTGCACAGGCATTGCCGAGACTCAGCCTGTCCCTTCTTTCCCCATTGGAAACACTCAGCTACCACGGGGCCCAGGCAGCACCCAGGAGAAGGGGCGCATGTCTGAGAATGTTGGGAAAAAAGCTTGGGTGAACTTTTCCAGAAGAAAGGACAGGGGAGGCCTGGGACTCTGGATATTTCCAGTTGCTGCTTTGAGGAGCTTGCCTCGCCTTTTTCCTTGTACTGGTGCGCTTGTAGATTCTTGGAGGGTAAAATGTTCCTTTTACTGTTCTGCCCAAAAGGGTCTCCTGCTTCCTGAGTCCTGTGTATCCGTGCAGGGCAGTGGCAGTGCTCACGCTTTTCCGGGGGTGGACCAGAGCTCTCTGCAGGTTCTCAATGAAGCTGCGAGCCAGTGGGAGGCAGTAAGCTGGGAATACATTGGAGGAGGGGGCCTTGAAGGCCTGGAGAGGGGGCAGGATGCGGAGAAGAGGAGGGGTAGGAGGAGGCAGCTGAGAGCTCTCACAGCAGAGTGAGTGATCACAGCCAGCCCCACAGACTTCCCTCCTAATGAGGAGGGAGTGAGAAATGTAATTTTAGTGTCTGGCTTTTGACTGACTCCCTGAGGAGGTTCCTTCTGGGCTGTGGGGTTGGGTGTCTCCCTCCCCTGCGAGGGACAGGCCCGCCAAGATAAATGAGTTCAGACATTGTCTGGGGAGTGGCCCTGGGGAGGTAATGGAGAGCCATGCACGTGCCTGGGGGCATTGGGGGCTTGGATTTTGGGACCTGGAGGTGACACCAAGGACGCTGCAGAGGATTTAGGGACAGAGAGTAGGGTCATCAGCCCAGCTGGGCTGAGCTATATTGGGTCTCTATTCCTATGCCGAGAAATGAAGCCACGTTTTCCAGGCCCCGTTCCATGGCCTCGCTGCCAACACAGGTTTGCATTTGGGTGGAGGCCTGCCTAGTTCCCTGTAGAACCAAGGCAGCGAACCTTTCCTCCGAGCAAGACCCTGCTGGGAAGCGCGCAGTCCCGGGAGAATGTGCCCCAGGCAAGGCCTGGGGGCTCTTGTGCACAGCTGCTGGGGCTCCTGGCACGGGAGGTGCCAGGCAGTGTACACTGAGGGCTGGACAGGCTGTTGCATCTGTGTGTGAAAACCAGACTTGGGGAGATTATAAACCAACGAGAGCCCCCCAACCCGGAGTCCCCCACGCATCCCAGAGAGCTGTCAGTGACGGTGCAGGAAGATTCACGGAAAATCTACTTAATGTTTTCACCCTACTTTCCCTCCCTTCACACTGCCAGTCAGGGTGTTAGGGGAGTAGAAATTCATTTAAATATGAGTCTATGAGAAACTATAATTAGGAAGATAAATTGAAAAATATGATCCACTTCTGTGCCAGTTATCAATTATTTTATCCATACTGCTACACCCATCCACTAACCCAGAGAATTGGGAGTTGTCTGTGGCATGACACTATCTTGGGAGATTTTCCTGGGGAACTCAACTATTAGGAACCCCTTAAAAGAGGAGATGTGTGTAGAGCATCTTGGAAATGTTGTGATTTCTTTTAAATTCATCTCTCAGTGACTTTGTCACAGGGCAGAAAAAACGCAGTCTCTTTGCTTTTTTTTTTTGCACCTGGTGTGGCATCACTGGGGGGGGGGTTGGTCAGATGAGAGTCAGGTGATTTTTGTCTTCCTGTGTCGCAAGGCAAGGGCATATGGAGAGCAGTTAGACTGCCCTGGTGTTTCCCAAGAGAGCAGAGCAATTCAATAAAAAGTCGGTATGAGTGCCAGAAGATACAACAGCAAGGAAAGCAGTAGTAGGAAAATTAGCTGCACTATAAACTTAACGTTGCCCTGCAGTGGGAGGGGACAGTTGGGTGACAGCAAATGCCTCATTGTCCCTGGAGGTTTTGGCCAACAGCTGGGTGCCTGGCTTTGCGGGAGTGCTGCAGGGAGATTCCTGGGCGAGAGTAAGTGGTCCTCCAACTTGAGAGCATCTCAGCCACCAGGGAGTTTTTTCCTCTTAAAAAATAATAATTGTTTTTGAAATATTTGCTACAAATAATTCAGGCAACAGCAATTTTCAGAGAGAAAATTTAGAAATAATTCAGAATCTCACCGTCTAGAAATAACCATCTTGAGCAGTAGGAGAAAATCACAAAAGAATCTTTCTTTGGAAGTATGTGGCTGGAAGGATACAGAGACCATAGATTGATGGGGGTGATCTTAGAATAGTAGGATCAGACTCTACATCTGATTTTAAAAATGAGTATGAACCTACTTTGCTTAATTTTCTAAGAGGAAACATCGGAAAGCAGGGCTGAGCTGTGGATAAATATTTCTTCATTGAAACAGATATTCTCTGAAAGATCTCACTAAAGTTACAAACAATATAGGGTTGAAGTCATTCCTTTCCATTAACTACGTTTAATTTTAGACTTTGAGTCCATGCTATTAAAGATGAAGAAATGAGCATTCACATACTTCCTCCTCCCTCCTCCCTGACTTATTTTAGTAATAGCATTGTTTTCACATTGTTGAGGTTGATAATATTTTTTTTTTGGTTAATTCTCACCAGAGGCTATTTTTTCCATTGCTTTTTAGAGAGTGGAAGAGAGGGAGGGAGGGAGGGGGAGAGAGACAAAGCGAAATATCAATGTGAGAGAGACACATCGACTGGTTGCCTGACCATGGGGGCGGGGAGAGAACCCGAAAACCAGGTATGAGCCCTTGACCAGGAATCGAACCCTCAACCCTTAGGTGTGTGCACTGACTCTCTGACCACTGGGCACACCAGCCGGGGCAAGGTTGATAATATTTAATAAGTTGCAGAGTTGTTTAGTCTCAAGCCTTTCCCCTACGCAGGAATTCAGTTTTCACTTGTATTTTTTCTGTCTCCAATTTATTCAGCCATCTGAAATAGCTGTTATTTTGGTCTTCAATTTGCTTGCTTTGATCTAACTTTTTTGTAATTCAACTTTCTTGTTTTATTGAACATACATTTTCATTGATTCCTTCTATAGCTTTAAGCACTTACAGAAATTTCCTCTGTTTTTTTGGCTCTGTTTTCTTCCGGACAGGGCCCTTCACCTTCTGTATGCTGTGTTCTTATTTCCCCCTGTAGTATGTGCCAGGTGCCATGACCCTGCTTATGCCGAACACGGGTAACTTTGTCTGGTTTTTCTAATTGCTCTGATGCTGTGGGCAAGAGCTTTGTGACTCTTTTTATAAATTACCTGAAACCTCTGCTTTGGTATCGGGGCTGCACTTTGAGATGATTTCTGATGCCTGGGGCATTATAGGGAACATGGGGGATGGAGGAGGGTAAGAGCTCAGAGCTGTGTGTTCCTCTGGGTGGGAACATAGGAGATTTTGTTAGATGTCCTGTTCCAAGGTTCGTTTTACTCCCGGGGGACGTGCTGTCCTCCATGAGAGGACGTCCTTGACATTTAGATGATCCCCTCAATTAAGCACTGAGCCCTGGAGCCTGTGCCTCTAGGACAGAGATTGGTTTGCATCACTGTTTTATAGCCACTTCCCAGTGGTTTCTAATTTGTCCCTATCAAGTCAGAAAAGGGAAAAAGTAACAATACAAGCATAGTTTGCTTCTCTCTAAATGTGCAGTAATGAGTGAAAAGTCTCAGGATTTTAGCCTCACTAGTAATGCTTCTAGTGGGTGGGGTAGGGGCAAGAACCTCACAAATCATCCCAAATCCTGTCCCCCACCCTCACCCCAAGTCTCTATCTTTAGATGTTGGTGGCATTCCTTGTTTGGCTTTTTTTTTTTTTAAAGTTTCGTTTTGCTTAATTATGCCTAGGAACATGGAGTTACTGTGATCTGGCTCCACTCTGCTATCTCCCTTCAAAGCCTCTCTGAGTATGTTTTTAAAAATAATGTTTTCCAGGCTTGAGTCAGATATATGAAATCAGATTCCCCTAAGGGTAGGACACGGAATATATTTTTATAGTTTCCAAGGCAGCTGTAACGATCAGCCAAGTATAGGATCCATTTCAGTTTCCTATAAGATTCTCTCCACCCCTAAGATTCTGTGATTCTCTTCTCTTCAAGAAGAGGAGGGGTGGGGAGGGGTGAGGGTGGTGTTAGCACAGGGTTTCTGTCAACTCTTTCCTCAGATATTCCCAGATGTGGTTTCCCCTCACCACATGGAGGAAAGGGTGACATACCTTTCTTTATTCTAATGATTTCTGTTTTGAATTGCAAGTAGAAGGGATGAAGTTGGAGGATCATCTAATTTATGCTTTTCACAGTCACCTAAAGGTGCCCTCTATCTTTAGTAGACTTGCCCTTGGGTTTGCACTCATAGAAACCTGAGTGTGCACCCTCTTTCTGCCCCAGCTGCCCGTGTGACCTTGGGCAAATAACTTAACCTCTTTATTCCTCAGTCTCCTTATGCAAAATAGGGATTTCAAATCTACTTTTCACTCTTTTGAGGACCCAAATTAGTTTTGAATGACATTTATTGCATGTTATACCAGTTTTATTTTGGTTAGTGTTTGCCTGGCATGTTCTTTTCTGTCTCTTTATTTTCAGCCTCTTAGGAAGGTTTTCTTTTAGATATGTCTCTTGTGATCATAACATAATTGAATTTTGTTAAAATTTTTAATCTAGTCTGATATTCTCTGTCTTTTAATAAGTATATTTGATCCATTTATGTTTATTATAACCACTGATACAATTTCTGAGATTTTCCCTACTGATTTACTTTGGGTTTCTGTTTACAGTCATTTTCTTTGCTCTTCTTTTCTTTTTCCTGTCTCATGTTGATGGATGGTTTCACATTACCTTTGTTTTTCCTTTGTTGGTCCATAAGCTATAGATCATATTCTTTTCTCTTTGTGATTACGCTTAAATTTTTAACATATATACTTAACCAAAGTTTTTTCTAGGAATGTTGAAAGTGATGCAGGATTATTATTAAGATACTATATATGTAAAGTATGTAGCATAGTGCCTTATATCATTAAAATGCATAATAACTTCCCATTACTTGTGCTATTCTTACTACTACCAACAATGCAATTGATAATAATATCATTTTACCCAAAGAACCACTAAGCACTATTTTTATCCATTAGTACATTATCAAGAAGATGAACATTATGAAATTTATCTAGAAGAAATTCCAGTCAGAATAGTGACAGTTTTCCCCAAAGGAGGGCCTATTAGGAAAGATAGCTCTATGTCCTGATGGATTTTATCCCTGGGCTTATGACAACATGTTTTTACATAAGTTTTCTCATTTGTAAAATGCTACACTGAGTATTCAATGAGATAAAGCTTGCAAAGCCCTTAGCATATACTAGGTAGCTGTTATACAGACACCAAACTGAACTTCCTTTTACAACCATCCCAGCCTTGATGCATTACTTTGCCTCATTCTCCTGAAAGCTGCTTCTTGGTGTGTGTCTCTCTGGCTCTGACCCCCTGCCCCAAAGCTCGTGTGGACTGAACGTGGTTGTGACTGCTTAGCTCCACCTGCCTGGGGCACAGCTGGGCGGGAGGCAACCCAGCCCTGTGAAATCAGTCATGATTCTGGAAGGAATTCTTGGTGAATTAGTGGAATGCTAGGAGGGACAGTCCAGATGGAGGTAGGTGTAAAATAGAGCTTTGCTGGATGGAGTTGTTTTTACACAACATATTGATCTCCTTGGGGTGGGAGAAAAAAGAAACAACGGCTTCTCGTTGCTCTTGGGAGTGATGGGTGGGCGAGGACAGGTGGGAGTCTGTGGGCCCCCTCAGCTGACTTTTTTTAGATGTACCATCAGGTACTGCAGCTGTATTCCCGCTGTTCCCCCGGCAATGCAAAGGGCAGATTACTAAGCAGGGCTGGGCTGGCAGCGAGCATTGCTCTGTTTTCCCTCAGCAGCCACATTATTCCTGGAGGTAGGTGGTAGAGATACTGAGAAGGGGTGACGCCCATGCCCCATGCCCACAGATTGAGTTCAGAACAGAGAAGTATGGCTTCCCAGTGCCTGGGCTGCCCACCTCTCATGGACCCTGGGGACAGCAGTAGGGTGAGCAGGGATGTCTGGGGATGAGGGACCCTGAGAGAGCTGGGTCCCTCATCCACCCTTGAGAGGACAGAGTTCTGATTCCCCAGTCTCGATTTTGCCTCACGTCCGGAATACATTATTTGGAAATCCCTAGGCCACTTCTTTAGCCACCTGAGTGTCTGTTCCCTAACCTGCAAAATTAGAATTGTGGGTATTTTAGTGGATTAGGGGTCAGGAGATGAAGCCTAAGTTTTAATTCCAGCTCCTTTACTGTGTGATCTTGGACAAGTCTTCTGACTTGGGTGCTTCAACATCTATAAATGTAAGAAACTCACCTGCCCTTGGTACCTCCTAAGGAGCTTAGGAAGGGTGAATGGATCACCTTGCAGCCTTTGGAGGGAGAGAGAGTTAAAGAGACAAGAGTTCCTGGGGGATCATCTGCTGTGTACCTAGGGTGGGGCAGGAGGAACATGAATAGTGTAGTCTCAGAGTCCCCAACCTCTTCCCAGGGGTCCTTCTGGACCAACCAGCTTATATTAGAATCTGTTCAGCCCCATGGGTAAATACAGGACCACAGCTGGTGGCAGGATGGAGACAGGTCACTTTTCAGTGGGAAGAGGGACCTTCTCACAGAGCCACCCCAGCCCTGCAGATAACTTGTACCAGACAGGGCCTCCGAGCCAGGCCTGTGCTAACCACTTCCCGTGCAATATCCCACTTAATCAGTATCTTAACAACCAGCCCCTCTCACAGGCATGGGCCAATTCGATTAGATGCTTTTGTGGAGCTGGAACGGTCCTAGAGGCCCTCTGTTTGGTCAGGCATTAACCCTTTAGTGATTAAGTTGTGAGAAGATCCAGGGGGTTCCATGGAGGAGGGAGAGGCTGGGGCACTTGTGGGTTTATAGACATGGGATTCATGATCTACCTGGGCTATTGAGGACTGGCTTCATGCACAGCCCTGGAGGTTGGTGCTGGCACTGTCTGAGGCGCACATGAGGAAATTAAGGCTCAGAGAGGTTAAATGATGTTACAGGGCCACATAGATAGTAAGCTGAGGTTTGGACTTAGATCTGGCTAACTAAGTGGTCCAGGTGGGGAGAATGACACCAGTGATGGCTCTAGGGCTGGAAGGAGCTAGAGGAAAGGGTGCATAAGCTGCTTCAGTGGCCAAAGAGCTTGGGGGGAATCCCGGTCCAGAAGACCCCAGTGGGGGTTCCTGGGTACTGGTGGCCAAAGGTGAGAGTAGAGGAAAGCATATGTAGGAGTAAGGAGTAGGAGTAAGTCGGCTGTAGAGTGGTTTGTGTATAGCGTTTGTGTGTAGGGTGGGGATTGTGTGTGTGTAGAGTTCTGCATAGAGTATATGAGTGTGTATGTGCATGTGTATAGTATGGGAGTGTGTGTGTAGGGTGAGGATTGTGTGAATGTGTGTGTGTGTGTGTGTGTGTGTGTGTGTAGAATGCCTCCCCAAAGGCCCAGCTCTGCCAGCAGGCTGCTGGTAACAGAAGCCTCTTCCATTCCCACTGGGCTCCACCAAAAAGGGGGGCCAGAAAGAATGTATGCTCCCAGGAGGAGCAGGCGTTGGTTTACGGTTTGAATGGCTCATTGTGATGATTTGGGTGGCAGTGGGGCCAGAGTTGCCACTGAGATACTGACTCCTCAATAACAGATTATTTTGTTTCTTAGTGCTAGGTAGTTTTTTTTTTTTTAAATATGTCTTTACTGATTTCAGAGAGAAGAAGGGAGGGAGAGAGAGAAACATTAATGATGAGAGACTCATTAATCTTCTGCCTCCTGCACACCCCCGACTGGGGATCGAGCCTGCTATCTGGGCACATGCCCTGACCAGGAATTGAACTGCAATCTTCTGGATCCTAGGTCAATGCTCAACCTCTGAGCCACGCCTGGCCAGGCCTAGGTAGGGTTTTAAAAAAAATTATTTCTCCTTTTTAAACAGAATAGGAGGAAGAAGGGGAGATGGAGAGCAAGAGAGATTGAGAGATTTCAGGTATCATCAAGTCAATGCTGAGGTTCTAAGTCAAAAGAAAGAGAATTCTGGGTGATTTTTTTTTTTTTGCAGTCATGGAAGGATCTTCATGTGGAAGGCACTTCCTGAGCAAGCTCACGTGTGTCACCCCATGGAAGACCCCATCTCAGGCCCAGCTCTGGAGTTTGTCTGTGTTTGGGAAGGTGGGCCAGTGGGGCTCTGAGAGGATGGGATTTCTCCCATAGCCTGGCTTGAGCACTGCAGACAAGTTGATTCTGACCAGTGAGTGGCTCTTGTGGCATCTGGTGAGGCATGGCTTAGGATGGACCAAAAGGAGGGCACTTCTTGCCACTGAAATGAAAAGTGAAGGGGGAACTTCGTTGGGAAGAGAAGCTTGGTTCTTGAAAGAATTCAAAGATCTTGTGAGTGTCGGAGATAGGTGACAAGGTTCCTTTCAATTCTGGGGTTCTGCGTGTTTCTGTGGAGATGTTAGAATTGGTGATCCCCAGTGTTGAGGGCTGTCTGTGGGAAGCAAACATGAACATAAATTACTAAGGGGCACCTTTGAAGGAAACGAATGAACGAGGGTCAGTAAGGTTTTTTGATTTCCTGCTCTGTGCCAGGCATTATACTAAGTTGTGTGAATTACTCAGAAATGACTAAGACACAGCCTTTGCCCCCAGAACCTCACACTCTATTCAATAACTTTGAGTTTTGCTTTGTCTCCCAGTCATTGGCTACACTGAATTATGCATCTTCCCTGTACCCAACAGGAAGCACTGTGAGAGAAAGGTGGAGGGTTTGTCAGGAAACTGGTAATACTGCTTTTTATTGAGGTTTTACTGTGGTGTTTTAGATAGTTGACTTTTAAAGTCCAGATGATGACCCTGTCAGATGGGCTGTTTCCCCCCTCCAACTGACAGATGTTTTTGAGTGTAATGGTAAGAGCATGGGAGACAGAGTGCCTGGTTTCAGTCCCAGCCCACCACCAGTGAGCTGTAGGACCCTGGGCCTCTATGTTGTCGTGGCTAAAATGGGGGTGATAGTAATAGTACCTTTGTTACCTTTGGATTAGTGCTGTTGCAGGGAAGAGATGAATTTTTAAATGGAAGGCCCTTAGCTTTAGTATCTAGCACATTCTAAGGGCTAAAAAGTATTGGTGTTACTGTTACCAGTGAGGAGATAGAAGCTTGGTGAGGTGACGTAACTTGCTGTGGTCACTTTCCAGTTGCTATGGTGGAACTGGAATTCAAATCCAGCTTTGGAGGGAGGCAGAGAGTGGGGAATGCATCCCAGCCTTGGCCTCAGCCTCTTCTACTCTTACCAGCTAGGTAGGGGTGAAGAGTTCTTGACTTTTGAGGTGACCTCTGCTAGAGAGAGGAGAGGTCCTTTGTCTCAGGGGACTCTGAGCCTCGGTGGCAGTATCTTCAGTACGTTCTGAACAACACTGGGAAGAAAGACCATGGCAGGAGGTAAGCCTTGGGGAAGGCCTGTGCCCTCGGATTTTAATAAGGAAGGGTGCTGTCTTCCTTCTCTTTCTAGATGCCAGCAACTACACCCTCACCTGAGGGACAATTTTTTAAAATTTATTTTTCACTTAGAGTTGACATACAACATTGTTAGTTTCAGGTGTATCACATGGTGATTAGACACTTATATACCTTGCAGAGAGATCACCCTGATGGTTCTGGTACCCATCTGACCCCGTGCAAAGTTATCACAGGGTTATTGACCATATTCCCTGTGCTGGACTTTACAGGAGGGACAATTCTAAACCATTATCTCTAGACAAAGGGTGGTTGCCCAACTGAATAATTATACAACATGCATCTGCCAGTACTTTTCCCTTTGTCTTTTTTTAAAAAACTGAATTAAAGCTGCTTCATCTATATTTTCAAAAGAAAGTTGATAAAACTTCTTGAACTAAACTGGATAGGCCCTGAGAAGTGTTGGGTAGATGAACAGGAGTCACTTGGTGACTATTTTGACTTTTGAGCCCTGAAAGGAATTTTCTGGTAAGTTAGCATTTCCTTCTGAAATCAGTATCTACTTAGTGAACTGATATGTTGTTGATGTGGCAGCGCGTGTGTGTGTAGATCTCAAGAACTTATCGTGCTCGCTTCAGCAGCACATATACTAAATTTGGAAGAACTTATAAGAACTTCATGCCTAGCCTTCATATACCATCTTCATGCAAAGACTGGCACTTGGGGATCCCCACAATCCCATGGCAACCCTGAAGGTTGTAGGTATAGGTGTAGGTGAAAGCTGTAGGTTATAGGTGTGGATGTAGTTTGTAAGTGTAGTTTTCAGTTACAGGTTGTAGGTGTAGGTTATAGGTTGTAGATGTAGGTTGTAGGTCTGGGTTGTGGATATAGGCTGTAGGTTTAGGTTGCAGCTGTAAGTGTGGGTTTAGTTTGCAGGTTAGGTACAGGTTATAAGTTGTTGGTGTGGGTTGTAGACGCAGGTTGCCATTTGTTAGGTATAGGTTGTAGGTGAGAAATAGAAACAAAGGGCGTTTCACGTCTAAGGTCACATGCCGTTAGGAATATACAGATCTGACCCTAGAATCCAGATCTTTTGCTGCCAAGATTCATGATCTTTCTGAGCTTATGTTCCTTCATGAGAAATGTGTTTCAAAGGAAATGGTTATAGCTTCCTGTTATATATATACACAGATGTAGGTAGAGGAGAGACCTTGTCCCCGGTCTTTCTGCCTAGAGACATCTGTTGGTGACCACCTGGCCCGTTTCCTTCAGGCCTCTGCACTTTGTACAGCTTTTCCCATTCTCACAGTTTCCTTAGCTCTGCTTGCACTCTTCATCCAGTTTTGTGTGCTGCCTCCCCCACCCCCCATTACTGAAACACATGTTTTCTGTGCTGTTAAGTCTGTAAACATTTTTTACCACTGCCTGCTATTCAGGATGGCTGTACCACCGTTCCTTAGCTTTTCCTCGAGTGTGGGATGTTCAGGCTGTTTGTACTATTTGGCTTTACAACTGAGATAACAACAATCATCTTTGAGCTAAGTTTTCTTGAATATGATATCTTTAGGTTGCCAGGGGGAGTGTGAGGCTGGGGGTTGGCCACGCCCAAGAGAGGCCAGAGAAGACCTGGTTACTCCCTGATGGGAAGCCTGGCCTGGGGTTACACAGCCACCTGGCTCAAGTGTGCCCTTGGCAGGGCTGCAGACCCAGAGGCTAGCATGGGGCAGTGTAGTGGGCCAGCCCTGGGGTAGAAGGAGCAGTAAAGGGAGGTTCTCCCTCTACTAGACAGGAGTAGGATATTCAGGCAAAGAGGTGTAGGGGTGCCTTTCAGAAATTTGGATCTACAGAGCTAGTAGAGGTGGGCCTGAGGTGGGAAAGAACAGCTGTACATTTATATAACAACCCCCCCTGGCCCCAGTTTGTCCCTTTGGCATTTCTGCCCTGAGTTGTCAAAAAGCAGCTCTCTCCCACAACCAAAGCCTAAGCCAGGACAGCCCACCGTCCTTTGTAGGGCTTGGGAAACCCTGGTTGGTGTTCATCAGAGGAGCCTTTGCAGGTCAGTGGCTGGAGGAGTGACCCCTTCATGGGGTTGGGTGAATCTTTCAGGGTTGGTAGAGGAGAGGAGAGCCAGGGGCAGAACCTGGCACAAAGAGGGGTGGGGGTGAGATGTGGAAGAAAGACTGGTCCCTCACTCGAGGACATTAGGATCCTCAGGAGCCCTTCTTCCAGCCCTGGATGTTCTCAGCCCTGGGCTGCTCTGCCTCCTTTTGCTTGGTTTGTTTTTGCAAACGCAGCAGTCAAGGCCTGGAGAGATTATTTGTCCAAAGCCAAGCAGCCATTGAATGGGGATGGGAAACTAGACCAGAGAGCTCTAGCTTCCCCGTGCCCTTTCTTCCATGTCATGGAGCCTCTGACATGTGTTGGCTTGTCTTCCCTTAGACTCTCTGCTCCTGGGGGGTCAGGGTTGTGTCTTACCTTGTCGAATCCTCCACATGCACGACCTGACCTTCTCAGGACACGAGGGGCACAGTTGCAGCCCTGGTGACTTCCCAGGGAGAAGGCAAGGGCCTGTCGTGGTGTGGATGGTCAGTTCATGTCTGGTGGACGCAGGTGTTCGTTCATCAGAAACACACGTGCATTCATTCTACAAACATTTTAAAGCACTTGCTATATCTGTCCTGAGCATAACACTAGAGCTTTGTTTCTGCAGAGGAGAAAGCCATGGACAAAAGCTATAGAATTAATAATTACAGACGGTGGAAGACCCAAGGAAGAGAGTGATTTCAGGTTTCCAAGAGAACATATGCTGAGAGGCACAGCAGAGACTGTGTGAACCTTTCAGGATCACGCAGATGTCCTGGGCTCAGAAGTCAGTGTCTCATGTTGTCAAGGCGGGGAGGGTTTCATTAAAATAACTAGATTTTTCTACAGGGACTCTGGTTTTGGTTCTACTGTTGACCAGTTGCGATGCTTTTAAAACGCTGTTTGCTTCTTTATGCCTTGTTTGCTTTATCTATAAGCAAGAGATTATGTGAATGAAGAAATTGTAAAATCCTGCTGTAAATAATTTAACTACCCCATCATCTCATGTCCACCACCACCATGATGGAAACACACCAAGGAAATTCTAATCCTGCCTTAAAAATAATTGGTACAGCCCCGGCCAGGTGGCTCAGTTGGTTGGAGTGTTGTCACATATGCCAAAAGGTTGTGGGTTCAATTCCCAGTCAGGGCGCATTCTTAGGTTGCAGGTTTGATCCCTGCATACGGAGGCAACTGATCGATGTTTCTCTCTCACATCAACGTGTCTCTCTTTCTCTCTCTTCCTTCCCCCCTCTCTCTAAAAATAAATCAATAAAGATATATTCTTGGGTGAGGATCAGTACATATAATATTTTAGTGTTTGTGTTTTCTCTTTTGAGCGGGGTTTGGTCATTGGCTTGTTTTTGGTGGGTAAGACTTGGACGGAGGTGTTTTCCAGGCTTCAGTGAGAAAGAAAAGAGTCTGGGAAGAGGTAGACTGACCACCTGGCAAGCGTGCTTTGTATGGGGCACATCTCTCTCCTCATTTGCTGGTCAGTCTCTCATCTGCCAGCCTTTTGCCCTGCTCACTTGGTCAGATGGTCCAGAGAGCCCAGCACTTTGTCGGGGAGAAGCTGCCCCTTTTGCACATGTCATGGGAAGGCTCAAAGGCATCTTGTTGGAGTCAAATGACTTGTTAGCACATGCCTGCCTGGGGATCCTTCTGCAGCTGACATATTGTGTGACACACGGGCTTTGCATCGCGCTGAAACACATGGCAAGCCTCTTCTCTCTCTGAGCACTTCAGCGCTCTCCCCATCACCCCCCCATCGCTCCTTTTTGTAGGAGATTATTTCTAATGCATATTGACTCGTCACTGGAAAATGCTGCAGAGGGGTGATGAGCTGGGTAGCTTTCCTCTTAATTTTTCTTGGTTGTTGTTGAATTTGTATGGGTACCTGGGCTCTTCACTTACACTTTATCGATTCCTGAATTTAGAGGATGGCTCTGTAATTGACAGTTTCCTCCGCCTAACATGGCAGAGAGAAGGGCTGTACCTGTGGACGCTGACTCTGTTGGAAGCTGTACCATCCCAGGGCCAAGGTTATTGCCTGAGACAGGGCACTTCTGTCTAGCCTGGCTCGACACAGCTGCGTGCCCTTCAGAAGTCCCTCGCTGCCTTTTTCCTGGCTCTGTTTCCCCCTTGCTGCCCTACCAGATGACATTGGGTGCTGGACCTCCCAGTTCTCACACTTTCCAGGCTGGGATGGAAGCCCTTTCCTTTGCTGGCTTGGCGTGAAGGCCCTGGGCATTCCTGCATTCACGGATGATACCACCGATCCACGTGCTCTCGCCATTGTTTTCCCAGAAGGCCTGTGATGTGCGATGAGTCACACACAGGCACAGCCAGCGTCCCTTGTGACTAAGCTGTGTGTCTTTGGGAGGGCTGGCAGGGCAGTGGTGCAGCCTGTGGGATAGCCCAAACCCGGCATCGCCCAGATGGGGAATAAACCGTGACCTTGCCCGTGTGGGTGAGGGGCTCCCTCCATGGAGCCAACCCATCTGGGCTCACGAAGTGTCTCCGCCTCTCCATGCTGGTATCCTGGCTGTCAGCCTTGCTTATGCATAGATGAATTACTCTTGTTTCAGATAATCATGGAAAATCTTACTGTCAAGTTCTTAGGACGGGATTAAGTAGAATAGGTGATAAAGGTCTTCAGCATTATTTTTAATCTCTTGACTTGTGTTTACCCCTGTAGCCTGTGGACAGCTGGATGCCTACAGAGGTGGCAGAGGCTGGAGACTCGGAATCAGGCACGTCCAGGTTTGAAGTCTGGCCGTGGTGCTTTTGGTCGTGGTGCCTTAAACACCAGCCTCCCCGAGCCTCAGCTCACCTTCTTTGGAGCGGTAGAAACAGCACTGACCTCAGAGGGCTGCTGGTGGGAATTGAGTGAGCGAACACCGTGTTTTGCAGCATCCCGACATCGGTGGGTGCTTTCAGGTGGGACACAGGCAAATTTCTTACTGTAGTGCATTTGAATGCGCTTATGAAAGAATAGAACTGGCACAGCAGAGCTCGTGATCTTACAGATATTACTGCTCAGGACAATGCTAATTTACAATAAGGCGAGACGATGTAGATTTAAATAATAACGTGCAGTGAATTTCAGTGCAGGGTATGCAGGCCCAGCAGAAGTCAGAAAGGTGGGCAAGTAGGACGGAATTGCCTCCTGTAGGACACATGGGAGGAGGAGCATTCGGCGTCTTTGCTTTCTCATGTGCCCCTGGTGCAGAGAAGGTGTAGGGCTCTGGTGCAAGGCACTCAAAGAGAAAAACAGACTATAGGTCAACTTTGCTCACTGCATTAACCCAACAGGACTGAGTCCCGCCAAGTGACCTGAATGAATAATCACTTTTCCAGATCCTTCCAGGGCAAGTGTTAAGTCACTATAGAATTAGCCATGCAGCTAGAAGAGACCTTGGAGACAGTCTCTTCCATTTTATATTACTTATATGATTTAAAAAATTATTTTATATAAAAAAGGGACCCGTAGAGATAGAGACTTACTCCAGGACACAGTCAGTGGAGTGGTCGGGACAAATCTTCACGCCTTTCCCCGCAGGTCTTTCTTCCCTCTGCCCTGCTGGCCGTACCGGCAATAGCCCCACTGATTGAAGTGTGTTCTTAGAACAGGCCCCCCCGGGCTGGGATATGAAGTCCAGTGCCGAGGGGCTGTTCTGCAGTGTTGCCTGGGTCTCTGTGTCTCGCCTGCTGGTGAGAGAGCTGGAGAGCCATGGACTCCGTCGGAAGAAGAGGAAGTGAATTTTACAGTCACAGGTTTTAGCTTTTTGTACCCACAGTGTTGCGTACTAGTGTGTCACCTGCTGCTGACCTCCCGGAGCGTGGCTTTCCTCCTCTGTAAGATGGTTTATCTCTGCATTTTGAGTGAGATAAAGTGCCTGGCTCCCTTGGTCAGTGTGGAGACTGAGCTGGGTCCTGGGGCATGAGGGGAGTTAGGCAGGGTGCCAGGGGTGCCAGGGGCACTCCTGGTGGAGGGAAAAGCACAAGAAAGGCTCAGAGAGGATAGGCACAGGGCATATGTGAGAAACTATATGCCACCACCCAGCCCCTAGCCCTGGTCCCTCTGTCTTCCCAGCTTCCCATCAGTAAAAGTTCTCAGGGGAGCAGGGTCTGTGTGCTGCGCCTTTTCTGGGTTCTTTTTTTTGGGGGGGGGTGCGTGGTAAAGTATATTACTATCAAATATACCATTTAACCATTTTAAAATATACAAGCACTGTGTTGTGCAACCATCACTGCCACCTAGTTCCAGAACTTTCCATCGCCCCAAGTAAATGGAAACCCCATACCCATTAGCAGTAACTCCCCATCTTCTCCCCCTACTCCCTGGAACCGTGTAGCTACTTGCTGCTTCTGTGGATCAGCCTGTTCTGGATATTTCATATACGTGGAATCATGCTATATATGGTCACTTGTATCTGGCTCCTTTTGCTTAGCATGTTTTCAAGGTCCATCCATGTTGTAGCATGTGTCAGTCCTTCATCCTTTCTGTGGCTCAGTCACACTCCATCGGATGGATGCACCACATGCTGTTCACCTCTTGGTGGACGTTTGGGTTGTTTCTACCCTTGGCTGTTGTGAATAGTGCTGCTGTGAACATTCATGTACAAGTCTTTGTTTGAACACCTGTGTTTAATTCTTCTGGATAATTCTTTTTGGCCTTGGAAGGAGAATGGTAATCCTGTGTTTAGCATATTGAGGGAATCGCTGGATTCTTGAGTGTACATTTCAGCTCCACCCTCTGCTCAGAGCTGTTCCCTGTTGGGTCCAAGCTCTGAGAAATGGACTGAGCAATCATCATGTGCTGGGCATGATTTTGCACCCTCTCTAGCAACCTCAGGATGTGAGTGCTTTTCTCATTCCCAGCTTCCAGGTGAGGAGACTGAGGCACGGAGTGGTTAAACATCATCTGCGAGGTCACAAAGCTCCTGAGTAGTGGGTCTGGGATTTGAACCCAGACAGATTGTCTGCAGAGCCTTTCACAAGCTGAGCCTGGAGGTCTCTTGACTTTCAGTGGGAAGCTGTGTGTGCAGCGTAGAACCTACATGAGCCCCTGGGTTTAAGGGCTGCCTGGGTCCCCTCAGTTTTACCCTCACCTTTGAACCCCTTTCTTCCTTCCCCACCTTGACCTTTCTTCCTTTGCCTCCCTTCCCCCCGCTGCTGCCAGCTTCACCTCTTCTCCCTTTAATAAATGAAAAGGGGTTATGGGCTCTCCTAGAAATAATAGCGAAGAAAGACCCTGTCCTCCGGTTAATGGGGCGAGAGTGAGAGAGTGAGAGCGCTTTCAGCAGATCTGAGGGGAACCCACAGGACCACCCAGCTCGGGGTGTTCATGGTATTTTAGGGCCTCCTGCAGAGGTGACCCTTGTGTCTGTTCACGGGACAGTCTGCTTCATCTGCTGTTGTGTAAGCAGCATCCGCAGAGGACACTCCACGTTGGGGTTGTTAAATGCTTGTTGAAGGGCCCCTGTGGTTTCCTCTGGCTGAGGCTAAAGATGGGGATCCCAGGGGCAGGGGTGGCCTGGTCTCAGAGAGCGGGAAGGCCCTCCTGGAACATGAAGAGGGACTCCCACAGTTTGACCTACGGGAGCTGGCCCAGATTATGGTTTACAACGCAAATTTGGGAGCTTGCTAGGGCCATATTAATACTGCATGAAGCAGTAAGGGGACCGCAGACTTGAAACCGGAGCTCTGGCCTAGAATGGAACTGAGCAGTGGGCCTTGTCTTAAAGGGACATGATGTGCTTCCCGAAGTATGTGTGGCATTATTTCCCTCTAATGCTGTTGGCTAGATATGCACACAATGCCCTAGAGGGTTTAAAGAGGAAATGGCAGTGTAGGATGTTTTTATTGCACATGGTAGCATCATTTAATGCTCATTGACTTAATTATTGTTTCTCTTGTTACCTTGGTGAGAGGAGAGGGGGAGCGGGAGGGAGGGGTAAAGGGAGAGAGAGAGATGGAGAGACGGAGAGACAGAGACACTGAGAGAGGGAGGGAGGATAGAGAGAGAAAGAAGGGGAGAGGAGGAAACCCATGTCTCTCCCTGATATTTTGCTGAGATCTGTCTCAGCTCGTAAGCAGACTGAGAAATCTGGGACTCATTCATGGGTAGAACACAATGAATAACACTTTGAGAGCTAAGAGCCACCAACACAGCCTAGAACCCTGCCTTCTGACTCTTCTGCTCTTGTAGTGGAGTTCCTGGCTGGGCCCATTGTTGCCACAGAGACGGACAAGTCATTGCTGTTTCTTGTTGGAATTTTCAGGCCACTGTCATTTGTCTAGAAACCAAATGATCACACAAAGTATAAATGAATAAAAGAAATAGAAATAAATTCTATTGGCTTATGAGGAAGAAAGGGAAGGGATGTCAGGGATTTATTTGAAAGGGTAACCTCCATCCAGATGGTATCCTAGAACATTTTCCAGCATTACAGGAAGACTTAGCCATGTGTATGTGGAGTAGCTTTAGTGTTAAGTGTGTTTCAGAATACTTTCATTCTTTTCACATTGGTGATTCACCGTAGTTGTTGGGATGCTTTTGGCTGCAAGTAAAGGGAAACACAGACTCAAATTGGCTTAAACAATGAAGAAGTGTACTTCCCAAAAGTAGAACAGAGGTCGCTGGGGTCGGGGGAGGGGTTCTGTCTGGTGTGGATGGCTCAGTGGCTGAGTGATACCCGAAGCTCCGGCTCTTTCTGTTTCTCTACTCTGCTCCTTAATGACAGCTTCATCTTAAATCTGGTTCCTCTCATGCTGCAAAATGGCTGCAGTGGTTCCAGGCATCACATCTGGACATCACAATGTCCAGAGGCTGGGTGGGGATCAGAGTTACATCACTTAGTAGGTGAAGGAGCTGAGTTCTCTGTAGAGCGAGTTTTTGTAAAACAAGCCCTGCTCTGGCATTGACCAAATTCGGACAGTGAAGATACGTGTCCATGGGGGAAATATTGTTTAATCATTTCTTTTTTCTTTTTAAATTGAATTATAATGTGAGACTGAAAAGTGAACATACCATCAATTCTGTGCATCTATGAAGCTGAACATACCCTTGTAACCGACACCCAAAACAAGAAACAAAACACCTTCATAATTTCTTGCAATAAACACTTAACTCGAGACACAAGGCCCAGGTATGTTCTTACAGTAGCATTTCTGTTCTCCAGCATCTCCCCTCAGACACCATCTCCCCTGCACATCACATCATCAGAGAGTGGGCATTTCTCTCTTGCTTGCATTTCCTGTCTTAGCCTCTGTCTCCTGTATATCTCCACGTTAAGCAAATCCTACGTGTGAAAAGCCAATGAGACCAACTGGGGCCGTCTCATTTATCACCAGTGTTGCTTCCTCTTTTACGGTTTCTTCAAGTGGGTGAGCTCCACTCTCGCATTTATATAGTAAGTCACCTAAACAATTCATAACTACTTATTAAGCACCTACTATGTGCCAAGCATTCTGGCAGATATCGTGTGTGTTTATCTGTGGTGTGAGCCCAGTGGAAGCGAGATTCAAGGTTGAGTAAGATATGGCTTTTTTCTCAAGGAGTCCAGGTGGAGACAAGATGTGCACCAGCCTGACCGTGATCTTGCTATGTAAGTGAGATATGGGAGAAAGTTGGGGGAGGAACCCCCTTTCCGGGCTGAGAGAGGGAGTTTCAGGAAAACTGCTTGAAGGAGGGGGGCATTTTACATTGCCGCTTGGAGATGGGACTTTGCCCCTTCCATTTATGATGTGAACAGCAGGGAAAGGAGTCCTACGCATTGAGAGTATGTGCTGCTATTTAATGCACGAAGCTTACTCAGAGGGAGGACTTGGGGTTTATTAAAGGAAATGAGACTCTGCGTTAGCAGTTTTGTAAGTTCAAAATGTGATCCAGCAGGTTTACTTAAACAGTTGGCTGCCCTGAGACCCATTTCTTGTGCAATGGGCAGCTTGGCAGAGTTTGAGCTTTTGGAGTAACCCTCCGAAGGTAGAGGCCGGAAGCAGGGTCTAAGCGAGGCCCCCAGGCTGCTCCCCACATCTCCCACTCCCTGCCAGCTTGCTCAAGCCCTGCTCCTGGGCAGCGACAGCTGTGAGGTGTGGGTGAGGGGCTGTTGCTAAGAAAATGATTCCAGCTTGCCTTGTCTGACGTGTGTGTTTAAATTAGCATCTTTAAATGCAGCTCCCAAGAGTTATTTCAATTTTGAAACTACAGAGGATTTGGAGGCAAGTGGGGGTGTTGAGGGGGAGGAAAGGCGATTTTAAAAGACAAAACATTTGGGGGTGCTTTTTAAAAAGTTAAATAAAAGAAAGAATGTCAGATGGGGGAATGCCAGTCTCTCAGGCAGGGTTGCAGGACCTCCGTGGGATCACAGACTCCCTGTACTCTGTACCAGTGTGCTCTGGGCAGCCCAGAGGAGCCAGCTGAAATAGCTCATGGGAACATATGGAAAGCTGAGTCCTCTTAGGGTCCCCCCGAAATCACTGGATAGAGTTAGGACTTGGGATGGGCATATTGACTGATAACCACTCCAAGGTAAGAGGGGCCAGGTTTGGGAATCTGGATGAGGTGCTGAGGTGGTTGTTAATCATTCACCTAGTCGTCACTCCCAGGGGCTGGGTGGAGAAGGGGAATCTAATAATAAAAATGGTGATGCTTAAAATAGGTAACGGTAATGCTCACAATTTGGGGGCACCTCCTATATGTCAGGGACTGAGCTAAGAGCTTCACATCTATAACTTGTATGCTCCTTTCAGTAGCTCACAGCATTGCTTCTCTGTTACCCATGATTTACAAATGAGTGAGTTGAAGCACAGAGAGGTTAAGTAACCTCCCCCAAATCACCAAAGCAGTAAGTAGCAGAGATGGGGTTGAAATCCCAGGTTCCTGCACTAGTGTGCATGCCTCTAACCTTGCACTTAGCTGCCACCAGGAATTAGGATGGAAGGTGAGGAAACTAGATGAGAGCAAGAAACCAGATGTGGAAGTAGAAGACAGGAGATGGGGCCCAGGGAGATTTGATAAGTTGTAGATGGTGCCTACTGTGGCCTTTTAATGGTTGCTTTTGCATGAGGGTGACACAAAGGTGTCTGTCTGTCTTGGATATTATCTACACCTAGAATCCTGTCCACAAAGAACCTTCCAAGTTCTGTCATACCTCAGGGCCTTTACACATGCTGTTCTCTGTGGCTGGAATCATTGTTCTGCCTGCCTTTTGTATTCTGGCCCCTTCTCATCTGTCATGTCTTAGCTTAAAGCTGCTGGGACAGAGTAGCCTTCCTGACCACCTAACAACACGTTCTACAAATATTTACTAAGTATCCATACACATTATTTTAAGTTCGTGGCATATGGTAGTGAATAGACACAAATCAGTGCCCTTGGGGAGCTAAATTCTGTGTGTGTGGGGGGGGAGACAGAAAATACACAGTAAGCACAACCTATAAGTACAGTTTTGTAGCATGTGATTTTGTTATTCATTTCAATACCCTGTTTGCTTCTCTCCAAGCCCTTATCATGATTTGCAATGATTTCTTACTGACTTCATCATTGTCTGCTGATCTTTCATGGTAAGTCCCACCATGAGGATAGGGACCTTGGCTGTCTTGATCACCACTGTATCCCAAATGCTGAGCCCAGAGCCTGGCATGTAGTAGATGCTCAGAAAACGTTTGTTGAATAAACTAATGAGAAGTAAAGGTATTGGACTTTTGGGGAAATAGGTGTACTGAGAAGTTTGGAAGAATTTTCTGCAACTGAGTCTTTGGGGATTTTGATGTTTTCCAAAGCCACGGTTGTTGGGGAAATGTTGCCCACCCCAACACAGGACCTCATCCAAGCTCTAGTCCATGCCTTGTCCTCAGGGCAGCCTCTTTATAATGGGACCGGGGGTGCCCTTTCCTCTCAGTTGAGGACAGGAAGGAGGGCGAGGGAGCAGGCTTGAGGTGCACTGGCTCCCAGAGCAGAGAGCTGAATGGTGCCGGACAATCAGTGGCCTCCCCTCGGGTGAGTGCTGCACACGGGGCAGCTGAGGGATGACAGGACACGCCATTCTCGTCTTCACTCCTTGGTTGGCATGGGGACCAAAGAGTTCAGTCTTCATACTTGAGATGTTGTTATCCTTAATAATAACTATTATAATAGGAGCATACTTAGGGAGTGCTGCTCCATACTGGACACTGTGCCCAGCCCTTTACGTGCATCCTGTCGTTGAGTCTTCATTTGCCCCTGTGTGATGGGGAAACCTGCCAGGTGAAGCGACCTGCCCAAGGTCACACAGCTGTGGAGCTGGGCACCCAACCCCAGCTAGCCAAAACCTCACATAGTGCGCCCTCAGACAAATCCCTTTTCTCATTTTTCGAGTCATCAGGCAGAAGGTGCTTCTGTTGTCGGGAGATCACTAGCTTGAAACGCAGAAAAACACTTCTCATTTTGTGTTTCAACAAGGAACGCCTTCACTGTTGAGGTAATAGCAGAATTCCTTTGCTTTATAAACATACATGTTATTTATTGTTCTTGCTCTTATTAATAAAAGCCACAGTAACTCAGTCTTTGGGTTAAGGAGGCAGCAGGGGGGAGCTGCGTGACCTTGGTTGGGATGTTAATACTCTTTTGAAGTCTCCTCTCAATTATCCAGGCTAATGTAATGGGAACCAGTGCCCACAGATGATCATAAAACGCCCCAATCAATCATCCGCTCACCGGGCTGTTGGCTGACAGGTCGAAACTCAGTCTTTATGAGACTGGCCTGCGAACGTGCCTCCCTGCTCCGTGAGCTTTCCGGGCGGGCGAGGTGGGCCGGCCTGGGCTGCGCTGTGCGGGGCAGCCCGGGGGAGCAGCTCCTGCTCTGGCCTTCGTCGCGGGGAGAGACGGTGCGTGGGTAACGTCAGCTGCCAAGGTGGGGCTGGTGCTGTTTTCCCTTCCCTGAAGCTACCTGGGTGATGGAGCGAGTTGTCTTAATCCCCCTGAGCATTTTGCTGGCTGGCGAGGCGCATGGAAAATGTCAGCGTGCCGGGCCGGGCCGGGCGTGGCCTAGAGCTCTGCGGGCTGACGTGGCGCGTGGCGGGAAGGGAATGGAAAGGTCAGAAAGGCCTGGGACGGGGGAGGAGGCGAGCCGAGGCGCTGGCCGGTAACGTTATATGGAAGATGAAACTGTAGTGTGGAGCCGGGAGATGCCGCGCTGGGGAAAGAGACCTCAGCATTTTCCGTGATTAACTTTCTAATAGTAACCATGTGTGTACAGCCGGTGCTTGGCAACTGGAGGCCATCTCCACCGGGTGTGCGGCAAGGCAAGGACGTGCGGCTTCCCACCGTCGGGTTTTCCCCATTTTGTCTCTGTCACCATCCCGGCTCTAGGCATTGGGAGATTAGAACACAAGCCTGTTGTCCTTGACGACAAAGCTAAATTTGTCTCCTCTCCTAACTGATCTCCCACCTCCACCCCCAAGCCTCCCATGACCACAGAATCCCTCTCAGCAATGTCACCAAGGGACGGATGCTTAGCGAGGTTAGGCGGAATCTGAGGGCAGAGTTGGGACCACCACCCAGGTCTTGTCCCCTCCGGTCCTGTGCTCTGGACAGCAGTCCTGTGGGTTTTTTTCTCCACATAGGGGGAGGAGGAGAGGCTGAGTACACTCTTAGGTATTCATGTCCTTGTCCTGTGTCCTGCTGGGAGGGGCGGGCAGGGAACAGGCCTCCTTGCCCTGTGATGCCCAGCTCAGCAGAAAGACCGGCAGGTGGTCAGCACCTCTGAGCCTTCTGTTCCCCCAGGCTGCCATGTTCATTAGATGCGTAGCTAATAATAAAGTGCCAGGTACTGCACTAATGCCTGTGTTGCTTTCTGGGATCTCCAGGGAATCCAGATCCATGTGTTCAGCCCTGTTGCAATATCCCTGGGAGCCGGGTGCCAGTGACCCAGCCCAAGGACCCTGCGGCCTGCGCCCAGTGCTGGCCTGGGTATGCCAGGGGCTGCTTTGGTTGCCCGGTTGCAGCTTTGTAATTGCCTTCTGGTTCTTTAATGGGGGAGGCCTGCATTCCCATTACATAGTTCCCTTCCCACATAGCTTGATATCAGTCAGGGAGCAGGAAAGAGGGAGGAGTTCTTACTGAGGACCCAAGGCAGTGGCCTCTGGTCCCCATCTCTGTCTCTCCAGCTGGAGTTGGCACCAGCACCTTCTCCCAACACACCTTCCCTGCATCCACAGGTGTGTGCACACCTACACGTACTTGCCTCTCTCTCACTGTTTTAACACACAGACCAATGTCCACAGACACCCTTGCCCTCACACACTCACTTGTGCCCACAGATCCATACCCTGTCAGGTACATTGGCTCGCACACCTGCAGCAACCTAGACACACCTCCTTGGGTGGGCCTCTCTACCCCAACACACTCAGATGTGCACCCCATACCTGTGTCCCTCCACGGACACCCCCATCATATCCTCATACTTACGCATAGGGGTTCCTGACCTGCTTTGTGGCACTGGAGCCACAGAAACGTGCGGAGGTGTGACAGGTGGAAAGTTCTGCAGGTGTCCTGCTCCCTGATAGCAGAGGAGGAGAAGGGGTGGAGTTAGGGGTCCAGCTGCTTTTTGGGCATGAACAGGCCTCAGAGGCCTTGGCTTCGTGCAGTGCTCTCTGTAGGGATCTTACTTTCTCCTTAAACTCATTCATTTGGCCCCACCAGGTGTCAGGCACAGCAGGGAGCAAAGCAGATGCAGGCCCCTCTCTCAGGGCTTTCTGGTGCAGTGGTGGAGCAGACCGTAAACAGGATAATTAAGGAAACTGGGTGAGTCAGACTGTGAAAGGTGCAAAAGGGCAAATAAGGAGGGAAAAGGGAAGGTAGTGATGGGGAGGGTGCTCTTTATACTGGACGGTGAGGAAAGCTCTGGTGAGGGGAGCTCGGAGCAGCTGGGGCTTGGAGCAGAGCAGGGAGAAGAGCAGCGGGTGCGGGAGTGGAGGAGACCCCGGAGGGTGGAGCAGAGAGAGGCCGGGGGAGCGTGGCCATGGGTGGGGCAGTGAGGAGCACCAGAAGAGTCTCCTGTATGGGGGATTCTTACACATCTGTCACCCCAAAAAGATTTTGGCCCCCTGAGGGGTCATGGGACTCATCTCAGGGGCCCATATGTGCCTCACATGGCACCTGGCACAAATTGGGGCCCAGACCTTTGCTCCTTGACACTTTGCCTAGGTCAGTTGTACACAGAGCTTCTCCCTTGTTCTGATACCTGTGCTGGCTGCCGGGGATAAGGGATGGAGAGACCAACCTTTCTCTGGCTGAGCTCCTGGCTAGTGAGGTGGCCAGAGTGTGAATATTGTGAGTGCCTGAGAGGGGTGGGCCGGCCGCTGGACCCGGGGCTGGCGGGAGGGCACTTCGTAGGGGGTTGCCCTTGGAGGAGCTGATAGTTGAGCAGAATCTTCAGGAAGGAGAGTAAGGAGCCTTGAAAGAGAGGAAGGAAGAGGAAAGGGCCAGAGGGATTTGGGAATGACACCTGCATGGTGTATGGTGGGGGGTTCCCAGCAGCTGGGGGCTCCAGGACTGCTGTCTACTCGCATTCCTGCTGTGTTTGTGCTGGACAAAGAAGGGAGCAAGGCAGGCCCCAACCACTTCACCTGTCATGGGGAGAAACCCTGTGCCCCCCCGTCTCCCCCTCAATCCCTGTGTCTGGGAACACCTGGAACACCTGACCCGTGTCTTCCCCTGTCTGTCCTGGTCTTCATCCCAGTTGCCTCCGCAGTGTGGTGACAGCAGATTTCCTGGCTCACGGATCGGGCCTCGCCCTCTGTCCACTGCTGTTAGCGATGGGCCAGGGAGGCCTCCCTGGGGAGAAGCCGGGAAGGATGGAGGCCTCTGAGCCTCCTCCGCAGAATCCAGTCGCCCATCCTCGCTTTCCGAGGGAACAGGCTGGCGTTGCACAGGTGTGTTTGGTTTGGCCTGCACAGTTTGTTTTATGTTAGTTTTTTTGCATTAATTTTTTCCATTTACAAAATGAGAGGCTTTGAATTAAAAACTGGGTTTCTGGCTTTTCTAGGAAAAAAAGATGGAAGACAGACATTTGTGGGCTGGGGAGAGCAGTTGAGGCCCCTCCCATGCAGAGTTCCCTACTCACCATTGCCTCGTGGCTCCCATGGCAGTGAGCTTGCACCCCCTTTTTTGCATTAGGGAAACGAACAGATAGGATCATACTTCTGGCAGGTTCTCAGGGATGGCTTTTGAGCCCTTGAACACTTATGGGTCATTCTAATTTCTCAACTAGAAGCCAGTGGGAGTCCCCTCTTGGTTTTCATTTGCTTCAGAGTGTTTGGATTTCACTATATATTAGAAATAATGGGCAGGGGAGTAGGTATGGGCAGGGCTCTACCATCTGTATAAAAATGGCATCTAGACGTGGGTACAGAGGTAGAGGGTCATGGGTCCTGGAAACCTCAGAGGTTGAGCACAGAGCTCATAGGTGCAGAGGGCAAGGGCAGAGCCAGGGTTTCCTTTTCTACTTTCTTGTTTCTCACCAATCCAGGTACTCAGTGAGTCTTTATAGAAGACAGAAGACATGACTGGTATGGTAAAAGTGTGATGAGACGGTAACCCTTTCCCCACACCCCACAGCAGAGGGTTCCCCTTAGCTTCTGAAATCCTGCTGGTGGTCATTTCCGGGGAGTGGGAAGCCTGGGGGCCAGCTTGGAGGAGGCACGGCATTGGGAACTTGGCTCTGGGGTCTGTACTGAAGTGGGGAGCTGTGTTCACACTCTGAGGAGGAGACTAAAGTCACACCTCCAGGGCAAGCTGCTTTGATGTGACCACACGTGGATTAGGTGTCAGATGACCACCTGGGGAATGTGCCAGTTGGGCAGCCAGGACACAGCGATTTGCTTCCGCCTTGCCAGTACTTTCCAAGGTCTGGTGTTTGCCAGCATCTCCTGGTGAGGCCTAGCCAACCTCTGAGTGAGGGCAGACCAGGACACCTGTTGGTGCAGCAGTCCATAAGGTGGCTCCTCCAGGCCCTGCGGACCCTGAGCAAGGCCCAGTGCACCAGGGGAGGCGGGGAAAGCCACATGCTACCCACCAGTGATGTTAGTGGGGAGGCTCCAGGTTTGGGTGCCAGGGCAGATTGATTTTTCAGCTTGCAGAACTTCTAAAGATAGGCTCGGGTGGCGCTCTGCTGGCACCCGGCTTGATGGGCCATCTGTGACTCACAGCCCCACCCGCCTCGGGAGCACGGGCCCCAGGCGGTCAGCGCTGCAGTGAGAAGAGTCCAGAGGAAGGAGAGGAGGGGTGAGTCAGCCCTGCCTTGGAGGCCAGGATCCCCTCCCTGGCCACCCGCAAGGAGGGGACTCCGCGCCTGGCTCGGTAGGACTGCAGCACCTATAATTTATGTGGTTGCTCTGGCTGGGTGGAGCAGGCAGAGCCTGAACAGAATAAAGGCATCGTCAGTGGGGTTTGTACTTCTCTGGCCTGCAAGCCTCACATACATATTTAAGAAAATAAGTTGCTTGGTTTATTTCTTAAGTCACCGTTTGAAGACCCTCACGTTCACCCTGAACTATCCTTCCTCATCTTCCCTTTTGCTCTGTTTTCTCTGAATTACTTGGTTGGCTCTTTTGAGCACTTGTGACACATTAATGCAGCACTTTGTAGTTTGCAAAGCACTTTCAGGCAACACGTATTCACTGAGCTCCTTCTGGGCACTGGACAAGTGCTGGGGAAGCAGCTCTCAGTGGGGCGATGACAAGCATTGCTAACGTCTAGGAACACAACAGTGGGACATAATACTCAATGTTTCTTTATTGTGGGTGGGAGAGGCCTCTTTGAGGAGGAGACATTCGACTTGAGAGGAAGCCAGCCAGGTGGAAATTTGGGAGAAAAGGATTTCAGGTAGTGGGAAAAGCTAGTGCAAAGGCCCTGAGGTAGGAATAAGCTGGCTTGTTTCAGAAACAGCAAAAAAGCCACTCTGAACAGAGTTTAGGGCTGGGGATGGGGGAGGAAGTGCTACAGAAGGAGGTTGTCAGGGGCCGTTTCTTGTAGGGCTTTTTGTAGACACTGGTGCGGAGTCTGAATTTCCTTCCCAGTGTGATGGGGCATTACTAGAGGGGTTTAAGTAGCCATGCATGTGATCTGATTAACATTTTAAAGCTTGCTCTTGGAGCAGTGAGGCCAGGGAGAGGGGGCAGGAGTAGAGGCAGAAGGATGTGTTTGGAGACTATTGCACCTGTCCTGGTGAGAGTTACGGTGCAACCGTGGCTTGGACTCTAAGGTTAAATTTCAGTGTACCGTCACAATCCTTATAGTGACTGCATTAGAGAGAGGAAGAAACAGAGGTTCAAAGAGTACCAGTGACTTGTCCCATTGCCAGTAAGCAGCAGAGCTAAATATTGCAACCAGAGCCCCGGCTGTGGTGTTTTGGGAGGCCTCCTGCCTCTCTTGTTCGACCTGATGCTGGGCCATGAGCTGAGGGCATTCTTGTGAACCCCTGTATTAGTTCGCTAGGGCTGCCATAATAAATACCACTGGCTGGGTGGCAGTTAGTTTGCAAACTGGCACCTGTACATGGAGGGCAAGGAAAGAGGCAGGCCATGCCAGCTTGGTAGGTGGCAGGTTTAATTAGCAAGGGAAATTACTAGGCTTGTCTTGGCAAGATGAGTAGACCTCAGCACTTGCTCACCAGAATCTTAAAGTTTTAGAGAGACCTTAACTGGGTTTAGTCGTGTACACTGTCCAGATGGTCTCAACAACGCCTAACTCCATCCGGGCTCCGTTCTTGCAAACGGCTCCCACTGTGTGAACGGTGGGCAGAACCTGCATTCCAAGGACAGGGGAGGGGTAAGGAGACCCTGATTGCTCAGGTCTAGTTCACAGGTCCTCCAGCAGTCACGTCCTCTTTATCACCTCCTGCGACAGTGGCTTAAACAACAGAATTTTATTTTCTCACAGTTCTGGAGGCTGGAAGTCTGAGAGCAGGGTGTCGGCAGGGTTGGTTCCTTCCAGAGCCTCTCCCCTCGGCTGGCAGATGGCTGCCTTCTCCCTGTGTCTTCTCATGGTCTTCCCCCTGTATGTGTCTTTGTTCATATCTCCTCCTCTGCTGAGGACACTTGTCATATTGAATTAATGACTTTGTTTTAACCTAATTCTTTAAAGATCTTGTCTCCACATATAGTCATGTTCTGAGGTACCAGGAGTTAGGATTTCAACATATATGAATCTGGGGACACAGTTCAGCCCCTAACAGCCCCTTTCTTCATAGAGCCAGCTTGGTTGACAACACGGAGCTTACCTGTGGTTCCCCTGTCTTTTGAGCACTCTGGGCTCACACTTGGTTTTCTCCAGGACGATGACCAGCCAGGGCTAAGAGATACTTGTGGGTACCCGTGTGCAAGAGTCCAGCCACAGTGCCACAAGTGTGGGAGGGCAGGTGGGTTCCAGAAGGAGAGCAGGTGCACTTTGTGGGAGGCCGTGGGTGGGAGGAGTGAACTACATCTCTCACAGCACCCGACTTTAAAAATGTGTCACCTGCCAGCACACACATCTGTTTGCCAGATCAGGTGGTTAGAGAACAAAGTTATTGTAAGGCATTACCAGTATTTATTGAGCACTTAGTAACTGCCAGGCACTGCCCCCAGCATCTTGCATGCTTTATTTTGACATCACAGAAATTCTGTGAGCTAGATGTTATTATTACCATCCCCATTTCAGAGATGAGGAAACTGTGGCTTGGAAAGCTTTAGCTCCTCTGGCAGGCAGTGGTGGAGCTGGGATTTGCACATGTACTCTTTTCCGATTCAAAGTCCGCTTCTCAAAGTGCTATGGAATGCTTCCTTTAAGAACCTGTCCCAGAAGAGAATGGATGTGTCAAGTTCTGAATGAGACTTGATTTCTTTAGTGTTACAGAAAATAGATTTCCTCTGTGTCTGGTGTTAAACTTGTATGTGAGGAGTTTTTATTGTCAGCATCAGTGCTTCTCAAAGTGGGGTCCCTGGACCAGCAGCACCAGCAGCACCTGGGAATTTGTTAGAAATGCAGAGTCTGTCAGGCCCTGACCCGATCCGCTGAATCAGAAACTGAGGCTGGAATTGATCCATCACCCTGTGGTTCACCAAACCCTCCAGGTGATGCTCACGTTTGATAATTTTGAGACCCACAGGAGCCCCAGCGTACTGCAGGCGTTCGCATTGGAAACCAGGCTTCAGTGGCGTGAGGCCAGAGCAGCATCAGTTAGGCAGTAGTTACTAGTGGGTGGGCTGTGTCCCTTCCTGTGGCAAAGGCTCTCACGAACTCCAGAAATGAAGAGAGATGGGTACTTATCAGACATCTCCTCTATGGCAGGCAGAGTGCAGGGCCCTACAGTTGTAAGGAGTTGAAATCATCGATCTCAGGTAGCAGATGAGAAAACTGAGGCACAGATGGGTGACATTGCATTTCTTACGGCTGGTAGGTGGTGGAGCTGGGATGACAGCCCAGGACTGTGTGAGCCCCACATCTCTTTTTATCTCATTCTGTATCACCTCCTGGAGCTTGGGCAGGGAGACGGAGCCACGCATGGAACAGGGACCAGACTCCTAAGCGGCAGCTGTGAGGCGATGCTGTGTGGTGCTGAGGGCAGGAGGAGGCATTGGTTGGCCGGGCAGCGTTGATGGATGAGGTCGGCAGCATTTGATGAGCCATTCCCCAGCAGAGTTTTAAAATTTTTTTGTTTTTCAATTACAGTTGACATACTATATTCTATTAGTTTCAGGTTTACAGCTTAGTGATTAGACATTTATATAACTTACAGAGTGATCACCCCATAAGTCAAGTACCCATCTGACACCGTACATAGTGATTACAGTGTTATTGACTATGTTCCCTATGCCCAGCACAGTTTTACAAACAACATGAATTATTTTTCTGATTATAAACACAACATATGCTCCTGGTAGGAACCTCTGCAAATATATTAAAAAAATACATGGCCATTAAGATGGTTATTATAAAAGCCCCCCAGAAAATAACAAGTGTGGGCAAAGATGTAGAGAAATTGCAACCTTTGAGCTTTGCTGGTGGGAATGTAAAATGGTGCAGCCGCTGTGGGAAACAGTATGGCAATTTTTTTGGTCAAAAAATTAAACAGAAGTATCGTGTGATCGCACAATGCCACTCTTAGGTATATACCTCAAAGAAATGAAAACAAGGGCTCCCACAGATATTTGTATGCTTACGTTCATAACACCACTACTCACAATAGCGAAAAGGTGGAAGCCACCCAAGTGTCTATTGACACCAGAGTGGATAAACAAAATGTGATATATACATACTCTGGAATATTACTCAGCTTTACAAAGGGAGTTCTGACACATGCTACGATGTGGATGGCCTTGAAGATGTTATACTAAGTGAAATAAGCCAGTTACAAAAGCACAAGTAGAATGATTCCACTTATATGGGATACCTAGGGTAGCCACGTTCACAGAGAGGAGGGAGAAAGGTGGCTCCTGGGGTGGGGTGGAGGAAGGTGGACTTACTGTTTAATGTGTACAGTGTGTCGGTTTGGGGAGATGAAAAGTTCTTGAGATGGACAGAGGTGATGGGCGCTCTACAACGTGCGTGAACTGCACACTTAAAAATAGTTAAAATGGTAAATTTTATGTTATGTATATTTTACCACAATTTTTAAAAAGAATAAAAATGAAAGTAGCTGTTACATCCCAGAGATGATCGCTGTTGATATTTGGATATATTCACGGCAATCTTATTTTAATGCTTTTAGATACATATACAGATTTTTGACCAGTTCATCAACAGTTCTTTGAAATAAGCTTTTTAACGATGCATGTTAGTTTCTCAAGTAGCTGCACTGTAATTAAGTGCTAGGTGGTTAATCTGTTGAACCGTCTCCCTGGTGTTGGCCCTGTAAGTATTTTTGGCTTCTCACTGTTTTGGGCTGCGCTGTAGTTAAGGCCTGTGGAGATTCTCTGTCCACATTGCCACGCTGCTTCCCAGAAAGGTCGTGAAGCTTTCCCTCCGCCCGCACCAGAGGTGTGTGAGTGTCCTTTCCCGATAGCTTCCCCCGTTCCCCACAGGGAGCCCGAGGATGGGTGCGGAGAGACCAGGAGAAGGGCAGTGGGTCCCTTCGGACCTCAGAGCTGGCGCTTTCCTGGGCACCCTCCTGGGCGCGCTCCTGGGCGGTGGGTGGGCACCTGCCTAGCCGGCCAGGACGGCGCTGGTTAGGCCAGGACGGCGCTGGTTAGGCCAGGACGGCGCTGGTTAGGCCAGGACGGCGCTGGTTAGGCCAGGATGGCGCTGGTTAGCCGGCTCAGTGGCCAGGGGCTTGGAGCCGTTTGCAGAAAGAAGAGCCGGCTCAGGCATAATTTCTTGATATTGGCGCTGTGGTTTTACTAGAGATTTTAATCGGGGCTGCTTGCCAGTCCAGCTCTGGGCTGCGTCAGGGCCGGCAGTCTGCGGAACTGGTCAAGAGGGGTTCACTGAGCCTTCCGATTGGCCCTTAGGTCTCATTTCGGGGTACAGGAAACATTCGAAAGCTGTCCTCCTGTTGCTCTTGTCCAACACACCCTGGTATGCCATTTGAAGGAGTGAGAAAACAGTGCCTGCTTTCTTCCTCACGGGCACTCTTTTCTTCAACAGGGAACCAACTAAGTTGTGAGAATATGTATCTTCCCTTGGCGTTTCATATAACCATTTACCTTTTGAATGAAAACAGTTAATTTAGAGGCTGCAAAGCATTTTCTGTTCTTTAGCTTTTGAAATTGTTTTGTGGATTGTAGAAACAAATGTTTGCCTGCCCCAGCCCAAGCTGGGAAATAGTGCGCTGCTGTTCATTCTGAGCTGACAGCATCAACACGGGTCTGGAATGAATGGCCTGCTCCTCTGGAATGAAGCCCTGTATGGGTGGGAGGGGCTAGGAGCTGGGGCTGGGAGGTGGCTGGGAGCTGAAGGCTTCAGAGGAAAAGCTCTATCTCTTTTTCTCTCTCTCTTTCTCTGTCTGACACACACACACACACACATTTGGTAGTTGGGAACATCAACTCTGACTATGTCCTTGGTTTCTCTCTGGGTACAGGAAGCCCTAACAAAGCCCTCTGAAAATTCCTTTTGATTTTAGATTCTTCTCTAAGGACATGTTTCCTGGCTCTAACCATGCACAGGGGAGTGGGGCTCCCTTGAACCACACCTCTTGGATGTGGAGATGATGTGAGGAGGCAGGATGAGTCATGGGCCTGATGATCAGGGTCTGTTCCAGGAAGCTCACTGTTGGTGGCTCCAGAACTTTCAGAAGAAAGTCTAATTAGCTGTCTAACTCCACAGGGGCCATGGGATTAAATTCACCAAAGAGGGATGGGGGAGTCACACCATATTTCCCTATGAGGAAATGGGAAAAAGAGTTTCTTTTTCCCAAACAGCATGGTTTTCAGGGACTAACTTTCCCATGCACCTTTTCTAGTCTGTTGCCAAATCCTAGCGGTTCTCCCTCAGTCATTTCTTGAGTGCATTTCTCCTGCCTCTGGTCTGTCTCAGGCTTTCATTGCTGCCTGCTTGGACTGGTGCAGTAGTCTACCAGCCAGCCTCATGACTCTGGTTTCAGATTAGTCATACATCTGACTACCTGATTAAACTTCTTAATGTTAGCTGATTATTTCACTTTCCTCATCAAATACTCTTCCATGGCTCCACATTAGCCAAAGAAAAACAAAAAGTAGAAACATCTTTTCTTGGTGTTCAGAGGTTTCCATAATCCTTCCCATTTTTCCTCCTCTTTATGTTCCTGGCCTCCAGCCCACATAACTACTCCTTGTCCTTGTATCTCTATTTCCTGCCTCATGTGGTAGTTTATTCTGTCCTTTCTGCTTCCTTGTCTGTGCATCTCTAAGTTCCACTAATTCTTCTTAGCTTGGGGCCAACACCAGCTCTTCCAGGATGCTTCTGTTTCTGGTGCTCAAGTTAGAAGTAATCTCTCCCTCCTCTAACCAGCACTCTCCTCCCCCATTCCCTTTTTTAAAGCACTGAAGTTTTGTACCTTCTGTTAGAGTTTTCTGAATCTTAGTCTTACCTCCTCGAGCTTTGTGAAGCTCTGACTTATCATTGCCAGGGTACAGTGCCTCGCACAGGGCAAGTACGAAATACTATTTGATGAATAAATGAGCAAGTGACTGAGGGTGTCCCTTGGTGATCACACTTTATTTTCCCTGTGCTCTATTTGCCCTGTTTTCTCAATTTCACTATTTACCCTGCCCTGGCTTGGACTGGTTTCTGCTGGTGACGACTTGCTGCCCAGGTACCATTTACCTAAGCACGCATGTGTATCTCCAGGCACTAGCAAGGGGCAGTGCATTGGGTGGAGAAGGCGATGGCCTCGAGAGCTGCTGACTCAGCTGCCAGCCGCTAACCTGGGGCTCCTCTGGGCTATGAATCAATGAGCGGACGGTGTGAATGAACAGATGGTCGTGGAATCTCAGGGGACCTGGTGTCCTGGGTCTGTACTTCCTAGTTTGAGAAGTATACAACCTAGGCCTCGCGGGGAAAGCTACAAGCCTCAGTATAAACATGGCACATTTTCCTGTTGAACCGGTTCTTAAAGGTTTGGGAATATATATCCTTTACTATTTGGTCACATTTATCATGGGGAGGAATGCAAATATGTATACATTGAACAGATAAAGTGCAACACTTTAAAGAAGCTTCCTGCCTGTGGAAGGATTCTTCCAGCTTCCAACCCGGCTCCCCGAGGTGTGTGTGGGGGTCCGTGTTCTAGCCTTCAGGACTGTGATTAAAAAGTTTGCAAGGATCTGGGCTAGTTCAGCCCTGCCCCCCACCCCCATCCCCATCCCCATCCCTGGTTGCTGGTGTCCCCATCGCCGCCTCCGCAGCCCACGGCCAGCCTTCTACGGGGTGTGGACTGTGACACAGTCACGGTCTGTGCAGTTATGAATGACTGTGGAGGAGAGGTTACACTTGGTTGAATCCCTCCTGATGTACAGACACCATATCCGGAAGGCGATGGGGGAAGGGACACTCGTGCTGTCCTTCCAGAGGAGCGACACGAGTGCTGGAAATATGATAAACTGTGAAATGTACACGTGGAATAAATCACACAGTGAAATGTAAGCACATGGGGATTGGTGTGAGAAACACACTCTTTTCAGGCAGGAAAATAACCAAAAAAGGAACAACTGGGAGTACTTCAGCTGATGATGCTACTCAAGTGTACCCCCCTGTGGAGAGACCCTCCAGTGCCACATCCCAGTGACCTGTGCCCCTGCCCCTCCCTGCACCCCCTCCCTCCTTTCAGTCCTGCTGACCATTGCCCACCTTTGTGACCTTGGGCAAGTCACATGCTCTCTCCCTCAGTGCCTGACTTGGTAAACGAGGAACTATCTGATGCAGAAGGTCATTGTAATGACAGCTCATGTACGTTGTGGCTTGATACCTTGTAACGATTGTGCAGGGACCCCTTCCTGCACTGAAGAGCCCCACGGCACCTCCAGCAGTTCACACATGGGAATGGACCCACCACTTGCTCCCTTGGCTTTCTGGAGAAACAGTTTAAAGAATGCCAGCTCCATGTGGGCAAAACTTGCCTGATTCACTGTCGTCTCCCCACCTGTTGGAACAGTGCCTGGTGCATAGGAGGTGCTGGACCGGTATTGGATGGCCGGGTGCAGGAAGCCACCCACTAACAAGAGGGTAGCCAGGTAGATGCAGATTCTCTGAGGATGTGCAGATTCTCTGAGAAAGTTACTTGCTAAAATGTTGTGAATTTAGTGACCTCCTCAATTTGAAATGAAGCCACCAGGCTTTTCTGTATCTTTCTTAGGGGCCTAGAACTAAACTTTGGGTCTCCTGCTGGATGGATGGGTGGGGGTTCCCATATATGGTTGTGTCTAGAATATAAGTGAACTGACCATTCTCTCCAAGCCACTGGAGAGATGAGAGTGCAATCTCTCTTTAGGGGATTGAACTAACTCTCTGAGCCTAGGAAGAAAGAAAAAAACCTTGACATGTATTAAAAGTCTTTGAGGGGATTGAGGAATCAGTCTTTGGGAAGGCTGCAGTGATTCTCCTCCAGGTAGATTGCTCTAGCTGGGCCGGTATTTACTCTTAGATATGAGGTCAACTATTTACAATAGTCCCTCTTTTCTGTGGTTTCACTTTCTGTGGTTTTAGTTACACGTGGTCAACTGTGGCCTGAAAATATTAAATGGAAAATTCCAGAAATAAACAACTCGTAAGTTTTTAACTGCTTGTTGTCCTGAGCAGGTGGTGAAATCTTGCTGCCCCCCGGCTGCCTGGTGCATGAATCCTCCCTTCGTCCAGCGTCCCTGTGCTCTATACGTTCCCGCCCCTTAGTCACAGTCGCTGCCACTGTTGCACTAGCCCAGTGCTTGTGTTCAGGTAACCACTATTTTAATGATGGTCCCAAAGTGCAAGAATAGTGATGTTGGCAATTTGGATATGCCCAAGAGAAGCCGTAAAGTGTTTCCTTTAAGAGAAAAGGAATGTAGGTATGTACAGGAGAAACAGTATATGTGCTGTTGTAAATGCAGTATATGAAGAGTTCAGCACTATCTGCGGCATCTGCGGGGGGTCTTATTACACGTCCCCGGCGGGTAAGGGGGGGCTGCTGTACTGGTACATTGTGGCCACTCTCAGTTACTCATTGATGTATTTTTCTTGTATGAATCGGGCCTCTTTCTCTAACAAACTCGACAGCCCCAGAGAAGATGAGTCTTTGGTGCCTTTGTGTACTCTCTATATTCATTACGAGAAAATAAAAAACATTGATCTCTAAGATGAAGAGGTGATGATTTCACCTGTGAACTATCCCTCATGCACTTCCCTGAGATTCTTGAGGAGGCTAAGTTAATTTTTGTTTGGAAGATGGATTTTGTGATTACATTTTTAAACCAAGATAGTCCATTACCGTCCCATCCTTCCCTGACTTAGAGGGCTTGGAGTTGATGTATCTGCAACATTTTAGCTAAAAAGGGTCTTACCTGTCTACACTTTGATAAAGTTGCCAAATGGTCTTGGACAAATCAAACCAAATTTAAAAGTATGTATTATGTACTAATGATATTTACTATTGTCATTGTCATTTTTATTATCTTGACTTCGGTTTAGTATCTTTTAGGGTGCTTTGAGCTTAACAGCCACCTAGGAGGAAGGTATTAGTGCCATTTTCCGGGTGGGAAGACTGAGGCTCAGAGTGTTTCAGTGGCTTGCCCAGTTACACAGGGTGGGTAAGTGGTGGAGGTGAAATCTGAACTTGGGGAGGTGAGAGTTCAGGCTTTGCCATCAAACAGACCTGGTTCTTTTTTGGTGTCCACAGGGTGTCAGAGATGTAGGGGCCGTGCTCTCCCCTTCCACGTCCGACACAGCCTGCAGTCTAAGGACAAGTTGGGTGGTATATGGTTAAACCTAAGCTCTGGTTCCTCTCGGCATCTTGGTGGAAAAGGGCAGAGCAAGATGAAGTTTGCAGAGAGGGCTTCCTAGAGGAGAGGGCTCTGTAGGGGTCTGAAATGTGGGCGATTTGGGCCAGGTAGGAGGAGTGGCAGGCATTTGGGATGGAGGAAGTAACCTGAGAAAGGAGTCAGGCGGCTGCTCGGGTTCTGGCCTTAGTCTCCCATCTTCCCAGGCACTTTTAGCTGTGAGTGAAGCAATGCAGAAGGCATATTTTCCATGTAAGAAAAGTGCTATAAAGAAGAGGCATTTCCTGTGTCAGAAGCACGATTATCAGTGGGAGTGTCAGGTAGAAAGTTCTCTTCTCGTGACTCTTCCTCTCTCCCCAGGTGCTGCAGCTGTTGTGTTTCATGGCAACCTGGTGCAGTGGGAAGGAGCTTCCTGGGAGTCCTCAGATGTGTGTTAGTAGATTTTCCTGCTGTGTGGCCTTGGGGCTGCCCCAGAGCATCTCTGTGCTGCATAGGTCTCACCTGCCAGATGAGGGCTGATTTCCTTGGGCACTTGTAGCTCTAAAGGCTTGAGCATATGATTTAATCATGACGACACACAGTTAGTTAGCAACAGTGAAATCCCTGCCACATCTCAGATTTGAATTACACATGTATGAGTAGAAAAATCATCTTCTGTCCCCTGGGACATTTTCATTTAGGACATACCTGACTCTGGTTGGCTCACAGACGCAGGGAATTTGCCCTGTGTGAGGCCTCTGCCTGCCCTGCTCCCTCCCTCTGTGGTAGTAGGGTGCCTGTTGGGCAGTGTCCTGGAACATGCCTGGGGCCCCGTGTGTGCTGTCTTTCTTGCCTCTGTAGAGACCAGGGGTCTCTTTTGCCTCTGCCCAGCTCTGCAGACTCTTCAGAGCGAGGAGGAGAGAGGCTGGGAGGCAGGAATGGAGGGCAGTGTGGGTGGGCAGGGGAAGGAGTCCTGAAATGACAAGCTCAGTGAGTCACTTGGCGTCGGCTCCAGCTGGAGAGAGTCAGGGAGGGGTGTATGGTGCTGCTTCATGCAGCAGGCGAGGAACCAACCATGAGATGGCATCGATTCATTGTCAGGGGGCGGCACATCCTCCCTAGGCACAGGCTCGGAGGAGTGGGCGCAGAGGAAGGTTCACTGAACTGGGAAGCAGGAGAGCAGGGGCCTGGAGCCAGGCTCTGCTGCGCATCCCTGAAGTGGATGGAGTTAAGCTGTCAGCAGGTGCTCACACTGCAGGGGCCACGAGTGCTTTACAGACGCGATCTCATGCCATCCTCACAGCCAGACCAGGAGCGGGGCACTGTTACTCTTCTCAGTTTGTGAATGATGAATCTGAGGTACAGAGAGGTTAAGCATCTTGTCTGAAGTCACCTAGCAATGACTAAATGGGGCTGGATTGCTCTTGGCCTTGGGAGCCTATGGGCTTGATCACTGCATCAGTGATTCTCAGCCTTGAACCTGCATCAGAACAACCTGGAGGGATGGGCCCCACCCAACCCCATACTTTGTAATTCTGATTGGGCCTGGGATGGGCCCAAGAACGTGAATTTCTAATAAGTTTGCAGGTGATGCTGATGCTGTGGGCCAGGGACCACACTTTGAGAACCACCGTTCTATGTTCTACTCACCTTCCCCATTGCAGTCTCCTCACCTGTGAAATGAGAGGGTTGGAACCTCCTACCACAAATGCCATCCTTCTGATCACTCATAATTATGTTTCATCTTGGCCAATTTAATTGATGAAAGAGCAGTAGCAGTTTGACAAACTCTCCTGCTGCTGTGTTTCTGTCACTTGTCTCCTTTTATTTATGACAATTTGCTGTTACATGTTTCTGTGTGTTCTTCCTCAGTGCAAAAAGTCCTTGATGTTCAGACACTCGCTTCATCAACATAAAGCCCCCTGCATTACCTATTTTCATGTTTTTTGTCTTGATATTTTTTTATCTGCATGTCAGTGCCCCCCTCCTTGCATCATTGCTTTTACTGAGTTTTGCTGACATATTTTTGTCTATTATTTCACTTTTAACCTTAATTTGCCACTTTGTTTAAGGTATATTTCTTATAAAAAGTACGTAATTACATATACTTATTCACTGTATATTATACATATATTTGATATATATGTGTATGTATATATATTTTTAAAATTTTTATTCTGAAAGTGAATATATTTTGGCTTTTCTGACTTCTCCTTTTAAGGTCTTTTTTGCTCTTCCCTTTGTCTTGCTGTAATGAACCATTTACAATTTTATTTTATATTTTTCTTCTAGCAGATTGGAATCTTCGCTTTACCTTTGCTATTTCTCAGACATTTAAAATTTTCTTCAGCCATGTTTTGCTAATGGTTAATGTGCAGGATGCAACAGCATCTTTTGACTCCCTACCCCGGTTAAGGTAGTAACAGTTTTTCCTTCCCCTGCCGCTATAATGTTACATTCATGCTTTTATAGTACAGTTGGATATTTTAAATCTCCATTGTATTATTATTACATTTTACTTCTTCACACTTTTATCTTTAAATGAGTTTTGTTTTAGTTTTCTTTTTGATTTGTGATCTATCGCAGAACTATATTTTAGACCTAATGGACCTTCGTGTTCATTCCCAGGTCTTTATCACCGCGGGCGCCCGTTATTGACATCCTTATTTTGATTACTATCTTTGCCATAAATCTGAAAAGCTTCACACCTATATAACCTTCCTGGAAAATTCGTTCTGATTTATTGCACTTCGTTTCCTCCAGCATGGACCACAACTTGACCCTGTTGTTGGGTTTGGCAGGGGAGAAGTCAGATACTGGCCTGAGGTTTCTTCCTCTCGTAGGTAATCTGCCAGCTTCTGTGTGGATGCTGATACCTCTTCCTTGTGACATAAATACGTAAACTATATCTAGTAATCAGTGAGCCTTTTGACCCTCAGACCTAGGTCTGTCTTTAGTGTTGGAAAGTTTTCTTGTATTTGCATAATTTTCCAATTCAGTTCATTCTGAATTGGCTGCCAGTCCTCCGTCTCTGTCATCTCTTTGTATAACCTGCCTCCTTAGACCTCGCTGTATTTCTGCTTATATCTTCCTTCCTCTTCATTTTGGGAGTGCTTTTAAAATTTGTCCTTCAAAGCACATCTTTTTTCAGGGATAAGTCCTCTTGACTTTTATTGCAGACACGGAATAGATGGTTTCTCCGTGCTTCAGTTATCATAAGAGTTATTGTTCTCTGAGCACTTAATATGCTGTGGGCATTGTACTAGGCAATCGGCTTGCATTACCTCACATAATCTTTAGAACAAGTCTGAGGGGCACGTGCTGGGAGGGTCCTCACTCTGTGGACTGGGGAAGCAGGTGCTTAGAGAGATTGAGCCCTGCTCAGCCTCGCCCAGGTGGTGCGTGCTGGGGCCAGGAGTCAGCCTGTGCTCTTGGCCGTGCTGGCATAATGCTCTTCTAACCAGTAACACTTTTTCAGATTTCTTCTTTATTTTGAGTTCTATGTTGTTTGCTTTTTGTGTCTAAGAATGCTTTGACAGATCTGGTGGGAGGGTTTTGTGTTTTTATTCGTGAGTGCAGACAGCGTTGGTCTGTAAATAGGAAGGTTCGAGTCCCCTGGGGCCCTTTTTTTGTGTACCTCCCTGCTGCTAGAACGCTCCTCCCGGCTCTTACGCCAGAGCACTGGTTGATGGAGTGGAGACTTACATGATCCAGCAAACTGTAAGGCGGGGCCGGTGACCTCGAGCCACAAGTAGTTCCAGAAGGGAAACTTAATCCCCGTGATATTTCTTCTCTGCATTTGGTGAACCCATTAGACCACAAGCCAACTGTTTGCATCTGGCTTGCTGTATGACCTGACCACCATGCCAGGTACAAACTGTGCTCTAACTTGTCCTACTGGAGCTGCCACCTGCCACGTCAGGGACAAGCTCCTGCCCCCAGCTAGTTTTCTTCTTGGCGCACCTGCCATGTGATTGCTGGGCTTCCCGGGGCTGCTCATGACACACACGGCTGTGGATCCTCAGTGTCAGGAGGGAGCCTGGTGGGTGCAGCGTCCCTGCCCCATGCTTGGCTCTCTGTCCCGTTCAGCCCTCCCCATCCTGGCAGCTCTGATGTGCGGTTCCTCAACGGCCTGTTCTCCTTGTTGCATAACCATGCTGCCACTTCTCACGGAGCAAGGCTGCCCATGGGGCCTCACGGCCTTCTCTCTTCATCAGTTTTTAAAAAAGAGATTCTTTTGGGTTCCTGCCACAGGGATGGCACCCATTCCTAGTTTTTGGAGCTGCTGCACGTTTTCCAGGCTTGCTGTGCTTGTCTGGTTATGTCGGTGGGAATCTGGGCAGGAAGGCGTTGCAGTCCTGTGCTCATGTTGCCATGGTGAGTCATAAATGGACAGTTCCCTCCAAAGCCTTTCTCCCCTCACTGCCCATGCTCATGAATATGGGGATGGGGGACAAGTGCCTACTTCCTCCTGACATCTCTATCATCCCCTAGTTGCATCTCCCTCTTTCTCTCCCTCTCCCCTCCTCAGGTCTCAGCAGGAGGAGACTGGGGCCCTTGGATTTGACGTTGAGTTGGATGAGGCCATTGCAGCCTCAGATTCCGTGACTCTGCAGCCTTGGTCCTGGGAGTCTAGGTCAGGGTCAACTCCCTTTTAGGAGATCAAGAGACTTTAGAACAAAGAGTGGTGCTTCTGACAGCTCTCCGGCATGGTCTCGTGCTGGGAACTTGAGTTTTAGCAACCTGGCTGAGGTTTTCTGGACCTCAGGCAGAGGGGAATGCAGTGCCATTGATTCACTGTGGCATTGATTCATCGTAGGGAGGTGAGAGGAGCAGTGGCAGGAATATACTAGTGTGTCTCTCTCATCCTCAAGGGTCATGAGCTTGGTGTATCGCTTCTATCCACCTGTGTCCGGCACAGTCACATCTTTGAAGTTTACTTGATGGACAGTCATTTCCACCTGACACTCCAGAGCCATCAAATGTGATATGCAAATGGCCTTCACTCCCAGGCTAAGAAAGGATGCTCTTTCCCCATTGGACTCCGATTATTTAGAAATGATAGTTGATAATAAAGCACAAACTGCTTCAGAAAATTCATTAAATGAGGTTGCAGGGTTTTTCCAATTGAGAGCGTAGAAACCAACAGGAGGACACATGCAGATCAATAGTTAACTCCCAGGGGAGTGTGAGGTTTGCTCTCTGAGATGCTGCTTGCTGCCCTGCATGGACCTTTGCATAGACCTTTTGTTCGCCTGTCAGCAGAGTAGATGGTAATGACCTAGTGAGGAGAAAGGCTCCAGGCAGAGCAGGGCCGGGGTGGAGGCTGGTGAGGAGGAGAGCAGGACACTTGAGGGGAAGACAGTGAGTTGAACTTTGTAGACGTGGACTTTGAGGTGCCCAGAGGACACCAGGTATGACAGCCAATAGACAGCAGGAGTGGAGGAAGCAGAGGGTGGCTTCGGGCTCCTGTTTACCTTTGTGGTTTGTGAAAATCCCTTGATGTTTCTGAACTTCAGTTGCCTTACCTGTGAAATAGGAGTGTTCCTAGCACCTCCCAGTGCTGTTGTGTAATCAGGTTGTCAGTACACACGGTGTTGCTTTGGGTGTCCACTGGCCTGTCAGAGAGCTCAGATCTCTTCTCTGAAGGGTGCTTTTTCTGGAATATTCTCTAGAACAGCCACGAAGTTCTCTTTTATTGGAAGTCCTATCCCCTGGTGAGGAGGGTTGAAGGGGTTTTGTTGGCAGCAAGGTGGCAGGGAAGAGTCTGGGGTCCAGGATAGTGCTGAGGGCTGGCCAGGACGTGTGGTCAGGAGGGTACAGCTGCACTGAAAATGATTCAGGGCCCTGGGCCAGGGAAGAAGAGGTGGGAAAGAGTCCTTGGGCAGCTTTTCTTGCAGACTGAGTGCCGTTCAAAACCGTCAGCACCCAAATGAGCCCACCGCCTCCTCCTGTGGCTGGGCTCCTAGGCCTCTGAGGAGGGCTCTGCTTCTTTATCAGACTGGTGCTCGCTGAAGGTCTCGGCAGCTGGTCTCGCTGGCCTGTGCCAGCGGGCTCCCGGGCAGGAAGGTTTCCCGAGACCCGCAGCTTTCTGGGAGAAACCACGGGGAGCGAGGCAGAGGCGGCCAGGAGCCCCTGCTCTCTCTCTGTCTTCGGTCTGAGGGTCTCTTCCCTTCCTCTGCATTGCGTGGGGCCCCTTTCCTCGTTTGTTCACCCCTTGGGCTGGGGCCAGAGCACAGCCACCTGGGTCTGCCTGCACTGGCCTCCAAGGCAGCAGCCTTGACTTGGGCTCCTGGTGCTTCCTTGCTGTTTAAGCCACCCAGGTTGTGGGATTTTGTTACAGCAGTTGAATACACTAACCTTTGCAGATTCCATTTTTCCTACTGCTTCCACCGATGTCAAATGATCGCATGTATGACCCCCTGACCCTGAGGAGTTCACTAAACGATATGCCTTCCTCATCTGGGTGGCAGAAGCTGCTCTCTGGGCTGCAGAGAATCCAGGGAGCTCCTATGGGCAGAGGCTGCCAGTTCACGGCCATCCTCCGGGACCTTTCCTCCCGGTGTCCCTCCCTGACCAGCCCAAGCCTGCTGAAACCCCTGCAGGGTCTGGTGGCAGGCGGAGCTGCTGCTGTAGGAAGTGTGTGTGGTGACCTGATCAGGCAGCTGGGCCAGCCTCCTGCTGCCGGGCGCTCCCGAGGAATTCCCTCAGCACCTAGCCTGCCCGACCCTAAGCTCAGGAGGGGCTGGATAATGAAGACTGGGACCTTGTTGTTGGGGAGCTCACGGCCTGGTTGGTGAGATTTCGAGGCTGAACAGAGGCTGCCTTTAAAAGTCAAGTGCCACATGGGAGTTTCTTTGGAATTCAAAGCCTTCCACCCCATTCTCCTGAGTGGTACTATCAGTTGTCTATTTAATCCACCAGCCCTCTGTTGTGTTTATCATCTTTTCAGTGTTTGGTTTCATCCCCTTTATATACTGACAAGCTCCCAGAGGACAAAGACCGCTCTCTGTCTTGGTCACCCTTGCATGGGCCGGCCAACATTTGCAGAAGGCTTACCTCCTTCTGCGTCATTCACGGGGCCTGCAGGATGCTCTAAGTATCCTCATTGTGCAAGAGAGGAAGCCCAGATTCTGGGTAGAGTGATTGGCTCAGTGTTTTCCAAGCAGAACTAGACACAGGGGTTCCTGGGCACATAGTGGGTTCACAAGAAATGTGGTACCTTGATTGGCACCATGTCAGCGTTCTCAGTTTGATGGGGCCCTCAGTGTCTCATAGGGGTCAGCCTTGTGTCCTTGGCTAAGACCATGAGCTCTTGGGGACTGGGATAACCTCTTCGCTGCCACACCAGGGCTCCCAGCCCCGCCTCAGGCACTGCTCCCCTCCTGTGTTGATTGACAGGCACTGCATTAAACACGTGGCCTCTGGCCGGCAACTCGAGGAGGGCGATGAGCTTTATAAATCTGCCTGGTGCCTGAAATGGAGCCACACACATCATTCACTCACACGCCCTTGCTCAGCCGGGCTTGCATTCTCTCTGTCATCCAAGTGTCCAGCTCACACTTGACGCCTTACAATTTGGACTTCTCCAGCACACGGTGGCATGTCCAGCCTGTCCCAAATTCTTGACCTTTAGGCTTTGGGTCCCCGTGGGCAGCTTGTTGCCATTTGAGCACCAGGGCCTGGCCCTCAAGGAGGCTTCATCGAGTGTTCTGCCGCCTTCCCCCTGCTTTCGAAGCACTGTGCCAGCCTGGGCGCAGGTGGAGATAAGCCAGGGGTGCCCTGAGAGGGGGTGGGACTCCCGACCTGCAGCCAGGGCCCTCTGTTTAGAAAGCCTTGCAAGAAACCTAGAGTTGTTACTGAGTTTGTTTAAAGGGCCTGACCCCATGCCAGGAACTGAGGGGAATGGCACATCACTGTTTTCAGAGAGAGGAGACAACCAGCAGAAGATTCTAGTTAAAACTCAGACTTGTGCTCAACTATTGGTTCAAATCCCCACCGATTGGCTTTGACCTTAAGTGAAAGGCTTAAGGCCTGAGGTCTCTTCTCTTAACTCAGTTTCTTTGTAAACTTTTACAAGAATTTGTGAGCATCAGCATAGCACACAGTACACTACAGTAGGCACCCAACGAATATTATGTTAAAACATCTGGCCTCTCACATCGACTGCAATGCTAAGAGCTAACACATAGACGGGACCCACTGTGCACCAGGCACCTTTAGAGGGTTTACTCCTTTCATACTCACGGGAACCCAGGGAAAGACTGAGGCACAGAGTGTTATAAGGAACTGTCTGAGATTCCAAGGTGCGGAGCTGGGGTTTGATGCCATCGGGCCTCCCAAGTCTGTAGGTATTTTTAACGGCCACACTGCAGGGCCTTGCTTAGACCAGCCTGTGAGACCCTGGACAGTTCCCCTATGCCTTAGTTCCCTCATCCTTAAACTTGGGATGAAGGTGCCAACCAGGATCCTTAGGAGAATTCCTCGAGCTTTACAAAGGGCTTGGCAGATGCCCTGGCTCATCGTAAGCACTCAGTAAGTGGTGGCAGTTCTTTCCACAGGTGTCCACAGTGGAAGCTACGGATGCAGAATGCCCACAAGGCGATACAGCAATAGTCAGTGTTTACAGAGCGAGCGCAGTGTAGGCTGGATTAGGAGAGGTGGCAGGGGGCTTTCCATGTGAGGAGTCATTGAGGTCAACGGAGAGGAGGGGGGAAGCAAAGAGCAAGGGGCCCAGGGGGCCAGGAGCAGGGTCTCTATGGGAACCCTGGGTTTGGAAAGTTAGGTTGGGGACCTTAGGTATGGATTGTGACCTGTGGGCTGTGAGAAGATACTGAGGGGTGTCCTGCTCATGGAGATCGTTTCAGAGTCTTGTGGCCCATTGGCAGCTTGGCTGTTACAGAATTCTCATTCATTCAAATCCTGGCGACCATCCCTGGGGAACTGAGAGGCTGTCTCAAAGGAGGGCACCGGATGCTCACCCAAGCCCTCCGTTTGCTATCCCAGGAGGCTGCCTCTAGACCCTGGACACATCCAAGGCTACGAGTTTATTGCCTTTCAGCTGCTGTTTGTGTCACAAATGCCTGTCCCACAAGGGGCATTAAAAATAACCCAGTGGCTAATAGCATTTCTCAAAATAACTGCTTGCAAAGTGCTTTGCTGGGGCGATTGGCTACTAAAATTAGACTCCCTGGTGAGTGTGCGCGTGCGTGAGTGTGTGTGCGCGTGCGAGTGTGTGTTTTATGCCCATTTCCCCCGGGTGAGGCCCACAGTTTGCTCCTTCCCGCTCTGTGGTTCCTTCTGTTACTGCTGGGTATCCCAGAGACGTGATTACCCGCTCACCCCACGATGCCCTCTTCCATCCTCTGTTCCCTGGCAAACTGGAGCTGCTGCTGCCCTACATTGTCTGGTTGTCCTGCCCCTAGAATTTTGAAGAATCTTGGGGGGCAGGGTGGCCTCATTGTAGCGGTGGCCTCATTCCTTGGTGTGCCAGGTAATAATATCACACCATGGGGGCATCTCACTCAGCACGCTGTCCAAGGAGGAAACTGGGCCATGGAACAGCGAGGCAGCCCCACTCAAGGTGCCCTAGTAACTGAGGGCACGGACACACTATGTGCCAGGCTCTTGTTCCAGGCTGGGATCTGGAATTCTTCAGTGGTCTCCTTGGGCCACCAGGCAACTCAAACCCAATCATTTCTCCATTTGCTGATAATACAGAAGGGAATATGGGTACCCTTAGAACAAGTTCCAGAACAAAGGGAATCATCCCTGGGGGGAATTTTGGATGCAGGACAAACAGAATCTGAGGGCCAGAGGCTGGTTTCCTTTTGGAAAATGACTTGCATTGAAAGAGGTGGGCGGCCTCGGTGTCCTAATATTTGAAATGGAGGAACATTTGGTAATTTATTTAGCAATCATTTATATATATATATATATATATATATATACACACACACACACACACACACACACACACACACACGCACACATATATATATATGAGCACTGGAGTTACAAAGTGCTTCAAGGTGAAAACAAGGTCAATAAACATTTACAAGCCAGTGTGCTGTATGTATGTGACCCCGATGAGGCCTGGGGTTCTTTGTGGTCCACAGAGAGAATGCAGCCTTGACACCCTGGCTGCAGTGCTGTGCCTGCTGGCCTTGGATGGTCCCTAGAGACCTTGAGTCCTGCACAGGAAAGCGTGTGAGTATTTTACCCTAAATGGAGGCCCAGGCAGAAGGGAATTTCTTGCTCCCTGTGGGAGCCGTATGTGATGGAATGTTTCTGTAGTGGAAAGAGCACAGGCTATGGAGTCCGGTGGACTCTGTGACCTTAGGCATATTGCTTAACCTCTCTGAACCTATTTTTTTCAGTTGCTAAATGTGAGTAAGCATAGCATTGACCTCCAAGGGCTATTGTGAGGATTAAATCTCATAATATATGCACAGTGCTCAGCGTGGTCCTGGTGTGTGGTAGGCACACCACACATTATAGATATTTGCAGTAGTAGTTGTATTAGTGTTAAACTAATAAAAACTGTGTTTGCCTGAGAAGCTTTCAGTCAGGGTGGTGGTAATTTCATTTTGGGGTATTATCAAGTCATTGCTTTCTTAAGACCATCAGAAAGCTGGAATCACTTACTGGAAACTGGTTAGGCCAATTTCTGACTGCTGGAGTTGGGGTAAGATGAGAGTGTATTTATAAAAGTTCCCATAATCAGATGCTGGTATATCACATCCTATGTTAGACTCATTATGGGAACTAGATATTTAAGAGGGATCTTTTCTACAAATCCCCATTTAAAGCCAAAAATTGTTACCCATTAATTCTTGATCAGGCATAATTTTTCCCCCACTCCATGGGACATTTGGCATAACTGGGGTGGCATGTTACTGGTATCTGGTGGGTAGAGGCCAGGGTGCTACAATGCCTAGGACAGCCCTTGAAGGACAGTCAGCTGGCTGTGCCTCAGCATGGTGGCCTTTCTTCATATTGACTGAGAATGACCTTTGAAGGTCTTCAAGGATAATTGCTTAGGGGATTTACCACATTGCCTGCCATCTTGTGGACACCCATCATCCATCGGAGGTCCTGTGGATACACCTGGCCTTTGCTGTGTAGGTGCTCAATAAATGCATGTTGGGCAAATACATGGAAGAGAACACAGTCACTGCATATGGCACAAGGTGTCTGTTGATAGAGGCTGAACTCACTGGTTCTCAAACTTGAGCAGCATCCGCATTACCTGGAGGCCTCATTAAAACAAGCATCAGCTCCATCCTCAGGACTCCTGGCTCTGCAGGGCTGGGGTAGGAACCAAGACTCTGCATTTCTAACAAGTTCCCAGGTGATGCTGCTGGTGAGGGCTTAAATTATTGCCCTTCTCAAATAATTTGCATTTTAATTTTACCTTTATTAAGTTTGTTTTAGTTCTGAGACATAGTAGGCAACAACAGCAAAACAACATATTGCCCAAGAAAAGATGTCAGTGTCAAAGAAGTGAATTCCTAATGGTGGAATTTCAGGCCCATGTGTCTGTGGGGCTTATCTATTTGGATTCTATTATATATGCCTACTTCTAGGACTGACCTGGATGGAGAACAGCTAAAGCAGGAGGGCACCCTCCCTAATTCTGCTGATGTTTCACCTGCAGGGATTCTTGAAACCTGCAGTGCTCTTAGAAAACTCATTTCCAAGAGCCTTAACACGTCTTGAGCTGGTGCTTAATTAGCCTGGGAATTTAGCCTGTGAAGCCCCAAGGGAACATGCCCTCGCAGCAGGGGGCAGAGGCCTGGGCACCTTTCTTTAGAGCCTGAGGAGGGAGGGAAGATTCTCCTTGGTGACTGCTCAGGGCTATCTGTGAGTTCTAACTTGAAATCAAAGGAAAAGTGCTCCTTTTCCTAAACAGGGTCAGAGAACCCTCGGGCTTTGCCCGGGGCCAGGGCTGGCTTCCCTGTGACTTTCTCTCCACACACCCTGCTCTTGTCTTCTCCACCTTCAGGAGTGGCAGAGAAGAGCAGAACTAAGCCTGCTATCCCCATAGTTAACAACAAAAGTATTCACAATGGCCCATATTCCTGGAGCACTCACTGTGTGCAGAGCACTGTTTGTAAAAAATACCTTAGATTCATAACAGAGCAAGAAGGCTCAAGAGGGATTAGGAATAGTTAGTATTGATGGAGCACATGCTCTCAGACAGTCCTCTGCACATATCACTGAATTCAGTCTTTAAAACGACCCTCAGAAGAGCGGGTATAATTGACCCCATTTTAAAGAAAAGAATATTGAGGCTGTGGGAATTTGAGTAACTGTCCCAAGATCTCTCCAAAAATAAAAGGGTAGCATCAGGTTTGGATTCAGTGAGACTCCAGAGCCTGGGATTTTCTCTGCTGTCCTGCTCCGGAGGGTGGTGGCAAGACGAGGAAGAAAGATGAAGGTGAGGAGAGGGAAGGGCCTGTTTTGATTTACATTCAGTCTGCCAACCCCTAGACCTTGGTTTCCTCCGTAGAGCCTATCCCGGCTACTGCAGCGTACATTAGCTCCTCCTTCCACCTTCTGTTCTGATCTGATATGGATATCTAATTTAGTTTGGATTATTATTACTTTTAACTCTACCTTGGTAGAACTGCAAAGCCCTTGAGAGCAGGGATTGGCCTCAGGCTCCCTCCTGCTCTCCTGGGACACCTTATGGCAGAGGTAGGGTGGAGATGACAAACACCCAGGCTCCCCCGGGGCTGATACCTGGTTAGCACCTGGGGTGACAAACCATTGCGGTTTCCATGGGATTGTCCTGGCGTTAGCACTGCAGGTCTGGCATTCTGGGAAGCCCTAGTCAAACCAGAAAACCAGAGTGTGGTTGGTCACCCTATACCTCATTTGATAGGCAAGGACACTGGTGTCTGGGGCGACCAGGGTGCCCCAAGCCTTATTCATGATTATTGGTGGAGGCCGATCCCTGGGCCGATCCACTACTCTCCCCCTAGTGCCTCTATAAGTGCGGCTGGTGGCCTCCTGCTCTCTGCCTTTAAGACACAGCTTTTATAGGCAGCTGCTGTCTTCTCTCTGGGCTCCTTGATGCTCTCGTCCCCTTTCAGAGAAAGGACCCTCAAAACGGAGAGGCTTTGGCTGAAAGCTCCTTCCAGGACACTCATGATGGCTGATAGTCAGCAAAACGGAATTCACTTTTCCCGAACCACAGAGCACAGCGATTCTTTGGGGGGTGGGGGGTTGGGGGGGCAACTGACAAGCTCTCACAGTTGACTTGGAAGTGGGGACTGATTCATGTTCAGAGGGAACATTGAACTCTAGCCTAGCAGTCTCCAAAGTAGGATGCCCCAAACTGCCCTTTGGACTATAGGAAGAAAATACTAAAACATCTATTTCTACTTACTTTTGTTACCCTTTAAAGTGACTCATTCTTTGTATATTTATATGGATGTAACATTAGGGCAGAGAGATGCTCATAGACACACGCTGGGGTGTGCACTGGTGGGGGCTGCCTGTCCGGAGGTGCTCTCCACGCTTCTGAAGAAGGCGAATATGAATGGTCATGAGGCCTTTTGGCTGGAGAATAGATGTTAGAATTCCTTCCAGCAGGTGGAGGTCCAGATGAGGAACAGAGTGAGTTTTTGTGTAAATAGTTTAGAACATCCCTCAGGTGATGTGTGACTGATGCAGCTGCTGCTTAAGTGTCGCTATGGATGATGTGTGCTCCATTTTTGGCGACAGATCTCAAGAGAGCAGTTCTGTGCACTGGGCAGGTTGATTCCTGCAGTCACACCTTGTCTGCACACCTTGTTTCATCACATCTCTAACAGGATGAGCGTGTTAGCTCATGGGTGACAGGAGGCAGCATTAGATAGAGCAGTGTTTCTCTGACCAGCAGATGAGCATCACCTGGGGACTTTTGGAAATGCACATTCTTAGGCCTTTCCCCAGACCCCAGGATCAGAGCCTGGGGGTGGGGCCCAGCACACCTGTCACTAGCCCTTCAGGTGATCCTGTTGCACAGGGAGAATTGAGAATCCCTGAGAAACACTGGCAGGAGCTCAGGTTTGCATCTTGGTTCTGCTCCTGTTGGTTCTGTAGCCTTGGGTAAGTTACTAATGGCCCAGGGTCCTAGTTTTCTCATCTGACTAATGAGGGTTGTAACACCTCTCTCCCAACTTTAGAATGAGGATTAAGATAGGAAATGATTGATGTAAGGTGCTTAGCACCGTGCGAGCACACAGGAGGTTCCATATCTAACATCAGTTATTATTTTTCTCATTAATTAAATTGATGTGGAATGTTAGCAGCATCCACAAGAAGGAGATCCAGAAACATCTGACTCCTAATTCCTTCATTCATTAGGTCTGTTACCTTGGGCAAATTGGTCTCCTTGTTTATAAAATGTGGATACCAACACTCGTCTAACAGGATCAGATAAGATAAGGTGCCCAACGTGCTTTGTAATTTGTAAAATAATCATTAAATATGAGAAATTTCTAGATAGTTGTTTATTGAGGTGGCTTATACTTTGTGTTCTTGGAAAATATTTCCCTCCTTCCAAATAATAAAAGAAAGTCAGAAATCTCACCCTGCCAGTCCCAGAGGGCTTTTCTGCCCCCAGGACCATTTCCTTTGCTCTTTATGCCATTTCTGTTGCCTCCCACCTGGATCCCAGCCCCCAGATCCTGTCCTCAACTTCCTTCCCCCAGTGTTCTGAGGTTGACCCTTTATTCAGATGTCACGTGCGAGTCATGAAGACTCTGCCTGGTTTCCTGGAGGAGGGCAGGTGGTGGCACTGTCCAGCATGTCCTTTTCGTCACGGTGCTAATGGCTTGTGTGGTTGTGCCAAGACATCAAATAAACTGCCTACTCCCCTTACATGTCTCAGTGCTGTTTTTGCAACGACTTGTCCCCATGCGGAGATAAGCTTTGCTCATAATTTCACCAGATTCTTAAATTAGGAGAATGGCAACCGGCTTTCCCTTCCCCACACACTCCCGCTTTTTCCGAGGCAGTGTCCAGTGACACCGCATCTATCACCGGGGAGGCCTGGAGCTGGCTGCACGGGTTGCTGGAAGGTTCCTCTCCTCCCTGGAGAGTACGGCGGGCCTGTGAGGGTGTCTGCAGAGCAGAGATAGGGCCGGAGATCCCGGGGGAGAGAACCCTCCAGCCTGGTATTCGTGGCAGGAGGCCATCGCTCTTCTCTCTGGGAGCGGCAGTCACTCTCCTCCTTGTTGCCTGCCTCAGTGAGCCACACGTTGATGGAGTGAGCACCGTGTCACAGCCACGACTCCTCATTAGGCTGATGATGAATGGCGACAGCGGGAAAAATGAGTTGAGCTCTGCTGTGGCATTTCTCTACTTTTCCAGCAAACTGCCAGGGTGTCCTTCCCCTGTAAGGGTGGAAGGGAGCGGCGGCGAGGCAAGGAGAGGGTTGGAGCGGAGAGATTTCTGATATGCTGTTAGTGGTGCAGTCAATGAAAAAGAAATTAAAACAGAAATCTCCGCTGGCTGCTGGAATGCCAGTTTCTCCTCCTGGCCCTTCCGTACCCTTGAAGAAATTAGTTGGATGGGTGTTGACCGGGTGTCAGCTGAATGCTTAGATGCCGGGTCTTTCTGTGGTGGGCAGAGAGGAAGAGAGGAGTGGGGAAGGGGAGGGGAGAGAAGGGGTGAGAGGCACTGGGCGGAGGGGCGTGAGAGTGAGTGGGGGGCAGTTCAGGGATTGAAAGCATGCTGCGTGAGATTGAGCATTTTGGGGTGGATGAGACTAAATCTGCCGGAATTTCATCTTGAAGATAATCAGAGGACTGGGAGAGAGACCTTCTGGCCCTGGAGGGAACAGTTTGGGCTGTGAAGCGCTCTGGCCTCCAGATTCTTCTCTCTCTGTAGGCTCGGGAGCTCATGGGGCTGAACGACTGTAGGGAGGGCCTCTGACTGCGGGAGTTGCTGGAAGGGGTGGTAAACGCTCGAGGACGGTCCGGGGTACTGTTAGTTGGCAGGAAGATGGACAGGACGACTTCGCCCTTGTGCCATGTCGTACCTTTGTCCGGAAGCTTTATCTGATGTGTGGTCAGGTGACCTGGGAAAGAGACAGAAGGAGGAGTCTGTCTTTCTCCTCTAGGACTGGACATGTTGGGTCATCCAGGTTCCTCCCTGACCTTGTGAGGTCCTCAGCCTGCCTTCCCCACAGCCTTTCTTTTTGATAGATTCTCTTTAAGGTTTTAGACAGCAGCAGCTGTGGCCCTTTGGCCCAGGGATCCAGAACAGGTATCTCATTGTGCCCAGGGCACACGCTCGGGCACTGGCAGCGCCCCTTTGTCCTTTGCTTCTGCCGCCTCTGCCAGCTGCTGCTCTGTCCCAGGGACAGTGGTGGCCTCCCTGGGAGCGGTTCCCGGCACACACTGAGCCATAAAAAATTAAACTGCAGGGTTATCAAATATTTAGTCTGATGAATGGACGCTTGCAGGTTCTTATGAATTCTTTGCTTTGATTAAATAAAATTGAAGGATGGGAACTGTCCTCTGAGCACTTTAGCAGAAGGCGAGTGAGAGCAGTTACTTTCTGCCTGGGACCTGATCCCCAGAACAGCTCGAGTCCTGCAGAACCCAGGGCTCCATGTGTCATCCCTGACTCTCTGTGCCTCACAGTGTTGGACTTTGGCCAGGCTGTGGTCAACAGAGCAGTTGTAGGACCAGAAGCCCCTTTCCAGTTCATGGAGCATTACCCCAACAGATCCCAGCCCTTGGGTGGTCTCTGATCTTCATTTTCCTTACCTGTAGAAGGGGAATAATATCTTATTATACAATTATTGTGTGAGATATGTATCAGATGCCTAAGAAATTGTTGCTTTTGTTATTTATTTCTGTAATATCATGATTGCATTGAGTATCTCCTTGGATTTGGAAAGGCGCGATTTGGAGGACATTTCAATATAAGTTGCTGCCCGAAGTTCCTTAGAGTTATCAGCTGACCAGGCCATTAACAAGCCCACTTGTTCATTTACTCATTAAGTCAAGGCTGCTGGGCTCATTCCTCAGCTAGATGCAGAAAGTATAAGTGACTGGACCCCTGCCCCCAAGGAAAATATGCTTTCATTGGGAAAATAACATGTATTCACTATGTATGTATGTATGTATGTATGTTTGTGCCTTAATGTGTTCATCATACAGAGAAAGAAGAGGTTCATAAACTTGGGGTTGCTGTGCTTGGGTTATCAGGGAGGGCATTGCTGGAAGTGAAACCCATGCAGGGCAGAGTGCTGGCCAGCACTTTGGAGAAGCCTGCAACAGTCTCTGTGGTTTCCAAAGAATTCAGAGAGGGAGCTGTAGCCCACTGTCTGCAAATGTGGAGCATCTTGGGGAAGGTTTAGGCTAAGGGATACAATGGTAAGTTAAAGCCTCCCCCCAGGCCTACATTTGCCGAATGTCCTGCCGTTGGAGAGGGGGCACTGCTTCCATGTTTGCCCGGCTTTAATAGTACAGTGAAGTAAACGTGCCCGTCTGAGTGCCCCTGGCTCGGCTGGACGAAGATCTCTGCTGCAATTTAGGAGGGGCCCTCGTGGGTCGAACCGAATCAGACCAGAGTTTTATGACTGAGATTTGACAGTTGGAGCCCTGGGTCACTGTGCCAGACCCAACTGCAGGTCAGAAACTGGAATTGGATCGTTGTGGCCAGATGGGAGGTGGGCAGGGCCAGCCCTTCCCCGTCACTGGCCTGTAGCCAACCCAGGTCTAGTGAGAAGTGAGGAACACATCCTGATGTCTGAGTGCCCTGCGGTTTATTGGCGGGTGGCTCAGCCCTGCCGGGAACTAATGCCAACATCATACTTGACATACATTGGCATCCTGGTTGGTGAGGTCAGTGGGTCCTGAAGGAGTACATCCGGATCTGTCTTGGTTAGAGGCCAAGGTGCCCCATGGGCCCATTCTCCTCTTTGACCTGTTCAACCAGTCCATCAATGGGCAAGTGTTTCCCGACACCCAAAGTGTCCAGTATTGAAAAAATCTCTAGGCTTAGCTATGTAGGGGGTACTAGGAGTTATAAGGCAGGGGCCCCCTCCTCTGCCCAATCAGCTCTCCGTTCAGTTGAGGGAAGAGAAGGAGATACACATGAAAGGTTAAACAACTTCTTTAACCTCAAAGCAAGACACAGGGCCATACTTCAGCTGTGCCAAGGCAGCCGGTGCTCAGTGCTGCAAATGCCTAGAGCGGGACTGGCCAGCTGGGCACAGGGAGTGTCTGCCTCCTTGGCCAGCACCTGTGACTCTGTTTCATCAACTTCTTTACATGGGAAGAGGCACATTCTGTCTCTTTCCAAATCCCAACAAGAAGAATCTCTGTGGGCATTTGTTTCCATTTCTTAATCCTGTCCCACAGCGTATGAAAGCCCTACAGGCACACTGTAAAGTACCTACAAAGAACAGTAGTGTGGAAAGAAGCAGCAGTAAAATCACCTGTCATCACATCAGAAATATCTACTGTTCGCGTTTTGCTTTATCTTCTCCCAACAATATTACCATGCTTTTTTCTTTATGATGCCAAGATCATAGAGTATGTGCAATTTAGTGTTCTGCTCTTTTCCTTATCGTTTTATTACCAGCATTTCCACGTGTTATTGAAACTCTATAAACATATTTTAAAATGATAAATCATATTTTATCCCATGATATGGATACCCACCGCTTTTCCTTACATTTCCCACTTAGGTATTCCTTTTTTTGCTGTTATAAATAGAATTGCACTGAACATCTTTCTGCAGAATTAGATATATTACTTCACTTGTTCATTTATTTTTAAAACTTGGATTATCTGCAGTGTTCGAGACAATGTGCTTTTAGTCCTGAGAGGGAGAGGGCTTTTAGACACAGAGTTGGGTGTTGAGAACATTGTGGGAAGACGTAGGAGGAAACCACCTGAAACAGCAAAAAGGCACATGTATGAAATACTGAAGAACATGCACTTTTGTGCTATTACCTCTAATCGTTGTCCTTGGCTTATACTAGGACCGTGGGCAGGTTAATTTTTTAGGGCTCCAGTTTCCACATCTGTAGCCACTGGATGGGTTCTAAGCTGCCTCCTACCTCAGCAGTCTGTGGTTCTAACTGCAAATGTAAGATCACCCAAGGGCCCCTCTTCCCTGATGACTCACTGAGGCTCTTTGTGTTTGGAGTGTTCTGGTACCGCTGCTGGGCCTGGACCAGCCTGCTCTCTTCCCTTCTCGGTCATGATCACAGTGCTCGTTCGCTCAGCTCCCCTTTTCCTAAGTAGCTCGGGCTCTGACTGCAGCCCAGTTCTGTTTGAAATCAGCAAATACACACAGAGTTTTATAAAATGTGAGCAGAGCAACCAAGGAAGTAAGACTTCACCAAATGCTGACATGCCAAGGGAGAGATCCCTTTTAAAACTTGAGCAGGGTGAATCTTGGACAAATGGGAGAAATTCTCACTACATTGAGCCCATGACAAACTCAGAGAACATGTTTTTCTGAGAAGTGTTGAAGGCAGGAAATTGCAAAGGTTTTTAAAAGATGCCATAGAATGAAAGGCCAGAGGTGTCTGATCTCTGCAGTGTATTTTAGCTGCTTTTAGGTGGTAGTGCCCAAGTTTCACAGACCCCAGAGAATGACACCCAGATATCTGAGACATTGTTCTCAGTTTATGAAAACATGATCAAGATATGCTGGCACTTTTAAACAGGGACTGAGGGGCTAGCTAACTTCCTAAGGGTAATCGTTTCTTGCTGAGGTCACGCTTTTAGCTTTGCTAGCTGAGAGAGCTTAATTTTAATAGTTAATGCAGAAGAATTAGATTCAGGGGGTTGATCAAAATTCAGCCAACTCTTGAATGACTGGAGGATACAACTAGAAATGCATACAATTAGTGTGGCTGAGTGGGAATATCATCTGCCTAAGTCATAAATTACAGTGTGCTACCTCCCATCCCTTATTCATAATAGACGTCAATAATCTATCAGGACACTTTATCCAGCTAAGCCAAGATGCAGGCTCAGAATCCTTTTTAACACAGTGCTCCAAGCAGCCACTACCAAATCAATGGAGTTCATTTGCTCCTGGAGCAAAACTTTCTTATTCCTATGCATAAATGCATTCTTTCTCCCATGGGCAACACTATATGGGAAAATAAATCAGTATCTAGAAGGTTCCTTGGTAAGCACAGACATGATGGCCTGAGGAATAGTCTTTCTCTAGGGATGTTTGTCCAGGGAACTGGGTGCCGTCTTGAGTAAGGCCAGGGAACGTGGAAAAGCAGGATTTTCTTATCAGTCATCAGAATGAAGATTGGCTCATGTTATGATAACCAGTTACTATGTTATAGGCATTTCCCAAAGGGCTGTCGCTGTGTGTTATCATGTGTTCTCCATGGCAACACCTGTGGGATAAGCAAGGTAGGGGCTATTCCATGGAGATGGAATAGAAGTCGGAGGCTCAGGGAAGGTGAGTGACCTGTGTGAGGCAAGTTACACAGCTGAGCGCTTTTCTTGGAAGCCAGGTGTCCCTGCCTCCAGGTGCCAGTTCTCTTGGTGTTTCTTTAAACATTTTTTTGGTTTGTTTTTTTAACCTGTTGAGTTTGTGCTAATGTGAATTCCTCTAGGGCAGCTCATGTATTATTTACTTCTGTATCTTTGACTACTTTCCCCTCTTGATCTCAAATGCTGTGACTAAACCATAGGAAGTGCTCAAGAAAATATTTATAACATATAAGTCAACAGACCATTCATTCACTTCATTCATTCATTCATTCATTCATTCATTCATTCATTCATTCAAAAGAGACAGGGAGATGCCCCTTCCCTTCCACACTGGCCTTTTCCAGTCCCTTTTGGGGGGAGGGGAGTGCCCAAAGCTTTAATTGCTAGAGCAGCTCTGACTGTGAGGCCACCCTGGCCTACGCACCTGCGCAAGAGATGATGACACTATCAGTCCCAGGAGGTTTTCTCCCCCATAAAGAGGCTAGTCCTTAAATCCTTATTTGCAGCTCCTGACAGCAGGAGTGACAAGCTTCTAACGAGCTCAAGACCTGGGGTTAGAGCTGCTTGGGTCCCGGATAGAGGGATCCTTGTGCAGAAGGACTTCCTGGAGAGTGGCAGCACCTCTGGTACAAAGGAAGGGGGGCTGGGGAACAGGGGCCCCCAAGCCAGGTAGGTGCTCAGGCAGGGCAGCAGGGGAGAGGCCAGCACCAGGAGCCAGTGGGGTGTGGAGGGATGGGAAGTAGATTGGATTAAGAGCAGTAGGGAGGGCTGGGAGGCCAAGTAGCCCAGCTCCCCAATCCTGCTCTTTGTTTTCTAATTTATAATCCATCTCCTTTGGGGATGGCCTTTTGACATGTTCTAATTATAAATGGTCCTTCGGTGCATTTGGAGAGTTCTAATAATTAGAATTTCTAATTCCAGTCCTCCGAGCTTCTCCCAGCAGCTTTATTCTGTGAGGAGCACTTGACAAACTTGCCTTTCTGCTCAAAGTCACTGTAGGAGGCTGGCAGGGTGCTGCCTGGGGGAAGGACCCAGATTTGTGTAGTAGGGATGGAAACGTCTCTTCGCCACCCCAATATACTTGTCCTGGAAGACCTGCTCTTTGTGGTTTGCTCGTTTTTACAGAGGAATATTTTCAAGGCAAATGGACAGGACAGGGTGGTCTAAGGAATAGCTAGATCCCTGGGCTCTGATTCTAGCCTGGCCAAGCCTCACTGTGAGACCCTGTCCAAGGGACTCTTCTGACCTCAGTTTCTTGCCTGTAGACCAAAGGAATAAAATCTGTGGTTGCCCAGGGCCCTTCCGGGCCTGAGGTTATTTGAATCTATGAAATGGGGTGATAGTGTGTTCTGAGTTGAAGCCCTCAGATCACATAGCGACTCTGCTAGAGCCACTTCATGACTTCATTTGCAAGTAATTTGATAACAAGATATTAAAGAACTTGTTCAAGGTCAAAGTATGATGCCAAACCCTGTGTTTTTCTCACCTTCCCACCCTGTCTTGTCTAGTTTCCACACCTAGCCTTAGTTTCTTCATCTGTAGAATGGGAATGGTGATACTTGGGAGATAGTGCCAGTGAAGCATGCATAAGGGATCTTCACACTGTCAGTCTCGCCTTGTATGGGTCCTTGGAAGAGGCACATTGCAGTCCCTACACTGCCTTGTCTCACGTAGGGCCACACTCATGCAGCATCGTTAGGGCCTAGTGGCAGTTCGGTGCCCAGGATTGTGGTGGAGAGAGAAGGGTTCTCTGGCTCCACCTCTGACTGAAGATTCACGCTGCCTTGTGGGGACTCTGATAGATGTGGATGCCAGTCCTGAGAAACTACTAGGTGCCCGTCCTTCCTTCTTGTCCGTGAGTAATGGCGAGTTGGCTTGCTGTTGTTGGATGTTTCACTGGTGCACAGCATGATGCTCCTACTGCCTCCTTTATGGGTGTTGTGTATGTGTGTGTGGGGGGTGCCAAGGCCATGCAGCCAGTAAATCGAGGAACGAGACAGGCAGGTCATGAACTGAAGCTTCTAGCTCCAAGAAACAGTCCCAACAGCCCCACCAGCTCACCCCCCACCTCTGTGTGCTGCCCCTGAGCTCGCCCCACCCTGTCCTCCAGGGCCTCTGCCGTCTGGGCTGTGCCCTAAAGCTGCCCCTTGCTAGCTACGATCCTGAAGCCTTAGAACTTAAAAAAGTGTCAGTACTGGATGTCATTTGCCATTTTGTCCAACTGTTTCAGTGGGGACAAAATGCAATGGAGACTAAGATGACAGTAGTTTATGACCACACAGCTTGTTAAAATAGCCTGGGATGAGCAGCCCTCTGACCCGGGGCCCAGGGCCCTTTCTGCTACACTCCCACACACCCTCCTGCCTTCTTTCCTTGAAATTCCACTCAGGGCTCAAACACTGGTGAGAGCGAGGTCCAGGTGTCTGTTTTGTTTCATTGGGCTAGTCTTTAAGAAAGAGGAAAACATCATAATTTGACGCCTCCAGGCAGGATATGCACCAAACTGCCTGCTTGGGCTGCCGTGACAAACCCCGAGACTGGCTTCCAGACAAGCATACTTCAGTTCTGGAGGCTGGGAGTCCAAGATCAAGGTGCCGGCAGGGCTGGTTTCTTCTGAGCCCCCTCTCCTTGGCTTATAGATGGCCATCTTCTCTCTGTGTCTTCACACGGTCTTCCCTCTGTGCACTAATCTCTTCTTACACCAGTCAGATTGCCCCCCCCCCCCAGTGCCCTCCTTTTAACTTCATCACCTCTTTAGAGACCCTGTGTCCAAATACAGTTCCATCCTGAGGTACTGCAGGTTAGAGTTCCAAAACACGGACTTCAGGTGGACAGTCCAGCTTCTAACACTCCCCCTCACATTACCTTGTGTGCGATTTACACCTTTTGCTGTTTGGCTCCTGTGGGGTCTCAGGTTTTCAACCTTGTCTTTTATTGGGAGTCTTGGTCAGTGATTAAGAGAGATCCCCTGAAAGCAATGAAGGTCCTGGGGATGCTAGAGAAGGGGGAGGGGAAGGGGCTGTCTGTGGCCACCCCCACCTTTGTCTCGCTGCTCCATGGACCTGCTTGGAGTGAGGACAGAGGACTGAGCCTGCTCAGAATGCAGTCAGGGCTGAGTGGGGAGCTGGCAGTCCTTCTAGGGAGTGTAGCTTATTAAAATAATCATATTAACTGGCCCTCAAAGAGACATATTTATAGCCATGGTGACCTGTTATTAAGTATCTAATTTGGATCAGGACTCTGGGAATTCTATTTTTAGCCCAGAGGAGAGCCCTGCAGGTAGGTGACCCGGAGGTCTCCAGTGGCTTTGTGTTCATTCTGCTGAATTAGGGACACTCAAGGTTGGAAGGAAGTAGAAAGGTCCTGTCAACCCATTTTCCTACCTGATGCTTGTATCACTGCTCCATGACCACAGCGCTGGACCATCAGCCTCCTCTTAATGCCTCCAGGGCAGGAAGCACTTTTCTGTTCAAGAAGGTCCATCCTGTCCTAGGAAAGTCAGATGGAGCTTTCTTCTTTCTGAATCTTCCATCCGCTGGTCTGGTTCCACCCTCAGGATGGACAGATGGTCTAAGCACTTGGCAGCTCTTCACAGATCGTGAGACTGAGCTAAAGGTCTTCTTGGCCTTCACTGCCTCCGGCTAAGAGCCCCTGTTTGCCCTTCAGCAACTCCTCTCTGTTTTTTGAGGGATGTGAATGTTCTGGTCTGGAGTCCAGGACCTCCTTCAATGGGGACAGCTGCAATTCTGAGTCCAAATGAAATTTGGCTGATTGTAATCAACTGTCCATTGTTGAGGAACTTTGGGGAAAACAAGCTACTTCTAAAAAGAAATCACTCCTTAGGTACCCGTGCTGTAGGTTCTGCAAGGAGAAAGGTGGGGGCTGACTATTGATAGAAGGGGTTTGCAGCACCATTCCCCATGGAGTCCCAGGTCAGGCCGCAGCTGGGGGAGTAAGCCAGAACACCAAGATGGGTGTTTTTTTCTGGGAAATGAGCTTCTGGGCAGCTTTGGCTTGCATTCCCCACCCCCTGCCCAGCCCGAGAATGGTAGAGTCCCTCCCGCCCCACTTGTAGGGGCCCCTGACAGGGAGAGCCTGAGGTGCATCTTATGCAAGGCAGTGTCCCCGGGCTCACAGTGGGCACCATGAGTGTCCCTGAACTAGTCCTTGTGAGACCTTGAGTGTGTGCCCTCACTCCTCTGATCCTCGAGCTCTCCCCACCCCCTTCATTGTTCCAGAATGAAGTGGGTGATGCCTGTGACTACACTCAAAGTTGTCCAGGGTGTCACAGATGAAAGATCTGGAAGCTGCCTTTGCTTGTGAAGATAGTTATATTTTAGTGCCTAACAACAACAACAGAACAAAAAGAAATAAATTAGTTTGCAGATGTGGGAAAATTAGACTTTAGAAGATATTTCATGGGCGCCCATAGTAAGATTGGGCTAATTGTCCAAATATATTTTTGTTTCCTTTTAAAATTCTCTATTATCTATTAAAAGCAAGAAAACAAACTGTGTATGTTGTGTATGGATATGTGTGTGTCTATATGTATGAAATGTGTGCATATAGTATATATATGTATGTGTGTTTTGTCTATATGTATGCAGTGTGTGTATGTATGTATGTGATGTGTCTGTATAAAGTGTGTATGTAGTGTGTGCATGTGTGAGTTTTGTCTATATGTATGCAGTGTGTGTATGCATGTGTGAGTTTTGTCTGTGTGTATGAAGCATGTGCATGCAGTGTGTGTATGTATGTGTGATTGTGTGTATGGAATGTGTCTATGTATGTGTGTGTTTGTATGTGCGTGTTTTTCTGTAGCAGCAAAGCCCTCATACCCACTGCCACTCCCCACCCAGTCTCATCCTTCTTACCCCCTCACCTGGCAGAGTTGTGCTCACATTACCTAAAGGCACACAGCAGGATAATCCAAGTTCCAGGACAAACAAGTGCCTAGAAATTTCACTTCTTGGGGAAATAGCTTTTGGTGGCTCGTCTAGAGAAGCCCTTATTGCTTGAAATAAGATGAGAGTTTCCCAAGTTAGACCCCAGCAAGATGGCAGGTCCTGTGGGCAGGCTTTCAAGATGATTAAACTGCTCGTTCAGTCTGAGCAGGATTCTAGTCAAGTGGCTTCCTTCTATTCTTCTGCTTGGCTTGGAGCTAAAAATAAGATGCAGGCGTTAGATTTTTCTTTTTCTGTCCTCACCAAAGAGCATCCTCCGTGAGCACTGGCCCTTTCCAAGGGGAGTCCCTGCTCGGAAGCCTTGTGTGGTGACCGAGTCGCAGCAGCTCTGGGCGCGCAGGAGGAGGTGAGTGGCCTTTGGCTTGTGTTTCTGTGGGTAAGTGCTTCTGCCATGCCCTTCTTCCAAGTGGAAACTTCACCTGGGTACCATTCTGCAGTTCTGAACACCACGCCTAATTCCCATCCCCAGTGAACTTGGTGGTCAACAGTTACAGTGGTGTGGAGGGTTCCCCCACCAAGCAATTCTCAGAGACACCAGCTGGGTGTCCTACAGTTCCAGTGAATTTTTACACTATTTACTGAAGATAGTATTAGATCCTACAGGTTAAGGGCTCAGTCCCACAAGACCCACCATCCTTAGACACTACTTGCAAGTCCAGGTTGTCCCCTGTGCTCTGACCCATGGGCTATAGATTGGAGGTTCCACTGACCCCTCCTTGGGTTTGATTAATTTGCTCGAATGACTCATAGAACTAACAAACATTTTACTTACTAGGTTACTGGTTTATTATAGAAGGATATAATCCAGGAACAGCCAGATGCATATGGCAAGGCAAGGGGAAAGGGCGCAGAGCTACTGTGCTGTATAGAGCAAGAGCAAGAGCAGAGCGGCCTTTTTGGACACCTTTTGACAATCCATTATGGAGTCGCTGTCAGCCATGACATTTACGTCAAGTAGCGTGAAGCCCAGACATGAGGTATGGGGTATAATGGCAGCACCCTTGGGAGAGACCTAGAACATCCGAAACCACAAGTCTGGAGTGTTGGAAAAGGACTCTATCTGGACACTGATATGAGTGGGACCGCTGCCCACATTGGGCTATGAAAACTCAGAGCTCTGACCATTTGGTGCCTGGGCTCGGCTGTACCACAGGTCATGCTAGGAGACCTGTGGGACTTCACAGGACCTGTGCCGCCATGCAGCCCCCGGCTTGCGAGTGACCCCTGCCTCTCCAGCGGTGGCTGCTACCAGGGACCGGGACTTTGCACTGGGCACTTGCTCTGCTGGCTTCTATTGCTAAGCTCCCCTCTCTGAGTGTAACCTGCATGCCGACTTGGTTTATTGGGGAGGTCTCCTCTAATAAACCTGGCATTGTGGGAAAACACAAACGTGTGTGAGTGACTCCTTTCAGGGACGCTCCCTTGCTCATGACATATGCTCTCTCCTAAAGCACCACTTGCCCCAGTCTCCATGTGTTCACCACCGTGGGTGCTGTCTGAACTCGTCCTTTTAGGTTTTTATGGAGACTTCATTACAGAGGCACGATTATTAAATCATTGGCCATTGGTGCTTAGACTCAATCTCTAGCCTCTTTCCCCACTCCTTAAATGGGGGGTGGGGGTGGAGCTAAATTTCCAGTCCCCTAATTAGAACGGTTGGTTCCCTGCCAACCAGCCCCATCCTTAGGTGACACTGGCATTCCAGAGGTCATCTCATTAACATAACAACAACAACAAAACTTGATCAGATGCTCTGCATTTAGGAAATTCCAAGGGTTCTGGGAGCCCTGTGCCAGGAATGGGGTCAAAGGCCAAATATATATTTCTTGTCATAAACCACAATATCACACCCACAAGTCTTCCCTTTGCAGCGACCCATGCGTGGAACTTCAGTGACAGAACTCTGTGCCATCACCTCTTTGATTTCCTCAACCATAGTCACTCCTGGCCCAGAAACTTGATGAGGGCAGAGACTGGCTCCTTCTTGGTCCTCAGTGTCGCCATTGGCACCGTGTAGGCAGCCAGTTATCATCTGTGGGCTAAGTGAATGTATTTCCATTTCTAAGGCCCCCCAGGATTGGCACAGGCAACAGAGAATTCCACCTGCTTCTCTCCTTTAGATCCCTTCACACAGTTGGTGACCTGTGGAGAGGATGACCCCGGGGTTTCTGCCCCAGGCTCCAAATCCCATGTCCCTGCCGAAGAGGCTCAGAGGGCCAGGGGCACCAGTAGGCATCTGACCTCTGCCCCCTTGCTCACTGTGACTGGTGGGATTAATGTAATCTTGGCAGCATCCTTAGGTCTTAATCTGCTATTAGCTGATTAATTTTTTTCCCATCTGTACCCTGGCCAGCCCATGCTTAATGCAGTTGAAGAAAAGAGGAGACACCAGCTACTTCCTGGCCTATGTGGCCCTGTATTTGGCCTCAGACCCATCGTGAGTTGCTGTCTTTCCCCCAGCCATCAGCGGGAAAATCCATTAACAAATGGAAATTCCCTCCAGAGTCAGAAGGGCTTTTGTTTCTGGGTTTCTAAATGACCTTCGTTTTAATCACCAATGCTGTATAGGCTTGGAAGCAGCCATAGTCCCTGGATCGCTTGTTATTTGCTGAGGCAGCAAAAGGCTGGGGCTTTCACATTTTGGCCAAGCTTCTGGGTTCGTGGTGATCCCTCTGGAAGCCTTGTTGGTTTCTGAAGGTCTTTGTGCCTCTGTCCTAAGCAGTTTCTCAGTCAGCTTTTAATAAGCTCACAGGCCCATGGAAAGTTTTCCATCACTTTCAGTTATTTTGTTCTAACCCTGTGGACAAAAAAGGGGCCACATACTACAGCTGACAAGCTCAGGGGAGGCATGCCTCACCAACCCAGAGATGAAAGCAACCAACCGCACAGGGTGGTCTGAACTTAAAAACTCCTACCTAAAGGCAGGTCATGGTGCTTAGTCGTGTCTTCGGCCAGTAGCTTCCTTGACAAAGGTACAATTTTGACGTTGTCTGTTGTCTTTGTGCATCTAAGATCCCATACCTTTGAAATGTCAGAGTTATCTTTTCCAGACCCTTCAGGGCACAACCTTCAACCAGAGGTGAGACAGGACCCTCCTTGTTCCCCTGTTCCCCGCATCCCACTCCGTGTGCTGTGAATGTTAACTGTCCTGTGTGCACTAATGTAAAGTATGAGTCTCTTCATTTTACTTTTTACCCAGTCCCAGAAGTTTCTCCGCTTTGCGTTCTCACACCTCCCTAATCTACCCCCAGTGGATTTCATGTAACCCTCTGTACTTCTCCTCCTTTGATTCCAATGAATAAAATAAGCTGCAAAATTGCCATTCTCTGGAGCAATATCTCAATCTGTTGAGATTTTCTTACCGGCAGTTTTCATCAGTTTGGCTCAAATAAACTCTTATAAGACTTTTTCTTACTCTGGATGTCTTTTATTGACAGTCCCAGGAGTCCCTTCTGGTGACTGCGTCATTCAGGGGCCCTTTGTAAGACAAATTGAAAATGAGACACAGTTCTCAAGCTGCCACCAACAGACTGCATTGTCCTTGGGTGGCCAGGAGCGCTGTCCAGTGCTGTGTCCCTCTCCAGCGCACTTCAGAGTGACCCGTCTTGACCAGAAATCCTCCCTCTCCTATGAACTGCAAGAGGAGGCTTCTGATTATTGTAATTTGGGGACTGAGATCGCCTGTGGCTGCACCCTGTGCTGTGTAACTTTGATGACCTGGAGGAGAATCAGGGCTCCTATCTGGCCGTGGAAAGTGCAGGGTGGGAAAAGCTGGGGTTTGCAGGCGGGTCCTAAAGCGGTGGTCTTGGAGTGACACATGAATGGGAGGAGCAGAAGGACAGTCCTGTGAGGGCAGGTCTGGGCATCCAAACTGGTTTGCTCTGAGGTGTGTGGGGTGAAGGGGTCGTGGGGAGAAGGGGTCGTGGGGAGAGGGGGAGGACTGTGAGGAGCTGCCTGAAGCACTTACTGTTTGCTTTGTCTGTAAGCCCCTTTGCTCACACCTAAGCGTGAGATCAAACAGTTGGCCAAGACCAGCTTGGGTTAAGGCTGCTTGCTAGTAATAAGTGTAAGAAACACTTACTGGGCACTTACTAAATGCCAGGAACTGGGGACTCAGCAGGACTCTGTGAGGAAGGGACTATTACTACTGTCTGCAATTTCCCAATGAGGAGACGCCGGCCTGTGTTGATTTGCTGGGGTTGCCATAACAAATACCACAGACTGGGGGGCTCAAACCATAGAAATTGATTTTCTACAGTCCTGGAGGCCAGAATTCTGAGATGAAGGTGTCGGCCGACTCTGTTCCTTCCTAGGGCTGTGAGGGAAGGGGCTGTTCTAGGCCTCTCTCCTTGGCTTGTTGATGGCCATCTTCCCCCTGTGCCTTCATGGCATCTTCCCTGGGTACTGTCTGTGTCCAGGTTTCCCCTCCTGAGGAGATCAGTCCTGTTGGATTAGAACCCACTCTAATGGCCTCGTTTTAACAGAGTCATCTCTTTAAAGACTTGTCTCCAAATGCAGCCATATTCTGAGGTACTGGATGGAGGTTAGGTCTTTGACATGAGTTTTTTTTGAGGGGGACACAGTTCATCCCATAGCAGGCACCAAGAGACTAGATAACTTGCCCGAGGTCACACAGTGACAGGACCATGAATGACTCCAAAATTCCCAGGTTCTGTACACTTTGAAAAAAATAAAAATGAAGAAATGCCAAATCAGGGTTATGCCCATGGTGGTCTATTTTAAATGTTTAACTGAATTAAATGTACAAGGGCTTTTAAAAAGAAAATAAATGCGAAATGATTATGCTATTCAAAGGATGATTACTTAACACGTAAACTTAACATTAATTCCTATTTTACTGCCAGGGATGGGATCTGGTAACAAGACAAAAGTCTCAACTTGATGGTCAGTGACTTCCCCCCTTTCCATGAGCTCATCTCCCTGGATGTACATAAGCCTCATCAAGGTAGCCTCCGGGTCGAAATTTGAGGTTCTCTGTGAATGTGGAACTTGGTCTGTGGCTTCTTGCCCTTTCCTGCCCCCTTGGGCCAGCCTTTCTGAGACTTCAGAACTCCCCAGGCTCCGGTCTTGGACCACTGTGCTCTGCTTCCTCCCACGTCTGGAAACTTGGTTACTGGTCTCAACTCTCCCAGGAAGCAGCTGTGACCTTGGGAAGGTCAAATGCCTCAAGCTTTCCTTCCTTATGTGCAGTTGGAGGCGTTGGCGTAAGAGGTGACCTCAATGGTCTCCACAGCTCCAAACGTCCCCACAACTTTGCTGCTGTGACCAAGGGCGCTGCCGTCCGATTCTATGGCTGAATACTAAGCATACTAAATTGTAATGTCCGAAACCCCATTGGATCATCCCCGTGGCACCCAGAACCCCTTGGGGTCTTCTGATCACCTCGCATTGAACCCGCCGCTCAGCCACGTCGCTGCAGGGGACTGCACAGTGGACGGACTGGCCGTCGTGACACTGGCAGTCAGTCGAGGGGCGATGAAAGTGCGGCTGTAGCCGGCGCAGTGCGGGGTTTGTTTTAGCAGGTGGGTCTGCAGGGCCAGGACCCCCGGAGGTGCTGATGCGTATCAAGTAGAAGTAGCAGTAGCTTTATAAGGTCGCGTCCTTCACAGGCAGGCGCAGAGGCCACCCTGCAGTCCTGGGCCGGGCTCTCTGTTCCCTCAGCTGGCTTTTCCCCGACACAAGTTTGTCTCTCTTTCCATCAAGGGGATAACTTGCCTCCCTGTGGGGGCCACCGTTCCCTGTGACATAGCACGCGTGGCCTCAGTCCTGTGCATGGGCGTCAGAGTATACAGAAGTCTCTTGCGTAGAAGGGTGGTTTGCTGCTATTCTCATGTCTCTCTGACCTTCCTGGCCCTTTACTGTTTTGCTAGAGCTATCTTTAGCCTCTCTGCATGCATTACTCTTTCTATGATTATTGAAGCCTTCTTGAAGGTTGTCACAATTTAACACATAATCACACACACACACACGGGTGGGCAAAAGTAGGCTTATAGTTGTGGGTACACAGAAGTTTATTCTAATATTATTTATTTGTATTACTTCTGTAAACCTATTTTTGCCCACCCCTGTATATATGTATATATGTGTGTACACACACACACACAAATGATATACTTGTGTGCTTGACTGGTCTTTGTCTCTCACTAGACTGTAAGCTCTTTGAGGACAGAGATCATGCCTGTCTTTTCCACTCCTGCACTCCCAGAGCTTTGCACAGCCTGTGGCTTACAGTAGGTTTTCAGTGCACATGTGTTGACCCAGTGTATGTGAGTGGGCTCATGGGCCTTTTTTTCCACCCTGTGAGGTGGGTGAGTAGGTAAAAGTAAGTTAGTCATCCATTGGAGCTACAGAAATAGGTTCAGGTGGCTAGGTAGCTTGCCCAAAGCAGAGGACACAGACCTGGTTTCTCTCATTGCACTCAGTTTAAGGGGACCACAGTGACACTGGTCACTCCCCTGCCCATGAGGACCTTACTATCTAGTTGGGGAGACCAGGGGAAGGAGGAGAGAGCTGTGTGAGGAGCTTGTGCTAGGCAGTGGGGGGAGTGAGGTATGGGCAGTCAGGCTTCAGAGGGGCAGGGAGCTCTGGGCTGGGGCTGGGCAGATCAGCATGAGCCACATGGCCTGTCTTTGCCTCTGCTTTTAGCAGTTGTGGTCGGCCTTTCTGGCTCCTGCCAAGGGTGTGCCTTCCATGGGTTTATACCTCCTGCCAGCCAATCCCCTGCCAGGAAGACTTTCTGGGGTGGTCCCGTTCCTTGTCAGCACAGATTTGGGTCAGTCCTTTCCCTCCCAGCATCTCATGGACATCTCCATAGGGTGTGGACTGCTCAGCCTTGGGGTGGTGGAATGTGTATTAAGACCACGAAGTGGGCAGCGCTCCCTGCAGTTGTGCAGTAGAGCAACCCTGGGCTGAGGGATGGAACAGGGAACGTGGCAGGGACTGGCCCACTTCTTCCCAGGAAGGGCCCACCCGTGAACAGTTTTTGTTTGTTTTACATGGGGGGAGGAAGCTAACACTCATTAGATACCTGCTGTTTGCCAGGCGCCCGTGGGGAGCTTTGTATATGGTATCTTATTTAATCTTCCATACAGCCCTCTGAGGCTGATGCTATCCCCTGGTTATTATTCCCATTTGACAGATGAGAAAGCTGATGTTCAGTGTGTTTACATGGCTCATCCAAGGTGGGTGCAGCTAGTAAATAGCGGAGTCCAGGTTGAAACTCTGGCTCCTCCAACTCCAAATTCCTGAGTATTTCCCTGATATCACAATGCTTTCTCAGATCTGGGGAAAGCCAGGTGACTCTGGAGACAGAGGTACTGTCCTGGAACCAGAAGGGAGGGCCCATTATAGATGCCTTTCCATTTGCAGTTAAATGGCCTGAAGCTACAGACTGCCTGGGTCAGGGCTACTGGCTCGGCACTTATCGGAATTTCCAGCCATAAGAGCCCTTCCTGAGCCTGGGAAGGCCAAGCAGTTTGCTCTCGGCACTCTTGGGAGCCAGCTGTGGGCGAGGAGCTAGGCTTCTGCTGAGGTCTCCCTGCTGCTCCCAGCATCACTAGAGACTATGCTTTGATGCCCAAGCGGGGGCCCAGAAGGACTCAGGCCTGGCCTTTCCAGAACTTAGCGTCTGAATAACTAATGTGTGTGTGTTCTATTTTGGGTATACTTAAGTCTCTCGTCTGTTTTTTGTTTAGAATTCAGATCATATTCCTTTGTTCCCCACCCAGGTAGATTTACACCCAACCATAGTCCTGGGTAGAAGACAGGTGCTCTGTCTTCTCAGCACCTGGAGCTAATGGAGGGAAGCAATGCATTTGATGAAATGAGATAAACAATAATTTAGAAACTTTTTAAGCTCTGTGATGTCATTTCCCCTCATGGCATATTTATCTTCTCAATTCTTTTCAACTCAGACCAAAATTAGAATGGCTTTTCCTTTCTTGTCCACACACCAGTCTCGGTTGGCTGTCAAGAACACGGGTACCCTGAAGTCTGTAAGAGCGTTTGCTTTGGAAGGCTTGGCTTCTTGTGTTGGCCCTGCCTCTCACCGGCCCTTTGAACCGCTCACTTAACCTCTCTGAGCCTTGAAAGCCTATTTGTTAAATGGGAATTCAGTATTGAGACCTGACTTTCTTGAAGGCAAAGGGCAATGTGAGACCTGGGATTTCTAGATGTAATATTCTTCCTTACTTAGCATATCTCAGATTTGCATTAGCAAAGCTGTTTCTCTCCCTCTCTCTCTCTCTCTCTTTTTTTTAAATGGAGAGCCATTAAGGTTTAAAATGAAATTAGGAGGCCATCTTCCTGGCCTCAGTGTGGCCTTCAAGGATCACCTCCCTGCCTTCCTCTCTCTGCAGTAATAATGTAGGAAGGGGGAGGAAAGCAGCCTGGTAGGACATAGAATGATTTCTTTGCAAAGGCCCTCCCACTTCTCCAAGGGATTGCGGATGGAGGGTCTGACTTGAGCCTCCCGGAACCCAGGAGGGAGAAACAAGGCTCACTTGCACTGTAGCCCCCAGAGAAAACTCCAGCACTCAGAGAGTGGTCAAGGGATTCCCACACAATCACACAGCAGTTTGGAGGTGGCAGCTGGGCCAGAATTCAGGGGTTTGACTCCCCACCCAGTGCTTCTGAGACTGTAGTGGGCACAGGAATGTCCTGGGGATCTTATGAGAATGTGGATTCAGAGGTCTGCCTCCGGCCGCCTGAGATTCGGCGTTTCACACAAGGGCCCAGGTGGTGCTGAGGCTGCTGGCCTGGGGACCTCGCTCTGAGGAGCAGGCTGGGTCTTGCAGCCCCATCGAGTGGGAGTGAGAGCCTTGTCTTGGGTGAGCCCTCCCCCACCTCCTTACTGATTGGTGTGCCCCCCACTCTTTCCCGAGTTTTCTTTCTTTGTGCTGCGAAGGCCTGGGCTGCTGCCCGTGGTTGCCCGGCCCGTTTTCTTCAGTTCCATCTTGCTCAGGGTTGAAGTAAACGCCGCGTCTTACCCAGTTTCTGCGAGGTCCCCTGGCTCACGAGCCTCCTGCTTTAGGCACACAGTCCCCGTCCCACGGAGATTCAAGTGCCTGAATTAGCTCCCTCTTGGAGCAATAAACCACCCCGAGTGCCAACCTAGTTTGTATTTTTAGACTGTGCTCCATCAATTACTTAACTTGCAGAGCGGCTCCTCTCTGCTCACTGGGGAGGTGCCCGTGAGGCACGTTCCTCCTCAGGCTTTTGTGATGTGCCCCCACCTCGCTCCCACCTCACGAGCGGAGTCGTTTCTCCTTGGTGCCGTATCCTTAGTGTGTAGGATGCGGGATTATTCACCCCATTTGGTAGATGCGGCAGAAACACTGAGGTTCAGAGCAGGTGACAGGTTAAGCCCTGGCAGTGCTGTGTGACGGTGCCAAGAAGCAGGAGCCCTTCACCTCCATGCTGGGGAGAGGCCATGAAAAAGGGACGTTTTCCCAGGCCAGGTAGGGCCGGGACTCCCTCTGAGCTGCTGTTTGTGCATGATGGTGGTTCTCAAGCTGGGCCGGGCTGGTGAAGGCCCCTCTGCGTGGCTGGGAAAGAGTGGCTTTGAGACTCAGGAACATGGTCAGGGGCCAGCATTTCTTAAATCAAGCTCTGCCCATGGACTTAAGGCCTATGGATGTGACAACTTTGGTCATTCTTCCACCAGTTAAGCGTGAGCACCAGCTGTGTTCTGGGCACCAGGAAGGATGCTGTGGAGGTTAAAGGGCCTTCAGTGGGGAGGGGAGTGAACAGGACACAGGACCTTTCTCTGGAGCCTCAGACATCTTTCTGGGAAAGCACTCTGAGCATATCTGTACGAGTAAAAGCGAAAGCATCAGGCAGTGTGTGTGTGCATGTGTGCGCCCACGTGTATGTGTATGTGTGTCTTTGTGAGATGTGGGGTGTTTAAGTATATATGTGAGCATGTGTATGTTTATGTGTTACCGTGCATGTGTATGTGTGTATGGTTGTCTCTGTGCATGTATGTGTGTGTGCTTGTGGCAGTGTGTGCATGTACCATATGTTTGTGGACCTGTGTGCTGTGTACATGTTAGTGTCAGTGTGTGTGTGCGCGTGTCTCTGTGAATATGTGTGCCTATGTGTTTATACCAGACTGTGCATATGTCTGTGTCTCTGTGTGCACATATGTGAGTAGGTGTGTATGTCTGTGGGAGTGTGTGTGCGAGTGTGTGTGCACACATTCCTGTGTGTATGTGTCTGACTTTGTGTGACTGCAATTGTGCTTTGGGCTGTGACTCTGCCCACCCTCAGTGGCAGGCACTTGAACAGCCCCAGGTCCTGGCTGCTCTGGAGTCTGTCCCCAAAGCCCTGGACAGGAGATAGGACAGGGATGCATGTCTCGTAGACTGTCTGTGGGTCTATCCTGTATGTCCCCTTTGCACAAAGACACTGGATAGTACTCTTAGGTGAAGGGAGAGGAAGAAAAATAAACAGGGCCAACCCCACTTCACTCAGCATGTGCCTGGTCCCAACCGAGAGCATGCCTGACTTGCCTAGTGTGCGGGACAAGCCTCATACACCCTTTGCCCAGAAAGAAGCTGAGGCAGCAAGTAAAGAGCCTCTGGGGAGAGGGTGTCACAGCACCGCCGAGCCCTAGATCCAGGCTAGAATGGCCATGGAAGTGGATAGTACGCAGTTGGCAATGAAGCTTCCACTGCCCGGCAGTCTGTGTCTCCTTCCCTCCAATGTCATAGCCTTGTTAAGTCTAAGACTACACTGAATTGAGATCCATGACACTCAGTGCCTGGTCCTGACTCTTGCTGTGTGTCTTCGAGAAAGTTACTTGGCCTTTCTGGACCTTACTTCCTGCCTATACAATAAAAGCACTGGGCCATCTCTTCCTCTACTGGAACCAATACATTCTACAGCTGAACAAGTCACTCCACAAATGGCAGACTGGGACAAGTGTCATGATAGAAGAGCAAGCACAGTGCTCTGAGGATGAGGCTGAGAAAAGAAGGAGGGTCCAGGAAGGCTACTTGAGCTTGGTCTTGAAATATGGATGGAAGGGGAAGCAGAGGAAACAATGCAAGAAGCATCTGAGAGGCAGGAGGGCACAGCATACTTCAATTATTCATTTAACAAACAGCATAGCACTTACTGTAGAGCAGGTATTGTTCTAAGATAGGGGTTGGCATTATTCTAAGATATGGCTTGCAGGAAAATCTGGCCCACCCCCTGACTTTATAAAGTTTTATTGGAACGTCCATGCCTATTCATTTGTGTATTGCCTATGGCTGCTTTGGGCTCTTGGGCGTAGTTGAGAAATTGCAACAAACACCATATGGCCCACAAGGCCTAAAAACTTTACTATTTGGCCCTTGACAGAACAAATTTGCCACTCTGTTCTAAGTCCTTCACAATATGGGCTCATTTAATCCTAATAACAGCCCTATTGAGAAGGTATTATTATTGTGTTCACCTTACAGATGAGGAAACTCAAACTCAGAGATATCAAATAATGTACTTAAGGGCCCGCAGGAAGTAGGAGGGAGATGGGATGTGAACCCAGATGGGCAGGCTCCAGAAGAACTGAGCTCTGGCTGCTGTGCTGTGCTGAGGGCAGGCCCTTGGTGGGGGGAAGAGAGGCTGAAGGGGAGATTGTGAGTGCTGGTCGTCAGAGTACTATGTCGGCCTTGCCAGGCTTTTGACCAGGCCGGTGATGTCTCGGAACTGTGCTTTGGAAATAGCCATAATGTGGATATTCAGGGACCAGCCTGCCTAATGCAGGTGCTCGGTCTCCAAACTGTATCAGTGAAATTCTAGGTAGTTATTGCAGGCAACATGTGGGTGCCATTCACCAGCACTGCTCAGAGGCCTTCTTCATGCAGGCTGCCTATTTATTATCTGTCTTTTAGTAGTTGCCATGTGCTGTGGCCTGTGTCCCGGCTGCCTGCTGAAGATCATAAATGCTTGCAAGACCTGGGTTGTATCTTTCTCAGTATGTTGTCCAGGGCAGAATGGCGTCTCGTCCAGGCCGGAGGATTTCAGAGCCACAGTCCTATCGAGAAGGAGCTAGAAAAATGCCTGCACCCAGAGGGGCTTCGGCAGGAGCGGAGAGTTATGTGCAGGGACACTGGCGATTGTAGCAGACACTCTCCATGCCCTGCCTTTGTCCCTAGCGCTCTCCATCTCTATCCCACCCAGCTGCTCCTGCCGCCAAGCCCCTCTCCCAGCCCTGGCTTCCCAGAGCCACAGTGAACCAGGAGAGCTGGAAGTGCCCAGACTCAACACCCCCCTCCCCAGGAGCCCCAGTCACAGATCCTGATGGGAGTATAAACAGCCCAGATTCTGGCCCCTCAGGTGGCACAACTCTGACTCATGTTCTGTACCAGCACCGCACATAGAACTTTCTGTGCTGATGGAAACGGTCTACAGTTGGCAGCCACCAGCCACAGGTAGCCATTGAGCTCTTAAACTGTGGCTAGTAAGACTGAGGAACTGAATGTTTAATTGTAGGTAATTTAAATATAAGCAGCCGGGCGGGGCTGGTGCCTGCGATGCAGAGCAGGGCACTTTTGCCTGTCCCCCCCCGTGTTCCCCAGCAGGACTGGGCCTCGGTGGTCTGTAGCGGTGTCCTGGTGGTTAACAAACACTCTCTATTTTTTCCCTGGAGTCAACACCCAAACTGCTCATTCAGTCCACATGAAATTGCCATTTTTAAAGTAGAAAAATGGTTGAATATCAGTACTTTCATATGATTCAGTTTGCACTGAAATTTCCACCTTGGGTCTGTGTCTGGGGGAACCCAGACTCACAGGTGTTGAGGGTTGTGTGCAAGTTGAGGGAAGGTGGTGAAGTCCTTCCCTGCCCTGGCTGGGCTCTAATTCTGTGTCTGCCTCTATGTGGCTCTGTGGCCTGGGGCACGCCACCCGAACCTCTCTGTGCCTCAGTCTTCAGTGAGGATGACCCTGCCTCCATTCCTGGCTCGGTGCCTACCCTACTTGCCTTGCAGAATGGTTGGATGAAACAAGGGAGCATAGACAGGGCTATTGCTTAAAAAAAGTGAGCACAAGGAGAAGGTGCCATCCCAGGGTTCCCTGCCCCAGCTGCACGCCCTCCCTGGGTGGAAGGATGTCTGTGTGTGGCTGACGGGATCCAGACTGTGTGTGTCTTGGATGCTACATGTCTAGCTGCCCCAGGCTCTCTGATGAGAGCACCCTGGAGCTGTCTTGCATACCTGGGTCTTCTTGGCAGGGCGCACTTAGCAGTTAGCATGAGCTTCCGAGCAAGAACGCTGGGGAAACTCACCCCGGCTGCCGTCTGATCGGAGCACGATTTAATGGATGACTGCTCAGCGCTGCACATTTGTTTCTCTCATCCACAGAAAGGCAGTAAACAGCTTAACTAGGTGGTGATTGGGAGGCTTTCCATTTTTAACTTTTTCTTGGAACGGTACTGGACAGGATGGGGGCATTGCCCTTGTAGGCAAAATAGGTTTTCCTAGTCTCCTCCTGCTTCATGAACTTCTAGGGGTCTGTTTCTTCAGGTCAGACCGGCCTTTCTCAGAAGCTCAGAGCCTCCCAGAATGCCCATGCTGGAGGAAGCTGCTCCACCAGGGACCACTCAGGAAACCAGAGTGCAGTAGGAGGAGTTCATGTGGGGAAGGAGGTGTGAAGGTGTGGGAGGCGAGCAGAAGCGAGCAGGAAGTGGAGAAGCGGCCCTGAGAACAGCAATAGCAGGAAGCTGCTGGCATCCTTAGGCTGGAGGGACGGAGAGCTGATGCCTGAGAGGGCAGGATCCAGCAGAACCTGGGCATTGCTGGAACTTCAGAAGGCCTGCTGGGTGGGGCAGGACCACAGAAGAAGGGACTTTCTGGGGACACTGGAGACCAGGAGGTCGTAGAGCCACTGTGGAGACACCACCCAAAGCAGAAACTGATGGGAGCAGTACCCTGGTTTCTTACCTCCTCCTGCCCTCCAGGGTTCTGCCTGTATTCCTACTGGCCAGACTTACCAGAAGGCAGAGGAAGGGAGCTGGGGACTGCAGTCTGCAGAGGAGGGGTCAGGACTGGGGTCTGAGAGAGCCTTTAGCTGAGATGTTTTCATCTGGGGGCTTGTGGATGAGCTTCAGGGAGTCCATGCACCTCAGGAAATGTAGGCACTATTATGTCTGTTTGTACGTACATGCATTTCACTAGAAAAAGAGTTGGTATCTTTCTTCAGATTCTTAAGTTGCTCTATACCCACGAAAATATTTGACATAATAAATAGTGTAACCATCTTGTCTCACTCATGGGAAATCTAAGGGCTCGCTCAGAGAAACACCCATAGGTGCCTATACTCTTGGTCTAGAATCCTTTCTGCAAACTGGCCATTGTCCTTCAGTTGTCCTGGCCGAGCAAGCCTGTTAGGCATGTTCCCTCGAAGCTCTCTGCCTCCCCAGAACCAGCTGTGTGTCTCATGCTCTCAGGCAGCCTTCCTGAATCCAGCACACGGGACCGCTCCCTCCAGCAGGATCCTGCAGCCTGTGGCCGCCATGCCCTGAGCTGGGTCCTCACACAGTGGCCAGGCAGGCAGAGCTGGCACTAGAAATAGGTTCCTGTTCTCCTCCACTCAGTGTCCCTGCCAGGTGCAGGCATTTTGCTCACCGCTGGGGAGACAGTGCTGATCAAGATAAACGATACCCCCACTGTCATGGAGGTAGAGGGAGCATAAAAAAATAAGCAAGAGAACAAATACACAAACAAGATCGTTTCTGGTTGTGATAAATGCCAGGAAGATAGCAGAACAGGGTGCTGGGATAGACCGATGAGGGTGGAGTGTGGGAGCTGCTTCTGATGGGGAAGTTCTCTCCTGGGAGTCATGTTTAAGCTGTGATGTGAGTGAGGAGTTAGCTTTCCAAGATCCAGAGAGAAAGCATTTTAGATGCGGATCAGGGCCTGTGCAAAGGCCTTGGGGTGGAGATGAGAACAACACCCCCACACAATGGGCCTGTGTGGCCAAATGAGAGCTCCTGCTCCACAGTCTTTGAACCTCTGGCCTTGTAGCACCTCGTGCTGGCTCTTCTTGCTTCAGTGGGTGAATGGGTGGCATAGCTCTCCTTCCTTACCCATGCTCCATTCTCAACGGGGTGTCTGGCAGGTGGCTAGAAACGGGCTGTCTTCCTTCTGAAGCAGTGGCTGCATTTGTGTGTGTGTGTGTGTGTGTATGCACACGCGTGTGTGTCTGAGATGCCAGGAGGACAGCAGATTGTTTCTCTTCTGTCTGTGAGTCACACAAAAGCCCTGAGATCAAAGAGCACGGGCTTAATTTATTTTGTTTATTTTGTACAGGAAATAGCGCATCCTTGGACTGAAAGCTCTGAAGACTAAAAGCTGAATGGAGAGGGGGAGTTTGGATTAAGTGAGTGAATGGGCCGGCCAGCTCTGACCCAGTTTCCACCCAGCACAGCAGTGATGGGGGAGGGAACTGCATTCCGGCTCTCTGCACTGGCCCAGGGGCCGGTCACTTCCCCAGCCTGCCCTTTCATGGGGGACGGGCCTTCTGTGCAAGGCAGGCTTGAAGGTGGCTCATGAAGAGGGGAGGAGGGTCACAGCATCAGTGGCCTCATGCCTTGCCTCAGCTTATCTTGGATCCTTCAGGCTTGCCTGATGTTACCCCATCACCTTAGCAGAGAGGGCAGGTGTCAATTAGGTGAAGGTCACTTAATTTTTGTGTGACCTCATTAAATGCGAATGAACTGGGAGGAAAAAGTTACTGCTCCTCTGGTTTGCCAAGGAGCGCTCAAAATGGGGAGTTTAGAGGAGGTGTGGAGCAGGCTGGGCGGGGAGGGCAGGGGACATTCTTACTGTGGCTGTAATCAGTTCAATGCATGACCGCAGTGAACAAGACATGTCCATGCGAGGCTTGGTTCCTAGGAGTGCTGGTGTCATGTTCCTCACTCCACTTTCATTTACTGTGTGACCTCGAGCAGGTTACTTAGTCTCTTCTAGAGGCCTCCAGCTTTCTCACCTCTAAAACGGGGGGAAAGATTCCTGTCTGTCCTGCATTGCACAGTTGGTGTGTGGGTCCAAAGGACACAGGGTTTAAGAGTGCTGCCAGGCATATAGTAGGTGCTCAATAAATATTTGTTTGCTTAAATGAAAGAATGCATGAATAACTGAAAGAGACCGACGCTGATATATTATTCTAGAACTTTACGACTGTAAGGAAGGAGGACTGATATGGCACCGAGAAGGAGGAAGTTCAGGTGGATGGCTGCAAGGCGCCTGGGGAGCTCCCCCCTGGGGGCTTGGCCAGCTCTTTCAGTTGCCCTCATTGCAGGATGATCAGTTCCTGGACAAGTTGCAGCTTGTCCTGCTCGCACCGGGTGGGTAACTGTGAAGCACAACCCCGGGGGCTTGGGTTTGTTTGTGGATTTCTTGTTCCTCTAGGTTGCTTTAGAGAGCTGTTCGTGGGAGGGCCTTACAGGGAGAATGGAGTCCACGAGAGGTGGGAGGCTCTACACATGGCTTTCGATGTAAGTGCCCCTCGTTAAGTAGTTACATCATTAATCCGCAAGGGAAGAAGGAATGGGCGGAGGCATGAAAAGCAGACATATTCCGATGCAGCAAGTACAGACAAATGCTGATTTTAACAGACCCTTTGAATGAGGAATGAGGGACCACCTCACCTAGGGCTGATCAAAAGAGGTTCAGCGAGACTGACCCTCGGGACGAACTAAAACTGGTGAAAACAGCTAAAGATAGCCACAGACCTTCGTAAGGTAATAGGCCCAGAGCTGGAAGACGAAGGAGCCAGGCTCGTAACGCTGCCGGGAAGGTGACACTGTTACCAGGCCGAGACGCAGAATAGAAGAGCGTTTGCTCTCTGCTGTTTTCACCTAGAATGACCCGCTTTAGAAGGAAAGGATAGCTCGGGTCTCTAGCAGGGATCTAGAGAACCAATATAAAATGCATTCCTGGGCCCAGGTGGACTGGGGGCAGGGTCTTGATATACAGGGTGGATGCCATTGCAGAATTGCTTGGGGGCGCGGGGCGCCTTTTGAGTTTCCTCTCCGTTGTGGGCAGTATTTTTCTGCTGCTTTGCCTTGCATGCCTGCTAATTTGCTCCTGGATGTCTGGCACAGTATGTTTTACCTTGTTAGGTGCTGGATGTTTCAGCACTCTGTAAATATTCCTGCTTTGCTCTGGGACATAGTTAAGTTACATGGAAACTTTGATCCTTGCTTTTTAAGCTTTATTAGGTGGGACCAGAGCTGCCTTAATCTAGGGCTAATTTTCCCCATTATAGAGGTGAGACCATTTTGAGTACCCCTGTTCGTTTGTGAGGGCCGCCATAACAAAATACCACAGGCTGGGTGGCTTAGACAATATAGTTTTATTTTCTTACAGTTCTGGAGGCTGGAAGTTGAAGGTCACGGTGCTGTCAGGGTTGTTTCTTCGAGGCTTGTCTCCTGAGCTTGCCGATGGCCATTTTCTCGTTTGTGTCCTCACATGGTCAGTCCCGCTGCCACTGTTGTCTGATCCTCATTTCCTCGTACAAGGACACCAGTCATACTGGTTTAGGGCCCACGCTAATGACCACATTTGATTTAATTATCTCGTTAAAGGCCATCTCCAAATACAGTCACATTCAGAGGTAGTGGGGTTAGGATGTCAACATAGGACTTTCGAGGAGATGCAGTACAGCCCGTAATAGTACTCTACCTAGTGCCCGTGAATTCTGAGGTTTTCTGCTCTGGCTGGTGGGCATGACCTATTCCTAGCCCTGTGTGAGCTCCAGGGGTGTTCTCTGTGCTCCTTAAGGGTCTCTCCCACCTTGGGCAGTTTCCTCACATGCCTGTGCTGATCAGTCCTTAGCTGAAGACTCACAGCCGCTCTGCTGATCTCTGGAGAGCTGTGTGGTCAGCTCTCCCCTCGGGTGCCCCCACCCTGTGAACTCTAGTTGCCTCGGCCTCTCTGGAATCCCAGCTCTGTCTCCCAACTCGGCGAGACCCCTGGGCTCTGCTCTGGGGGGTCCCCCTTCTCTGCGCTGTGGTCTGGACACGCTCTAGGCCGGAGGCTGGGGTTACCCCATTTGTTTCTCAGGAATCACTGCTCTGCCCTGCCTAAGCTCCCATGGGTGCAAACCTAACATTTTAGTTGTTTCAGGAGGGGGAATAAAATCCAGCTCTTGCTGCTTCCTCTGGGGAGTCTTTGGATGGTGGGGAACAGCTTAGTGCTCTGGAACTTCTCCTTGCTAGCATTTCTCAGTGGGTGTCAGAAGATGGATTTGAAATCTCCATTCTGACAATGCTGTGGCTTATCCCTGGCAATAATTTTTGATTGGCTTTTAAGGCAAGTGCTTGTGAGCCCTTAGAGAACCAAGTGGTGGTCACAGGAGCCCACCTGGACCCCAGATAAACAGGTCGAGCTGGAACCACCAGTTATTAGGGAACTGATGTCTATCGTAGGGCTTCCTTTACCATGACAGTCATGGCAATAAGTATTTACTACCTACCAGGACTTCCCTTGTTCCAGGTTTTGTCTGCACAGCAACCCTGTTACACTGTATGTCACCCCAGTTTTCCAGATAAGGAAACTACAGAGAGATTAAGGAAATTCCCCAGACCTAGGGTTTGAGCTCAGGTGTGCTGGCCCTTAAACGAGATCCACATTGTCCAGTACCTTTATGTGCATCTTGATTGGGGACGATCCAGGAGCTGGAACTTCAACTCAACCCAGCAAAACAAAAACAGATTGGATGCAAGACGAAAGATCCTTCTTCGTCCCTGCATTGAGAAAGGACGCCAACCCCCAAAGCAGATGCAGGGTAAATACTGATTCCTGGAAAAGACCTCGCTTTTGGAAGGGAACTTAGAGATTATGCAGTCCCCAATTTACAGGTGGGTTAGTGGCGGCCAGGGGCCCATAGCTCTGTGGCAGTGCACACCCATGGGCAGGCAGGAAGCGGCCCCGGCAGGATTTTCCCTCAACAGTCTCCACTGTGTGAGGGTGCTTTACCCTGTGCTTCTAAAGTGTATAATTATCCCACTAGCTGGGTGGATTGTAACCTTGTTGATTACAAATAAATCATCACCTCACCTCCTCACCACCTTCAAAATGTCTCTAGCTCCCATTACATTAACCTACTTCATTCTCTAATAAACTTTTACAAAATTTAGCCCTCCCCGCCCAACCCCCTGGCTGACTCTCTCTAGAGAGGAACCCTGGTTAGACGTCCACGGTGCTTTGCTCTCCTGGGTTCCCGCCTCACTCCCCTTCAAATGTAGCCGCCTCCATGTGATCATCACCCGTGGTCTACGGTCCCTTGTGTGTCTGGGTGACCACATGAGACATGACCAGTCTTACTCCACTGTGTGGGTGACCCTACAGAATGGGGGCAGGGGTGGGTGGGGAAAAGATCAGAGTCTGGTAACTTCCTCTCTCTTGTGGCCACGTAGGGGCTGGGAGGAGAGTCTTGGTGTCTTTTATTAAAAGAGCCCTTTGCTGTCTGGGAATGCCAGCTCTTGTCCAGAGCAGTCAGCAAATACAGGACCTGTGCTTTCATTTTCACTGCTGTTAGGGAAGTTGTGGTGGGAGGGAGACATTGAGTGGGGAATTTAGCCAGAGCCAGGTGTGTTTTGCAGAAAATGCTTGTTAGGTCTAGTTCCCTGTGGTGAAAAGACTTGTGAATTTCAAAAACATTTTGTAAATATCCACAGACTTGTTTACTGCTGATTTGTGACTGAGCTATATGCCCTGGGGAGATAATAGGCACCCAGGTCTTTGGAAATCTAGGTGCCTCCTCATGGTGATGGCTGGCAGCCTTGCCCATAGCAGGAGGGGCAGTCACCAGGACACGAGGTTCATACACTGCAGAGATTGCCCTCACCTGGGCAGGTGAACACCTGGCCTCTGAATACACACAGATTCTTTTATTTTTCTTTTTTAAAATATATCTTTATTGATTTCAGAGAGAGGAAGGGAGAGGAAGAGACAGAGATAGAAACATCAATGATGAGAGAGCCATTGATTGGCTGCAGCCCGCAACCCGGGCATGTGCCCTGACCGGGAATCGAACCCCGATCTCCTGGATCCTAGGTCGACGCTCAACCGCTGAGCCACGCCCGGCTGGGCGCACACCCAGACTTCTGACCCAGTTCTCATACCACCTGGTCTGGAAGCCATCCTTGTACCCCAGGCCTGCAAGTGAGCTTCCCTTCTCCGAATCCCGGTTGTCCTTCATCCATAGCTCTGCGGTTAGGGCTCTGGTCACTTTCTGCCTGGCATCCGAATTGGTTACACACCTTCTTACCCTTCACCCGACTGCACCCTCCTCTGAGGGCTGAGTCCACTTCTGGGTCACCTCTGTGCTTCGCACAAGGCAGGTGTGACCTCTCATTGGTGGACAGATCACCCTCAGGGCAGAGAGGTTCCTTTTAAAAATCTGTTTAATGTCCTCTAGCCACTGTATTGCTCAGGGTAAAAATAAGAGAAATATCCTTCCATGTTTAATTCAGGGTGCCTCTGTAACAGGTGCCCAGGACTGGTAGCGAGTGGCTTCAGCTGGCATTTGAGGCTAAGCTGGTATGAGTTTGGGTCCACTGTGTTAGCTGCTTCTTATAGGGGTCTCATGGGACCCCTTTTCTTCCCCTGGACTCAGGACAACGTGACCCTGTGGGTGGGTCTGAGTCAAGACATGACTGGTGAAACCTTGAAATTTCTAAGGTCCTTTTTAGAAGTAGTACATCCTCTTACTAATAGGATGTTTTAAAGTTTAAAAAGGAGGAATTTTATGGTAAAATTTGTGTTTATGGTAGAAAACTTGGAAAAAAATAGAGAAAGCAATCTTATCTATAATTCTGTAATGCAGCGGTCATGTTTTGGTGTATTTTATTATTATAACAGAATGTTATTTTGAAAATGTGATTGGACCATAATGTTTATTATAAACATAATAAAAAGCCTTAAAATATGTTTAGTTTTTACAATAAAAGTAACACATGGAAAACATTCAAATAATTCATAAAAAGTAAAAGCTGTCTGCCCTCCAGCCCACCGTAATTACTAAAACCTCTCTCCAAAGTTATCTACTCTTCTGAGGTTCTTTGTTATCCCTCCATGGTGGGGTTGGGGGGTGCATATATTAGCTGTTCTCTGCGTTAGTAGTGAGATTTATTTGTTACTTCTTTTTAAAAAATATATCTTTATTGATTTCAGAGAGAGGAGGGAGAGGGAGATAGAAACATCCATGATGAGAGATTTGTCATTGATCGGCCGCCTCCTGCACGCCCCCAACTGGGGATCGAGCCCGCAACCCGGGCATGTGCCTGACCGGGAATCAAACCCGGATCGCCTGGATCCCAGGTCGACATTCAACCGCTGAGCCACGCCCGGCCGTGCTATTTGTTACTTCTTAAACCTAGAAATAATGTAATGATCATTTCCTTCTGTTGCTACTGCTATTTCAAGAATATTTTTAATGGCACCACCCAAGTCCATCATGAGGAAATCCAGTTTTCTCTGTTGTCCGACATTTAATTTCTTTCTGGTTATTAAAAGTAACACTCCACAATAAAAGCATTTTTTACATGTAATTTTGTCTGCTTCTGCTTAATTCTTCAGGATAGATTTCTGGAAATGGCATTATTGTAGCAAAGGACAGAAACATGTATGGCTGTTGGTAGACAACTGTCAAATTATGATACATTTTTTTTCTATAGAAGTAGGACGATTTCTCTTGCCCATAAGTTCTTTTTTGATGTTTTGAAGATTTAAAAAGTAATACAAGAAGACCTGCTGTTTATAACAAATTTGAACAATACAGAAGTACATGGAATGAAAAGTAAAAGGCGCCCCTCCTCAATCTGCCTCTTCTGCTCAGAAATAAGCTCTGTTAGAGCCAAACCATTTAGATGCTGCTGCTGATTAGCTGGGTGATGGTGGATTAGTTGTGCAGTCTCTGGGCCTTGGTTGCTTTATCTGTAAAATGGGTGCGCCAGCCAGTGCCTCGTTGGATTGTGGGAGAATGAAACGGGTGTATGCAGAGCACCTGGCCAGTGGCAGGAGCTATTACAGTGATTGTTTGTTGAATGACTGATTGCTGTTCTTTGTGTGGTGTGGAATCTGCAGACTCAGGCTGAAATCCTGCTGGAGCGCAGTCCCCTAATTCTGAGGAATGCTGGCCCTTTTCTGCAAGGCTGCTTTCAGTCTGAGCTGATGGGATCACAGTGCTGTGAGCTCTTCAAGTGGGAACCAGTGTTCCCAGCAGCTTGGGGAGCAGCAGCTGCTCCCCGAGCTTCAGCCTGTGTTCTGGTGCGGTTGTTCAGGCCCTTTCAGGAGCAGGATAACATCGCCCCTGTATTAGGATGGACACACCCTGGATTACTATTCCTGAGAACATTGACCTTAAGGAGAGAAAAATTGAGCAAGAGAAGTTCCAGCATGGATGGGCATTCACTGAGTGGCCCCTTGGCATGTCAGCCAGTTCAAAATTGTGGGCATGACACCATAAACCCTGCTATTTATATTGCACTAAACTCGGCAAATATCTTTAGTAACACCAAGGCTGGGTTGTTTTAACAGCGTCTGGAATCGTAGCCTTTTTAACACTGACTGTGCTGTCAGGCTATCCAAAGTGCCTGGTGAGCGAGGCTGCACCTAGTGGCAGCATTGCTGATGAGAAGGTGCCACCTTCCAGGAAAAAATGACTGAGCCATTGCTTAGAACGCTGAGGACCCAGTGAGCCACTGTTCTGGATCCCAGGATCCACACATCCCAAGTGAATCATCTGTGTGGTCTTTAGGCTGCTCATTCGAGAGAAAAGAGCCGGTGTGCTGTGTGATTGCGAGGGAGCCAGGGGAAGGCCTGTTCTTCAGTGGTGTCCTGTTCCCTGGCCTCATTGTCATTTACTCTACCTGATGGACAGCTACTCTCAGTGTGCCTGGAAGAGGGGCAGGCTCTGCCAGAGCTTGGTCCACAAGTGGAAGCATTAAATTATTCCAGCCGATTGGCAAACGTTTATTGAGCCTCTTCGGTGGGAGAAACCCGGATTATAATAATAACGGCTAACCACTGACCATTGAGAGGGACGAAACCGCCACCCCCCTCCGGCTGCCTGAGGGAGTGGCACTGGTGCAGATTGGGTTCTCTAAGTTTGGGCACAGGATGTTTAACAGGAGCTGGGCCTCCATACCCTCAGCTCAAGTAGGGTGTCCCAGGAGGGGTGTGACCCTGGGTAGAGCCCCCAGGTGGAGGCCAGCTGCAAAAGTTGGGCAGCATGGCCTTTCCTGAAGGGGGTCAGGCCAGGGCATCGCCACCGGCCGGATCAGCTCGATGAAGGAGCTGGAGGACACCTCAGGCTCTGGTGTCACAGAGCAGCAGGCAGAGCTTCCAGGTGAGCACAACAGCACGAGCCCCGGCGTGGAGGAAGGAAAATAGCACAAGTCAGGCCAGTCTGAACCCCTTCGCAGCTTGGACGTCCAGGCAGAGGCCTTGTCACCGTTGAGAAACAGCCCAGGGCGCCTGCCTGTGACCTCCCGGTTGTTTGCTTTTTAGCCATCCGCGGAAGCCTGTTTCCCCATCACCTTCGGGAAGCCACGCCAGCCTGGTGGTGTGTCTCCCCAGGTGACCTGGCGTGAACTCCGCTCAGTGTCCTCCAGCCGGTTTGCTTGGGGCGCCTGGGAGATTATCTGCTTCTCCCTGCGCAGAGCCTTGATGAAGGTGGAGGCGACTTCTCGGGCAGCCGTCCAGGGCCTCGAGAACCTCCTGAACCTGGTCGCCCTTTTCAGCTCCCAGGCTCTTCTGAGGCGGTGGCAGGGATCCGCATAGAGCGCCCGCTCCCAGTGTGGAGAGGCCGTCCTCCCCCTCTGGCTGGCATCTGGGAGAAGCTGGCAGCCGGGCGACCGTATGTGCTGGGCATGTCGTAGCCCCTTGGATGAAGAAGGGCTGGTGTTGGGCCTGGCAGCCTGTCTGTCTTATATCTCAGACAGCCTTGAGCGGAAGGGATTTTCGTAGGCAGATACTCTGTTCACTTCACTGGGTCTGGTCTCCTTAGCAGGCCTTCGAGGCAGCGGGGCTCAAACCGTGGAAACGGAAGTGTCACCTGGCACCCGCTTTCCCTTCAGCATCTTCCTCTCACACAGGTGCCCGGTCCTCTCCCCACCTCCTGTCACCTCTGGCTTTACTGCCCATGCCATTGCTTGGCTTCGAGGACCACACCGTGAGTCCCTGTCGCATGAAGTTAGATTTCCTCTCAGGTGTCCTCAGAAGCCCAGGCATGGGTGTCCTCATGGTATTTTGGGATTTGACGAAGGAACAGAGACAGAGTGGCCCCATGGCCTGTGTGTGGCTCACCTCCCATGGACTTGACTGATGACTGCGGTGACATCTGTGGACAGTAAGCAGGTTCCTGGTGCGACGCCGTGTGATTAAGTTTCCCGAGTTATTCCATATCAGATCGCTGGCTGCTAACTGTGCAGCTTGTACCTGGTGCGGAGTTTGAGTTTCAGGTCCCTCCCTCCCTCCCTCCCTCCCTCCCTCCCTCCCTCCCTCCCACTCAGTGCTGAGTTCTGTTAGGAAATATTGCACAGTTAAAGTAACAACTGTAGGCCCTGGCTGGGTATTGCAGTGGGTTAGAGCGTCATCCTGATATGCCAAGGCTGTGGGTTCCATCTCCGGTCAGGGCACTTACAAGAGTCAGCCAGTGAATGCAGGAATAAGTGGAACAACAAATCGATGTGTCTCTCTCTCTTCCCCTCTCTCTCTCCCTTCCTCTCTCTCTCTAAAAATCAATTAATAAAAAAAAAAAAGTAACAATTGTGTACAGGTATAGTAATAGAAGTGTTCAAAGGTAATGTTAATTAGATATTTTTATTACAGGATCTTATTGAAATTGGTCTTTCATTGGTATTTTTTTGATCTACAAATCTACCATAGGGATCTGTATATTTTTTTATTTTCCTGTATGTGCTTGCATCGTGTGTGTGTGTGTGTGTGTGTGTGTGTGAGTGTGTGTGTGAGAGAGAGAGAGAGAGAGAAAGGGGGGAGGGGAGGAAGGAGGGGAGGGGAGGAGGGGGACTCTTCTATGAAAGATCCCCAGGTGGGCTGTTTTCCTTTACACTCCAGCAGAGCTCAGCGAAGGGGCCTGCGTAAGCTCCACACACAGCATATTCTTGGAGCTTGCCTTGAGAGAAAGCTGAGACAGTAGCCCCCCCCCCCCCCGCCATGGCTTCCCTGAGCTTTTCTGAAAGTGAACAACAAAAAAGCTTGTTTTCCATTTCTCAGTACTGGTTGGGGTTTTGCTGTTGGGATTCCAGCACTCTAGGCCTGTCTGGGACAAGACTTGGGCATCTTATAGTTGCTTGTGCAGCCGCAGTTGGGTTGCTATGGAAACAAAATCTCACTGTGTGGCATGGGGCCTGTTTACGGTGCTGCATGTCCTGCTAGTGACACCCTTGCTGCTGTCCTGAGTTGGGAATTCCCTGTGCCATCCAGCAAGGCTTTTCAAGGCCCTGACCTTGGTGACCACAGCAGGCAGTTGGTAGCTCTTGGTGGGGTTTATTTCCTCTTGCTCAGAGGGAGCCTTCAGGTTGGTACAGACTGACCCGCTCTTCCTCCAGGCTGAGCAGTGCTTACTGGAGCAGGTAGTCCTCGGGCCTTTAGGACTATCTAGGAAGCCCCCAGGTCACCTCTGGAGTGGTTGGGAGCACGGGGGCTGACGGCCACTCTGGGACAGTTTCCCCCTCTTAGCAGGGAGACAACCAAGGCATTTTGCATGGCATTTTACATCTCACGAACCAGCTGATGGGAGAGTGAATATAATTGCCATGTGGCAAGTTAACAAGGTAGCTCTAAGTTAGCTCACAGGTGCCAATTTATTATTAAATCCAATCAAAGACATTAGTTCTTATGTAAGGATCTAGCTCTTTGGCCACCTACACCCTCCTTCACCTGGCTATCTGCAGCTTTTGAAGAAAAGAGAGAAGCGGCCTCTTCCTCTCCCCTGCTGCTCATTGTTGAATTTACTTTGGTGAAACATTGGATGATTCTCAGGACTCAGCACCTCCCCAGAGCAGAAGGAGTCTGGATAAGTCACTACAATAATTCTGCATACTGGTAAATCTCAGCCTGGTTAAGCAAGCTCCTATTATGTGCTTGCCACCTTTCTCAATTATATCCTTGTATTCTAAAACAGCCCCTTGCAAAAGGCAGTTTTCCATTCCCATTTCTCAGATGAGGAGATTGAAACTCAGGTTCAATGGATCAACAGCATTCACCCAGCCAGGAAGTGGAACAGCTCAGATTTGACCCTGGCCTCTGATTGCAAAGCTCGATTCTTTCATGTTCCATCCGAGAGCCAGTGCAAGGCCAAGCAGGCCTGATCCTCACGTGCTGAGGTCTCTGCACTTCACAAGGGCTGCCAGTCTCTCTGAGGGCAGACATTTCACCCTGTTCTCTGGCCCCCATGAAGTCCAGTTCCCCTAAGAAGAATTGTCCGAGCTGCAACCACAACCCATAAGTGGCTCTAAAAATGCCCAAAAGAGGCTTGGTGATGGATCTGAAGGAGGCAGGTGTCTGTGGCAGATTCCCTGAATGCAAGGGTTTCATGACGAAGAAAAACCAAGCCTTTGCAGGCAACAGTATGCCAGAGCCTGCTGAGACCACTGAGAAGACCTTTCCTTCCGGAAAACATGCATGTGGTGGCTGGGTGACCTCAGTGAGAGACCGGTGCCCCCAAGGGCTTTTTCTCTAGCCTGGTTGCCCATCTCTGCGTGTGTACCCAACCACTCCTGGATCCCAACGATGCCTGGCTGGTACCTGGTATCCGTGTTGCTGGGTAAACACATTAGCTGCAAAGCAAACAAGTCCTAGGAAGGAGGGCACACTGGCCACCTGTGCCGAGTGTGACCCGATCCAGGCCAGGAGGAAGGGTGCAGAAAAAGGTAAACAGCAGGTATCAGACACTAGGGAAATGTGTTCAGATTCCCGCTGATAAGATCAGGAGTCCTGAGGACAGAAGTCCCAGGTGCCACCTGGCTTCCCTGGGGCGCAAAGGGGGAGGAAGGGAGGGGGAAACCAAACCATCATGGAACGTGTGCTGAGTCCTGTGTATTTGGGGGGGGGGAGCCAGATGTCAGTGACACTCCTTAGGGGCATTGCCACTTGCCAGGCTCCCGGAGAAACCCTCACATGCTCTCTCTCTGGTCCTCATAACATCGCGGGAGGTCCGTACCATTATTGTGCCCATGATACAGTTGAAGGGAATGAGGTACTGAATGAGTAAGCCATGTGCCCAGGAAAGTAGCAGAACCAGAAGGCAAAGCCAGGCTTACGTGACTGCAAACCTGGGTTCCTCCCTGGGGCTGCAGGGGCTGGGAGGAAAACCTTGGCGCTGGGGCGAGAGAGGGCTGAGATGCACAGTGCAAAAAGCCTGTCTCAGAGGGTGAGGTTAGGGGGGCAGGAATGATGGCTGATGATGGAGTTGGAGGGGTGGCAGAGGTCCATGCAGAGAGGAGGAGGGGGCCCTGGGTGCCAGGCTTCCCCTTGTGGGTACCAGGAATCTAGGACAGGTGTTCCTGCCCTCTAATGTTTACTCAGCTCACCTCCTGGTTCTGGGTTGAGAGGAACCCACAGCTTAGGGCAGCTGTTGTAGCCTGGGAGTGAGATGGGGCCAGAGGGATGGCTGAACATGGGCACAGTGGGTGGTAAGGTGGGAAAGGTCTGGGGTGACTGGAGCTAGATCTTGACCCTGTGGGCAAGGAGACACCTCAAAGCAAGTGGACCTTTCCAGTCCCCTGGGTGACCTCTTTGCTGACCTTTGCCCCCCAGAACTGTGAGTGGCCAAGCAGGCTCCACTGTTGGCTGAGCTGGGAGAGGAGGGGTGCCCAGCAGGCCCAGGGCAGCTCTGAAGCTGCCTTAGGCTTTGTGGCTCACCTGGAGGGAAATGACCTGGCTTCACCGAGGGAAACCCCCATGTTCCTCATTCTGCCAACTGGGGACTCCATCTTTTTTGCAAAACAGAGGAAAATCTTAGCCTATTGTCCTGCCTTTCTATTTATAGCCACCAAATAAGTAAGCAGATTAACCTGCCCAGGATCAGAAGGGGCCACCTGGCTGGTGGGCCATATGGTGAGTCTGCTGGGTGGCCGCCAGGCTGATAGGAGGAGAGAAGTTTGGAGAGCCCCTTGTTGATGTTCACGCTTCATTTCTTTCCATTGTGTTTTTGGTCGGAAGGCTAAAAGTAGCATTAAAAGTCCTGTTCACTGGAGATGACCCTGGGGACTTCCCTGATGGCACAGATTGCTAAATCTAAATGGCCCTAGGAAGAAGAAGCCCAAAGGAAAACTTCAGGTGTCCCCCTCCCTAGTTGGTTTCTGAGACCTTCCATGACCTTAATCTCTTATTTTCCTTTGTCCAGACCCAAGGACTCCTTGGTCAACACCTGGAGCCTTGGTCAATAATTCATCAGGTTCCCCCCTTGCGACCCCCTGGTATTCACTATATCAACTGCGGACCTGGTTGTGATACTACTCTACCCTCACTCCAATTCCTCTGTGGCTCCCTATTACCTACAGGGTAAAGTTCGGACTCCTTGGCCTGACTTAGTTCAAGTTACCTTGAGGCCTGGCCTCAGCCCACCCTTTCGGTTCTGTGCCCTGCTCTCCTAAGCACCTTTAGCCATTCGGGGTCCCCCACCTCTTCAAATATGGGGCTCCCTCTTTGAATTTTGCTTCTTGTTGGAATGCTCTCTCACTTCTTCTTTGCCTGTTCAAATCCTGGTCACTGTGCAAAAGCCAGTTCCTCTTCCGTCTCCTGGGCTTCCCACAATCTCAGAATGACCTCACGTTTTCCTTCCTGGACCTTTAGAGTAATTCTGCCTGGTTGGCTTCATTTGGCAATTAGTCATGTTCTGGCAGGCCATATCCTCCCCACTATTATTTCAAAGGGTTATTTAAATATTTCATTAACCTTTAAATCTTCATATTTGCCCTGCCACCTCTGTTGGGCTGAGTCTTGCGGGGGGCAGGGAGGGTCTTAGGTCCCTGTAGCGGGGTAGCGGGCAGCTGGGTGCGGCGGTGGCCCTCACGGACTTCCGAGGCTGCTGCTGTGTGCCATCTCGCTCCTCACTCCTACCTTTTACTAACCATGTGACCTTAGGAAAGTTTGAACTTCTCTGTGCCTCAGTTTCCTTAGCTATAAAATATGGATAAAAATTGCACCCACCTCAAGGAGTTGTAAGGATTTAACACGTTAACGTGCAAAGGGCAGGCTTAGAACAGAGCTGTGTGGTGTCTGCCGAGGTTCTTACTGCGCCTGCTTCCCCTTCCCCAGCCCGGACACAGCACACAGGCCAGGTTTGCGTCACTGGGACAGATGGGAGAGCTCTGACCCAGAGAGGGTAAGAGGGTTTCTTAAGTCACACAGCAGGAAGTACTGAAGAGCCTGAGGTGGCAGGGCTGAGGCTCCAGTGCTCCTGCAGCCTGGTCCCAAGGCCTTTCTTTTCACATGCAGCCCCACTGAGGGTCTTGGCTTTGCAAGGGGCACCGAGAGAAAGCTGGGTTTTTAATGGTTGAATACCTTTTCCATGGAGCAGAGGGACTGGGGTTGGTCAGGACGCCACTACTCTGCGGGACTCCAGGGGCCCCATTCCCATGGTCTTCTATGGAAGTGACATTCCCTCGAGGTGTACAGTGAGACCCTGGGAGGAGAGCTTTCCCTGATGGTCCTCCCGTCTCATTTCTGGGCCTGGTGATGGAGCACAGGGCCTCCTGTGTGTAAAAACACACAAGCATCAGCTGAGTGGCGCCGTTAAAATCCCGCTTGACCAAGCTGAAGGCCTCTGGGCGTGGGCACTGCTGCCTTTTCTTTCCCGTGCATTCGTCGTCCCTCCTGCGGTCCCCTGGCCACTTTCTGAGAGACCTCTCAGGGCTCGGGGGTGTATTTTGAGGTGACAAGCTATTCCCAAGTACCTTCCCGCCCTGCTTTGTGCCAGGGGAGAACTCAGAGGGGTCTGGACAGGCGGTGTGATGATGCTCACAAGTGTCCCAAGGTCAGTGCTCCCTTCCCGCTGGCCCCGCCTCCACCCCCGCCACGGAAGGAATGGCATGAGTGGGTGTCAGGAGAAGCCAGATGATTTCCAACTCAGAAATGTCAACGTGTGACCTAAGCTTCGAAAGTGTTGACCTGGCTGCCTTTCCAATGGAACCAAAGGTGACAACCTCTGGTTAGATTTGTGATAAAGCGATATACTCAGATGTAACAGTGTTCATGGTGGCATCCAGGTGGTGAGTGTTCAGGTGTCCTTTGTGAAATTCTTTCAACCTAGATGTATAGTTGACATTTTTCATAATAAAATGTTAGGGGGAGAAGGAGTGAGGACTTCATAGTTGACTGCCTACATAGCCAATCTTGGCTTTGCCACTTTCTGGCTGTGTGATGTTGGGCAAGTTACTAAACTTCTCTGAGCCTCGGTTTTCTCATTTGTAAAAAGGGGCTTATCCTTGAGCGTATTATAGGAACATACCAAAGAAGTACATTCAAATGCATTTGAAGTGCTTCTTAGGCAAAGACTTGGGATGGGGTCTGGTGCCCTCAATATCCAGCTGGTAAACGTCTGTTATTATTATTATCATCAGAGAGCTTTGTCTGGGTAAGATCTTAGGAGACACTGAATTAGTCAATTAGAACATTATTAGTTACCTGAAAGACGAATTCTAGGAGCGTGGCTGGGTAGGAAGGAGAAGCCTGATGGAGGGGTTTAGGCAGGGGGGTGGGGGAGTGGGGGTGGGGAAGTTAGGCAGCAAGCATAAGCTCCACTTTCAGAAGGCTTGTTAGAAATCGGAGAGAGAGCTGGGTTGTGAGCTTGAGAAGAAAGGGAACTTGGGGGATAGAGGAGGCTTGTTTGAGGGCCGAGCTTTAACCGCAGGCATGGAGGGGCCATGCCAGGCCCCAGCAGGAAACCCAGATGTCCAGTCTCAGGCTGCATCTGGAGGCAGAGTCAGATGGGCCAGCCAAGCACTCTGTCAGCTTTGCCTGGGGTCAGGGAACCTCAGATGGGGCCCCATGTGGGCCTTTGCAGAAGCTCTTCCCCATTCTAGCAACAGATAGGTTAGTTCCACACAGAAGTTTCCTATTGCCCTCTCTCTGCCCAGGTGTCCTCTGGCAGAGGGAGTGCCTGGGGAGCCACGGGGCCAGCGATCCTGTGCTGTGCAGTAGTGAAGCAGGGGGCAGATGGCAGGCCAGTGTGACACTTACGCTCTTAGGAGATTTCTGGAATGCCTTAACATTGAGAACACATCCAGGGGCTGTCTCACCTTCAGGCTGTTTACATTTTAAAAATATTAGATGTCTACAGAAAAATTGAGTCTACATAAGGTGTAGATTTCTAGTTTCTCTTGAAAAAAAAACCAATCTGCTCTGGCAGCCTGGGACCTAGCAGTTACTTGGGTTTTGCGTGGTAGCTGCCTCCTTGGCCTGGGCGTCCGAGGTCATCAAAGGTCCTGTTGCCCTTTCAGTCCTGTGTCCTGAGCCTAACTCTTCAAAGCGTTTGTCTGTCACCCTGGGTCTCATGTAGCTTCTTACCTTAAGGGGCAGACACTGGCCAGCCAGGTTAAGGGACTTGCCTGAGGCCATCCATTCTGTCCACAGAGCAGGGCTTAGTTCCCAGTGCAGTTCTCGCTCTCTGTACCTTGTAGCCCCTCTTTCTGTGGGTATCTAGGCCCTGCCATCGGAGGTCCCATTAGAGCTCTATGAACTCCTTCAGGCCTGGTCCCATGGGCCTTGGTTCTGTCTCCCAGGGAGTCTCAGGAGGATGTGCTAGGAACTGTATGTGCTTGTGTTTTATAAAATCGTCACAAATCGGGTTCCCCTTGGTGAGTCGCTCTGAATTTTCTATCCGTGAATGTTCTTATACTTTTTCACTCCAGAGTTTTACCTGTTGTAAAAATGATATAATAATAACTTTAAAAGACATTTATAAAACCAGTCACAATCCCACCAGCCTATCTTTCATTTTAAAAAATGCTTTAAATGCCTGAAAAAACTATTCTTATTTTTATCCTGTGCTACTGACAGTATATTTTAACTGAACCTCCTGCCTTCCCCCCTCCCTTCTCCCCTTCCTCCCCCCTCCCTCCTTCCCTCCCTTCCCCCCTCCCTTCCCTGTCTCTTTCTTTCCCTTTCCTTACATCCCACCCCGCCTGGTGACTGCTGGGTAACCAACGCTTCCGTCCTGCACCCAGAACTTATCTCCTGACGGGGGATACAGTCACCATCCTGCTCAGAAAGCAGCCCGCTCTCTTCTCTGCCGTCTGGCCCACCAGATAAGTTCCAGATCCTCGGAGGCAGAGGGGGGCAAGCTGGCATCAAGGGAAAGCTGGGAACACGTCCCTAGTCCTTGCTTTTCACTCTACTCAAATGGAACCTTCTGGCTGAAGGACTGTCTGTGTGTCTGTGTGTGTAAAGAACTAGGACAGCCCGGCCGGGGGGCGGCGCTCAGCGGTTGAGCATCGACTTAGCATCCAGGAGATCGTGGTTCGATTCCCGGTCAGGGCACGTGCCCGGGTTGCGGGCTCCATCCCATCGGGGGCGTGCAGGAGGCGGCCGATCAGTGACTCTCTCATCATTGATGTTTCTGTGTTTCTCTCGCTCTCTCCTTTCCTCTCTCTGAAATCCATAAAGATATATTAAAAAAAATAAAAAAGAACTAGGACTGGAATGGTAGGGTTTTAGGCACCAGGAATCCCTTCCCTTTCCAGCCTGGTATAATCAGATAATTTTCTTTTGATGCCTCTGACCCATATACATTTGTAATAAGTTTTAAGCTCCATTGAGTTATCTTTACTGTGCATGGCATTCTTAGCATTCATTTATATTCGTTTCAAACAGCTACTGAATTGTGTGCCAGCACAGCACATTTCTGTACACTGTGATAACAATGCAACTGCCACTCCCCTGGGAAGGCTATGCTGTGTGCTGCTGGAAATAGCTCATGTTTCTGGCGTCATAGTAGCTGTGTGACCTTGGGTAAGTTACTGTACTTCTCTGTGCTCAGTTTGCTTTTCTATAAAGTGGAGATGATCACTCCTAAACTGGCTGGGAGCATTAATTGAGATACTGTACGTAAAGCACTTTGCAGAAAGCCTGGCAGACAAACAGAGCAGGGATTCCAGTTCTCTCCCCCTTCCTTTCTCTACAAGTTTTCTTTGGAGCTTGAGAACCTGCCAAGGAGTTAATAATCTGTTAACAAACACTTAAGTATTCCGGGAAAGCTCAGACTACAAAGGATGGCTTTTGAAGAGCAGAGAATTTTCTTGTAATGTAAATAGTCAACTCCAATTTATGTCTGTAACTTTGGTAAGCCACTGGTGTCACCTGGTAAGTTTCCTTTGCCCAGTTCTGCTTGGGATTCTGGGAAGTCTAGCCCAGTTGGGTCTTGACTGAGAATCAGGGCTAGGTATTGGCTTGTGAAGCCCAGCTTGGCTGTGGTCTGCCCGATTTCCTTAGGAACCGGTTTTGGAGCAGGCCTGTTGTGCAAGTTGCCTCCAGCAGCCTGGGGACCTCGTTTGCTCTTCCCTTCCCCATTCAGACACGCTGTGCACCTGCCAATACTGATTCACAGCCTCCATGTCTTGTGGTCACTTGGCTGAATTCTACTCGTGGTCTAAGATTGGGAATGAGAGCATTTTAAAAGCCCTCCCCTTCCCCTACTTCAGGATTCTGGGTCCCATGGTGTAATTGAAGACTGAGAATTCTTTACTCTGTCACTGTGAGCTGGTGAGCTGGGCACTCTCTCTCCCTCTCTGGTCTTTTGTGTCCTAATTGTAACCTAAAGATTGTAGGATATGTTTACCATGGCGGGGAGGGCAGAAACATTGGAAACCTAGTTCAGCCAGCAGCCCAGTGTTTGAGCATTTCTGCCTTCCTTGTGCCTCATTTCTTCCACATTAAGCCATGCACTTAGATGGGTGTTGTAGGATCTGGATGTCGAGAGCTTGCTTAGGCTTTAGGCTCCCCAAGTGCAGGGAACACAGCATGGGTAGCGAGTGTGCTGGATACAAGGGCAAGACCCGAGTCTCCAGGAGGAAGAGAAGCCCCTGCACTTTTCCTCCAGTTCTGATGATCTCAAGGAGAAAGTCTCAGTCTGGTGTTTTGAACTCATCTCAATGCTTACCGTGTCACTTTTGAACAAAAGGCACAGCACTGAGGTCGGGAGCCTCTGCCAGCGGCGGCATCTAGCTGGGATTTTGTGATCTCGTTTTGTTTTGCATTGTGCTAATTTTGAAGGTTATCTTCTCTTTATTGCACAAGTAATATCAGTGTTTCACATGCAGTAGTCTTACAAAGTTTCACTAAAATATATTTACCTAATTAACAAATACGAGTTCACTTAAGGAAAAAGCTTTAGTATAGTTGGTAGTTTAGGTGACATGCAGCTCGGGTGGTTGTGATGGGGCCATGTGACCAGCACAGTTAGGACTGAGCCCTTGGTTGGTCTAAAAGCCGCTGACTCTGACTCCATTTCTGACCTCACCTTTGACAGAACACATTGGGGCAACTTCCAGCATCTAAAAAGTTCCTCGAAGGCAGGGCAGCATCTTTTCCCTCCTGCGCAAGGCCCTTGGCGTATTGTTACTCATCTATTACACGTATGTGTCCATGGGCCGCAGGCCTTTCAGCAGCCTTTTACTGGGCATTGGGGTCCGGGAGGGAGAGCCACCGTACCCCGGCTCTGGGGGTTCTGAGGACACTGGTAATGTCTTCATATGGAAGAATTTGCACTGGTTCCTAATGCCCCAGACACTCTGCACACAGGCAGGAGGCCTCACGCTGAGGAGGCGGTTGAGCTGGCATCTCGAGTTGGCCTGGAGACGTGTGGGGAAGGGGCTTCTCAGTGATGGCTGCTTCTCCAGACCATGGTATCTCCCCATTCTGGTTGCCCCCATCTCTATTCCACTGTCCACAACCAGGATCCTTGCCCAGGAACCCGCCACTTTTCCCCTCAGTGGCAGGAAGGCTACTTAGTAGTTCAGGTGCATCTGACTTCCCAGGAGTCGGTTCTTCCAGGGGGATCATGGCCTGGAAGGCGAGAGACAGACCCTGCCACAGATGCCTGAGAGTGTGCCTAAGACCCCCGCCCTGGGGTTCGCAGGGCTCTGAGGCCAGCCTTGTGAGTTACCTCAAAGAGGCAGCTAAGTCCCCTGTGAGGTGATGGCATGTTGGTGCCATAAAGTATTTAGCGGAGCTTCCCGAAGGGGAGGTTTTCTGTGGCCGGATGTGGCTCTGATTGCATCACTGTTACCTTCGCAGCCAGATCCAGCTTGGGACAATAAGACATTGTGCTACACTCAGGCTGGATGCCACTGTGGGATGGATGATGTCAACATGATCTCTCAAAAACTGACATCACTTCGAAAAATTCAAGCAGGCTTCACGATGGTTGCCTGATTCCTGAGCCCCTGACCTTCCCATTTGATATATGAAGTCAGTGCTTCTCTCTTGTTATGAACAGACCCCCCTGATCTCTCCTCCTTGCCGATCCTACTCTATCCCTGACCTTGATCCCTACCTGACCGTCACTCAGTCCCTTACCTCACACCATTCTTGGCCCGGCCCCTCTTCCCTATCCTACCCCTGGCCTCTCTAGAAGTCTCTCCTGCCTACGTATAGAATGCAGAGTCTGTTTTGTGCCTTGTTTGATAATTAAAAACAATGCTGAAAGTTCAACACTTTGTTTTTTAGGTTGTACCAGGATGTCCCAGCTTTAAAATGACTATGTAGGTGAAAAGCTGGTTGAAAGGAGGGGATTTTGGCTTCTCTGCCCTCTGGGCCTGACTGGCCACCATCTCTCCAGATGATGATAGTTGGGCCTGTCACTTTCCCAGGACTCTGTTTTCTCATTGGCCGTGGAAGGGATTTGGGTCAGATGAATGAGTCTCTGTTTCTGGATGTCAGTGTGCTCCTTGGTGTGACGGTGACACCAAAGTTAATCTCCAAGGCTTCTTCCCATTTAAAGTTCCCTGAGTCTGACCCTGGGTGACTGTACTTGGCCTCCACAGTTGTGAAATGAGGAAGTGAAATCAGACAGCTGCTGTTTCAGATGGGTTGTATGAAGAAGGCATCATAATAGAACAAGATTGACAAGCGAGCAGGGCCTCCTCTGTCTTGTTTGGCACCATATGCCCAACACCTAGAATTGTGCCAATAAAAATGGGCTGATTGAGTGAAAGAACACTGGACAATTGTGTGAGATTTGTGCAAAGCAATAAAGAAGCTTAAGGAGACAAAGTCCCTTGGCTTATCTTTAAGCATGACCTTACTTAGTAACTCAGAGGTGTGGCACAGGGGAAGGGAAGGAGAAAGGAAGAGTAAAGATGTCTGAGTCTAGGGTCCTGCAAGTGTGAGAGGCCTGCTGGGTGCTTTCCTATCCGAGGGGCCCGGCCTCCAGGTCTTTCACTGTCAGTTTTCTAACAGCACAGACTCTGGGGAAGGTGCAGATATCCAGCAGTTGCTGCTGGATTTCATATTGCAGCTGTTGAGACACCCGTTGGCTGCAGCTGCCCCGGGGCTGAGCCCTCAGCCTCCCCTGCGGTCACCTCTGTCTTCTTTAGACCGGCTGGAGCCTTGGTAAACCAAGATGGGGGTCCCAGGCCTGCCCTCCACTTAGACTCTTTCCCATTCCCTGTCCCTACACCCTTCTTCTTGGCAAATCACAAAGGACCAGACCAATCCTTGGGGTCCTCTTTTGCTCCCTGACTCTGAAAGATTATTGGCACCAGAGGCCTCGAGGTAGCAATTACATTTTAATCCCCATGCACAATTGTACGCTCACACCATCGACAGTTTCCCTCTCCATGTTATTTTTTTTGTTTTGCAATCTGAGAATGGGAACCCATCTGTGGCCTTCCGGTGGTTGGTCTTGGCAGCTGAGACCATCAGGAGAACCTAGAGTTATGGAAAACTGGCACCTTGATATCAGGAGGGTCATGGGCCAGCTTATCGGAGTTGGAAATTAACCTCTTATCTCTTGGAACTGGTGGAAATCCAGAGATGGACAGTGGGTACTTCATGGGAGGAACAGCTGCCATCCTCCAAAAGTGTAGTTGTCTGCAGCTTGGAAAAGCCATGGTGGAATGTGACCCAAGGAAATCATGAAGAGACAGGAGAGGGGAGACTTTGTTGTGTTATTGATGATCTGTGAATTTTAATCAAGGCACATTGATGGTCAAGATGTTGGCCTTCATTGGCTGACATATTTCTTCCAGCAAACTTAATTGAGGCCACTCTGTACCCATTGCGTCAGTACAGAGATGAGTTAAGCTGATTGACTCTGGTAGGAATCGCACTGAGATGGGCGGGTAAGGGTGCACTGATGAGATGTTGAGCGGATGTCACCTCCCGGCATCCTCCCACAGTTTCAGTGATCGCCACTGTGAGGTCATCCTCCACTCTGCCTGCAGAGGGTGCCTGCTCTTTTTGCTCTCCTGGGGAATATTCATGCTTATATTTCACCAGGTCTAGCTTCCCAGGTGGATGTTCTGGATGATGTTGGTAGAACCAAATTGTGACACAGCCAAGGGAGGGTAGACCCCTGTGTCTTGTGGATAACATCCAAACCATTTGTGCAGAGGAGGTAGACTCCTGGGAATCAGGACTGCAGGCTTCCAGAAGTGGCACTGCCACTCATCTGTTAATAAGATTGAGAAACACAGAAACATGACTGGCTTATTGCTTCAGTTCAGCTGGTCGGTGGCGACCAGCTGAACTGGTTGCCGGGTATATTGCACACACACATGTGGGCATACACACACATGTGTAGAAACCTCACAATATGTTCTTTGGAACGTTAGCTCTGAAAGTTGTAAATAGATAATAAAGGGGTTTTGTTTGAGAAAGTATGCAAAATGCTAGGTTAAAATACGAACTTAAACACAGTTATTAAACGTGTTTCTTCTTGCAGAACTTTTAGGGCCTTTAATACACTAATGTGGGGAATAGCTGAAGGGGGGTGCAGTATTCCTTGATTGCCAAGCTTAGTGGGCCACAGAACACTTGTGTTGTCGAGGAGCTCACTGAACTCATGTTCCTCAGAATCTACTTTGGGACTCAGTAGTCCAGATCAGTGGTTCTCAGCTGGTGGTGATTTTGCCCCCTAGGGGACTTTGGCAATGTCTGGTGACACTTTAGTTATCTAAACTGGGGACAACTAGGAAGGGGGGAAGATGCTACTGGCACCCAGTGGATAGAGGCTGGGGATACTGCAAACATCCTACAACAGAGGGCAGATGCCCACAACAAAGGTTTATCTGGCCAAAATGTCAATAGTGCCGAGGTTGAGAAACGGTGGACTATGTGGTCCCTAAAGCCTCCCTCCCCCAGCTATAATATTTGGGGGATTGAGTGATTTGGTGACACTCCCCAACTTGGTACACCAGTTTATCCTGAGGGATCTCTGGCTCTTGGACGTCACTGGTCTCCGGAAGGCAGGAGAGGTGAGCCATGCGGCCTCCTCCTTGTAGATACGTGCCTACTCCTGGCTCAGGGGCCATATGTCCGCATATCCATATATTTAGTAAGCGTGGTCTGGTGTTTATGGCTGCTCATGGGCTGGTGTCTAGTGAGAACAACACAAAGTCTCCCTTTCCTGGGTCTTGTTTCCACCCTCAGTGGCTAAGCCGGGGCGCTCACTTTGCTCTGTTGACTGAGAAACTTGGATATCAGAGCCCACAGGCTGCCAGGTGCTGTTCCCGCAGATGGAGCTGAGATTCCAGAAGAATGTACAGCTCCCAGAGACTCTGCATCCTTTTGAAGTTTTAAAATCACATATGGTTTTTATGGGTTCTCAGGTATTCCAGCTGTTCGTGCTTCCCTGAACCCCCTTCTCCCAGCACACATTTTCCTCCAGTAACCAAAACACAATAGGTAATGGAAATTCCATCACGGGCTGACCCGGAGACCCAAACGGGACCAGCGCAATTTCATCTGAAGCAAGGCGCTGCCATGACTCATTAGCTCTCTCAGAAGCACATTTTCCCGTGGACAGCTTCAGGGAAATCAGCCCGCCGTGGCTCAGGGTCCACCCTTCCTCCTGGAGTTTTCAGAAGTCAGCCTTGTCTAAGGCTTCTCTGCTACCACTGGGCCCAAGGTGGAAATTCACTTCCTGCCTGCCCTCCACCCCATCAGTCCTGTGCTTACTCATCACAAGGGCCTCTTATCCTCGGGTGTCCCGAGCCATTCACCGAGAAGCTTGCTTCTCCCTCTGAAGGCAGCTGGGGCAGTGATGGGCAGGCTCACAGTCCAGCGGTCACGGACAGAAACTTTAGGAGGGCCCTGGGGAAGCCTTGCTGGGAGTTGGCATCTCCCCATTTCGGTCTTCCCCATCTGCAGAGAGGGAGAGTTGTCCTTTGTCCACAGATATGACATGAGATCGAATGAGTAAAATTGATGCAACAAACTTTATTGGTCACTGGCCCTGGAGGAGATTGTACGAAACACCTTTTTTAAAAGGACATTTAATGGGCAGAGCCTCAGGTCATTGCTTAGTTGGTTCAGCCATTTGAGTGTTAATTATGTGCTAGGGAGTGCTGCTATTTCTTCTGAATGTTGCAGGATCTGAAATTATTGAGACACAGAGAAGGGTGGGATGTCCCTTGAAAGGTGTGGGTCAGTTAAGAGGGGCTGTAAAAACCTCCCACCACCACCAATCAGCACCAATTCAGTGTTATGAGCCCTGACACTTTGATTTTTATTTTTTAAATTATTTTTTAAAATTTATTTTTTATTGATTTCAGAGAGAGGAAGGAAGATAGAAACATCAATGATGAGAGAGAGTCATTGATCCACTGCCTTTTGCACCCCCTGACTGGAGATTGAGCTCACAACCTGGACATGTGCCCTGACTGGGAATCGAACCTCGTTCCCCTGGATCATAGGTCAATGCTCAACCGCTGAGCTATGCTGGCGGGGCAGCCCTGACACTTTCCTGAGTGCTTTCTGCATCTCAGATAATCCACACAGCCACCCTTGGCGGATATTAACAACCCCATTTCCAGGTGAGGGAACTGAGGCTCAAGGGAGGTTAAGCACCCACCCAAGTTAGTAACTAGCAGAATCAGGATTTGAATTCATTTCCAGCGGACTCTAAAGCCACGCTTTTAATTCTGTGCTGGCTTGTATCCAGCCTTTAGCTCCCAGCTTGTACCCAGTCTCCACGGCCTCGGTACTCCAGCCAAGTGCAGGTCTCCGGGGGAGGGTCCCAGTGACCTCCAGGCTGTGGCAGCACTGTATGTCACACACAGTGGGAGGGCTGCCTGGCTCCCCCTTTGGAAACAGTTGCTGTGCATTGTGCTCAGAAACTGCTTGTGCTTCACGTTAGAAATGAAGTCCCCTGAGAAGAATTTCTCAAGTCATGCATTCAACCCGTTAAGTGGATTATAAAATCAATGAACTGGGAAGCATCACACCCATTTTACAGTTGGGGAAATAGGTATTAAAGGAAGGGTTCAGCCAGGCCCCAGAGCCAGGTTGGTCTGGCTGAAGCCTGTGCTCTTGAGCCAGAGGACACATTCTGTCCTTGGCCTGCTGCCACTGTTTTCTTTGGAGATGTGGCTACTTAGGTCCTTTCCTGGTCCCAAGACAGGGCCTGTCCTCTCCCCTGGGCAGAGGGAGGGTTTTGAATCACACTGGCTCTGTGGTGCCCCAGGCCCACCCGAGGGGTGACTCAGGTGTCCACTATGGAAACCAGGTTTACAGGCCTGGTCTGTGTCGCTGAGTCTGAGATGTGTCAGCAACCTGTTCTGCCCAGGCCTGGCTCATCCTCTCCCAGTCTCAGAAGCCAAAGCCCTGCCTGGACAGAGCCCCTGATAAACGCAGGTCCTTCTTTGAAATGCTGCGTTAAGAGGCTTCTAAGCAGGCTGCATGGCCCAGCAGAGACCCATGCATTTTTAAACGCCCTCCTGCCTTTGGAGGAAGATGCTTGAAAACTGTAAGAATCATTAAGGCTCTTAGTCATCCAACTCAGCACAGGGCAACTAAGGATCTCAGCTTTGTTCACAGCAGGAGTCCTGGGCCTGGAAAAGCCTGGAGGGCAGCCCATGCTGCCCCATCAGGGGGGCCCACCCTGGACCCATGCTTCGAGGGTGGGTGTGGGCTGATTGCCAGTTGGCCAAGGGGAACAAATGAGGACAGTGAGAAGGCAGCCCCCCCCCCCCCCCCCCCCCCGTCGGTTTGCACTCAGCACCCACTCTGGATGCCCATGTCTCCCTCAAGCACTGTGGACAAACATGATGCAGGAGCCTTGGCTGGGGGACGCCCATGTTCAGAAGCCTAAACACGAGTACCGTAGGAATGGGAGGAAGGGTTTGGGGAGGTGGAGTGGTCTTGAAAATCTTCTCACAGGAGAGAAAACTCAGGTGAGGGAACCAACGATTAGAATTACTACAGTGGTAGACCTGGGCATTGTCTCTATACATAACTGTCACTCCTTCTGGAAGCAACTACCAGTCTCCAACACTTAATTCCTCATTCATTTCTTCATTCAACAAATACCTCCCACATACCTGTTCTGTCCCAGGCCCAGTTCGAGGCCCAGGGTAGCGTGAATGCAATGGCACGCTGCCTCGCCTCCTGTTCTCGTGGTCTAGTGAGATTGCCAGCACTAAACAAACAAATCCCCAAATATCTGTGAAATTATAACTGCAGAGTCCGACAAAGGGAACAAATGGGTTCCTGTGAGAAGGAAGAACAAAGGGGCCCTAATTTAGACTGAGCCGTGCTGTGTGCATCTGTCGAAACCATGCCCATCCTTCAGGGCTCTGCAGAAGTCCCACCTCCTTCTGCCTCCTTTATGAAGTCAGCCTGTTCCACAGACTGTCTCCTGCCTTTTAACAGCAGCCTCCGCCCTCCCCACGCTCTGTCTCCCTGTCCCGTGTCGTACCCTACCTTTATTTAGTTTCAGGCACTTGTCTCATCTGCCTTGATAGATCTTCAACTCCTGGAAGATGTTGTGTTTTATTATCTGAGAACCTACTGTGAGCAGTAACAGGGACATTGTTGGATGAATGAATGAATGAATGAATGACCTTCATTCCTAACCCCAGAGCCTCCCGTGGGGATGCAGCCAATCTCTTTGATGAGAGCACAGGCTCCACAGCCTGTCTGCCTAGGCTCCGCTCATCAGCTTTCGAGCTGTATGACCATGGTCAAGCACCTTGACTTCTCAGTGCCTGGGTTCTCATCTGCAGAGTGGGAGATGTTAGTAATAGTTACTGTAAGGACGAAAAGGATTAGTGCATGGATGATACTTAGATTTGTACTTGGCCATAGTAAGTGACTTATGAATTAGTAATGTACCAGACACATCTAACATCTCATAAAATTCTCACAAAACCCGGCAAAGGGTTTACTAACCTGCCATATTTTGCATAGCAAATTCAGTTTCAATACACACAAAATAAACAAAATGAGACAAATCTGCAAACCCAGGTCTATCCCCTGGCTAGATTAGTCCTCGACTCCATAGTCAAGGCTGAGATGTGAGTGTTTGGAAGTCTACTTTCCTGGCCCAAGGCTAACTTGCTGTTCGTGGATCCACTGGACATTAGAAACTAGATGCTGGCCTTGGAAGGGATGAGGGAGGCAGTTCTTAACGTCGGGGGGACGGGGGAGATGGTGTGTCTCTGCCCTGCCCATCTCATAGAATCAGACCTCCCTTCCCCACTTATTTTTCAAGGGCCTTGGAGTAGGAGATGGCATCGCGAAAATCGTATGATCTGCTGCAGTGGAAAACATGGCCTTGGCCAATCTATAAAACATCTGCAGGGTTTCAAATTCATACCAACTGCATGTGAACTGCCAGCCTTGGGTTGGCATGGATTGGAGAGGCAAGGAAGGCATTTGATTGGTTCTGATTTTTCATTCTGTGGCCTCTGAGCGTGGGAATACAGAGTCCTCACTTCCTGGTGTCCCCTTTCTGTCCATCAGCAATGACAAGCTGTGTCCACATTCCCTTCTTGGCTCCTTCCTACGGTATCGGGTACATAACTGTGCTTATTTTGAGGGTAAAAATTATATCCCTTTTATTTCCAAAAGGAGAGAGATATAATTTGTGACTGAAACCAGAGTACTCAGACTGTGAAAATATATACTGCTAAGCTGTTTCCATATCGATTAGTGAAGACATTTCTAGCTCAGGCCAGAGGAATAGAAACTCTTTACTTGCGACTAAGAAGCCCCTTGCGAGCATCTGGTGAGAAATGGGACTGGTGGAACCTGGATGGTGGACAGCAAAGTCCCTTAATTTATTCGTTGACTTTTTAAGAAATTATTTTATTTATTGATTGATTTTTAGAGAGAGAAAGGGGGGAGAGAGAGAGTGAGAGAGAAACATCTGTTTGTATTTCCACTTATTTATGCATTCATTGGTTGCTGCTTGTATGTGCCTTGACTGGGGATCGAATCTGCAACCTTGGCATATCTGGACAATGCTCTAACCAACTGAACTACCTGGCCAGGGCCTTATTGACTTTTTTAAGACTAAAAGGTAATCACATGCTTTTTGCTGAAACCAGCCCCAGGGCAGGAGTCCAACAAAACATCGTCCTAATTAGTTAATCTAATTTTCAAAGAGAGACCCCCAGCTCAGACATCCACCAGCTAGAGATGACAAAAGGATCAGAGGGCTAAGAGAGGTTGTTCCCTTGAAGTTCATATTGACACCCACCAAAGCTGCATCATGCCAGTCTCTTCCTCGGCCACCACATGGCCTTCCTCCTGTATCTGTATCTTCACATGGTGTCCTCTGCTGTGTCCCTCTCTCTCCTCTTCTTGTAAGGACCTCAGTGATACTGGATTAAAGACTCACTTGATTACATCTGCTGAGACCCTATTTGCAATTACAGGCACATTCACAGGTCCTGGGGGTTAAAGCTTAAACATAATTTTAGGGGACACAAAATTATGGAGAGATGGGTCAGGGTTTCTTCTGCTAGCGTGAGGATGTGGACAGTTGGGGTTCTCCTGGGAATCAGGTCCTTGGAAGCTGGAGGAATCCTCAGGTGGGGGACTTATGTCTTGAAGGTCCTTTTTTCAGATCAGTGTTTCTCAAAGTGGGGCCCCCAGACTAGCAGCATCAGTATCAGCTAAGAACTTTCGAGAAATGTAAATTCTTAGGCCATACCCCAGGCCTACTGAATCAGAAACTCTGGGGCGGGGCCCAGCAAGCTGTTTTAACAGGTCTTCCAGGTGACCCTGATGTACAATTATAGTTTGAGAGCCATTCTCCTAAGTTCTTGCCTTTTCTCCTCACAGCTGTATTTTCTAATGGGGTTGCCCATGGTTACTGGTAGATGTTTTGGGCTAAAGTAGAAAGCTCTTTGGTCCATTGAGTTTGGGAAGCACTGTGTTGATCTGAATCAGACAAATTTCATGACTGAAGGATAGTTCTGAGCTTTTGCTATGCTCTATGGACTGGACATTGAACATTTCAAGGAAGGGAACAGTAGCATTTCCAAATTTCATTGACCCTTCTGTGTGGGGTGTGCCATTGAACTGGCGCTCTGCAGAGTCCACACGGGCAAACACCGCTCTTGTCCACACAGCAAGGCATCGGTACATTTTTATGAATCACCTTCTAAGAGCCAGGCCTAGTGCTAGGGGAATACATCAGTGAGCAAGACATAGTCCTCCCTCCATGGAACTCAGCCTCGCACAGGAGCTGGTAAACTGCAGGCCGCGGGCCAAGTCTCGCCTGCCATCTGTTTCTGTATAGCCTGTGAGCTAAGAATGGTTTTTACATTTTTTAAATAGTTGAAAACAATTTAAATGAAAGATATTTCATGAAATGTGAACCTTATATAAAATTCAGATTTCAGTGTCCATAAATAAAATTTTATCGGAACACAACTACTCTCATCTGTTTACATCTCGTCTATGGCCACTTTGCTCTGCAACAGAATTGAGATGTTGCTATAGAGACCATACGGTGTATAGGCCGCAGAGCCCAAAATATTTTCTCTCTGACCCTTTACAGAAGCAGTTTGCCATCCCTGGTGTAGTGAAGGAAAGGGGCTGGACAAGTATTCGCAGGTGCCTGCAGTGATACTGAGGAAGGGAGCAAACGCCATGGCCTGGGGCCTTTACTCACTGATGGTGGTGATGGTGGCGGCAGGGGACAGGGCGGGGCATTGGGAAGGCTTTGTGGAGAAGCATCCTAAGGGTGAGTAAACAGTCTGGAATCTGACTGGATGCAGAAGGTTGTTACTGGCAAAGGAGATAGTACATGTAAATCCTGAGTCAGAGAAGAGGGCCACTCATTGAAGGGATGGAAGAAAGTTCAGTATGCCTGGACCGTAAAGAAGGTGAGGCCAGGAGCGGTCCTACATGTGGCCAAGTGCCAGGCAAAGGCCAGACTTGCAAGAGCACCTTGGAAGGCCGTGCTGAGGATTTTGAACTTTACCCTAAGAGCAATGGGGAGTCGTTGAAGAGTTTAGGCCCAGGAGTGATACGAGTGGGTTAAACTTTGTGAGGACTCTCTGGCTTCAGTGTGGAGAATGGATGGGGGGCTGGAGCCAGAGTGGTTAAAATGCTAATAATTAGGAGGCTTAGCAGTGAACTAGGAGACAGAAGGACAGGATGGAGAGAAGTGCGTGGCTTTGGGGAGAAAGGCTCTCTGCGATGCGCACCCTCCCTCCACCCAGGCCTTGTGTGCTCCTTGACAGCTTAGGTGTGGGCTGCAGCCTCCTGGACTCGGCTTTATTGGTAAACATTGGTTGCTTGTTGCACACCCACTGCATATCCATTAGGCACAGTGTTAGATGGAGATGTTAGAATACGTATGTGGACATATATATTCCAATATATACACGTGTATATATACATACACATACACACATACATATACATATACATGTATATATATTCTATAGATATGAGAACTGTAAGGTCCAGTGCCTCCAAATTATTAGCCGGGGCAGTGATGGATGTATCCACAGTGCTTGGATGTAATGAGGGCTAATAACTAGGGGCACAAATAATTGAGGGGACAGAGAGGAAGTGTCGAGTGAACACCACTGGGAGCTGTTCATTCCAATTAAGAGATCTGTGGAGGCTTCATGGTGGAGGTGGCTTTTAAACTGCGTCGTGAAGGACATGTCAGATTTGGAAAAGAGTGGAGAGGGAATTGATCCAACATGAACAAATTGATGGACTTGTGATAGTGTCAGGTGTGTACAGGGAAGGACCAGGGGAACAGTGTGGCTGGAATGAATGATAGATGGAGGCTCATGAAGGGTGAAGAGGTGATCCCAGGGCTCCCGAGCTGGTTTGGAAACTTGACTCAGACCCCTGATTGCTCATTGTGCCTGACACCATAATCCAGGCTGTGCTGAAATCATGAGCAATTCTCAGGAGGGGGCTGGCGGACAGCGGAAGGAAGGCTCCCTGTTTCTCTGATCGCCAGGGCCCTGCAGCCCTCCTTTCATGACCTCAAGGCATCAATAAGTACTCCTGGGTATTCTAGCCCATTGATCATATGACAACTTCTAATTGCCTTTAACCTCTGTTTCAACTTCTATTTCTGGCTGGTGCCTGGCTCTTGGCTGTGCCTGGAGACCAATAACTTACAGTGAGGGTTTTTTTCTGGTTCTTGGTCCTGTTGCCTAGGGCTGTGACACAGGGCTACATCCGTCGTTCTGTGCCAGAAGACACTTAATAAATGTGGGCAATGATGATGGGTCCCTTGAGAACAGTTTGGCTGATTCATTTTTAAAAGTCTTTAAAAATAGTGAAATAAAACAAATATAAAAGTACAAAATAGTGAATAATCATAAGAAAATTCATGTCACCACCCAGTGGGTCAAGAAACAGAACATTCATTGATAGTATCCCCAGAAGCTTTCCCATGTGTCCCTTCTCCTTGGCTTGTTTCTCACATTTGACGTATCCATGCTAAGGAATCTTACAACTATCTCTGTCCAGCTTCTGGTCAGAAGAGCAGCCACAGAAGACGAAGAACAAAGACTTGGGGATTCAGGCCACATTCGACCTTTCTTCTAGAGCTTTCCACACAGAGGAGATCTGATCTCCATGAGTGCTTGGGGCAGCTGACAGTTGTTATGGAAATGTGGGGCGCAGGTTACTGGCTCAGGTGATGACCGCAGTATGCAGACGGGGGCCCTTGTCCTGCAGGCCTCTTCTCTCGCTGCAGTTGGTTGATCCTCACAACCAGACACTTCTGAGCTTTAAAAGTTACCTGCCTTCTGGTGCCCGCCTGGTGTAGCCCCCCTTAGCACGGGAGATGGAGCGCTAATGGAGGGAGGAAGTGTTTCTTTCTGTCCAGGGGAGATTGTGGCTTCTCAGGCAAGGATGCCTCAGAACTAACAACAGTTCAGAAGTAATTCATTAGTAATCTTGACATTCAGCTTACAGACATTTTTGGAAACTGCATTTTTTAACAATTACCTGTGGAACCCCTTTGGTTTGAGTCTATCTGTGGAAGGAAGCTAGTCTGAACAAGCATGAGGGGGGAAATCTCCATTTGTCGGAAGAGAAGCCTAAAAGGCTTCCACCTTTCTTCCAGAAGCAGGGCGTGCCGTGTGCCTTTTGAAATTTCTTTGCATTGCTGCTCTTCAATTATTGGTGCATTGCAACTAAGTTTGCAAATTCAGAAAATTAGGAGGAAGAGAGGGATGCTGTAGGGAGGGAGGCCCCTGTGTATGTGAGTGTGTGCACCTTTTGGCTTCCCGTTGGCTTGTTTTTTGTATCTGACTTCACCTTTGGGCTGGAACCCCTGCTTTGTGAAGGGTGCCCTCCTGACTGAGGCCTGGAGATGGGGAAAGGATGTGAGTGCCCCAGAGGTAGCAGCCAGCACGTCCAGACACTCGGTGTGCTCTGTCTGGGTGGAAAACCTCATCTGAAGCCAGATTGAATTACACCAGTTTCTAAGACATTCCTCAACCATGTTAGGCAACAGAGTCCCCGCTGACGAGCTGGGGTAGAAGGAAACCTGATATAATTTTGGAAAAACCTTCTTTGAGAAGGAAGGTTCTCACAGCTGCTTAGCCTCTCCCCGAAGTCCAGGGTTGGAGGGGTCCCAGGCCACGCAGAGGAGATTGATGGGCCCAGGGGTGCCAGGAAAAGGGCTGAGGCTTCACAGAACCGGAGGGCTCACTATTCTTCACCCCCTCAGGTCTAGAAGGAGAAGGAGAAGCAGCCATCTGAACCCCATAGAAATAGAAGGCCCCTCCCTTTCCCTGGGCCATTTGTTGAATTATTGTTATTGTTTCACATTAACAACCATCCCAGACTCTCTTGTATTTGGCTGCTGTGTTGGAAACCTAGATACAGACTAGCGTGGTGGGAACCCAGGCCCATAAGAGGCTGAGGCTTCAGAGCTCAGCCAGGCATCTTGGGTGAGGGGTGCAGAATCCAAGCACGGGGAGACAGGCAGCCCCTTGGAGTCCCGTGATCAGAGCCTGGGTCCCCACACGGGGCTGCCATTGGCACCACTTCTCCTGGGTGCACCAGTGTGCCTGGTCACCTGGCTATCCGTCTGCATCCAAAGTCTCTCTGACTTGCTAGGCACTGGTTTCCTGAACGGGGGTCATTGGCAAAGGCAGTGGGACGACCTCATTTCGACAGCTCTTTTGACCTGAAGCCAAACCCCATCTAAGTGCAGCAAATGGAAGATGCTGAAAATCGTTTAGTTGGTGAAGGGTGTAGGCGCCCACTGAATTAGGTCCTAAATCATGGTGGAAATTTTCCTGGAGCAGGACAAATCCTTTTGTAAACAGGAACATTCATCTTCTGTTGACTGACGTGCCCGGCGAGGCATGAGCCTCTCAGAAGCCCCATGACATGGGATCTTGTTGGGGATTTGTGTTTGTGTTGAACATAGAGCTGCACCGAGGAGTGGCAGTTTGGGAGCCAGGGCTCAGTTCAAACCTCAGATTGTGGAAACTTGCCTGGTTTAGCCAGAGTGTCAGTGGCACCCAGGAAGGGGCTGCTTTTCCTGTGCCTACTGAGCAGAGTTTAATTTATGCAGTCGGTACATATCTATTAATCACTTACTGTATGCCAAACACTCTGGTATGAAAAAATGGACCATTACTTCAAGGAGCTTTCAGGCTAATTGGGGCAATGTGACGTGCATGGGTAAAGAGGCAGCTGAGGCTGCCTGCCAGTGCCTGTCCACTGTTGAGCAAGGGAGCAGGTTGTGGGCACTGGAGTTGGGGCAGGGGGATGGCTTCAGTGGGCCCCTGGGATTTGATTAAAGAGATGAAGATGAGTGGAGAGCAATGGAGAGGGCGTCCCAGGCGTAGAGGAATAGGAAGAGCAGGCAGAAAAGCAGGCGCAGGGTGTGGAGGACCGAGTCCTATCGGAGAGCTCTGGTGGGAGAGCAGGCTCTGTGGGAAAGGGGGAGGACAGACTGCAGGCCGGATGGGAGGAGTTTGAGTTCTGTGCTGTGGACGGTGGGGACTGGGGACGAATTTTGAGATTCCAGAAAATATGAACAAAGGGAAAACAAAGCCAAAGAAAACAAAAATAGAGCTTTTTTTCAGTCATTCTTTAACACACCATCAAGTCCCCACTGTGTGCTAGGCACTCTCTGAGCTCTGAGGATATGCAGTGAGCAGGTGGGCCAAATGCGCCTGGAGCTTACGTCACCCTGCAGTGGAGACCCATGGAGAAGCTGCACAGCCACGGATTAGGTCAGGTGGTGGTTCGCATCTGAAGAAGTTGCAGCCATGAGGGATGCAAGTGATCTGTTTCATTCGGGGCATTGGGCTGTGACTTAGACTGTTCACAAGTCACCTTGTCCTCCATGTTGCTTCCGCCTGTTGATTTGGAGGGCAGCATTCACCCACAAGCAGTTCATCCCATCTGTTGTCTGCTGGTACATTCTCTCTCTCTTCTTGCCCCTGAATGATGCTTTGGGGCTCTGGCAACAATTGCACCCTTTCCAGGGAGATTGTTTAGGTTCTGTGCCTTTCCTGCTGTAGTGATAGCGCGGGGTTTCAGGACCTAGAAGTAAGGCTGGGAACTTAGGACCCTGTGGTATGGCCCTGAGCTCTGAAAAGCGATGCATTCCTTTCTCTCCTGCTTTCTCGGCCAGCACATACTGAGCTGCTGGAGTCCTGTGGGACCTAGTCTCTGTCCCACGGGCCCTACCTTTCCTGTCCCTGAGGCTGTCTCTGATGGGTGGGACAGACACACCCTGGGGTCCATATAGTGGGGCCTGGCCACTGAGCATGGCCTCTCTGGGCCTTAATTTCCCATCTGCAGGGTGAGGCCTAGGTGAGTGGTTCTTAGGCTTCGCATGAGATCCTAAATTAAACTTTAAAAAACACAGAGTGTATCACAGGATTGCCAGCTTTTTATTTTGGCATGTAAGGACATAGAAAAGAAACTGTCACATGCCAGCTCTATCATCATTGTCATTTCATTGAAAGGGCATATTCTTACCCAACAAAGGAGTGATGACATAGTGTCAAAGCAAAGGATAGCCTTTCCCTGCAGAGGAGCGTTGGCCGTCGCTCACGGACACATGTACATTACATTGTGCTGCTGCCTTTATTTTCAAACTACATCCTGGAGCAAGTACTGCTCCGTGGCCCAAACCTCAGGGACCACAGGACCAGAGGCGGGTGCTCCCCCTCCCACCCGAGCCAGCTCCTCTTTCCAGTTCACAGGAGGCAGTGGGCTTCCGTCCTTCACCTTCTCTCCTCCTGACCCTTCCACTGTCTCTCTCTCAACAACTCCTACTGGAAGTGGGGGCACTTCCAGATTGCCCTGGGTTGCTTTTCAGGAGCCTGAGAAGGTGGGAGAGAGGAGGAGCCCATCGCCTCTAACCAGCTGAGCTGGCCCCTCAGGCATTTAAACTCGCCAGCTTTGGGTAGCGTTCAGTGGCTCCTCAGCCATAGTCACATCCTTCCTTTGATTCGATTTGCCTTTTTCTCTGCTAACTTGAATCATAACAGATCACTTGGCCAGGGCATGGAAATGTCTGCCTTCTTTTATGGAAATGAGGGATTTGGATTTCCTGTAGGGCTTAGTTATCCACATCTCGTCTGTTTTGAGTAGAAACCAGATTAGGCCTCCTCTTTGGTGATGTGGACAGATACCAAGTTTGCTGTTCAGAAAATACAGATTCACATCCTGATCAGTTCTTTATTAGCTGTGGGACCTTGGGCAGGTTGTTGTTCAAGGTCATGCAAGTGCACAGTCTGGCACTTGGCTGATAATAACCGCTATTTTCCGAGCCATTAGCAAGGGGCTTTGCATTCATTCATCATCTTGGTTGATCTTTACTTTTGGAAGAAGGTATTTGTAAGCCTACTTTTCCAGTGAGGAAACTGAGGCCAGAATGGTGTGGAGTGACTTGCTTCCCACTCTTGTGCCGTCTCTTGGCCTCATGGGGCTCTGCACAGCCTCTTGTATGAACCAGCGGTGTTTCTGTCCCCCTGTAATCCTGGGCTCTTTGTTTCTGAAGGAAGGGAGCAAAAGTTCTAGGGCTCCTCGCAGTTCTGACCTCAACAACTCTGTGACTCAGATTTATTTTACTTTTTTTAAAGACAACATTTTGGAAGGCATTCGAGTACTCTTCTTGAAACAAGAAGTCTTGCTAAATTGCCTTTTCATTAAATGTAAGATTCTTCTTACAAGGAGAGGGATTGGTATGGAGCTCGCTGGGCCTCAATGGAATTTAGAAGGCCGCAGTGCTAACCGTAGGGCTTCAGAAAGCCTCCATGCCTCAGTTGTTTACCTTCACAATGGGGCTAACTGCCTAACTTGCAGAATTGTTAACAGGGTTAACCAGGGTAACATGAGGCATTCAGAAAATTACATCCATTATTAATCCATCTGAACTTGCGGCCCTGCCTCAGACTTGCCTGGCGTGATTACAAGCTATTTCTCTGCTGGAAAATAAATGTAATTTTTGTCTTCTGATGGTTTTCTTGGCTGGGCGGTTCCTGAGCTGTTCTCCCAGGCAGGTCAGGCTGCCCTGCAGACTGGCAGCAGAGCCACCGAGTCTTTGCAGGTGAGCAGGCTGACACAGACCCAGCCCAGGTCACTCTGGCAGAGAGAGCAGCTCCGAGGTCTCTGCTAGTCCAGTTTCACGTCTCTAAGGCCCCAGTAGTGAACTCTGGACTGTCACTGTTATGTTCTCATTTTATTAAGATAATTGAAGGAAAAGGAAATGATTATTTTGCAGATGTGAGGTATTGACCAAGATATATACATTAGTCTTGAGAATGTGGGGTTGACTGTTTAATTTTGAGCATCACATGTGGCCATTTGAGAACACACCTCACCATGGGATATTATGTCTAATGGGTCATTCTGTTCCCAACTTGGAACCCCATCCCCTAGGCCATTTCTCCAACTCCCTGTCCATTCATGGGTACCCAGATTTGGATGTCTGTACTACAAAGGTTTGTTATTTAGAGCCCACAGGGTATGAGATGATTGCTTCAGTGGTAGTAAGAAACAGCATTTCATAAGGAAATCCCATCCCTTCTTTGTGCTTTTTGCCCATCCCAACGCAGTAAGGGATAGAAGGAAACTGGGCCTTTTGTCTTTGAATAGGCTGGATTTAAATTTCATCTCTGCCACTTACAAGATAAGTGACCTTGGAAATGACCCAGCCTCTGTGAGCCTCGGCGCTCCTACCTCGAAGGCTGGTTGAGGGGATTAAGTAGGATGGTATAAAAATGCTACGTAGAGGACGTGGCCCGTCGGTCACCATCCTCCTTGAGTTTTTTACACCACCAGGCACGTGGTAGTGAGGGACTTACGCTCCACACCTCAAGGTCGGGCCAGACAGAGCCTCAGGGAGTGATTACGCAGCCCCTTTGAATGAGGCAAGGAAACCTGAGGCACGTTGATGGTAAGCTACTTGTTAAAGGTCAGCTGGCCTTTTCTGCTCTCACCTTTTTTCTCCCACAAAGACTGATGAAGGGCATTTGTTCACACGCCAACTCAGGGAGCTCCTAGCTGCGAGAACCTGAAGACTCCTGTGATGATGAAATAGCTGGTGAGACCCGATAAACTCAGATGGCTTTCCAACATCCCAGAGCAAATGGTTTGATCTGAGCTTCTTTTTAAGATTTGGTGGCCCGAATCTGTGAACATTGGGCCCATTTCCCTGGGGGGTATAGCTAGTAGTTAGCAAACATTGGAGCTGCTCGAAGAGTCCACCTGGCACAGACGTCGTGCCCCCTGCAATTATGGGGTCCTGGGAGATGGGTGGGAGGCTGCAGGTGCAGGGGAGGCTCTGCCCTGCTAGGGAGACCTTGGGTAACTGGAACTTCCCAAGGGCAGAAACCAGCTGTGCCACCCCTCCCGCCAGCTCTGGGTGGCTCCTGCCTCTTCTGCTGCCTTGTTTGCCCCGCCCCTGGGTGTCAGTGCCACCGCCTCCACCCTCCTTTCCCTTGGCAGAGCTCTCACTTGAAAATCCCAGCTGGTGGTGCCCACATTATGTTTTATTTGCTTGAGCTGCTTAAGGTAATCGGCCCAATCCCTAATACGCAGGATTATCTATACCTGGGAGGATCCCACGGCTGGGCTACCCTTCCAGGATGTGCAAGGGGCTGCCAGGGGGATTTTCTCATAGCCTGTTTGTCAGGAGTGGGGGTGGCTGGAAGACTCTTCTCCAACATTTAGGCTCAGTGAAGACCTGGGACAGAGGGACCAGGACAGAGGCCCACATCGGGGCACTGGAAGCCCCATGGGTTTGGAGGTACTGAAGTTCAGGCATTCCTGGTCTTAGACCAACTGTGCTACAGAATGTCCTAACCATTGCCACGAAATAAAGCATCTCCTCAAAGCTGAGATGGGCCTATGGATTTCTACTTAGTGGATTTCAAACTTCTTTTTTTCTGCAGAAAATCCTTTCACGCAGAAGCAGTCTAACACAAAACCTTCAATAGGTGAAAACTGCGCAATGCAGGGACCTTGCCTCCTCTGCCCTCCCTTGGTAACCCTCTCAGGCACAGAACACACACACTAGGCTCCCAGGAAAAGAAAGCTATGGGTTTAACCCACCGCTCCCTCTCGTTTCCCAGATGAGGACTTTGCTTAGAGAGGTTAGGTGACTGGCTAGGGCCATGCAGCCTGGGGCTAGAGTGCAGGCTTCCTACTTTTCAGCCCAGGGCTCATCCCTCTGATAGGAGAGAAAGGCTCCTTCTGCTTGGTACTGAGCTCAGGGTGGCCACGCATACAGGGTTGATGGGTTGGTTTTGACAGGTGAGGGGGGGCAGGGAGAGGAGGAGGAGGTGCTGGGGATGGAAGGTGGGTGGGGCTTCCAGGCAGATAGAAGAAACAACTCAGAAGCAGAATCCGTCAGTGCAGGCTCAGGGGAGATGGCTCTCTGATGTCGACCAGGGAAATTTGAGGACAAAGTGGGCTTGAGAGACATAAGAAGAGGACAGATGGAGATTTCCTGGGTCCTTTCTTCCCCAGCAGCCCCTGGAAGTCAAACACCCAGGAAGTGTTCGTGGTACCAAGGCCCTGGGCAGAGGGTCCAGGCATGGACTCCAGCGATGGCAGTGCTCTGGCCCCTTCTCTGTCCCAGGGGGTTAGGGGAGGCCGTTCCTAGCAGATCCTCAGGACCACTGGGTCGAGAGGGCAGGCGTTGCAGCCCCGAGGATGTGGGCAGCACCCAGGGAGGCTGCATCTTCTGTTCCTTGGCTGGCATCTGCGTGGAGAACCTCCGTGCTCAGCAGGAGGGCCTCGCGCCTGTCAGCTCTGCCATGTTCATTTCCAATTCGATGCTCTGCTCCATGAAAGGTGATTTATGGTTCTGAGCTGGTTCTTGGCCAAGAAAGGAACCGTGTTCCTCTGTCCTTGATTTAACCGCCCTCTCAAGGCACAGGGACCTTGAAGAAGGACCTTTGTGGAACACGCAGCACCCGGACTGCGTGGGGTGAACTGAGTGCTTACGATGATAACACACCTTCCAAGGGCACTTCGCAGCAGCCTGTCATCCCCTTCACACGTTATCCCATTTGCTCCTCATGCTGTCCCCGGGAGGACGTCGGGACAGGTACTTGTCCCTTTTTGGTGTCAGACAGCTGGGTTTAAATTCTGACTGAGTCCTCCTGGGCCAGCTGCTTAACCCTTACCTGCGGATGAGTGTGCTCATGCCTGCCTCACAGGGTTCCCGTGATGCTGCTCAGACGCGGCAGCCAGTGCTGCTACTCTCATCACTACTTATTAGTAATCACGTCTATTCTAGGTGCTGTGCATGCCAAGAATTGACTTCCCATTAGCGGCAGCTCCCCTCCCTCCCTCCCTCCCTTCCTACCTCTACCTCCCTACCTACCTGCCTTTCACTAAGATGTGTCAAGTGCTTACTCTGAGCTCATAATGTGTCAATGTGAAGGATACAGCAGGGAACAAGAGACAGTGTTTTTCTCTCATTGAGCTTACAGGCAATAAATGATGCTAAAGTAGGCAGACTTCCAGATGGTGGTACAAAGGCTCTGAGGAGGCACAGAGCATGGATGGGGAGTGATCGGGGGGGGGGGGGGGGTGGCTGTTCTTTTCAATGGGAAGGGCAGGGAAGCACTCACTAATAAGGTATCAACAATGATTTGAGCAAGGCGAGGGAGTGGCCACATGGCCATCTGGGGCAGGGGAGCAGCCAGTGCCATCAGCCCCGAGACAGGAGTGGCCTGGAGCGTTCTGTCAGCACAAGGGGGCTGATCTGGCCAGAGTGAGTGGGAGAGTGGGAGGCTCGTGGAGGATGGCAGGAGTGGGACAGATTAGGTGGGTTGTACTGAGTGAAGTTTGTGACATGCTTCGAGTGGGACAAAAAGCCATAGGGGTGTGTCGGCACCGTAGTGACATGATCTGGTTTATGTTTTGAAGAACGTTTTTCCTCCCAGATGATCATTGCGTAAGCAACTTTCCAGATCTGGAATGAGGAGCCAGTGTTCAAAGAACTGAGACATGGTTAAATCCTGGACAGACTTGTCACATGGGGGTGGCCTGAGCAGGGGACAGCGAGGGGACTCTGGAATCCTGCCTGCTGGCCCCTCATCCTCGCTGCAGTCACCCAGCAGGTGTGGTGCCCAGGTTGGCCTTGGCACCTGTCTGGAGGACTTGTTAACCCCAGGGCCAGGGCTCTGGGCCCCTTCCGCTACCTGTATTTCTAACAGGTTCCCAGCTGATACTGATGCTGTGGTCTGGACACCCCACTTTGATAACCCCTGCCCCTATTCATCCTGGCCTGGCTTGACCACCCCTGCTCTGATCTGAACTAGGACCTGGAACTTAACACCCAGCCCTTTCCCAGCCTCTCCCTCACCCAGGCACAGAACCGCATGCTACTAGAGAACTCGGGGTGGCCAGGGAAGAGATGGGCAGGGAGAAGGCCCTCAAATCAGAGGCTTTTGTGTTCCCTCTTTAGCAGTACCTCTTAGGGACATGCCTGAACTGGTCCAGGGCCTGACCCGGCTGCCTGAGGGCTCGCTCTCTGCTCCTCAACCTGTGGGGCTTGGGCTTCCAACCCCAGGCGGACCCTGGAGGAGGGAGCAGGCATGACCGGGACTGGGTGGCAGGAAACCCTCTCCAGTCACAGGGGTTTCAGTGCCTTAATAATTCACAGCACAGGCGTATATGGCAGATAAAGCTCTCTTGTCAGCCCTCTTACCTATTGTTTTACAAGGCATTCATTATTTTAATTACTTTATGATAGACAAAGCAAAACACAGACGAAGGGGAGATAATGCCCTTGTTATTATTTGCTTACACTGGATGTTGTGAGCTTAATTATGCACGTGGGAGGCAAGACTGGGGGAGTGGCAGGGACAGCAAGGAGGCTGGAGCTCTACAGAGCCTGATGCCAGCAGGCCAAGTAAGCGCTCTCTAGCTTGGAGGAAAGGCCTCTCCACTTCTGACCTCCCTCTGGCCAAAGCATCCATGCTCTGGAGCAAAGGGAGCAGAGGCCCGGGGGTGGGGGGTGGGGGGGGCAGAGAGAGAGAAACATTGATGTGAGACACATTGATTGGTTGCCTCCTACACTCACCCTGACTGGGGCCAGGGATCCGGCCTGCAACCGTAGTATGTGCCCTTGGCCGGAATTGAACCTGGGGCCCTTCAGTCCGTAGGCCGATGCTCTAACCACTGAGCAAAATGGGCTAGGCTCTTGCCCCATTTTGCAGGACAGGTCCCGCTGGGGCAAGAGAGCTGAATCTATACCTTCAGTTACCAAGGCTGCCCCTGGATCAGGGTCTCCCCTTCCAGGACACCCATCTGTGCTGAGTCTCCACACGGCCAAGACTTGGGGTCCTACTAGGCCACCCAGACTGGCCTTAGGTGGCTTGAGCAGTGGGCTCCAGAGATGTCAGCAGGCAGCCCCCAAATATACTCAGCCTGTGCCCACCCCCACCCCACCCCTGCCTCCAGCCTCCTCTTGGACTGTCCTAGTTCTGTGGGGCCCAGCACACTTGGAAATAAAACACGAAGACCCTGTATGGCTGGTGCCACTTCTCTCTCCTCAGCTCCCCCAGCCAGGGGTGGCGGAGGGGGAGAGCCAGGTTTTAGGAGCAGCTTCCTGCCAGCCTGCAGGTCCCCAGGAGGATGACTCATCCAGTGCCTTCCAGCAGTCCTCTCCTCACTCTGCCCCACCCTCACTGCAGACAAAGATTTTGACCTCTGCCTTTGGTTTTCCCCCTCACTCCAATTCACAATGATCCCCAGGGGTAGTTTGCTTTGGAAATTAATTCTAGTGTTTTAAATGATGAATATAATTTTGCTGGCATCCTTTAAAACACCTATATCTGCAAAAAAAATCTTAGTGGGTATCTGAGTAATTAAGGGGCTCAGCTCAGTTAAATTTAAATTTTAGATAAATAATGGATATGTTTTTAATATAAGTATGTCCATGCAATATTTGGGGGCATATTTATGCTAAACATTTATTTGTTGTTTATATGAAGTTTAAATTTCTCTGGGTGTCTTGTATTTTATTTGGCAACCTTAAGTCCAGGTTCTATAGTTCTATAGTCAGTGAGGGGCTGATACTTATAATGCTTTTCCCTTTCTTTCTTTCTTTCTTTCTTTCTTTCTTTCTTTCTTTCTTTCTTTCTTTCTTTCTCTCTCTCTCTCTCTCTCTCTCTCTCTCTCTCTCTCTCTCTCTTTTTCTTCTTTCTTTCTTTCTTTCTTTCTTTCTTTCTTTCTTTCTTTCTTTCTCTTCATTCATTCATTCATTCATTCATTCATTCATTCATTCATGTTTATCGAGCCAGCTGTGTGCCAGGCACTCATTTAGACACTCAGGATACAGCAGTGGGGGGAGGCAGACAGTAAATGAAATAAGTAAGTGAATTACAGAGTGTATTAGAGGTTGTAAATGCTATAGAGAAAAATAAAGCAGAAAGGCTGTGGTGTCAGAAGGCAGGGTTGCAATTTTAAAAGGGTAGCCAGAGAAGATTCCATTGAAAAGGTGATATTTAAGCAACGACTTGAGGGAGATGAGGGAGGAAGCTATGACCCTTTGTGGACAAAGAGTATTTGTGGGAAGAGAGGGCACATTGTGTGCAAAAGAGTTCAGAGACCAGTGTGGGGCTCAGTCATCTGATGGTGTCCCGCCTTATTTCCTTAAGCACACTTTAGGACATGAAGGGAAATTTATTGTCTCCTGTAACTGAAAAGGTCTGGGGTGGATTTCAGGCACAGCTGGATTCAGGTGTTCAAATGATGACATCCGTATTTTATCACTTCTACATTTCTCCGTGCTGCCTTCATTATTAGTGAAGGATTCCCTTTCTTACTTTTTCCCCAGCAAAAGTCCTGGTCTTGAGTTGTCTTGGGTTGGCATGGGTCACGTGACCATCGTGGCCCAGTCCCTGTTGCTAGGGGGATGGGATGATATGATTGACCAGTCCCCTTTCCTGGAGCCAGCGGGGCTCTGTCAGTCCCTGTTGAGCCGCACAGATGGAGATGAGGAGATGGGGTTTCTGTAAGGAAAACTCTGGGCACTCTTGTGAGAAGGGCATGAAGGTTGGGTGGGTGGAGACCCCAGTCAAGACGCTTTTTCTCCTGAGCTGTGTGATTTCCACCCCCTTTAAAACAGGAAGAGAATAATTTCATTCTCTCTTTCATAAAGATATTGTAAGAAGAAATAAAGAAAAGATTCTTTTTCAGAAACATTAAAAAAATTCATTAAAACCATAACCCATTCCTTTGTCCCTACTCCTGTACCTTCAAGCTGGTTCTTACCTTAGCCGAGGACCCTTTGACTTTGGGGGGTAGGTTGTGTTTTGAAAATGCAGTTGGTCCCTATGTCTCAACCCTTGTTCTTTCTGTTGTCAGGAGGCCCAGAAGATTAACAATGGCTCCGGCCAGGCCGATGGCACTCTCAAGCCAGTGGACGAGAAGGAGGAGGTGGTGGCAGCCGAGGTCGGCTGGATGACCTCTGTCAAGGACTGGGCGGGGGTGATGATATCTGCCCAGACGCTGACCGGCAGAGTCCTGGTGAGTCCTCAGCTCCCTCCTCTCACGAGGAGGCCTGCTGTCTGGTCCAAGGTCGCTTTGTTTATAGGGGGGTGATGTTTCGTGGGGTCTCCTCCAGGCCACTGGGTATTGGGAATTGGGGTGAACAGGGAGTGCTTATGTTTGGTTATGGAGGAGAGGCTAGGTTCATGCACATCTGAGCCACTGATTTGCAGAGTGGGCCTTTGTCTGGGGCACAGAGGACCTGTTGGGGAGGGATCGGGGAGTTCTGAGTGTGTGTGTGTGTGTGCGCGCGCGCACGCGTGTGCTTGCTGGCCTTCTGGGCACGTTTCTGTTGTCCTCTGTCTGCTAAGCAGAGAGCCCCTTTTGGGGAGTTTCCTACCCTCCTGGCCTGTGTGGTCTGGATCGTGCCCATGGTGGAGATCTTCACTCATACTGGGTGAAATTAATTAGCAGCCCACCCGAGACTGTCTGGCCCTGTGCTTGGGTCGCTACTAGTATGATCTTATTTCTGATGAGACTGTTTCTTGCCCCATCTGCAGCCAGGGCTCATCCTGTCCCTTCTCAGTGCATTTCCTGCTTTCTCTCTGATCTGCTTATAAGGATCTTGGCTTCACTGTCTGACCTCATGACCTCTGGTTCTTGGCAAGGATCATAGATGGGACAAGGCTATAGTGACCAACCATCCCAGTTTGCCTGGGAATGAGGGGTACCTTGGACATGGGTTTTTCAGTACAAAGACAGGAAATGTCTCAGACAAACAAACACAAATCGGTCACTGGCCAGGCCATGCTCCTGACATATGTGGGCCCTTCCCTGGGGTAACCCTGCCCACTGGCTTTCTTGGGTCTGCTTTGGGTCAGGAGTTTCCCTGAGAAGGACTTGCATTCTAAATAATTTATTATAATTCTAGAAGCTGTTTTGCATGGGCTGCCCTTCCTGGGCCAGAAGATGGGGCTTGGTCAAAAGCCATCTGGCTTATAGACAGGATGAATGGGGATGTCCTGACAGCTGGGTGGATCAAAGATCAGGCAGGGATGCTGGAAAATAGATGTTATCACCCTGGACATTTCATGGCAAAAACTCAGCGAGGAGGTGACTGCAGATGTAGGGAGGTGGTGAAAATTTCACCCATCGAATCCTTCTTGGGGAGAACTCTACTTCATGTTTGGAAAAAGTACCTTAGAAATGGCTTGAGGGAAGGAATAAGACACGGATGCCATGCCTGAGTCTCAAAGGTGGTGGCTAAACAGTCTTGAACAAGGATAGGGCTCTGGTATCTGAGGGACTCAGCATGAGCACAGCCTTCTGAGAGTCTGGATATGAAGTCATGGCTGATGTCAATTGGTAGCAAAATAGAAAGGGGAGAGCCCAGCTTGTGTTGCTCAGTGGTTGAGCATCAACCTGTGAACCAAGAGGTTGCAGGTTCCATTCCCGGTCAGGGCACATGCCCGGGTTGTGGGCTTGATCCTCAGTAAGGGGCGTGCAGGAGGCAGCCGATCGATGATGCTTCTCTCTCATTGAGTTTCTCTCTATCCTTTCCCTTTCCTCTCTCTCTAAAAATCAATAAAAACATATTAAAAAAAATAGAAAGGGTAGAGATTTAAAGTTGGTATTTTGGAGGGAGAGGAGAGAGAACCCGATGAGGCCAGTTGCTGCATGGAAGAAGACACAGAGGGCGACCCAGGTTGCTGGGACCCAGGAAACACTGGCAGCACTGGGTGTCTAGTGAGGTACTGAAGGTGGCATTGCTCTGGGCTGAGCTGTGTAACCACCGTCCTTGCCCCCCATGTGAAGTTTCCAGTAGAGCCTCTATTGCTCTCTGGTGCTTGTAAATGATTCTACGTGTGAAACTGAAACACGATGAATTTTGGGTCCTGGCAGTCACCTGGGACTCAATGGAGGCAGCGCCTTCTCTGTGTACGGTGCTGATGGTGGATGTAGAGCATCAGACAGGTTGGTTACACAAATGTACCACACCCATAGGTTCCATGTGGCCACTGTTGACCATTCTGATTGTCTTTATCAGCATCAGCCAAGCATTACAGAGCACCAGCTCTGGGCCGGGGCTTCCCTTCATCCCCTTGGGAAACAAGGAGTGACCCTGCTTCCCTTGCACCACGGATGGAAGTTACTGAAGGAATGTCCAGAAGAGAAATGTTTTGAGTGTACAGTATTGTGGGAGTGTGTTGGGGTGGGGGAGCTGACTATGGGGAGTTTGAGGGCATCAAGAAAGCTGTCATCTTTAGGGAAGCCTTTGAGCTGAAACTTCTACTTCAAGATGGACTGAGCACACGCTTGCGATATAAAAAATAAAAATGTCCCTGAGCTTGAAAACAAGAAAGGGACCGCTTCGTGGGCCGGAAGCTGAAAAGAATACCTAATAAAAAAGAGCATTTGAGTTGAGCTTTGAAATGTGACTTAGGATCTTGAACATCAAAGCAGAGAAGAGGAGCCGCGGGAGCAGAGAAGGGGCACTGCACGGATGGAAGGAGGCCTGGGCTGCGAACACAGAGGCCCCTGAGGGGAGGAAGCCTGGGAAGGTGGGCTCAGGACAGCTTCCCTGCTCTTCAAATGCCAACCAAAGGAATTTGGAAGGAATTTTGTAGGAAAGAAGATTCTGAGGGAAGGGTATCTTGATTGGTGGTTGTGCAGAGAGAACTGGTGGACTAACGGGGACCAAATTGGTGAGGTGGGAGCTCAGGGGTGCTAGGATCAGTTAGTCTAGTGAGCTCCTGGCACTGACAGGACTCGGGGATTACTGCAGGGAACCTGGTGAGGCAAGGCCTGAACTGACACCAACCTATGCAGGCAGGTAGGTGGATATGGGTGACATTGTAGAAGTGGAATCACAAGTCAAGAGCACCCAGCATCCACCTTGATATTACTGCTGGCAATAACATGAGAGGCTCTTGTGAGCCAGGCACTGTGCTAGACCCTGTATGCTATGATCAGATTGAAAGGTAAGGACCATGTCATGTTTTTTGTATCTTCCATTTTGCTGTGGTGTTGTAGGGGTTCATTACAAGGAAACAAGCAAGCCAGTCTTATCAGTGAATTTATTTCCATTTTATAGTTGAGATACCAAGGCATAGAAAGGCAATAGCTTCCCTAAGAATATGCAGCCTCCAGGCCAGTCCCTGCAGGCCTCTGGACTCCCTGTGCAGTGCTCCTTCTGTGTCATTACTTCTGAGTTGAGGATAATGCCTCTTCTTCTCTAAGCCACTGCCAGCTGTCTCTTTGGCTGTGACATTTTGACTTTCCTGTCTCTGAGCCAGTTAGGTCCTAAGGCTACTTGGCGGGATTTTCTTAACATTTTCATGGAAAAGCACAGTCTGCCCAGGCCTTCTTGCCCAGGAAGCCAGCTGCTCTCCGAAGGTCTCCTTGGAGAAAGTCCTGTCCAAGCTGTGCTGGTGCACTGAGAGAGGAGCACGTCCCACTCTTCAGAGAGCAGGCATCTCAGAGCCCAGAAGAAGCCTTTCCTCCAGGAGCAGGCATGTCCTTCCTCTGAGCAAGGAGCAGATCTCACACTCACTTCTCAGTGAGCCAGAGAAAGCAGCTCTGCCTGTTCAGAACGCAAAGCTGTGTTTGTCCTAAGCTGTTCAAAGTGTTTATCCTTCCAACAGTGGGACTACAGCAAAACTAAACACCCTGCTGTTCAGTTTCCCTTTTCAATTTTTAATTGTGTTTCTTATTGCATGGCTCAGAGGCTTAGCCTGCACATCTGGGCCCCTTTTTCACCTGTCTCGTTGTCATAGGTGAGAGACTCTCAAGGCTGGGGCATTGTCGGTAAGGACTCGCCAGGACAACCGCAGCGTATCTGTAGACTCTCCCCTTTTGTCCAGACCTCTCAGGGGAACACATTGTGCATTCAGAAAGTACTTATTTCTCACCAGACACTGTTCTAGGCACTGGGCATAAAGCAGGGAGCGAGATCAGGGTGTGAATTATTTATGATAAACTAGGTATAAAGTTGTAGAGCTCAATGACAAAGTGACCAAGGATTGTCTCCAGTCACCGGTGCTTTTTAGACTGAACACCTGGCACTTCATCATCAAAGTGATAAAAATTCCTTGACCAGTTCTCCGAATAGCCTGTCTTTGCCTTGTCTCTCCCTCAGCCTCACAGAAACAGCAAGACCGAGCAGAGCCCTCTCTTGGGGCACTCGGCTGAGTGTCCACATCCAAGTGAACAACAGCTTGTCGGGGTTACTGCTTCCTTTGTCTTTTCTTTAATTAAAAATATTTATTTTCTTAAAATTATTTTCTGATTATAAAAGTGGCACATGCTTATTTCAAAAATTTGGAATGTACTGGAAGAACTGCTGATAAATTCCACTTCGGGTTGGGAGGCGGCCCGCACTGAGGGCCTGTGCATGTAGCCGTGGTGCGATCGGGACACCCCCGGCTGCCTGGCACCGCTGGGGACTTGTTCAGTGCATGCCTCTTTGTCCGCTCTGTGCACACACCCGGGATAAGGAGTCTTTGTGCCAAGGTTAGCCGTGGTCCTCCTCACGAACCTCTAGTGAACTGGGAGAGGGATCATGGCTCTCTCTTTGTCGTGGCCGTTTGGAGCCAAGTTAGGGTCTATTTAAAATAGAGTTTCAGGGTTGACGTTCTGCATATTCACGTGGCCCAGCTCATCGCTACGTCTGTGTCATTGTCCCTTGTTCCTCATTTCCTCTTTTCTGTTGAACTTTACATGTATGTGACTATGTGCGCCATACAGTTTTGTGAGCAAATTAAAATCCTCCTAAGAGTAAGGCGGTGCATATGGATAAAGACGGCAAGAAACACACCGAGTCAGCTTTGGCATGTTGGGTTGTACTTTATAGAAACAGAAGCTGGAATCAGTATTAGTGATTGATTAATTCAGGGTTGGTAAGCCTTTTCTGTAAAGGGCCAGATAGTGAGTATTTTAGGCTTTGCAGACCGTAGGGATTCTGACACAGCTACTCAACTCTGCCTTTGTTGTTTGAAAGCAGCCACCAATAATACAGGGGCGTGACTGTGTCCCAATACAAATTTATTTACAAAAACAGGTGATGGGCCAGAATTTGCTGACTTTTGGTCTAGTTCATCTCCTTACTTTATAAATAAAGAAATTGAAAGACAGAAATTGAAAGAAATTCCTTTGGAAGGAATTTTTTATAAGAGCACAAGAGTGATAGTATCAGAGAACCCATTTATAACGGGGAGTGTTGTAGACACACAGATTCACATACACCATCTACATTGGTATCTTATTTCTGAATATTTGTATTAATTTTCACACTGATCTCAGAGGGACTATCTCCCTAAGGAAACTATGGCTTGTGGCCAAGCATGACTTCACCTCAAATTGTAAGCAGGGTCTACACTGCCTGGGCTATGCCTCAGCCCAGTTCATTACAGACTCAGCGTTTTGTGCTTCTCTTCAAAGACTGTCTGGCTAATACTTGAGCACAGATAGTCTTTAGAATTATTCTTTTGATGATTTTCCCCATGTTTCCATGGTACTGTATATACTCCATTTGAATATTGCTCTAGGATGCGTCCACATCTAATCCATGAAGTGAAAATCTGTGCTACTTGCCTTACCTTCCGGAGGCTGATTAGTTGAAGTCGGGGGATAGAAAAACTCCAGTCTTCTCCTGTATCTTCCTAAATATATCACATGTGTGGCGTTTTACATTAACATAATGTACATGGCCTGGCCCTTCTATCCTTACCTCCCAGGGCCCAAAAGAAAATATGTATCAAATACACCTTTTAGATAGAAATAATCCTATTGACTTCACAGGGCTAGACAGATGTGCTCACTGCTGTGCTGTTTGCCCATGAAATTGGAGCAGTTGAGCCAAGTGGAGGCGCACACAGGCATACGCTTAATCAGATAGGTGACATTCATTGCCATTGTTTCTCCCTTTAGGTGGCTTATGGTACTGGTGACATTTCTCATCAGCACCCTCTACTTTTCTTCTTCATGGTGCCTGGTGGCAAGTTTACACACAGCTCACATTTCCATTTTTCTCTCTCTTCCTCTCCTCAGTGCTCCACTTTTTTTTTTTTTTTTTAACATTTTAGGCAAATCTACATGACATTGTTTGTTTTTTATTGATTTCAGAGAGAGGAAGGGAGAGAGGGAGAGAGAGATAGAAACATCGGTGAGAGAGAAACTTCTATGTGCTGCTTCCTGCATGCCCTCCACTGGGGACGGAGCCTGCATCCGGGTATGAACCCTGACCGGAATTGAACCAGCGACCTTCTGGTGCATGGGACGACAACCAACTGAGCCATACTGCCTGGGCTACAAACCATTTTTATATCACCCAGAAATGCCCTCTGTGGCAGAAAGACCAGAGCATCTATTTTTACTAAGAATGCCCCCATAATGAACAGATAGATCCTGCTTCTTATGCAGTTGGGAGTAAATTAAGATTTTATTTGAAGTGTTTTTTAACTCCCCTACGTGAGACTTCTTTTAAAGGAAACACATGGTAATTTTTCCTTTAGTACTTAATAATGTTCTTCATTTTATCCTGTGCATAAATAGAGTTTATATTCAGGTATGAATCAAGAAGTCAAAGAAGCTATGCTTTCTTTATAAAATTATTAAACGTGAGATTTTGTCTTCATCTGACAAAAGATGCACTAAATTTGTAACTTGTGACCCAGCATCATTGGGTGAAAAAACATGAATCAGAAAAGTCCCTGAACCCAGCAGGCACCACGATAGGCAGTGAGCGGCCTGTCCTGGGAGATGGTCAGAGAGGCAGGATCACCTTGGGTGGCACTGTTGCTGACCGATGGCCAGACTTCATCCTTACTGCTCTCGTTAGGTTCTACAGAAAACTGGATCTAGGAGATGTTCCAGGGTAAAAGTGATTCCACGGAACTCATACAGAGTTTATTTCTGTTCCCCTTTTTGAGATTGCCAGTGTGTATCAGTGTGTAGGTCTCAAAGAAGTCATTCAGTAAGAAACCCTTTCCCCATGAAACCCCCGTGGGCATCACAAAGAACATACTTTGGGAAACATTGAACTCGCCGGGGATCAGCAGACTGTGGCCTGCTGGCCACATCTGGCTGACTGCCTTTTTTGTATGGCCCATAAGCTAAGGATGGGTTTTACATTTTAAAATGATTTTTAAAAGAATCAAAAGAAGACTGTCTTATGACATGTGAAAATTACATGAAATTCAAATTTCAGTGTTCATGAACAGAGTTTTATTGGGAGGTGGCCATGCTCACTCATTTACATATTTCTATGGCTGCGTTTGCAACTCACTGCAACAGCAGGATTGAGTAGCATCCACAGAGTCCAAAAGATCTAGCAGCCTAGAATAGTTTCTGTCTGGCCTTGTACAGAAGTTTCCCAACACTTGAACTAAGTCAGCAAGTTCTGCTCGGTGACTGTCACAGTCCCTCTCTGAATGGTTAGTGGGACTGCTCTGCAGTCCTCATGACACAAGGTAATGGCGAAGCTGTCCCATCTACCCCCTTTTCACAGGGACACCCTTCATTTACCTGCATAAGCTCAACTAAATGATGTGGGGAGGTGGGGAGATAGAAGCCAGCACCAGGAAGGAGGCCCCCAAGTCCCACGGCAAATTCTCAGCTGGCTCAGCCTAAGATTTCCCCTTCCCACATTCAGTGGGATGTGTGTGGAAATTCTGCAGCACCCCAAACCCCTGGCAGCCCAGCATCTAGTCCCCACCACGGCCGGCGCCCCGCTTCAGGCCTGTAGGCTGGTGTCTCAGCTGCACCGGCTGCTGGTCCGCGTTGCCGGCCTGCAGGTCACGTGCTCTGTGTGCCGGCCTCTCCAGAGCTTTCTGTAAAGAGCAGCTGTTAATTTTACTAGCTGGTGTGTTGGCTTCTCTGACCTCCCCTGCCAAAATGAAGGACAGTTTCAAAATCAATCTTTGACAGCTCTGGAGAAAGGAAGAGCCTCTGGTTGCCTCCCTTCTGAGGGGTTTCGGGTGGGGTGGGATTGGGGGTGGGAAGTGGTGTCTGCTTTGTACTTCCACCCCATCCGCCTGTCTGTTCACCCATCTATATCCATTTACCCATCTATCCAGTCCACGTCCTTTGTTATTCCCTGGCACACCGAACTGAATGTTGCACCCAGTCAGCGGGTGCCAGTAAGTAAGCCAGGGCACTTAGGCATCTGTACAGCAAGCAGGCCAGGTCCCCTTCCCTTGCCAGTCATCTTGTCTCATTCTCTCTGTTCCAGCTTCTCAGTTGGGGCTGGGAAATAGGAGTCCTGCCCCTTTGATCTCCATCTGGCCCCTTGTGTCTCTTTCTCTTTGGATTGGAACCACAAGGAGGATACGTGGAGCACTTAGCACCCCCAAATCTCCAGCTCCTGCCTTTCCTTTCTCCCTGGGACATGACTTCTTGGGATGCTGTGGCCTTGGAACGTGGGGGGCTGCTATGTGAGGGGCATAAGGCAGTTTGAACCCAGCTTCTATAGTCATCCTGCCAAGTCCCAGCTCCACCACTCTCTAGGGCTTTTACCCTGGGCTAGTTGCGTCATATTTTTGGTGCCTCAGTTTCCTTGTCTGTTCAATGGGCATAATAATAGTCCCTGCCCCTTCGTGTTGTTTTGAGGATTTGATGCATCAATGAATGTTAAATGTTTAGAATAGTGCCTCTCTCATGGTTAGTGCTTAATAAGCATTAGCTATTACTATTTTTGTTATTGTTGTTTAAGCCCAGTCACCATGTCATGGAGAAAATGGGCTGGGCTAGATATACAAGGGTGAGTAGAGAATAAATCCTTTCCTGGGACAGAGGTGGAGTAGCCTCCAGACCTCACCAGACTCAGATGTCTTCTCAAAGTGCTGAGCCACCTCTGGCACGGCCATTTGGAAGGGCTCTGAATATCCCAGGCAAGTCCTGGTTTGGTTCCCTCCAGCTGATGATCTTTGCTCCATGCACACAATTCAGCCTTGTCTTTTCTGCAGCTGGCTCATGCCAGCCTGACTTACTGTTGTCAAGTTGGCCAGGGAATTCTCACTCCATATAGCCTCCCTGAGCTGGCAGGGGGCGGGGTAGGGGGGGAGGGCTGGCCTCTCCCTGGGAGCTATGCATTGTAGGCCGTGTGTCACAGGAAACGCCTTGGCAGGATGACAGATGAGTCTTGTGGAAAGAGGGTCAAGTGAGCACACTGTGGTCCCCATGTCCTGTCCTCCCTGGATGTGGGGCTAGGCTGACAGACACAGGGCTGGTTTCAGAGAGCTTGTCGTATGAGTATGTGGAGAGGTGTCTCTAACATTCGTTTTGGCTGCAGCAACCTCAGATCCATCTGATGGATGCAGGAAAGTGTGTTACGTCACCAGAAGGCAAGGATACAGATTCTGTTGTCCGTGTGAGGCATGTCCCCTGAGCTGTTCATCCATTCCTTCAAACGTTTCTGAGGCACCGACTAGGTGTCAGGCGCTATTCAAGGCATTGGACACATGTTGGTCCTTCCAGCGAAATCTGCACAGTGAAATCCAGAGTTGACAGTGAAAATGTTATGCTAGTATTTTGCTACAGTGCTTTTGGTCATAAATCAGAACCTGTGGCCTATCCCTCAGTCTCTGGATGGGGCTGGGAGCCGACTCTTCTAGTCCTGATCTCACATTCTGGACCCAAGGGATCTGGGCAGATATGCTTAGGTGATTAATGTTAAACTTTTCCTTCCCTCCCTCCCTCCCTCCCTCCTTTCCTTCCCAACCAGTAAAAGCTGGCGCCCCCTGGAGGCTCTGTGGGGAATGGAGCCTGCCACTCGGCCTGGGAGGGCTTTCTCACCCAGCTTTCCCCTCCGCCCTCCGAGGATGTCAGTGGTTTCGCAGCCCCTGTTTACCAGAAAATAGCCTACTGGACTGAGACGCTCCTCAGAGAACCCAGTTCAGCTGCGAGGAGGTTTGTTTAGCAGGGAGACTCAAAAATAGCGATGACGATGATGACAAAGTCACCAGCCATTGTCGGTACCGGTAGCACGTGCTTGGAAAGTCACACCAGGGACCACACGCAAGCTGACGCGTCCCAGTTTAGTTCAGCGGGCTATGTTTAGGCGCAGGCAGCCCGGCTCGTGCCTGCAGCCCCCGGCGCCCCAGTCTGGAGCACGAGAAGCCCCACTTTCAGGGGCTCGGTCCAGAAAGCCGCTCTCTCTTTTCCTTCTTCAGAAAAACGACTACTTCAGGGGAATGACAGCAACAAAAATCCACCCTTTGCCCTAAAAATGTTATTGCAAGAAACGTTCTCTAGTGTTTGAGCGGTGAGGAAAGTAGGACAGGGCAGTTGCTTCTCTGCCTTTCTTAAGGAATTAGGGCACTCGCAAACTCAATTAGATGTCCCCAGCCTCTTGAGCACCAGGGCTGTCTTTCTTTTCGTTCAGTTAATTTTAGTGCAGAAAATTGGCCTGGTGCTAACGTGGGAAGCACGATGAAGCTGCGAAGCCAGGGGCCTGTGTGGAAGCTGGGTTCCCAGGTGACAAGCCTGTGGGGACCGACATCTTTCTCCAGGGCATCGAAGGCTACTCTCACGCTGTATGTGCCTCCCCCCGGGCATGCAGACCTCTGGGCCTTCCTTGCTTATTGGAGGCGGGTTAATCCAGAAAGTAAATGGGCTGTGCATACTGATTTCCTGCACCTGAGAAGAATCCAGGATCCAGCGGATTAATCCGAGCGGTTGAGGCACCATCACCTTCCTGGAGCTGTTTCCAGACTGCTTTAGCCGAGATGCTGAATTCTGACCTTTTCTCCCTTCCTCCGCTTAGTCTCTTCTTTCTGTGGCTGTCGGTGAAGCGACTGTCCTAAGGGAAACAGGGAACAGCTCATTGAAAGGGAGAGAGGAAGAAACGGACCCTGTTTTCACACCGCCCTCCCTCAAATTTAAGCTTTGCTTATGCTATAAATAGCTTGAAACAGAGGCCGAGTCACAAAAAGGCAGAGTTTCTTTGGCGGAGGCTGCTGGCTCCCTGGCCGCCGCCGAGCCTGCTGGGCGTGTTGGCCTCTCTGCGAGTCGCACAGGAAGGCGTGGGGTTTGGAATCCCGCCGGGAGGGGTCCAGGCCGTTCTCTGCGTGGCCTGCTGGATCTCTCTGGAGTTAATTATATCTGCTGGGCACTCACAGAGCTGGCTGCCTGGGCTCATGCCCCCCGGGTGAAAAACAGCTTCCTGCAAAGGGAAGCTGTTGTTTCCAGGAGCTGCTTAATCCCACAGGCCCCTGCGTGGGCTCCTGGGGCAGCTGCTATGAGGTTACTGTCTCCCCCTGAGCCATGAGGTGGGCATCTTGGTTTCTTGGCCACCTCAAACATCTCCAGGAAGAAAGCTTAAGTCACCAGGAAGAGGACAGCAGTTTATTCACCTGTGTTCATGCCGTGTGTTTCTCTGGGCCTTGGGGATTTGGTGGCGGCTTTTGAGATCAACTTGGGATATGAGAATAGAGGTGACAGTCACTGTCATCTGAGGAACATTGGTCATCAGAAAACTGGCTTCTAATCCTGGCTCTGTCATAACCTTTCTGGTGACCTTGGACAAGTCAGTTCCCTTTCAAAGCCTCGGTGTCTCCATGGATAAAATGGAAGGATAGCAGTAGTCTGATAGTAGTTTGTTTCTTTGCAGCCTCAAATGTTTTCTTATTCCCTGTATTGGCCTCCAGTCAGCAAACAGCATGGGGTTAGCACTTGGCACTGTGCTAGGCTCTAGGAGAGCTGCAAAAGGAGAAAAAATAGTCGTTTTTTCAGCTACAGGATCCAGTCCAGGGGCGTCTGTGTGGGGCCCCCATGGCTTAGTGTGCATTTGGAATACATGCTATACATTTTATCAAACTCTCCCTGTGTGACAGGGCCCCTGGCTCTCACTCCCCTCCTACAGTTCTTTTCCTTCCAGACTCATTTCCAGGTGGATCTCAATCTGCAGAGAAGGGAAGCATCGGGTAATGGGAGCAGGGCCTCTGACCCTGGAGTTGGGTGGGAGGAAGGATGCCTTGGGAGGAGGGGTCACGTCCCAAGGGGCCAGGTCCTTCCTGGAGGAGTTGGTTTCTCCTAAACCATGTTAGTCTTGAATTCTCTTCCGTGAGCCATCTTCAAACGGTTGGGAACCTCTGCAGATGTTGCATTCCAACTTGGTAACCCCACTAGCACCAACATTAACCTTAGGGGCCTCCTCTGTGATTGGCTTTGCTCGGGGAGGCCCTGGGTGTGATATGTGCGCCCTTAGCTCTTTGCATTGCTGTCAGGACGGCTGCTGAAGCACGTCGTCTCGTTCCTGAAAGTTCATGCTCTCGGAGGCAGAAGCAGCTTCTTCTCTTTCTACCTGTAAACATTTCATAAGAGGCACATTTAGTTAAAGTCATGACTGGCAGAGACACCAGGAGGGGCTAAGGAGAAGGGAACATTTCCATGATGGAAGCTGGGTTTTATTTCTGGAGCAAGGTACCCAGGGGCCAGTGGGAGCTGCCAGGAGAATCCCCGAATTTGCAGCAAGAGTGTGAACAATGTGGGTGATGAGTGGGTCTGGCGCTGCAGAAGTTCCCCAAATGAAGTTTCATTTTAGGTGAACTTCTTAGATGAACTTAAACAACCACAACAGCCCTGGTGGGCGTGGCTCGGCTGGGCATCGTATCATGCACCAAGAGGTTGTGGGCTTGATCCCTGGTCAAGGCACAAGCCCAGCTTTAGGGCTTGATCCCTGGGAGGGGGTGTGCAGGGGGCAGCAGATTGATCTCTCACATGGATGTTTCTCTCTCCCCCCCTTCCTCTCTCTCTAAAAATCAATAAAAAATATTTTTTTAAGGAACCTACTGCAACAAACCCTCAATTGGCTGACTGTTTCAAGTATTTTCAATTTAATTAACATGATTTAAGCAACGACTGTCCATATCCTTGGGAGTAAGGATTGAGCCTCTCAGTGGAAGCTAAATTACAAACCATCACTGTTCCTCTGACCTGTGCCCACTTTGCAAATCAATGGGGTTATCTGGGTGCTTTTCCCAGAAAGTTTCTGCACTGAAGCAGGTTTCCATAGCACCCTGGCCCAGAGGAGGCTGCTGTGTTGGGGCTCAGAGTCACCTCCAGCAAACAAACAGGCGATTCTGTAAGCCACCCGTCCCGTCTCCCCCTTGCGGGGAAGAAATCTAGATGGAGAGAACAAAATAAATAAGTAACCAGAGTCTCTTTCATTTCTCTCTCTCTCAGACGCAGCCTCTGGTGCTAATTATTTCTGCTGAAGATTTTGTCAGACCTTGATTCCACGTCTTTTTTGCCATAGGTGGTATATTTTAGAGATGCAAAATGACATGAAAAACCATCCGCCTTCCTAAGAGATAATTTTGTGTACATTAAACAGACACGTTAAGCCATTTATAAGGAGCTGTTTGTTCTCAGGAATCTGGAGGAAATCTGAATTTCTAATTCTGGGCTCTTTAATAATTTTCAAAAGAACTCAGGGTAATAATCGAATGTCTTTGAACTTCCCCAGGCTGTCTCTGCTCCATGGTCTTAAAACATTTGAAAAGGAATAGAATTCTCTAGGAGGGTAGAGGGAACATCAGGCCCCAGAGGAATTTTTTTTTTTAGCAAGATGGGGATAAAGAGGCTCAAGGAAAATGTCCAAGGTCAGTTTTGCAGCTTTAGACTCACAGTTGAGTGAAGGGCCTTCAAGCCATTTTTTTTCTTGTTTTTTTTTTTCTTCTTCTTCATAGCCTTGGATGCTACAACTTGGCAAAAAAGCCAAGGAGAAAAGAGAGGTAGGATGTTGTTAAGGTTATTTGTAATGAGAATACAAGTGACACGTAGCACTGTATAGCTTTGGTGTTCAAGAGTGAGCAGGGATCTAGTCCAGAGATGGTGAGGTCCATCTCCTGGGCCCCTTCTGATGAATCAGTCAGTGGTGGTTACCAAGAATGCTTTGCCCAAGATTCAAGGCTCAGCAACAAAGAGCAGCTGAGGTTCTGCTCTCCGGGATGCTGTGCGTGCTATGGTTTCTGCCATGAGCGATGCATTGGAGGGTGGCTGGACCAGCGTTACTTATGCCTTATTATGCCTTAGTTACCTCTGTTTTAGATCACTTTCCCTAAAATTTACTTTAAGTGTGATTAAAGTGAAGCTTGTCCAAGGTCACCCAGTCGGTCACCAAGCAGCATGTGGACAAGAGTCCGTGTTCCCTGACTTTTGTCTGGTGTTTGATACCCAGCACCATAGGTTAGATCTCAGAGGAGCAGGAAGATGTCAGCTTCTGGTACGAGCCTTTTTTCTTTTCTTTCATACTGCAGCCTGACTTCAGATTTTTTTTCCATCTGGAGATTTTCTTCAGTGTTTGGAGAAGCAGAGGGGGTGGATTTCAGATCTGCAGAGATTCTAGACAAACAGAAACACGAGCACCATTTTCCCATTTGTTAGGTCCACTCTCACACCTCTCCTGGCACAGAGCACACACTGATCACCGCCCTCCCACCGCAAAGCTTCCCCCCAGCCCACTCCCGGGCTCCATTCTCCCGGTCTCTGCAGATGCCCTTCCCTCAGCCCACTCCCCCGTCACTGTAAGAAGCTGTCAGTGGGGGCTGATGCGTCATCATTCCTCTCTTGCTTCTGAAGCCTCACCTTCTATTTATTCCTGTTTTCCCCCCTAATGTTTTATCTCTTCAGGTATTCATGCTCACATCTTAATGGCTGTGCTTACAAAGATAAAAATACATTTTGCCTTTGACCAAAAGCAGTTTCTGCCCTGACTTGAATTTAAAAGTCTGCAAGAGTTGCAGGGTGGGAGCTGGGTAGAGTCTTCAGCTTCATCCTGGGAGCCATAAAAGTTGGGAAGATGTTATTGCCTCCATCAAGATGGAAATGGGATTCCAAGGCTTTAAATATGATAAATAAGGAAAACTTTAGCTTTTGTCAAAGCAGAGTTTTTTTTCTTTTCAGTTTTATGTTTTTACCTATTGTGTCCACACCCTAGCATCTATTTCGTTCTGATGTCAGGCAGAAACTTCTCTGGAATTTATGCAAAACTGGAGCTGGATAGAGGCTTTGAAACAATCGGTAAGGCTTGAGAGAAGGCCGACAAATCATGTTCTTGGGCCGTAACTCACTCCCAAGCTCCTTTTCCATCCCTTAACTCATGTTCCTCCCCTTCCCAAGCAGCAGGAATTGGAACTGGAAGCCCCATTAGCTGTAAGACCCAGGCTGGGTTTAGACTCTGGGCTGTGATTCATTGGGCAATAGAACAGACAGGCCTGCGGTTGGCTGTGCTGGGCTATCTTTCACGTTCAAAGCGGCCTGATTCTTTGTCTGATTGAATTTGCCATCTTGGCTTCAGTGACCAGCCGCACAAAACCGGGAGAGGCTCGGTCTGCATTTCCATGCCACTCCCAGGTGGCTTTTCCCCCAGACCAGCGTTTCTTCTATGGCTCAGGGAACTTCAGTAGCTTCCCATGGCCTAAAGCCCAGACTCCTCATGCAAGTGGTCAGGGTTCCTCCTCATCGGGCCCCACCCTGTTTCCAGGCACCTTCTCTTCCATTCACGCCACGTGCTCAAATTCTACTCAACCCGAAGACGCAGTGTGGGGTCGCCCCCTCCTCTGTAAGTCACCACTTCTGTACCCTACTCCCGTACACTTGTGCAGGTGATGTATGTGCCCTATTAAAGGCAGTGGCTGAGTGGTTAAGCTCACTGGCTGTAGAGCCAGTCTGGCTAAGTTTAACTTTTGCTCTGCCATGTACTAGTGTGACCTTGGGACAGTGACAGGGGACAATAATAATACCTCCCTCATAGGGTATTATTATGAGGCTTAATGAAATAATATTCATAAAGTACTCAGAACAGTAGCTGGCACAGACTAAATATTATACAACTGTTCATTAAATGAATACAGTAAACTGTAAATTCCTTGAGAATAGGAATCATGTATTTTAATGGTATGATCCCTTTGTCTTGTACTGGGTGAAAATAATCCTGAAGCAGATTACTGTGAGAATGAAACTTAAAAAGAGAAATAGGAGAGGGAGGGGAAGAGGGAAGGTGGGAATACACGTGAATGCACGTTGTCATTTCTTCATTCACCCGATATTGTTGAGTATGTGGAAGTACCAGACTCCCTGCTCAGTAGTTGTTAATGAGCAGAATGGAGTAAGATACAGTTTTGATATTCAAGGAACTCACAGTCTGGGGGAAAGACAGAGCTATAAGCCAATATTTAAACCTGTTGACTATAACTGTGTGGAAGACAAGTGACAAACATTTTTCTGTTACAGATGAGAAAACCGAGGCTCAGAGATTTTGTAATAACCTAAGTGAGGCCCCACATCCAGTAAGCATCAGAATTGGGATTTAAACCTGGGTTCTTTAAACCTCAGGCTCTTTCCACGGTCCCATGGTGCGTCTCGTTCAGTAATGAGCGGAGTGAATGAATGAATGTGTGAAAGAGTGAATTGGAAGATCCCAAAGACGCGCGGCTCCAGGAAGAGACCAGGCCTCTGCTGTAGATCGCGGCCTGAGTCAGGCTGGGCACGTATACGCCCCTGAAGCCGTAACCATTCGTCCAGTAGAGCATTCACGATGGTGGACAGCTCGGGCATTTTCTTTGCTTCCTTTTTTGGGGGCCACTTCACCCCTATTGTCATACCTCGATGCCCCCCAGCTGTTTCTCTCTGAGGCAAGGCTGTTTTTATTTTCTTCTCCTTTGGGTAGCAGCAGGGACAAAAAGCGGATGTGAGGATGGGTGGAAAAGGTATGTAGCCACTTCCTCTTTGATCCGCTTTTATCATAATGGGCCCATTTGGAAGGTTTCCATAGGCACAGGGACAATGCTTCTCCACTGGGCTTCATCAGCCACCGAATGATCAAGGCAGCAGGGAAAAGTCTGGAGTGAGGCTGGTTGGTTTCCATGGCAACCGCTGCTTGCCTCAACCCGGCACACACGCTTCTCTCTTTCCACGTAGGCATGTGTTTATTTATTCTTGGCTAAACCTGGGAGTGCCCGAGTGGCGACGTAGGTGCCAGCTCTCTACCTCCACTGCTGACGTCAATCTTTCATGTTGGAGATGGACCCACAGGTGGGTGGCCAGAGGCACAAGATTGCCCCCCCCCCCCCCCCCCCCGGGAAAAGCTCCCCTTCGAGGCAGATACCGTGTAGGGTCCTGCAGTGAATCATAGACTGTCCTGGAGAGCTGACTGTGACGCACACGCCTTTCACAAACAGATGGCTTGTTGCCCTCTCCTGGGGATGCCCGTGAGCTGGCTGAGTGTGCACGGGCCTGAGGGGCTCCAGACCTGGGCTGTCCAGTGAGAGCCTTAACCCAAGGTGGCTATTGAGCATTGGAAATATGACACGCCCAAATTAAGATGTGCTGTAAGTGCAAAATTTAGTACAAAGGCTCCAAAATATTATTACTACCCATGAATAATTTTTATATTACATCTTGAAATGATAATATTTTGGACACTATCCAGAACCCAATCTAGGTTAAATAAATTGTCATATTAAATTATTTTTACTTGTCTCTTTTTACTCTTTAAAATTGTGCCTCCTAGATGGATAGTGGTGATGGTTGTACAACAGTGTGAATATATTTAATGCCATTGGACTGTTACTTAAAAATGGTTAAATGATCACCTTGATCAGTGTGGCTCAGATAGTTGAGCATCTGGGTGTGTATGGGAGGCAACCAATCTATGTTTCTGTCTCTTTCTCTTTCTCCCTTGCCATTCTCCTCTCTCTAAAATGAATAAAAACATATTTTAAAAAAATGAATGATCAATCTTACATTATATATATTTTACTACAATTAAAAGCAAGCAAAAAAAAAAAAAAAAAAGTCTATTGGGAGAGGAACCATCTCTTCCAGGCCTCTTTGTTAGGAGTGTGGACCACTTTCCCAGAAGCCCCCAGGACACTTTTCTGGCTCAGACTAACTAGGTGGACCCAGGAGTGAGGCTAAGGTCTCTGAACAAAACCAGAGTTCTCTGAAGAAGGAAGGGGGTGGGGGAATGGTTATTCTGGAGGTAGCCAATGCTCAACACACAAGAAAATCAATGTATATGGGTTTCAGGTGAAAGCAATTTGAAAACTTCTTCCTCCCACTTCAAATATTATTTGCCTTTAAATCTTTCTCTAGTTGTAAATAAATCAGTTAAGTGTCCAAAAAATGTGTCTCCTATAAAACCCAAAATTATATATGTGGTTTGTATTATACAGTTTACCCTTGAATAATATGGGTTTGAACTTCATGGATCTACTTACATGCAGATTTTAAAAAATTATGGTATCAATAAATACAGTAAAGTACTATCAATATATTCTCTCTTCCTTGTAAGAATACAGTATATAATACACATAACATAACAAAATATGTGTAAATTGACTTGCTTATGTTATCAGCCAGGCTTCTGGTCAGCAGTATATGCTATTAGAAGTTAAGTTTTGGGGAGTCAAAAGTTATATGTGGATTTTTGACTGTGCGGGGGTAGTGCTTCTAACTCCCCAGTTGTTCAAGGTCAACTGTATTTCTTTTGACCTTGCTGCTTTGTAGCTTTAGTGGTTAAACACGGGGTCTGGGCTATTCTTTCTCATTTACTAACTCTGTAATATTGGACAAGCTGCTGTACTGTGTCTCATTTGCTTCCTCTGTAAGATGGTAATAATTCAAACACCTACTTTCTAGGGCTGTGAGTTGAGTTAATTCACGTAGAGCACTAAGAACTGTGTTTGGCACACAGAAAGAGCGAACCTAAGGAAGCCCGGCTCTCCTCAGGGACTGCATGGGGCCCGTGGCTGTTCCCAGAGGCTTCAGGCCCTCCCTAACCTGTGCGCCGCAGCTGCTCCCGCAGGCAGAGTGCTGACTCCGAGATGCAGAGGAATCACCCCAGGGGGAGCTTTTAACCAGATGTGGGGATGAGTGCCTGACGGATGGCCTTCCTTCTCTGGACGGTCCCAAGATGACTTTTCCCAGATGAAGGGCCTCCTACTGAGCACTGTATCAGCTTTGTGGGAAATAAAGAGGGGAAAAAAGATCCACAAAGAGGAAATGCTTTGCTGGGTGCCATGGCATCAGGGCAGGTCTGAATGAATTGAACTCCAGCCGGCTGTGCTCACATGTATGGATCCCGGATCCCAGCGTCCTTGCTTTCCAAGTCCCACTTCATGACCTTTCTGGGGGCTCATGCCTAATGGGAGGGATTGCTGAGGTGTCTGAGAGAAAGAAGGGCCTGGGTTTAAAGTTTTTAAGTTGAACATTAAAAAATTAAAATAACAAGTGACTCTGTTATTGTCCTCACAGTTATCTGAGACCAAGGACAGAGAGGATTTGTTGGGATCGCTAGAGACTATGGGATATTCTTTATGAACCTTAGACCAGAATCATTAGATCTCAAAAGATTCTAGTCTCAAATTGCTACCTATGGCTTAGAGAAAGATACTTCAGGGCCAGTAGGTACTGTAGACAGTCCTGCAGAGAAGGAAACTGAGGCTCAGAGGGAACGTGGGACGTGCTCACATTTACACAGCAAATTACTATCAAGTGTCATATTTTTCCGAGTTTTCCTTATATTTTCTCTAAGTTTTAGTTTTTGTAACTTTTCCCTATTTTAAATTACTTGTATTTCCTGTCCTTCATCTCTTTAATTTTTCTTTACAACACTTAAAATTCTATAATATAGTACATAGTTTGCCTACTTACTATTTATCACCCTTTGCCCACTAGAATCCACACTAGCCCCACAGAAGTAGGAATTTTTGTCTGTTTGGGCCGTTGCTGTATCATTAGCATCTAGTTCCTGGAATATACGAATGAAAGAATCTGCTGAATAAATGCATGAGAGCCTAGTGGGTCTTATAGATCTGTCTAATTCAGAGTCCCTTGGAAAGAAATAGGAAAGCCATTTCCACCTAAATGGGACTCTAAGGCCAAAAAGGTATACAGTTGCCCAGAACTAAGCTATAAATACTGACTTTCTAGGAGGTGATGTTTGGGACATTTTGCTTCTCTTTTGAAGGAGAAAAGTCATTTCACATCATGGTTCCCACTATGGCGCTTGAAGTAAAGAGCACACAGGATGGCAACTCGGGCATCATTTCTTCAAAAACGGAAGGCACCTTTCCTCGAAGTCGCAGTGGGTTTCGCTAGGTGGAGGGGAGGGTGGCAGGTACTCCAGAGGGAGGGGCTGCCAGAGCAAAGCGCTGAAGGGAGACAGGATCCTTCATCGAGCATTCAGCTGAGGCCCCACTGCGCTCGGCTCGCAGCTGGGTGAGGGCCTGCGGCTGGTTTGTGGGTGCATTTGAGGGCATAAGCGTCCATGACTGGAATACAGAGGGACAGAAGGATTAATATTTTCCACCCGGTTCCTGAAAGTGCCTTCATTCTTCCCCGAGGTAGGCGAGCAGGAGAGTAGGGCAGGAAGAGAGTCTCCACGGGGGTGTCTTCAGGGCTCCGGATGAAAGGATTCCTTTGTGAGGAAGATGAAGGACGGAAACCCTAGTGCTTCTGGGCTTCAGCCTCGGGCTGAAGGAAGACCCGAAATAAGGGAAATGCTTCTTGAGCCCAGGCTGGGATTCCTCCAGAAGACTCGTGGGGAGGGAGAGCCACCACGCTGCGCTGGAGGGCTCAGTGCGGAAGCCCAGAGGCAGGAAGCAGCTGTTGTGTGTGTCTTTGGTAGAAACTGGAGAATGCTCTGGGTGTTGAGCAGGAGAGGAGAATGGTTCCCAGTACGATGCCTTCAGCCTAATAAAGCAAGCACTTTCAGGTGATGTGATGAAAATTTCCAAAGTATGTGTGTTTAATCTGTACACACACAGTCCTTCCTTTTTTCCCCCCTTTGAGGTGAGCTGTAACCCCAGCGAATAACAAGTGCTAATATTTATTAAGGGTTTACTAGATGCCACAGATGGTACCAGGTGCTTCTCGTTTGTTGTCTGTTTAATCTTCACGTCCCTGTGATGAGGTTTAATCTTCCGTCCTGTGGACCCTGTAGGTGAGCAGACTGTGGCCTGGGGAGGCTGAGGTGCTTGCCTTGGTGAGCGGCAGCCCTGATGGGAGTGTGGCCCATGCAGGCTTTAAACGTTTTGTGATGAAGATAAGGTAGCCTTAGCTTTATGGGGCGGGATGGGGAGCTGCTGGCCCAGGGGCTGGATGTGGTCTTGATGTTATTTTATCTCATTGAGGAAGCAGTTAGCAAAAGGTTACATACTCTTTAACTCCTGTAACTGTAAATCTGTAACATAGCTTTCAAAGCTTTCGGTGATAATCTTCCAGAATTAGAGGTTGCTTTATGAAAGTTTCTATTTCTTTTTTATTTATTTTGTTGTTGTTGTTTGGTTGGTTGGCTGTTTTCTTTCGCTTACCTAGGTTTATTTCCTCCTTTGGCCTGCATCCCTCAGTCACTCCTCTTTTCTGCCATTCATGTCTTCTCCTCCTAAATATCTATCCAACTGCTTTCTCTTCTTCTCTTTTCCCTTTTCTCTCTGCACCTCTTAATATCCCTTAAATGCCCATGAAAAAGAATTCTAGTGTGTTCTTATTGCTTATTGAGTAGAAGAGAGTTTTATGCTTTAATTTAAAAATTGATGATGCTTTTAATGCTTCTCTCTTTAAAATATAATTACATTAATTTGCTTTTTTACTTAATTATTATCAGAAAAATATCCTGATTCCCCATTGGACATTGGTCCTCGATGGGGGGTGGAGCTAATACAACCAGTTAACCAGTTGTAATACTTACAACTATTAACCAGTTGTGTCCAGAAGTTCCTATTTGCTCTGTCATCTTCCTTGGTTATTAATTACTCAATTTAACATTGAAATGTTTAAACAGACACCATTTTCTACAGTGTCATGGGAATGACTTGTTATTCCTCAAATATCACATGAAACAATACTTGTGAACCAAGAACTTCTGAATAGAAACCAGACAGTTACCAAGGGTGTTATTAACATCTCATCTTGGTGTTTTCAGTTGAACAATGGAAACCAGTGTACATGCAGGGGCCATGGAACGAAGCTTTTACTTGGTATCAGAGGATGGGGCAAAGAGCTGTCATTCATAGCATTACACAAATAGTTCTACAATGAATAATAATTCTGTGTTGAAATTACTTCTTTGCATTCTTCCTGCCAAGTGATCACCATAGAGTAGTTGGTTTATAGAGATAATAGTGTTTTATATTTGCACACAGTGCTTTTCACTTGTCAAGGTGCTGTCTCCTACGCTATCTTATTTGACACTCGAACATCGCATATGTCCTGAAAGTAAGGATACCTGGAACTAAGATTTCTCTTTACAGTGTGGAAGCAGGGCGTCAGAGAGCTCATGTCACTTGTCTGCTGATGTACATTATGTCAGTAATGACAGTGGACTTAATCCAGATCTCCAGGTCTCCAGACTCCAGAGCCAGGGTGGTTGCCGAATGCACGCGGCGGGAGGGAGACACCACAGCCCATGGTGCGGAAGCTGGAGGCTGGAGAACTGGGCAGAGTCAGCGCACCGCCTAGCAAGACAGTCTCCTTCCTCTCCCTGAGGAGCCAAGACAAAAGCAGATGCCTAAGCCTTTTCCCCAAACTTCAGGCACGTGTGGGGGGGCCTGAGGAGGCACAAACGCACAAACACGTGATCCTCAGAAAGCAGCATTCTCTCCGCTTTGCCAGGCCCCTGTGAAGCCCTTTCACCTGGAGGGTGGGTCAGCGCCTCTTATTTTCATGGCCCGTGGACTCCAGGGCACCCTGGAGCTGGGGCTGAGGTGCGCGGTGTTGCTTCAGGGGGTGAAGACTGAGCAGTTTTGGAACTGTGCTTTATTTTCTCAGGTTTTAAGCACTTTAAATGCTGGGAACTTTAGCCTTTTTGACACAATAGGAGAAACAAGGCCCTTCTGCCTTCGTATCTCTAGAATCGGAAGTTCCTCTTCGACTCCAGGCACTGACAAGGGTAGATGCTCATTTAAAGACAATATCATGTGCCCCAGCAACTCTCACAGTTATTGAGGACTCACTGTGAGCCAGGCACAGAATGGAGCACTTAGTGGGACTTGCCTCGTTTAATTCTCATGCTCAGACCCGGAGGTAGGCACTGTTATAATCGCTGTTTTACACCAGAGGAACTCGGTCTCAGAGTGCTTGAGTGACTTGCTTAGGGGTGCACAGACGCTAAGTGGTCTGACATATGGCCTCTGCTGCCCAGGATCTCCAGGGAGGTCTTCTAAGGCTGTGGCTGTCACACCCTTAAAGGCCCAGAGCTCAGTAAACTGGCCAGAAACCTGGCTATTTTAGTTACGGCATTGGGGGAAGGTTGGAGCTCCACCTGTGCCCCTTTCAAGCCTTGCAGGGATTCTGTGGATGTCCCAGGGTGTCTCAGAGAGTAGTGTGCCCATGATCTGATGCCAGCCTTCTTTGCAGGCCTTTTGGAGGGGGGTCATTTCCACCATGTCCAGTGGGACCTGTCTCAGTTGATGCTGCCAGTCAGGCCTCTACTTCCTCCTGTAAAATCAGAGTCCTTTCCTCTACAGTCATTTTTTTTAAAAATATGTTTTTGTTGATTTTAGAGACTGAGGAAGGGACAGAGAGAGAGGGAAACATCGATGAGAGTGAAACATCAACATTGATCAGCTGCCTCCTGCACACCCCCTACTGAGGATGGAGCTCTCAACCCTGGCATGTGCCCCAACCTGGAATCAAACCGTGACCTCTTGGTGGATGTGGCGATGCTCAACCACTGAGCCACATCGGCTGGCCAGAGTCCCCTCCTCTAGGCAGGGATACCCAGCGGCTGTTTATTCTTGGCCTCTCTCTCTCTTTTGTGAATGCGCCAACAGAAGTCGCGGAGGGGTCATCTTTTCCTTGAGCGAGGAAGGGAGCAGGCCCTCTTTGTGAGGACATGGGTGTGAGCACTGCGCTGGAGAAAGGGGTCCTTCTCAGCAAGCCCCTTGCTGCAGGAGAAAGCACAGGTGGGCGGGGAGGGAGGTCGAAAGCGCCATTCTCCTGTGGTGGCTGCAGGCTGGCGAGGCGAGCTGGGACATCCAAGGCAAGCTGCTCTGACACAGGGCGAGCCAAGGAGGCGGCTGTGGGGCGCGCTGTGGCCAGGCCTGCCGAGCTCTCGCTAATGCCCACTTTTCTGAGAATCAGGGTGCTGTGAAATGCTGTCACCCTCTCAGCCCTAGAGGTCATGCAGAGACCCACCGGCTTGCCAGTGACAAGCCCGGCTGGTGAAACGTCCTCACGTCTGTGCGTCCCCGAGGGGTGGGTGCTTCCCCTGCCTCATGTACCTATGAGAAGGGGTGTAGGCAGACCAAGGCCTCAGAGAGTCTGAGGGAGTCACCGATCCCTGTTTACAGAAGGGGGAGGCTGGCATGGGTGCCATCAGAAAGCAGGTTTGGACGAAACCCAAAGTTTCCAAGGCCTTGACGTCCAGCCCCTGTGACCCACCACTTAATCAAACGGCCAAGGACGTGCTAAGAGGGAGAAATGTGTAAATGTTTAGAGAGCGGGGAGTTGTGAGCTGTAAATGGCCCTGGCATGTTTATAAGAAATGCGTTGGCCAGAAAAGAAACCCCCACAGCGTTTCTTTTTTTCTTGGGTAGAATTACCAAACTGATGGATGGAGGGAGCGCTCTGGTTGTTAAATATTTGGGCCTCGGGGGCCTTTTGATGTAGCGCCTTGTGACAACTGCTTGCAAAGTGAGCTCAGACTAGCTTAAATTAGCTCAGGGCCACGTGTGGGGAAAGGGAGGTCTGAGGGTAGCGTGGATTCCTTCCATGATTGTTGTAACTCTACCATCTAGGAGGTCAGGACGCTGGTAGTCGGAGTGCTTCGCCTGGTCACAGCACCCAGGAAAGGGTTTGTGTCTGCTAATTGACCTACACCCATGGTGCTCGCAGTCTGGGTGAGTGTGGAGAAGCGTCAGGTCAAGGAAACACATCATGATTCTCCATGAGGTATTGACACACATGCAGACCAACCCATCTCTCTCCCCGTCTCCAATGGCCACCATCCACCCTTCACGCAGCCTTCTCGGCAGCCTGCCGCGCTGCTCACTGGTCATTGGGCATGTCCCCCACCTCTGGCCTCCAGTCCTTTCTTCCACCCACAGCTTTTAGCTGAGGATGCTTATGTAACCCCTCTCCAAACTGCTTGAACCTTTGGGTGCAAGCCCAAAATGGCATCTCTTCCAGGCAGTCTTCCTGGACCCCCCAGCTAGAAGCAGTCATTACCTCTTTTAAATGCCATTTCAGTCAATTCGATAGACCCAAGGGGACAGTGGGAACCATGTTTTGTATTAGCTGGGTGGGTGGATGGCTGAGGAGACAGGTGAAGAAATAATTGGAAGAAACATGGATGGAAGAATGAATGTGGTGTCTCCTGATTAAAAACACTTTTTCGGCTTTCCTAACCTCATCTGTAAATGGGACTAGTAACAATGGAACTAGTAACAATGGGACTAGTAACACCATTACCTGCCACATTATGTAAGAATTAAATGGAATAGAGCTTGGTACCTGGGGCTGGATAAGTGTCAGCTGTTGTCGTTGTTGTTTTTGGAAATCATTTCATAAGGTGTTAAACTCTATGAAGAAATTATTCTTTTTAAGATTTTTTATTAAAAATCAAAGATTCCTAGAGCTTGTAGTTCCCCATGTAGACCTATTCTTTCACGTTAATGATGAGGAAACTGAGTCCAAAAGAGGGAAGGGAGAGACTTACCTACACTCTCAGAGTTGGTGGCAGGCTTGGTGTCAAAGCACAACTTTCAAAAAGCTAAAAACACGACTCCTACAAACTTAGAACGTGCACATGTGAAAAATTGCTTTCAGCTCCTTAATAAGGAGGAGAGCAGGGTGGAGTTACATAGGTGCTAGAAACAGAACATTGGATTAAGATTGCTAGATTCCATATGAAGCTGGTTAATGTCTTACGAGGCAATAAAATAAACTTTGGGTTTATCTTTTCTACCGATCAGAAATCGTTTGCTTGTATTTCTACTGGGCCAAACTGCACACATAAATGTGCAACTTCACAGATTCTGAGCCTCTAATTGATTGCAAGCAGCACGGCAAACACAGGCGCTTCCCCCTAGATCAAGACATACTCCTTGGACCTTACTCCTGATAATAGAACCAAGTCTTCTCACCAACCCTCTCGGCCTCCTTCCTCTTTCTCTGTCCCCAGTCATGCATGGAGCCTGGGTTCTTGCTTCCATTTCCTCACTGGCAAAATGAGGATCATGGTCCCTCCCTCGTGAGCTGGTTATGCTCATTTCTGGCTCGGCTCTGGACAGGAACGTGGAAGGAGGTTACACAGCCCTGGCTCTGGAAGAGCTTGACCTCCGTGGGAGAGGCAGGCTTGGGCAAATAATTGCACTACCATTGGTAATGGCTGCAACAGGCAAGAGCAAAGTTCATAGGAACCTAGAGTGAGGGACTTGGCAGAGTAAGGGGAGAGAAAAAGACCAAGACAGGAACATTAGATACGGGATTTCCAAGCCCCACAGATATGGGGGGGTTGGTGAAAAGGAAGGGTGTGCGTGGCAGGTAAACAGCATACGCAAAGGTGCAGGTGATAAAGCAAAGCGCTTTTATTTAAAGGGTATTTGTTGAGTTCCTATCATGTGCCAAGTTCTGTGTTTGACCCTGGGGTATGGGTAGGGACAGGAGGAGTCAGGACACTCATCAGTGAAGCAGAAAACAAGTCCTAGTCCTATTTCCTGTTGGAGTGTTTTCAGGAGATTGGGGGTCTAGGTGCATCGGGGGGAAGGAAAGGGGGATGGATGGAGTGGAGACACAGGTTGGAGAGGTAGAGCCATGATACGGATGACAACACTCGACCAAACAATTCACCTTTGTCCAGAACCTTCTGTCTGCAGAGCCCGTGGCCGCCCTCTGGCCTGGTGAATGCTCAGAAAGTTTGCAGTTTAGCTGGGGACACCTAGGGAAAGCTGACAGCGTGCCGTGGTGGAAGGTCACTGCTCGAGGCTTTGGGGGGAGGACAGCTCTCTGTGGCTTGGGCAGTCGGGAAGAGCTTCTGGAGAGGAGATGCTCTTGATGGGTAGAGTCAGCAGAACAGCAGAGTGGGCATTCGAAGCAGGGAGATTTTCCAGGCATCCTGGGGGAGGAGTTTGAATAGGTGCTGTGCGCCGGGTGGTGAAGCACCGTGAGTGTCCAGCTGGGGAGCTGGAAGCCCATATTGTGTCAGGGGTTGGAAACTCAGATGCTGACCTCGGAAGGTCATGCACTGAGGGAAGAAGGCCTTGTGGGGCCTTTACCAGCAGAGCGAGAGTCTCCCCAGCTGAGGGAGCAGCTGCCTCAGAGCCCTGGCCAACTGTGGCCATTTGGCCAGTTTGCCAGTTTGTGATTTTTCAAGGAAAGTCAGAAATCTACAATTTTGGGAAGTTTTTTTGTTTTTGTTTTGTTTGTTTTTTACGTGTCGTCAATTAAGCAAAACACTTAAAATCACTCCACGGGACAAGAGATAGATATGTGACCTGTGGGGCTCCAGGTTTTGATTTCTCTGTGGACAGTGTGGTCCTTGAAGGTCCTTCCAGGCTTGGGAGCTATAGGGCAGGTCGTGGAGGGAGGATGGGGGTGCTGACCTGGAGAATTGGTCCAGGAGCCGGCAGCACCAGGGTCAGGGTCATGCGCAGTCATGGCCAGGGGTCACAATTAATACCCAGCAGGGCTCACCCTAACCTGGAACTTCAGACCCAGAACAAAGGGGTAAGTAAAGGAGAAGGAGTGAGGTATCGAAAAGGGTTGGGTGGACAGTACAAATCTGGTTTCTTTTCCTTGCTTCTTTAAAGAAGCCTGGCAGGTGCTGGCCTTTACTGGTGTGGAGGGCAGGGGGTTTAACCTTTAACCCAAGTGGGCTTTTTGGAATCGCTCGGGGTCTTCATATGGTGGGACCATGAAGAGAGCACTGGATTGGGAGTTGGGAGATCAGAGTTGTAGATGTCACTGCTGTTCAGTGAGTATCCACTGTGTGTCAGCCCCTCATGCATATTCTCACTGATTCTTCTAATTCTCCAAGGTATCGTGCAAACTAGAGAACACTGTGATTCTACTTGTCTGAGGTCAGGGTCACAGAGCTGGTCAATGGCAAGACTGGTATTGGAACCCAGGTTAGTTGGACTCCAAAACTCAAATCCTTTCTCATGCCCTCCCCCCCCCTTTTTGGCCTACACTGAGTTCCTCCTTGTGCTTTATATCTAAAGACACTATGTGACCTTGGGTAGGTCACTTCCACCTTCTCAAAGAACAAGGAGAGAGGAAACCTGAGGGCTTGCCTGGTGCAACCTCAGCATGCTGTGGTTCTGCAATTGAGGCATTTTTATGTTGGGATTTTATGATTCTAAAGGTCTTTGACTCTTTCGCTTCAAACAAAGAATTAGGAATCAGGATATGTCATCCTCAGGCAGCGGCGGCAGTGCTGAGCATGAACTTGGCAGCCCTGCAGGAAGAATGTGTTCTCGTCATTCTTGGAAGGGCTTTTTGTTGGAAATAGGTACATGGATGTCTGAAAAAATTGGCATTCCAGCGCAGCTGTCACCGAGGCCCCAACCTGGAGGCCTGGAATGCAGCTTTTGCTGTTTTCGTATCTTTCTGTCCTTCTGTCCTCTGTGAGTGTTTACAAACCCCCCAAAGGACCTGCAGCTTCAAGGAGAAATATTATTGATGCGTTGAGTCTGTTTTTGGCTGGCTGGGGTTGGTGCACATCCAAAATGGAAGCATTAAGTTTTACATCCATTTTTATCTGTTTCAGCTTCTCTCTCCCCCAAATCCATTAAAAATAACAGAAACAAAGCTATCTTCAGACAGCATTCAATAGGTTTATATTTTGAGGGCCAGTATACCATGCTTTCCATCTTGCAACAGCTGAAGCGTGCATTTAACATTTCTGAGGAGCCACAGAAAAAGACACAGAAAAACTTCCCTTTGCCCTTAGAGATTAGAGAAGGGTTTTTCTCTTAAGTATGGAGCTGTTTCTCTGACTCAGCAGGGGAAGAAGGTGGATTTGAAAGCTATGAAGCAAGTATTTTGGGTCACAGATCTTATTGATTAGACTTATGCAATTGGATTTTTCTCTTGCACATGCACAGTCTCTCTCTCCTCTGTCTCCTGCTGCCTCAGTAACTTCCAGGGAGACTTAGGAAGAGAGGAAGCAGCCAGAAGATGGGATTCTGGAGTCTTGCTCCAGTTCCTTGGGCTGGGTGGGGAAAGGCAATTTTCAAGTATAGGGTATGTGTTGGACCAACAGAGGGAGTTTGGTCAATCCACCAATCAAAATTGCTCCTTGAAAATTCTCACAACAAAACTACAGAAAAAGAAATGAAAAAAAGCCAATTTCTTTTGCAATTGCACCCAAAAGAATAAAATACCTAGGAATAAACTTAACAAAGAACGTGAAAGACCTATAGACTGAAAATTACAAAGCATTATTAAAAGAGATTGAAAAAGACACAACAAAGTGGAAAAATATTCTGTGTTCATGGATTGGAAGAATCAACATAGTTAAAATGGCCATATTACCCAAAGCAATATACAGATTTAATGCAATCCTATCAAAATACCAATGTCATTTTTTAAAGAAACAGAACCAGAAATTATCAGATTTGTATGGAGCCACAAAAGACTCCGAAGAGCCAAAGCAATCCTGAGAAAAAAGAATGAAGCTGGAGGTATCATGATACTTGACTTCAAATTATACTCAAAGCTATGATAATGAAAACAGCATGATATTGGCACAGGAACAGACACACAGATCAGTGGAACAGAATAGAGAGCCCAGATATAAAACCCTATGTATATGGGCAGGTACTTTTTAACAGAGGAGCCAGAAACACACAGTGGAGTAAAGATAGTCTCTTCAATAAATGGTGCTGGGAAAACTGGAAAGCCACATGCAAAATAATGAAACTGGATTACAGTTTGACCCCGTGTACAAAAGTTACCCCAAAATGGATCAAAGACCCAAATTTGAGACCCGAAACAATGTTACATAGAAGAAAATATAGGAACCAAACTTATGGACTTTGGTCGTAGAGAACGTTTTGTGACCTTGACCCCAAAGGCAAGGGAAGTAAAGGCAAAAATAAATGAATGGGACTATATCAAACTAAAGGGCTTCTGTACAGCAAAATAAACTGACAAAAAAACAAAGAGGCAGCCAACCAAATGGGAGATATTTGCCAACAGTAGCTCCAACAAAGGTTTAATTTCCAAAATATATAAAGAACTCGTAAAATTCAACACCAAACAAACACACAGACCAATCAAAAAGTGGGCAGAGGACCTGAACAGACCTCTCTCCCAATAGATATAAGAAAAAATCTTTGACCTCACTAGCAATTAGGGAAATACAAATCAAAACTACAATGATATACCACCTCTCACACCTGTTAGAGTGGCTGTTATCAACAAGACAAGCAGTAACAAGTGTGGAGAAAAGGGAACCCTCATTCACTGCTATTGGGAATGTAGACTGGTACAACCACTATGGAAAGCAGTCTGGAGACTCCTCAAAAAATTAAGAATAGAGCTACCACATGACCCAGAAATCCCTTTCCTGGGTATATACCCAAAAAACTCAATGTATTTGCAAAGATATATCCACCCTTATGTTCATTGCTGCATTATTCATGGTGGCCAAGACATGGAAACAACCAAAGTGTCCTGTGATAGAGGACTGGACAAAGAAGATGTGGGACATGTACACAATGGAACACTACTCAGCCATAAGAAAGGAGGAAATTCTGCCATTCGTAACAACATGGATGGACCTGGAGAATATTATGCTAAGTGAAATAGTCAGTAAGAAAAAGCTAAGAACCATATGATTTCACTCATATGTGGGATATAAAACTGAAACTGGTGGACACAAACAGCAGTGTGGTGGTTGCCAGAGGGGATGGGGGTGGGGGGGAAGGGTGTCTTAATATATGGTGACGGGAGAAGATATGACTTTGGGTGGTGGGCACACAGAGCAATATACAAATCTTGTAACATAGAAACCTCACCCGATACCTATATGTTCATATTAACCATTGTCACCCCAATAAATTTAATAAAGTGTTAAAAAAAGAAAATTCACAGTGAGCTAACAGCCCTGTTCTCAGGTGATCACAGCAATTGGCTTGAGAAGAAATGAATCCATGGCCTTAATCATACTGGTTTAATAAGCATGGGGCCACAACCACAGGAGCCCATATTCTCATACACCTTTTTCTGAGTTTAGAATAGGGGTTCACACATCGCTGCTGCTTAGAATCAGCAGGAGAACTTAGAAGAATTTTAGTGCCTAAGCCCATTTTCATAGATTCTTATTCAGTTGGTTGGGGGGACCCAGGCTTCCATATTTTATCTCTCTTCCCAGAGAACCTCACTATGATTCTCACTCTAGAGCGTGGTGCTTCTTAAACTCTGTTGTGCAGCGGAGTTACTTGGAGGTCTTGTTAAAATGAAGATTCTGAAAACCCAAATAAATGGCAAGATATATACCATGTTCATGGACTGGAAGTCTCATCAGTAAAGATGTCATTTCTGCCTAAATTTTCATATAGATTTAACACAATTCCAGTCAAAATCTAAGCAAGACTTTTTGTAGATATAAATAAGCCAGCTTCTAAAATTTATGTGGAAAGACAAAATAACTAAAATAACTAAGTAATTCTGAAAAAGAATATATTTGGAAGAATTACACTTAAAATCATACCTGATTTTAAAATTTTAAAGCTTTAGTATCAAGACAATGTGGTGTTGGCAAAGGGATAGACACATAGGTCAGTGGAACAGAATAGAGTCAAGAAATAAACCCACAATAAATATGGCCAAATTGTTTTTTGATAGAGTTGGAAAGGCAATCCAATGGGGAAAGTATTTTCTACAAATGGAATTGAAACAGTTGGACATCCAAAGGTGAAAAAACAAACCTTGACCTAAACTGTACACTCATACAAAAATTTATTAAAAATGTACAACAGATGTAAGTGTAAAACAATAAAACTTTCAGGAGAAAGCATAAGAGAAAATCTCTGTGACCTGTGGTTAGCCAAAGAGTTCTTAGAATTGACACCTAAAAGATGAACAATGAAAGAAGAATGGATCATTGGACTTCATCAGAATTAAAGCCTGTGCTCTGTGAAAAACACTGTTTGGAGAATGAAAAGACAAGCTACATAGTGCAAGAAAATACGTGGATGTCACATATATCACAAAGGACTTGGTATAGCCTGGATATATAACTAACTCTCAAAATTTAACAGCAAGAAAACAACCCAATTGAGAAATGGGCATATAACTTGAACAAACACTTCATCAGTTGTCACTGTTGACAACTTGCAAACTGTTTCCTTGGAACTAACCCTAGAAGTTAGGATCCTAAGGGAGATACATTGAATTCTTTGCCTCAGCATAGTCTGTCAGAATTTTATTCTTTCCTCAAAGCTCTTGCGTATCATTTTCTTTAGACACTGTATTTCAGTGAGATCCTGGGCAGAGATTCTTCTCCCCATCTTGCATGTAGTATTACTGAGACCCTGGGAGGTTAAGGTGATAAAGTGTGTTAATGTAAAAGCAAGGAGGAAGCTGGATTCTTCCCCACCAGAGTGCCCAAGGTCCCCGTGAGAGACAAGGTGAGTAGCCTGAACTGTCCCAGACCACAAAGCACAGGACTAGAGCCTCAGGATGCTTTGGGGAGTTGGCTGCAAGTTCACACATCAGGATGCAGATAGCACTCTGAAAGGCTGGATGCAGGTAAAGAGCAAGGGGCGGGGCAAGAAGAGAGGAAACAAGATGTGACCCTCAAGTGTGGGTTCAGATGCACTGAGGAGGACTGAAGGGGGCATCTTTGTCCAGTGGCGTGTCTGCGGGAAGCCATACTATCACCTGCTCCGAGTCACCGTTCCTCCGCCCCCAACCAGAGGAGGTTGTGAAGGAAAGTCCTGCTGCCGAATGAGAGGCTCTTTAGAGTCAGAGCACCTGGGCTTCAGCTGACAGCTCCCTTGTTGAGGGATCTTGAGCAAGCTGCTAAAAGCCTCATCTCTGGAAGGTCCCTGGAAAGTGTATCTGGGTCGCGCAAGGTTTGGGAGTGGGAGGTATCCATGAATTTCCATTGCCTGCCCTGGGGTGGGTTGTGGTGCCTTCGAGGGAGGTGGCGCGAGGAGCCAGATACAACTCTAGGACAAGGTGTGTCTATTTCCCAGGTTGGGGCATGAAGTTGTGATGCTCTGTCATTTGCCTCTGCGTGCCCCTGCTTTGGTTAATAACCTTGGTTGATCCTTCTGTGTAGATGGGCCTTGCACCTCGATTTTCTTGGCAGAGTACCTCCTTGACAGTAGCTTTCGTGCGGTGTACAACCTCAATTAATCCTTAGTTAAAATGCCACAGAGGCTGAAAGGCTTTTTTTCCCTTTGTTCCCTTTTTTCCCCTGGAGCAGATTGGATTTTGTGCAGCTTCATTGGAAAAGGAGTCAGCTTTGAAAGCAGGTTCAGATTGTAGCCCAGTTCCTGTTTATTTATAGTCCAAGGTATTTCAGCAACCGCTGTCAAGTAAAAACTCTATTTAATCAGAGGCAGGTAAACATGCCAATTCTGGTTCGCTGCTGCTCAGGCAGCCTCTGCTGTGGTGGGGGAGCGATGCCACTCAGGTTGGATCCTGCCGCTGGAGACGGGACCAGCACAGTGAAGACTTACTGCCCGTCCCGGCTTGGGCACTCAAGCTATTGTCCCTTACGTCATTTGGTAGAAAAAGCAAGAAGTTATGAGCCAGAGGCTCCAATTCTGGTTTGGCCACTTGCTGGCTCCATGGCTTGTAAAAGTTACTTAGTTTCTGGAGTCAGGATTTACTCATTTAAAAATGGCAGCATTACTAACTACAAATATAAATGAGCTAATGTCAGACTCCAGCACAGTGCTCGGTAGATGGTGGTGTCTTAATTCATGGTTCATTGGAGCTCTTTGAATGAATGAAGTCAGACTTTGCAGAACCGAGTGAGTAAATGAACACATTTGTTCAGCAAATATTTGTTGCGCATCTGCTAGGCATTGGACATTCTGCAGATGGGTGGAGAAACTCAGATATTGCCCCTGGTTCCATGGAGTTTACAGCGTGGTGGGAAAAGAGAAGACAGTGAACACAGAAGTGTATAACCTTGCACAGTGATAGGTCTGTTTATAAAGGACCCGGAGGAAAGTGGGAATAACTTGCTTTGGGGAGTAGTCAGGGGAGTTGTCTTTGAGGAGGCAGCATTTGAGCTGAGACCAGAAAGGGGGCAGGGGATTAGCTGACAAAGAGGAGGAAGAGCGTGTGTGTTGTCCTGAGGCAGGGAGCAGCTGCATTCATTCAAGAAGGAGACTGAGGCCAGGGAGACCAAGTAAGGTGAGCGAGGAGGAGCCTGGCTGAACGGGGGCTGGAGAGAGGGACCGAGCACGTGGGCCTTGAAGGCCAGAGGAAGTATTCTGCATCTTATCCTGGGCACCACTAAAAGCCATGGAAAGGTTTTAAGCAAGAAAGTAATGCAATTATATTTATTAGGAACAGCTGAAGTTGAATTCAATGAGAGGTTACTAAGAATACAAATGCCATTTTTATTCGAAGAGCTTGTGTACTTAGCCCTGAGGACTTTCGTAAGGCAAGGGTGGCCTTGCTGATAGTTCTTGGTTCTTCCTGGCTCTGGTCCCTACTATGGAGCTGGGGACTGGCTCATAGATGCTGTAGCCTCTGGGGTCTATGGGGACCTTCTGGTCCGAAGCCATGGACTGACTGTCCCATGACCCGGCCCATCACGTGAGCCTCTGGGTGTGGGAAACCTAGGAGTGGGAATCTGAAAGGTGTCAGCTGCGGGACCTGAACTGGAATTCCATATTGATGATTTAATTCCACTATTGATTGGAAGAGAACAGCGAAGCTGTGCTGTCAGTTGGAATAAACTGGGTTGAGGAAGCTCGTGTATTGTTCAGAACAAAAATCTTAAGAAACTCACACTGCTCTCAATATTGTGAGTCACTTTGACAGCGCCAGGACTGAGCTGAGACCGGAATTGTCTGCCTGTTGGCCTAGCAATCTTGATGGTTTTTGGTCCCCGTCCCCACTGAGCCATCCTTCAAGCTAAGCCAGCTGTGTGTCTCTTCTACCTACAGGGGGACCCTAAACACTTGGAAAGGGGACCTGTGCCCCCCATCCCCACTTCAGCCTCAACTGTAAAATGGGTTATCCTAGAGAGCAGCAGGGCTCTTTGCAGCATTCCCCTTTACATAAGGAGTTGCCCAGGAGAGATTGGTCAGATGCCCATTTGACTGATCCGTGGTTTTTATAAGCTAACCATCCACTAAGAAGAGGGGTGATGGCAGAGAAAGAGAAGGGAAAAGCAGGGAGGCCAGCTGCAGCTCCGCGTCCTGCAAGGCGGCAGCTGCCCTTTCAGCCGGGCAGCCGTCCTGAAGCAGGATGCCAGGCAAGGCCCATCCAAAGACTACCTGGCATGTTGTGAGCCTGCTGTCTCCAGGGCTCCGCCCTTTGCTCACACCACCCCATCTGCCCTTCCCAGTGATGCTCCATTGTACAGAGGCGCAGTTGAGGCTCTGAGTGGTTACATGCAGTGCTGAAAGGCACATGGGCTATAAGGGTTGACAGAGACTGGGTGTGTCCCTCCCACATTCATGTGCTGAAACCTAATGCCTGCAGTGATAGTATTAGGAGATGCGCCGTTGGGCGGTGATTAGATCTTGAGGGCAGATCCCTCATGAGATTAGTGCCTTCATAAAAGAGGCCGTAGAAAGCTCCCCTGCCCTTCCCACCATGTGAGGACACAGCAGATGGCCATCTGTGACCTTGGACTTCCCAGCCCCCAGAGCTGTGAGAAATACATGGGCATCGTTTAAGCCACCAGTCTATGGTATTTTGTTATTACAGCTTAAATGGACTAAGCCACAGGTATGGCCTGGATTTGAACATGAAGCTTTCTAGATCTTTCCACGTTGTCTTGCAGCTTGTCCCAGCTTCCTGTGCATGTGTGCCTGTGGGGGAGAGGGTTGGGATGCCCTCCTCCCAAGCATGTGTCCTAGAGCTAAGCCATTGTCCTGGGGGGGCTGTGCAGTGAAGAAGGACTGGATTGGGAGGGTCCCAGTGTTGCTTCATTCTCTCCTCTGTGAGGCGGGCTCACTGTGCCTTCCTCACCCCCTGCCAGCCTGCTGGGAGCCTGTTGAGAATACAGATGTGGAAGGCTTTTGGGGAGGAGAGAGTCAGGAGAGGGGCAGAGGTGCCAGTGGGCGGCCAGGACTGCCAGCAGCCTTCTCACGGAGACCCGGGGCCGGCTGGGCGGTGAGTGGGCTCAGCTCCAAGGGAATGGAGAATTGGGCTGGCCTGGGCTGGGTCAGAAACTGCGTTTCCTGAGCCCAGGTCTCCAGCTTCCATTTGCACAGTTGAGGAGGTGCCTGGCTCCTGCCTGGCTGGATGTGTAAGCCCTCCAATCCCTGCTTCCCAGAGCCCAGCGGTAGCCAGAGGCAGCTCTTGGCCCACTGTGTGGGCCAGCCAGGGGCAGTGGTGCCTGCCCCGCCTGGTCACAGAAAGCCCCTTGAGCCACTCCTAGCCAGAGGCAGCTCTCCTGCTGAAGGCTAGTGGCCCAGCCACCAGCCCCTCCGGCTCTCTTCTGGCTGCTCTCCCCTCCTCCCTGCAGTCCCTCTGCGGTTGCCGAGTGAGGTGGAGGAGCGGTTAGGTGGAAACCCTTCCTACTGCCTCTAACCGCCTAGCTCGGGGAATCTCGCTTGTCCTCGTGTCTCGTCATCTGCCTTGCTGGTCTGTGCTGAAAGTCAGTCCGGGTCCAGCCAGTCACCCTGCTGCTGGGGGAGATGGCACTCTAGAAGGTGGTGCCTCCCTGGGAGGCAGGTCCATACTGGGAGCACACACCGGGACTCCTGTAGGCCTGTTCTACCTTCTCAATCTTGTCCACCAGGCCAAAGGGCTTTGGATTCAGTTAGGAAGCGTGGGCTGGGCGTGGTGATGATGATGATGATGATGTCGATGATGATAGTAATACTAATAACAGTTAAAATAGCTATCAAGTGCCAATTGCCTATTTTGCACCAGAAGCAATTTAGACTTAATGACATCCCTGCAAGGCAGGAATTATAGTCACTTTACAGATGAGAGATTTAATGCTCAGAGAGGGTGAGTGACTTGCCCAGAATCAAACAGCTGGAAGGTTACTGTGCTGAGGTTTGTGCCCACATCTCAGTGACTCTGATCCCAGCTCTGTCCACCGGGGCGCCCTGACACATGACTTCAGAGAGCTCCAAGGTCACTCACTCAGAGGTCCCCCAAGCTGGTGGGACCCCAGATCATTCCAGCTCCCTTGCTGTGGCAGTAAGCAGTCTCAGGCTCCTGGTGCACCAGTGCCCTGGCTCCCTGGTTCTCCCCTCCCACCCTCTGTGTGCCTGCAGAGTCCCCTGGCTCCCTGGTTCCTCCCTCCCACCCTCTGTGTGCCTGCAGAGAGCACGTCTCTCCGAGATGGCCTTAGTGAGCTGGTGTTTGGAAAGTGCTGTGACCTGAAGGAAACAAAGGAGCTTGACTCACCCGCTCCCCGCGTTTCCCTCTGGAGGCCTGAGACACATCTGGGGAGTGGACGGGAAGCTGAGCAGCAGCAAGGCAAATGGGAAAAAGAAGACCTCAGACCTCAGATATGCAGAGGGTGCTGTCCCTCAGGTGCTCAGGGATGTATCTGTCTTTACAGTGGACTGAAGGGAGAGCACCCACCCCGGCACTGCAGAGGTCGAGGTAGAGGGAGACCCTGCTGGCGCTGACTCTCTACTTCCCTGAGACAATCAGAGACCAACACAAGGAAGGCTCCACAGCCTGGGTGCACACTCCTGCTCCCTCAGGGGCCGGGCCTCCCATCCCGGGAGAGCCACAGAAGGCACAGTTCTCGGAGGCCTTCCTCTCTGTCTGCATGGCCTATCCTGCTTCTCCTCAGTCTCCCACCTTCAGCTCACTGTCACCTCCTCTGGGTAGCCTTCCATGGCTGCCCCAGAATCAAGGTTCCAGACCTCATTCTAGAAAATCTATTGCATTATAGTCTACTGTTTTATATATGTTTCTCCCTTTTCTCTAAGATAAGACCTGAACTCTTTTAAGCCAGGAATGGCCTCTCCTTCTTTGTACAGTTGGTTCCATGAAATATTTAAAATACCCCTGGCATGTTCAGCATTCACCATGCGTTTACACTCTTGGGTATGTAGATCATGTTCCTTTTTTTTGTAGCTGATATTATTGATTATTCTTATTTTCATCTTGCTCTGCCTAGTTGTTTCTTTTTTGCAGCTTTGCTTCCCACTGACTTTCCCTGTGTATTTGTTCATTCGGCAAACAGTTGTTGAGCACCTACTACGTGTTAGATACTGTTCTCAGTACTGGGGGTGCAGAAGTGAACAAAATATTTATTGGCTTATGTGATTGAAAAGCACAGAATTAAGGTTGACTTAGGCTGAGGCTTGATCCGTTGGCCCAACAGTATCCCTGGTGGAGCTGATCTCCCTGTGGGAGCTCACGCTGTGGGTGGAGTGTTTGGGGGATTTCCTGAATACCCCTCAAGTCTTTCCTGAATGAGTCGCTTATCTGCTAATGAATGAGGCCAGCCAGGCTCGCACACACTTGTTCCTGGAGTTGGAGCTACCTTCTAAGGTTTCATAATGAGAACACACTTTCTTTAGGGGAGCAGGTGTGCGGTAGATCCTGACACCCACACAGCTGTCTTCTGACTATTCCCGGGGGGACCCGCACCTCTCCGATCTGGTTTCGCCGAGGCTGTTATTGTCACCCCCACAGGGCGGTGTTGTTTGTTCCTGGAGCAGAGAGACATCTGTCGTCCTCGCTGAGCCTTGACAGATACCGTGTTCCAAGGAGCAGCACCCATTTAAACATGCACAGCAGCAGCGGCTCCACCACTGCCACTCTGGCCCTCCACTGCACCCTCATTTCTGGTCCTGTGACCCGCCCTTCCTCCCGCTGGGCGCACCATCCTGCCCCTGCCTGCAGCCCACGCTCCCACGCCGCAGGTACAGAGCCAGCGGCGCCTGTGTGCGCCGACACCCAGCGGACTTGAGCAAGAGGTTGGGGCCTGTGGGATGGGAGGAGGGCCTCCCTGCAGAGTACAGATGGTGAGCCCCTCCCGGGCTGGAACAGGATTTGAGGGGTTGAATGTGAGCGCAGTGGAAAAGCAGGATGTCACCTCCTCCGGGGTCTGAGTGAGAATTCCTATCAGAAGTGCCTCACTTGGCCTTTTTATCTTTAGGAGTGAGAACTTGGGGAGATGGCGAGGGCACACACAGAAAATGGGGCTGACTTTTAGTATTAAGGGGAGACAGGCTGCGCCATCCGTATTCGAAGGGAGTGAAGGCTTGAAGGAGGTCAGCTCCTACAGCAAGACTCAGAGGAAGAGAAGGCTGGGGATGGTGGGGTGAGAAGGGAAAGAAGACCCAGCGCAGCTCGCGTCTGGTTGGATGAAGACCTTGCAACGAACCGCTTCCCTCGGATGTGGAGCTCTCCCTGTTACTTTATAAAGTCATCCTGACTTTTGACATTTTCTCACTCCTTCCCTGTGGGCCCATCTGTAATTATCCTGCAAAGTGCCTGTGGCCATGTTTTAGAGAAGCCCGGGTTGAGAGGGGTCTTCGGGAATGTCCCCCTCCTTGGCAGGCTCCTGGTGGGAGAGGGTGGCCTGAGGAAAGATGCTGGAAAGGTCCGTGGGGCCTATGGGAGAGAAAGGAAGAGGTGAGTCCAGCAGGGTCCTGGGGGAGGGAGGACAATAGTTTGTTACGTCCTAGGCAAGTCCTGGTGCTGTGCCCCAGATGGGAGGGTGGGGAAGATAGTGGCCCACAGGTAACATCCTGCTCTGGTGGTGGGGCCTGGGAAAATGGGAAAGGAGACTGGTACTACAGACGAGCGAGTCGGGTAAGGCTAAACTTTTCCAGTAGTTGGAAAAGACTGTTATAATCCAGAAGGCTTTCCGGAAGGCTTTCCGATCAGTGCAGCCCCAGCTAAGCCCGCTGTGCAGCTCTGGGGCGATGGGGACAGCGGCGGGCGAGGACCAGTCCTGTGGCTCTCAGCTGCGCTGCAGGGAGTCCTGGGCGGCGGTTCTCAGCTGACCCTGCTCCTCCTTAAACACCCCTCTTTGAAAGAGCCCTTCTACTTGTATATTGGTTTTATATTGTGCGTGTGCTTAAACATTTTATTTGGAAAAAGGCATCAGAAACTAAAGCATGTCTTTATACCCCAAATCTGATCAGCTCCCCCTGACTCCGTGCTGACTTTGTGGCTTGGTGCTCCAGGGCCCCAGCCTACCTTAGCTCATCCTGCTCTTTATTTTTAAGCTACTCTTTCTCCAGCTGACATTTGACTTCCTAGGCTGCTCTTTCTGCATTTCCCCCAGATTATGTTTGTGACTAATCCTTCTCATGTTGTTTAAGGCAATGAAGAGGATCTGAATCTAAAACGGAGGGCCTTTTTCATAACTGGGGAAGTTTCTGGAATCTGTAAAATATCAGTTTGTACACAGGAAACTGAAGTTTAAGGAATACTAGCTTTTGCCTTAATTTAAATGAGTGCATCTCATTGGAAATTTAATTTTTAAAATAAATCACATATTCCAATAAAGAAGAAACTCTGCTAGATAAACAAAACTCTGCTCAAAAAACTCTGCTCAAAAAACGCTGCTTTATCCAGCTAGAGAGGAACCAGGGCAACAGAGGAAGATAAAAGTACTAGAAGGAATCTATCAGGCCAGACTTTGAAATCAAGCTGAAATGTATCATCTCTCCTTTTTGATGGAGAGCAGAGCTCAGCGGACCCTCTCCTGAGGATACCCATCCTGGTTTAGCATCACCAGAGGATGTGGCCAGGATGACTGTCCCAAAGTCCGTGAGTGTCAGGGGCAAAGCCAGGATCTGTTGCACTGATAAGAAAGCCTTATCAGGGTGACTGCACGTATCATCCAGGATGTTTTGTATGCAGGTGAGAGAAATCCAGTTCAAGTGCTTAAGCAAAAAAAAAAAAAAAAAAAGAAAAAAGAAAAAGAGTGTATTTGCTTGTATTTGATGATTCCAGTAACTGAAAAGCCTAGAGATTAGGTTTGGCTTCAGAGTTAGCTGATTCCAGACATTCGAATGATGTCCTTAGGTCTCTTGCTCTGAAGTCTTTCACGCCATTTCTCCTTCATCTCACTCCCTGCTTTCTGCTGTGTTGGTTTTATACTCGGGGCAGGCTTCCGCCGTGTGAGACTGTGCAATAGAATCAGATGCATGTTGTGTTCGTTTCTTACCCTCAGCTCTCAGGGGAAAGACAGCTTCCGTTTTGCACACACAAGCTCCAGCGAAAGTCCCACAACTGGCTCATTGGAAATGGTTGGTTCTCATGCTCATTTCTGAACCAATCACTGTGGCCAGGAAGATTGCTCTGGTGCTCTTCCTGGCCAGGCCTGGTGGACACCCAGCCCTGGAGCTTGAGGGTGAAGGTGGGGTCCTCCCTGGACCACAGGGACTGAGTGTGAGGGAGAGTGTAATTAGCAGAGAGGGCAGTGAATGCCAGGCAGGTGGAGACAGTCACTGTTCACTGTGATATGTTTGGGTCGGATGGAATTGAGGCGTCTGTCCTGGGGTAACCTATGTTTGTCAGCTGATTTTCTTAGGTGATTTCTTCTGGTTTGGTTTCCTATAAAGTAACTCAGTTGTTGGCATGGGCCTCCTGCCCTCTTGCTCCCAGATGTTGGAAGGGCATGCAGAGCCTAATTTACCAACTCAGACCTGATCTAGAAGGCAGGGCAAGCTCTATGCCCACATCTCTCCAGTTTTAATCACTTCCATCCTCTAGGAATAATATTAACTTTTTGCAATCAGTTGAGAGCCAATAGCTACTGAAGATTTCAAAAATTATCTATCATCTATCTGTCTATCATTTTACTATATGAACTATTTAATTTATTAATTTAACAAATGTTTATGAAATACCTATAGCTGTCTGTTATTGGGTATTTACCAAATACCAAGCAGTTGCATTTTTAGTAAATATTAATTTACATTTTGACAGCAACCTTATGAGCTATATGATCAGCCTTATTTTACATGAGAGACAACAAGGTCAGAGTGTTGTGTGACTTGTCAGAGGTCAGGCAGCCTGGAGCACCCAGCATGCCTGTGTGCTTATACTGAGTTTGGCGCTTACAAAGATGCAAGGACCATGTTCTCTGCCCTTGAGCTGTGTAATTGATGTGTTTATAGTTATATAAAAGAATGACAATATACTTCTATGGGAATAAAAAATAAAACAGAAGGAAGTGACTTATTTTGCCCGAGTGTAGTCTAGGAGGCAGGAAGGGACATTTGAGCTAGGTTTTGATAAGTGAGTAGGAGTTTCCCACATGGGTATGGTACAGAGGGAATTTGTTCTTTTAACTGAGTGATACATGAGTATTTTTTAAAAATTTATTTTTATTGTTGACAGTATTACAGATGTCTCCCACTTCTCCCTGTTGAATGCATGAGTTTTATATTAGGTGGAGCTGCCCGTTTCAGGGGATCTGATATCACCTTGAAATCTGCCTTTTCATATAAATGGATGGCCAAAGTCATACATTTGTATTGTTTCAGATGCTTTTGTTGCAAAGGACAGAAACCCCAACACAAACTGGCTTAACCAATAAAGGGGATTTATTGTTTCATCTAATTGAAAAGCACAGAATTAGGGCTGGTTTAGGGTGAGGCTTAATCCATTGGCTCAACAATATCACCAAGGGACTGGTTTCTTTCCATCTCTCTTTGTTCTCTCTTATGCAACTGTATTTATAGCCAAAGCTAGCTCCTCTTAGGGCCCTAGGATGGCTGACAAAGCTCCTGGAGCTATATGCTTCCTTTATCATGCCCATGAGAAAGCAAAGGTGGCTTTGTTCTAGCATTCCCAGCCCCAGACCTGAGAGTCACTCCGATTAGGTCACATGACCAACCTTGACCCAGTCATTGTTGCTAAGGGGCCAAGTACATTGACGGAGTCAATTTCCCTGGAACCATCAGGCCCCCAAATAGAATTTTGGGGACTGATGGAAGGAAGAAGTGGACAACAGATGCTGGGAAGGCATCAAAGAAATATTCACCACAACATTTAAGCTTGAATCCTCTCTCTCTTTTGAGCCCTAAAGGTGGCGTATACCTACCCCAGATAACCTTTGAGGCTCAGTCTGTGGCACTTGAAACTCTAGGCTTGACCTTGGGCATCCAGCCATTGAAGTATCTTTTTTGTCTCTGTTGTCTCTTCCTAGCTTATCCTCTGGACAACTTACTTTGTCTTTGCCTGAGGACACCCACCCTAATAGTATATGGTGAATTTTATGGACAGACCAGGGTGCTCTGGGCATGAGGGAATACGTACCACCCAAAAAGCTCTAGAACTTTATAGCAGTGACTCTCATAGGCCTTTACAGAGCTGCTTTTTTCAAAGAGGGTAAAAATCTGACACAGCATTTTCTAAAGCTCTTCCTAAGCTCCAAGGCCAACACTTTCTCCTTCCTACTGAAGTAGCTAAATTTCTTCTCAGTCATGGGATGGCAAAAAAAGGTGGCTTTCTTTTTCTTTTTTTTACACTAATGAGAGGAAGAAATATGCAAGGCCATTCGCCAGAGCCGGCAAATTGTGAGTGGATTATCATAGAGGGAGGGTGGCTCTAGGAAAGAGTGGTCGGAGGCAGGTGGGCTTCGGTTTCCCGTCCTGTTGCTGTCACTTGTTAAGAGACAGTGTGACATGAGGAAGAAGACTACAGACCGTGGTCAGGCTACCTGGGTTTGAATCCTGGCTCTGCTGTTTACAAGCAGTGCCTGGGTTCACGTCAGCTCTGTCACTCACTAGATCCAGATCAGGAAGCAGTCACCCAGCTCTGATCTTTGATGCAGGGGGCTGTTTTCCTATGTTTCTGCTGGTCGTTTGGCCTTTCGGCCAATTTTGTTGGGAGGGTGATGACTGTTAGTTAACCTCTTTGGCTTCCACTGTTTCATCTGTAAAATGTGGGTAGAATAATAACCACATTGCAGGGCTGTTGTGAGGATTAAGTGAGCTAATGTGTAGTGAACACTTGACACAGCTTTTGGTGAGCACCGACAGTATGAACGATTAGGTCTTGTAGGGTTGCTGTAACTTTAAGACACTGCATGTATATTGTCTGGCATAGAGCAGACACCTGATAAATGTTGGTCATTATTAATAATAATTATGCTGATTGATCTGCTCAATAATAATGTGAGTCATTGAGTAGAGCCCTATAATTTCTGGAGTGCTTGCTGCCAATATTGTCTCCCTTGGACCTCATAGCTCCTCTGGATGGGGCACCTTATCCTGCCCGGAGGGTCTCAGGGGAGGGTTGCATGTCTTCCCAGGGTGTCCTGGCCAGGTGGTCACTCTTAGGACCAGGCCAGGACCCACAGTGAGGAGGTTCCCAGTCCAGGGCTTGGTCCACCCCTGCTCCCCTCCCCATCCTGGTCCTTTGTCACAGCCTCCTTTGAAATGCATGTGTTTCTCATCGGTAATATCCTGATTGTCCCATTAATCTCCTTTAAGCTTCATGAAAAATACAAAGGGCCGGATCAGGAAATAGTTACCAAGTTCTAATTTTGCATTCAGGGGGTTGTTTTCCATGGACGTGAAGAGACTGATGTTCCCCATTTGGCATTTCGCTTCCCAGCTAAGCCGGGGAGCGCTGTCGCCTTCTGAATTATCAACCAGTTTACAGGGTTGCATCTATATTTTGCCTCCGATGTGCCTGTACCTTTTGTTGCTCCTCTATCTGCACAAGCTCTTCTCTGCCCAGAGGGAGTATAAGGAATTTCTTTTGATGAGACCTTAGAGCAGCAAGAAGCCTAGACCTCTTAGTAACCCCCTTGTGCATATTCCTTAGACCCTGCCCACAAACAGTGCTCACTACAGAAAGAGCAGTGCTTGTCTCCTCTTTCTAATACAGTAGCCCTTAGCCATGTGTGGCTACTGAAATTTAATTGAAATGACAAGTTCAGCTCCTCTGTCACTCTAGCCCCATTTCACGTGCTCAGTAGCCACATGTGGCTAGTGGCTACTGTATTGGACAGCACAGATAGAGAACATCTGGATCAGTGCAGAAAGTCAGCATAAGGAGAAAGGGAGCGGGACCTGGCAAGTGAGCATTAGCTACATAGTGCCACGGATGAACAGATTAAATATTCCTCTTAACTCTCTGTCTGTATTTTTCCTGCTCTTTCAAAGGACCTGTACACCAGGAGAAATGAGGGACCATTGTTCCCTGATCTAACGTGAGCACTCAATGAAAATAGGATGTTTTATCTTATAAAGAAATATAAATGCACATTTTGTTACCTAATATAAACAATGAACTTGGACAGCATATTACATGTGTTTCACCCCACTGGCAACTGGCCTGGGTGTGGCCAGACAGCCAGTGTAGAGCCTTGTTTACCTTAGAGGGAGAGGGGTTCAGGAAGACTCTGTATCCATAGACATTGCCAGGCGGGTCAAACACTGATCAGACACTTTTAAATATTCTTGTCCAGTCTGAATTTCTGGCTGTGGACCACTCTGATGGGCAAATTTTCTTATGAACAACCCAATCTACTAATTTGTCTCCCGAAAGCAGGCATCGGAAATGTCTGGAAGAACAGACTTGCTTTTGATAATATGAGGATGATGTTTGCTCTGTGTTTTGTTGTTAAATATCAATAGATTACTCAGTAGTACCAGATCCAAAGAGATGAACATCATTGCATGAATTTTCGATCTCCTGGGGACCCTCCAGACCTAGTTCTGAGAATGCCTGATTTTAATTAGTTTGCAGAGTTTAACTGGCGTGCTTGAACAAGAGTTCTGAATCCTTCTGTCCTTGGGAGGAAGGAAAAGCTGTCTGGGCTAACAAGACAGCAGCGGGGGAGGGTGCCCGGCTGTCCCTGAGGTCTGAGATCTGAGGGGCAGAGCCGGTGCAGGGAAGAGCTGATGTGCCTGGCGAGATGGGCTTATTCAGCAGTGCCCAGGGCCTCTGGCGAGCACTGGGGTCTTTGTGCTCCTGATTGTCGGTGGCCAGCCTACCAAGCAGGTTAGAGTCTGGTGGAGAGTATCTGTGGAATTTTCCTGAGACCAGAAGTCTCAGGACAAGAGGATAATCTTCCCCAAATGTCCTTGCAGTCTTGAGCTAATTGTGACTTTCTAGGAATTTCAACCCATGTTAAGGGTCATCTTTTTTATGCCCTTTGACGTTTAGTTCCCTCAGAGATGACTGTTGACGTTAAGATGAAAGCTTCTGGACTCCTGTCATTGACAAAGCTCTTGAAAAGTTTGCAAAACTTTAAATACATCACATTATTAACAGTATCTCTGTTCATTTTCCACCTTTTGAATAAAGCCCCAGAGCATTATCCTGGTGGGTTTCAAACTCTTTTTATTTTATCCTTGAATCTTTGTTCAAGCGACACCTTGGATAGGACCCAAAATATAATACAGATGAAAGTGTAGTTGTGACTGAAAGGAGACAAAGGGTGGAGCCCAGATCACTGAATCCCTGCCCCTAAACTCTCCCCTAACCTTTGAGTCAGCCGCTGGGTCTCAATGAGAACGTCACCCACTTTGTCCTCTCAGGTACCAGGGAGGGTATTGTGTCCTCCGGTCGCCATGGTGATTTGGTACTGCCCCTGGAAATAAGCAGGCAACCTGAGCAGAGAGAGTGGCCCTCATGCGCTTGGCCCACTTCAAGGAAGGTTTGTAGTGACAGGAATGCAGGGGAAGGGACTTGTCCAAGGTCACGGGCGGGGTAGGTACTGGATTCTTCCTAGGCTCTTCTCTGGTGTAGAGCATATCCTATTAGAACTTGTCTCACGGTTTCCTAGGCAGAGTTAGAGTTTTCGAGCACTGGCCTCCGTGTTGCCTGTGTTGAAAGTGGCTGCATGCTCCGCTCAGGGATTCTGCTGCGAAGACCCTCCGCAGGCTTTTCAGCCCACCTTGAACTCCAGGCAGCCCCAGTTGCACTTGCTTTGCAAACTCGGGTATGAGCAGCTGGAAGCTCCTACTGTGGTCTCCACTTAAGGTTTACGAGACCCATTATGCTCATTTGGCCTCTCATGCTGTCACTTGAAATAAAAGACTGCACTTACAGTGTCAGCGGATACATTTGGTTCTTGCACAGGGATGAATGAACAGTTGTCCTCCAAGGACTCCTGACTCTGTAGCGTGTCATGTGCCCAGTGCCTCAGTATTCTTGCTTGTGAAATGGGCATGTAAATAAATCTATGTAAGACTCACTGGAAGATTAAAGCTCTTTAAAATTTTTGGTTAACAACAAATTTTCCCAAATAAATGCTGATTGTAGGCCCAGAGAGTTGGAATGGCTGGCCTCTATCTCAGAGACAGTTACCACCACACTCAGTAAAACGTCATTGCTGTTCTTGTTCTGAACCTGAAATCAAAGACTCCAAAGCTGTGGCTTCTTGTCTAACCTTTGCTAATGATTTTTAGGTTGACTCTATATGCAGAAGATCTGCTGATCTGTCTCTTATAGGGGAAAGCAGATGATGGGGAGGAAAGAAACTGAGCTAATTCCCTAAACTCGGTTTCCCTGCTGACTCGCCTACCAAGTTGGGAGCAACTTTCTGAGTTACCATATCCCCCCTGGAGATGGGGTGATGGTGCCCTTTTGCCCAGCCACTGGGAGGATAGGGTTGAATTCCAAGGACTGCATTGAGAAGGTGAGTTGCAGAGCACAGGAACTCTTCCTCAAAGGCCGATACAATCTTAATCTTACGAAAAGTCTTCTCTGTTTCAGAATTAGCTCCAAGGCATTTGGCACCAGATTTTAGATTTGCACAGAGAGAGAGGTGGGGAAGAGATGCTGCTTTTGCCTGGAATTCCAGTACCTTCCTTTGCAAGGCCACAGTGCAGAGATATACTCTAAAAGACAGTGGCAGCCTATCTGTGGAACTGAAGCACTTAATTTGGTTTAATTGTGGCCATTTCTGGGAGTCACTGGGAAATTCAGCAGCTAATGAACGTGTCCTTGTTCTATCAGATCCCTATAGGAACGTTCAGTATTCTCTTTTTCATGCCTAATCAGCTATAGAGAAATATATTTCCGGATCCTGCTGGGGATAAGAGCAGGGATATAAAAACCTCCTTCTTTCCCACCAGATGGGTCCCAGCAGCCCAGGTGAATGTCACACCTATGTTAAAAAGGCCATTGATTCTCAGCAGGCTCTGACCAGGGCCTCTGCTTTCCAGCACTGTGTCAGGCTGACCTTTTTTCCCCAGTCCCACCCCTTGCTGGGGCCTCTGTGGGCCTGCCATTCAGACTGTGGCTGTGGGCGTCCAAGTCTGCAGGCAGACACACCTCTGCAGAGCTGGACCAGAGGCTTAAAGACAGAGGATGGAGGACACTGGGTTGTTAGCTTTTCCCTTCTCTGTCCTTCTGCTTATACCTCATGTTTCCAACAGCCAAGGGGAGGCTGTTCTATGTAGAGGAAATGACTCAGATGGGGTATTTCTGAAAAGATATTTCAGGACATACCAGTGCCCCTCAGAGTTTGGGGAGGGCTTTGTACTATCTCCTACTTGCAGTTTTCCACGCACATTTACATATTAAAGACCTTGGGAGTCCTGTAGGAAAGTGATCTGTTTATCCCAGTGTTTCCCAGTGAGACCAGGATGCTGGTGCCCTGCTGGGTGCACTGTAGAAGCGCTACTCACCTGGGCCAGCTCATCCTTTGAATAAAGTTTGATTGCAGCCGGTGAACAGCAAGCCTATAAGTTTTCAGCACCTGGTTTGGTGCCCTTAAGCAAGTTACCTGTTACATGCCTCAGTTTCCTCACCTATAAGAGGGGATAATAAAAGTACCTACTTCATAGTTCTTAGCACAGTTCCTGAAATGTAATATGCCCTGTATGTGCTTGCTGTGATTATAATTATTATTATTTTAAATATATCTTTATTGATTCAGAGAGAGGAAGGGAGAGGGGGAGAGAGAGATAGAAACATCAATGATGAGAGAGTCATTGATCGGCTGCCTCCTGAACACCCCCGACTGGGGATCGAGCCCGCAACCCGGGCATGTGCCCTGACTGGAAACCGAACCATGATCTCCTGGATCCTAGGTTGACGCTCAACCGCTGAGCCACGCCTGGCCGGGCACTATGATTATTATTAATATCACTAATTATTATTTACTGAAAGCTCTTAACATGGTGCTAGTGTCATGGAACATGAGATAGTATAAGAATCTCACCTTGGGTAGAAGATTGCAATGCACCCTGGTTTTATCTAAGCCTCATGACAGACTTACAAGAAGTTGCAGTTGTCCCTGCTTTCTGAGGGAGGAAGGAGAGCATACCTAAGTGGTAAAGAGACTAGTCTCGAGTCACACAACACAAAGAGGACTCAAAGCCAAGCCTGTTGTCACCAAACCCATGGTCTGGAACCGTAGAGCTGCCTGTCAGTCAGCTCTTGAAGGAGACCTGGAGAAGTGGCCTGCTGTCAGCTCTGTAGGAGGAGGCACTCTCCAAGTGGATCCTGGGTTCAAATCCTAATTCTACTTCTCCTTAGTTGATTGCTTGACTTCTTTGGTTTTCACTCTTCTCTGGTATAAAATAGAGATGCTAATACCCATGTCTCATGGGTGCAGTGAGGCTAATGACAGTGTATGTGAGGGTCAAGCACAAGGCCTGGCATATAGTTAGTGCTCAGTAAGTCTCAGCTCACAATGATCCTCTGTATTAGGCTTTGTGCTTGGCTGCTTCACATGTGTGATCTCATGCAATTCTTAGAGTACTGCCAGAAGATCCATATTCTCCATTTGTCAGATGGGGAAACTGAGGCTCTATGCAATTCAGTGACTTGCCCAAGGTCCTAAAGCCATGGATTGTAAAGTTGAGGTTCCAATCCTGGCAGCTTCACCCCATGGAAATACCTTCCCCATTCCTCTCCTGTAGAGCTATGTACTAGAATGCATGCAGAGTTTGGGCGTGGATATGTTCCTTGGTCAGCAGGGCAGTCCAGCAGTGGACATGTTAAACATGTCTGTGGGGCGGCAGTACTGTCATTTGGGTTTGAGGATACTGTTTATGGGCCAAGGAGAGTAAGGCAGAAATTTAATGCTGTTTCGCCAGGAGAGATGCACCAGCGCTAGTCTTGGATCTAGCAGTTCCTTCAGAGTTGATGGCCCGTTTATACATGGCTGCATGGCTGGGGCCAAGGACAGGACCCAGAAACCAATGAATCTTTTTACCTATTGAACAGTTCAGGTGCTCAGAAGGGACATTTTTCTGCAAGATGAACTGAACAAATGCCCAGCCAGGCTTCCAGCTGACTGGGGGTAGTAGAAAGCCCACGCACTGCGGGATGATGGGGAGTTGGAATGCGTTCCTAATTTGAATTCTCCAGATATACACTAATTAACAATTTCAAAACTGTGGACACCCTTCAGCCTGCAGGACAAGAGCATAACAAATGACCCGAGAGCCAGATGTAGGATGTAGGATGGGGGAGGGAAGGAAAGCAAGGGAGAGTCACGTTTGCTACCAGGCTTTTCTTACTCGGCTGGCTTTCAGAGTCAGAGGAAGAGCCAGGTGGGTTGTTAAAGGAGTATTGATTTGGAGGTGCTGAGCAGTTAGGATGTGTTTGCTTCCTGACATGAAAGCTCCCTTGGTTTGCATGACTGGGTTTTAAATTGCGCAGCGGTGCCTCTTGGTGCTGGGCTGAGTCTGTGATGTCCCACGGCTCTGGCAGAACAATAGTTGTGGCCTTTCTACATTTCAGGGTGGGTCGTGGGGAATAGCAAGTTTACAGTTCAATGAAAGCCCGTTTCCCCAGGATAGCCAGGCCTAGTTTATCTTCCTTGCTCAGGGGCCTCTAAGCATCCCTACTGGGGAAGGGAGTACATCTCCAAGCTTGGTCAGTACATGACTGTGTCCAAGACTTGGGTCCAAGGGAATGAAGCCAAGTTGCAGCCAGGCAGTGGTAGGGGTGGGGGGGTGAAGGCAGGGCCGAGGCAGGGAGGGAGTGGATCCTTCATTCATTCATCCAGTCAGCATTTACTGGGCAACCACTGTGTGCCAGGCTTGTTCAGGGCATGGGCATAGAGGGTGAGGTGGGGCAGAACCACGCGCAGCCCCGCCACAGACAGTGAGCCCTGGGAGCGGCGTGGGCGAGGAGGCTGTGCTTGACCGGGAGTCGAGACCTGAGTTGCATGATAGTGCTTCCTGAATAACCCACTTGGTTCTTCTAACTTCTCAGAGCCTATTTAGTAGAAAAAGCAGTTTACTTTCTACTTCCCCTCCCTTCCATCCTAGCGTCTAGTAGCTGGTGCTCCAGGCTGTTTATTATGTGTTTGTTCCTTGGGTGGAAGGTTGGACACAGGCATGAAACCTATCATTTCTCTCTGGGATTCTGTTTCTGGACATGGCGGGGGGTCCTCTGGACCCTCTTAGGTCAGCTACTTGCTTCTCAGGGGAAGCACCTCCTCCTGAATCTTTGGGTGGTTTTTGTTTGTTGGTTTGTTTGTTTTTTTCCCTGAAGGAGCTGAGCCCATGATTTCAGGTCCAGCTGGCACCACCTGCCAAATGGGAGCTGGAGGCCTGAGCTGGCCGATGAGGCATGGTTCTGAGGACCAGACTTGGGAGGTGCCAGGGACAGCAGGTAGACGTGGGGCTCAACTGAATAGTGTGAGTAAAGAATTTAGAACAATGCCTCATACATAGGGGGTCCAGCAAAAGCTGAAACCAGATAACCCTGGGAAGGAAAGCAGGAAGGCAGCCATTCAGTCAATACTCATTCCTTTAATCTGCAAATATTTCTTAAATACTTAAGGAAAAAGAGCATGGGTTCTGGAGCCAGACCACCTGGCTTCAAATCCTGGCTATTTTATTTACTATCTTTGTAACCTTGGGCAAGTTTGTCATTCTTTGTGCCTCACTTTCATCATTTGTAAATGAGAATGGTCGGTAACAATAGATGGATGTTCTTATGAGGACTAGAAGAGACCAAGAGCTCCGTGTGTGCATCATAAGGCTTTTCGTTCCTTTATTCAATGGCCGTTTATTGTCTGGTGTTAGGACCTCGCCAGTGGAGGCAGGCAAGGTCCCTGCTTTACCCAGTGTACAGTTCAGTGGAAGAGCCAAGCTATCAAAAAAGCCAGTTAGCCGATAAATAATACGTTTTAAGGTGGTGGTACGTGTTATGAAGGGAGCAAGAGAGAACACTGGGGAGGGAATGGTTGGGCGAGGACAGTCCCACACAGAGGGCCGAGGGAGAGGGAGCGCGGGCAGGCCACATGGAGATGGTTCTGAAGTATGCAGATCTTTGGAATTTACCAAAAAGTAAAGAAAAAGAAAAGAGGGAGAGAAAAAGCACTCGTAAGTTTCTAAGAGAGGCAAGCAGGATGAGCAGCCAAAAATAAGTAGTTAAATAAAGATTGACTCTGGGCCAGACGAGCTTCAAGATAATTTTTCCCCCGGTTGTGAATTATTATGGCTCACAAATGAATTCGTCGTTTGATGTTTCCAGCACCAAAGGTCCTTGGTAGATGGATTAATCTTCCTTTTCACCTGAGTTCTTTCACCTGATCCCCTCACCTCGTTGAATTGAAATTAAAGGACCATTCATTTGGAAAAACCTATTAACTCCCTGCTCCTGGAGGCTCACTTTCCACTCAGCCTGGCTGGGTTCCACCTCTCAAGGGCTCGAGCCCTCGAGCAGCTCTGCTGTCTCCATTAGTGTCCCCTTCGGGCCTGGGCCTGGGGTAGTAAGACTCACCAGATACTCCACTGGCGCCTGTACGTTGCCTGGCTCGGCAGGATATGGAACCTAGGACACGGGCGTCACTTCTGGGCTGAGGAGGGTGATCCCTTCCCCTAGGATGGCACCCACGGAGGCTGGGTGCTTCTGAGGGTGCCCTGCAACATAGCAGAGCTTCGGTCAGCCTGGGCCCTGGAGAGGGTGGGTGGAGCAGGCCTCCCCTTTGTCTTCCTGGTCTGTAACTTCTGGTTTCTCAAGGGCCTCAAGGACTGCTTACTCCCTGTATTCTGTAGGCAATTAAAGCCTCTCCCAAATGAATCCTTCAGCCTTGGCTGGGCCTGCTTCTATTAAAGTTAACGTTTTCCCTCTCTAAAATAACTTCTGTACCTCTTCCTGCCCTAGCCGCTCTGGCTTCCTTGTTTTTTTCTTTATTATAGCTCCACTCTATGACATTATCTGATATATCTGTTTATATAGTGTCTGTGTCCTCTTACTGGGCTGTGTTCTCCTATATGTTTATTGCACTGTAACGGAACCCTTAGTGCCTAGAACCGCATCTGGTACAGAAAGGTGCCTATAAGAATGAGAATGAATGAATGCCAGCCAAAGGGAGGCACCTCCTCTGCTACCCAGTCACTCTCCCGTCCCCCTTGCCCCTACTTCAGGGCTTGGCTGAAGAGGCGATTCACTGAGGCAGTAGAATGTATGGTTAGGCAATGGACTTCAGAACCGGACTACATGGGCTTAAATATACCACCTGTGTGAGCCTGGACAAGTATATTGGCCAATTTGATGAGGACAGATGGTCCAGACCTCAAGGCTGAAGCTCTCTGAGGTCAGCGAGGCCCCTTCCTCAAGGCTCTGTCCTTTCCTCAGCCCTTCAGCATATTTCCATAATGTTATTAAGAACCGATGTCTCTGGCCAGATGAGTGACGCTTCCCAGTGATGGGGCTGTGCTCTGCTCCCCTGGGCAAGGAACACTTGTTCAATTATGTGCCACCCCTGTGATGGGCCCAGTCACGGGCACACACATTAGCTTTTGATTATACCCTTGTTGAGTTTCTCTTGACAGGAAGAAAATGAATTTACCTTGTGTCACCTCTGTAGTTTGCAAGTGGCCTTGACTTCTGTCATAATAGCACCTTTCACACTTGGTGAGACCGAGGACACGTTTGCTGGGTGGCCGGCCTTTAGTGGCCTGCATGCTCAGGCCTGGAGGAGACTCGAGCTGGTTCCTTAGGGGGTGGTTGCTCTGGGGCTGATCCCCAAGGCTTGTAGGGAGCTGGCACTGCAGTGAGCAGAGCCCTGAACTCATAGTCTTTGGATCTTGGACCACTCAGGCCACTGAATCAAATCACTGACTCTCCTTGGACCTCCCCTTCCATTCGTAAAGCTGGGGTAGTAATAACAGGAGTTATCTTGTGTCGTTGGTGCAAAAGTAAATGACCTAATCTATGTAAAGCAAGTATATTAGTGCTTGGCATATAGTAAACGCTACATAGTTTTTTTATTAAAAGCTTATTTAAAAAATATTTTTGCTATTATTATTGATGTTATTATGAAAGAGGCAGACCCCCGATTTCAAACATGTCTCTGTCACTTAGTAGCTGCGTGACCTTGGACATGTCCCCTGTGGGCCTTCGTCTCCGTTTGTAAATGAGAAAAGGGCAGTGGTTCCTCCTGTCGCTGGGAGGATTTCAGTGGCTGGTACTTGAAAAGCGTGTAGAACAAACAGTGCCTGCATAGGTTTGTGCTGAGTGAATGCTGGCTGTTGTTCATGATTATTGGTGAGTTGCCTCCTTCACCAAAGGGGGAAGTTGGGGTGCTGTGGAAGCCTAGCGAGGCAAGGGGGGAGGAGTTCCTGCATGGTGGGGGGTATTATGGACACAGGTATCGCTTCCCATTTGGGCAGTTACCTTCTTGAGAGAAGGAATCGTCCCCAGCCATACTGGTTTGAGTTCTGCTAAGGAACCCTGGGGCTGGCCAGAAAGGGAGATGGAGACGGACTCGGTGGGTCCCATGATTTCTTCCAAAGCCCTCAGACAGGGCTGATAAATGCAACCATGGAAGCAGCATGATTCCTGGTGAAGGGCAGCATTGCCCTTTCTCACCAACTCATCCCCTCTCCACTAAAACCCCTGACTCTTCAGCAACCTGTCCCTGTAGGAAACCACCCCTTCCCACCAGTCCCCCTTACAGTCACTAAGGAATAAGAGGGGGTCTGGGAGACAGAACTGTGACTGAGGGCCTGGGAAGAGCTTTCCTTTGACATGAGAGAGGACAGAATTCCATTAGCCTGTCTTTTGAAAAATTAACAACCCAACCTTTCCTCAGCCAAGTCCTTGGGGTTGTTTGCTGTTTGATTTTTAAAGTCTACACATTTCCTGTCCCCAATGAATCCCAGTGGCAGTGGCAGCTTGCCTGGGAGAGCCCTGTGTGAATGCACTGGCATTTTGCTCTGATCGGAGGTTCAGAGGATGAGCAGGGCCCTTTCTTGACCTTCAGGGCTGCCCTTACTGTGCCTCCCAGGACATGAGGCACATCCAGGAAGCTCCACTGTCTGGGTTTGGGGCCCAAGGTTCATGGGTTCCACTCACTCCCTGAGCCCACAGCTTCAGTAAACCCAGTAACTGCAACAAGAACCCCTTTTTTCAGCTTGTTGTATGTGGGGACCTGGTCCTGGGCCTGCAAGGGAGATCTTCATTGGGCCAACTAATCAAATTTCTGTATCCTTCCACGGTGAAAAATGAATGGGAGTGGCGGAGAGGGAGAAAAAACAGAGAGACAGGCGTGGAGAGATGGAAATGAGAGAATTAGAGTGAGACCAGAAATGAGAAACTCTTCGAAAAAGAGTTGGGAAATGAGACACAGAAACTCACAATAATACAGATCCACAAAGGGAAGATAGAAAATCAGCATGGTAGCTCTCAAGTACTGACTACATAGTGTGATGCACCGGGCACCAAGATAGCACTTTGCATATTATATTTCATTTAATCTTTAAAAGCAACAATACCACAATGTAAGTACTAGTCTCAACTTCACTTTATAGCAAAAACAGTGGACATTCTGGAAGGTCAGGTATCTTATCTGAGGTCACACAGCTTTTGGTGGGGAATCAGGACTAGAAAACTCAGGTCCACTTGACTGCAGAGGCACCATGAACTCAGGAGTGTGGGTCAGTGTGGCAGAGTCTCCCTGACCCTGCCCCCCTCCTTTCCTCAGACATTGAGAGGCATAAGGCATCCTTTTTTGTACTAGAGATGTGTTTGTAAAGAAGGAAAGCAGATTGGTGAGTTTTATGGATTTTACCCTTGATCCCTGTGTTACTTAGGATGCTTTTAGGTAACAACAGAGGAAAGCATTTTTCTACACAAAAAGTCTAGTTCAGCTGCTATGTTATGCCGAGGTCGACTTTACTAGGATGTTAAGATTCTCTTGGCTTTGCCCTCAAGGTTGCAGGACAGATGGGCAGCTTCAGAGTTTGCATTTTAAGGTAGGAAGGAAAGGGGAAGGGCCGCATCAGGTTAAGCTGTTCCCTTCTCCTTATCAGACTTCATCCCATGTACAGGATTTGACGTGGCCATCATAGCTGCAAGAGAGGCGAGAAGGTGATTATTTTCCCTGGTGCGGGGGGCAGGGGCTTCATTTAATTCTCATGGAAGTTGCAGGCGAGCCTTGACTCGCACCATTCTGTGTAGAGCTGGGTGGGAGGGTGGGAGACCGGGGGGATGGAGGCTGGGTACTCAGCTCAGCTCCTTCCTGCCTTGCTGCCACTGGAGGTGGCTGTGGGCACAATCTGTCTTGTCTGGAAAACCAAGATTGGAGTCTCTCAGCTCTCCAGTGCCTGCTTTCTCTGCAGCCAGCTGCACGGCTCACATCCCAGGAGAGGCAGCAGATTAGATCAGTGGAGAGGCCGGGAATGGAGTTTAGGAGGAATGAATGTAGATTTGACAGAATTTTCAAAAATATCATATTATTGATTTGAAAGAGACACGAGAAAGGAAATGTAGGAGACGGGTGATAAGAGGCTCAGCTGAGATGGGCATGAGAGAGGCCGTCTGTTTCTTGATTGGCAGTAACATCAGACAAGTGTTTTTCAACCAATTCATTACTGGCTGCCTATGGAGATGTGTAAAAACCCTTTTTCCCTAATCATCTCCCCAAAAGAAATTTCAATATCATGGATATATTGTATATCTGTTTATGTACTGTATGTGCATCTGTGCTTACACATAAAGGAATAAGACTTTTTGTGCACACCCCCAATCCTAATTTTTGCCTCCTTGGAAGAGATGGCGCCCTCTCATTGAGGATACATGTATTAGACACTTCTCTGGGGGCACATCTGGGCTTCCTTAGGGAGGGGAAGGACTAGCTCCACTCTCTATGCTCAGATCTTATAGTGAAGGGGAGCTGGGAGGAGCCTCACAATTCTTGAGCACCTGTTATAAGCGGAGCACCAAGACACGCTTTAGATACATTGTCACACCTGATGGGTAGTCAGACCTGTGACCCCATCAAGGTTCAGAAGTTTGCTCCTCCTTTGGAGAGACCATATTTGCCCAGATGTGCAAAGTAACACTGTTCCTTTGACAGGGGTAGTGCAAGGTAACACTATTCCCGTGACAGGGCGTAGCTGTGTGTCAGATGGGCTCACAGCTGGTAAGATGAGGAGAGCACCGTGGGTGGAGTCTGTGGTGTTACTTTCTGGAGGAGATGGATGAGAACAGGCTTTGAAGACCCAGAAATGAGGGGGGAGCAGTTCATGCCTGAGGACAACCAGGGCTTACGAAGCTTAGTCTCCCTGGCTAAAGCTCTGGGATCTGAAGGAGACCAAGGTGGAGCCATTCAGGCAGAGAGAAGCCACGGGAGGTTGGCTTCTGTCATGGGCTCTGGTCAGGATGGTATTGAGCCAGGGATCCAACCCTGGTACTCAGCACAAATGCCAAGGGCATTTTCTTCACAGGGTGGGGCAGGAGATAGAGACATAAAAGGCAGGAATCTGGGTTCCTTGGACTCAGGGGCTTTGGGAAATTGAGTGGTCTTTTCAGAGTGTCCTGGTGCAGGAAATCTCTGAAAGGAAGGAGCTGAGCATGTGGCCAAAGAGAGACTAGAATCTCGTTTCCTTTTTACTGCAAAGACCATTCCAGCTCCCTCACCCCTCTCCTTACAGGCTCTTATGGGCTTGACTGTATCAGTGAGGATGGGCTTCAAGAACAAATACACCCCAATCTCAGTAGGGCAGTGTGACGAATGTTTTTTTCCCACTCATACTTCATGCCATCCTGCCATGTGCCCCGAGGTGAAGAGCAGGAGATGTTTGTGAATAGCACTAGAGATGATCTCAATGGTAATAATGCAGGGTGAAGATATTAAACTGATTTCCAAGGTCAAGTAGAAAAGTTTTTTTCCCCCTCTGTTCTCTCTGTGTAGCACTCTGATTATCTCTTCATAAGTGCTCATATTATGCTGTTTGGTAACTATGTATTTGTTGTTCCGACTAAGGCCTCAACTCCTAAGGGCAAGGAGGATGCTCACTGAGAGACCTCCAGATCCTTACTGAGGACTCGCACACTGTCTGCCAGGCACAGTGCTGGTACACAGAACGAAATCCCGGTCTCTCCAGTGGCAGGTCTAGTGAGGGTGCCCGATGACTTGGCTCTGACTTCCGAACGCCTTGGGCGTGCCTCTACCCCAGCACTGACTAGTTCAAAGGCATGTTGATCACCTCGCTAAGTTAGAAATAAGTGTGCTGGAGGAAACTGCCAGAAGGAGATGGCCTCTGAACCAGTGACCCAGCAGAGGCCCCGCGCAAGGCAGGTGTGTGATGCGTTCTGGGTCTTCACAGTGCTTTGCTTTTGCAATGGTTCCTTCATCCCCTTATCCACTTGTTCCTTCAGGTAGGACAGCATTAGTCCTGTTTGACAGATGGGTAAACAGTCTCGGAGCTGGCTCGTCCACCCGGTCAGCTTAGTTCCTTGGGGATGAGAGCTCCTCTCCTCTCTGGCTGTGTGAGTTGAGCTGGGCCTGCCAAATTCAGGCTTCCCATCACTCAGCCCCCAATGCCATCAATCAAATGTTCTCAAATTGGTGGAGCTTAAAAATGACAGCCATTTGAAACTGAGTAGAATTCAGTATTATTAAAATAGCATTCTAAATTTTAATCTTGTGCATTGACTTTTTAATAGCTTCTACTTTCCCTGAAAATTATGAGACATGCTCACAGACATTCAATTTAAATACTGTCAGGCAAGACTGATTTCTCTTCTATTATTACCAGATCCTCCCTCCCTCTCTCTCTTTCTCTGTCTCTGTCTCTCTCCTTCCCTTTTTTCTTTTAAGTACTGAGTTAATTTCTTACTATCTGGTGATTTTACAGGGTAAGAGCTTTAAGAAAGAGAGCATATCTTTGTTTATGTCCCTCGTATTTTCTCTTGTTTTCTTTGGCCTTCTTTCCAGGCTGTCCGTCGGTGAGGGAAGACAGGCTCCCCTGTGGAAGCTAGATAATGGCTGTGTGTTCCCGGGCAGCTTTCCTCATCCCTCCCTCATTCTCAACACTCCCAGACAAGTTTTGTGATCAGTGTTGGTATCTTTCCCCATGTGCTGTTACAATGATTCTCATCTTCAGTTCTTGCAAGAGTCTTGCAGGAAATGCTGGCCCTTTATGAAGGATGCCTCTCCCTCCCTGATGCATCCACTATTATATTTCTTTCCCAGCTCTCCCCCGAGTCCCTACCTGTCTGGTTATCTTCATTCTCTCATTTCCATCCCAGTTTCTCACCTTGAATCAAGATTGGGGTGGGCGAACTGGGGGGCAGGATTGATAAAGAGGAGGGATAAGGGCTGATAAGGAGGGATGAGTGTGGGTTTTTGAGTCAGACCAGGTTTGAATTTCTTTGTCTGCTACTTGCTAACTGTGTGACCCTGTAAAAGACACTTAGCCTCCAGAGCCTCAGTTTCCTCACCTGTGAAATGCAGTTGGTGACACCTGTCTCACAGGGTTATATTATGGACCAGTGAGAAAATGTACATGCAGTGCGGTGCTCAGCACTGTGGATAACGGCATCTGTGACTTGCAAGCCATTCTTTCCTCTCCTCCACCTGGCATTTCCTACTTCCCAGCCTAGCAGTTCTCAGTTTTAGACACACATTAGAACCACCTGGGAGCCTTTAAAAGGTGCCAGAATCCCCAGGTTTTATTCTAGACCAATTAAATCAGAAGCTGGGGGTGTATGCTAGTGGCATCTTTCTTTGCAAATACTTTCCAGGTAAGTGAAGCATACAGGGGCTGGGAACAGCTCTGAGTCCCTAGGGTTGCCTAAGGCCTGAATATACTTTACTTTTGAGATCAGAGGAGTCTTATTTTAGTGCTCGTGGGCAAAGACCCAGATCTCTCATTAGCACTGGAATGGGATTTTACCTTTTCTGACTGTGCCTAAGAGAATAAAGAGAAGGTGGGATGGAGCAGGGGGTCTCTGAGAATGGGAAGAGGCACCTCCCTGTTTTCTTCTTGGGATATCTCTTCATCCTTGCAACCATCTCCCTTGCTTCCAAGGGAAGGAAAGCGGAGGAGGAGAGGAAGGACTCTCATGGGCCTTCTCCAGACTCCCATACTTCTCTCCTCTACACTCTGAAAGCCCTTTGGTGTGACAATATGGTGGCCACTAGCCACATACGGCTATTAATTCACCTACGGCTGGTCACATACATAGGCAAAGACTCAGTATAAAAAAACAAGGTAAACTATTTCATTGGCAAAATTGAAAAAATATTGGGTACATGTTGAAATGATAATATTTTGGATATACTGGGTTGCATAAAATATTACTAAAATTAATATCACCTGTTTCTTTTTACTTTTTAATGTGGCTAGGAGTTCGCATTAAATGTTACCTAAGTAGTTCGCATTATTATGTTTCTATCAGACAGCACTGGTTTGACCTCTCATTAGTCTGTTTCATAGGTAAGTATATCTTTTATTAATTAGTTTATTGTATTGTTTACGCCAGTGCTTCCATTAGACAGGCAGTTTGAGGACAGGCGCTCAGCATGCTATTTGTTTTATGTCCCCCAAACACCAGTTATCAAAATCCATTGTATTCAGCAGGCGTGGTAAATGTTTTCTGTAGTAGTTGCTGATGATGGTGCTGGAGAAAATGAAGATGTAATGAAGCTCCACTGGTATATTGGGGCCCGATTGCAAAGATTTTTGAAAAACCACAGAAGATGAAATGTTTACAATCTTAGAACAAGGGCCCTCAAATACGTCTTAATTGCTTGAGTAATTTATACTATCAACATCCTCCATACGTGGAACAGAAATATCTTCAATCATTTACATGTAGAGATGGAGCCGTTTTAAAAAAGTCTTACAGTGAAGACTCCTAAAATGCTTAGTGAACTGTTACTGTGGGCCAGTGCCAGGTGATGGGGATACAGCAGTGAATGGAAGAGCTAAAAATCCCTACAATTTGGACCTTACACACTGTGCAAAAATAAACACATTTTCAAGTAACATGTTTACAGGTCAGATGGTATAACAAGCAGTCTGAGAAAAAGAAAAAAAGGGAAAGGGAAGGCAGTGTGGTGGGGTCGGGGGGGCATGTGAATTTCTACAGGGGCATCGAGAAGTAACAATTGACCAAATATGTGAAGACAGTCAGCAGATCTCTGGGGGCTCGCGTTATCTTATTGCTTCTGTGATTCACCTGATATCATGCTGCTTTTATTCATTTATTCATCCAACAAATATATGTATTGAAACCCTTTTAAGTGCTTCCGGCAATGGTGAGGTGAGGAGGTGGGTTTTACCTCCCAAGGAGTTCACAGCTTAGTCTCGGAAGCATGACAGATGCACCAGTTGTACATCACACTCACATCCTCTGTACAGTAGACCCTCAATCAGGTGGCGCTTCAGCAGCTGCAGTCACCGCACAGCATTCTCAGGTGACACGCTCATCTCATCTGAAACCCTCCAATGCAAGATGCACTGGACAGGCTCCGTGGAGAGAGACCTCTCAAGGAGCCTGGGTCCTGCAAGCAAATGCCATGGGCCTCTGGTTACGGCTTTGAGCCCAAAATGAGTCGAGGGCTAAAAATTTCATGGGCTGCAGTTTCATGTCAGTGTGGTAGTTTGAATTTAGACACAAACATTATTTTTAAACTAAACTATAAGCATGGGACTGATGTGTAGCAATGTGGTTTACAAGGACTATGAGTTCTTTTCCAGGCCATTCTTGATACAAACTGGGTCTCACCCATTTAGTCCATCGGGAGAGGAGCCAACAGGCCTTCAGCCCAGGGCAGCCCAGACTCAGTCTTGCTTTATGCCGTCCATGCCATTGCAGCTTTACCTTCTAGACTTGTCTGGCGGAATCGAGATCCACCTCGAACATTGGAGGCTGTCCTGGAGCTCTAGGTGGGAAGTAGAATGAAAATCTATTTGATGTACTCAGCTGATGAGTCTGTGTTCTCTGTGGAAGGACCCCCTTTGGTGAAAGATGGAAGAATCTCTTTTTTGTTAATTTCAACTTCGAAACTAGAAAAGTTGCCTTTAACTAGGTTAACACACAGGCTCAGCGCTCAGCGAGTGCAGTCTCTCTCTGAGTTTGTGTGGAATCTGCAAGATGGGGCAGAGGAGCTCGATTAAACCCTTTCTTCCCAGAGCTGTGCACTCCTGTGGCTTGTTTCTCTCCTTTCAGTCCCTCACCTGTCTCCTCCCGCCTTCCTTGCTGCTATCCCACAGATGTGTTCATATTTTCTGTTGATCCCAAACTCTCCTGGCTCTGCCTGGTGACCCCACAAATCCCCAGTGTTCCGTATCTGTGCTCTGGGGAGTGAAGCAGATGGTGGGGCTGGCCATTCTGTCACCCGGGGAGGCAGGTGGAGGGGCAGCTGGGGTTACAGTAGCAGGTGGGGAGGTCGGGCTCAGGGCCGAGCCTGCAGGAGACGCCAAATCATCCACATCCCCCGGCCAGGACAGCTCATCTGGAACCGGCACTTCCAGCAGAAGGCGGCAGCAGCTGGGGAGGCTTCAGCTCCTGAGCCGGCAAATGGGTGGGTGACTGGCAGCTGTCCCATTTGTGGGTTATCTCTCACTGTTCACCACTTCACATCTTTGCAGTGGCTTCCCTGGGGTCCCCAAGTTCTGTGACATGGTTTTTGCCTGAGTATTTCCTTGACCCAGGGCCACTTCTTCTCGTTTCCCTCCTCTCCTCCCCTGGTAGCTCCTCTGTGCCTTTTAGGTCTCAGCTTTGAGCTGAATGTCCAGAGTTCAGGGGAGGTCCTCCTCCTCTGTGACCCCAGCCCAAGCACTTGGCCCACCATACTGCTTCGTCATTGCCTCTGTCATCTGTCTCCCACACTGGGCAGTGACTTCCTTGGTGGCTGGGACTATGTCTTGTCCCTCATGGAATTTTTAGGGCCCTGGTGCTGTGGGTAGTTGTAGCCTTGAGTGGATCCCATTGGCGTGCATGGTGTCATTTAGTTAATTACAGACGCCTCTTGAATATTTACTAAATAAAAGGAGGTAGCAGCCTGGAAAATCCGGAAGAGCGGATAATCCACAAGTTAATTCTTTAAGGCTCTGCAGTGCTCCACAGGACCCTGTTGTGGAAGGTGGCAGATTATCTTCCTGATTATTATCAGATTAATTACATAAAAATGAGGATTTGGGTGGTGTTTGAATATCAGTATTGATGATTATAGCATGCCCTTCACTGCCTATCTCTTCAGCGTCGTCTAATCCTTACTGATTCTTCTAGTCAAGACAGGAAGGATTGTTTATGGAAGTGGGTTGTTTCATTGATCTATTGTTACCATGATGACATATATCATAAAACCCTGTTGTGTAAATTGAACGTGAGGGTGACCAGGGTTTTCTAAGATACTCGCTGTTACATGCCTCATGCTCAGACCTGCTGCCAGTCAGAATCAGGAGCCTGGGAGTATGCCAGGTGGGTTGAGCCAGACCAGTATGGGATTTAAAAGTTTCCCAGATAAGCCACATGTGATAACTGAGGGCTCTGTAGTTCAGGCATATGACTGGTGGGTTTGAAGCCAGTGTATGTTACTGCCTCCTTTAGTATAGATTCCGTGTGGCTTTACATATTGGAGAGAGGACTGGGCTGTCCTGACAGTGGCAATAATGACAACAGTGTCTTCTTACTTAATCTCACTCTATGCCAGACAATAGGCTCAATTCTTTGCCCACATTATGGTTCACCCTCCAACATCCTATCCTGAATGGGAGATACTATGTCCACTTGATAAGAAACCGAGTCCTCATAGGTTACATCACTTTCCCAAAGTCATGCAGCTATAAGTGTTGGAACTGGGATTCAGACAGAGTTCTCGCTGGCTGCTATTCCATGTCCCCCCCCCACCCCACTAAATCTTGCTGCCTTTGAGCCAGCCTGGGTTGTCCTGAATTTGGCGCTCACTGGTAGCTGTGTGACTTTCAGCAAGTCACATCAATCTCTGGGCCTCAGCTGCCTTTTCTGTGTAATGGAGGTGGCATTAACCGCCTGCTTTGGAGGGATGCTAAGAAGATTGAGGGATACAGTGCATGGCAGTGTTTAAGAAAGGATTGTGAGTTCAAGGTCAGATGGGGTCATTATCGTTGCTTGTTTTCCATCCTGACTGCAAGAGTTTCTGGGTCGTGGGCCGGAAACATGGAACATTCTTCAAAGGAACCAGTCAACTGGGACTATGGATTTGGTGACCTGCACAGCTTGTGTCAACCTTCAGAGCCTGCTGGGCTCCTCTGGAGGCTGACAGAGTGATGGAGCAGTAAGTGGGGGTGGCCTCAAGCATGACTGAGCAAAGTGAAGAGCAGCTCTGCTGTGATGTGGGCTGAGGGCACTTAGATTCTTCATGGCTTTTAGGGGAATTGTGGCCTTTGAGTTTTTACTCTCTCCCATTTAAAGAAATTTCTGGGTTCCTTTTATGTTCAGTTCAGTTATGTTCAGTGGGTGGGTGAGTAAATAAACTTTCCTCATCTCTGATGTGATCTGTCTCTACATTTTTCTCAGAAGGACAGAAGGGAACAGATAAAAGCAGAGAGAAGGAAGGGCGTCCGTGCAAACCAAGATGTAGGAGGGTAAAGTCTGTTAAGTCTGGTTTGGAACAATAATAACAGTAAAGACAATTAACACATTAATAAGAATATATTTATACTTACTGAGTTCTTACTGTGAAGCATGCACTTTCTAAGTGATTTAAGCTCATTATCTTGTTTAATTTTCAAAATAACCTCATGAACTGAGTACTGTTCCTATGATCATTTTTATAGATGAATGAGCTGAGACAGGAAGAGGTGAAGGAACTTGACCAGAGTCTTCTGATAAGTGAGGAGTTAGGATTGGAATCCAGGCTCTTTGACCCTAGAGCCTTACCCTTAATAAATATTCCCTGCCACCTCCTTGCAGTAGGTAAATTACAGAGTGGAAGAATTAACTCATCTCAGGGTAAGAGATTCATGTTTTTCAATTTCTTATTATTCAGGTCAACAGAGGGGAGCCTATGATTCTCCAGGTAATTTATGTTAGCTCTGGTATGCATTATGAGGCTCTTTTTGGTGACAGGTTTAGAATCAGGAGCACAATAGGTGGGGAAGCCCATTTACTAAGCCAAACACATTTACTCTCAATAATTGTGTTTATTTGAACGTGATTTTAAAGAGTCTCTCTCATATTTGGCAGTCTCTCTGAAGTCATGACTTCCCATCAACCTTCCTCCACTGGTCTCTTTTTCAGGACCATGGACAGGGGCTGAGAGTTAGGCAAATTTTTTAGTCTATGCCTGAGTTCTTAGCTCAGCTTATCTCCCATAGGACACTTTCCTAAGCCACACTAGCACTGTCTGAGCACACACATGGTGACGTCAGAGTGTATAATGCTTTAAACATTTTCCGGGGATAAGCTGCAGAGTCGGCAACGGACCCCTTTCTGCCTTCTTTGGACTTACTGGGACTTTGCCTTACAGTGTGACTTGCCTGCCTGACATTTTGGTCCTTCAATGTGGTTGTTGCTAAAAATCAAAGACAGGCATAAGCATTTTCCTTTTTTTAAAATTTTATGTTTTTAACCCTTATCCGAGGATATTTTTTCCCCATTGCTTTTCAGAGAGTGGAAGGGAGGGAGGGAAGGGGGGGGAGAGAGAGAGAGAAGGAGAGAGATGTGAGAGAGACACATCGATTGTTGCCTCCTACACTCGCCCTGACCAGGGCTGGGGATCGAGCCTGCAACTGAGATACATGCCCTTGGCCCGAATTGAACCCAGAACCCTTCATTCTGTGGGCCGAAGCTCTAACCACTGAGCGAGACTGGCCAGGGCAGCATTTACCTTTTATTCAATGTCATTAATGATGTTGGTGGCCATCCATATTCATTGAGTGCTTATTGTGAGCCAGGCATGGCTCTGACTGCTTTGCATGTATTATTTTATTTAATCACCGCAACCACAACAGGACTAAGGGGTGTGGATGACTATTGAAGTTTAATAAATGAAGAAAACAAGACACAGAGAGAGAAATTGCTTGCGGTAGCCCAGTTAGGTCGAAGTAGTAGATCAGAGCTCACACTCTGAACCTCAGGGCCATCCTGTGTCCACTCTCATGAGGTCCTCAGGGTGGAAAGGGGGGGGGATAGCCTTTTCTAAGCAGAGATGGAAGAGATGTGGTTGGTGTTTATAGGATTTTATGCTCAGTACCATATTCTGTTTATGATTCAGTCTTGTCCATTCAAGAGGGTAGTGATACTGTAGAAGCCAAGGATGGCCGGTGAAGTTGCCTTAGGAGTCATCAAGCACAAGCCCAGGAACAAAAATAGGTGTGCTAGGCTGGAGGGTCCATAAGACCTCTGGTGTGGACCATTTTGCTGCAACATTTGCTGCTAACCCACTGTGGCGAGAGGGAATGTCAACCGTGATGCTGCCTGGAGTGATCTTGAAAACAGAAAATATTCGCATGTTGCAGTGAGAATGATGTCCTGGGCCAATATAAATCTCAGTCTCTGCCACTTCCCTGAAGGCATGCTTGTGTTTGTGTGCCTAGACATACATAGTAGGGGCGGCCCATGTGGTTGAAGGGCAGGTTCTCTTTGGTGTCAGCTGGTCCCATTAATATCCACAGAATTGTAATATCACTAGATGGAACTTCAGATCCTTCTAGAAAACTCATTTATTTATAGCATAGGAATCTAGGGCCCACAGGGGAAAAGTCAGTGTTTGATTCCCCAATCTCTTCATAACTCTATGCTGTCGAACCTGGAAGCATCATTAATATCAATAACATAAAATATCATCAGTGTTATTAATACTATCAGTGAAGCTTCCAGGAGCAAAGCATTGTGCCATATGCTTTTAAGTTTGTCAAGACAAAGTAAGCAGTGGTCCTTTCTTTCAAAGAAGGGATTGGTAATTTGAGGTTTGAGATATAAAATAAAGGGATATCACCATCACTTTTATCATCACCATCATTGTCATCATCATCAGAGATCACTATTTTGAGCACTTACTATGTGCCAAGCACTATGCTACATGCTTGGTTTATATTGTGTCTTAATTTAAAACTTAAGGCAAAACTATTAATTAGCCATGCTTACAGATAAGGTTCAGAGGCGTTAAGTAACCATTACAAAGCCTTCTATTATGAAGCTCCACATGGGGGATGCAGTGAATCAGTTACAACAGAAACTCAGAAAAAAACATGTAGAGGCTTCATAGAGAAGGTGAGATTGCAGGGGACCTTGAGCTAAGCTGTTACAGTGAAAACAGGAGAGGGAGTTCACTCTGGGGAGTGAAGAGGGCAGAAGGTTCGACCAGGGAACAATGCGGAGGGTGGTCTGAGGAATGAATGAATTATCTTCCAACCACTACTAAGCACATTTCCTGTTCCAGGCCCTGTGCGAGGTGGCACTGGGCATGCAGAGGTCAGAGACACAGACCCTGCACTAAGGAATGGGGGAGAGGACCCTAAAACAGAGAATGATCATCTTGGGTGATGAGCTCAGAGGATTAGGGTCCACCTCAGTTCTCAGTGGCTGGCTAAGGGTTGGGCTTTGTATTGAAAGCCAGAGGGAGTGACGTGGGCAGGTTATCCATGTGGGAAGACACTGCTGATATTGTGGCCAGGATGACCTGGAGACAAGGAGACCTGTTGGTGCAGTGCAGGTGAGCACAAGGTCAGGTCCCAGCCGGTAACTGGCCTTGAAAGTTGGGAGTCCTCTCTCCTTACCTACCTCTTCCCTGACTGTGAGCAGGACAGGGAGAACTTCTCTTGGTGCCACTCTATCTGGGTCAGCTGCCTGAGCTGCTGCCCGAAGCCCAGAGCTCCCCACTGCCAGAGCTCGGGGCTGTCAGGGGCTGTCACTCCACACAAAGGCTCCTTCCCCTCCAAGGCTGGACTGGGTGTGTTTGCGCTCCCGGTGCCAGCCACTCCTCCTCTCCGCAATTCCCAGGGCTGCGGCTGGGCAGCTGCCCAGGTCGGGCTTCCGGGAGGCCAGGCTCACCGTAGAGGGAAGGCAGGGAGGGACACAGCTGGTGCCAAGAGAAATATTAACTTGACATTTAGCAAAAGGGTGAATTCATTTATTGCACTGCAAAAATGAGGCGTTTGCATCCTGAGTTGCCTTCTGTTTTTCTATTGTCTTTCCTCATCAGTGGCCTGGCCAGGCTGCAGTCTTGGCGGTTTAAATCAGCGTGGTAATGAAGGGAAGGCTCCTAGTCAGTTCAAAGTCAATCTCTCTGTCTCTCTCTCTCTCCATCTCCTGTGTCCCCCCCTCTCTTTCACACACACACACACACACACACACACACACACACACACACACTCACAGATGAGTCCCCAGAGCAATTCTGATAGTTCAGAAGTCTGCTCCTCTCTGGATCCTTCTTTGATAACCCTAAAGTTGCAGCTTCAGCACGGACAACTTGGACGCTTCGAAATGCCTCCACTTTGGCCTGGCTTTTCAGCTGCTAACAAACACCATTTCCAGGCAGGATGGAACATGGGTTGAACTTCTGCCACGTACGCTCAGGACTGCTGAGGACATGACGAAAATAGCCAACACTGCTGCACAGGAACGTTTGTAGTTTCCGGGCTTTTGCTCTTTGATCATACCCCAGGGGCTCAGTGAGATGGGCAGGGCAGGTGCTATTCTAGGTGATGAAGCTGAGACCTTGGGCTCTTGGATACTTACAATGTGCCAGGCTTGGTACTGGGTACTGGGTTCTTCAGTTGCATTACATCATTTGATTCTCACCAGGACCTGGTAGGGTGGGTCTAGTGGTCCCATTTTATAGATGAGCAAACTGGAAGAGTTTGAGTTTTCTCATCAGGGAAGTAACAGAGGCAAGAGGAACACCATGTCTTTCTGCCCCTGAAGCCACCGCGCTGCTGGGGGTGGATTGTGCCCAGCAGCACAACACTGTCCAGTCTTCATCCACTCCATGATCTGCTGTGGTCCATGCTGGAGTCATGGGTGTGTTGGAGGAGGGACATTCATTTGCTTCAGTGCCTACTTTGTTCCCAGAATCCTCAGAGAAGACATTGCTTCTTACCCTCGTCTTGCCCAGACTGCATCCACTCACTTGCTATCTGAATATCAACCTCAGGACTGTGCAGAAGCTCATAGAATTTTCTCTCCAGACATTGCCTCCAGGACTCACCCATGACCAACCTTAGGCGGTGGATGGCTCTACAGCTTTGAGCCCAGTCTCAACTTTGGAATACCTCTGCCCTTGAACCTTCTGCCCCAAGCCTCTTACTCCATAGCAAGAGGGAGTCCCAGAGGCCTGACATGATACTTGACCTCTAAAGTTTTACAGTGATATGTGAGGCAGGAGAGCGAAGTAGAAAACATATAAATATATCTGCTATATATTGTGCAACTTTTCTTCAATCACTAAACAGTACTCTCAGTTCTTCCCAAGTCACCTACACATTCATAGTATCCCTCTCACAGCTCAATAGGTATGGTAAATCTCTAGTCACAAAATTTTGCTCTGGTAACATGATGGGCTTGATCACAGCTGGGGAGGGCAAACCCACAAACCCAGCCCAAACTCTTACTCTTCTAGACCCATCCATGTGCTTGTGTCCTGGTGGGTTCCCACACTGGCATGGGATGGAAAAGCCAGTGTTTACCATTGGCAGTGGCTTTATTATAATTCATTCCCACATCAAACCCATTCTTCCAAACCTGCAAACACCTTTCTAGGAGTTCCACTTGTCACTGAGGGGAAAAAGCCAACTCCTGGGAGGTTGGTTTCCAAGTGAGGGCATCAGTCTTTTCTTTGATGTGCCAATCTGTTCTCAATATGAAGACCAGCCTGAGCTCCTTTACCCTCCATTAGATGTTGATGGGAGCCCAGTGGTCTGCTGATCTGGGTTTGGTCCACGTCAGTTGGTCCTGGCTTTCATTTTAAGACAGAATAAGTCAATCCTAGTGCTAGTGGGGACCTTGTATTTTCCTCCAGTGCAGGGGTTTGCCAGATATGGTTGTTGATTGGTATTACCTGGGGTTGTTACTTAATACACAGATTTCTGGGCTCCACACTAGATAGACTGAATTAGAATTTCTAGAATCTGTATATGTTTTCAACAATCAGCCCTCCTTCCCATGTGTTGGAACAATGATCTCATTTATCTTCCAGTTCCCAGGCAGAGGAAAATTTGCAATGAAATCCTCCCAGTGTGGGTGATTTTGGCCGGCCTGTACTCCCTCCTCAATGCTGACAGCTTTTATTCTGCTCTTGAAAAGCAGGGCTCTCATCAGAAGCTCAAGGTGATCCTCCTTGGGTCCATTCTTCTCTCCTCCAAGCACAGGAAGTAGTTCCATCTGGCACTCTTGGGATATTCAGAGGACAAAGAAGAGAAACCCTTGGGTTCTAGTAAACACACATGTGCCACATTCCTTGTGAGCTATGTGCAAAGTTCTGGATCCCCTTGTCACCTTGTGATGATTTTATGATGAACTTGGAGCACAGACTTTAAGGGCTGGAATTCAAGAATTGCTAAGTAGATAACATCATAAAGTGTTCCAGCACTGCTAAATGAGAACCAACATGGACAGACGTTTAATGATGACCAAATGACCATGGACTCTCCCACTCTTCTAAGATCCCTTGCAGTTAGGTGCACTATGAGCATAAATGACATGTGTCTCTTCTAGCCTGAGTCAGTGAAAAGCTCCTGCCTGTTTCCCCATGCTCTCTCTTGCCCTCTTATGGTGATCACAGAGGTCGTGTGTTGAGATGGTAGAACCATGAGATAAAACCTGGATCTCTGAGACATCTCTTTAAATGAAGTTACCACGGAGAGCCACCAGACCCAAAGTGACTTTGTAATGAGTTGAGAAATAAATGATGAAACGTTAAATCTTTGCAGTTTTAGGGATTCTTTGTTACTGCAGTATAACATGGCCTATCCTGATCAATGTGATTGCTATTGTCCTAAGGCAGACTTCCTTGTGGAGGAAGCTTCTAATTCTTGGCATTTGTAGGTTGCTTCTTTTCCTAAAGACGGAATGGAATTAGAACTTTCCAGGAATTATTTGAAGCTTTAGTAATGATTTCCTGAAGCAGAAAGAACATGGCTATACTGAGCCACAGATAAAAAACACAAAACAAACTTAGGACTGTTGTCTTCCTCCCAGAAAGGAATTAAAAAATAGAGGCATATGGACAGGGGCTAAAATAATGCTGCCTGATCTGGTGTGTTCTCTGAAAGTATTAATTAAACACTCATGTCACTTAAAAATATTAATTTAAATGCACCCAGCTTGTAAATCTCTTCTTACTGTTTCTGCTGGATGACTTGGCATAAAGCTAGCTGAGAATTAATTGATTAATAACAAGCTACGGCCTGTGTGTTCTCACTAACAATATCCTCAGACTGAGACTTCTTAGAGCCATTTTTCTGTCTGTGGGAGAAGTAGTTCATCTTCAGGGGGATTTTACCACTTTGCAGAGTTACCTAATCTGATCCTTTTTCCTCTGGCAAAAGTCACATATTGGAGGATGGATACGAATGTGGTGTTTTCAGAGCTGTGTGTCAGAGGCTTTTTAGCATATGTGATATCCAGAATGACATATCGGGTGAGGTACTCAGAAAAGGTCTTTTATCCTTCATGACATCAAAGGGTCTTCTGTTCATTGTGATTATCACACACCCCAAAATTCCACTGTGAGTTAATATGTTATTCCCAGTAGTGGTTTGATTAAATATAAACACCTTCTTGGAGAGGGCAAAATAGTAGGTCATTAACAGTGTAAATTTGAAATTTCTTTAGAAGATCTCCGAGGGAATGGGGCATAAGTCAGATGTGAAATCAGGAGATGGGCCACTCAAGACAAGAGCACAGCAGGGTGGGCATGAGTAGGATGCTGTAGTAGAGGACCCCGGGTGGCCCAAGAACTGTGACCCTCGGTGTGGAAGATGAAAGTTCCAGATTTGTTCAGGCTAGGCTGTGAGAGCCTGCCTTGGAGTGTCATAAAGGTCCTGTGGGATGGATTTCTTTCCCATTAAACACAGTTTTCCTGAACATTTCAGAACTATGTTCAGGTTTTCCCTGTAACTTTGGGCTGGAGCATGTCATATGTGGATCCAGTGATCTGTCTGCTACTTTCAGATGTGGTGGGGTTGGCAAGTGAGAAGTAGAAGTGAGGCAGGGTCCAAATTTGGAGGTACCTACTCTGTGCATCCTGGCCTGGGGAGTGGGTTGGGAGGAAGCTGGGGTGGGCAGGCCTGACGAGGTTTCTATACTTGTATGGCCACAAGGGTTTGTCCATGTGCAGAAAGCCACGGGGGCTATGTCTTCCTTCTTCAAGTTTGCCTGGGGTCCCAACCTCAGCTTTAGAGTTCAGAGCCACACTTCCATTCTTAGGGAATTGTTTCCTCCCATTCTTGCAGAAAGGCCTTCATGAGGGTTTGGGTGATATTACCTTCCTCTTGGGGGTATCTTATGTCCAAAATTAACCCTACTATATTTCTCGTGTCTGCATTGTGTTGACAGCACCTTTCTCATGGCACTTAACAGAATGTGTTTCTTTTGTGCCTGTTAGAAGCTGCTTCTTCAGAATTTCTCATAAAGTCTCTCCCCTTTTGTTTAGAAAAAAAATATATTGATGGGTCTCTTGAGGGCAAGAGGTGAGACTTCAAGGAGAATGTTCAACTATCAAAAGAAGCCATAAGCCGGCTTTTGCAGAATGCAGATTCTGTTATCTGGGGGATTTGTTTTGGTTGGTGAGCCCTAGAATTAACTGAATGGGACAGTTTGCATGTAGATCCGGGCAGAGCTGAATCGTTCTGCATCAAAGAGGCTGTATTAGTCAGGTTAGGCCATGCTCTGCTACAGTAACAAACAACCCCAACAGTGGTATAACATGAGAAAGGTTCATTTTATGCTCCATGCATGTATAATATAAGTCATAGAAGGCAGGGCAAGGAAAGGCAGAAGCTCTTCATTAAACTCACTCAGTGAACCAAACTGATAGCTCCATTTTGGCATTTGCTTCCAACATCATCCTGTCCCGAGACAGTGGTTTATCACTCTGGCTGAAAGCTTCCATCTGGAAATGGCACACATCAGTTTGCTCAGGATTCATTGGCCAGAACAAACCACTTGGCCGTACTTAACTTCAAAGGGGACTGGAAAGTACCCTACCAATTGCCCAGAGAGAGGAAAGAGTTGGAATATTTTGAATATATCTAATGATGTCCATAAAGTACAGGCCCCTTTGGTGGGAGGGTGAGGGTCAAGGGACTTTTGGAGGGAAATGAGGGACTTTGGCTTCTCAGACCCATGTTTCTACCTGTGTGGGGAAGGGTCAGGGGAGGAATCCTTGGTTGTATCATGACATAGAGAACTGGAGTGAACACATAATCTCCTGTTAGACCCATTTGCCATGTGGTGTGAGACTTGAGTTCCTTCTCCACCTTACTTGTGAGAGGCTCAGCATTCTGTGTTGTTCCTGATGGCCTCTGTCTAGGAGCACGGGGTGCAGGTGAGCACAGGGCTCCAGAGAGCTGCTCTACCAGTGTGCCCAGAGGCGGTGGCAGCATTGGAGCCCTGGACCAGGAATGGTTGGGGGTGGTGGGCAGGGGAGCGAGCACCTGTGGAGAGTGAGGGGCGGGCGTTGTAGGTAATGAACGGGAGCATTTATTTATGGCTGCACTCCCTCCCTCTACAGGGCGTAATGATGAAACAGGGTAGTGTATACGGAGCTCGGTACAATGCCTGGTGCGTAGCGAGTGCCAAGGAAACGTGTTGGCTTGTTCACTCATCAGCAGTATATTTCCAGTGCCTGTTTACCAGGTGCTCCACCAGAGCCTGAGGATGTAGGAGAGGACAGACAGACAGCAGTCTCTGCTCTCATGGAACTCCCATTCACGTGCCTGATGGGACTTACTATTACTCTGAAGTATTTATGATGTTCTGGGAACCCATAGAAATTGGCAATGCGGTCTCCCTCAAGGGGACTTAAAACTAGTGAGAGACAAAATGCACCCACGTGGAATATAAAACATGGAGGGAGCCCACTTGGGGCCGAGGGCAGCCCCCGAGTGAGGGAGTGCTCAGAGCAGGCTTCACCCTCTGGCAGGACAGAGAGGCAGGGAAGGTTCTACAGGGGATGATGGTGGACGGGATGCTGTGACTGCAGATTGCTCTGCTCCTTACCAGCTCTGTGACTGTGGGCAAGTTCCTTAACCTCTCTGTGCTCCCTTTCCTCCCCTGTAGAAGCTCATAAGGCTGGTGTGAGTTAATATTTTGTGAAGTTCTTGCAGTGCTACCGGGAACAGATAACCACTACATGCAAGTTTGTTCTATCGGCACGTGATCCATGAATCAGAGAGGGGAGTTGGAGGATCCATATGGGAAGGCGTGGTGGGCCAAGTAGAGGAGAGCTCTGAATTGCACCAAAGATTATGGGTAGACAAGAGCATGCTTGTGCTCGGTGCCCTCCCCAAGGGGACATTTAGTTTCCTCCATTCATTCCTGTCCCCCACCTCCCTTTTCTCACTGTCTGCTTGGCTCTGTGCAGTACCTGGTTCACCTCTGCACGCCCAGTGCCTAGCACAGTACCAAGGAGATAGATGGTGTGCAAATATCGTTCAGCGAACCAATGAATATTCTTTCATCAGTGTCGCTGGACTTAGTGCAACTCTATTCAGCAACTGAGCTCTGTCTTCCAGGTCCCACATGGGACCTGAGGAGACCGGCAGCCTAGAAGTCTTTGTATTTCCCCAGCTTCCCCACCCACTGCATGTCATCCCCTCACTGACCTCAGCTATTGGGCTTTCCCCTGAGCCTCCCCCAGACACACACAGTCAGGTCTATCCTCAGCAGGACACACTTTGGGTCACGCAGACAATGGTGGCAGGTGGGGCTGAGCTGCTGGGAGAGGAGGGGCATTGCCTTCACCATCCTAGGATGGGTCCAGCCTTCCTGCTTGTCCTCCTAAGGCCAGTAGTAGCAATAGTAATTGTCGTCATCATCATTGTTATGGCAACAAGTAGCACTTAAGGTGGGGTGTCTCCTAGTTACCAAGCACTTGACCTGTTTTGAAGCAATGTTCCCGGTGCCGCGCCCATATCACCATGGCCAGTCCCAGAGGTGCCTTGAAGGTGAACCTGAAGATGGGCCTCCCTCCTCCACGCAGGTGGCTCCCAGCCTCTCTCTTTCTCTGCGAGGGGCAAATCTGAAGTGCCAAGGAGTTAACACCCAGCAGTGACCCTCTAACAGTGATGGGTAGGCTGGTGAATAGATGACCCAGCTTCCTCACCCTCAGTGGGACCCCTCTTGGAGAGCTCGCAGCAGTTGCCCGCAACAGGAACCCCCCCACTCATCAGTGTGTCTGGTACTGGTTTCTTCCTTTCCTTGTCTCACTCCTGACCTTGCATGGTGTTTCCCTGGATTATCTTCTAAATAAATTACTTGTGCTGGGTTTTGGCCTTCAGGCCTGTTTTTAGGAGGAACTCGGCTGAAGACGCATATTATTTCCCCCATTTTATACATGCAGTGCAGGAAGTCACTTGCCAAGGTGACACAGTTGGTAAGTGGCACAGCCAGGACTGAATCTAGCCTTGGCCCAGAGCCCCTTTCTCTAGTGACTGTGGTCCCACCTCTCCCTCTGACCACGGTTTTTCAGTCAGGGGCTGCAGGCTGTTTGCTCCAAGGCTTGGGGTCCTGAGAGCAGCCCTGCATTGCCCCCATGTCCCTAGCTGAGTATCCTTGGGGACGGTCTGGGCAGAAGCTTCACGCCCTCCCTTTTTGTCGAGGAGCTGCCAGCCCCTTCCCCCTTAGTGTTTGTTGGCAAGACACAGTAAAATGTTCCCTAGTTAAACGCACGGTGAAATGACACTTGAATTCTCTGGGGAACAATTCCTCAATGATGGGTAAACATGTTAATTACTCAGAATTTAACCTCCAGCTGCTGCTGTTTGGAGCTCTCTCCTCAGCCTGAGCCTGAGACCTGGTGTCGTGGGCTCTCGAGGAGTTCTCTGACCCCGGAGAGCCTCCAGTCCCTGCACACAGCCAACACCTGGGAGGCAGTGAGCGGAGAGACTCGGTGCTAGACGGCTTGGGTTCGAATCCCAGCCCTACCACTCATAACTCATGGGCAAGTAGTTCAGCCTTGCTGTGCCTCACTTTTTCTACCTGTAAAGCGGGTTGATGTTAAGATTAACTATGTTAACATCTGTAAAGGACTTAGGGACTTAGACCTGTCTATGCTGTGTAAGGAAGTATTTGCTGTTACAATTATTATTAGTGACTCCGCTGCATTGCTCCAAGCTCTCTCAGAGAACTTTGATTTCACTTTTTGATGTGCCTAATTTTAGCTTTCTCAAAGGAGTGTGGAGTGAGACACATTTGTAGTCTTTTAGGACATGAGGAAGGCCTGCCCGTCACTTCATTTATGCATCGAACATTTAAAGAGCCCCACACCGAAAGCTGGGGCTGCACCTGCAGTGAGACGGGGCCCATATACCTGCACAGGTAAACCAGGTGCTGTGTGTAGAGTGTAATGGGGAGGGGCCTCCCAGGTGGTGTCCCCTGCAACACCCCGTAATGAGGGCAGCACATGGCGGCATGGGCTTCGGAATCCAACAGACATGGACTTTAATAACTGCTAAGCATCTTTGCTGTGTAACCTTGAGCAACGCATTTAACCTCTCTGAGCCTCAAGTTCCAACTCCAAAATGGGGATAGTAATAATGCTTAAGTGATGGGATTGATGTGAAAATGCAGGCAAAATCCTAAGCCCCATCACCCTGAAAGCACTCAGTGTTAGCCAATGTGATGATGCCCATGTTGCTGATGGATGACCTCTCCAAGATGGAGTGTTCTCGCTTAAAAATAGCGCCTCCCTCCTGGAGCTTTTGATAATTAAATAGGCGATCCTTACAAAACACTTAGCACTTTGTGGGTCCAAAACACTTATGAGTGATGTTTACTCGGCTCTTTTTGTCAGTGCCCCTCCTCCCTCAGCTCTTGCCTCACCTGGGGTCCTGAGGGAACCCCCACTCTCCCTGGGCTGGAGCCCCAATTGGGATCAAGATTCCTTAAAGAGATTCTCGTCTTTAGGACGCCTTCCACAGAATCATGAACTCTGGGCTCCCCGGCTGGAAATGGCTTGCTGCTGCTGGGATCATTGAGTGCCAGCCAGATCTGATCTCCACATTCAGAGGTTTATTAATATCACCTCAAATTTATCTTCCTTGATGGAGAAATTTTGCCAACATCTGATAAAAGCAAAATGCACGGCAGCCTTGTGCCAGCAAGAGCCCTTTCCCTGTCATCAGCTGTCAGCAGAAAGCTAGTGCAGAGGACCTCGATGGGGCTAATGAAAATACGGGGGGGGGGGCGATGAGTTTTGTATCTTCTTTGCAGAATTTGGACTTCAGACCTCCTCCAAACTCCCTCCTTCCCGAAACTGGGCTCTCAAAGAGTGAGCCTCTCCCTCCATTACCCATCAGAACACACACTCCCAGTGGAACCATTCTTGTCCCCTCCAAACACTGCCATGAACTCCACCTGTCTCCCAGGCTAGAGTGCAACCACAGGAGAATGTCAGTGAATGGCATGAGTGGAACTGGTTGCAAGTGAGACAAAAAAGTTGTGGAAGCACATAGTAGTGCTTCAGCAAGAAGGATCCCCCATTAGCTGAATCAGGTGGGTACAGCCAAGGGGGATGATCCTCCAGGGCAGAGGAATCAGGCCATGATTTCAAGGCAGCCTCTGGTTTTGCTGCAGACCTGGCAATGGGAAGCCTGAGGTGAAAGGGAGTGTTTGGGGGGCTGAACTGAAGTATGGTGCCCAGTGGTAGGCGAGGAGCAAAGGGCTTTGGGAGCTTCTAGCTTAAAGGCACCCTCAGCCCGTTATAAAATGCCCACTGCCCTCGTTTTACTAATGAGGACACGGAGCCCAGAGGGAGCTTGCCCAGGATCACGCAGCAGTGGTGGCAGGGGGAGAACTAGAGTGGGTGTGTGGCTTTCCTGCCCAGCAGTCTCTCCACCGGAGCATATTCCTGCCTTTCTTCCTTATGTGGTTAACTTGGAGCCCGTTCTGCCTGCCAAGCACCCTGGTAACCAGTGGATGTACTCTGTTGCCCTTCAAAACAACCTTGGGAGAAATTTGCTCTTGGTGCCTTCGTTTGACACGTGGCATCATGGGGCTGGGAGGGTTTAAATGACTTGCCTAAAATTACAGACTAGTAAGGGGTGGATTCAGGGCTCTGTCCTAGACAGCTGGCTCCAGAGCCTTGCTTGTCATCAGCAGTCTAAACCAGTTCTTCTCCAAGTGGGGTGCCGGGAGGAGCGGCATCAACCTGGGAACCTGTTAGAGATGCCAATTCCTGAGTCAGAAACTCTGGGAGTGGGGCTAGCCATCTTGGTTTGAATAAGCCTGAGTTGGTCTAAATAATTTAAGCCATAAATCTGCCAGTGTTATGTCTTCCTTCCCATGCTTTGCAAACCAAATGGCTGACTTCTCACCTCTCAGGAACTTTACAAGGTCGTTGCTACCTCTCAGCAGCCCAGCCTTCCAGTGGCTTCTTCTGAACAGTGGCATTCTTCAGGAAGCCTGAGATTGACACAGGTTCCCCGCCACCCAGAGGGGTTAAGTGTGTCTCTGAGCTTGAAGACAGCAAAATTGGCATTGCTGAGCTTTCTGTTGGCCAGAGGGGATTTTGAGAGTCCTGTCTGCTTTCATGCAAACTTGGACAATTTCGTCCAGTCAAGTGGAAAATTAACAGACTGGAAAAGAAGGGGACACCATTGGAGACCAAATGTTCATTGCAAGCAGGGCGCTGCCAGACTTGCTCTCCTGAGGCCTGAAGAATCCCGTTCTGGAGATGTTTTCCTCTGGATTCCATGGACCTTTATTTCGCACCCACCAAATGCCAGGCACTTTGCTTAGGACCGGAGATAAAAAGATGGAGGGCTGTCCACAGGGAGCCCAGAGCCTAGTGTGATTACATAGTGAGGGATTCTCCACTGGGGAAAACGCAATAGCTTTTAGTAGATGCAATTGATGATGTCTAGTTAATCAAGTGTCGTAAAAATAAATCCCCCGATTACCGCGTTGGCGCTCGGTGGCACTGCGTGCTAAAGAAGGCAGCACTTCTTTGGTGGCGCGGGGTAAAAGAATTGCCGCCGAGTGAAGGAGAGTGATGAAGACTTCATTATTTAATGAAGCATGTCGTTGTGAACAGCTGTGGTGAAAACCAGCCAGGACAATTATGCAAGTTGGATTATGTCTCCAGTAGATTGATTCTACTTCATTTGATTAGGTTGGCTCTCCAAAGACGTCTTCCATGTTAGGTTGGGGGTAAAAAGATCGCCATTCAAACTTTGCTTTTAACTTTTAATCTTTGAAATGTTTTTGCTTTCAAACCTGCAGAGGAAATACATGATGGCCACTATGTTATTAGCAGAGCCAAGAATAATTGTGTATTTGCAGTAGCTGTTAGTGTGCTCTGTGCGAGACTCACAGTCCTCTCTCAGGGAGCTTGCCCATGGGGCCATTCACAGGCAGGCAGGGACTGTGACCACTCCTTTGTCAGCCAGGCTACAGCTCGCCAGGCTGCAGCTCGCCAGGCGGTTATCTTCCTTTGCACACAGCCAAAAGTAGACATGCGGCTGAACATAATGAAAAGAAATGGGATTGATGTGAAACTCTTCCCAGAACCCCATCCTGCCACTTTCAGAGTATTCAGTACCATCTAGTCCAGCGCATCAATAGCTTGTGAAATCTATTTAATAGGTCATCACCACATCCTTAAAAAAATAAAATGGAAGCCCTGGCCAGTTTTGCCAGGTGGTTAGTGCATCAGCCCCCACACTGACGCGTCGAGGGTCCAATTCCCAGTCAAAGGCATGTACCTGGGTTGCAGGCTTGATCTCTGGCCCTGGTCAGCAGCCAATCCATGTATCTCTCTCACATCAGTGTTTCTCACTCTCTCTTCTCCTCTCTCCCTCCCTCCTCATCTCCTTTCCAGTCTCTCTTAAAAAAAAAAAAATCAATGGAAAAAAAAGGAAAAAGAAATAATAGAATTAAATATCAAAGTGTATGTCATTATACATAGTAAGAGTAAGTATTGCTTCATGAAACTGTATTTTGGTTTGTCTGTGTGTGTGTCTGTGTAATGTGGTGTGTTTTGAACCGTGTAATTCCCACAGACAGCCTGTAAGTGGAACAGGTTGCTTCTGGATGAAATTCATTTTCTTTAACAAGAGGAGCCCAGAAAGGCTGGAAAAATCACTTTTTCCAATTGTGGACTCTAAACTAGTGGAATCAGTGGCTTTGAACTTATCAAGACAATGAAAATCACCACTGTAGTATTAGGGTCCAAAGTTCTATATGCAGCAGGTTCCCAGATAAAGTTGTTGACTGACTGAAACTGTGGTATTAATCACTCACTGATTTCCTAGCTCGTTCGTTCCATTCATTACTCACCATGTGCCAGGCACTCACCATGTGCTAGGCCGTGGTTATGCAACGTATGTAAAGTAATAAAACACAGCCCCTTCTGCAAGGAGTTCACAGTTAGAGGGACATTGACTAGGTTTCCTTGGGTTGTGAGGGTCCCAGCAGCTGCTTGCCCTGGGTTCCCCTTGGGAGGGAGGACCCTTAAACTTCATCTCCAGCACATTCTCCGTGATGTTCCTGGGCTATTTGGCCCTAAAGTCTTGGTCCAATAGCAGAAAGTTTAACATGTTAATAAAAACCGAACTCACCCTGGCCAGTGTGGCTCAGTTAGTTGGCGTTGTCCCATGCACCAAAAGGTTGCCGGTTGCTGGTTCGATTTCTGATCAGGGCACGTGCCCAGGTTTTGTCTCACATTGATGTTTCTCTCTCTCTATCCCTCTCCCTTCCTCTCTCTCTAAAAATCAATAAAAACTCTTTAAAAAACTAAACAAAAACCAAAATGAACAAGTAATAGAAAACAAAGGCTGGCAGAGCTGGGAGGCCCTGTCCCCTCTTGGGCCCTTGCACAGGTATCGGGAACCCTAGTTAGTTTCCTATAGAGAGCACTCATCCTGTGGACTGACTTGCAGGGACTAATAAAATGAGATTGCTCAGTTTTGGGAGCTAATCAGATTTCATATATTTAGACCAGCTTTTTGCTAGAGTTTAAGGAAGCTCTTGACTCGAGGCCTAGAAATGCTCCGTTTAACCATTTCCCAGATGAGGTAGAGGTGCACTGGGCCCGGGGGATGGAGTGGGGCTGGATGTTCCCGAAGGCTCCCCTAGAAGGAGAATCCTAACCTCAGATGTCCCATTCAGCGTTGACCCTTTCCGAGCTTCTGAACTCCTGAGGGCAGCCACACATCGGTTTCAAGTCGGGTGCTAATTTTTTCATGATTCTTTATTTTATTGCTCAGCAAAATTATATGCCCCTGGGAAGGAGCAGCTGACTGACAAGGCAAACAGATTCCAGTGCTGTGGAATTCCCTGCTTACTGATGTCTTTTACACTGAGGGCTGTGGGACGAGGCAAGGCCATCTCCAGTGACTGGTCTGGTTAGACAGGCCGCTGGATCCTGGGACTTTGGAGCTGGAAAGGTTTTGCTGGACCATCTTTAGCCCAGCTCTCTCATTTTACAGGTGAACAAACAGAGGTCCAGAGCTGGGGCATGACTTCCCCAAGGTCAGTGAGAGCTGTAACTGCCAACACGTGGAGAGGCAGCTCCCCGGGCTGCAAGGTGGGGGTCCTGTTGCTACTTCTCTCCCCCTAGTTGTCACTGTCTTCTCTTGGGTGTCCTTGTCTTTCCCCTGGAGCCAGGAGACAGGGAGGAAAGAACATCTATTGCCATGGAAACCAGAGAACAGACTACTCCCCACTGACGAGCTCCTCTGACAGGGTGGCTGCTGGTTCTGCCGCGGGGCCCTGATGGGGCGCTGGGACTAGTCAGCGTGTTTGCCAGGAGGCGAAGCTGGAGGCAGAGCAGACATCTCCCCAGAGAATTGCACAGGCTTAGCAGAGTGGTCCTGGGTGTGCATCGTGCCGTTCTTTCTGCTTTCTCACACACGCTTCTCTTCTGCCAGAGACCCCAACAGGATTGAAGAATCTTTTTCAGAAAGAGATCAATCTTGAGCCAACTCTGGTCTTCAGATGCCAGAACTAAACTTTTGAATTGACAGCAGCTCTGGCTGAAAAGGTTCTGTTTGTCAGACCTACCAGAAGGAAATCTAAGATGAAGACTTGGAGTTGGGGGACTGAGGACATGTATTTTGCCGTCAGACGTATTTAAGTCTCCTAAATCCTCAGGAGTTAAGTTGGGCCCTTAAAAATCAACAGGCTTTCCTGTTCAGGTGGACCAGGGAGTCCGGGGTTGGGAAGGGTCTTACTAGGTCACCTCATCTATCCCTCTGCCTCTGGGCCTATTCTCATTTCTCTTGTTTATAAAACTCTCTGGTAAAGGTGATTTCATATGCTCCCACAATAATTTGTTCCACTGTCTAACGTGTCCTGATCTTAAAACCATCTTTCTAGTAGCAGGGCCAAGTACCTCCTGCTGCCTTCTCATCTCATCTGTTTATGGGACAAAACTGCTCAGAAGCAACCAGGATTTTATGAAATGAGCGTGGACTTGGGCCTGTCATCCAGGTTCAAGCCTCACCACTTCTGCTTATAGGCAAAATGACCTTGAACAAGTCACTTAACAGTTCCAAGCCTCAGTTTCTTACTCTGAAGAGGTTCGTGTGACGTTTAGAAGAAGTAATACATGTGACTGTCTAACAGGGTACCTGACATTTGCTGATTCTCAACAAATGCACCCTGTTGCTCTGGATTGGCCTGGGGACCCCACGGTATGGGCATGTTTTGGATCAAGACCTCAGAGGTTAACCATTGGGTTGCTGGATCTTGGGGTTGGCAGGACGAATTGGGGACTGGAGTCGCAGGGGCAGCTGAGGGAGCGTTCCTGGGGCTTTGCCATTGGCTGTTTGCCAGCCAGTAGAAAAGGTTTCACTGTTATAGAGGCCTCTTGGCTATACCAGTGCGTCTGTCTAAAGGACCAGCCCTGGCAGTTCCTTCGGAGGCGCCAAGCACACCCTTACCTCCACACCTTTGTGCCACCCACACTCCCCATGCCTTTAGTGACTTTTTGAATCCCACCCATCAATGAAGAACCAGCTCAGATCCAACCTTGTACATGAATAATACTCAGCTTCAAACCCATAAACCTCGTGCTGTGTTCTCTGGCCAGGAAAGAAGATGAAGAGGAAAGGTGGTTTCTGCCCAGCCACTGAGCCGTTGCCTGAGTTGACCCATTAGAGAGGATTCAGCTCGAGAATCACAGATGAGGGACCTGAGGCTAAACAGGGCAGAGACTTGCCCAGGGCCATCCCAGTCATCAGGGTCTAGAACTTCAGCCTCCTAACTTGCTGCCTAGGCTTCTTGTCCCCTCCTTAAGCCTGGAGTTAGAATGGAGTCAGCCCCCACTCTGCACAGCACCCCTCCCACCCCTCCCTGCACACGCTGGCTGAGTCACTCAGGGGAGAGGCGGGGAGGGGGAAAACACACTTTTTGGGGAGAATGCACACACCAGTTGGGAAAATTGAAGCAGGGCAGTCAGCGTGGGTGAAGTATCCCATCCAGGTCCCCACCCAAGCCCTCACACCAGGGCTGGAGTGCTGAGGAAATGAAAAGTGTTGGTGTATTTCTTACCCACCTGGGACAGAAAGGGGTGCTGACTTTAAGCAGTAGGAGGGTGGCAGTTTCACTGTTGATTGGATACCTTGCTTGGCTTAGCTTTTGTACAATTTGCCTTTAAGTGGAAATTCCGTAGACAGATGTGCTTTGCTGTCAGCGAGGTGCTGCCAGCCTTAGAAGCACCTGGATTAGAATCATGTGGAGGGGGTTATTCAGGCCAAGAGGTTATAAGGCAGAAGCTTGTGTGCCTGTGTGTGATCCCCTTTGCTGGCTGCAAATGTTGTCATTGCATCATGGAAAAATCTTCCTTAGGAAGTAACAGGTGCCAAGATGCTGATGTTGGATCCAGTGAGGAAACACAGTTGTGGTCATAAAAATTATATTTATGCACTGGCTTGGCACGTGGTTGGCCCAGGTGGGAAAAATACTATTGAGATGATCAGGATCCTTGGGGTAAGGGACATGGAATGGCCCCCAGAGCAGTAGGGGCACTGTGGGATAGGGAAACGTGGTGCTTTGGACCTTATAGGACCAAAATCCTGACTTTGCTGCCTTTTGGCTGAGAGGCCTTAGGCAGCACTCTAACACTTGAGGCTGCCTTGTGGGTAAATTCCGGGTTCCTTCTCATGGGCTTTCAAGGATAAACAGAGCTGGGTCTGTCCGGGGAAAATGGCCCATAGTTTTGAGCCTTCTAGCCTTAGACATCAGAGTGAACTCAGGGCAGGAAAAGGGTATGCACAGCGGTGGAGAGACCCACAAGTAAAGGGACCCCTTGGGCTGCCATTCTGGCCACAGCTCAGTGTTAGGAAAGCACCAGCTGGCTGCTTCATTCCTGAGTCCTGACGAGGCAGTAGCCGGTCGGTCGTCTTCTCTGCCGGTGTCTGGAACAGCTGCTGGGATTTAATAGTGCACTTAGAGGAATTACCTGGAATCACAGCAGGCATTAGGAAACGGGAATGCGTTTCTGTAAGCCAAGGTGATGTTGGAGAGCAAGAGAGCAGGGTCTTTCCTTCCATTGTCAGGGAGACACGGGGAGGCCTGGCCTGGATTGTGCTGTAAACACAGGCAGTGATTTCATCTGGGTTGCACTCAGCGTGGGACTCAGGTTGGAGAGTGTGTTAAAATGAATGACAGGGTCTGATTGAGGGACTTCTTTTCAGATCAAATGCTCAAAGAAGCCACCATCCTTAGGTCCTTGGGGAGTGACAGTCATCTTGGCCAGTACATGAGGACAGCTGTGGGTAGCTCAGTGCTCTGAGCTTATTCCCCTCCTCACTCGTCCCTGTTGATCTGGCATCACCTCATTGGTATCTCCCTCTCTTCCAACTTCAGATGTTCTCTCAAGTCAGCCAACTCCATCTCCTGATATTTACTTTGTACTCCCTGTGGCACCCCACTGCTGGGTGTGCTGTGTTTATCTTCTGGGAAATGGGATTAACTGAATGTGGAATTATTAGACAACAATAAAGATAGTAAAATTTATGGTTACAAATGGAATCTAAGCAGGATAGGGGTGATATAAACATCCTTGGAGCCCGGCCGGGCGTGGCTCAGCGGTTGAGCATCCACCTAGGATCCAGGCGATCGGGGTTCGATTCCCAGTCAGGGCACATGCCTGGGTTTCGGGCTCGATCCGCAGCAGGGGGCGTGCAGGAGGCGGCCGATGGGTGACTCTCTCATCACTGATGTTTCTATCTCTCTCTCTCCCTCTCCTTTCTTCTCTCTGAAATCAATAAAGATATATTTTTTTTAAAAAGATAAACATCTTTGGAGCTTAAAAGGAGACACTTCTGAAGGCTTTCAGAGATTAGCTTTGGATGAGCCACAAAAAACTAGAGCCCTACGCAGCCTGTTGGGAAATGCACCAGTGTCAGGGGCCATGCTCCCTCTGCTGACCCCACATTTGATGCACTTTGAGTCTGAGGCAGTAGCAGAGTCTGGGTTAAAAAGAAGGAAGGAGATTCTGCTTTCTGTGTCTTCTGCAAGTCGAGAGTTCCATTTGACTTGGGAAAGTGCCATACACGTTCCTGGTGGCCTGGCTAGATGGCCACTTGACTGAGTACCAACACTGGCTGCTTTGTGGCTTCCAGCTGTGAACCTGGCTCACGAGATTGGATTGAGCGCTGAGTCAGTGAATGATCACCGTGTAGCTCTTGTGCCCTGAGTTGAGCTGAGGACCAACAGAACCCAGAGGTCTCACTGCAGCCCATTTGTTTCTCACCTAGTTCATGGAAATCGTGACCTAACAATCTGCTCACATTCCTTCCTGCCTCTCCCCCCATCAAATCATCTTCCAACAGTGGCAAGGGGGACTTTGTACAAATGGTTTTAAAAATGATGTCAAGAGAATGTTAATTCTCTTGAAAAACTTTTCACTTGTCCCTAATGTACTTAGAAGAAAATGCAATCTCCTTATGATGGGTTGTCTGCTCCTGAACTCTTCTCATTCTCTATGTGCTGCTCATAAAGTAACTGAAAAACAAAAAACAACTGCTTTCTGCCCATATGGATCCCTCTGCTGGGAATGTCGCCCTGCCCTTCTCCATTCATGCCCCCCGCCTTTGCCTGGTTCCCTTCTGTTCATTCTTCCTGGGCATCTCTCTCAGACGACCAGGATGGCTGCTCCCCTTCCACACCTCACCCCTTGCTGCGTGTTTCCTTTGTAGAACCTTGAGTTACCACGTGTTATCTGTGGAGGTTTTGTTGTTGCTTGATGTTTAATGTTTGTCTTTCCAGTCCTTCCAACTACTCACCAGATCCACGGGCAGGAACCATCTTGATCTTGTTGGTTACTGCTCAAGACCTAGCACAGAGCCTGCAACTCAGCAGTAGTCAGGACGTGTTTGTAGAGATAGTGAGTGGGTCCTGTGGGTTTCCAGAGCTCCCTCCCAGGTTCCTGCTGGGTCCCACAGACCGGTGAAATGAGCTCCAGGCAACTCAGCCAGATGTTTCCATCTTTAGATGAGCTTTATGCCCAGGCACATAGCAGAAGAAACTATTTCGACTCATAAACTGAGCAAATTTATAGTGGAAATCAGTGGGAGAGAAAAAATATCAACCCCCGTGATGTCATTTTATTGGCTGCTTTATAGATTATAAACACCCATTTAGAGTTTGTAGGCTATTGGTTTTGTTTGCAGAGAGCCAGGGCTCTTGGGGACAGAATTTACAGGGCTGTGGTGGTGTCTAACACGTGGCTCTAGGCTTTCATGCCCAGGCAGGTTTGGGAAAGAGAAGGAGAAGCCGGGTTTGAGTGGTTGGGACTCAGGAGCCTTTCTGTTATTCTCTTGGACATAATTTTGAAAATATTTAAAAAAATACTTGTTCACTGTTCTATTATCTTAATTCTACCCTAGTGCCAGGCCCCTCCTTCCTGGAAGCTCAGTGGTATGTGAGTTTTGCATTCAGCTCTTTGTAGAGCGAGTTCCTTTTGAGAGCTGAAGAGGCTGAGGCGGAGCAGCTGAGTTGGACAGAAGTGGGTGGACTCCAGCTCTGCCCCGCAGCTTGTCATCTTGAACCAATTTTTGTTGTTGTTAATTGTTGACCCTCCCTTTCTTCCTCTACAAATTGTGAGCGCTGCCCCCAGCCTCAAAGGGCAACTGTAGAGATAAAGGACATGCAACAGGAAAGGTGTGTGGTACTCGAGTTGTAAGTAATAAAGTGATTATGAGTGCTGGTTTCAGGTAAGCTTGGTACAGTGGGAACAAAGTGAAAACGGAGTCATGACCCTTGGTCCTGCCTCTGTTACTGACATGCTGGGGAACCTTGAACAAATTAGTCAGCCTCTCTGGTCCCAGATTCTGCATTAGTGAAATGAGAAGTTTGGCTCAAAAGATCTTGAAGATGGTACTACTCAAGAGTGTGGTCTGTGGAAAAGTATCACATGGGGATTTGTTAGAAATTCAGATTCTCAGACCTGACCCCTTTGGCTCAGAAACCCTGGGGTGGGGCCCAACCATCTGCATTTTAACCAGTTCTGCAGCCAGTTGGTGGGCACAGAGAAGTCTGGAAAGCATTCTCTATGATAACTTCTGGCGCTAACACATCGTGTCCCTTGTTCTCACATCATGTCCCACATGAGCTCCCCAAGCAGTGGTCACCCCTGGAACCTTCCTCCTGGGGGTCTAGGACCACAGTGGCCTTTGGAAATAGGAGAACAGAGTAGAGAACGACAAAGAGTGATGATCCTAAATCAAGACCCTGTGAGGGTTTGAACCCAGGCAGCCTGGTGCAGCATCTGTGCAGCCGCTGCTGGTTTCCCCGCAGTGGTATGGCCTCTGCTTCTTCCTTGCCTAGTGACCTTGGCCGAGTTACTCAGACCCACTGGGCCCCCTTTTCCTCCCCTGAAATGTGGCGAGGATTCAAGTACCTATATTATAGGGCCGTTGTGGGGATTATACGGGTTACATGGGAAAGTGCCCATGGGGCCTGCACTTACCAGTGCTGAGTGTTAGCGGCTTATATCATCATTAATGTCCTTCCCTTCTCATTCATCATGACCCCAAGAATGTAACTACTCAGAACTTGGAGTTAAGTGGGAGATAAGGGACCAGAACTCAAGTTTCCTAACTTGCTCTGTGACCTTGAGCAGACCTTGAACATTTACATTTAATGAGTTAAAATGTCCTTGCTTCTTAGTGGGAATGTTTCCTCTTTTACTGGTGTTTATTGAGCGTCTATCAAGTGCTGATGCGGGACCAGGCCCTGCGGGTGCTGCATGAAGAAGACAGGTGTGGGCCCTGCCCTCCTTCTGCCCGCTTCTCTGAGACCTGGGTCTGTGTGGGATTTGATGAGATAATAAATGAGAAAGCCCGTCCTGGCTGTTAATCTCCCTTTTACCTCCATAGATGCTAAGTACGTCGAGGAGTTAAACATCCTTGATTGCTGTCATGCTGCATGCTGAGTGAAGTTTCAGGGATTTACTCCCAGGAGTCAGGCCCTGATCCCTGATAGGGCCGTTAGAGGGCCAGGAGGAGGCCTTACCTGGATGGTGCTAAGTGCCCGAGGTAGATATACATGCTTCCTGATGGCCCTACAGACTGCTGTGCCCCCACTGGAGGGCTCCCTTCGGTGTTTTGGGCAGTCATTGGAGGTATCCCTCAGAAAAGCTGAATTGGAGGGATCTCTTCCTTTCCCAGCTCTTTTTTGGAGTCTTTGTTCTCTGCTTGCACGTGCTTTATCTTGGGGGTTTCTTTGGAGCCTCAATAGGTGCATTGCTGCCTTAGGTGCATCTACAGTCTTTGCATCGGACCAGAGGCCAGAGCTGCAGAGGGGAAGGGAAAGGAGAGCAGAGCCTTCAGGGGAGTGTTGGTTGGATTTGTCTTTGAGAAGCTGCTTTAAATATTTACTGTGGGAATTGCACTTGGCCTTGCCCTCAACCTGGCTATATGCAGATCATGTCTGCCTGTGGTTTAACTCTCCAGGCAATTAGAGGAGTGAGACCTTGACACTTTCCCTGATGCCATATTTGAGTTGCAGCAATGCTACCAGTCTCTGGGTCCCCAGTCCTGGGAAAGGAGCATGACTTTCAGAGCTGCCCTGCCCCAGCTCACTACCAAAGAGCACCCTCTGAGTTCAAGTCTGGGCTTTGTGCTCCAAGCAGAGGTCTGTTCTTTTTGTCCACCTCCCGGAGCTCAGTGAGCATCTGCTGTGGGCCCAGCCCGCTGCTGGGCAGAGGGGGAGATGCAGTGATGTCCTGGGCTCTTCCTTCCAGGGATTTGCTGTTTAATTGGTGAGGTGAACCTAAGTCACAAGAAAAGATGCCACTGTTTACACAAGATGGGATGTAATTTAGGATTTGTGGATTAGAGTGAGAGGTGAGAACCTTGAAATCTGGGGAGTCATAAGGGAGGGCTTCGTGGAAGACTTGGTGCTGTAGCTGGACCTGAGGGGATGGGAAGATAAACGGGTGGGCTTTTTGAGGGAGAAAACACCCGGAGAAAGATCCAGGCAGACGTAAGGTGGTTGGTGAGTCCATAACCAGAGCACTTGGTGTGGGAGGCTCAGTTCACAGACATGTGTGTAAACAATATCATCTTTATTTCTAATCTTCTAATCAACTGAACTCTGACTGCAGGTTTTTATCTACATGTTTATTGGGAATATTTCCCCTGCTCTGGGCTGTGCATAGCTGTTGGGCCTAAGATAGCCCCGAGTGACAAGCTTCTGGCCACTTATGGGTGGTACCTGGTTCCTGTTGACGTTCTGGTTGTGACATCCAAGTCTGTGTGGGTGTGAGGCTCTGCTGTACCTGTGCTGCACCCAGCGCTTGGGAGCTCTGGGCAGGCAGGAACCCGGCACTAGTGGTGAGTCCTCCCCAGGGTACCATGCAGCCATCCCCTCTGAGGTCTTGCCCTCTCACTGGCATCGGGAGGCTGTGAATCTCTTGCTCATAGCCCTTACTTCTACCTCCTTCTCTTTAGTCTGGAGAAAGTCTCTCCCTCTCTCCTCTGGTTGGCCCTCCAGGACCCTCCCTAGCACCTATCTCTTCCATGAACTCCATTGTATGAACCAGAAGAGGAGCCCTTGTCAAGCCACCTGTTTCCCAGCTGCAGAAATCCCGTCGGTAAGACCACCTACTGGATATGAACGGCCTACAAGGAGGACAGTGTCAGTTGGTGCTTTTGGAAATATCTTGCCATACATTTTAGAGCCAGAAGAGCAGGAGTAGTATCTTTAAGCAGCAGAAGTAAATCCTACCCTTTGGGAAAATATTAACTGGTTGCTTGGGGCTGCACTGGATTCAGGTACTGAGTTACTCAGGGGCCAGGTTACTCAGGATGGACCAAGATCAGGCAGCTGGCAACCCGTGAGCCACCTCTGGGTGGCTTAAGACAAAAACAAATATTTATTTGACCATTTACCACAAAATGTTCTCTCCAAGTCGTTTTACAATCTCAGTATGTTTTGGCCCTGCCTGGAAAACCCATTCTCCAGAACCAAGCCAACAAGAAGAAGGGCCTCCTCTGGGTGGCTGTCAGAGCTCCCTGCTCTTGGCCTTGAGGGATCAGGGCTGGGAGTGTGGAGACCTGGTCCTCAAGGTCACTCTCCTGTGGAGGTGAGGGTAAGAAGTGTGACTCAGAGTGGATGGGGAACTTGAGTGGGATCATCTCTGGAAACCTCAAGGTCTCTAAAGTGATGCTTATTGGCTATTGCTAAGTGATCACAGATGGCAAGATAATATTATTTTTCCAATTCCTTGCTAATAACATTCAGTCTTTCTTAAAGACTCCCTGGTTGAGATGCTTACAGGGTGAAGATTATGGCCTCAATCTTTTTCTTTCCCATTTTCCCTTCTATCATTTTTCTTTTCATATTTCTGGAGGGTGAGGTAGTCCAGCTCCGTGAGCGGGAAAACCGGGCAGCTGAGGTGTGATTTGAGGGACTCGTATGGTCCCCTGGCCCATCAACATGTCCCATTGATTCCACTGGTCTAAAATGTTCATGTTTGCGCCTCCTTTGGGTCAAGGCATGAAGACATCAGTCACACTGCCAGTCTTACCTCAGGTATTAGGATGATAAACTAATTTAATATAAGAAGCTGATAATGAGACTGGAAAGGAGTAGATCCCAATGACTGTAACCCTCAATTTTATTGCTGATAAAGAGAAACAGTATAGTAATAGTTAAAAGCACAGGCCCTGGTGCAAGACTCCATGGGCTCGACATCCGGAATTTGCTAGATTGGACAAGTGACTTGGCCTTTTTCCTTTAGTGTTTTTCTGTATGAAATGTGGATAGCAGTGGTGCTTATATATTAGGGTTTTTAACAGATAAAACTTTTAGGCTAGTGTGTACTTAGAACACGCCCTGGAGCATAGTAGGTAAGACGTGTTTGCTAAAATCCCTACTGCCTGATGTTACACAGCCTGCCTCGGAAGACCTAAAACTGGAACTAGGACTTTTTTTTTTAAATTCTCACCCAAAGACATGTTTTTATTGATTCTTAGAGAGAGAGGGAAAGGGGAAGAGAGAATCATTAATGTGAGAAAGAAACATCGATCGGTTGCCTTCCATACACGCCCCAACCAGGGATCCAACCCGCAACCTAGGTATGTGCCCTGACTGGGAATTGAACCCACAACCTTTTGGTGTACAGAAGATGCTCCAACTGAGCCACCCGGCCAGGACATAACACTCAGAACTTTTAAAAATCCCAATGTGTGGGTCACCTTTCCCCCCATGTCAATTAAATCAGAATCTCTGGGAATGGAGTCGACTCTTTAGTATTTTTAAAATCTCTCCCAGATGATTCTGATGTGCAGTTAAGTTGTCAAACTAGTGGTCTACAGCCTCACAGGTCTTATAAAAAATTACCTTGTGATCTTGTTAATATAGCTTCTGCATCTCAGCCCCAGCTATTCTGATGCTCCAGGTGGGGCCCGTGATTGGCATTGCTGGTCAGCTCCCAGGGGGTTGCTGACACAGCTGCTCTGCAGGCCACACTGGGTGGTAAGGTTCGAGCATAGCATGGGGAACGTGCTACCTTTGGTCCACACTAAAGGGTGTGGACGCCCAGGGACAACATGGGGTGTAGCCTTACATCGCTTATGGATTTTTCTAGAATGGAGGTTACAGGTGGGGAAGTAGATGGCTGGGTTAACAGGTGGGGAAGTAGATGGCTGGGTTAAGTGGTGGAAGTCTGTCAGAAGTCCCGTCAGGTTAGGAAAATGCCCTCAGTAGGCTTCAGACTCCAATATGAGACTATGAGCATTGAGCACCTACAGTGAGCTAGGCCCTGAGCAGATACAAGAAGACTAAGACTTGCCCTGAAGGGGTTTATGAGACACACACCCTTGAAAAGGCAGTAACAGAGCTACTCGGACAGTGAAGCTGGAGAGAAGGTTGGTATTGGTGAGAGTGAGCAGCCAGTTCTTCTTTGCCACCGTAAATGAACTTATCCAATATTCAAACACAGTGGGTATTATTATTCCATCGGAAAGGTAAAGGAACTGAGGCCAGATAGATTAGGCAGCTTGCCCAAGGCTACATAGCTTGTAAGTGGTAGACTAGGGATTCGAACTCAGGACTGGTACCAGCACAGCATTAGTTAAGTACTTAAAGAGCAGTGTAGAGGGAGAGTAGTATGAGGATGCAGAAGCCAGAATTTTCCACCAAGAGCACAAGGGATTCAGAGAAGCACCCCATTCCCCAGGTAGTCAGGGGGACCCAGGTTGAACCCCAAGTCTGCTGTTTATTTTCTCTGTGACCTTGTGGGAGCCTGAACATAGTCCCACCTCCCCATGATTGAGCAGGAATGAGAGAGCACATGTAGAGGACCCAGCCCCACTCCTGGCACACAGGACCAGAGGTCACAGGCTAGGCTTCCATTAGCTTGGCTTTGCCACCATGTTCCCCTGACTCACAGGGACTCTGCTTTCACATAGGTGGAAAACATTAACCCCTTGTAGGATGTTCCCTTTATTGTGATTTAATAGCATCTTAGATGCCTACTGCAGCTTTTGCCCATTTCTTCAGAGAATTAAACATTTAGTGCCCAATCAGATGGTTTCCAATGCTAAGTAAATACACATGGAAATGTATGCGCATCCCCTCTAGGGGGTCAATTAGGGCGATGCTGGAGCCAGTTCACACTAATTCTCCAGCTTGGGGTAGTGTCTTTGTGGTCAGCGAAATGAGTCATGTTTATAATTTGCTGGATGTAGCTCTGAAAGGAAAGGATGGATTGGAAACAAGGTCTGCAATAAAGAGAAAAGCTTGGCATGGATGCAGGAGGAAAAAGAAAGGGGAGGAAATTCCTCAAAAGTGAATCTACTTCACCCAGAAGCAGATTTACCTAATGTGTTAGAAGAGATTTGCCTCTCACGGTTCTGCTTACCGTTCACCATGGAATCGAGCCAGCATAAAAGTTATCTCGTATTCTCAGCATGGTTGGTTTAGAGAATTAGATCGTTTATAAGTCAAAAGATAGCTGCAAAATTCAAAATAGGTTACTATCCAGGTATTTGAACTTAGCTGGCTAGGATGAAGGGATAATTTAAAGGTAGATTTCTTCATTTTTCAGCTTAAAATTGCCTTCAAGGTCTTATCCCCATTGCAAAATAACAAAGGCCCTGCCTGAGGAAGAGCCTCTCTTTTTTAATGGTGTTCTGTGGCCTATGTCAGGGAGGGCTGCAGTTTTCCTTGTTAGCTGGAGGTCTTGGGGAGAATTGAGACATGAGAAGGAGATGAGACTGACCAGAGCCATGATTCTCCTCCTGGCTGCATGCTGCAGTCCTCTAGAGAGCTTTTAAAAATCTGACGCCCAGGCGATACTTCCACTAATTAAATCAGAACCTCTGGAGTGGCCTGGCTGCCTGGCATCTCCGGGAGCAGTAATGGCTGAGAACCACTGGACCACATGCTCCCCGAGATCCTCCAGCAGGGATGCTCAGAGTCTGGGTTTGAGAGTAGCAGGAGCGTCTAAAGGTTCCTGGGAAAGATGAAGATGCTGGCTTGGGTGGCATCTACATCCCCCAGGGGTGTTAGTAGAGACCAAGCTGCAAAATTCCCAAGGAGAAGGGAATCTATGACATTGCATCTGTTACTATGGATGAAACTGTAATTAAAAGATAATATCTCCTTGATTCTAAAATCCGTCGGTTAATAAGATGCACCATTGAATTTAATAACTGCCCTTCTGGAAGATAGGGATAGGAGAAAACTCTCTATTAAGTATGTATTGAAGTGTGCATTGATATTATAAGATATATCTTAGCCTCGCAATCCTCATCTGTTAGGATGTGACTCCTGGAATTGATCTAATAACATAATGACGTCGTGCATTGAGCACTCCCTGCGCAGTAAGTGGCCTCCCACCCCTTCCTGATACTTAGTTCACCTGTGTCCACAGCATCACAGGCCTGTTTGCTGGCGGAGGACCGGGGAGAAGAGATTTGAGGTCCTTCCAGGCTCTGGGGCCTTTGATGCTGTGCTTTTAGGACAGAAGTCTCTGCTTTGCATGTCGGTTTGCTCCAACAAGCATGGTGGGAATGGAAGAGGGCTGGGCGGCAGGCCGACCGGGAATCGTGGATGCCGGTGGCTGGGGGCGCCTGCCCCTGGCCCTCCTGGCCCGGGTTTTCCCTTCTTCGTGGTCTCCTTTTCTCAGCCTCCCTGCCGGGAAGGCAGCTGCGCCTCTTAGGAGCTGCATTCCAGAGCAACCTGGGTAATGGAAAGTACAGAAACAACTTAAACTTGTTTCCAAAGCTTGATAGCTTCCAGTGACTTCCAGAAAGCGCCCATTTGGACCTAGAATTTGAAATAACATTTCACAGCTCATTGGAGAGGGGTCAGAGGGTTACACAGCTCCGGGCATGGGCCGGATGGGAAATCCAGACTGCTGCCTGGTTGGCGAGGTACTTTCTGCTGCTCATTTGGGCTGTCAAAGCAGCAGCCCCCTGAGGACCCTCCCCACGGGCCTTAAAATATTGTTTCATGGGGAATATTTTTAGATTGGGGAAATGTGTATACAGCATTTAGCTGTATTAGCTGGCATTAGAATGAGGGTGTTTAAAAGAGGGACGTGGGTGACAGCAGTAAGTCAGGGGTGCGGTGGGGGTGGGTGGCTGGGGAGGTGGAGATGTGGTCTCTATCACATTCCCAAAGTCACTCCGTTTCAGCATTCAGTCTCATTAAAATAGTCTGCTGGCTCTGCACATCCATGTTAAGAAAGTCCCTCTTGCAGTAAGATGCATGACTAGAGAGCAGCACCGGGGAGCATTAATGTAGAGAGAAGCAACAGCAGTCAGTTGTTCCAGAGTGTGACTTATTACTCCATAAACAGGAGGCCCTGTGACACCCTGGGTGCAGATTCCTTGCGTGCCTGCAGGGCGGGTGTGCAGGATCATCTCTGCGCAGGCCAGCCCTGCCTCAGCTGTCCGCTGTGCAGACCTGCAAACTGTCCTCTGCCCCGCCCACTGCAGCGCCCAGCCTGCTGTGGGTTTGGTGACATCACTCCAGTGGGCACTGGGAAGAGCAATGGAGGCTGAGGGTCATTCCTCTCTAGCCTGGCTGGCTCGTAGGCAGCGACCGGCAGGAAACCTTAGATGAGGAGACCTCTGGGAGGCCACCTGACGTGGTAAGGCCTAAATTCATCTGGGTGTTAGCATCAGCTGGGATTTTTTCAGTAGAGCAATACCTCTTCCCCCGTCCCTTAGAGGGGCATTAATGGCCACTCAGTTCTCTTTGTTGACAAGCTTTCTCTGGTTTAGCAGAACATACTAGGGGACAAGTATTGTTTAATTCTTGTGATAGAATTCATGAAGCTGGTTTGGATACACAAGTAGAAGGTGCTAGTTTCATGACAACTTCAAGGGCCTGCCTTGGGAGGAAATGGTGAGCAGAAGGCCTTTGGAACAGATTCCATTTGCTGCCCTGAGAGTTCATCAGCACCGTTTGGTGTTGCTGGTGGGACTGCACTGTGAACTCATTTGGGGGCCAGTTAATGCCCAGGTCTCTTTACTGAGTTTCCCTCTGGAACCCAGGCAGCAGAAACTAACCAGCGGAGGAAGAGCACCCTCCTTTCTTCATGGCTGTGATGTTCAGATCTCGGCTTCCTGAGGACGCTGAGGATGGAGAGTAGATAAACCTGGCTGGGGAGGTGTGTTTGTCCCCACACCCTCCCCGCCTCCTTTCATAGGCAGGGCTTCCCGGTCTGTGCCACCTGTCTCAGAGTGAGCCACATTAATCAGGAGTATACTTAGAGCCTCACTAGCCTGGCCACCAGACATGTGCCTTGTAGCTTACAAAGTGGGTTCACATACTAATCTCCTTTGACTTAATGAGCTGATTCGATGGGTTATAAATCATCAAAGCAGCACAAGGCACCATGCATGACAATCGTGGAGCTCGGGTGAAGCTGTCGCTTGAATGAAAGGAAATGATAAAGGCTATGTTCCCCAAGCAGAAAAAGAAATAGCTGTAAAGTTTCCATTTTGGTTCTTGCTGGTATAATTTTAGTTCTTTAATAATCTCGTGTTTAAAGGCGCCCAAGACTTTTTGGAAACAACATACTGTAGATGTAGTGTAGGCTGCGACAGGTGACTGGGCTTCACCCTGCATAACGCTGGGTGTGATAGGGCCACCTGGTTTGGCTCTGTTCTTGGACAGGAGACAGTGGGACTCTGTCTTGGTTCTGTAGTCCTCCGGGAGCCAGAGGGAGGCTGTGATTATAAACCTCCCCTCCCACAGTTTCCTCTGTGTCTCAGCAGAGTCCTCTTCGCAGGGACTAGGCCCTAGGTCTGCATAGGGGGGGTGTGGTCTTAACTTCCGGAGCGGTGAGCCAAGTCTGCAAGCTCCTTAGATGTCCTGGGTACAATCTGGTGAATGGTCCAAAAGCAGAAGGAGCTTCAAGGTCACGATGGGCTTTTCCAAATCCCCAGAAAGAGCTTCGTTTCTCTCCACATTAGCCTCCTAGACATTCCCCTTACATTTCACAGCCCCCATTAAGCAGGTTGGCAGGTAGAACCTCTCATCCGTTTCCTGCTTTTTGCCATGTCACTTGCCTGACAAATGGGACTGGTACATGCTAGGATGGAGACGCCATGCTGTTAAGAGGGTGGCAGTTAGGCCAGGCGGATGCTGAGTTCACCCGCTGTGGGGGTGGGGATGGCGGCTGGATTAGACTAAGGGAGATGTTTGTCATCCTTTAGTGTAGCCAGCAGTGCTGTGCGTGACCTGCCGTGTCTGCAGCGGAAGGATTGGTCAGGGTTGATGAGCCGCCATTTGGGGCAAGCCTGTCGGACTGACCCCTTCTGATGCATGAATTAGACTCTTTTAAAGGTATTCCTATGTTAGTTTCCAATTGCTGCTACAACAAATTATGACACATTTACTGTCTTAAAACCCCACAAACTGTTCTGGAAGTTAGATGTCTAAAATCAGTCTCACTGGGTTAAAATCAAGGTGTGGGCAGGACTAGGAGCTCTGGGGGTGAATCTGTTTCCTTGACTTTTCCAGCTTCTGGAGGCTGCCTGCATTTCTTGGCCCATGGTCCCTTCCTCACATCACTCTGACCTCTGCTGCCATCGTCACATCCTCTCTGACTCTGACTCTCCTGCTTCCCTCTTATAAGGACCCTGTGATGACATTTGTCATCCACCTGGATAATCCAGGCTAATCTTCCCATCTCGAGATCTTTAACCTAATCACACTAGCGAAGTCCCTTTTGCTAAGTAAGGTAACATTCACAGGTTCTGGAGATTAACATGTGGACATCTTTGGAGGGGGGGGCTATTATTCTGTCTGCCACAACTATCAGTCAGTGAGTTCTCTGTTTTACTCACTGAAGCCTTAGGGAACATTGTACTTGGAGAGAAAAAACAAAAAAAAACCCTAGAGAAAGTAAAGAAACTGTACAAAAACAGATGTACTTAAAAATGTTTTTCTTTGCCCCTGGTTTCCAGTGCTCCATTTCTGCTTCTTAGAGGTGAGAACTGGGCTTATTAACAATTTCTAGTGTGTCCTTCCAGTAAGAATCCATGCACGTACATGCATTTATGCTTACATACATGTGTGTATATGTGTAACTGTCCCATGATAGCAATTGATAGCTCATTTTCACACTACTGTATTTCTTAGTGATTTATTCATATCAGGATTTATATACCTGCTTTTTTAAAAAAAATTTTTAGAATTGATTTTTAGGGAGAGGAAGGGAGAGAGAGAGAGAGTGAGAGACATCAGTTTGTTTCCCATTTATTTATGCATTCGTTGGTTGCTTCTTGTATGTGCCCTGATGGAACCTGCAACCTTGTGTATTGGGAGGACTCTCTAACCAACTGAGCCAACCACCCTTTTTAACAACTACATAGTTTTCCATCGCATCCGTATATCAGAATAAATGTAACCAGCCCCTTATTCAGAGACCTCATATTTGTTTCTAATTTTTGCTGTAAAGAACAATATGACAGCAAATGCCTTCTTATATTTTCTTTGCACACATGTGCCAGTATACCTATGGGGTGAACTTCTTTGAGTGGCATTACTGGGTGCCAGGTTATATGCACGTTAAACTTGAGCAGTTATTGCCACATTGCCTCCCGACAGGAATGTATCAACATGCACTTGGAGACCAGGTGCCCTGTGTGTCCAAATACCATGCTCAGCAGGGTCCTGTGGTGTCACTCACTGATCACCTCTGGGGAACCTCATCATAGCTCTGTCTCTGACCACATCTACTCTCACTGTATGTGGATTAAGTCCAGATTTGCAAGTCCCCCACTGGGTGAACCACAGCAGACCTCGACCCAGAGTTGCAACCAGGACGACCTGTGCATTCAAAAGGATATTCAGGGAGCACGACATTCCAAGATATGATGTCAGATGAGGGGGACACAACACTGTGTCTCCTTGAAAACCACCAATTCCTTTTGTCTCTCTAGTCGCTGGAGCCAACCAGTGTCGAGACTCTGACCTGAGTAGGCTGTTTTGGGAGGAACAGTCCCGAAACGTGCACTGCATTTGTCCGAGATTTCAGCCGTGCTGGCTGGGGCCAGGGTGCCTGGTTGTGACACAGCTATTGTTTGTTAAAGAGCTTTGATGCTTCATTAGAGAAAAACTGTGTACAGAAACCCAGCAGAGATTTCTTAATGGCATTCTGATGAAAGGAGCAAACAACCTAAATGCCAGATTAGTAGCGTTTCAGGGAAAAATGGACAGTGGGGACTGTGTTCTATTTCCCCTTTTCACCCAGCCTTGCTTGGCAGCCTACATTTGTCAGTTTGAGAAAATGACAAAGAGTCCGGCTGATAAAACAGAGAAAGAACTGGAAGCAAAGCAAAGCCTGGAAACCTGGAGCTGTCCGGTAGACCAAGGAGGCAGGCGAGAGGTTCTGAGTCCTGGATCCTGGACTAGTTGTCTGGACAGCCATGGGACCACCTCAGAATGCAGAGCCATGCTGGTGTGCACCAGGAACCTTCCAGAATGTGGAGGAGGGGACCACTGGTGCCTTAGAGTCTATCACACACACAGTGGTTACCTCTCTTCTCCTTCAGCCTCAGAGCATGGTGGAGCCCCCAAAACCATGCTTTAGTAGCTGTGGTTGTCCCTCTGTCTCTGTGCAGGTTGATTAGGGGATTGTTAGTTGTCTCTTAGATTTGGTAATGTACCTGGATAGGGGAGTAATCTGGGGGAAGGGCATTTAAGAATCTCTCTATGGACAATGAGGAAAGTTCCCAGTGCATTGGCCAGAGTGACTGTGGCACTTTCAGCTCAATGAACTAATTTTTGCACCGCGACTTTTGTCAAGCTGTTTTCCCTTGGCCTTTCATAGGTAGATTCCACTGCATTCTTCAGATGTTGGGGGAGATGTCCCTTCACCATCTGATGCAGCCATTGTCCCTGCCTCTTTTGCCCCTAATTTTCTTCATAATCCTTAACACAACCAGGGACTATTATTTGTTGGTTTACTTGACTGGTTTTCTGCCCTTTGGATTTCTCCCTGCTTAGAATGTAAGTTCTGAGAGGGCAGGGACCTGGTTAGTCATCTTCAACTCCTGTAGGAGTCAGAGTCCAGTCGGGGAAACAGGATGGTTCAGGAGAGGGAATTTAACTTGGGGAACCAGGTACCTGGGGTTAGGGAGAGTGGAAAAGCCAGACAGGCCAGCTGCCAAAGGCCCCCTGGAAGTTAGGAAGAGCTGGGAACCTGGGCCCGGAGGGACAATGGGAGGAGGTGGTGATATGGAGGCACCACCTGAAGGAGAGAGAGGGGGAGAGAGATGGAGGAGACAGACAGAGGAGTAGGTCCGCCCCAACTTTTCCCTTCCTTCCACCCTCCAGGCTCCCCCAGCGCCCCCAGTGGCTGAACCCAGCATTGAACCTGCTGGCAAGCCTGTGGCCCAGGATTGTGGTCTGTGGGGTCAGCCCCTGTCAACCAGATCAGAGCAAGAGAAAGTTGGGGAGTCAATGTGAGAACAGCAAATCTGCCTTTCTCAGCCCTTGGCACATAGTAGGGCGTCAATAAGTAGTTGTTGAACCCATGAATGAATAGAATACAATGTTCCACACAAATGAGTCCTAATGGGGCCGAGCTCTGTTAAAATGTCAGAATCTAAGAGGGAGGAGCTCTGAGGCCTGGGCATGACAGTCATTCCTGTGGCCCTGACAGGTCCTGAGCCTGGTGTGTCTTCTCTCTACACTGCCCTCGCCGGGGAAGAGAGAAGGGTTATTTCTGGAAATAACACTCTTTCATGAGCCCTTTAATCTGAGCCCACTGGTGCTTTTATATGTGCAGTGTAATGTTACTTGAGGAGTTCCTTTGAAGACCATTTTAAACTTTCATTCCTTTGTTCAATTTAAAATTGGTAACATTTCGGATCTTTCCCAGAGCCCTGGATTTATTCATGGCCTCAGGGTGTTAGGGACTGGAGCTGAGTCCCACATTCCTTGTGATCTCTAGCTGGTGACTGCAGAATTGATCCTCACACTGGAGCTTCTGTTGTGGGCAAGGTGCAGTTAAGAACACCTTGGAGGGAGCATGGATAGAGAAATAAACAACCCAAGTACTGCACTGGCAAATACGAGATTCCTTCCCCATTCCTTTTTCCCGAGCATTGGGAGGTGGCTTAGGTGTCCCCCGTTCCAGGCCCCGTCACGGCTCATCCCAGCCTCTGCGTCGCTTTTCCTCCTGCTGACTATCCTCCCAGGAAGAATTTGGTTGGCGCAAGGGTGGCAGCTGGCCACTGATGGATAAATCTCCTTGTTGTGACATTTGGCCCCGCTAACAGGCTAACTGTGGGTCTCCCAAGAATTTTCCTTTAATGGTTTTCTGCATTACAAAAAAATAACTGGTCTGCCTCAGCAGATTTGTGGGGTGCGTGCCTTCCTTCTGCACTCCTTCCTCTTCCTTTGTGCTGAGGTGGTGCCTCTGCTGCCTCCTCCCCGGAGTTTGCAGAGGGTGGATTTTGAGCTGCAACCGTTTTTTCCCCCTTTAAATGCGAAGGTTGTCTGGCACTTTATCAAAGCTCCGTGAGTCCAGTTTAGTATCAGACATCTCAGCAGGTTGGAATCGGGGACTTTTATGTAAACCTCTAAAGTAACAAGGACACTGACCTGTAATTAAGGCATTTCTGGAAGTTACTTAATTGAACTGCAGGAAGGAAGGTAACAGCCCATGGGGGCTGGTGCTAAATTCATGGGAAAGAAATGCACAGGAGCCCGGCTGGCGTGGCTCAGTGGTTGAGTGTCGACCTATGAACCAGGGGGTCGCTGTTCGATTCCTAGTCAGGGCACATGCCCAGGTTGCGGGCTTGATCCCCAGCAGGAGGCAGCCGATCAATGACTCTCTCTCATCATTGATGTTTCTCTCTCCCTCTCCCTTCCTCTCTCTGAAACAATAAAGACGTATTTTAAAAAACTTAAGAAAAAAAAAAAAGGAATGCACAGGAGGCTGTGGTGTGGCCTATGTGTGCCTGCTAACCCTCCTAGGCTTCTGTCTGAATGGTTAATATGACGGCAGGTGAAGGGCCTTTTCTAAGGAACGCTGTTGCCCTGGCCAGGTGGCTCAGTCGGTTGGAGCATCCCTCCCATCCGCGTACACCAAGAGGTTGTGGGTTCAATCCCCGGTTGGAGAGTAAACAAGGCAACCTATCGATGTTTCTCTGTTTCTCTCTCTGCCTCTTGTCTTCCTCTCTCTCTAGAAAACAGTAAAACATATTCTTGGGTGAAGATTAAAAGAAGGAAAAAAAAAGAAAGAATACTGTATGTCTAGTGAACATCCTGTGTGCGGAACCTCGGGGTCTTCTCCCCACGGCCATGCTTAGTCAGCCTCATGAGACACTGATGAAAAATGCACTTCAGCTCTCACAACAGTTAACCTCTGCCCCGTCGATGCACAGAGAGGCTTAGTCAGGCTGCTGATGACACAGAGCTCTGCTCGCTCTGAAAATACCGTTAGGTCTTTCTGTGCCTGCTCTTCAGGGGCAGACTCCCGGGCGGCTCCCTTCGCAGAGGCCCTGTCGGTGCTGTCGGAAAGTGGAATTTCCCACAAGACCAGAATTTCATCAGCCTTCATTCATGACCTTAGTGCTTGCAGTTTTAAAGGCCAAACTTGACCTGTTTTTGAGTGTTGAAAGAAAGCATCTAACTTCCAGTGACAGGTCTGTGCACTTAAGTAATTGTGCAATAGGCTGTAAGTGCATGAAGGGACAGCCCCCCCCCCCCAGGGATCCCCTTTTCCTACGTGAGGAGGGTGAAGTTCTAAGGTGCAGTGGCATGGGCAACAGGGGTGGGGGACCCAGGCCTCAGACCCTCAGCCAGTGGGAGGTTGTAAGGCCTAATTTGACTTTATTCTCCGAGCTTTACCACTCTTACGACTTCTTCCGCGTTCTTTTTATTTTAAAAGCACTTTAACATGTTATTTTATTTAATCTCCACTGCAGCTATGATCCATTTAAAGTTCTTGTTAGATAATAGTATTTTCAATATGCAGTTTTTAAAAATATGAAGAAAATTTTCTTCTGGAGAAAAACTTATTCATGAGCCATTTCAACATTTTAATTTTATAAATTATCATATAGTGCAATGACTTTTTAATTATGTCTAGGTCTGTGGATTTCAGCCTAGATACATGTAGCCACCATCATATTCAGGATACAGACTGCTCCCTTACCCCATAAAGCTCCTGCATAACCCATAACACCCTGGCAACCACTGGTCTGCTTCCCATCACTGTCATGTCTTTTTGAGATTGTCAGCTCAGGTGACTTTTGAGACTGCTTTCTCTTCTGGCCTCCTCTGATTGAAGCACATATTCACCTTTTGGGGTCCTCTGCATTATTTCATTATTTTCTCCCTCTGTGCAAGCTTGGAAGAACTGAAAGGCAAGTGGTGACAGCGACTAAAGACTAAAGGGTGGCTTTTAGACCTTCCTTTCTGTCCCAGACACTGACACCTAGTGGAGCCTCGGTAACTCCGGCTGCTGTGCGTGTCTCTTACATAAGTGCAGGTATAGGTCGTGTGCCTGGAGGAAGGCCGGCTGGAATTCCAGATGCCTGCTGATAATCAGAATATTATCCATTTAGCCAGAGTGCTGGCGCCACGGAGCCGCTCGGACGCTGATCTCGCGCGGCTGTGGTGGTGGCGGGCAGCACATTAATGCCCTCGGGAGCCCCATGCCTCTGGGGCTGGGCTGTGCCAGGAGAATGGGGATGTCTGCGTGCGGGCAGGAGGCTGCTGGGCTCAGGGTGGAAAAGGAGCCGCCCGGTGTGTTGCCTGCCAAGGAGGTAATTGGGAGAATCGCTTTGGTGATTTCCATCTGACAGCCAACGAGAGACTTCCCGGGAACTGGAGGAGATAAGCCTGTCAGGATCCTCCCTGCTGGGTTGGGCCCAGGATTGTCACAGCTGCAAGGCAGGATGTTAGGCTTTTAAAAGGGGAGTGAACAAGCTGCAGCTCAAAGTGCAAGGAATCACAGACCCCATGGCTGAGCTGGATGGAGCCACCCATGTCTTCTGGTCAGCAGCAGCCTGTCGATCTGTCTGCTGGTCTAGTCAGTGGGTTGACTTCTGAGACACAAGCCTCACGTTGTGCTATGAAATTTCATCTTTTTATTTCTAAAAAAAAAGGGAGAAAAAAAGAAAAGAAAGAAAACATGTTAAAATGGAGGTGAGAATAGCCTTTTATCTCAAGCCTCAGATCTCCTCTAATTGACAGTCTGCCAGTCAATTGGCTGTAACTGATAGCTGTTCTTAACCTTTACTGAGAGGCATTATGGTGGAAAAATTAAGAGCAGGGCTCTGGCGCCAGACCACGTGGGTTCCAAGCCCCATCTCGGCCTTGCTGTCTGCATGACCCTTGGGCAAGTTGTCAACCTTTCTAAGCCTTGGCTTCCCCTACATTAATCAATACATATAAAGCAACTACCAAATACCCGCCTTTCATTGTAAGTCAATTTTGAGGGCCCCATATCTGGACTCTTTCATTAGTGTGTTTCCCGTTCAGGTTGAGAACTGCTCATCGATAGTCTCACTTTACAGAGAAGAAAGCTGAGGTTTAAGGAGGCTTAGTGATGTGCCCAGTGACAGAAGCATGACTGGACAAGTTCCTTGGCTCTTGACCTTTTTTGTCATACCACAGAGCAGAAACCTGATGATCTGTATATACTTTTGCTTGCTGTTGGGCACTTCATTAACTGGAAATCGCTATTAACTTGGACTCTCTTGCCTTGTCGAGATAGTAGTGAGTAATTTTTAGATCAACAAACCCAAGTCACTGGAGAAAGATGTTACTAACTTCAGCAGGATTTTAGTGTTAAGCATATTTTTGTGGTGCTTATTTATCTGCGTGATGATCACCGTATATGGTAGGTGGAGTAGTTCACAGTGAACCGGAATGTTTGCTTAGCGAGAACTTTTCGTTCGCCGAGTAGCAGAGATAACAGGGTTTATTGCCACTTGATCCCCTTAGCCAGCCCATCTGGGTCAGCTTGTTTGTCTCTAGTGTTCTTCTCTCTTTCCATCTAACTGTTCCAGTGACTAACAACTGGGGTTAGTGATGACAAGTTGGTTAATAGTAGAGCTCAAGATAAGGCGCTGTGAACTCCCCTTGCCCTGAGAGTGTGCTGCCTGTCTGTTGAGTGATCCGGGGACTTGTCAGCCCTTGGAGTTGCCGTGTAAGGTGCTGGCAGTGGGGAAGAGCACTGGGTGTGCTTTCAGCTTGCAGTGTCTCTGCACTCAGCTCTCAGCCTGCCAGCACTCCACCCCCTTCCAGGAAACCTCTCTCTTTCCTTGCACACCATCTCATGCCAGCTCCCATCTGAAAAAGAAATGCCTTTGACTTAGAAATACATTTTCTTAGACACACAGGTGCTCAGAGTTTTGGCTCCTGCTCAGTCCACAAATCAGAGAACTCCCATTGTCCACATGAATGATCTGTAGTCAAATGTAGGATCCCAGGTTGGGATTTCCTGTCACTGATAGAGTTTCTGGAGCAGGCGACATCATCTAGCATTGCTAAAGCGAAGGTGACAGGCAGGGGAGGAGGCACTAACAGACTCAGAGCCTCTCTCTGCAGGTGTATAGTCTCTGCTTTCCTGGGACAAGCTCCCTGAATGCGAGGACTGTTTGGGGGTGCTGCTGCTGATCTGTGTAGTATGTCTGCCCCTTTGAGTGTGGAGAAGCAGAAGTTGATTGTACACACGGGAAAGGGACGCCCCCCACGTGTGTGTCTCTGCCTTTCCATTCATCTTGCTAGAGTGGTGCAAACCCTGAAGTGTGAATTAACTGTGGTTGAATGATTAGGATTTGCTGAGCAGGCTGATTCAGGACACCGTCCTGGATTCCTCTGCTGCTTGTGCTGTGCAGACACCCTTCCTAAGTGAATGTGGCGTTTGTATTGGATGAAGGCCGTAGCTCAGTATGAAACGTGATTGCACGTCTACTCTAATTCTCACCGGGCAGTGCTTCCCACTTAAGGTCTTTTAAAGGACACATGTACGATGGACTCTCACAATATTTGGGTCGAAGGCATTTATAGACAGAGATGAGAGGTATGAACCGTTATCTTAACCTCCCGAGAGATGGGGGTCTGACAGGATGCATGAAGTTTAAGTAGCCCCCATACGTATACACGCACACCACCCCCAGTCAAATTTGCAAAGGTTTATGGATAAGCCAGTAGCATTACTGTTCACCAGGGGAATGCACAGGTCTGTACATTTTATGAATCCTAATGCCTCATCTTGGTAGTTTTAGAAATGAATGGGTGAGAACAAGTTGGGATCCATCCCTCCAAGGGAATATTGGAAGTGGTCCTTGCTGCCATGGAGCACCTTTATTTATCCATAAAACCCCACAAACTGCAAACCTCTCACTCTAGATGAGGTGATAATGTGCTGGCCCAGAATCATGACGCAGACTCACTCTTCTGTTCACCACAGGGGGAAGGTCTCAGCTTGGTCCTATTGGGTCTGTAACGCCTCCATGAACTGGGGCAATCCACCGCAGGCTCAGGCTCTGAGTCTCTGTTGGGGTAATAGTATCATGGGCAGAATCTGAATTACCTGGGGTTTCTTTTTTGCTGCATATTTAAGTTTCTTTTCTAGTTAGGGCAAGTGGGCTTTCCATTTCTGGTAGTAACATAAAGCTCCATTTAAGAAGTACATTTAGAAGGATGCAGGTTAAAGAAAAACATTTTACATAATTAATTGTGCAGGTGGCACCCAGTTGTAACAGGCTGTCTGTCGGGACTGGATGTGAGTGACCCAGGTTAGGAGATCCTGGCATTGGAGACTAGGGGCGCTCTAATTGCAGGGCAGGCAGTAGGGATGGCTTCTCTCTCTCCTTGTAAACACCCATCGTTTCCAGCAGAGGACCAGCTATGGCGAACCTTACAGAGGCTAAGCAAGTGTCTTTCATTCAGTCATTCAAACAACTCCATGAGTCGTGTATTATTACAGTCCGTTTGTTTTAAAGAGGTGGAAGCTGGAGCTTAGAGATGGTGACTGGCATTTACAGGGACATGCGACTGGTTGTAGTGGAGCCAGCATTTAAACACTGGCAAGTTCACTCAGAAGCCTGGCTTCTGGCTCTTCTGCCACATCCCATTTCACACCTAATAGCCCCCAGGCAAATGACCAGGGAAGCAGAATAAGAGAAAACTCTAGTCGTTCCAGTTTACTACCTGTTGGCAAATTGAATTTGTAATGAGCAAAAAGAAAAACATTTAAAAAGAAGAGAGAAAACACCAACTTAAGTTTAGGCAGTTGAGACCCATGTGTCATCCCCGTGTGACATCTTTATCTTCACCTCTGTTTTACTGTCTGTTCTCTGTTTCATGCCGGTGATCACTGGAAATCCATGGGTGTTCTTTCTCTCAAAGTCTGGATGACCAACGCCTTTGGATTTGTAACACTTGGTGTGGCTGTCTGCCAATATTTATACATTGATATGAAGGTTCTTTTAAACTTTAAAGAAGGGATCCTTTTGCAAGTAGGCTTGATTTAGAGTCCATCAGCAGAGTTTTTACATATTTAGTACAACCATGTAGGATAATATATGCTGTCTATAAATATACACGGTGTTCCGCTCAGCTGATGCATTTACTCTTTTTTGTAAGTTTTCTGGGTAAATTTCAAGACCGTCAGGATATTACTTAGGTTGGTGGATGTTATTAAACCTCCAAGAACATAATTAAATCATTTCACAAATTGTTAATGCTTATAGAAACTCAGGATAAATGAGACCATTAAAGATCATTTTATGAGAAAACAGAAAAAGGCGGTTTGTTAGTGCTGGTACCATTCTCTGAGATTGTGAGAAATAAATGAGTGTTTATCATTAGCTGTTATAACCTTAATTTGAGAATTCTTTAAAAGGCAATTACATACATTTACAGAGAAATAATGCTGCCATTTAGTTCAGTGTTTTCAGCAAAACGGAGTCTCCCTTGAAAGATTACAAAACAGCCGCATTAGAGTTGGTTCTGCTCTAGTTTAAACATTTCACTACCCCTGCATCACAACCATTTTAAGAAATAAAAAATAATTATCAATGATCAGCCTCAGCCTCTGTTCAGTTGCATTGACTCTGCTCTGCAAGAGTCCTGGGGGATTTTTTCCGGGTATTTCAGTTCTGGCTGCTTGATGTGGGGGCTGTATTTCCAGCGAAGAGTCTTAATAGTCTATCCCCTTCTCTAATCATTTGCTGTACCCCAGTCACCTCTCCTGAACCATTGGGAATCTTCCTCCTCTCCCCAGGCCCCCCGTTTCCTTCTCCTCCTCAGTGTTTGGGCTTCAGTCACATTGGCTTTGCTCAATTTTCCAACGTATTCATATTTTTATTTTTAAAGAATAGTTTATTGATTTTTTGAGAGAGGAAGGGAGAAGAAAGAAACATCAGTTCGAAAGCGAAACATCGATCGGCTGCCTCTTGCACACCCCCTACTGGGCATCAGGCCCCCAACCCGGGCATGTGGCCTGGCGGGGACTGAACTGGCAGCCTTTCTGTGCATGGGCCGATGCTCCAACTCCCTGCACCATCCAGCCAGGGCAGCGTGTTCGTACACTTTTTCGCCACTCTTCTTTGCACATGCTGTCCCCCCAGTCGGAGAATTTCTCCTGTCCTCACCTCCCTTCCCCGGCATCACACATCTCTTACCTGGATAGAACTGACTGCTTCAAATGTCAACTCAGGTGCTACTTGCTGGGGAACCTTCCCCCGCCCTGGTCCTTTGTCAGCCAGCTCTCCTAGAATTGTGTCCCGTTCCTTCAAGCTCTTGTCTCAGGTTGGGTTCACTGGTTCACTGGGGGTGCCTTTGGGTGCGTGTCTGCCTCCCTCGGCCAGTTGCAGTGCCCTGAAGCAGCCACTGTTTTGTTTGCGGCAGCCGTGTCCCCAGCACCTGGCTGTGCCCAGAGCAGAGTGAGCACTGGGTTAAGCGTCTGGGACGCCCGCGCGGACAGAGGGGTTCGCTCACCGCCTTGTTCTGCAGCCTGCCCCCGTGCCCGGGGATGCAGCTCTCCCACCCTCCTAGAGTTCTCACCGACTCATTTTGACCTAACCAGACAAGTATATGAAAGGGTGAGAGAATTCCTGGCATTTGCTGGAATTGATTAAGAACCTGATAAGGAGAGGGTTGTCCCTGCTGAGCCCTCAGTCTGTGCATCTGTGTGTCACTGTCCTGATACGCCCCACCCTGGCTAGCTGTGGGGGCTCCTTCCTGGCAGCAGGACACCAGGCTGCCCTGGAAATGGAACCCTCATTCATTCTCCTTTAGCCAGAGGGAGGCGGCTTTAAGCTCTGTCCAGATAACCAGAGATTGGAAGAAGATATAAAGTCTGGTTGAAATGATAAAGAAAGAAGTAGCAGATGAAGAAAGAAAAATGGACATTTTCTGACTACTCATGGTGCTAGTCTACACACCCGGTATCTCCTTTCCTTCACCCGTTATCACAGGTTAGGGAACTGGAACACCAACAGATGGAGAAAGGGCTGGGATTTAAACCTAGGTCTGTTTGGTTCCCAAGCCCGTGTGTTTTCCACTACAACCTGCTTCCACAGAGGAGTTTTGGCCCTCCCTGGTCTGACTCTAAAAGTAGGGAAGCTCATCCTGCCAGAGGCAGGAGTGTATTTGGCCCCAGGGCAAGTACCCTGGGCCTCTGGTGTTTCTCATCAGGCCACGTAGCTCCTTGTCTTTCAGACTGGAGGCTGGGAGGCAGGGAGATAATCTTGATGGCTGGAAGGGCGGAGTGGATGATAAACTTCCATAGAAGAAATCTGTTCTCTGATTACTTGGGCGTCATCTGCTCAACCAAGTATGTGGATGTAATTTACAGGATTCAAATCCACCTGCCCTGTGTGCACATACACACGGGAAGTGTTGCAATGAGAGCCAGTGGATTAAAAAGTCAAGAAAAGCTTTCTAGAGCCACTCTTGGCTTGAGCTCTGAAGGATGAATTAAAGTCATCTGATGAAAGAGGTGTGGGTGAAGGAGAGTCAGAGAGAATGTTCCAGACAGAGCAAATTGCATTTCCAAAAGTCAGGTGGGAAGATGGAAGGCACAGCTGAGTCCCTGAGGAAAGGCAGGTGGGGCGGGGCCTGTGGAGGGGAGGCCGCCAGAGGCCAGGGTCCGTCCAGTGCACAGATTTTGTTCTGCTCTTCTGTCGGAGAAGCAACAAAGGGGGAGGGGTAAGATCTGAGCGATAGATTGAAAGTGGGAAAAAGCTGGGAAGAGAGGCTGTGATAGTAACTGAAAATGAGAATTGTTAAGAGCATATTTTAAAGACAGTGGCAGAACTAGGCAGTAACAAGGGTGGGGAGAATCAGGCATTGCAATGAGGCTAACCTTCCTGCTAACCTGCACGGAGGTCTCTTCCCTGAACTCCTGGCCCCTTCATTGTCATCAGTATCATAATATCCAGGCACACAGCTCAGATGTCTTGGGGAAACTCTTTCAACCTTCCTCATTTGCTTCTTCTATTCTGGACCTTTAATATAAATTGAATCATATGATAAGCGATCTTTGGTGTCTGGCTTCTTTCACTTAGCATACTGATTTCCAGCTGTACCTATGTTGGAGCCTATATCAGTACTTCATTTCTTTTTCTTGCTGCTCACTTCTTGACCCCTTGAGTAAAGCCCCCAGATCCCCTGCGTGGTTGGAGCAGAGCGCCACGGAGCTAGCGATTGTCTGCAGTGCTGTCAGACCTGGGTGGTCTAGACCAGCTCAGCCTGGACACAGGCCTCTCAGGTTCTCTTTCACCCTGTAAGTAGCAGCCACCTTCCAGCTGCATGTTCCTGCTATGGTTCAAAGTCTTGGGCTCTGAGTGTCTCCTGTCCAGGGCCACCGGCTTACACTTGTGCAGGGTGAGCCCTGCCAGGGGTGCCTGACTGAAGGCACAAGAAATGGCTCAGATACAATCTGCATCCCACTTGACAGCCATAGGCCCCAGGATGGGGCTGTGTCCATCCAGAGAGGAGGCCACCCGTTTCTGACTCACATGAACTTTGTCAGGGCTCCCGACACTTCTTCTGATGGCGTGAGGCTCTGGTGCTTGTCAGAGCTGAGGTCTAATTGGCATGCTTTATATTCGAGTTAACAAGATTTAGGTTGTGACAAGATAGAAGATACAATTACAGATATTTTCTAATTTATGAGTTTGTTCCCATAAGGAAAAAATGTCCCTACTTTGCATTCAGATATTTACAGCTCTACCCTGAGCGAGGGGAACTTTCAGCATCTATTTTCTCCACCAGTTTTCCTGAGTTCTAACATCTCTTGCTGTTCCCATCTGTGTTTCTAACTTTGGGGTAGAGCATTTCTAAGGTGGAATTGGTGTTAAAAGATAATTGTCACAAAAAGGGTAAAATCATGACTGTCAGATATCAAAATGAATCTGAGTTAAAAATTTTACTCTACTTCTTAATCAGAGAGGGAACCAGGCAGGTATTATAACTAGTTGAGAAGAACAGACACATTTATCCATCAGGAATATTAGAATGAATGTGCCATTGAAGGCAAATCTGTTTTATCCACAGGGGGAGGGAGAAGTCCAATGAGCCTCTCTTGGAAAGGACAGAATTTACATGTCTGCGGACAAGAGGGATTTGCATCACTATCGTTTATCTGCAATTTACAGAATTGTAAAGTAGCTTCCATACAATCAGAAAGAGAAAATCCAAAAGAGTATTTATTCTCTCATCTGACAATGCGTCTTTTTTCTACAAAACCACACATTTCCCCCTGCACTGGTGACCCGAGGTGTCTCTAGCACATTGGTGAATTTAGATAAGCTCTTGTTGTTCCAGTGGAGATTTCAAGATGAGGACAAGTTTCCTCCTGTTCCAAGTGGCCTTTGGTATTCTTTATTGGAGGAACAAGACTGGACATTGGTGAAGACCCGACATTTTTAAAGCCACCTGTGTAGGTTGTTGAATGAGCAAGGGTGAGGTGAGTGTGGGGCTTGGAGGGAGGAACCTGTTAGGCCAGAGACCCGAGAATAGGTCTGGATTTTATTCTTAACACCATTGCACACTTCCTCTGTGACCTTTGGGCTTGCTGTTTATCTCCCTGCCTCTTTGAGACAGGAAAATAAGTATTATTTGTGAAGAGCACTGAGGTTCCCTGATGAAAGGTACCAGTTAACTGCAAAGTGATATCACTAATTTGTTCATCTTCGGCTGTTGTATCCCTGCTCTGGGTAGATTTGTCATCCATCTCCTGTCTCTTCCCACTGTTAATTTCCACTGCAGCAGGTGGGGACCCCACCATGGCATTAAGTATGTTCAATGGTTGCTTTGGAATTTGCTCTTGAAAATTTTGTTATAAAAAGCCTAAAGCATCCACCCCAGTTTCTTTCTGTTTCTTTAAAATATTTAAGTAAATATCCGATGGAATAATTATTCTAAATGTAGTAGTGTGTCAGGTTGTTTTTAAAAACTTGCTATAAATTCAAAATTAGTCTTGTCGGAGCTTAATGGAATTCTTCTGCTCTGCCAGGCACAGCTCCGTTGGCTCAGTGCCCAAGGCGGTGGAAAGAAAATGCTGGAACTTCCAAAAAAAAAAAAAAAGTGTGGGAATGCTTTCGAGATCTGTGTCTAGAATTAACTGTTCTTGCTCATCACTGCGGGTCTTCATGTATATTTTTGTTGGTGGTGAGAATGGCACCAGGTGTTATACTGGTAGAGTCAGACCAGACCAAGTATCTTGATACTTGAGTTCTGGCTAAGAAAGAATTCAGAGCCAAGGCTCCAATTGTAACAGAAAGATTATTTAGAAAGTCACGGAGGTGGAAGAAGTGAGTGGTAGAAGAAACGGGCTCAGGAAACAAGTTACAGAGGCAAAAGAAGGGCCCTTGGAGCTCAGGAGAGAGAGAGGTAAAGGTAATGCACCTGGGGGGGTAGAAGAGGAGGGGGACAGGAAAGGCCTGGGTGTCCTCACGAGAGGGAGAGGGAACTGAGTCCTCTGTCTTAAGGGCTTTTAAGGGTGGAGATTTTAGGGGAGGATCTCAGTAAAATATTCATCAGCTTTCCAGGTGTGTCCTTTAAGGGTCCTGGTCTCTACTGATTGGTCATTGTCTGGGCAGGGGATCTTTAGTCAATGCAGCTTGTCCTGAGGTCAGCCGTAGCATTGCTTGTCTGGTTTTGCTGCTTTTCTGGGCCTGGAGCCTAAACACAAGTGAAGCCTAGATGTATTTGATGCAGGGCAGAACCTTATTGTCCTGGGGGCTTAATGCTTAAGGGCTATTCTCTGGCCCCCTTGATGGTTCCCCCTCTAAGAGGGTCTAACCCACATGACTAGTGACATACCAGGAGGGGAAAGGTCAGAGAGGGTCCAAACAATTGTATGACCAGTAATATGAAAGGTCTGGGAGTCTAAACTGCATGACCAGGGATATGCTGGGGGAGGAAAGGTCACCCTCAGTGTAAGGTCCTTGTTTCCTCAGTTTTGCCCGTTGCTAGGCTCCTGGGGCTTTCCGACCTGGTGACCTTCCGTACCTGGCCCATCGTCCTTACTCTTGGCTCATGTCTGTCTAACTGCCTACCATGTTTTCACTCTTTGAGAAAAAGCCATTTGTATAGGATTGTCTATAACATTTGCAATGTAATATGTTATGTGTCAACTCCAGTAGCTTCACTTCACAACACTGACTGCAGTGGGATGGCAAATAGTGGCTGGGAGAGTATTTTTCCTTTAGCTGTGACACTTTAATGACTCCGCTGTCCCTCCGTTTTCCTCTGGACTGAGATAATGTTGTTTTATAAATTAAGTCATGTGATTCTTAACTTTTACCTCACCAAATTCTATATATCTTACTTCAATTGTTAAGTTGCTTTGGGTGACCCAGTGCGGCAGGGAAACTATTTTTGTCTTCACTGTCATGACCAGTTTCCAAAGCACTGGGGTGAGGCTGGATTTTGGAGACTGCTTTGTTATTCCAGACAAATGCAGGAATGACGAATAGCTTCAGCTTTTCAATCCAGTGCACTAAATATTTGTTGGTTTTTTGAGGAAGCTGTGGTAGGACTCAGTACTTCACACACATCACTTTACTTACTTTTTTGAAAAATTGATTTTTAGAGAGAGAGGAAAGGAGAGGGGGAGAGAGAGGAACATTGATGTGAGAGCAAAACATCGATTGAATGCCTCTGGAACATGCCCTGACTGGGGTCAGGGACCGGAGCCTACAACCAAGGTATGTGCCCTTGACTGGAATCGAATCTAGGACTCTTCAGTCCATGGGCCGACGCTCTAGCCACTTAGACACACGGGCTAGGGCAACTTACTTTTGATAGATTATTTCCACAGTCATTCTGGCCACACTGGTTGTCTGCTTCTCAGTTCCTAAGGTTTTTAATCATCTATCTTACTGATGGTTCCATTTAACCATACACAGTCCGATATGATTGTCCATCTACTTGTTAGGTGTTAATTTTGTCTCCCCATGGAACATCTATATGTGTTAAGAGGCAGAATCATATTTTATATTTCTCTTTTGTCTTCTAAAGCACCTAGCAGGTAGCTAGAGTCACCGAAGGTATTGAGCAAATTATTTCCAGTTTCCTAAATGCAAGTGTCATTGGCTAGACTTGCACTAAGTTATGTAGCTTCCCACAGAGGTCTGCAGTAGAGCACACTGTTTATATACATGTGATCAGCAGGGCTGCCATGCTCATTTTTGAATGGGCATGGGCATGGTGTGATTTAGCTCAGTGGACGGCTCCTGGCATTGATTAATGGGAGGGTTAACCCTTTAATTGTTTGGATGAAAAAGAAACATCTCTACATTTGTTTTCTCCTTCCCCTTGAATGAACTATTAGAAACTGAAAGATCTCAATAACCCATATCCATGGGGATAACTGTAGACTTCTCAGGCAGCTTTGCAAATGGGCACCCTCCTGTTGACCTCTGGTGCTTGGGGCCAAGTGTAGAAGCAGGAGGAGCAGTTAGGAAAGTAGTGTAAGAACCTGCTGACAGATGATGGTGCCTTGGAGTTGGTTGGTTCAGTGGGAGTGGTGAGACCTGTGATCTGCTAAACCTATTTAGGAGGTGGAGCCAGTGACATGGATGAATGACCAGGGACCTTTTAATGATTCCAAAAGTCCAGAGAGTGACGCCCAGGAGGGACGTCACTCTCAGTTTGGAGATGCCCCCTGCCCCTGCAGTGAGGGGCAGGTCTCGGGTGCTGGTGTCTGTGCTGTGGTCAGTCCCAGCTTCTCTGATGGGTTGGCATATGGATCATGCAATCCTCTCAGCTAATTCCTCTCCCTTGGGCGGCAGCATCAATCATTCAAAAGTTTTAAAAAATGCATCAGCTAACTGGACAGTTGTCTGTCCTGGGCCCAGCCACATCATGGAAAAGCTCTCAGGGTACAGGTTCTGCATTTTGCATTAGTTGACCTCTTTATTGAGAGAGGCCTGGAATCTGAGCTCAGAGGAGTGAGAGTCCAGGGGATGTTCCTTCTTGTTAGGATCTGGCCTAGAGCATGCGGAGCAAACACTGCCAGAGGATTGGATGGGCCAAATCAGCAGCCCTTCTGCTCCTCTTCTCCTCCCCTGGGCAAGGGAGCACTTTTCCCAGGGGAAGGCAAAACTCTCAATAAGGCAAGGACAACCTGCTGAGCACAACTCAGGGGCTTCCAGGGCCGAGATTACAAAGAGAAGGGATGAACCTGCAGCCACCCGACATCCCAGGGAGCAGCGGTGGTTATAAGAACCTCTCTGGGGGAACAGGCCATGGGGACTATGGCAAATTGAAGGCAGACCCAAGGGCTTCACCTTTTCCACCCACCTAGTTTTGTTTTTGCCTCTAACTCTCATAGTGGGCCTTGGACAAGTCAATTCCTCACTGTTTCTGTTTTCTCCACTAACATGCAGGCCCGGGGCTAGAAGACCTTGACGATTCCTTCTCTGGAATCACTTACTGACTCTTTTGAATCCTTAGAGCTATCCTTAGTGTTCAGTTCTCTTCGAGAAGAGTTCCTCCTTCACTCAAGGGCTCACATTCCCTGGCTTCATTCCCCTTTGAACCTCCTGCAAGACTGGAGCTAGTCAGGAAGTCAAGAAGCGAGGCCCGACACCTCCCCAAACCTTTGCTCGTGAACTTTCCATTGGTAAAGGCTCTCTGAGGTCAAAGCCATCTAAATAGGAAGAACCTGCTGTTTATGCAGTAGACCATCCATGACCACCCGGTGACCATCCATGAAAGACATTCTCAGGTGATAAGCACTTCCATACACAAGATAATCATTGCCAAGGTTTTGCACTAAAGCACGGGTCTGATTGGGCACATAATTACTCACTGGATGTGAACTGTAAAGGAAGCACAGAGAAAACACCCTGGGATGGCAGACCCTGTGGCAAACCGAGTCCCACCTCGTCTCCACCTTTATCACCTCCTGTCTCAGCTTCTCTCCCTCCAAAGCTCACCAGGAGGTCACTTGTGGCAGTGAGGTTTACCATCCAGTTGAAGGGAAATCCAAGGGCAGTTGGCTAACAGACCGAACTTACTCCATTTCCTCTGACAATCCATAATTATTAATCCCCCGCATTCTCCCAAAAGCTGTACACCTGCCTCCCTTTTGTGTCTCTGGGACAGCAAATGGAGCCAGGATTAGCCGGCCAAGGTTTGTGCTGCCCAGTGTGCTTATGTTTGTGTTTTTGGCTCGGGCTGCCTTTGCTGGGATGAAATAGTGGGCCTTCCACTAGGCATGGCTCAGCAACTCTGCTAGTGTCTGTGCTTTATTGGGCAATAAATTAATACAGAGCACTGCCAGGGAATGAGATAAATGGATAGGACAGAAAATACATTTTTAACAAGGAAAATGGCTTTGTTTCTCAGTAGCATCATTTCGATGATTAGCTCAGTAATTGTGTAGGTTCCTTGATTGGGGTCGGGGAGGGCATCCTGATTAAACACATCTCTGGGACGAACTGCGTGATGTGCTCACTGCCTCGGAGGGCTTGGGGAGGAGCAGGTTGGTTTAGGATCCCGGGCCCTGGGAGAGGCTTACATTTTCCACACGGGTGATACATATTCCGCCTAAAAATAGCGTGAGGTTCACAGCTGGCTGTACCTGCAGGCTGCAGTGAGCACAGTCACCCTTGAAGGAGTTAGGAGAAACCTTTGATGTTGTGTCATGGTCATTAGCTGCATCCCAGGGTTAATAATGGTGAGGAAGGAGAAAGGAAGAAAGGCTCTGAGAGGAAGCTCCCTGTTTGCCATGTAAATGCCATACAAAGCCCAGCGAAATTCTATGTGTGTCCTAAAGGAAAACCTTCAAGGCTCAAGAGAAAGGCAGCAGAAAAAATGTAAACCCCTCCCCCTCCTGGATGTACATGTAAACCTCAGATTGTGCATGTCTTGTGACAACTAATTTCTAGAAAGCGTCCTCTTGCCACCAGAAGATCAGCTCCATAAGGAGCCTTTGTCCCTTGCGCTCTGCAGTATTCCTTGGGCTGGGAATGTTGTCCAGCATACAGTGGGAGATCAGTGTGCACGAATCAACGAGATTATAAGTGGACAGTGTTCCACCCTTCAAATTCCACCCATTCCTTCACAGCTTAACCACACTTCCACCAGCCCCTTCCCCGACTGCTCCTATCTGAATGACTGGTTTCTCTCTGCTCACCCGATGAGCTCTTTTTTTTTTTTTTTTAAAAAAATTAGAAATTGAGTCCTTGCTTTGGACCATCTTCTCTATTGTCTCCATTTGACATTAACATCTTAGAGTATTGATCTTTTTTAATATCCATTCCACAAACCTTTTCAAGTTGTTCTAAAAATGTTATTTGTGTTTCCCTAGGAATAGATGAGTTGCATCAATGTGAGTTCATCTTGCAAGTACAACAGCTTTTCATAATAGACCCTTCATGTAATAAGGACATGAGAAAATAATTTAGCCTTTATGGATTTTGCCCCTCTTCAAATGGTTGGTCTGTATGCTGAATCGCTCATGAACTAAGCTTCTGTAGAAATTGAATTTATTTTTGCATGTGACCAAGCTCCCAATTTTTGTGTTAGAAGCACAGAAAGAAAAGAGGGATGGGGGAAGAGCAGGAGGAAGTCAATAAAAGAGAGAGAAAGGAAACATGGATGTATACTCATGTCCATAGCTTACTTTACTATAAGTTTTGAGGACTTATTTATAGCTGTCTTTTAGAAGATATTTACAAAGAGTAAGTGCCACAGGATTTGAAACTGGAGAGGAGGGTAGAGGAGTTAATGCTGCTTTTACCTTGGGGAATGTATCTTGGTGACTTCTGGTAAAGGGGACTTTTCAAGCTTTCTCCTCTCTGGTGCTCATCTTTCCATGGATCTCTTCTTGTTAGCGGGTTTAGAAGAAATGGCAAGTTATTGTCAAGGAATAAGCTTTATTGGAACAAATCATTTGCAGTAGAAATGTGTTTGCTAAGATAAATGCCATTTTAGATGTAATGTGCTGTCCTCCTGGCAAAGAATCTTACAGGTGACTCAAAGCTTTTTTGAAACATTGCCATCTAATTAAAGAAAATCAACTTAGTGATCTAACATTTAACATTATTCTTTACAGTTTTATTCTTGGACCGGAAAGTGGTTGAAAAGAATAGCTAACTTCCTTCAATTAGGATGAGAAATACATATATATATATATATATATGTGTGTGTATATATATATATATGTTATATACTATGAAACATATTTATATATACTACTTATAATATATACTTCACTTTACAAATGTTACTTGTAGGAATAGTCCACTATGTGTGACCAAGAAAATTAGTTTAGGGACCTGCTTTATACTTCCCACTTACTCATCGGTGAGTCCTCATCGAGGATGTGCCTTGTGCTGGGCATTAGGAGGCCACAGGGGGATTGCCACATTCAGGACACAACCGCAAGGGCTTGTGGTCTAGTTAGGGAGAAAGGACATATACACAGAAGTAGTTAAGCATAGGTATCAAGTAGTACGGAATGCAGTGTCCTCAAAATGTGGAAAATGAAATAAATGTGCTTTGGAGTATCAAGCAAGGAGAGGGTGGGGAATGTATATGTCAAGGAGGGGATTCATTCATTCATTCATTCATTCTACATAAAGCACCTATTCCATTGCAGCCTCTGATCTGGGTGCTGGGTTATAGCAAGGACCCAACAGACCAGGTCTCTGTCCTTATAGCGTTTATATTCTCTTGAGGTCAGATAAGCAACGAAGTGAACAGACCAGGTGATTTCGGGGCACGCTAAGCTAACGGGAGCTGGAGCCGCGGGAGGGGCCGGCGTGCAGCGCCCACCCGCACGTGCTCACTCGCGCGCCCACTCGGGGTGCAGCTTTAGGAAGGAGTCAGGAAGGGCTTCTCGGGGAGCTGGCTGAGCTCAGGCCTGAAGAAGGAGACAGAGCACGCAGACGGGGTGGTGTTCTACCCCTGCCTTCGAGGACCAGGAAGGGATTGTCTGGGGGATGAGAAAGGGACACACATTCTGGAACATTTCTGACTCTCTGAGCTCCTTTCCCCCCAAGGCCTGAGGTCTCCGCACTTTGCACAAAGTAAGAAGTCAGTAAGTGTTTCTTGAGTGAATCAGTGAATGACACTGGCAGCCTGGAGGTTGGTAGCTGTTTTCAGGTGAGAGATTCTTCTGCACCTTCCATGCGATCACTCTGGGATGACTGACACCAGTGTGCTCAGTGTCCAGGCGGCAGCCGTCGTCCTGGACATGCATTTATTTAACATTGACTTACAGAGCACTGTGACACGGGAGACACTGTCTTGAGTGCTTCACAAGTAGTAACTTATTTAATCTTTATAACTCTTGGAGTTAGTGGCCGATGCGGGAACCAAGGCACAGAGAATCGGCTACTCAAGGTCACGCAATGTCAGTGTCTGGTGCAGGCCCAGCCCTCACCACTGCACTTCCTTTCCATGAGAGGAGTGAGCACCCACGTCACTCAGGACATTTCTGGTGTCCCCTTCCTGGGCTCACACAAAGAGAACAGGGATCTTTTCAGTTGGTTAAGGGATCTAGAGCTGCGCCGCTCACGAGAACTTAATCTGAGGATAGAAACTTTCTCTCCCTGTGCTGCCCAATAAAGTAGCCACCAGCATGTGTCTCTTGAGCCCTTGAAATGTGGCTAGTGGGACTGAGGAAGTGAGTTTTTGAATTTTATTTAATTTTAATTAATTTCAGTATAAACTTCAAAACTGAAGCAATGTAACATATTTTTCTGTTAAACAACTTGGTTGTTTCAGGGAGTAATTTTACTAAGTGCAGCAGTTGCTGCATCTCGGGAGACCCTGTTGTATTGTAGGGGATGTGTTGGGTGTATAGATTGTTTCTAGTATCTCATGAATCATATTCAATATTAATTCCATATTGAAGTAAAAATATTTTGTATATATTGGATTAAATGTAAACTATTTTAAACATGAGTATCACTTTTTAAGTGTTTACTTTTTAAAATGTGCCTACCAGGAAATTTAGAATTACAAGTGTGTCTTGAATTCTATTACTGCTGGACAGTGCTGGCCTCAGGTTCACACTCATCCACTGCAAAGGGTGCTGGAAAAAGAGGGAAGTACCTGTTGTGTTTCGGTGGACACTGTGCCATCACCCGATGACCAGTGCCCCATGGTCCTCACCATCCTCACTCCAGTTCCCAGCCCCCAGGGACCAGCATGTGCTGTTGTGACTTGGGTTTTGCAGGTGGAGTGTCACAAGAGAGAGGTTTGTGGGATCATACATTGCACATGACCCCGATTTTGCTTGAAAAGATGTGGATTTGGTTGGAGTTGGGGGATCTTGAGCCAGATCCTACTCATACCTTCTGCCCTCGCCTGGTTCTTGGCCCACTCAGCCCCATTGAGGGCCAAACACTGCACCGGGACCCAGAGGTGCCGAGCAGCAGGGGTGAGATGCCTATGCTTGCTCAAGGGACCCCGCAGAGCCGGGGAACAGCCTGCGAAACAATGCAGGAACCTTCGCACGTCATCTGTGTCCCCCAGAGCTCCAGCGTGCTGCGGTCTCCCCGAAGGCCTTGGTTTCCCAGAGGGGTGTGGGTGTGTGTGGAGAGGCAAGGCTCTGCAAAGGCTGATTAACTGAGGACCCTTCTTCCAGGGTCACTCAGTGGAGACGATGGAGAACCAGGTAGTCCCCACTTTGCCGACACAGAGCCCTGATTCTGTATCGGGCTTTCTGTTACCCAAGCCCTTGACTTTCATTGCAAATTCCACTTCCCTCTGCCTTAAGATCCCTACCGATCACTGCTCAGGTGACCACATTTTTCAGATGCACGTAATTAGTAATTCTTAGCCCAGGTTGCACATTGGAATTACCTGGGAGCTTTACTTCTAATACATCAGAAAAATACTGATGCCTGATCTTCCCCCCAGAGATGTGCTGTCACCGCTCCGGGGTGTAACTTGGTGATCTGGGTTTTAAAAACTCTCAAGTTCTCGTTCCTGTAGAGGAACTGATTCCTTAAATAGTCCTTGTTCAATAATGCATCAGAATTTCAGGGAATGGGGGATAGTGTCCTCGTTGAAAATGCAGGTTTCTGAGTCCTTTCTCAGAAACCTGAAACCCTTGGATTTGCAGTATTTGGAAATGCATTTTTAATGAACAGCCTCAGAAGATCATAGACACACTATGATTTCAGCATCACTGTAGTAAATCATGTAGACCGTATGTGGATTAATTTGTTACCTCTTGCGCTCATGAAGAGAGCCAAGAAAGAGGGTTGATGTAAAACTCAAAGTAAGTAATCTCTAATGGTAAAATTTCAGACTCTTAACTAGGGAGGTCCTTTGGGGATGGAGGAGGGATCTTTCAGGAGCCTTTGGAGTGATGATGTGGACTTGACTACTCATTCTTCAAGCCAGAGCTGGGGCAGTGTTTCAATAAGTCATTTAGGGCAGGACCCTGCCTCTGCATAGTGCTAAAGCAGCTTGTGTGGCTGAGTGAACAAGCCTGCTTAGGTCACAGTCTTCTTCCCAGGCTGAGGCCTGCTGGCAGCTTCTGCCACGAAGTGCTGGGGTTGTGTTTCTCTGCATTGCGCAGTGTCCCCTGGGGGTCACTTTATGTTCAGTGGTTACTGGGGCTTGTGTTCGGGGAATCACTCTGCTTACATGGCAGCAGACCAGAGCTACCCTCTCTGCCAGCACTGAGCCTGCCGTGCGTGTCCTTCTGTTCTAGCCCATCCTCTGCGGTCTGATGTGTTCCTTAGACATAGTGCCCGCTGTATAATCTGGTTTGCTAGTATTTGGTGAGGATTTTTGCATCTGTGATCATCAGGGATACTGCCCTGTAACTTTTTTGTCTTGTACTGTCCTTATCTGGCTTTGATATCAGGACAGTGCTGGCTTCATAAAATGAGTTTGGAAGTTTGCCCTCCTCTTCAATTTTTTGGAAGAGTTTTAGAAGATTGGTGTTTATTGTTCTTTAAATATTTGGTAGAATCCATCCAGGAAGCCTTCTGGTCCTGGGCTTTTCTTTGTTGGGAGATTTATATTTTGATTGAATCTATTGACTTGTTATGGTCTGTCTGGATTTTCTGTTTGCTCATGATTCAGCCTCAGAAGGTTGTATGTTTCTGGGAATTGTTCCATTCCTTCTAGGTTATCCACTTTGTTGGTGTGTAATTGTTCACGGTAGTCTCTTATGATCCTATATATTTCTGTGTTACTATGCTTGTAATGTTTTCTATTTTATTTATAATTTTATTTATTTGAGGCTTTTCTTTTTCCCCTGGGTTAGTCTAGTTAAGGTTTGTCAGTTTTGTTTATTAAAAAAGAAACTCAGTTTCTTTTTTTTTAAATTAAAATTAAAAAAAACTATTGTTGATATACAATATTATATTAGTTTTAGGGGTACAGCATAATGATTAGACGTTTACATAACTTACAAAGTGATCATCCCATAAGCCTAGTACCCACCTGACACCATACATAGTGACTACAGTGGTATTAACTGTATTCTCTGTGCTGTACTTTACACCCCGTGACTGTTTTTATAAACTGGCAGTTTGTACATCTGACTCCATTCCCCTTTCCCCCATTCCCCTATGCCCTTTCCATCTGATCACCATAAAAACGTTCTCTCTGTGTCCATGAGTTTGTTTCTGTTTTGCTAGTTTGTGTATTTTGTCTCTTAGATTTTACACGAGTGAAATCATGTGGTATTTGTCTTTCTGTGTTTGACATATTTCACTTAGTACAATACCCTCTAGGTCCATCCATGTTGTTGCAAATGGCAAAGTTTCGTTCTTTTTTATGGCTGAGTGACGTCCCGTTGGTTATGTACCACTTCTTTGCCCACTCTTCTGTCGATGGACACTTAGGCTGCTTTCATTTCTCGGCTGTTGTAAATAATGTGGTAATAATGCACATAGGGACGCATGTGTCGTCTTGAATTAGTCCCTGGTGCCTTTCAGGCCGCTGCCCCAGCTCGGGAGCTTACAGCGAGTGAGTCTACCTGTGAGTAAGTCGGTGCCCGGGCCCTTGAAGAGGAATGCCTGGAGTCCAGAGACCCTGCATCTCACTCAGCCAGAAGCTACGGGGACTTCTCTTTCTAGAACCCTGGGCTGGGGGCCTGGTGTGGGGCTGGGACCCCTGGCTCCGCATGGGGGACTGTCACAGCTGACATATCCCTCTCATTTTTTACCTACCTCACCATTGGTGTGGGGCCTGCCTGTTCCACGTCTCTGTCCCTCCTAGCAGTCTTGATGTGGCTTCTTTATTATATTCTTAGTTCTAAGCGTTCTGTTCAGCTAGTTTTCAGGTGGTTCTCTCGGGTGTTTGTTCTGTAATTTAGTTGTAATTCTGATGTGATTGTGGGAGGAGGTGAGCATAACATTCACCTACTCTGCCATCTTGAGTGGAAGTCTTCAAAGAAACTTAGTTTCATTCATCTGTTGTATTTTCTTTATAGTCTCTATTTCATTTATTTCCACTCTAATCTGTATTATTTTCTTCCTTCTAACTTTGGGCTCAGTTTGTTTTTCTTTTTTTAGTTTCTTGAGAAATACAGTTAGGCTATTTGAGATCTTTTTAAAAAAAGTGTAAGCATTTATTGCTAAAACTCCCCTCTTAGAGTTGCTTTTGCTGCATCCCATAAGTTTTGTTTTGTTGTGTTCCCATATTTGTCTCAAGATACTTTTCGATTTCCCCTTTGATTTCTTTTTTGACCCAAGAGTTGTTCATGAGTGTGTTGTTTAATTTACACACATTTGTAAATTTTTCAACTTTTTCTTCTTACCATGTGGATTTTTAGTTTCATACCATGTGGTAGGAAAAGATACTTGATATGATTTCAGTCTTCTTGAATTTGTTAAGACTTCTTTGTGGTCCAACATATGAAACTCTGGTGCATTGTTGGTAGGATTATAAATTGGTGTAGCCACTGTGGAAGACAGTATGGAGGTTTCTCAAAAAATTAAAACTGGGACTACCATGTTCCAGAAATTCCACTTCTGAGTACATAGCCAAAGGAAATGGAATCAGTATCTCAAAGAGATATCTGCACTTCAGTATTCATTGCAGAAGTATTCACAATAACCAAGACATGGAAACAACCTAAGTGTCCATGTATGGACAGATAGAAAATGTGAGATAGATATTATTTCACATAAAGAAAAGAAAGAAAATGTGAGGGGAGTTCACAGGAATGAATTCTTGTGCATAAAGATCTTTTAACGGAGTAGATGAGGAACCCGGTGATTAGGCTGGGGCAGTGATGAAATGTATGGATGGGTTATGACAATTGAGCCCCTAAACCCTGAGAAGGTTCTGGTTCTCGGTCACATAGAAATTGAAGATCTGGAAAACCCATACAAAAGGTTTAAGGACTCCACCCCATTTCTGATTTCTCCCTGAGAACTATGTTGAAGCTCTTTAAAATAGGAAATAAAAAGTTCTTCCTACATTTTCTGGCCCCTGCCCTGCTGAAGTGCTAACCGTGTGCCCAGTCTGCCTGTCAGAGATGCTGAAGTAAGACGCTGACCTGAACATCAGACGCACATTCTTCATCTTTTTCAATGACTTTGAAAAGACAAGGGTCATTCCATGGTTCTCTTTCCTCATCTTTTGTTTCCTAAGTGAGTGTGAGGCAAGGTTTTGTTACCTGATCCTGCTCTCTCCCCACACACTCCCAACATGTGTCCATGGAAGTGGAGCTTGTGGTTTTCCGAGTGTTGGGCTCCAGTAAGCCAGAACTCGTTACCCTGTGCGACATTGTTAGCATCTGGCCCTCACTGGGCCACAGGGGGGTCATTGAGACGCTGCAGGAGTGGGCAGCACCTTCGAAATTAGCAGTGATGCATCGTTTGGTGGGGCACCCTAGCCCTCGCTTAGGACAACGTAATTGCACGTGTTGAGGTTTGTGCTGCTGAGGGCCCTGCCTTCTGGTTTTCCAGGCTATGGGAGTAGGAATTGATGAACATGAGGAATGCTATGTCTTGTAGCTTCCTACTCCCTTCAGGAAGGGTAGCTTATCTGTAAGAATTCCGTAGTAAAGAATAATAAACCCACCCACCACTCCTTGAGACGAGGGAAGAGGGAGACATGTCAGCTGGTTCCTTCTCTTTGGAGACCTGGATTTTAACCTCTGTAAACCTAACAAAAAGGGCCTGCTAGTTTCATTCTTTTCCCAGGTGGTGTTTGCCAAGACCAACCCCTTTGCTGTGGTCCGAGATTGGTTCTACAAAGGAGAAAATGGGGTGTAATGCTTTCGGAGCCAAGCGTGTGACCGTGCGCATCCCCGGGCAGGCCCAGGGTGGGGCGGGGACTAATTTTGAAGCCTGGTCAGCGTGGGTGTCAATGTTGTCTTGTCAGTTGAATGACTTTCTCATCTTTGGCCACCTCCCTTGATGCCGAGCGGCTTTGGTGGCAATGCTTTCTTGGGTTCACTGACAATCCTTTCTAAAAGCAACGCCTTTGGTGGCCAAGTCATTACTGTAGAAGATGGAAGTTTTAGCTTGTTTCTAGGGGTGATTTCAATGTCCCACCAACCCACCGAGGGGCTGTGGCCAAGTCGTTACTGCAGTTGGCCTTGAGGTTCAGACTTGAAGACTAAATGCCGTGTGTCTATTCCTTTGTTCTCTAGAGGATACTGTTCTGTGTTTTTAAAGTGCTTATAAGCCAAGGGCACACTCTTTTTAATTTTCTTTCCCTTTTTTTATTGTGAGAAAGGATGCACTCCTTTAAAACTCCCAGTCATATCTGGGACTTTAACCACAGTTGCCAAAAACAGAGTAGGTTCTGGCTCCAGTTAGAATCCCTGATCCCTAAGAAATTTACAGCTCATATTGTGCATCAGTGATAGACGAAGATGGGAGTGGGAGGGGAAGGTGGGGACCCATGGAAAGTCTGGCTAAGTGGAGACAGATTCTGGAAACTAAAAAAGAAATTGTAGCCAAGGGCTAAGACCCAACATCTCAGAGGGGCAAGAGTCACTTAGATGCACCCCTGTGTGTATAACCCACATTGCTGGAGGTGCCACTGCCTTTGACAGGAGAGATATCAGTGTCCCTCTGAGAAGGTGACTGTGTTTGAGTTTTCAAAAGTAAATATACTGCTGGATTCTACTTGCAGGTTCTCATATTTTTTCTGCTGTTGCTTTATTGTGATAAAATACACATAAGATTTTCTATTTTAGCCATTTGTAAGTGTAGAATTCAGTGGCTTAAGTACATTCACAGTGTTGTTCAACCATCACCACTGTGTATTTCCAGACCTTTTTCATCAACCTGGACAGAAGCTCTATGCATATTAAACAGTAACTGCCCCTACCCCCAGCAACCACCATCTACTTTCTGTGTCCTTGAATTTGACTGCTTTAAGGACCTCATGTAATTGGAATCATATTTGTAATATTTGTCCTTTTGTGTCTGGCATATTTCACTTAGCATAACATCTTCAAGGTTCATTCATATGGGAGCATGTATAAGAATTTCCTTCCTTTTTAAGGCTGAATAATATTCCATTGGATGGACATATACCACATTTTGTTTATTTATTCTTCTGTGAACGAACGCTTGGGCTGCTTCCACTTTTTGGAATAAAGCTGTTACAGATTTGGGTGCATAAGTATCTGTTTGAATCCCTGCTTTCAATTCCATTTTCCCCCTTAATATACTATAAAAACTGCCAAGATTCGAGAAACAGGACAAAGATGGCCATAAATTTAGTCCTTGGTGACAGTAAATGGCAACTGGCAACCTGACAGTACTATATAATTTTTCTTGTCCTATAAACCTAATTAAATTAACATCCAGTTGGCCAAACTCGCATGCATTTAAGCCAGACGGTTTTTCCAAAAGCTCATTAGCTGCAGACTTGGGAGCTCTATTAGGAGATGGGACTTTCCCAAATTTTTCAGTAATTAGAAAGGAAAGGCCTTTCAGACTTTGGACCACAAATGGAAGATGTTATCTTGCTTGCCAATGTAGTTTTAATGCCCTTGGTAAAAATATACAGAAAGCAAACTGTTAAGTTTTATCATACAGTGATGTAAGATTTCAGTGTCACTAAACCTTGACTCTCAAGAGGGACACAGGTTTTAGGGACATTTCTCTGCCTTAATGTTACAATTGCTTTCCACTTTCTCAGTTTCTTATTTCCATTATAATACATTGAGGTCTTGGAGGAATGCATTTAACTCTTCTGTATTTTTAGGTTGTGCAAAATGAGATGAACATGGTCATTAAAATCCAGGATGTAAGATAGATGACACTCCTGTGACAACTAGGGAACACTGTCCCGCAGAAGTTCACACAGCTTGCACCCTAAAGTTATGTCACCATGGGCCATCTGAAGGACCACGATCTATGGGGCAGGTTCTTCTAGGGGAACATAGTAAAAGCAAGACTCAGACCCTCTTTATCTCTCTGTATTAGTCACATTTTCTCTCCTCTCCAAAAAGGCCATTATTGCACTTAATTTTGTTTGTGTTCCAGCAAATGTGTGATTTATAGTAATCTTGTTCTTTATAACTCAAACTCAAAAGGAGCCCTATTGCCCTGGCTGAGGCAATAGCTGGTGGCTCAGTTGGTTGGGCGGCATCCTGGGCATGGAAAGGTTCCCGGTTCGATTTCGGGTCAGGGCACATGCCCAGGTTGTGGGATCGATCTTTGGTAGGGGGCGTGCCGGAGGCTGCCCATCCATGCTTTGCTCTCACATAGATGGTTTCTTCTTTCTCTCTCTTTCTACTTTCTTCTCTCTCTAAAAATAAAAAAATCTTTTTTTTTTTTTAATTTTTTAAAAAAGGATCCCTGTTATTTTCCAGAGCTTCCTTTTAATTTACAGTAATTCTGAAATTACCTAATTTGAAAATAGACAGAGATACATTGCTGGGAACATGGTTGGTTCATCAGTATTGATAGAGACCCAAATTTTTGATTGATTAAGGCAGTATTAATTTATTACGTCTGTATCTCTTGCAGCCTGTGTGTGTGTATGCATACATATGTGTCCATGCATTATTTATACATTTATTTACCTCTGCAAGACATGTTTTTACTCTGTTCTCACAGATTCCTGGCCCTGATCCCATCTGATTTCTCAGCTTCTTCGCCTAACACTCCTGATGTCCGTCACCTTATCGAACAGTGTTTCCTGAAGAGGCAGTTTCCCTCACTTCTCTCTGTGGAGCTTGCTTGTTTCTTCATAGTCCAGGGGCCATTGGCCACTCCGGCCCCCCACCCCCTTGCCATCCTGGCATGAGACCTATACTCACACTTGAGGCTCCTGCCATCCTCTGAACCGTCACCCCGCCCACTGTCCTGATGCTGCCATCTACCTGCCCCCACCCCACTACCCAGGGTGGCTTCCAGCCCTGACTGTCCCTGCTCTCAGCCTCAGCTCCAGCCATGGCCTTGAGTCTGCACACGAATCTCTCTAGCCCCCGAGCGTCCCAGATCCTTGACCTCCTCAACTACAGTGCACTTCAGCCAGGTGCCCCTGGGATCCTGCCACCATGGGGAACTACTCATCTCTGTCTGAGATCTGAAACTCCAAAGTCTCCCTCACTGAGGGTCGTAGCTTCCAACTCTCTTCTGCTTTCCCTGCACCCAGTCTCCAAACTCATTCTTTAGTCTTTTCTCTAAATACTCGTGTAGCAAATACGGAGACACTGCTAGCTCTGAGAATTTAGTGATGAGTGAGAAAGGACATGTACCCTGTCTTCGTAGAACTTGTAGCCCAGCGGACGATAGAGGAATTAATCAAATGACCACACAAAAATATATAAAACTTTCAGGGTGCTAAGTGCTATGCACATGGGGACCTTCCCGAACCAGGTGGGCAGGGAAGTGACAATAAAGCTGTATCTGAAAGCTGAATAGTCTGTGAGGGGAGGTAAGTCTTCCAGGAGGAGAGACATGCTTATGCAAAGGCCCTGTGGTAGGGTTTTTTTTGATGCTGGAGCACGTGGTGATTAGGAGAACTGAAAACTTCATTAATTGGAGCCTAGAGAGGGAGAGTGGGTAAGATAAAGCTGGAGGGGAAGAAAGGGCCAGCTTCTCAGGGTTTTATAAACTGTGTCAAGGATGGGTTTTTGTTTTTCATACCAAAAGCCATGGACATCATTTGAAGCAAGTGAAGGGGATTCTCTCCAATTTATGTCATGTGTCCTAAAATACACTAAGTAGTATTACATTTTATACTATTGCCCTTTTGGAGGCACCAGACTGAAATGCCCACAGTTCATGGGCATTTTACCTAGGTTTCCTTACATGGCCTCACTCTTACCTGGAAGTCCCATGCATTTTATTTTAATGCTGTAATTCTAAATACTGACTCCTGAAAGCACTTTTTCTTTTTCTGTTGTTTCGCCTTAAATACATCTATACTTACACTATTGTTTGGAGTTATGGTTTCCAGGGAATCTGTTGACAGCATTTTTGTGTAAACGCTCCCATAAGTCAAACGAAATGTGCCTGAATGTTAGGTTGGAAACTTAGGGGACCTTTGGATGTTGAAATGGCACTGCCAAAACATTGGTTTTATGCTTTACAAATCTTTTGTTATTTATGATGACAAAAGTACCCTTTTTTGGTAGCAAGATTCTATCTGCTGTTGAGAATCACTAAGGGTTTAGGGATCAGAAAGACATATCACTTCACTTGCCTGATTGCAGAGAAAAAAATTCCATCTCTTTCCCCTTAAAAAACCACTGATCTCAGAGTATGAGCTTTCGGGGTAAAACCTACAGAACTGTGGGCTTTTCAGAGACCCCAGAGGCAGGAGGTGAGGGCAGGGTCACTTTCCAGCAGCCCTGGCAGAGCTGAGCACAGCGGCCCCTCTGGTTTTGTGTTTGTTGTGTGGGAGGACAAGCTGCGTGAGCAATCGATTGTCTACTGGAAACACCAACGGATCGGAGTGTCCATGCAGTTCCCACCTGTGATTTTATGAATGAAACAGCCTCTCTGACACACGTTATTGCCGTCATACCGAATTACAGTTATGCACAAATGGCATACAGTGGGCATGAAAGAGGGCTACCTTTTTAAGCCCAAAGCTTTTATAGTTCTTTGTATGCAATGACCTGTCAAGGTCCCCACTTTGGTGACCATCTGTTCCATTCCCATCATTTCACAGACTGGGAAACTGAGTCCTAGAGACATTAAGTGACATGCTTATTGGGACAGAGCCCAGATTCAGACCCAGGCAGGCCTCCTGATGGGAGTCCTGTGCTCTCCCCGCCACATTGGTCACAAGATGCTCCTGGTGTCCATCCTTCCCTGGGACAGCCAGGTAGACCTGGCATGCCAGCAACTCTCCTGTCTTATTCCTTGGTTTCCCTTCTCCCTTTTCTACTTTGGCAGTTTGCAATGATGGTGATGTCACTCCTCTGTGCCCTCCTTCCAGACACCCTAGAAGTGTCTGTTTGTATGAGTAGCATTTGCTAAATTCACAAGGGACTCCCGAGTCATTTAAGCTTCTGGATTCCATGCTTGTTGAAGGCAAAGATCAGGCCTGAGTTAGCTATTTTAGTTTTCTATTTCCCTCTCTCTCCTTCTAGGCCTGTGCCCAGGAATTCGATGCACGTTTGCTGGAGTTGCTAAGTTGACCAGACCAAACATTATAACTTGGGTGTTGGAATGATGTTGTCTCCCATAAATGAAATGTCCCCATATTGTTTTGCCTTGGGAACTCTCAGGTCTATTCTTTTTAATACAATGAATTTTATTGTATATAAGTTTTCCTTCAATAAAAAAGTCATGTGCCTTCAGGATCATGGATAGAAAATTGTCCATTTCTGAGGGGTTGCTGCTGCCAGTAGCTGGCTAGGTCCCGATCAAACATGCGGAATTATTAATTAGGGTCATTTGTTCTGCTGAGAGCTGAGCAGAATGTGTAAAACCTGCTCGAGAGAGAATTAATGCATCTTCCTCTCCGTACTTTGTAGAGTACTCCTAGCACGATTCTCGAAGCCTGCAGGCCTCATGCATATGTTCTGACAGACTAATTGCTAAGGAGACATTTGTAAATTAATCTCTGACTTGAGCTAAGTGGTTTCCCCTAATGGCTTTAATTCAGTGACTCTCATTCTTGACCACACATCAGATTCACTGGAGGAGCTTGTTAAAAGCAAGAGATGTCCACCTTCCCCCTCTCCCGAGGCTCTCGATTTTCTGGTCTCAGGGCGAATGAGGGAGTCTCAGTTTTTCAAGGAAGGCTCTTGAGGTGGTCATATCTGGTGGCGGGCACCTCTGTGAGTCTCTGCCTTAAATTCATGTCTGAAGGGCACATAGCCTTACATGTTGATTGAAGGCATTTGGGCCCAAACCTGGCAACTAGGAACAAGGTTCTAGGACGAGCAACATCCCTGAAGAGTCCACGTTCCTGATCCACTCACCTCTGTATTCTTAGCATTGGATCTGCCCTTTCCTTGAAGAGCCCCGGTGCCCTAAGGGTGATATTCTGGGCTTTGCTGTGCTCTTTTCCACTTTTATGAACTTTCTGAGACATTTGAAAAATCTTCAGAGCCTGCTGGAATTTCCATCATCAAGATGGCTATAAATATTCTCTCATCAACAGTCTGCTGGTGTCAGGTGTTAGGGACCGGCGTTCTTTTAGTACACTGTGTGTGTGCGCTTGGCATTCTTCTGCGCAAACACACGTCATATTGGATTTTGAAAACAAATGACTCACAAACACCATTGTTTCAATGACATCTATCTAGTCACTTCTGTGCTTAGGAATCTGGCACTCAGTGCTGGGTATCGCCACACAGCATCTGGGTGTTTCGTAAACCTGAGAATGCGGCGGTTAGCACCATGCAGGTAGCCGAGGTGATTTGGTGAACCCAGACTGTGAAAGGTTAGGAAGGCTGGACAGGCTGTCGTGAAGGTTGGTACAAGGGGACCCTGAGAGGGCAGGCTCACCTTATCTACTCGGTCAGACTGTGTTCACAAGCTCTTGTTTGCAGACAGAGCTTGGCAAAGTGCTTGGTCATTGTGAGGAGTAGTCTGTGACTCCGCTGCTGGGGGCCAGGGATTTCTTGTCTTGGGTATTACGCTTCTCTTGACGTCATCTTATTAGGTCCCTGGGGCTTCAGTGTCCCTTATCCCTGGGACTATGGGAGCACCTGGAGGGACTCCCCATGGCCATCTTCTTTGCTGCCGGATATGAGAGGAGACACGACATGGAGGAAGAAGGGACACTTTGAGAACTGGGAGGATATTGAGACCAGAGCTCCTGTTCCTCCCTTCCCTAGCTCTGCTCCATTCAGGTGTGTTCCACTGAACCTATAGCTTGTGTACTGATTATACCAACACCATACAGTGGAGCACTGACTGGATAATAGCATAGGATTCGTCTATGTAAGGATTATTCCACAAAGGAATATATTTTATGACTCCGAGTGGACTTTGTTCCTTTGTTTTTCCTAGGGCTTTATGCATAACAGTGTGAAATACTGAGATCATTATTTGGGGGTGCTCTATAACATAACTGTTACCATTTAGGCTAAAATAGAATCATTTTGTGTCATGAAACTGAATTTTTTTATATTTAGAGTAGGGTGCTCAGATAATGGGGGGGGGTTTCTCAAAGAGATAGAGATGGGGGTGGTAGAGGGAGGGAAGAAGTCCTTTGCTAGAGCCTTTAGAAGATGAATCTGTACTGGATTCTTGTTTTCATGGCCAAATCCAAAGGGTTGATGTTTTTTCTGCAGCACTTGATCCAGGCTGACAATGTGATCAAGCCTGACATGATAAAGAGGCATTTAACAAGCCTAAAAATCACATGCACACCCTGCCAGGTGGCTCAGTTGGTTGGAGTGTCATCCCATGCACCAAAAGGTTGTGGGTTCGATCCCCGGTTGGGGCGTGTACGGGAGGCAACCAGTCTATGTTTCTCTCTTCTCTCTCTCTCTTCCTTTCTATCTAAAGTCAAATAACATATCCTTGGGTGAAGATTAAAAAAAAATCACTTGCACAATTGTTTCAATACGGAGAAGCAGATCCTCTGCCCATCGATCGTTTCATACCTGGAGGCAGGCGTGGGTATGGAGGGCGGTTGGGCTTCCTGTGTCTACTTGAGAGAAAGCCTTCCAGCTGAAGGTTAGGACCCGAGCACAGGTCCACGCAGCAGCAGCTTCAGTTCCTGGAGATGTGGAGGTCGTGTGCCTCTCGGGTGTCTTCTCTCCCTTGCCTGATCAGATCAGAGAGATGCTGACATTTGAGCTTGCACCTAAGAGGATAGCAGGATTCCCTCCCTCCTGCCACTGGCTGCACATTGTTTCCCGTCACAGAGGCCGGCTGCAGGCAGCTGGGACAAGTTAGTGTCAGCTGCTTTGGCCACTCCAAGGCTGGGGATCATCGCCCTTGCAGGAGAGCAGAGATTTGGAGCTCAGAAGGATGTGGATGCCATTTGCAAGGACTTCGCTCCTTTTCTTTCCCCTTTCCTTTCTCTCACCCTCCCCTCTCTCCTCTCCTTCTCCCCACCCCTTGCCATCGGCCTCCTTTCTGCTTGAGCTTTTAATGGAGTAGGCCCGTGTCCCCAGCTTGACCGAAGCGCAGCGTTCACACACATGCACTCACACGCACGCGGCCCGATTGCCAGAGATTAGCCTTGGATCAGCTGTTCCTGAATGGAGCAGAGGTCTCCCCCTGTTCCCGCCACACCCCTTCTCTTTGCGGCATTTCGAGAATGAGGTCAGGGCCAGGATCTGTTTGTGTCTCAGATATAGCAGCACAGATCAGAATTAATCTTAAGCTTTGCTGCCTCATTCAGATAATAGGGGGAAGAGCTGGAGTGCTTATGTTTTTTTGGTTTTGTTTTCGTGCATAACTTTGCAAGGAATGAATGAGTGAATGCGTGTGAAGGGAGAGCCTCAGGTGAGCTGCCGGAGGGATTTGCACTGGGTCCACGGTAATTAACTAACAGACTGCCTGAGTTTCCTTGGATTCAACTGGGACGTGTTTTAGTTTTTAAAACAAAATGGAAAAATAAAATAGGCCCCAGCGGTGCCTTAACAGTTCCTTCCACGAGGAAGATTTATCAGGTGCAGTGGAACTACTGTTCCTTTTACAAGGTCCAGTTGTTTTAACCGCAGTTTTTAATGTGTAGCTCACCATCCCTCCCCTGGAGCTCCAGGGAGTTTTGCAGTGTTTTCAATGAATATGCAGATTTCATTTTCTGCCAGCCGCTGTGGTGCACACACAAGTACAGAAATGTGTGAGTGATTCCCTTTCCAACTCTCTCTCTCTTTCACACACACACACACACACACACACACACACACACACACACACGGCTTGATTCTTACAGAGTCTTCACATAAACTGGGATTTATCTCTCTGCACCAGCCAGTGCCAGAGGGGTGTTCATAGATACTCTGAGGAGACAACACTTCTAGCCCCTTTCAACCTGTAGTCCCTGTAGGAGATTAGCAGGCCTGAAAGGTATCTGTTGCCCCTGGCATTGCATGTGCCGGTGGTGTTTACTTTTTGTTCTCAAGGTTCATCAGTGGCTCTTAGCATCGGTTTTATTTTTGAACATGCTTTTAGTTGGACCACACTCCCCTCTGTGAAAGGTGGAGTAAACAAATTAGAATGTTGAGTGGGCAGAGAGGTGTCAGCACCAGCCCAGCCTGCTTCGTATTCATTTGATGGACTTCGCTGTGACAGGTATCCTCGGAAGGGGCTGCTGAGCTGTCTTTTCTATCAGAGGTGATTACTTTTGAGTGAAGGGTGTGAAGGAGAACACGAATTGCCACATTGCTGGCCCCATGTATTACCTTATTTGGTTTTCTGCACCTAAACGGTTTCCAAAATATTTGAGAACTACCTGCTTCCCCACCCCACGGATATTTGTACAAGCAGTAAATATGTTTTCTTCTCCCCCCAAAAATTTTATTGTGAGTTTATTGAAACAAGTACAACTTGAGATCAACATTACAAGATCATCTCTACCTAAAAGTATTGACGACTTTGCCTACTAGATGAAGTGTTAGGTACTGAAAAAACAGTTATTGCTAGATATTCCTGGCTTGCAGGAATCAGTGGGAAAGACAAGATGCGTTTGGTCCTAGAAATAATTTGACCTTTTAAAACCTTTTTTTATTGAGTTTATTGGGGTGACATTGGTTAATAGAATTATATGGGTTTCAAGTGTGCAGTTTTATAACGTATCATCTGTAGTTTATACTGTGTGTTCACCACCCAAAGTGAAGTTTAACTTTGTGCTTTTCAATTGGCATTTCTTGTGTAAAAACAGAAACTCAATTAGTGGTTGTCTAGGGCTGGGGTAGGAACGGGGGATTAACTGTTAACAGGCACAAGGGATCTTCCTGAGAGTATGGTGATGGTTGCAGAACTTGGTAAAATTATTCAAAGTCATTGAATTGTACATTTAAAATGAGTGAATTTTATGGTATGTAAATTACACCTTGTTAAAGCTGCTAAAATTTAATATTTCTGTATTTGAGTTCTCTTGGGGCCTCATTTGCATACGATATGAAAATTTGTATTACCTCAAATTTTCACCTGCTCATTTCCCACTGAAGTGTCTTAACTTCAGTTGCATAGAAGATTCACCCTGAGATAACAGGGCCCAATAAAACCCCCACGCCTTAGGATACAAGAGTCTGCCCTGACCCCTGTTGGCCAGCAGTGAGGTTGCTGCCCACTGCCAGGTAAGGAGCCAACATTGGGGGAGCAAGGGGATAGATTTCCAGGCAGGCCCCAGAAAGCAGTTGGCACCGTATTTCCAAGCTGCGGTTACATGCTTCATAAAATTAAAAAATAAAATCCCAGTGTTGTTCCTCCCTTAAGTGATGGCATTTCTCTCTTGTTTTGCAGGTTGTCTTAGTCTTTGCTCTCAGCATTGGTGCACTTGTAATATACTTCATAGATTCGTCAAAGTAAGTATTCAAATACATTGTCTCCCCCCCCTTTTCTGACACAGCCATGAGCCTTTACATCTGTCAGTGACTTACTTTAACACCAACCTTTGCGAGAGCCTCCTGAGTGTGGAAGACTCGTAGAGGAAGGCAGGGCTGTTTGTGCTGATTTTCTGAATGGGAAAGCAAGCTCTCACAAGGAAGGATCCTGCTGGCTATGAGAGGAAGGGAGGGGGATCTGAGTGCAAGCTTTTTTTCTGGGTATTATTTATTTTTAAAGAGCTGTTTCTTGCTGAAGTATTTGCACTAAAGAGGCCAAGAGGGTAAGAGAGTTTCAGTGTGCATTTGCAACCTCTGGGAAGGTTAGAGTGTCCCACTAGTGAGGGTCTGAGCCATTCTTGCCATGGCAGTAGGGCTCTTTTCTTGTTAGCATTTCCAATGCTTTGGTCTTATTTGAGGTCAGTTAGAAAGCGTGATAATATCCTTTGTACCTGCCAGCCAAATACTCAGCTGAAGCATTGCTCGTTGGTGGTTCTTGACTCGGGAAGGGAAGGAGATGGGACAGAGGAGTTCATGATGACTCCCAGAGGTGGAGGACCATGGCCGTCTGAGAATTTCTAGAGTGTACACCCGTGCAGGCCCTCAGGCACCAGCTGAGTGAACTGGTGCTTCAGGGTGAGCCTGGGGTGGGGTCTATGCGACAGATGGTAAAGGATTTGTAGGCAGCAGAGGAGGTCAGCAGGCAGAGCTGCTAGGTGGTGGCCAGTTCTGCCCTGGTTCTTGGGGGCATCACCCCTGGGTGCATCATTTGTTCCAACTATTCTGTTGCAATCTTGAAGCCTCTGAGAAACTGGATCTGAGCTGATCTGACCAGCCTTTCTGTGGTGACATGAACTTGACACTGGACAGTGGCCGTGCTCTTTGCCTGTTTTTTTCACTGGGAGTGTGTCTTTAACTCTGTCCCTGGTATGGCTGGATACGAGTCTGACTCTGGGAAACCTGCTCAATGCTCCTGTTGGCACAGACCCTGGTGTGTCTGAATTCTGAGCTTAGCGTCCTTTCCCTGTGGCTCCGGATGATAATATTTCATGCACGCCTAAACTCTGAATTTCTCAGTGTCATCTGGTCACCAGCCAAAGGATTTTGTGCACTTGGATGCCAAGGCCAAAATGTCGTGTCAGGGAAGATAAAGAAAACACCAGCTCCGTTTACCTGTCTTTGGGAATCAGCCACGTCTGAGAGCATCGGGTCCTTCAGCCCGTCTCCACACACAAGCTGGGCCACCGTCACCCAGCTCAGGTGGAGGGTCCTTTAAAAGGTCTCCAGGAGATGAGATTCCACACAGTCCTCTCTCGGCTCTTCCTGGCCAAGAAAGAGAAGAGCTTTTTTCAGTCTGGAAAACTTCAAGTGGTATGTCATTGAAGGTAAGCCCCTTCTAAATATTTACACTCAATAATTCTGACCATATTTGAATTGAAACACAGATCTTCTAAAGCCCCCAGTCTTACTTCTCCATTCTCTCCTGCCAGCTTCCATGCCAGGGCTCAGGAGATGGGTTTGGGCATGTAGCCTGTGTGCCCTAGACAGAGCAAACCCTTACTTGGAGGTGAGTGTGGCCATCGGCTAGAAGGACAGATGCCTCGGCGCCTTCTTTCCTTTCATCCCTTCTTGCTCCTCTGTATTTCTGTTAAAATAAAATGCTCTTGTTGGATGGGTCTGAATTGTGTCATTTTTTACAGCGTCTACTGTGAGGCAGCCCTTTGCACGTAGATCCTGGTGGACTTCCACAAGGCAAGAGCCTCTTCCTCCGATGCCCTGAGCTACCGCAGTGCCCTATGGGTTTTGTTCTGATTTTCCCAAGCCTTGGGGAGGCTGGCATTGGGGGTCCTCCTTGGTTCTGGCTCTTTTATGGAGTTGCAGAGAGTCTACACCAAGGATGGACTTTCTATTCTGTTCTCAGCTTTTCCAGCAAAAATGCCCGTAATCCTAGAGCCAAGACTGTCCTCACTCTCCCAGGGGACTGTCCTAGCCTCATCCTAAACTCGGTCTTTTTCTCTGTCACTAGGCTGTGTGGTCTGGCAGAGAGACTTTGTAAATAAGAAGGCCTTGTGTTTATTTATGTAGCTCTTTTTGCTTTTCCTTTGCTTTACTTCTTTTGGTTCTGAAACCAACCCCAAGGTTCTGTCCCGCCTGTGACCCGATTGGCATAGTCATTACCAAGGAGTCTTCCTTCTTTCTGGGGACAGGTGGCAAGCATGCTCAGTTTAACTAAAGGGAGGAATTAAAGTGGAGTCTGTAAAGTAACCTTTATGTTAAGTCTATAGGTTCCCAGGAATTTTTTAAAAAAAAAGATCTATCAGACAGACTATAATCAGGCCAAGTGAACAAGATAAAGTGAGGTTCTCTCCACACCTAAAATGCAAATGGAAAGCAGCTAAGAAAGCAGCAGGCTGTCAGTTCCTAAAACCCATCGTTTTCATTCAAAACTGTCATCACTTTACCCACTGGTGGTTTTGCTGGCCATTGGAAAGAAATGGGCATCTTGGAAAGAAAGCTGTAAACTTCTCTTGGAATTTAAACGAAACCATTACCCTGGAAGAGAGTACCCAGTATCCTTCAGATGAATTCTAGTTCGTGTGTATACCCTTCAGATGAGTAACTTCAAGGACAATCTACAGGCCTTCCCTTGCTCAAACCTGCTGGGCAGACATTGTCAATGAAATGGCTTGTTTCGGTAAATTTTAACCAGAGCTGGCCTCCCCCAAATAGTGGGGATTCCCCGGCAATACAAATTCAAGGTGCGAGGCTCTGCAGCTTTAGTGTCAACAGGATGGGCCGATTTTGGTTGCGCAAGAAGACAGGTGGGCTGGGCGGTTCTTCACCTGTGTGGTGGCAGGTGAGGAAGGCCCTTCAGATTAGTGTCACAGTTGATGGGCGCATGGCCTTCTTAACCTTTCACTGCTTATTTTGCTATTGCGAAGCAGTGGGTAAATCATTTCCAAATACATTCTCAACTACACGTCTTGTCTTTTCCATTGTTAGACCAACGTGATCCCCTAGCAGTTCTTTTTCACTCAAGGCTTTGAGAAGCCCTTCCTTGGGTCTTAGTTTCCCTAGTGATCTCCATAGAGGAACAGGTGGGCAGCCTCAGGTGGTTACTGTCATCGGCAAAGATGGATTGTCCTCATAACTCCTGGAGTTGAAAGCCCAAGAGAATCACGTCAAACTGTTAAAATTATGCTTCATCATCCCAGTGGTAGACTCTCTAGAAACAGCCAAGCAGAGGAGGCTGTGCCACCAAGTCTTTGAATAGACATCAGTGTCAATTCCTTAACAGACACAGAGCTGTGTTAACCTGCCACACACAGCTGTCCCACTCCCCAGGTCCCCTCAGTGAGCCACATGGGACAATTACTGTCCAAAATAAAAGAACTCCATTTCTTTTTCAATTTTTAAGGCATACCCCACTCCAACTTCTAATTCTGATGTCTGTGTATGTTTATGCTGACCCTTTATTCCCACACACTGATCCTCTGAGAAGCAAAGATTTTTAAAAAAATGTACAACTAAGTCAAAAACAATTAAAAAAATTAAAGTGCCCCTAGATGTCCTGTGGGTGATGATGTCATCGTGGCTGGTTCCAGTCCCTGTCTGTTCCCTTCTTTTGACACAGGAACAGTGATTCTTCCTTAATAGATAAGAAAAGAAAAAGCCCCAAGATGTCAGCGTGAGGGCAGGATTCATGGATTGCTTAATGCAGTGGCTCCTGCTGCTTCTAGAATTCCCAGAGAAAGTCGGAAGATAGGCTCAGGGCCCTGGGTATTTGCCCTTTTCCAGGGGTGTTCTGGGAAAGGATGACTCACCTGTGTGAAGATAGTTATTCCTTTGATTCATGTTTAAACTGCTACTTTTTATGCTATAGTTACATGGATTGTGAATATTTAATACGGCGTATACTGCAAATGAAGGTCAAGTCCTGCTTACTGGGGACTTCAATGCAGACTCCTGTCTCGGAAAGGCAAGCTACCTGCTGTTAGCAGAGTAAAGCTGAAAGGTTACGCATTGTTAAAAATTTCCTTAATGACTTTATTTGCTCCAAAATGGCTGGTCCACAGTGGGGGGGCGCCTGCTGCTTTCCAGCCCTTCTCTTGGCTTCTGGTATCAGCAGCTGTTTGGGGATGTGGACCTCAGGAAGGGGAGGGAACAGCAACGCCGATTTTGGAGAGCAGTCTAAGTCTAATTTTAGGGCAGGATTCCAGGAGAACAGCACCAGCGGGGTTACCATGTGAAAACGGCCTTGCTCTAGTCTTTAAAGTTTTATGTTTGTTTTCAGTAACTCATTCATTTTTTTATCCATTCATTTGAAATATCTTAAGGGTGATCATTGTGAATACAGGGCATCCCCCAAAATGTATGCACACACTTCCAATAATTATAAAGCAGTGTTTATTAAAATACATTTCATTTTCATTTCACAGCTATCAGCTGTTAAAGCGTGCATACATTTTTTGGGGACACCCTATATTTTCCACATGGTAAAATTGCTGTGGTTAGTTATGGTCAAGGAAAACTGTTCTTGAGATTACCATAGAAATTGACCAGACTGTTTTCAGTCTCTGAAGATAAAACCAGCACCATCGATGTAATGGGGATACCCAGAGCTTTAGCAGAAATAGCCAGGCACCCAGCTCCTTTACCTGCCCCAGCCTCTCATCCCTCAGCCTAGAAATTCTCCTCAAAAGAGAAGAGAGGGGCAGGGGTTGGAGGGAACCACAGTCGCTGATCACATGCTTTGTGTGACGCATAGTGCTAAGCACTTTGAATAAATAACACACGCAGTCCCTCAAAGTCTAGTAACAACTTGGTAGAGTAGGTATCACTGCCTTCCCACTTTGCAGGCGAGGAGGCCGAAGCTGCAGCGTGGCTGAGAAACGGTGGAGCCAGGATTTGAACCCAGCATGTCTCAAGGCATCTCTCTTCCAGGTGTCAGGAATTGAAATTCCAGACTGTGGGAGTGACTAAATGGGTTTCGCGGGAAGTTGCAAGAATGAGGTCCCTTAGCCTCACTCCTGGGTCTTGTTTCCCCCTGTTCTCCATGTTCCCATTTCTCACCTTTGGGGCCAAGTTTGAAGGTCAGCAGTGCTTATGGGGATCCTATCACAGCTTTCTCCCTGCGACATGGGACGTGTGGGGCAGATCATGTGCTGCCTGATGTCTCTGTGGACCTTGATTCAGTTCTTCCGCGTTGGCTTAGTAAGACTCCTTTCTCTGTTATCTCAGGGGAGTGGCAGCATTTGTGATGGCACAGGTCAGGTTAGAAAGAACAAGAGAAGGGGATTGTTTCTCAAGAAAAGGGGATTGTTTCTCTTCCCACCGAAGGGGTTCGTTCTAAGAAGAAAGACCCCCTGTCCTCCCATTCCTCCCTAGCTCTGTGCCTGTCGTTTGGCTCAGTAACGTACGTAACGCCAGAGGCCCTGCTTCCCCTCAGATAGATTCTTTTCTCTCTAGAGTTGCGGGATCTTGGTAGTTCATTGTGTGCCTAGAAAGTTCGTGTTGTCAAACCAATGGACTCGAGGAAGAGTTGGTCCCAGAGACGTTTCTTTAAAACGATTTTAGATTCCCAGCTTCCTCCTGCAGCCTTGTTCTCAGGAACTGCACATGGGCGTTAACACAGCGCGTCCCGCGTGCCCGGCCTCCTGGCAGGCGCCTGGCAGAGCTGTGAGGTCAGCACGGATCACCTCCCTGCCGGTGCCTGGTAAACTGTAAGCGCAGTGGTCGCTCCTGTAACTATCCCCGGTAGCATGCCCCTTGCCAGGCAGCCCCAGGCAGAGCGGAGGCCGCCGGCTCACTCTGTGCCCAGTGCCTTCGGGCGCCGGGGCTTTGGAGGCAGGATCCGGAGAAACTCGCTCCAGCTCGCCCGCCGCCTTTATGTGCTTGGCGCCGTGGCCGCCTTTAACCTCCGTGGAGGGAGTCCACGCAGATCGCTGTGTGTGCAAAGCGTCTCCCTGTTCTCTTTTTTTCCTTTTCAGATACTTTCCCCCCAATTTTCTTCCTCTCTCCCTGACATTTTTATTGCCAGGCTTTGGTTCGGAAAATTATGGGTAGGGAAAGTTCAAGGGCAGGATGTGCAGAACAGCGCTGCACATCTGTGGAGGGAGCACAACAGGGGCGCCAGCAGCTGCTGACAGAAGGGAAGGTCAGATGCGGAGGCTGAGCCCACTGAGGGCGGGGAGGGGAGGCGCCCGGGGGGGGGGGGCAAAGAGGCTCCAAATAACTCCCCATGGGGGGACCTCGTTCCCTTTCAGCATTTAACCTCTAATGGCAACACCTGACCCTCTCACATGGGAGGGACCCTAACTCAACCAGTCGGCCTCATCTAGTTTTCCAAAGGGCCCTTCTCCCATCAGCTGGGTGTAAACCTGAAGAGAGGGGGGGTGGAGAATACGCGGGGGGCAAGCGCTCCCCCCCCCCCCCCCCGCAAGCCAGGTGGTCTCTGCCTCCGAGCTTATTTCTCCTTGTGCAGGTGACTCACGGTACCACGGGCAGCATCCAGCAGGGAAGTGCTCGTCTTCCACAGTTCCTTGGAGAAACTCAGGGGCCGTGTGAGGAAAGGGAGGGAAGATGGAGCCAGGCCTTCCAGGTTTGCCGCAGAAGGCGACCTTAGTTAGGATAAAATGTTAGAACCTGAGGAGGTGTCCGAGTCCACTTGGTGCCCCCGTTCCCTGTGCCTCAGCCTCCACGTGACCTGCTCAAGGTTGTCCAGGTAGCCAGGGCCTTTTCTACTTGGTCTCTTGCGTTGTTGTTTTTTCTATGAAATAAATAATGAACAAAGATGTGCCAGCGAGTATTAGCCACTGACTAGGGAAGCAGATCATGACCTTTTGTGCCAGTTCTGGGGTTTCACGCTGCCATCAGGGGGGACTTTAGGGCCGTGGGGAAGGACGGAGATCATCTCCAGCGGAGTGAATCAGACCCAGCCAGGTGGCTGCTGGGGCTCACTTCAGTTCACCCCCCCTGGCAGGAGGCGTGGGTTCCTTGAGTTCACGATCCTGCCTCTTTTTGCCCTGCACTAGTTCAGAGGGGGCGGTGAGGGTTCACCTCTGCTGTGCACGGTTACCAAGGTTGAACACATTGGTGTGACCTGTTTGGAATTTATTATGCAAAACTTTTGAGGACTTTTGCCCAATTGTTCATTTGTTTTTCCTGTGAAAACAGTATCTCATAACTATATCTCTAGATCACATCTACTCGACCTTTGAACATTAGGATGAATTATTTCTTCTCTTATTGTCTCCAGAATTTTAAAAGAAAGCTTTAAGTGGCCTGACACTGTCTTAGCCCATTCTTTCAAAAGAATGGTTATTTCAGGGCAAATGAAGGAAATGCATCCCCTCGCACGCCCAGCTAGTTAGTTATTTTTGCCAAACTAGCATGTGTTTAACCCACTAGAGGGCTGGAAATTTTCCCCACCGCACAGCTCTGGTCCCTCACCTGAAGTCACAGCCGGGTGCGCCATCCGCATCTGCTGAGAGATCAGGGTGGGAGCCGGCTGGAGGGACAGGTTAGAGCTCAGAGCAGTTTAGTCCAAACACAAGGGCAGAGCTCATGCTTAACACAACCATGGTGGTGCTGAGCTACGGGGTCAACTATTTCGGCTTCATCATGGGATTTATGGGCTGCAGACAGAAGTGGAGACATGACCTCTGTCTTTGCTTTTATTTCCCTTGTCCTTCCTCCTCACAGCCTGACAAGCTGCATCTTTGGGGAGACCCTGGTCAGTGATAAGTCATTTGTGGTTTAAAAATAGAGTCCCATGCCCAGCCGGGTGTGGCTCAGCAGTTGAGCGTCCACCTAGGATCCAGGCGATCGGGGTTCGATTCCCAGTCAGGGCACATGTCCACCCGGGCTTGATCAATGACTCTGTCATCATTGATGTTTCTATCTCTCTCTCTCCCTCTCCTTTCCTCTCTCTGAAATCAATGAAGATATATTAAAAAAAAAAAAAAAATAGAGTCCCTTGTGGCAAGGATGCCCTTGGGACTTTTTGATGCATATGTCACTGTTCCCAGAATTTGGGAGAAGAGTGTGTGTGTGCGTGAGAGAGCATGTGAGCATGTGTGTATGGGGGCGATCCTGTCCCACCTATAAACTGATGGGAAAACACAGCATGAAGGGATTGGCAACCAGTCTCATCATAATAACACGGATGACGCTGAGAGCCGTGGACCTGTGCTCTTAAAGGTATCAACCAGGTAGTAGATGTCTGTTAAGTACTGACTGTGTGCAAGACATTTGGTTAGGTTTTGGGGGATTTCATATATGACGTATAAGACTGGATCTTTTCCATTAACATGTTTAATATATAGACGCACACACAAGGGTCAGGAAGTCCAGCCAAAAATATACGTACAATAAGGTAACAGAACAAGGTAGCAAGTGGAATATTACTGGGAAATATATCATCAGTGACTAAAAGGAGCATTGCTAATGATTAAGTGCTAAAGGTTCAGGAACTGAAAACATAGCTGGATGTTTATGGAGAGTTTTGGCTCTGGGGAGGTTTTGAGTTGAGGAGACAGGAAACTCAGTCTTCCCCCGATTCTGAGACTCCACAGAGGGGCTGTTGTGATGCCTGCACTTGGCCTCTTGCTTTTATTTTTGGTGTGTGCTGAGTCCGCAAAGCCCTGCCTTGGCATCACTGCTGAGGTCAAGGATGGAGAGTGCCTCAAGGACAGCCTAACAGTCAGAAAAGCAAACTGTCCTGGGTGGCCACGTCCTCTCCTCCATGTGTCCATGACGAAACCTTTGGAAATTTCCAGAAGTGGCTGAGTGACAGGAATCCATTCCATCTTTTTGAAACCTAGGCCGGGGGCAACATGCCTCTCAGGGGCCTTGCTTATAAACTTGCCACAAGCAGAGCGTCAGGGATGCAGTGGGAGGAAAGCCGTGGCTGGGCGAGGCTGTGCTATGGACAAAGTGGCCACAGCACAACCTGAGATGTCTGTCTGGAGGCCAGGCCAAGCCAGTGTGTGCCTGGAGGGCCCGCTGGGATTTTCATGAGCTCTAGCTACTTGTCCCTTCTGGGTTCCTTCCTCCATAAAGAATATTAAAAGTTATATCTATGACTGTGTTTGTATAAAGATGACTATAATCCAGGCTGGATTCATTATTACATATTCATTATTATTATAGTTGCTTTTCTCTTCTGCTTTTAAACAAATTAAAATGAAGACATTGCCATGGGTGGGCCCGGGCACTGTGTTTGCCATGCCTGATGGAGAACTTGGCCCCATTCCCTCCCTTCCTGTCAGCCCCGTTCGTCTGGAAGTTTTCACAGATGAGAAAACATGCCAGAGACAGATGCCTCCCACCACACCCTCCCCGTGTCGTCTCGCAAAAATAAAAATAAACATTTCATTTCAAACCACGTCTTATGCCTCGGCTTTGGGAAATATTAACTTCAGCAACCCAACATTTAAAATAATAGCACCTGTGGATATGTCAACAATTTTTTAAAAAAACCTAAAAAATGTTGCTTTTTGCTTAGTTTTGGAGAAAGGTGTGCTTTGTCCATTCTTATGTCTGAAAATGAGCCTGGTAGTTTTAGGAGATCGGTTACCTGAGAGGACCCCTGCAAAAATAACATTTCCTAATTCTGAGGTTTGCGTGCTCAACCAGGCAGGGGCAGAAGGTGTTAGAAATGAGGGAAGCAGATCTGGGGAGGCCTGGGATGAGTATCTCTACTCAAGCATCGCCCTGAAGAGGCTTCCCAGCTGCAGCAGCTTGTCCCCAGCAGCCATGCAGACTCTTGTAACCAGATCTTCCCGTGCTCTAAACAGAAGAGAGTAAGCTGGGCTTTATGTCGAATCTCCAGTTTTAAAATGTTACCCAGAACTCTGAAATTTTAAAGCACTATGCAGGCCAACCAAAACACCTCTACAGTCCACATTTGGGCCTCCGAGTGCAGTCTCTGTTCTAAACTGTGTCTCTTTCTGGTCTTGAATTAGCTCTGCTCCCTGGGTGCCAGAAAATATCCTTAACTTTTAATCTTCTGTCTCCTCCAAAGGGCCCCTTCTCTCTCCAAGATGAGGAGACCTTGGCCTATAGTTGCTCTGGCTTGTTTTCCAATCTCACACACTTTCAAATGCTGCTTAAGTCAGTGTCCACTTTTCTCTAGGCAAATACTGTATGTCACAGCAATAAATCACCCACAATTTACTGTAAATCCCCAAAGCTGCATAGCACTAACTCTATGTCATCCCTGAAAATAACGCCGTTAGGACCTCATAAACATACACTGTTTGTTTAAGAACGGCAAGAGCTTTTTAAACATGGTTGCTAAGGCACAAGAGTGTATTTTCCAGGACATAAATGGAAGGGAACATAACCCCCTTAAATTGTCAGATTCTTATGAGAAAAGAGGCCCGAAGCTATCTGATCTGCCAGTGTGTTAGCTTGACCAAAACAGAGTTGATTACACTAAGAGTGTAAGTGTTGATAATTGCACAAGACTATCTTCTGACTTACTTCGTCATTTGGGCACATTACATGAAACCCAGTTTAAAGTCTGGCGTGTGTGTCTGTGAAAGCCTGGGTTAGCACAGAGCAATCCTGGCTGTCGCTTTCATCAGCCTTAACATTTGCAATTTGCTGAGCATCAGGGTCAACATTTACTGATTCACTTCGTGTGCTGTGGTTCCTTCAAAAACAGAATCGGAAGCACCTCTGGGCCTTTCTTCCCAGATATGGCCCCATGTCCGAGCTCTACCTCTCCCTCCTGACCTTTCGCTTTTTATGTGGAAACTTGGCAGTTCATGTTAGAGTAGCCTAACTCAGCTTGAGTACGGAGTCGAGAGCGTACCTATTTTCAGAGCCGGGACAAAGATGACCGCTTCATTATGATAACCCAGAATAACCCAGATTCCAGTTGCTTCATCACCTGGTTTCTGAACGGAAAACACTCATACCGCCTTCCACTCATCATGATTCTCTCAGGCAGAAATTGTAGGTGTGCTTCCAGGGCCTGCCTGTTACATGTTGGAACCTGCTGGAAGGCACCTGTCCTTCTCTGCCCCATTGTCTCATTCAGGCCAACCAGAGAGCCCCATCTGTCCCCTTGAAGGTTTTCACCTCTCCTCCCCTCCCCGACTGAAGATGCTGAAAATGAACCCAGGGCCCGGTGTGAGACCCACTGGATGCTGATGCCCCCAAGGGAACTGCAGGGACAGGGTGTAGAGAAAGGGGAAGAGCGTGGATGCTCTTAGATGACTCTGCCTGGACGTGCTCTTTCCTGTAGCAGCAGGAGGCAGCGGCTGGGCAGTGCATTAAGGATTTTCCCTCTTCCTAGCAGCACGGACAGGAGTGATAAGGCCAGGTCTGAGGGAGCAGCGTTAGTAGCTGGGATGTGCTCCGGGCAGCCACGCAGCCCGTCAGTGCCTTGCAGCACAGCCTGTTACCAAGTGCGTGGCGAGGCTGGAGCGGACGGGAGGGGCGTTCGGTGGCTTCGTGTGTGCGTGTGCTTGGAGGAGGCACGAGTTGGAAGCTACAACAAGTAACACTGTAGAAGGCAACGTGTGTAGATTACCATGTACAGTGGTGGTGCTGCTTCTGTGGGACGGCCACCCCTGTGGGAACTGGATCAAGGCTGTAGGGATTATGCTTGCCAAGGAGCCTAATGGCCTGTGGACTCCAAGCAATATTACATTGGCCTGTGGACCCCAAGCTAAGGATTCCTGCTCTGTAGTGTTGGCTCATCTGCTCCCTCCTGTTTCTTCTGCCATGAAGATCTCTTGACAGACAGAAGGCAGTCTCCGTAGGGTCTGGAGCCATCCCCCTCCCGGCATACAGAACACAAAGCAGGAGTCCCTCTCTCTGTAGGGTGTTTTTTTCTTTTAGAGAAGGTGCCCCCTCTCTCAATTGAATTTGAGATCTTGACCATGTTGGGACAATGCTAATGAAACTGGGGAAGGGAGGCTCCAGGCTTCCCAGCTATCCCTTTAACAGCAGGCCGCACTGGGAGCATGTAGGTGAGATGGGTCTGTAGGGCAGAGCCCAAACTCTCTTTGCTGATGCTGCTATACACTGTGGGTCAGCACCTGCTTTTAAGGGAAGATTTCCTCCTTAGGCTGCAAGTCAGGGATGCAGATAATCTCCAGCCGAAATTCCATCCAAGACCCAGCGCTGGGGCACCGGGACCCGGGCACTACTGGGCTGCCCAACCAGGTGTGCACAGCTGCCACTTCTCCAGAAGGCTGTGTCTCACCCACAGCTGGAGAGTCGCTGGGGACCTCTGTGGGCTCATCCCCCAGTCTCCAGACCAGTTTGACACAGAACAGAAGAGTGGCTTCGGAAGGAGCCCGTCTCCCCTGGAAGCCCTGCTGCCTTCCGACTTCTTCCTGTCCTCACCTGTCTCCAAGCCAGCCGACTGTGACAGTTTAATTGGTGAGCAGGAGGCGGGGCGGGGAGAAGCAGGCAGGGTGAGTGGCATTCTGGAGGAAGGAGACTCCCCTGAGATGAGTGAGGAGAACGTGACAGGCGGCCCCGGAGGCTGTGCACAGGCAGGCCACTGACCCTGGCTTGAAGAGCGCTGGTGAGGAGGACCCGTCCTCCAGCGTCCTCCTGCCCCACCTGCCTGGGCCCGTGTGTGCATTCGTGTGTGTGCATTAGAGTGTGTGTGTGTGTGTGTGTGTGCGTGCATTCGTGCGTGTTGTGTCCTATGCACAGAGGGGCCTAGAGGTGGCTGGAGGCTGAGGCCTGGAATGAGAACGGTGTGCAGGAAAGGCAGTGCCACCGAGCACTGTGCAGCCGGATTTGGAATCCGACCTTCCTGGGCTTAGTCCTGCTCTGCCTGCCGCTGTATAGCTGTGCGTCCTTGGGCCAGCTAGTTACCCTTTCCAAGGTGTAGGGTCTTTACTTTGTGACACGCGTGAAGATGGTGATGAGGGACGTGGGTAATGCCTGCCTATAGTCGTGTGTGGGAAGGGTTAGATGACTTATGGAAAAGCTCTTAGCATAGAGCCAGGCGTGAAAGTGGCCAAAACAGTCTTAGATGTTGTTGTCCTTTGAGGTTGGTTTTAAAGCTTTTAATTGGGTCTTTAGAGACAGATGTAAACACACTAAAGCTAAGAAACAAAATGACGGATTGCAAGGGAGCAGTGTGATAAATTATCGAGGCATAGTGAACAGGACCTGAGATTCTTAAAACTGCAAATGTTAGCTCATTAATGGTTTGGGAAAGTGACAGAGTGATCACAGCAAGCATTTTATTCATTTATTTACTTGCATTTGATCAGTTTCTTTACTTTTTTAATTAAATAATTTGTTTTCAATTAGTTTACATTCAATATTATTTTGTATTAGTTTCAGGTGTACAGCATAGTAGTTAGACAGCAATGTACTTTCCAAAGCGTTCCCCCTGATATTCCCAGTACCCACCTGGCACCATACGTAGTAACTACAATATTATTGACTGTATTTTCATTGCTGTACTTTACACAGCAAGCATTTTAAAAAGATGAGATCGAACAGCCTTAGATAAAAATACTGCTTCAGAAGGTCAATGTGATAATATGAAACTTTTGCTTCAGTTAATATACACAGATCGATATATACTGTATAAATATGTGTGTGTGCTGGTTTGTGATGTAAAATATACAGGGTGGGGCTAAGTCGGTTCACAGTTGTGTACATGAAACACAGAGTTTATTCTTGATTTATTATTTATTAATCATTGTATTGTTTTCCGTATGAACAAATGTAGACCTACTTTTGCCCCACCCATATTTCTTACCATGGGTTTTGCTAAAAAGTAGTTTGAGACCAGAAGGGAGAGGGCTGTCTACGCTATCATAATTTACTGCAGCATTAAGGAGGAAGGGACACAAGAACTGGGTCCTCAGGCCCGGGTAGAATTTAGATAATATGGGAGAAGTTGTTAACCACCCCCCCATTCACAGTATTACTCTCTCCCTGAGCCAAGACACCCGGGCAAAGACCTTTTTCAGGCATGACATCCCAAGGATGTAGAGATGCCTTCCAGAAGCCAAAGGTCATGGCCAGACCTCCCTCTGGGCAAGGATAACATCTCTGTAGCAGAGTCAGCGAGGGCACTGGGCTGGATGGAGGAGGGTCTCTTCTGGACGGGACTGGGAGTGGGTTCTGTGAGCACGAGTGACGAGCACAGGAGAGGGGTTGCTAGTTCACTGAGCCTGGTGTTCCCCGGGTCTGTCAATGTCAGCAGAATCAGTGTTGAAAACAACATGATTATCCATCTCCTTGGCCCCTGTGTACACTCAAGCTGAATAGCTCATCAGAGGAACCAGCAGCTGGCAAAATGAAACTGGGCACAGGGGACAGGAAGGGAGCCACCTGGATACTGCTCCCCATGTGGGTGAGCTGCCCGGGCACAGCGGGCCTTTGATTTGACCCCATTTGCTTCCATCTCCAGATGACCAGGACTCTTCCTGTGCCTGGTCCTTTGCAGACCAAATAGATGGGCCTACAGGTGCCCTTGGCCTCTTTGGTAAGGAGAACATCTGTCTCCTTGCTTCAGTTTAACGTCCCTTCTGCAAAGCTTGATGAGGTCAAACCCAGAAAACACTGAGACCTCAAGCTGAGGATAAAATTCAGGTCCGGCCTATCATCAGGCCACGCTGCCCCCTTGCCACCTGACAAATGAGACAATCTCCAGCCAGGGACAGTTTGTAATTGTACAATCAAATTAACTTGGATTTCAGCTTAATTAAGTGCTTAATGTCTTGAATGAGGCTGAGCCCTAATATTTAGAGAAGCACACTGGACCCCAGGAAAGACAAGAACAGACTCCAGTTAATGCCTGTTAGTATTAATTGTGCTTGCAAATTAAACCTTCTCAGAAATTCATCCTTCATGTGAGGCGATTTGCTAGCACCCAGTTCTGCTGTGTTTTTTCTAAGGGCTTTTCCTGCTGTGGCTCATAAACAGTACAGGGAAAGGACATTTTACTGGAAATCTCTGCTGACCTCCACATCCGAGGGCAGATTTCTTAACTTCACAGCACTTCTGTTTTCTCAATTGAACAGAAATTATTTTCAATATGAATTATGCATCCTGATACTAACTTGGTATCAGGAGTTTTTATTTTCATTAAGCTGATGATTTTGCACTTGTGTAGAAAATGACTGATGATTCAGTAATTGACTCAGTAAATATTTATTGAATGGCTATTATGTGCCAGGCACTATTTTAAGCCCTAGGCACTTCCAATTGCAGTGTCAGAGGGAGACACATCGGCAAATAAATAAGATAATTTCAGTTGGTGATCAGTGCTGGGAAGAGAAATAAAACAGTAATGGGAAAAGCAGGGTTTCTCAACTTTTTTTGTGCTAAGAACTCCTTTGGTAATCTACTGAAGACCATGACTCCCTTTTTAGAATATTTATAAATGCATAATATAAAAACATTGAATATAAGAAAACCAATTATATAGAAATGCAGTTATCAGAATATAAAAAACAAATTCATGATAGAGTACGTGTGCCTATTGACTAATGCATTATCACCAAGATCAAGTACAACAGTTCTGATACAACCCTATACTTTATTAAAAATTTTATTATTTTTTTAAAATATATCTTTAATGATTTCAGAGAGAGGAAGGGAGAGCGAGAGAGTTGAAACATCAATGATGAGAGAGTCATTGATCCGCTGCCTCCTGCACACCCCCTGCTGGGGATCGAGCCCGAAACCTGTGCATGTGCCCTGACGGGAATCGAACCGCAATCTCCTAGATCCTAGGTCGATGCTCAACCGCTGAGCCATGCCTGGCTGGGCACAACCCTATAATTTTAAAATAAGATTAATGTAAATGATATTTTGAGATACTCGTATATCAATGATAGTCTTATATGTAAATATCTGGGACCTCTATTACTGACAAACTCAGAGGTATCGTTAATACTATTCTAGTTTCTTGCCCACATTTATAATGAAAGGAAGTGCTAAATTTGAATTAGAGGTTAATAAAATTAAAGATGTAATTTTTCTCATCCAAGTTCATTGACGATTCTTAATATTATCTAAGGACCTCTTGGGAGTCTGTGGCCTCTGGGTAGGAACCCTTGGAAAAGAAAGTGACTGTTGCTGGAGGTTGACCTGTTTTTCCGAGAGATGCATAATGTCATTTCTGCTTTTAGAAAGCCATTCTGGATATATAGATCAGTAGAGTAGAATTGAGAGTCTGGAAATAAGCCCACACATCTATAGCTGACTGATTTTTGGCAAGGGTGCCAAGATCATTCAATGGGGAGAGAACAGTATTTCTTTTTTTAAATGGTGCCGAGGAAACTAGATAGCCACAAGTGAACAAATGAAGTTGGACCCTTACCTCACACCACATATAAAATTAACTCAAAATGGATCAAAGACCTAAATGTAAGAGCAGAAACTTTTAAACTTTTAGGAGAAAACACAGGGGCAAACCTTTGTGACACTGGATTTGGCAACTGATTCTTAGTGTGATACCAAAAGCACAAGCAACAAAAGAAACAATTGATCAATTGGACCTCATTGAAATTTAAAACTTTTGTATTTCAAAGAACACTACCAGAGAAGTGAAAAGAAAACCCACAGAATGAGAGAAAATGTTTGCACATCATATATTTGATAAGAGTCATATCTAGAATATATAAGGAACTCTCACAACTCAGTCATAAAAAGACAGCCAGTTAAACAATGAGCGAAGGATAAATACTCATCAGCACATTGGTTATCGGGAGAGTGCAAATAAATACCACAATCAAATACCACTTCACAGTCACGAGGATGGCTGTAACAAGGGTGAGAGCTCATAAGTGTTAGCGAGAATGAAGGTGTGGACAAATTGGAACCCTTTATGTTGCTGGTGGGAATGTAAAAATGATGTAGCAACTTCAGAAGTCAGTCTGACAACTTCTCAAAAAGTTAAACATGGAGTTACCATGGACACAGCTATTCCACTCCTGAGAGTATACCCAAGAGAAATGAAAGCATATGTCCATTTAAAACTTGTACTCAAATGTTCAAAGTAGCATTATTTGCAATAGCCGAAAAGTGGAAACAGTGGACAATTGGATTAACAAAATATGGTCTAAATATATCCGTGCAGTGGAATATTATTTGGCTATGAAAAGGGACGAAATACTGATACATGTCACATTTATGAACCTTGAAAAATTTTGCTAAGTGAAAGAAGCCAGTCACACAGGAATGCATATTACTCTGCTTATATGAAATGTCTACAACAGGCAAATATATAGAGACAGATAATAGATTAGTGGTTGCTTGGGGCTTGTAGGGGTGGGAAGATTGGGGATTGGTGGATTGATAGCTAAAGGGCATAGAGTTTCTTCTTGAGGTGATAAAAATGTTCTAAAATTGATTATAGCGATGGTTGCACAAATCTGTGAATATACTAAAAACCCACTTAATTGTACACTTTGCATGGATGAATTGAATGGTATATTAATTGTAATTCAATAAAGGTGTTAGCAAAAAAGTCATTCTGACTATGATGTGGAGAATTGAGTGTGAGTTGCCTGGAAGATATTCAGGAGGCTGTTTCATTAGTCTCAGTTGGGAGGATGATGCCTTGGGCTGGGATGGAGGCAGTGAACGTGGTGGGTACATGTGGGAGGTGTCATGGACAGAATGTGCTTGTTTAGTTGAAAACAGAGGGAAATCGAGAGTGATTTCTAGGTTGTTGACCTTAATAGCAGGCATTTTCCTCCCAGAAGACCTGAGTTTCAGTTACAGTTTGTAGAGATGTTGAGAGGATTAGCAGTGGACCTAAACACTGCAAACTCTTTGGAGAGTTGGATTGCAAGCTGTTACCAGTTTCACTGTGCCTTTTAACAAGGAAGAATATTCATTATACACACACTCACCACACCTTCACAGCCAATCTCACGCATGCGGAGCAACAACATCAGAACCACACATTTCAGAAAGCCAAGCCAGGGGAGGAAGGACGCACCCCCAGTGTCGAGGCTTCTCACGTCGACACTAAACTCGTTCAGTGGAAAGAGTTCAGCGATTAGAGTAAATAGAGAAGAATCTGTTCAAGAATATATGTATCTTAAACATGTCCATCAAGCCTAATTTTCTCCCAGTCACATGTACAGTGAAGGAGGGGAAAATGGTGTTTCAGAGCCTTGGGTATTATAGGATTTTGATTATGTCAGCGAAATAGTGGCTAAAATAACCATCATTTCTCTAGTCGCTTGGTCCCTACTAAAGCCCAGGCTGAGTACATTGTCAGTCCAGGCGTATTAAAATCCGAGTTACTTAGGGTCCTTCTCTGGAGACAGAGCTAAGCTCTGGGAATTAAAGAAGTCATCAGATTGTTAGCCGAGGTTCCCTGCTTCAGCTCAAGCAGAAGCAAGTGAAACAGACTCTTTCTGAACCTGGAAATTGCTCCGTTGAGGGGGCTAAGCGGCGTTCCATGATGTGGAATTCCCACGGCTCGTGGGCACATAGAAGTAGGAGGCCCTTTCCCCGGGGTGGGCCAGAGGGGCAGGAGTCGATATGCACCCAGCGATGCTTGGGGAAGATATATTTCCCTCAGCATCTTTCTTTTCCTCTCATGGCCCTCGGCTGCCTGGGTGCCAAGTTCCATTACATTAATTGACAGAGGGTCCAGTTCAAACTGGACTGCGCCAGCTTTGCCAGGGTAACTCTAGGCGAGACGCCTAGACGCCTGTGGCTCACTTTCCTCGACCGCAGAGGGCAGAGCGGATTAGACGGCTCGTGAAATGGTCTTCACTCTACCGCTCTTGGCTGGCTTTTTAATTGAGGTGGAATTCACGTAGCATAAAACGAACCATTAACCATGTTAAAGTGTATGATTCAGTAGCATTTAGTATATTCACAGTGTTACTCGACCATCACCTCTATTTAGCTCCAAGACATTTTTACTACCCCCAAAGGAAACCCCGCACTCATGAAGCAGCCACTTCCCAGTCTCCCTGCGCCTGGCAATCAGTGACCTGCTTTTTGTCTCCACGGATCTACCTCTTCTGGATGTTTCATATAAATGGAATCAGACATGTGGCTTTCTGTGTCTGGCTGCCCACACTGAGCATAATATGGGGTGTGGGGCAAAAGTAGATTTATAGTTGTGAGTATGCAAAACACAGAGTTTATTCATTATTTATTATTATGTTATTTTTCAAATGAACAACTATAAACCTACTTTTACCCCACCCTTTCTTTTCGAGGTTCATCCGTGTTGTAGCATGTATCAGTGCATAATTGCTTTTCATGGCTGAATAATACTCCATGTATGGATATATCATATTTGTCTATCCATTCATCAGTTGATGGGCGTTTGGGTTGCTTCCACCTTTTGACTCTTGTGATAATGCTGAACAGTTGTGTACAAGTATTTGTTTGAATTTCTGTTTTCAATTCTTATATACCTAGGAGTGGACTTGCTGGGTCATCTGATAATTCTGAATTTAACTTTCTAAGGAATCACTAAGCTCTTTTGCGCAGTCGCTGCATCATTTTACACCCCCACGCACAATTTAAGAGGATTGCAATGCGTCCACATTCTCCCCCACAATTGTTTTCTGTTTGGTTTGGTTTGGTTTTTGCTTTTGTTGTTTTGCCTAGAGCCACTACTGTTTGTTTTTGCTTTCTAGAGTAAAAGTAGCTCCTGGTCAGCGTGCGAGTCTCAACCCTAGTTCATCTCAGGGGGTCAGTCCCACCTACCACGACCACTTTAGGGGCCGGTCAACAGGGCGGCACTGGGAGAGCACAGGCGTCGGGCTCAGAGTCGGGATTCGCATCCAGTTCGGCCTCTTTCTAGGAGTGAAACCTCGGGCAGGTGACGATCTCTGTACACCTGGTCGTTTCACCCGTGTAGTGGCCAGGACACTGCCTACCTTAGCGCTGGGGTGCAGATCTGTGTAACTGTCTAGCACATGCCTGGCAGATAGTAGGCTGAGTAAAGGCTTTTCCTTCTCAGTGATGAGAAGGGAGAGAGGTGAATCTGAAACAGTGTGCTTTTACATTTTTTTCTTACTGTTTTTGGAATTGGATCTTATCACGGACTGTTTTCTTTGCGGTGGATTTTCTGGCAAATCATTAAATTAATATTGAAGTTTTATATGTATTCTGTTTGTGTATACCAGTTGATGGGGGTGAGGGAGATGAATCTGCATGACAACATTGGGAAGATAAACTGGGCTAACTTGTGATCTTGAGATTCCTCAGGGGCATGACTCACCTTTGCTTACTTTCCTTTGTCTGTGGTCCCGATGCACTTGGAGTGGTTATAGATCACCTTCTTCCTTCCAGAACATGGCCTTCTTGTCATTCTTAAAACACACACACACACACACAACAAGAAAAATGGTTGGCCACAAGCTGCTTCATTAACTTTGGAGGAGTCAACAACTATTTATATTACTGTGATATAAACATGCATTCCTACATGCAGTTTCAGCCACATCTCCCAGATGACGCTCCTTGATAAGCGCCCCAGTGATGTAGTGAGCAGGGTGGATTGTTCATTTCTTGTCTCCAGCACTGTAGGTCCCCACACAGACAGCCTGAGGGCTACTCCTCCTTTGGGCGTTGGCCCTGGTGGTGGTGAGGGTTTTGGACCCATGCCTCATGCAGGGGAGGTGCCACATGACCATGGGTGACCGAGTCGGAGCTTTTAAATAATGGGAGAGGTCTGCTGGCCAGTTAGCTCAGAGTGTGGTAGACCACGGAGATGCCTGGACTAATAATTTTGCATGCCTTCCCATTGATGTCCTCTACATATTTAATAAATGTTTATTTAGTGGAGAGACTGAACCTTGTGTGGGGAAAGAAAAAGAGGAAGGAAGAAAACTTACAGAGGTGCCTCGGAGGCCTTGGCCAGCTGCCTTAGCCATTCAGAGACCCTTTGTTGGCCTTTGAATTTTTCCCTATAGAATTTTATCTCTTCACAGGGGGCTTTTCCAAGTAGTCTTCCTAATCATGTGTAGTAAGTACTCTTGCTAAAAATCCCAATTTCCCGTCTTGTTACCTTTCCAGTGATCTCTTGGGTGCCTTATACATTGACACCCCCAGGCAACTGACCAGTTGGCCAGCCCTCGAATTCATCTTTGGCTGAGAGTTTTCTAAGACTATTTATTTTAATGAATATTCTGTGCCAGGCAATGTGCTAAGCCCCTTGTAAGTATTACCTCTCCTCATCCTTGCAATAGCTTATACGGTAGGTACCAATATTATCCGTACTGTACGGGCGAGGAAACCAAGGCACAAAGAGGTCAGAGTGGTTTGCTTCAAGTGACAGCTAGAAAGTGGTATGAGGAGGATTTGAATCCAGATCTTTAACTTCAGTCTCTGTATTTGTCTTGGGCAAAATCATGTATTATTTCTTTCAAAGTCAGGATTTCAGACCCCTGGACAGTAAGTGAAAGTAGTTTGGGGATAATTTGATCCTAAAATGCCATACATACCAAACCTAGTAATTTATTTTGGAATAAAAACTATTATAATCATGAAATATAATTAGCCATAATGTAAATACTTTTTGAGAACTGCTGGGAGCTACCGTCTATAACAGTGGTTCTGTTTGAACTTGGTTCCTAGGAGGTAGGGCCATAGTTTGCATCTGGCAGTACCTTCCAAGTCACTGACTGACCAGAGCTTTAGAACGACGGGACTTTCAAGTTCACAGGCATCTTCTGAGGCCTGGTGCACCTCAGAACCAGAACCTGGGTTTAGTCAGACTCTTGGTAAGGTAAGGAAAGTGATTGATCGCTTTTCCTATCTGTAACTAGTTGCACAAAAAAAAAAAAGGAGCCAGGAACTTAGGGAAAATTTTCTGTCTCCTGTTCTCTATGGACCACAAATTGCTTGATATTCTGGCTGTTTCCAGGGCTTTGATGTCAGTGAAACGGCGTGCACAGAACAATTACCTAATAGGCCATAAACTCCAAGCTACGGTCTGGCAAAGGAAACACTGCCCCCAACAAAGGGGAGGCTAGATTATATAAAAAAGCAATAAGCTTTTTCCTTAATTGTTCCTGAAGAAGGAGAATTTTGGCATTTAAAATGAACTAAAAGTACGAAGAGAGCAGATTTTGTCATGAGGGAGGCAACCTCTCTCTTAGAATACTGAGATCCTCTCTCTGGACGTTGACTGTCAGTAAAGTGGGGACCACAACAAATCTCCAGTTCCTGATGGCCTCTGTTTTATCTGCAGCCCCTCCTCCTGGGGGGAACAGGTTTCCTGGGAGCCCTGTGATTTATTCTTCCTCTCTCCTCAAAGCATCGGTCCTGGGCGGGGCGAGGGGGAGATAAATGACTCCCAGTGGCCATGTTGTAGATTACTTAGTGCCACTTGTCAGTTCTTTTCTCCCTGGGAAGGGTTTGAAATGCGATTGTTTTCGACAGACTGCCCGTGATGAATGATTTTTCCGAATAAAAAATCGCTCTCAGTGCTGATCCTCACCAGATCACCCTGACAGATGCTGGTGGCTGTGGGAGGGCGGGGTGGCTGCCGGCGCTGTCTCCTGCTTGGGGGCGTGGCAGGCGGGGAGCTCAAGCTGGGGTGGGGCAAACAGGGTGCTTCTTGGACCACGACAAAGGGGTCTTGGTTTCTGGACTGTGCATTTAGTCAGCTCCTTTCTGCTGTTGATAAAAACCTTCTAGCAGTGGCTGAGAATCCGGAATATTCCAGATCTGAGAGAGGCAGGTAGGCTAAAGGGACGCGACGCATACATCCCCTAGTTTTGGATCGTTCTGTTGTTTCCACTGTTGGGAGTGAGGGACTGATGTCAGCTATAAATAGAACAGTGACTTGTACACACAGCAGGGAGAGAATCCTCCGGGCAATGTTCTCAACCTCTTATTAGTCCATGACCCTTCCTGAAAATTCATAAAAATAGCTTGCTGCCCTCCTTCAATATTATTTGACATTTCAAAAAAAGACCAAGTACCGTGTCTGGAAACACAAAGGACACTTAGAACATGATTCTTCCAACTGGAGGAGCCCTCCTTCCTCCTACACCCCAGTCACGTATCCATTGGCAGCAGAGGCCCCTGGGCTTTGGCGGAAGCTCTAGAGCTAGGATCTCGGGTCTAAGCCTGCGGCATCGTGGGGTTGTAGTCAGGGCCCAGGTGAGATACTCTGCTAGAGGGGCCCATGGCACTCTCTGCTGTAGATGGGACCTCAGCAGTTTCAGTTCAAAGGGTGTCGTTCAACTCCACTTGGCCACATGCCTCCATGGCTTCTTGGCTGCCTGCAGGTCCCAGTCCTTGCCTCCTCCTGAGGCCACGGGAGGAAGGCCACAAATGTCTCTCCAGTGATGGCTACACAGTGGCCAGCAGCCCCGGCCCGCTGCGGAGCTTCCTGTGGCTGGCTGCAGAGATCCAGGGAGATGCAGCTCTCCGAGGCCGATGCGGAGGAGGCTGGCTCCCAGTGGGTGTGAAGCAGCAGCGCACCCGGGGAATCACTGGGAATACCAGTTGGCTTCTGCCGTGACTCCAGAAGCAGAGCCTTCTGAGAGCTTGCTGGTGTTTCTAGTCCTGGTGGGGCAGGTGGAGAAAGATGGGTCATGCTCCCCCCTTTTTCTTCCTGAAATGATACACCATCTTCCCAATACGTTCAGCCTCTGTTTTGATGGACAGATGGATGGACTGAGGCCTGAGAGGAAATGTAGGTGCCCAGGCCCAGCCAGTTGGTCAGCCTCAGTGCCAGTCTGTTTTGCTGCCATTCCATTCCCCTTTGTCATCACTCAGCCCCTCTCTGCCTGGTGTGCCCAGTGCTTTCTCCCCGCTCTCAGCATACTGTGGGCGGGGAGGGGGGACTCAGTGAGGCACTCACCGCTCAGTGAGGCTGAGGTCCGTGGTTCAGCACTGCCCTTTGGATTGGCTCAATCCGTCCATCCATCCATCCATCCATCCATCCATCCATCCATCCATCCAACATTCATTGAGACTTATTCTGCACTGTGCTCTGTGCTGGGTGCTGGGCCCTAGAAGGGAACAGAAGACGTTTCCTACCCTTAAGGAGCTCACAGTTTGACATGGAATCTGACGACTGCTAGTACTGGCGGCAGCAGCAGCTCAAGTGTGTTGAGTGCTTACTATGTTCCAGTCCATGTTACAAGCATTTTCTTCTTATAAATTCATCTGAGCCTTACCGCAAGCTTCTGAGGTGGGTGCTTTCGTGTCTGATTTTATAGATGAGAAAACTAGGGTTCAGAGAAGCTAAGGAGCCCCCGTCAGCATCACATAGGTAATTGGCAGCACCACCAAGATCCGAATCCCAAGAACTCCAGCTGTAGGTGGGGATGCTCTGCAGAGGTGGGTCTAGGGCAGGTGGGCGTGAGGGGAGGGAGTGGTCAGCACCTCTGTGGGGTCAGGGGAGGCAGCTCTAGGGAGCTCATGCTTAGCTGGGTCCTGCATCTTCCCATAGTGTCTTGGTCTTCGGTGTCAATGGGAAGCAGCCCCATGTCCTTGATTTTCTGGGCTAGGGCTGTAGGTTCTGGGATTACCCCTAGCCCTTTCCTGTAGTGTGAAGATCTTCCCAAAGGAGACAGGTTCACCGGTGTTCTCCATTCGGATTCAGGGATTTGGGAGCTGTGTGCAAAGGAAGATATGTCAATCCATGTGCTCAGCTCTATCTTCAGAACACGACTTTCAAAGTCACAGTCATGTGGGATCGAAAGACTTTTAGGACCAGTTCAGAAGGAATGCATCTCCTCTCCCAGTGTGGGGTGATGCGCCATAGGCCTACATCATGCCTTGTTGGTTAGAACAGAAAGTGGAATAATGGGCTCTATTTTGGGAACAGACTCATCTGTGGCTAATTAGATCAGCCAAACCCCAGGTGTGTCTGGGTTCATGGAACTGTAACATCCCAGCTATTCAGCAAATATGGCAAAAGGAGAGAGAGGCAGAGACAGATTGACCAACTCGTGGAAAGCATCCCTTTCCCTGTGCCCTGGCCTCGGCAGCAGGTCAAGAGCAGAGGCCTGATGGGGAAATCAGTCCAAACCCTTCTGCCGCCACCAGATTCCTGCTGGGAGTGGCACAGTTGGCTTGCTCCTGAACTCATCTGTTCCTGAGCTTCTCTCGTATCTGATGGTACTCCAAGAGTGAAGACTCCCACTCACTTGCTTACTGACCTAGATCTCCGTTCTCTTGGGCTGTTTGGTTCTGCACATGAGCCAGCACCACCAAGACTTCCCACTTCCTTCTCTCTGCCCAGGATCTCTGCCAGGTGACCACAATGGTGGCCTAAGAGCCCCTGTTGAAACTGTGCTTTCTGAAACTATGCTGCCCAGTGACGTAATCCTGTTAAGAAACTACCCCTCAGAGTTGAGGAAAGAAAGGAGGCATGGCGATCAGTCAGAGCCAGGAGAGAGGGCAGAACACCTGAGTTTGAGAAATGGACTTATAGCCCAGTGAGCTTCATTAGCTCTACAGTGTCCCTGAGAGGCTTGGGCCTGATTCTCCTGCCTTCTGGGATTTCTGTCACCCCGTCTGCAAGTCTGATGAAGAAGGTATCCGAAGAGGCCACCACTGTTATGTGGGTCCCATTTTTGGTTCATCCTTGACACATCCGAACTCTCCTGCACCTTCTTTTAAATTTGTTTTGGGGACAGACAGCTTCTCTAGCTGGTGGGGAGTGAGACTGATAATTAGGACTTTAAAGATGACAATAGAGATGGGCAGGGATCACGAGAGTCATGCCAAGATGAGCAAATGGCTGGGTCAATGTCATTTGAAAAACCAACACATACTCTGTTACAGCACGGTCTGCTGAGAAAAGCTATGACCACGATGTCTTCCAAATTGTAGTTCTTTACAGCCAAAGAGAAATGGCATAATTATTTAAATGCAGCTTAACCCTGCATTAGCACACCCCACAAATCCAGTTCATAATGTAAACTCAGACATCTAGAGAATAGTGATGAGCTCCAATCCCCAGCCTAATCTCAGCTAATTAGGCTGCAGTTTTGGTTTGTTTGCTTGTCTTTCTAAGGGGCAGAGCAGCTTTGCCTTGGGAAGCAGAAATGCAGAGGGTGGGATCCTCTTGTCCCTGGTGCTTTTCTGGCCCTGTCCCCCTGGAATCTGGAATCCGGCCAGTAAAAAGGAGCTAACTGACCAGGATGTTCCTGAAGTCACTGCTGCTGTCCTGGAAGGCCCGGCAGCCAAGGGATCTAGACTCAGTCCATTGTTTCTCCCGGAGCAGCCAGCTGGCCCAGGGAAACCAGGCTGCCACAGGGATGGAGAAAACATGGATCCTGCAGCAGGACCCCTGATGGCTGGCTGCGCAGGCTCCCTCAGGGCATTTTAGAACCTTACAGTGATGGGAGTTCACATTTAACTTGATTGAAATATTGAGACCTCTTTTATGTTATGTTGAGGGGTGGGGCAGTGGGTAGAGTTGATGGGGAAGCAGGGAGTTGGATGCTTATTGTAATTCAGATTGGGCATTTCACTATGAGATCTATAAAAAGGATTATAATCTAATATAATTCTCAAAAAAGAGTGCTCCAGTTATTTCCCAGGGACCATAGGAACTGATTCCCTTTGTGGAACAGTGACCTTCATCTGTAACAAAGCCTGAAAGGCTCTCCCACAGACAGGAGAGCAAGTTTACTGCCAACAGCCTAGATCTATGTGCTGTTTGTTTTTTCCAGTTTGCTCCTTCTGTATATGAAGGCTACACGCTTTCATGTATTATTTTGTTTAATCGTCCAATAATCCTGTAATGAAGTTGCTATTATGGTCATTATTTTATAAGTGAGGAAATGGAAGCTCAGGGAAGTTCGAACATTTTATACAGCTTGTAAGCGACAGAGCTGGGATTTGAACCTGAGTTTATCTGGCTTCAAAATCCAAGCTTTCCTATTCTGCACCATAAATGACCTGTGATGCAGTGGTCAGGTAGCTATGGAGTCCTTCTTTAATGCTTAGTGCTCTTTTTGGGAGGGCAGAGGGAGATGTAGTCCTGCTTAAGAATTTTATGGACCTTTGGGTGGGCAGGGAGTCAGGAAACATCCAACCCCACAGTTCTGAACACAATTTCCAGGAACCCATTGGGCCCTTAACTTTGCCTGTAGATTATTCAGGCTCAGGGGAGTCCCAGGGTCCCAGGTTAAGCTAATTAGGACTTTGGGAAGAGTCATTAAAAAATTCATTAACATTTTCTAAAGAAAAAAATAGAGTGATTGGAAGGCCATTTCCAGAAATTTCCTTTCAGCTCTTCAGGAATAAGGAGCAACGGAGAGGAAATGAGTGAAGGGCAGAGGAAGCAGGGTGGACGGTATTAAGGAATTATCCAGCAAGCAGTAAAAGCAATTTGCATTGTGAATAATTAAGGTTGTTCAGACCCTGCGGACTTGGCTGAAGCACCATTCACAAGCGCGTTCTTTTCAGGTTAAAATTAATTGGAGTGCTGGTTTATTTATCTTCTCCCCTGGTGAACCGAGTGACTCATCCTGATTTATAAACCTTCTGCCTGCCCACTCTCTATTAGGATCACTGGGGGTGAGCAATTGATGATTTTGTGTTCTCCAGGGCCGTTGTTTGTAGAACCCAGATGCTGGTGGCTGGGTCAGTGGCTGCTAGAGACTTCCCAGAATCCCAGAATCTAGTTTCTATGGAAAGAGGAAATGGGAAGTCTCATGAGTTGGTGTCCTTTATGTCTTCAGGCAGACTTTTTAGCAGAAACTAAAATATATGGCTAAGGGGTAAGAGGGATGAGACTCCAGAGCTTGAGAAGCTAGGACATCCAGTGACAGCTCCTGTTCCTTGTGTTTAGAGGAGCCCCCCTTGAAACCAGTTAGAGTGGCTCCTTTTCACGCTCCAGAATGACCCAGGATTTCTTCATAGGACTTATCACCTCTGCTAGTTTTTAATCTCCTGAGACTTCAGAAATAAATAAGGAAACATTTTTTCTAGCCTAGCTCTGAGGAAGGTAAGGCATTCATCCCAGACCCTGCAGGCCAGTCTTTGGAGATGCTGCAGAGGCGTTGACTCCACAGTGATCTAAAGACTGCAGAGCACAGGGCTATTCGTGTGGCTCTGGATTCTGACTAGTGCTATGACCTTGACAAGTCAGCCTAGAAGTTAAAGCACATCTTTGGTGTCAAACTGCCTGAATTTAAATTTTGCCTAATCCTTGCCGGCTGGGTGAACTTGGGTATGTTACTTACCCTCCTCTCTGGGCCTCAGTTTCCCCTTCTGTGATGTGAATAGAATAGCATAAATCATAACACAAATGAGGATGTCATGAGGAGGACTTGAATCAGCACATGAAAGCACATAGAGCCGTGCTCTTATGGAATTTTAGTTCTTGTTATTTAAACTCTCTAAGTTTCGGGTTCTCCACTGGTAGGAAGGAGTCAATGATCATGGAGTTGTGAGGATGGTGAGATAAGGGAGCGAGTGCATTAGCCCAGCACTGGCACTGCTTGTCCCTGAAGTGGGGAGCATGTGGAGGGGCTCAGCTCCTGCGGTGAGAGCTGACATGCCCACGGGAGTCGGCCTGGACGCGATGCAGTAAGAAGTCCTGGGGTCTGGGACACCTGTCTACAGGGGACCCCTACTCAACTGTAGTGAATTATTCCCCAGTGGGAACACTGAGCAGATCTTTCAGATCCCCTGTTCAGTCAAGTGATTCTGGAAATCCACTAGTTGTTGGTTTGAATGTAACACTTCTGATTTAAAAACCTTTGATCACAGCTGATGACCAGACAGCTAGTGCTTTGTAGGCATGAGGAGACGATGGGGTCCCTTGGGAGTCCTCCAACCTTGGCCACCCTCTCAGCTGACGAGAGAGGGGCTCACACAGCATTTGAGGACCCGAAAGAGATACCCTTCTCCTCCTGCCTCCCCCCCACCTTAGGTGGTGGTCCTGGACTTCGTTTCTAGGGTTTACTCTTCCAGGAAGCATCCCTCCCACCCTCCCATTGTGCTGAGATATACTGCTGATCCTTAAACAACATAGGTTTGAACTGTGCGGATCCATTTATACTGGGATTTTTTTCAATAAATACTGTAAATGTGTTTTTTCTGCCTTACCATTTTCTTAATAACATTTTATTTTCTCTAGCTTACTTTATTGTAAGAATGCAGCATATGATACCTGTAACGTGCAAACTGTGTGTTAATTGACTATTTTATTGGCAAGGTTTCTGGTCAGTGGTAGACTATCTATCAGTAGCTGAATTTGGGGGAGTCAAACGTTATACATGGACTTTCAACTGCTCAAAGGGTCCGTCCGCACCCCTAATCGCCACATTGTTCAAGGGTCAACTGTATGTTTAACACATTACGGAAATGACTTTTATAAATTGGGTAGATAGGCACATTTTACAAGTCTTTTGAAAATCTTTTGGCCTCATGACATTCCTGCCCACCAAGGGCCCGGGGGTTATAGGAGGTTTTTCTAAAGATGGGCAGCACTTGGAAAGAAAAAAAGAAAAGGAAAGAAGAATTCGAAATGGAGATTGGGGATTAACTGTTCTCAGCACAGGCAAATTTTTCTCATTATGAAAGTTTCCATCACTGTGTTCTTGTTGAATCTACAATGGGATTCAGTTTATAAATCGGTTTGGTCTACACATAATTTTCAGCAAAACGTCTGCAACATAAATTGAGGCGCACCTGCCCTGCATACCAGTGTTTTTCTCATTTTGTTTTTTATTTTCCACTTAGTTCTGTCTGTGGTATCCTTACGTATCTTTGTGTATCTGTGGGTTTCTCTGCCCCAGATCCCGGAGGCAGAGAGCTCAAAGGTGGCCAGGACCACTTGTGGTGTTTTGAGATCCTGAACCCATTCCTTTAACGTGCATGAGCCGATGTTGGGAGGAGGTGACCAAGGAGAAGTGAGGGATGAGTGACGGGGGGGTGATTTGGCGCCTTTGCCTCTATACCTAACACAGGACAAGACAGTGGTCACTGAAAACAACAGCGAAGGCCTCTGCCCACAGGTTCACTCATCTGAACTTTTCCTTCAGAATGTTGTGGCCGAGCGGAGACAGAGACGTGGCTTCGGAGCCTGGCTCTGCTACGCACCTTCACCTCTCTGCAGCCCGTTTCTTTGTCTGGAAGGCGAGGCCATCAAGCTTATCTTGAAGGATGTTGGGAGGATTCAATGAATGGTGGATTCAAAGTCAAAGTCTCATGCAGAGCTAAGGTCCAGCTTATAATACTCATTTGATAAGTGTTTGTTCTTTTTTTCCTTATGAATGAATTAATGGTTAATGAATTCCCCCAGAGAAGTTACTCCTGTTAGAAGACTTGAGGAGCTGATGCCTAGAACTGAAGAAAGCTACCACGTTTCATTAATTTGCAGATACAGTTTTTTTCATACTTTAACATCTTTGAAAACAAGAAATGTCTTTACAATGAATGGCTTCTTAAGGCTATAGCTGGCAGACTTTTTTCTTCTTAGGGGTATATAAAGTAGTGGTCCGTCTTCTTATCGACGGCAACTTCGATTCCAGGAAATTGAATATTGAGTATGTATCCTTTCCCCTCCTCTACCTTCCTCTTTCTCTTCTGTTTAATAGCTTTTTTTGAGATATATGTCATATATTATAAAGCTTAACCACTTAAAACAGTTAATTGATTTTCAGTATATTCACAGAGCTGTACAACCATCAACACAATCTAATTCTAGGACATTTCAGCACCCCCAAAAGTCACTCCCCACTCCCCGCCCCCGATCTTCCCTACCCTAGGCAACCACTGACCTGTTTTCTGACTTTATGGATGTTCCTGTTCTGGACAGTTCAGATAAATGGAATATCATAACACATGGTCTTTTGTGACTGGCTTCTTCCACTGAGCATTACGTTTTCAAGGTTCACCCATGTTGTAACATGTATTAGTACCACATTCAAACAATATTTCATTTTATGGATATACTAAATTTTGTTTCTTCATCAGTTGATGAACACTTAGGTTGATTCCACTTTTTGTCTGTTATGAATAATGCTACTGTGATCATTTGTGTACAGGTTATTGCATAGATGCATATTTTCATTTCTCTTGAGGATATGCCTAAGAGTGGATTTACTCGTCATATGATGTCCTAGTCACCTTGGGCTATCATAACAAAATGCCTTGTACTGGGTGGCTTAAACAAGAGAACTTTATTTCCTACAGTTCTGGAGGCTGGCAAGTCTTAAGATAATGGTGCCAGCATGGAGGGTTTTTGGTGAGAGCCCTCTTCTTGGCTTGCAGACAGCCACCTTCTCCCTGTGTCCACACATGGCAGAGAGAGAGCGAGAGGGAGGAAGAGAGGGAGAGACAGAGAGAGCTCCAGCCAGCCAGCCTCGTCTCGTGTCTCTTTTTACAAGAGCACTAATCCAGTCCGTCATGATGGCCCCCTCCCGTGGTCTCACCTAAACCTAATTATCTCCCAAAGGCCCCATCTCCAAATACAATCACATTGGTCATTAGGGCTTCAATGTATAAATCTTGGGGAGACACAATTTATATGCTACCTCTGTATTTAATGTTTTGAAGAACTTTTAGCTTCTTTTCTTACTAGCTCTGTTCTGTCCCCAGCTTCTATAGGGACCTTGTGAGTTGACTATGAGGCTTATACTCTGCAGCTTACAGATGCCAACACCATGGTGGTTTGTTTATTCATTCAGTGGAAATTCAGTGACCTGATCTGTGCTGGATGCTGTGAGCCAGCAAACCAGTGAACATTATTAAGGACCATTTATAACCTAGTGGGGAGCCAGGCAGGAAATAAACAATAAAACAGACAAATACAAAAAAAACCCAGTCCATTGCAATCCATAATCATGCTGTGGAGATAAAAGAGGAGACCAGCCAGACAGGAGATGGCTGTGGCTTGACCTGGTGGGTGGTCAAATAAGAAAGTTAAAGAGGAGAGAGACATTTGGACAGAACCCACTGGTGGGTTAGATGTCAAGTGAATGGAAGGAAGGATCAGGTCCCTTCCTGGTGTTTGGCTTGAATAACAGGTCGAGGTGGTGTGATTTACTGAGAAAAGAGGGGCTGCGTTGGGGTGGTAAGTTGTTTGGGGACAAATTAGGACTTCCATCATGAATATGTTACATTTGAGAAGTCTGTGAGACATGGAGGAGGCAATGTCAAGTGGGAAGTTAAATATGAGAGTCCAGAACTTGGAAGAAAGCCCAGGCCGGTGTTAAACTTTCAGGATTGTAAAGAAGATTTTGAATGGATAGGATCGTCTAGGGAAAGAGGTGAAAGCAACCCAAGGTGGAGGGAGGAGTGTCCCCAACATTTAGAATCTGGGTAAAACAGAGCAGCCTGTCTGGGAAACTGAAACATCTTAGAACCTGGGAGGGTGGGATGGCGGAAGCCTCCCGGAGGGGGTGTTTCAAGGAGGAAGCAGTCTGCTGCCAGTTGCTGCTGAGACATCAGGGAGGACAGGAGCCCAAAGTCATCTGTCAGTTTGCTGCATGGGTGCTGTGGGTGACCCTGACAAATGCTGACAGTGAGTGGTCGGGATGGGGCCAGGGTGGGGCAGGCTGCGCCATGGGGCTCTGTTGGAAATCTGCCTGGCAGTACAGACAGTGAGAGTCGAGTATGTGAGTGGGATGTGGGATCAAGGAAGGCTTTGTTTCCTGCAGGGGAAGATAGCTGGGCGAGTTTATGTTTTGGTGCCAGCCCTCCAGTGCTGAGGGAGATATGGCTAGAGCATCGCAGGCCGAACAAAGCTGAAACAATGGTCCTTGGAGAGCTTGGCCTTTTGCAGGAGGAGGGAAACTTGCTCCAGCAAACGGGAGGCAAAGAGGAGGGACCAGGTGCGTGGGAGCGCGGGCACGGAGGGCTGCCGGTAGAGCAAAGAGGAAAACCTGAGCTGATTTCGCTTATTATTTATAATGACACTGTGCAGTGAGACCAGCAGCTGAGCACGGTGCTGCAGAAAAGGACCTGGGAGGTCAGAGGAGAGAACAGTGGCCTTGGGAAATTGGAAAACAAACCAATTCAGAAAAATAGCAGTTTGCAATCAGTAGAGAGGGTCAATTGCAGTGTAAGACCCTGCGTTTAGAGGGAAAGCAGTCGTTTCAGGTGCGTGGTTTCATCCAGGGATTTTCAGATTCTCAGGGCTCCTGTGGAGTGGAGGAAGAGTTAAGTCCATCAGAGGAGGGCTTTTGTCAGGGATGGAGAATGGCTACGTAGAGGTGAGGATAATGCAGGACTGTGGAAATTGGGCTGGGCGGGGAGGTCCCTGAGGTGTGGCAGGAAGCAAACGACTGGCCTGGGGTTGGGGATTTGGAGAGTTCTCTGAGGTTGAAGGAAAACACCAGTGTGGAATTCCTGAGCAGGCGAGCCTAAGGTGCAAGAAGTTGCGGTGGAAGAATGGGGTGTTTAGGGTCAAGATTTGCTGCAGTGGCTGCTGCTATGCTGCAGCAGCTGCTGATGACCAGATCCAGAGAGTGACCTTGGAAGTGGGTAGGTGGCGTGCAGTAAAAGGGAAGTTCACGGCCCAGAGGTCAGCATTTCCATGGTTCACCTGTGTCACAGTCATCAAGAAGATGACAGGAGGTACGTGAATGGGAAGGCTGTGAGTCAGGAGCCGTGTCCCCAGTCCTAATCATCAGGACAACTTGTACATGTGTGCGATCTGGAGACATTTGCTGCCCTGTTTCTTGTGCCTGATTACAATTTTGAATTTAACATTGACATGCAGGGATGCAGGTTTCAGAAATTCGAGTTTGTCCCTTGAAGATCCTGCTTTATATTTTAAGAATGGTGGGGGTTTTTATTTTCTGTTTTTTTGTTAATCCTCACCTGAGGATATTTTTTCCATTGATTTTTAGAAAGAGTGGAAAGGAGGGAGAGAGAGAGAAACATGGATGTGAGAGAGACACATCGATCGGTCACCTCCCGCACTCAGCCCCACTGGGGCTGGGGACCCAACCTATAACTGGGAATTGAACCTGTGACCCTTCAGTGCATGGGCTGAGGCTCTAACCACTGAATACCACCACCCAGGGCTAAGGATGGTTGTTTTAGTGACCTGGCCCTTGGAGATGTGCGTGCTTCTGCCCTCCTGAGAACCTTCTTCCAGCCTCCTCTGCTGCCGCCTTAGATCTGCACGGAGCATAGACATCAAGGATGAGATTGTTGAGATGGAAGTCCAGGTCTAGATGCTGAAAGCTACTTCGCAGGCCTCTGACCTTAGCCACATTCCGCCCATGCAGGACTAGCACTGTTTTCCTTTTTTGCAGGGCACCCCGAGAATCACACCACATTGTCACACATCATAACTGTGTCATTGCGCGTCATAACAATGGGATTCCACCAGTTATTATTGCACATTCCAATTATGTGATTACTCAGTCTTTCATCAACTATGTAATTAGACTTAATTACACCAATTGCACAAATAAACGATAGTCAACTACAAATTACTTAAAATAAAATTCAGAACTGCATATGTCGGCAGTTGCCCTGAAAACAAGAAAAGAGGAGAGTAAAAGGAAGAGGGCCCGTGAGTCCAGTGAACACGTGAAAGGAAAGCTGTGATCCTGACAGATCTGTGAGGGTCCTGGCAGGGAATCTCCTTATCTGGAAGTTTCCTGTCATTTTTTTTCTGCCACAGAGTGTGGTGTCAAGAATTGTGGATGTTGCCACCAAGAATACTGACCTGACGTGGCCATGCCCTGAAGAGCACATTGCTGTTACTCCCTTAAAGGAAACAGGGAAGGATCCAGAGCAAGAGCGAAGAGAGAGATGCTGATGAGAAGGGGGGGGGGCATGGAGAAGGGGCTGGGGAGGGGGAAGAGAGTGGAGCTATAAGGAGTTTGACATTTAGTGTTTGCAAAGAGTACAGTTTGATTTAATGCGGAGCACAGAATTAGTGCCAAGAATTCAAATTTACTATTCAAACCTCAGGCCTTACCTAACCCGCTGCTGTATTTCTGACTTTCCCTTTCCTTCACCCTTGGTTTTAATTCCCAAAACTCCTTCTGAGGTTGTTCTCTGAAGCTAGAACTTCAAGGCCAGGAGCCCATCAAGTTCTTTTCAAGACTAAATTTGTGAGATCAAAAAAGAATAGGAGAGAAACCCAGTATTTGGTACACTGGAGTAAAAGCAGTGCTCATTACTGTTTTCCATTTGAAGTGTCTCGAGTGTTGGATAGTTTTGAACTGGGAGCCTATAAAAGGCTTGAAGACTTGAGGCTGTGTCGCAGGGGACAGTTTTGTTCCTGTGGAGGCATCTCAGAGGGGAGGCTTGTCTGAGAGTAGGTTGTCTCTGGCCTGAGCCTAGAGCCAGAATAGACAGCGATGGTAGCTGCACTTGGCAGCTTTTTCAGCCCCTCTGTCTGGGAGAAGCAGCACCCTGTGCTTCTAGGAGGGGCAGGCCCTGTGGAGGGGGGCCCTCGCGCATCTGGAGGGTGTGGGCCCGCCGCATGGCGCTCTCACGAAGAGATATAATGGGAAGGTGCCATTTAAGCACATATATACTTAGGGGAAATTACCCGCTGCGCTGGCCGAGTGCTGCATAACCACTGAGCGCCAGGATTGCTCAACATCTGCCCCGGGCTCTTACCGCGGTTGACAGGATGAGTATTACTTCAAAAGTACACATAATAGCTGGTCTGTTACTGACACTATAAAAATACATCTGGATGCTATTGAGGGTCAGATTGGAGGTTCAGCGTACTTGGTTAGCTCCTGCCTGTATGCTAAAGGCAAACAGGCTGCATAGCTGCAATAATACAAATGAGGAGGGAGGTAGGCTTTCAGATCTAAAGCAAAGGCATGTTAATGTGGTGGATTTGTCTATGGAAGCCCTTGATATGGACAGTGGGAGCTAAGTGACCTTGTTTGAGACTTACCCATCGGCCCTTCGGTTTTTCCAAAGCCCCGGGACCGTGTTTCAGTTATTGCTCTGCTCTGATGGGCATTCCTTCCTGTGTGGAGGCTTAACGCCTGTTGAGGTCAAACTGCAGCTCGGGAAGGTGGCACCTAGGAGAGGGTAGAATGGTTATGCTGGAAATTGGAGCAAGGGAATCCAGTGAAATTGGAAGTAAGAGAGGGGAGTCAGGCTGGAATTTTGCAGCCCATATATCTGTTTGCTCATCTCCAAAAATCCACCAGCTCAAATAAGGTTAAGCTGATACTTATCAGTAAGTTTACAACAGTGTGACATTCCACTCTCTGATTTCCTTGTGGAGTGTGGAAAACGGATGTGCTGATATTAAGCACCCCAAGTGATTTCCTAAATGCAGTCTAAGATGCATAAGCAGTTTACACAAACAAGTCAACTCGCTGAGCTGTTACAATCTGCATTCTAGATTCTCAGCGGGGAGCTGGTCATTCCTGTTTGGCTCTTCTAAACAGAAATGACAGTGCAGAGATTAGAGTGGAGTGTATGGTGCGTGAAGATGTGGGCTGGGGCTAGCATCACAGTCCATTGGAGGCACTTCCCTCATTAAGCATCTCTGGTATGCATGCAATTCTGGCTAGAATAGGCTCAAGGAAAGATATTCTACAAAATGCTTCACATAAGTGTAGGAAACACCACGCAGCCTGAGCAGACATCAGCAAGGAAGGGAGGGGAGGGCTGCCTCAAGGCCAGTCACCAGGAACCAGCCATTCATTCAGCCAGTATTTACCATGTTCACAAGGTCACACACTGGCTTAGCTAGCTGTCATTAAGGGATTCTGACTTTAGTTCCAGTTTGCTCTCTCTAGGCCTATAAGCAGTTTCGATATTTATTGAGAATTACTATATGCAAAGATAAGCCCTTTACAAACTTACCTTATTTCTCTGTTCAGTAGCACTACTGTGATTGATGGAGAAAGGGAGCCTCAGGAAAGTTAAATATCTTGCCTGAGGTCACATGATTGCTAATTGGGACTAGAATTTAAGCCTCTGGTCTGAATCCAGAGTCCTGTTTTTTTTTTTTTAACTCCAAAATTATGTACCCTGTTACATGCCAATATCTAATGAACCCTGAGCAACTTCATCATTGTAAGCACACTTTAAATGTGGGAGACAGGCACAGGGGGGCTCAAATGTATTTAGGAACACATCTTTAATAATGTACGTGATAAGAAGAGCTTTGGATTAACGTGGGCAAGCTGTCAATTTCTCTTTCACATAATCTAGAAAGGCAGTTGGCAAGGTAATGTTCTGTTTTGCCTTCAAGCGGGATTGGAAGTATGTGCTTAAGTGTAAGTTAAAATATTAGATGTTAAACATATTTCCAGGTGATGTACTGTAGAATATTAAATTCTCAAGTGACTCCTTATATTGGAATAATAGAGATGAAAATCCTTTGGTGTGGGTACCAGGTCGTATATACATAGGAACTGAGGAGAGACCACCTCACGTTAATAATAATCATGGTTTGGCCAGGGAAACACTAGCAAATTATTGTTGACCAGAGATTTAATCTTAGCAAGGTTGAGCTAGGACTTTAATCCTCCCTCCCTCCCTCCCTCCCTCCCTCCCTCCCTCCCTCCCTCCCTCCCTCCCTCCCTCCCTCCCTCCCTCCCTTCCATTCTTTTATTTCTTCCTTTGGTTCTTCATTTATTTGTTTATCCATTTAGCAACGTTTATTGAGTACCTACCATGTCCCAGGAGCTAGTGGAGGCTCTGGTGAAGGCGTGAACAGGACACAGTTTTCAGCTTTCATGAACATGACATTACAGTGGACATGCACAGAAACTTGGGAATTTAGAGGAACAGAAGGAAGGCGAGTGTGGTTTGAGCCTAGCGCAGAAGGGAGTGTGGTGTGTGGGGCAGGAAACTTTCATGGAAGCGAAAGCGGTGCAGTTAGCAGGGAGACCCACCCGAGAGCAGACAGGAGCCTGGTTTGTGACTTTACATTTAGCAGTGTCATCTGTACCAGTTAACGAGCTTCCTCACTCGGTGCTAGCGACTGTCTAAGCACTTGTCACATTTTAACTCATTAAAACGTCACAACTCCACTCAACGAATTTTAAAACACCACTACCAAGTGGAAAAGCAGTGAGATCAGTGTCAGACTGATCGTTCAAAAAACTCTTTTATTGACTTAACAGTGAATTCGCACACAGTAACATTAGATTATTTCTTTCGGTTTCAAACAGTGATGATGCCTTTCTCATTTGATTGTCTTAGCACTAGTAGATAATTTTTTAACTGAGCAAAAATAGTTTATATTTAATGGGATTGTTTTTAAGCTTTAAGCTAAACAGGCGTTCTCTGTCCCCTGGTGAAACTGGCTCTTTTGCAAATGGGTCCACCCAATGGCTTTATTTTGCTTTATTTGCATTATGATATATCATGTTGGTCATAGTTCCAGCTGAGCAAAAGGGGTGTTTCGATCCATATGATTTTGTTGCTGCTCATAATAAATGGATATTATTACATCTCTGCTTCTCTGCTATTAGGCAGCTCACACATAACTACGGATGGTCTTTTTGGAACTGCTTACACAGAATGTGGTGGTTCAATAGCTAATGATTTTAAACATTTTTACAGTTAACTATTACTTAAGAAAATGATCCTTATTGTTTATCAATTTAATATTTAGGGTGAGTGATAACTAGAAGGAGTTATCCATCAAAATATATGCTGGTTTGAATGGACAAATTAAAGGGAAAGTCACTATTAAATGATTCACATGCTCGGTTCAGAACTGGCCCTTCCTGGATATTTATTTGCTGAGACTTTAGTTCCAGGAGGTTTTACTCTTTGAACATTTCTTTATTTTTCTTTTGTTTCTATTAGAAGAAGCTTCTCAAAAAGATAAGTTGACTGACATGTTTCTTGTAAAGTCGTTGGCACTCTGAGGCTCCATCTTTACCGCTGCATTTTGGCCTTGACTTTACTCCCTGTAAAATTGCCTTGGACAAGCCTTATTTTAGTAGGTAGAGTGGAGAGCCAGCCATGGGTGATTTGGGGTTGTTACAGAGACCCCCTCCATACTCCAAAATCTCTCTTTTTTTAACTTGCAACTTACTTAAAATTCTACATTTGTCCATTCATTCTGGAAGCCTTTCTGGTTGTTTTTAAATTTTAAGTAGTTCTTATTATCAGCTTGTACCTTAATGAAGCAGGTTTCGCTAACTGGCTCCTTAGCCTGGCAAGCACTGAGCTCCGAGAAGGGAACGACAAGGCTGAGAAATGAGAAAGCAAGCTAAAGGATAGCTTCCTCCAGGACCAGCTTTATGTTAAGTGGGGAGGTCGTTATAATGTTATTCAACACAGCGCACTGCCTGACCTCTGCTTGCCTGAGGAGATTACTGTGGGTTCATTCTAGGAGCTTCCTTGTCACCTTAATGATCTATATTTATTGACCCTTGGTTCTGTCTTGAGAGATTGTGAGAATTTGCATATTAGATAAATAACATCTCTGCCTCTATTAGTATTCTCCTGGAAAGGGAGTGAGATCGTTAATATTGATTGGTATTGCCAGTCTACCTTATACCTCTTTTGTATCTTTTGGAATTGAACACAATACTATACATATAACAGGTGCCAAATAAATGCTTTTTAAAGAAATCCATCTGTATATTTTCTGAGGCTTATATCACCACCAATAGAATAGTAGCCTGACACCCAGCTAAGGTGAAACCAAGCAGGCAAAAGAATTGATTATTTTGTTATTATGATTTTATTTAATAGTTAAAGATTCACACAATATTGCAACAACAAAAAAAAGAATTTCCTGTGCACCCTTCCTCCAGTGTTAGCCCTGTATGTAGTAGCCATAGTATGTTGTCAAAACTGGGAAATTGACATTGGGACAGCACTGTTCTCAGGTATAGACCTTTTTTGGGGTGTTTGCCAGTTTTTTGAAACACTTATTTTGCATAGTTTGAGGATATTTTATCACATGTAGATTTGTGGATTTTCCTCCCCAATCAGAATGTAGAACTCTCCCATCAGCATTAAAAACTCCCTTGTGAGAACTAAATTTTTAAAAGAAATGAACAATTGAAAAATAGACACTGACATTTTTACAAAGGCACATTAATGGACTTTAAAATGGTATTAATTTCGCCCAGCCAGGCGTGGCTCAGTGGTTGAACATCGACCTAGGATCCAGGAGATTGAGGTTTGATTCCCCATCAGGGCACATGCCCAGGTTGGGGGCTCGGTCCCCAGTAGGGGGTGGGCAGGAGGCATCGGATCAATGACTCTCTCATCATTGATGTTTCTATCTCTCTCTCTCCCTCTCTCTTCCTCTCTCAAATCAATAAAGACATATTTTAATAAATAAATAAATAAATAAATAAATAAATAAATAAATAATAAAATGGTATTAATTTCAAAGTGACTTTGAGGTTTAAAATCCACTAAAAAGCAATTGTTATTCAGTTGATTACCTGCAAATACAGTGTGGGTTTAAAAAGAATCACCCGTTTCCTCTTTTTCAGTCTTTCCAAGTAAAAACATCCTCAAACCTTGGTCGGTTCTGTTGATCACAGTGCAAACTTGCTGCCTACTGGAAAGCTCTTCCACGTTGCCATGCTCCCCTGCAATCACACACGGGTGCACGCATGTGGAGCTGTGCAGTCATCGCTCTTTCCCGGCAGGAGCACAGGCTTGGGTGGGAGCAGTGGAGCCTACTTTCTGCGTTGCTGGGAAAGACATTGGGAAACATGGGCAGGAGCCCTTGGCTCTTGCCATTTCCCAGCTGGGTTCCATCCAGCAAGTACCGGGAGAGAAACCGGGGGAAGGTCAGGAGGCCCCGATGCTGCTTTATATCATTACCTCTTTGGAGTTCTGCGAGTCTGTTTGTTCACCTGCTGGGGCACCATTGAGGAGAAACTGCTTTTGTTGGGTATCCATCTTTTTACCCAGTTGGGAGAGAAAGGGGAGGCAATAGGTAGTTGAGAATAATTCATACTTTCCCCTACAAGACAGGCCTTCCTCTTCCACTTTTCTTCAGAGATAACAGGCGCCTGGGTTGGCTCTTTTATTTCAGCTTTAGTTAAGACCTACCACACTCTCCCTTGAACATGAGCCAGTGGCTGCCCTACAAAGATGCCTCCAGCTGAGCTGGACCATGTCCTCGAGCGCCTGCTAAGAGCACAGTAGCAGTCACTTTAGAGAAACCAGCCTGTATCCCTACTATGCATTCAGTTCAGCATGTTCTCTTCTGCACAAGTATGAGTGCAGAGGGGTCATTGTCCCCTATGTCAGCACTTGTACTCTTGTCCTGGCTTCATAGAAACTCCAAATTAGAAACAAATGAAACAAACAAATGAAACTTAGAACAAATGAAAATTCACCAAATAAGCAGATGGTCATAACAGTATATAAACAAAACTTCCCTGTTTCTGCTTCATCGGCTGAGAGTAGATTTCCCGCCACACTTGTTGAACTAAGTGAGCACTGAACATGGTAACTTTAAAGTGAAAGCACATGATCAGAAGTGGCGTTTTCCCTCTTGCTGTCTTGACTCCAACTGGAAGAAAGCTACAGCCCCCAGAATCCATACTTTCAGGCACCATCTGGGATCTGAGGATGCCTAAACCCCTGAAGGACAGGACTCTGAGGGAGAGCCGGTTTGTCATGCTCCTAGCAGCCTAGATGGATATAGGATTTGATGAAAGGCAGCTGAGTGATGGCTTGGTGGCGTTGCTCACTAAGATCTTTAGAAAATGAGCAGAGAAAGTGGAGGCGGAGAAGAGGGTATCAGCTGAAACTCTTCTGTAGGACCATGCGTGTTCCCATGTAATTTGTCTGTAATTGTAGCCATGTGTCTAATATGTACAGGAATCCCCCATTCAAGGTACTGAAATTTGCCCATTATATGTAGATTCTAACTAATAGTTTAGACTCTGTTCTCTGAATAACAGAGGGAAAAGCTTCTTAATAGGCTGGGTCCTTTCAGGAATGAGGAAACACATGGCTTTGACAAGAAGACTTAACAGCCGTGGAGAAGCAGCATGTGATTTCAGGTAGCTCCCTCAGTGACACTGCGGGTCCAATCCCCCTCCCTAAAGAAGCCCCGGCAGCATCCTGCCCTGAAGAAGGGGCATGTCCCAGGATATTAGGATACTTTGTGTTGCAATAACAGTTTTCATCTTAGTATTAGCATAGGTGACTCTTTTCCTTTGGAATTTAATTGGACTGATTGTCCCCTTTGCCTCCAGGTTCTTCTGTTTCCAGTTCCTTCTCCCTAGCATCACCTGCATTAGCTTCCTACAAAACAAAGACAGTGAATGGCATCACTGTCCTGCATGTAAACTTGTATCCATTCCCTGTGTTCGTGGGATAAAGATGAGACATGCCGCCGAGGCACCCAGATGCTCCACGGTCTCCTGTCCCGCTTCGTTTCTTGCCAGTCCTCTGGGTTTCTTAGGCCCCGGTCATGTGGTGCCTCCCCCATCCCCACAGTGCACCGTGTCCTCTTGTGCCTCAGTTTCTGCCCACGCTCAGCCCTCTGCTTCAGTACCTCGTCCTGCCTTCCTTCCCTGATGGATTTCTACTCATCACCGAGGACCTCAGCAGTTAGGCGGAGCCCATCTTCTGCGCCCAGAGCCCCGTGTTTCTTACCTGTACTTGCTAACGATCATAATAGCTAAAAGTGACATACATTTACCATTTGCCAGCTACTAATGAAAAGCATTTGGTAACTCGTTTATTTCTTTCAACAACCCAAGGAGGTAGGTATTTGCATTTTATATATGAGGAGACTGAGGTACCCAGAAATTCATTGACAGGCCCCAGGTCATTCAGGATAGCTAGTGGCATTTTTGAAGCAAGGCCCTCTTGCTTTCAGACATTAAAACCCAGGCAAGCTCCTCTACTCAGTGGAAAACTACTCAAGAGCAGGAACCATGTTTGATTGAATTTTATGTCCCTAAAACTAGTATTGTGCCTGTCACAGAAGAAGAACCTTGGAGATATTTGTTGAATGAATGTACAGACTATTATATTTTCATTCAAAAATTTAATCATTTTGAAAACGTGTCATTCCACTTAGGCTTTTAAGTTTTTAGTTGAAAAGAGGGAATAAATTGCGATCAAGTGGGAACAGCTGCGCCTCGAGGCGTGGGGAGGGCAGTGCTGGGAGGAATCTGTGTTTCAGTCCTGCCTGCTCAACCCACGCGCCCAGTGCTGCTGGGTCTGGTGCCCATCCAGCTCTTACTGAGCCTGTGAGGTTGACACAGCTTCCTGCTTATGCGCACTGGGCCGAGTTCCCTCTCAAAGCTCTGGTCACACGTACAGGGGATTGCAAGGCTCAGCTCCAGGAGAACATTTTAAGAGGAATACCTGCTTTCCACACACTATTCCCACTGAGAACCAGGGGGGAGAAGTTGTGAGTCAGGGCTAGACCACACCAGCCTTTGGGTGGTTCTCAACATGTCAGGGCTCACCAGAGGCGGAGGGGGCAGAGGGTGGAGGGAAACAGCTCTTATGCTAAGTGGGAAGTTCACAGGGAAGTCTTTCTCAGATACCCCATGGGGCCTTGATAGCAGAGGGCAGCTTGATGGTCCCCTCCTGCCACAGTAGAGTTTTTATTCCATTAATAAGAACTTAAAAGTTGTGTTTTTTTTTTTATTCTCTTGTTCGGCTGATTTTGATAAAAACACCTTTGGGGAATCTCACCTGTAACTAAGGTTTGGTGAAATGGTCAAGGTATGTGTGGGGGACTCACGGTTGACCTGCCGTGCATGTTGAGATTAAGGAAAGATGGCTCCCTTGGGAGTGGGTTCAAATTCAGGATCGTAGGTGGCTTTGGGGGGGTTTTGTACCACCTCAAGCTTCTGAGACCGTTGCGTTCCTTCAGTGCCATGTTGTGCCTCGGGAGTCACCATGAACTCTGTAACCAAGGTGTTCGGGATGTTGGCGCTTAACTGTCTCTTATTTATCCGACCAGCCCAGCTCTGCTTCTGTAATGAACTGTAACCACAGGAAATCATGGTGTGTATCTTCATGTAACTGATGCCTTCAAAATTATGGTTGATGTTTAAGACTTCACTGAGGTTATTTGTCAAAGCAAAATACATGATAAAAGACATGCATATGGAAGGATGCCAGGGAACCATCTCATCAGAGCAACGGCAGCTCTGTCCTCACCTTGCCTCTGTCTCCCCTTCCTCGCCCCTAAGCTGCCTCTCCTCCCGGGTGGTGCAGTGCTCTGTACAGTGTCCTGTTGATAGTGGTTTGAACATTTCTCTGCCCGTGTCTTTCATTGCTGAAGTAACTCACCTCTCTCATGTCGACTCTTACCCAGGAGCCGCACTGCAGACTCTTTGATGTAGGTCTTTTCTGCATGGCAGCTGAGGCCAAGCTGTGGTTTTCATTGCATGATGCAACCTCACCCCTTCGGTTGTCGCGTCCAGGTTAACCAGAGCCTTTTCCTGCACTGCCCATGCATGCCGCGTGCTTCCCCCCGGGCCCGACCTGAATGTCATGAGCACCGGGCGCATGCATGGAATTGATGCGGCGAGCATTCTGACGCACCAAAGCACTGAGACTTAGGGTTCTCTTGGGACATCCCTGCAGGCCCCCAGTTTGCTGTGATACCACAAAGGCCACCTTGTCCCTTCCAAGTTCAAGACTAGAATGTTGGGAAAGAGAAACAAATCTCCTGTTTTTAGGCGTGTGCTGAGCAGAAGCTAATGACCAAAATTTAGAAGCGAGGGTCAGTTTTCCAAATAATAACTTACCTGATGATCAGTCCTACAAATCCCCAGCTCTGTGTGGCTATGCCCAAAGGAACCAGTATTACCGTACCTTTCACATCCTTCTGAACAGTGTTACCTAGCTTTGTTTTTTTAAAACATATTTTTAAATTCATTTTTAGATGCAGAGGTAGGGAGAGAGAAACATTGATGTGATAGTGAAACATTAATCGGCTGCCTCCTGCAGGCCCCCCACCTGGGATCAAGCCCGCAACCAGGGCATGTGCACTGACCAGGGATCGAACTGCCAACCTTTTGGTGCACAGGATGGCGCCCAACCAACTGCACCACACTGGCAAGGCACTTAGTTTGGTTTTGCTCAGATCTAATAGATGTTCAAATGTGTATACTTAAAAAAACACCTCTTAAGCTAAATGCTCTGGGAATTTCAGTCATTGACCTCTGTCCTACTTTATTGTGTAAACAGAAGTGCCACTAATACAACTTTGAAAGCTATAAAATGGTTGTACTATAGGGGATACTACATTCATTGAAGCACATTGGCACTGCATTCAGCATTATTGATTAGAAGTTGTGATTAGTTCCTCTCATGGAAATATATTTTTGCCTTAGGGCCGCCTAATGGCTTTCTTTAAACTGCTTTTCTTTTTCTTTTTTTATATATTTTTATTGGTTTCAGAGGGAGAGAAAGGGAGAGGGAGAGAGATAGAAACATCAATGGTGAGAGAGTCATTGATTGGCTGCCTCCTGCACGCCCCCTGCTGGGGATCGAGCCCGCAACCCGGGCATGTGCCCTGACCGGGAATCGAACAGAGATCTCCTGGATCCTAGGTCGATGCTCAACCACTGAGCCCTGCCGCCTGGGCGCTTTTCTTTTTTTAATATGTGTTTCGTTCCTTCTTTTATTCTCCAAATGCACTTTTATAAACATGATTGTCAGGATCTGTTTCCTTACTGCCTTTTTGTTATTCAATATAATTAGATGCTTTACGTTTTAGATATACCTTGGCTGTAAATCAAGAAAGATGACAAGGTGGGCATTACCAAAGTCTAGTAATCCTAGGGTAGGAATAAGACTTCTTAGAGAATTCCTGGGGGTGCTAGCATGCCGGAGCCCCTTAGATTGAAACTATGCTGTGAGGAGTCATAAGAAAAGATGAAAGACAGAAAGATGAAAGACAGAAAGACAGAAAAATGAAGGCTTCCTATCTTGTTTTCACTCTTCCTTTTGAATCGTGCTTTCCTCATATCGGGGTTTAGTGGATGGAAGCTCTTTCCATGCCCCCCGTTTCCCTATTCTATTAGACATACCCTGTTCGCCCTGTAGAAACACTTGCCTAGAGTTTCACGTGTTCTTTTGCTGAGCAGCGTGACGGTCCTTCAGATGGAAGCGTTTCCCTTTTCGAGGGCACTTAGGTGGCATCGGTGCAGCCTGCGCACAGCGGGAGCGCTGCCCAGCATGTTGAAAGGCTCTCGCCCCGTCGGAGCTTCCAGAGGGGTTTGCTGAAGGAAGCAACTGGTTCTCCCTGGCCAGTTCTTCAGCAGAGGACCCATTCTTTCCTCCTCCTCAGAAAAACACAGTGTTTCCGGATGGAGGGAAAGAATTTCTGAAATCCAAGCTAGAGTGAGGATAAGTGGACCCATTCGTGGAGACAAAGGAGAAAATCATAAGACATGAGCTTCCTAGGGCATCCTGGGTCCCTCCCAGAGATGTTTTCACAGTGATGGGGAAAGCAGCTCTAGAGGAAATCAGAGATATGGCAACAGAATTTGAAAGGGGCACTGCAGGGGGAAGCAAGGCAAAGGAAACGTCACCAATGAACCTGTAATTTGTGGCATTCCTTTCTAAATCTGGATCCTGAAATCAAGTGGACACCACTATAAGGGGGAAAGAGCTCTTATTTCTGCGGCAGGAGCAGGACACTTTTGATAAATAAGTGATTTTCAGTGCCAACCAGAAGCGAGCGGGAAAAAGAAAAATGAAGGTTAAAGAAATATTTCAGGAGGTGAGTTATTTTCATGAAGTAGCTGAGAAGGAAATGGAGTGTATACTAGAAGGTCTGATTGTATCACCGTAGGAGTTAAGAAGTCTTTACCATTTTCCCTCTTGACAGTGACTGTTTCTGACGGTAACTTGTCACCTCTGGTTTCCCGTGGCGACACTGGGCTCCACTGCCCACGTCGTCTTGTGTCATTCCTAAACAGTGACTCCTGCTCGCGCTCAGCAGACTCAGGACCTGCAATCAGCAAGCAACATCTCGGCCTCTCCTTTTTGGCTGCGAGGCTGCTGGGCTCTCAACAAAACTCCTAAATAGGAATACTTGCAACACTTCCAGGCCTCAGCTGGCAGCCAAAGACAGGGACAGCCAAAGACACAGCTATTTTATTCCCTTGTGTAATAAAGGTATAATTGTTTTCTACACCAGTTGTCAGAAAGACTTGTACCTGGTCTTTCTCTGTGTCTTCATAAAACAAAACAAAACAAAAACAAAACACAAAAACACCTCAGGATGTCAGAAACGAAGCTATCATAATTATCCCTTCGCATCACATAAATCCACGTGTAACTTCTCACTAACGGCAGTGTCCTTGCAGTGAGTGTGTGTGTATGTTTTGTGACAGCATTTTCTATTCTTACAAGTGTAGCCGCAGGTAAATGGAACAACTGTTTTTTTGTATAACTGTTTTGCAATGGTCTCGGGCCTCCTAAAGTCAATACCAGGCAGGTCTTTGGTGTTCCCACTCTTTGTAAGTGTAGCCATTTGAATGAGACCACTGAGTGGACCACGTGCCATTCTGGCTGTATCCAGATGGGGCTGGGAGAGTGCAGGGTTGAAACTGTAGGTCTCTTGGGCTGCTGGCTGAATTTTGGAGTCCATCAAAGAGGGTAGGAAAGGGATCTGTCTCAGGCATCCTCGCTACCCCCATCTGATTAGGCTGCCGGTCTGGGACCCAGAACAGGCTGGGCCTGGTTGTGGAGTCAGTAGCTTTGGTTTCTTCACTCTAAGTCCTGGCAGGTTGACCCATAACCAAAAGGCACTGTCAAGGTCAGGTTGTCCAGGTGTATCAGGATTATGTCAAAGTCAGGGAGGAGGACAGGGATGGAAGTGTAGGGCACAAACTAAGTAAGACACTAATGAGTGAGCAGGGAATGCCCAGCAGAGTCCAGGACAAACATTTGGAGAAGGCTCAGACAGAAGAATTGTGAAGTCGGTGCCCAATAAAGCCCGAAGAGGTCCCACAGTGATTTGAACCTGTTATGCTGTGGGACTTGCGATAGGCATGCTCAGCCTAGCTCTGGTTGGACAGCCTTTCTAAATAGAGGGCTCACACTTCATCTTAGGAGCCTCCGCCATTCTCTCTGCAACAGGAGAGCTTCTTCCATGGGAAGGCTCAAGGCCAGCGTGCCTGAAACCTCGTTCGAGGCTCTTCCTCATGGTTGTTCTCTCCTTAAGAGATGAGTACACCAGGCAGTTGCTCCCCAGCGTCTAGGAGCTGACTGTTGGTTATTACTGGTTAGAGATATTGTTTATGGGCTTCTTAACACATATATGACATTTACCCTCCAGAAAAAAGGCACTGGGGGCAGAAGGCACAGCAGGATGAGGCCTCTGTTCTTGCTTCCTCAGGTCTAAGTTTCTGTAGGCATGAGGAGGGTGGCTCCAGGGTTCGGAGGTCCTGCTCCCATGCCAGGCATTGTGTCGGGCTTCCTTGCTTTCTTTTCAGACCTGGGCTTCTTCTCATTTCCCTTCCTCCTCCCATTTCTAATCACCTCACCCAAGCTGTCCTATTTTGTGGGCGGTCCCAGAGTGATGTTAGGGTTTGGTGGAGAGCGTATGTTTGAGCCAGAGGGTTATGGATTGCGTGTGTGTGAGAGTGTGTTCCACCCACACGCAGCACCCAGGCCTGTCCACGGCTGTTCGACCCTGCCCTGGAAGAACTCAGTCTGCTTCGTAGTCTTCGTGATTGAGTGTGAATGCCTTGAGCACTGTTTGACTCATGCACCCACCATGTCTCCAGCAGACAAGCTTCACCGAAGCAGAGAAGGATGGTGTCAGTGGGGGCCGGGAAATGAGAGAGGAGGGTCGGTCAGTCAGGACTCTTCAGACAGTTTAGTTAAAGCAGCGCTCATTTGGCAAGACGCTGTTCCATGTAGTAGCTTAACTCTGATTTATTACATAAAAGTTGCTGGCAAGTGTGAACACTAATTCCACTCTGGTAGCAACTGTGATTGGAATAATTGTAGTCTGTAGGCAAGCTGGAGAAAACAAACATTAGTGGGAAGGTTGTCTTGGACATGATTCCAAGAGTCCAACAGGGAAGGAATACATAATCTTATGGGCATGGAACTGAAAGAGACATTTAGAAGACACAGGACTGGTTCCTGCCCTGGGTTCCTGCAGGTCCATGCTAAGCCACCCAGGCACACGAAACCCTGCTCTGCTAAGGAGAGCACACAACTTCCCGTGGCCACTCCTCAAAGTGACTCATGGTTTCCTCTGTCAGGAAATTGTGGTTAATTATTTAGTATGTGTGAGACTCTGTGGCCGCCTTCATGGAAATGTAAATGTTTCCGGTGTTTCTTTTTGAATATTACCCAAAGTTAATGCTCTAATATATAGCATCGCACCAGACGGTAGCTCACTGCACATCCTATTGGGCATTTGAATTGCATTATAACACCTGATAAGGAGGCGATAAAGCAAATACAAATGGAGATGTAAAGTGTGAAATGATTGATTCTGTCAGTTTTTGTTCATTTGGAGATTGTTATTATTGTTATTATTTTTTAGCATTTTTTTTGCAGTTATTGTCACTATCATTATTAACTTAGTTTTGAAAATAACTCTCACTTTTTCAGCAGTTGTATGGCTCAGGGTGTCTACCTGAATAATTCATTCTAATAATTAAGCATTCTTCTAGGAGACAAAGAAAATTACATGGATGGCTGATAGAGAGAACAAAATATGTCAGTTCCTTACACACTGGATTTCTCAATGAAGCGCACAGATTATTTGTTTTCATGAAACTCAGATGATTAAATCCCTGCTACTTTCTCATAGAGCTCTATGAGAAATAGAGCTCTATTATTTAATTTCGTCCTCACAGCAGCCTTTGAGGTTTGTATCTTTATATTCAGTTTACAGATGAGAAAACCACGACTTGGAGAAGTCAAATTATTTGCCCGCGATCATACAGCTAGTTACCCACAGAGCTGGGATTTTAATTTCCACCGAACTCCAAAACTACCTAACTGCTGCTTACTCTTGAGGTCAACTTACGATGCCCACGTTTTGCTTTTGATTTACTTCCTTGGGTGCATTAGTGGATGAAAAGATATGGAATAAAGATGAGAAGGAGAACCTAAGCTCAGATAGGATATTGAAGCCTTGTGCCAAAGTGTAGAAGAGCTCTGTGAGAAAGTAGCAGGGATTTAATCATCTGAGTTTCATGAAAACAAATGATCTGTGTGCTTCATTGAGAAATCCAGTGTGTAAGGAACTGACATATTTTGTTCTCTCTATCAGCCATCCATGTAATTTTCTTTGTCTCCTAGAAGAATGCTTAATTATTAGAATGAATTATTCAGGTAGACACCCTGAGCCCTACGACTGCTCTGAAGTCTATTGCTGCTTTTGTTCCCTGAGTCTCCATAGCACTCAGAGCTCAAGAAGACAGTAAATATATAGGATTTCAAAGAGTAGTGAGGGCCTATACACCACCTATCCGTTGGTTCCAATTAATTTCAACATGACCCCAATGAGGCGTATGTTTGTGGCTGTTGGATCATCATTTGGGCAGAAGCATAATTAGAAGCCTGGTGCTGTCAGAAGGATTAATAGACCTATTGATACACACCCATAACTGGAAATTTCCCAGCAAAGCCACTTAACCATCTGGCTTGGGATCATGATAGATCAGTACCGCAAGTGCAAGTAACAAAGGGTATTCACATTAGAACCATTGAAAGGTCTAAGAAAAGTGTTTCAAGATAAAACAAAGGGGTCATTTTGATGTTGCCATCATTAGTATTGATTAATGATTGAATACATACCCATCAATGATAACATCTTAGACAATAACTACTCCTAGACATTCTGGAATAAAGTCACAGTGCTGATCAACAGAAGACGGTTGCTTCTGGTTGGTAAAATAATCAAAACCAAACAATTTATTGAATATCGGCTCCATCCAATACACAACAAAAGCACCAACTTTAAAAAGATAAACTTTTAAGTCCAAAGCTCTGATAAGGTAATGTAAATGGGGGCACTGAGAGAAGCAAAAAGATAGAAAGCTTTCAACTTTGATCCATTTAAGACTTAGGCAGTCCCAGGGTACTGTCCAGTTTAGAAGACTATGTTTTATAACAAGCTTATTGCTTTCTCAATGATTAATTGGCGTTGTGTCATTCACACTGAATTCACTATTGTTATTAGCTGGTAAGATATTTTTCTGAGACTTAAAATTATATGAATAAAAACATTGGTTTCTAATTTGCAGTACAGTTGACCCTTGAACAATGCAGAGGTTAGAAGCATACTGATCCCACAAACTTGAAAATCCGCATATAATTTTTGACTCCCCAAAACTTAACTACTGATAGCCTGTGCTGTTGACTGGAAGCCTTGCCAATAACATAAACAGTCAGTTAACACTCATTTTGTATGATATATGTGTTACATGCTGTATTCTTACACTACAGTAAGCTAGAGAAAATAAAATGTTATTAAGAAAATCATAAGGCAGAGAAAATACATTTATAGTACTGTGCATATTTACTGAAAAGATCCACATATAAGTGGGCCCATGTAATTGGGTCAACTCTACAGTGGGTCAACTGTACAAAGACATGCTTCTCTTTTAAAATTTCTTGGTTTCATAATATTCTGATTAGTTAGGTGCTTTTATTCCTATTTTGTAGGTAGGAAAACTGAGACACTTAACTTATCCAAAAAATCCAGATATTATTAAATCTCAAAATTACTAAACTTCTGATCACTTAGATTTTCTCCCTCTTTGTTGCAGATAGGGTCCATAGTATCCATGACTGTATGATGCCTTCATTTTTAAAATTTTGATTGAATGGAATGCAAAGCTTATTGATTGTCTAACCCATAATTAGGAGTGTTCAAAGTATCTCAACATTATCACCCATTACTATGTTCATTCTTGTACTTCTAGAATAGGAGAAGGTGAGAGAAAATTGGGGCATGTTGAGGGTCATCCATCTTTAAGCAGATGGGTAGCTAGGAATTATTTCTCTTTAAGCAGAGACCTTGCCCCTCAGCTGCTGGGGTCAGGCTCCATGATGCCACTGCTACTCAGGGTCCCAGGAAGGACTTCTGAAGATTAGAAATGTCCCACATGACAGTCTTTATAGAACAGGGTTAGATGTAGGTTGGATAGGTCAGCTTCCTCTGAATTTTCCCAGACCATTCAACAAACATGGACTTTTTTCTAGGACAGTCAGCTAACCCCCATCGCTTTTGCATAAGCTCAGTGCCAACTCCCTGGGTCGCAGATACTTTGTCCTGTGTTCTTTTCTTTCTCCAAGGATGTTACAACTCATCTGGAGAAGTAGGTGGTATGGCAGAAAGGATACTGGGTCTCTGTCCCGACTACCACTTAGCTGCATGACCTTGGGTAGGAGTCTGAGCCTCTGCTTCTTTGGTTGGAAAAGATAGATTATGACAAGTTGTGAGGGCCAAAGGCAATAGCACATGTAAACTCTATACAATGTCAGGTACTATTATGTTGAATTAAATGATAGTCAACATTGTAAGACTGTTTAGAATTCCTTGCTCCTGATGCTATAGGGATTCAGAGATGGGAGAGGTCAGTGAGGGCATGAGTGGTTTGCCGAGCCATGCTTTTCAGCTGGCCTTGAAGGCCGCCTAAGGTTTGAACGCAGAGAGGGAGGAACATTTGAAGAGACCACAGCAAAAGCATAGCTTTAGAATTAGGATCTTGTGGGTCACACTCATGAAATAATGAAGGCCCTGGCTTGTGGGAGCAAAGGGCTTGGCCGGAGCGTAGCAGAAAATAAAATGGGAGATGCAGAGAGAGGCCGGGTTTTAGAGCGTCTTCTCAGCCAGGCTTAGGGTAGATGTACGAGACAGCAGGGAGCTATGATGGTGGATGAATGACATCTTTTAATTAGATTAATCTGGCAACATTGCAGAGGTGAGCCTAGGAGAGGAGTCCGGAATCGTTAAGCTCTTTGTATTGATTCATGCCTGTGGCGCTGTAGGCCTGAGCTCTGGTGGTCCATTATCCTGGTGGGAATTGAACAGGCGCCATCCAATTTAAAAAGGGACTAGCCACGCGAGTGAGGAGAATTTAAATATTGGAAATTATTGCGGAAAAGGCTGTTTTGTTCCTCAGCTAGTCCCTTCCCTCTCTTGTGGTTATGTATTAAATCATCTCGGAGGTTGGCTGTTGCTGTTGTGCCTAAGCTGCTTGACATGTCTTTATCTCTTACAAAGGATGGTCTCCAGAGCCTCTCCCTTCACCGTTTCCCTTTAAATATGACAGTAGGAGCGTGCTGCCCCGCACGCTCTGGCTAGTAATTGGACTGTCATGGGGGAAGCCTGGGTAGCACTGTTGTAATTACTTCCCTGTAGCGTCTTGCTTTCCCCCCGTGTCCCCATCTGCAACTGACAGTGTCTGTGCAGCCCCTCGGTCTCGGCAGTTAGTGAAGTGGCACGCAGCTGGTTATCTGGGGCGGTCTCCACCGATGATCACCTCCGTTCAGGTCCGAGTGGGATCTTCTCAAGCAGCAACACCTGAAATGAGTGTGTAGTTGCAAGGAAGGTCTGGAGCAGTGGTTTGCAAAGTGCTGTCCCCAGATGAGCAACGGCAGCTGGGAAATCATTCAGAATGCAAGTTCTCGGGACCCTCTCCCAGACCAACTAAATCAGAAACTCTGGGAGGCGGGGCCCACCGTTTGAACCAGACCCCCAGATGCTAAAGTCTGAGAACCACTGTCCCGAGGAAGTGTCTGCACAGGGTTGGACGGCCAGATTCAGGGAGGGGAAACAGACTTCAGAAGACCCCAGGGACGTTTAGAGGCTGAGGAGAGAGGGCAGTTACTTACCTCTTGGAGAGGACACAGATGTCCAGAGGATTAACTGCTGGAAGTGAGGTTTTTGTCTTTGGCTCTTTGCCCTTTGAAAGAAGACCTGGGGAGCTGTGGCTTGCCTGGTCCTTTGGAAAAACACGTGCTTAAGTCCGTTTTCAGGAAAGACTGTTGGATTTTCCCACACACGGGTCTTCCTTAGATATTATGTTGTTAAGTTGATGAAGAAAGACATATATTACCCACTTTTCGTGAATCTTACTTTCCTCTACAGAGAGAGCTCAATACTGAGATATGCTTACTTGATGGTTTGGAGGAAATAGGAGTTTGTATTTCAACCTCTATCTAACACTGAACATTTATCTCATAGGGAGCAGATCTTTATTGAGGTTCTTTTGAAGGTGCCCCAACCATAGCGTCCTGGTCAAAACATGACATTTGCCTAAGGTTTTAGTATCAGTCTTGACCCATGGACTCTGGGAGCCTGGGAATGAAGCGTTCATCAGCTTACCCAGCATCTTGTGTCCTCTAATTACCAAGTCAGTAATCAACCAAGAACAATTTAAGGAAAGTCAGTTTTCTTCTGCCAGGATTAGAACTAGTATCCGTACTCAATTCTTAAAACTCCACTTTTTTTTTTTTTTAATTGGCAACAAATGTCCATAAAAGCCTATTCTGCTGTGGGCATGCTCATCAGGATGGCAATTTAAATTTGAGTGTGTAATTCAGAGTCATTTTCCTTCATAGTTAAAAAAGTGATTTTTTCCCCCCCTAGCTCTTGAGATTTCTGTGTATCTAGACAAGGAACTCTCCTGCTTTACACAAGAAGGAAGGGGAGTTTGTGTTCCATTTTCCCATCCTACAGTGAGCATTAATCATTAAGATAAAATCTCCTGGTTGATATGACCAGCCCTTTTGTTTGTTGAATTACATCTTTTCTTTTTATAAGATCAATGGGTCGTTTCCATCTGGGGAATTTAGGACTTCCCCTCGGTGGTCTCTGATTGTGCAAGTCCATGGACCAAAGGCTCTGGGAGGATTGATCTCGGAGGGGTCCCGACCAACAGTTCTGTTGTCACTTGAGAAAATTCAGCAGTTCATTTCTCCTTGGGCTCTCTGGCAAGTTAAAGAGCTAAAAGGGGTGGAATACTGACTCCCTGGTTACTCTGGTCCTACCTGGGCCTCAGGGGCTGGCCCTCTTCTGTCCCTGGATTTCCTGCTCCTCTCTGGCTCCTTCGTCTCAGCAGTGTGCTCATTTATTGGTGAGCTCCAGCCGAGGAAGAGCTGCCAGCACCAGCAGCATAATTTACTCCCTTTATTATTTCAGCTCCAAGTCTAGGACTCGAGGAATGATATGAAACAATGATTAAATCAGCTCTAAATCTGATAGAAAAAAAGGTCTATTATGGTTTCAACGTTGTTCTCTGTAAATCACGGTGCTGCGGAGGTCTATTTTTCAACACCGTGTCCTTTGGCATCAGCCCTCCCGTTGTTGCCCGTGGGGATGGGCAGTGTAGGAAGGAGCAGCAGAAACGGCAAGGAGGGCACGGAGCAATGGAAAGAAGTTGCTACAGCCTGATTCCTTATAATTTTTGAATATCTGATTCTACTTATATTGAACCAAAACATCCTCTGGCACTGAGCTGACATCTCTTCCCACCCTGCTGTCTTCTTCTACAGCCTAGCAGATACTTTCCCCACGAGATGTATCTCAAGGTAACTCCCAAATTAACCTCAGAGGCCATGGAATTAATAGGAGCCAGGGAACTCACAGGACCCCCAAATACGCCTTCAGTGACTCCACTAATAACTACTGTGAGGGCAACAGTGAGCTTATAATTCGGCCTTGGTGAAGTGACAGTGGGTTTTCCATAATAGACTTAGGAACCAAGATTTCCTCTCTGTCCCCTTAACTGCACACACATCAATCTTGATGAATATGAATGTATAATGCACAGCTAATTCTATGGGCACACGTGAAGACCTGAGTGCAGTATTTAGCAGGCCTCACGCTCTTACACACACACACACACACACACGCACACAGCCCTTCATTTTTCAGGAGCACATCATACCAGTGGCTCATACAGCATAGAGAAACATGGTCTCTTTCTCCCTTGGGCTCTGTAGGAGATTTCTGGTTAACCTGGCTCATGTGCTTTGTTCCACTGCAGCGAGAGTAGCTCAGAACTCTGGCACCTGTAAACCGTGTGGGTCTTGTTCTTGAAACCAAACAAAATGCCATCACGGCTTGGGAATTGCAGAAGTGTCACTTATTAACTTTAGGTCCGGATTTTCCTTTTTCCGTTTAAATTAATACCTGTGTAGGACAGCAGGCAAAAAGCAGGGGTAGGCTGTGATGTTTAGCTTTCTGTCCTATCTCCTTTAAGTAACAGATTAAGCAAATTCATGCTGTCTTTCCTCCAACTTCCCTACCTGAGTGAAAACCTAGCAGTTGTCATTTCCTTTATAAAAGAACCGTTTTTTCAGTGTTTGTTTTTTGTTCAGTCTGCTTAGTTTGTAAATGCAAATGTAGATTACCCTTAATGCTTTTCTGGAGCTCTTTCCTCATATTTGTGATTTGGGAGATGACAAAAAGGGCATGTTTGACCTGTGATAGAGATAAGAATGGGTAAATCCAGTGCATGTAATATGATCGGAGAGCCCCACAGACTGACCCACTGTGGCTCCAGGTGGACCTTGCATTCAAATACTGCACAGATCCCTGCCTGTTGACCAACTAAGCACTGTCCTCACAGAAGTACAACTATACTAACTGGTATTGCATACAGCGATTTCCAAAGTGGCACTACTCGGAAATCCTCCATCCCGCACTTCTCAAGCTCGCCCTCTCCTGGCCTGGAGGCCCATGTTGCTTTCCATCCGGGGAGAGTATTTTACTTCTCCTCACACTCCCCCCTTTTGCTCACCTCACCTTCTTTATGCTCCTGGCCTGAGTGTTACCATTTGCTTACTGATAACAATCTACTATGAATTTTCATTCACAGCTTTGAGATGCTTATGAGGCTTTTCTGCTTCCCACCCAGCCCCAAACTTGGGACTTTTCACACGCTGATCCCCTGATCAGCCTGACGCAGGAAAGCACTCCGAAGCCGTGTACCAGTTTGTATAGTAGTACCCTTTGATCTGCCTACTCTTGAACAAAGTAGAGTGTGCTGGGGGTTCGCATTGGCTGCTTGAGACACACACAACGCCAGTTAACCTGCATGCCAAAGAAAACAATAAAATTAACCCTTAGAGTACTGCTTCAACGTTTTGGTTTAATGGTCTTGCCTTTTACCAGTTGGGCAATGCTTCTTCCCCCGGATCAGAACGCTGCACATGAAGTTCAGACGTAGTCTCGCCAGAACATCAACCAGGACCCTCACCTCCGCAGCTTTCCCGAGATGCTCCTGGGTCCTTTCCTATTAATCAACTGATGGCTTTAAAAGGGTTCAAAACACAGCCACTGTGTTTGATTGGAAATGGGCTCCTCTTCCAATGTGCTGGAGGGTGTGAGGGACTGTTTTCAGCTTTGGGACATGTCCTCTAAAAGAAAGAAGTCAGTCCTTTAAGGGTTAATGTGAAATTAAGGAATTTGGTAGTGTCTCTTGCTTGTCCTTCCTCCGAGGTGTCTGCATGATCTTCTTTAGATTTTTAGCTCAACTGTTGAATGATGATAAAAGTAACAAATATGTAAAATTACAAAAACAAATACAAGAAGAAAAGACTGGATGGTTGAATGGATAGACCCCTTGGCACTGCTTGCTTGATTATTACAGGGGGTAGAAGGACCAAGGGTTTCCTTTTCGGCACATTCACGGTGCCCTCTGCCCCAGCACCGCCGCTGCGCAGCAGGTGGGAGACCGGGTGACGCTTTTCATTTACCCCCTGCTTTTTTTTCTTCCGTCTAATAGCCCAATAGAATCCTGCCAGAATTTCTACAAAGATTTCACATTACAGATCGACATGGCTTTCAACGTGTTCTTCCTGCTCTACTTTGGCTTGCGGGTAAGTTTGAGCAGCTCTGCTGGGCGTTCCTGGGGCGTCCGAGCCTGTACCCGGGGCCGTCCTGGGGCAGCGCCTGCTCTGCTGCAGGCAGACGGAGCCCAGGGTTCCCGGGGCGATGACAGGCTGCCCTCGGGCTTTCAGCCCCGGGGAGTGCCTGGTCCTCAGGGCAGCGTTTTCCGAAGTCCATGTTACTTGTGTTCACGGGGAGGAGCGGGGATTGAAATAACTATCATTCCTCCACTGGCCCACTGCTTCTCTTCCCTCTATTCAAACAGGAGGGCTTTGTTTCCTTAAATAGAACTAAAAAATGTGCTTTCTGCCTTTAAATTTATGTTTATCAGTGCTCACTTAGCTGAACCCTGAGCGAACAGAGGGATCGGGGGGTAGGGCAGCAGAATTTGGGGCTTGGGGTGTTGTACTGCACCCTGTTTATGACAGGAGCTGAGCAGAGGTTGTGTGTGTGTGTGTGTGTGTGTGTGTGTGTGTGTGTGTGTGAATGATGCCTCCATATATCCTTTATTTACAGGTGTATTTACTTTAGAGAGTCTAATGAAGGTGAGATCGCTCAACCTTCCCTCTGATGCAGTTGAAAACCACGGAAAAATATACTGCCTGAGCTTTCTCCAAGGCTAACATGGCATATAACCATTCTTTAGAAAAGGCTATCTGAATTCTAAGACAAAAACAACGTGTAATTGGGGTAGATCTGAGAAGAACATAACATCTTCCTCCAGACCCCCATGGAAAACCCAAACGTAACCTTTGGCAAGAGTATATGGTGAATGCTGGCAGCACTCTTCTCATTTTTTTTCTTTTTTCTTTCCCCCAGTTTATTGCAGCCAACGACAAGCTGTGGTTCTGGCTGGAAGTGAACTCTGTCGTGGATTTCTTCACGGTCCCCCCAGTGTTTGTGTCTGTGTACTTAAACAGAAGTTGGCTTGGTAAGTCAGTCTCGCTTCCTTTCTTCCTACTGGCTCCTGAGCCGTGGCTGAAATACAGATCCAGGTGGTTCCGGGGCTGGGCTGTTTCGGAGTTTTGTGTGTTAGTGAATAATTGCTGGAGTCTTAGGAGTTGATGGTGACAGTTCTCTTTGGAGCACCAGACCACAGGATTTGCAGTTAGTGCTTCATGTAATGCAGTTTGGTCATTGTGGAAGCAAAGTGGCCATCGCTGTCACAGCCAGGAGCTCTGCATTCATGGGTCTGTCACTCTTTATTCAACTTGGAGTCACTACTAGACAAATAAACCCATGGGGACAAGGCCAACTTTCCAAGTAGCTGGTTCAGGTGTCCCAGAAGGCCTGCCTGCTAAAGTTAGCTTCTAGATGCTTCTTAGTTTTATGAAGAGTGGGTCCTGCATGATTTATTTATAGTGATGAGTTCCTTTGTGGGGCAGGAGGTAAACCATCTTGAGTCACCCCTTACCTTGAAGACTGAGCTCCTTTCCAGTGTTAAAGGAAGAGCTTTTGCTGGGCCTGTGTTCACCTCTCACCTCCTGTCTCTGCTCTACATGCTACCTCCTGTCTCTGTTCTACATGCCACCTCTTGTCTCTGTTCTACCTGTCACCTCCTATCTCTGGTCTACATGCCACCTCCTGTCTCTGCTCTACATCTCGCCTCCTATCTCTACATCTCACCTCCTGTCTTTACATCTCTCTTCCTGTCTCTGTTCTACATGTGACCTTCTGTTTCTGCTTTACATGTCACCTCCTGCATCAGGACTAGGGCAGTTTGGGGGAACAGTAACCAGTCCAGAGAATGACTGTGGCAGGGCTTAGAGACAGCTTCGGGGTTCTCTTTGCTGCACTGAATACTTTTCTCAACTTTCTGCTGTCAGGGGTGTTCAGGGGGGGAAGAGAGGCTGAAACAGGACTTGGGGGACTATTTGTAGGTTCCATCTGTCTATTCTTAGAAAATTTTCCCTTAACCTGATTTATTTCAAAATTATATACATATATATATGTGTGTGTATAAATAATAGTATAAACATTCAAAGATGTATACATAAAGAAAATATTAATCATCTCTGCCCCCTGCATGCATCACTGCCCACTGTCTGGGCTGCTCAGTGTTAACGGGCCTCCACAACTTTCCCTTACCTCACTCCACTACAGCAAGCATGAATGTTCACAGATGACAGTGTTTTATAGGTGGTGGTCTTTGTACAAGATAATTGCGTCAATCACATTGCACTGTAATTTGGTGTCCTTGCTAACTAATAAATGCTGGACACCCCTTCAGCACGCAATTCCATACAGTGTTGTACCACAGTGTATTCAGCCATAGCCCTAATGACGGACTGCCCGAATGTTTTCTTTTTGCACTGTAAACAGTGGTCTGATAAACATGCTCATCCATCCCCGTATTTGTCCAGTTCCATTTGTGTAGAGAGTTCCAGGTTCCTGGAAGGACTTGAATATTGGTACAGATGTTGATGGATAACGTTTCAGAAATGTTGTGATGAGATCTGCTTCTACTAGCAATGTGTTGTGATGTTCTTGCTAGCACTGAGAATTTATTATACATATAGTATCATGTATTTTAAAAATGAGCATCTTTTATGTAATAATCATATACACATGTGTGTGTCTCCTATCAGGATTCTATTTTCCACGTATTCTCATTAGAAGTGTACGAATTTGCTCAACCGAAGAGCTTTCTCATGCTTGATTGGAGATGTGCTTGCTCAGACTGGGTTTCCACCCAGCACGATGAAACCTGTGTGGCACCCAGACCCGAGCGGTGCCTTCAGGACGAACCAAACGTGCCCTGCAGCCAGAGGTCCCGGATGCCTCAGCTTAGCCTCTAACTGGCTGTGCGACCCGGGGGCTCACTTTTTGTCACTTGGCTAGTTTTTCAACTGTCAAGTAGAGGTTGTATTAGTGATGGGAATTTTGGAGAAATATGGGATCTAGGTTGTTGGGGAAGACAAGGAAGTTAGTGAAATTAATTCACCAACGTTTCTGAGTCAAAATTACGTATGGGCTGCTAACCAGGCACATTCTAAATCATCCCATTGCAAAGAGTACACACACACACACACACACACACTCACACTCACAAAACCTTAAATAAAGAGACAAGGAATGAAGGACTGGAGAGAAGGCAGAGAGAGGAAGGGGAAGGGGGAAGGGGAGAGAGTGAGAAGGAAGGAAGGAGGGAGGAAGGACAGAAGGGGAAAAGGAATGTGCCTTCGCTTCTTGGCTGTGCTCTGATAACCCTGCACTTGAACATCCACTTTCCTTTTATGGACCCTCAGTTTTCCCATCTGAAAAACAGGAGGTTTGGACTGAATTACTTTGCAGTCGTCATACTTCATGAATCTGAATTTTACGTGAGGATCCACCCTGTCCCGGTCCCTTGTGGTTCTAGATGACTGAGGTCCCTCATGACTGTGGCGGAGACGCCCCTCTGCAGCCTGCAGGGCTCGCCTGGGTGAGGGCATGGAGCCCAGTCGCCCCCTCGTGAGTGAAATGGGCCCTAGAGCATCTTACTGTCAGGAGAACTGGGATGTTTTGAGAATCCATGCCTTCTTGTGGATGGTTTAGTCCTGATTTTTGGAAGTGTGTTCTGATCTAGTGAAAATCTATCAGAGCAAACAGAAGAAGGGGAAGAGAAAGGAAAGGGAAGAAAATGAGATGCATTTTGCGTCACTTGTGGTTGCTCTTCAAAAAAAATGCTCTGAAATGTGCTTCGGTTTGTTCATAATTGAACCATATTTATTAAGCACCTACTATGTGCCTGACACTTTTCCAGATGATTAGGAAACAGCAATGAATAACATAGACAGAATCCTACCCTTTGACAGCAGTGGGGGCAGAACAGGAAAATAGGAACCTAATAAATCGGTGTAGTATGTAGTGTGGTAGGAAGCATACGTGCTGTTGAGCTGAAACATAGACCAATGACAAATTGGGCTCTGAAATAATAATAATAATCAGCTAACCTTTCTCCTCATGGAGGAGAAAACACCTTTAACGGCACACTTTTAGTTCGTTGGTAACCAAGCCCCTTGGGTGAGGTCCAGACCTGGCCTGCCTGTTATGGGAGGGAATTCAGTATAATGACATTTCAGGGCGGTCCGCTGTCTGATTTAATACATGGGCTATTACACTGTGAGACAATTATTGTACCGGGAGCTGCCGTAGATAAGATGAACATTCCCATGAGGTACGGCATATAAAGTAGGAGTAATCTCATTAAATGGGGCATTTCACGGGTGCGGCCCTCCTCTCGGGAAATGCAAAGGTGTTGCCTTTACTGGTCGAGCTTTGAGGTGAGATGCAGGAAAGTGAAGTCCTCGGGTTCTCCTGCGCACACTGCCCAGGACAGAGGGCTGGGCTGCGGCTGGCACTTAGGGAGATAAAAACAGTGAAGGCCATGACCCTGCCCTGTCCTTCCCACAGCGTAACCCACACCACGTTTGCTTTCGTATTGTTAATATATGGTTGCCTATTATATAGTATAGTATATAGTATATAGTGTAGTATTTACTTCCTTTTGTGTGTAATAATTGTCCTAGTGTATTTGATAGTGTATTACTAATAACAGCTAATATTTATTCTGGTTCTAGTATGTTCTGGGCACTCTGACAAGCCTCTGACAAACATGAACTCAGTCCTCAGCTAGGAATTATTTTCCCATTTTGCACATAAGGAAACTGAAGCTCAGAGAGGTTAATGATCTTCTCCAAGGTTACATGCCCGGGCCTGGTGAAAGGGATTTGTCCCAGGTTTGGTCTCACTGTATGTCCATGCTCAGGCTCTGCTCTTTTCCCTCTGTCCTGCCCTGGAGAGATCTGGGTTTGGGGACTGGGTTGGGGATGACTGAGCTGAGTTTGCGGCTTTGGCTGGCCCCCTCCATCTCTTCTTACTTGCTAAGGGCTCACTTCGGGCAGGCAGGCAGCAGGGAAAGGATCTTGTTAGGAACACACACCTCATGTCTTCTTCCTGCTGCTTCTTTCCTATGTCCAGTTTCTAGAGCTGCCACTAAGCCCAGGGAAACACAGGCACATCCTGAGTCCCAGGGCACCGTAGCCACTTGAGGATCAGATCTGCTTCACCTGAGACAGAGACTGGGGGTTGCCACATGTCCTTAGCCCACAGAGCAGGGTGGCTCAAAGCCAAGCTCTGGGCTCCACTTCTCAGTTCACATCTTGGCTCAGCCTCTTGCTGATGGGACACTTTGAGCAAGGCAGGCTTGCCTGCCTTACCTCAGTTTTCTCAGCTGTACAGTGGGGCTATTAAGAGCACTCACCTCATAAGGATGCCGTGGGATTCAGTGAGGGGGGTAATGTGAGTAAGTGCCGGGACACAGGACGAACTGACTGATTTTCTTGGGCCTCTCTTTATAACCTACCTGTCACCCGTTAAAGCGCCAGGGAAGAGCCCTGGCCAGTGGCTCAGTTAGTTAGAGCGTCGTCCCAGCACCCAAAGGGGTGTGGAAGGGAAGCAACCAATTGATGTTTCTGTCTCACATCGATGTTTCTCTCGCTCTGTCTCTCCCCCTTCTTCTCTCTGAAATACGTATCCTTGGGTGAGGGTTAAGAAAAATAAAAATGAAAAAAATAAAGCGCCAGGGAAGAAAACAAACTGGAATGGAACCAAAAATAAGGCCGCAGGACGTGAGGACATCCACGTCGGCGGCCGGCAAGTCGCCGCTTATTTTGGTTCCTCTTTCCACACAGCAGCTTGTTCATTTGTTCCTCTTACAAAATTTCTGTCCTACCTCCCAAAAGTAAATGGACCTTGAAATGAGAGATGTGTCTTATTTTGAGACTTGAATAACATGCCCTGGGGAGAACTCTTTCGTTTGTGTGTCCCATTTTGATGGGAACTGTATCCCCAAGGTAGGTCAGTGGGCTGTGGCTCCTTTGTGCGTTTATGTATTTTTGTTCAGGGTCATCTTGTGTGATTAAAAGATGAATGAAGAGAAAAAATAATAATGCATTCACTGGCCAGTCAGTGAGCCTGTTTGTCTTGAGCACCTACTGTGTGCTCGGTGTCGGGGTGAGAGGAACATGCTTGGCCACGCTCTTTCCTTGCTTTACTATGATTCTCAACATCCTCTGTCCCTCTTCTCTGACTGAGCAGGTGAGGGGCTGGTGAGGAGCCACAGTCATTGCACTGTGGTTAAAAAACTAAACTTGGTTCTGTAGCCTGTGTTAGACCTGGCCTTGGACCTTAGACTTTAGAGCCATCAGCAAATGATTTAGGCTCTCTGCTTATAAATATATGCCTGGGCAGTCCTTTTTTTGTGTCAAAAGGCGACAAAAACAGGCTTGTTAAAAAAAAAGTATAGGTTCTTAAAAACAACAACCAAAGGCCAAAACACAGTTCTGGTTTGAGACCAAGGTTTCAATTCTAGTTTGGGAACCAAAATAAACACACACGCAGCAGCAGCAGGTAACACTGCCCGCCATGTAATCAAGTCCCAAATTGCCAGATTGACTGCCAGGGCCCTGGGAGTTCAGAGGAATGGCAGGAGGCCTCTGGGAGAGGCGGCCCGGCGAGGCTGTGGCGGCGGTGAGCCAGGCAGGGTGGGAAACAGCGGGCATTCCACGGGTGCGGGAGAGCAGGTGTCCACGGGTGAGACCATCCGAGATAAGAAAGTGTTCTCTCCACATGCTGGGCATCAGCCTCAGAACCCTGCACGATGGATATGTGTGTTTCTTCTTGTTGCTCTAACAAACTGCCACAAACGTAGGGTCTTAAAACAACACAAGTTTATTGTCGCACAATTCTGTAGGTTAGAAGTTAGCATAGGTCTCTCTGGGCTGAGACAAAAACGTCTTCAGGGCTGTGCTCCTTCCTGGAAGCTCTAGGGAAGATTGCATTTCCTTGCCTTTTCCAGCTTCCCCAGGCCATCCACAGGCCCCTTCCTTCCTCCACCTTCAAAGCGAGCAGTGGTGGGCCGAGTCCTCACACGGCGTAGCTCTGATCTTGCTGTCCCTGATCACTTCTGTCTGACTCCCCTTCTGCCTCCCTCTTCTACCTTTTTAAATTTATTTATTATTTTTATTTTAAATATGTCTTTATTGATTTCAGAGAGAGGAAGGGAGAGGGAGAGAGAGATAGAAACATCAATGATGAGAGAGTGGTTGGTGGCTGCCTCCTGCGTGCCCCTTGCTGGGGATTGAGCCCCCAACCCGGGCATGTGCCCTGACTGGGAATTGAACCTCAATCTCCTGGATCTTTTTTTTTTTTTAAAATATATCTTTATTGATTTCAGAGAGAGGAAAGGAGAGGGAGAGAGGGAGATAGAAACATCAATGATGAGAGAGTCATTGATCGGCCGCAGCCCACAACACAAGCATATCCCCTGACCGGGAATCGAACCCCGATCACCTGGATCCTAGGTCGACCCTCAACCGCTGAGCCACGCCCAGCCGGGCTTTTTCTTCTTCTTCTTCTTCTTTTTTTTTTTTTTTAGATCTCCTGGATCTTAAGTTGATGCTCAGCTGCTGAGCCATGCCCTGCCAGGTTCCCTCCTTTACTTTTAAAGATCCTTGTGATTATATTGGGGGCTCACCTGGATAATCCAGGACAATCTCCCATGATTAGCAACTTTAATTTATCTGCTACTTTGATTGCCTCTTACCATGTATGTTACTATAGCCACAGGTTCTAAGGATTAACAAGAACACTTTGGGGGCCGTTATTCTCCCTACCAAAGGGGTTATTATTATTATTCCCATTTTGCCAAAGAGGAAACTTAGATTCAGAGGGGCTAAGTGACTTGCCCTCAGTTATAGAGCCAGGAGCACCTAGAGCTGGGACCCATGCTCCTGTTCAGGCTGCCCGTGGCTCTGCACAGCCCTTGGAGTCCAAAAGCTCTAGCAGGCATTCAGGGGCCTCCACATCCTTGCCTCATTGGACCTTCCCAGCCTATTCTGTGAGCACACCTTGAGGAGATTCTATTTGCTGCCTGAGACCTTCCCTATATCCTCACTTACATGTAGTGTTTGTTTGTTAATTTTCTTGGTGACTTACTAGACAGACGTGCCTGTTATCCATCCATGGTTCTTAAGCAATTACACCGAGCTCTGAGTGCCCCTTCCTGTGTGGCTGCAGCAACTGAGGGCACATGTTAGGTCTACATATCTCCTGCTTAAAAGCTCTCTTTCCTTAGAACGTATGCTTTCTTGCCTTTCTGACTTTACTTAAAAGAGCAGAGAGAAACCAGAATTTAAGAGTGCCAAGCAAGGTGAATGAGTTTTGATGGTAGGTCAGCGTTTTACCAGGAAAAACAATGTATGGGGTCAGAACACCAGTCTCCCCTTTAGTGGTCATTTTTCAGGGGCTCGTCTCTGCAGTCTCAGGAGTCTCGTTGCTCGTCCACTTCAGAAGGCATTTGGCCCCAGGGCCACTCCCTTGCTTGAAGAACCCCGCACCAGGTGTGGTGAGGTTAACATCTGGACCTGACCCTGACCAGCCTCTGCATTTGGTAATAACCAAGAGTGAAAGCCTTGGCTGGTTTCTGCTTCCTGACACCAGTTATTTTCAGGGTGTTGAAAACACACACACACACACACACACCCCAGAGTGGAGGCAGCCCCTTTTGGGCCACCCCAGACACACAGACCTGACTCCCAGCCTCCCATTCCCCTGAGATCTCCCCCAGCTGCATGAGGCTGCTAGTTGGCATTTGCCAGCTGCACCTTCCCTTGTGCTGAGCCAGGAGAGACTCTGCCCTGCCTCTCTGGTTAGAGTCCCTTTCCTCACTGAGGCACAGTCCTAACTCCACCTCCTGTATAAAGCTTTCCCATTCTCCCAGTTGGAATTAATTTCTCCCTGACCTTTGTTTCCTTTGCTTTTATGATTGGCGCAGTAAGAGCATTATACTCAGTCTGTTTTTAAAAACATGTTTTTATTGATTTTTAGAAAGAGGAAAGGAGAAGAGAGAAAGGAAAGGAGAGAAGGAAAAACACTGATGTGAGAGCAAAACATCGATTGGCTGCCTCCTGCATGCCCTGGGGATCGGGAATTGAACCTGCAACCTTTCAGCGCATGGGGCGATGCTACACTTGGCCAGGGCAAATCAGTCTGTTTTACACTATCAATTAGGATGCAGGTCCATGACGGCAGTGTGGCAGGGATCTTGACCGTCTTGTTTTTTTGCTGTATCCCTGGTGCCTTGAACAGTTTCTGGCACATAATTTGTGAATGAGTCTTCTGACAATAATGATATTAATGAGCAATTGTTGATTGCTTCTTAAGAGCAGACACTGGGCTCAGCATCTCGTGGGCATTATCTCAGTTATTATCCACAGCAAGCCAATTAGTCTGATTTTACAATTTAGGGAACTAGGTAGTAAATGGATCCAAGACTTAGCCCAGGTCAGTCTGATTCTGGAGCCCATGCTTTTGAAATTGTTAGGCCGGTGGTTCTCAGAGTGTGATTGCCCGACCACCACCAGCAGCAGCAGCTCCTGAGAACTTGTTAGAAGTGCAGATTCTTAGAACTCAGCCTAGACCCAGTGAATCAGGAACTCTGCGGGTGTGAGCCAGCAACCTGTGTTTTACAGCCTCCTGGTGAACCTCATGTTCACCAAGTTTTGAAAACCACAGTCTCAGGATGTGCTGGGATGGTTCCAAATTTGGCTGTGTATTAAAACCCCCAGAGAGCTTTGCAAACTCATGATATTTAGACCAAACCTCGAACCAATTAAGTCCAAGTCTCTGTGTTGGGGCAGGGGGGATCTAGGCTCGGTGTTTTTTAATGCTCCCCAGTTGCATTTCCAAGTGCAGTAAGGGTGAGAGCCACTGGTGTGTATCTTCTGACTATGAATGTTGAGTTAATTCCTCCCTGGAAGAGCGCTTCTTGAACTTCAGCATGTGCATGAAGCGCCAGGAGAGCTTGTTAGCGTGCAGGCTCTGCCTCAGGAGGCGTGGGTGGGAGCAGAGATCCCGCGTTTCTGCCAGTTCCAGGGCATGCCCATGCTGCTGGCCTGGGACCACACTTCCAAGTCACAAGGCTTCCCGTTCTGGACTGTGCTGTCCAGTGTGGCAGCCACTAGCCGAATTTAGTTATTTAATTGTAGATTAGTCAAAATTAAATAAAAGCTCAGTTTCTCAGTCATCTTAGCCATATTTCAAGAACTAAACAGCACCATGCGGCAGGTGGCTGTGCTGTCGGACAGCACAAACACAGAGCGTTTCCATCATCGCAGGAGGGCCTGTGGACCGTGCGGCTCTAGGATGCGAGCCCTGTGATAGGATGCACCACGGACTTTTACTTTTGTGCGTCCAGGACTATCTTTAAATATCGGTAGCTTAACAGATGTTTACTGGAATGATGTTTATTGGAAGGACCAATGGTAAAATGTCTATATCTAAAAGAAGTAAATAACTTTCTTGAGCAGATGTAGAGAGATCTTTAGTTCACCATCAAAATGAAACTCTGCACCATTCTCCCCAAATTAAATGACTGAAGGCCTCTGTAGGGAGAGCAGAGAAACACCGAGAGAGGCCACGGCTGCCTCCAGCCCCGGTTCCTTCCCCAGGGCTCTCTTACTGCCGCCCAAAGGGACCTGGGGGCTCTGGAAGGAAAGGCCTCTGGCTCCCCCTACAGGCCCGTGTGGAGTCGGCGGGATCGGTGCGGGATTAAGCCAGCGGGGGGGGGGGGGGGGGGGGGGAGGCGCCAAACTGGCACCAGCTCAAAGGCAGCTTGTGGGCCGCAGAGGCGGGGTCGGCCCCCCTGTGCACCCCCACAGGGTGACTCTGATGACGGGACTCAACACGACGATCGTGACCTCCCAACTCCTCCCCTCGAGGGGTTCCTTGCCCCCTGCCCAGGTCTGGAAGGAAGGGCCTTTGCGCCCCCAGAGGTCACATGCTCCCGAACCGAACCTCAGGCATCCGGACATCTGGATTCTCTAAAGCTCCTGAGTAAACCCTTCCCTATAGTCAGTACCTTTATTTACAATAATAACAGTAAAATTTTAAAAAGTATGGCTTTTCTTTGGGGGGTCAGTTGTCCTTCGGGGCAGGGAGAGGGAGAGAGAGAGAACATGCTGAAAGAGAAGAAAGAGCTTCTGGAACCAGAGTAGTGGTGTAGGTGTTCATATTACATGTACACATGTGTGTGGTTTGTATATGTATATATGTGCATATGCGTATACAATGTATATTCATCCCAGGGAATGTTCCAAAAAATACTATGAAATTGGGTCGTTTTAACCCCATTTTATAGATGGGGAAACCGAGGCACAGGCGGTTCAGCAGCTTGCTGAGGGTCACATAGTGAGTAAGTGGCAGAGCCAGGCTTTGGACCCAGGCAGTCTACCTCCAAGGTTCATGTCCCCCGATACTGTATTATGCCGACTCTCAAGCTGTAACATTAAGTATCCCCAAGAGTCACACTTAAAAAATTAGTCAGCCGTCTTGTTCAGTCAGATCAAATGCAGAACACAGCTTCCTCCTTGCTCCAGTCTCCTGAAAAAAAGCAGAGACCCCTAACAGAATTTCTTTCGTGCTCCCGGGTGAGAAAGGAACCTGTGAAGAAAAGTAAATCAGTCTCTTTTTTTTGAAAAATTGAGTTAATACAATTTCTGTAACTCACCAGCCTCCAACCTACTTTTTTTGAAACCTTAAAACATTGTTTTTCTTTTTTTACCACCCTCCTTTTCTGAGCTCCTTGATTTATTGTACACAGGTAGTGAAATAAATAAAAACAATCCGTGTTACTATGGTTAGTCCATCCTGAAACAATATGTTAGAGATCATGGGCTCTACTCTTTGCCTGAGTTTATTTATTATTATTATTATTATTGGAGAGGGAAAACTCAGTGGCACCAGGCATCTTGGGAATAGCATTGGGACAGATTGCTGTAAGGTGGCAGGAGAAATGAACTCATTTGGTTCTGTCCCTACGATTGGGCTCTGAAGGAAGACAGTCCCAGCAAAGTGCATGCTCCAAGTTCAGATATCGCCAGGGAGCCGATTGCTCTTCTGGTGGCTGCTGTAGCAGGAACTGCTTCCAGAGAAATTACTCCCCTGTAAGAGGTTTCCAGTTATGTTCCCTTGACGTTGCTTTGTCAGGCACGTGCTTTAAATAAGATGCCCTCTGTAGGGAGCAGAGACCCTAAATCCTCATTGAGTTGCACAGTTCTGTTAGATACCAAATTGGAAATAACATCCTGAAATGAATGTCTTCAAGGAGCAAATTCAGCAGTAGGTTTTTGTAAATGCCAGAACCTCTCCAGATGGCTGTACTTCATCTGGGGTATTACTGGGGCAGCCTCCTCGAGCAATCTGAATCTCGAGGACTGGACGAATATTTACCTTCACATCATTTTCAAAAAGAGATGCCTTGATTCTTGATGAGCTCAGGGCAAAGATGGATAGACCTGGCTAGCAGACCAGGTGGGGAGAACATGAACACAGAGGCGCAGCCCTGAGACACCACTGCTCTTACTCAACTGAATACCTACTGTGTGCAAGCCACTGACTCCTAAGAGTGACCCACAGATGGGGAAAACAAAAACCTTGCCTTTTAGTTATTGATAATTTAACTGGACAAGACAGTAATAAATGTATAGAAATTCAGAAGAGGAACAGAGGGAGGGAAGTTGGCCATCCCAACCCAAAGTAGATTTCAAGTATCTAAAAAGTAATTATATTCCTCCAAGAGCAAAGCCACTAAGGTGTGGTATGCAGGCCAACATATCACCTGGAAGCTCATTGGAAATGAAAATTCCTGGGCCCAGGCCCAAACCTATAGACTTTTAGGGGATTGGTTTAATAAATTATCCAGGTGGTTCTTAAGCATGCTGAAGTGTAAGTATATGGGCAGTATATTAGTCTCCTGGGGAGCTTTGACATTTCCCTCCCCCCCCAGCCAGATTATATTTAGTTTAGACCATCAGGATCGCTGGGGTGGAGCTCAGCCTGGGTAATTCTAACATGCAGCCAGGGTTGAGGAGCCCTGCAGAGGGGTGGTTTTTAAATCAGGAACACACCTGAAGACCTGAGAAACTGAAAAAAACAAAACAAAACCAAAAACATTGAGGCTCCTTCCCAGGTCTCTTGAGTCACACTTTCTGTTCATGATTAGAACATGGACACTGCACGTTCTAGATGGATCGGCGGCTCTCTAACGTTAGTCCGCATCAGAATCACCTGGAGGGCTGGTTGAAGGGCAGGTTGCTGGGCCCCGCACCCAGAGTTTCTGATTCGGAAGTTCCAGAGCGGGACCTGAGGATTTGCATTGCTGCCAGGTTCCCAAGTGATGCCACTGCTGCTGGCCTGGGCCACACTCTGAGAGCCGGTGGTCTAACCCTGGTGTGAAGCTGAGCCTCCTCCCTCCCCCAGGGTAGAATCCTCAGCTCCCAGGGAAGGATTCTCTTAGGGCCTGACCCCTCCTCACCCCCAGGATCATTTATTTTAACAAACATTCTCTCTCATTCATCCTACCTGGAGACACTGAGATGCCCAGGTCTGGATCTGGACCCGCTCACAAAAGTGAGGGCAGGTGATGGGTGATGAGATGCGCTGCATTTCTGGTGAAATATATCAAATTACTGGAAATAAGTACCGAACGCCACTATGGTGCCACTCTGATCCCATATCACTGAATTCATCTTCTCCCCTGAAGGCCAAGGAAGAATTTAACAACCCACCTCACAAAGGGATTCACTTATTTCCTGGGTAGATCCAAAAACTCCCCGCTGGCCAGATTTAGGGCACAGTAAACTTTTCCTTCTTGTAAAACCTCAGTCTCCCAGTCTGTCCCTTATGTTCTCACTCAGCCTTCTTTTCTGCTCCTGTTGTCCGCCTCTCTGAATTTCTCCCCCTTTTTCTCCAGCCAGCCTGCTCACCAGTCACCTCACCCCAAGCACAAATATATTCCATCTCCATGGCTTTGCTGGTTCCCCTGTCTAGCAGGTGTTCACCCATCCTCTCCACTTACCTGAACTCAACCAGTTAGGATTTTGCCTCTTTTAAAACCTGATCTCTAAATCACTCATGGGTGGTCCTCTGATGTTGGCTGTATTTTTATAAGTAATATGTATATGTCCTGGCTCATCGGGCAGATCAGGAATTGGCACATCTGGCCCACTGACTGTTTTTGTAAATAATGTTATATTAGAACACAGTCACGCCCATTTATTTAGATACTGTCTGTGACAATGAGACAGAGACCCATGGCCCACAATGCCTAAAGTAGATACTATCTGGCTCTTTACAAAGGTTTGTGATCTGATCCCTGCTCTAGATCAGCAACTACACATTCCATTCTTTTAAATTCCTCTAAATATCTGGCAGGGTGTTTTGCACCTACTAACTCTTAATCACTTTTGATAAACTGAACATAAACTTTTTTCTGAAATTCGTTACAAATGTAATAGGAATAAATCAAATCTTATTTTTGCTGTTATTTTTATAGCTACCATGTGTTGTGTGGCAGGCGTTCGACTACGCTCTCGTATGCCTGTCTCACTTAACCCTCCTAACAGCTCTGTAAGATAGAAAAACCTGGACCTGAGAGGTGTGTGACCTCATTAGCTGTGTGACTTCAGCAAGTGACGCAGCAAGGATTCGAACCCAGGTCTGTGTGATCTCAGAGCCTGAGCTTTTAGTTACTACTAGGTACTCACTCTGCCGTGCAAGCCCTTTTATGTGATGAGAGGCAGAAATCTTCAAAAACCCTATTGATGAGATAGGGCCCGTAAACAAAACTGGCAAATGGTATAAGGGGAACTTGGAAGGGGAGGCCGTGTCCTGAAGGGGAGACTCACCTCCTTAAATTCTGTTCCCCGCACACCTCACCGCCGTATCCTAACTTCAGCCCTGCCTAAGAAACCCTAATAAATATTGCCGCTTATCATTATGATTATCCTCATTTATTTGTTTGCTCAACAAACAAAACAAGTGTAATGTGTTGGCTGCTCTCCTGGGCTTGGAGTTTAAACTGTAAATAAGGTGTCTTGCCCCAATTGTGGGGAAGACAAGTGTATAAACCCCAGGTTGCAAACCCAGATGTTTCCATGGACAGCTAAGTAACAGAGGAGTGAAGCCTGTCAGGTGCAGGCTGTCTCAGCTGGAACGGGAGCACCCCCCTTAAAGGGTAGCTGTTGACCTTTGGCTGTTTTTGCCTTGTTGACACCTCATTGCCCAGCAGCACCGTCTCCTCCCCTTTCCTGCCCCCTTCCCTGCCTCCTGCTCCTCCTCTGACCTCCCCCACCCCCCGGAGTTATTCTGGCCACAGTGACTTGCCTTTGGAAACTGGTATAAGTTGCAGCATTATTTCTCTGCTTAGGACGCAGGGAATTCTGGCATCTTCTTTATAGGAAATGGTCATCTTAGACGGTTTTCATTCTGACCCCCTCTGTGGTCCAGTGTCATTACAAGGCCAAGGACTGGGCATCTGCTGGTAACGCTGAACAGGTAACAGAGATAAACAAATAAAAATTCTTAACATAGGAGGTTACTATCTTAGGAAACTTATAACACTATAACCTGAATTTGCCCATTAAGTCAGAAGTCTTTTTTTCAAATGTGATGGCACCTGGAGCAACATGTACATTGTCTGAAGATTTACTCTTCCTATTTTTAAAAAATTCATTTTGGGCATTAGCCTTTGCTTGCCTCCCATCAGTAAAAATGCTTCTAGTCTGCTTGAGAGGAGGGACCCGGGCTCCCCTGTAAGCACAAGGGGACCTATGGGCAATGCGGATGCCCCAGGCTTTTCCCTGCGCTCACCTGTCTCAGGGGTCCATCCTCTTGGCAGAGCCCTCAGAGGCCCCTGCATCGCCCACCTCAGCACTGCCCCGCTGGGCTCCTGTTCTGAGCCATGTGCTGTACAGTTCTGCCACCTCGTGGGAGAAAGTGGGAATGAAAAACAGCAGCTCTGCTCAGAATTCGCGCTCTCTTTGAATCCTGGTTAATTGATTGACCTCAGATGAAATAAGCTGTACGTTTTTAGTCTTGGAGGGTAACCTATCCCTCTTCCAAGACTATGTGTAAAGTCTGGAAAAAGACACTTCAGGGCAACAGCTAGGACTGTGAAAAGTAGGCAGTGTGGTCGGGCGAGGTGTGCAAAGACCATTCCCCATACACAACCCACTCTCGGTGGACTGACTTCCAAGGCGGGTGGGGGAGAGGAGGAGCCTCCTTGACCCCGGAGTGAAGACCTTACCCGGGTCACTAGCATGAAGGACTGTCTTCCGTTGTTTACATCATCTGTCCAAGCCCAGTAGGCTGTTTTCCTCCTGTCTTTGGACTGAGTTGGCTTCAGATTGGACCGAGGAAGCAAAGGCTCTGGCTCTTTCCTTTCTGCACGGCAGGCTGCCAGCTCTGGCCGGTGGAAGAAGGCACACACTCGGCCCAGATGTGTGGGAAACCCACCCAGGGGGGCGCCCTGTGAGCACACCCGAGTGCGGCCGCACGTGTGCCCCAGCGGCGGCCCGGCCCGAAGCAGGGCGGCTTTCAGGAGGCCTGCGCTGTGCCAGCGGGTGGCTCCTGCTTTCCGCCCGGAGGCCAGTTAGCATCACAACCGCTGACTGCTGTCGGCGGGCCCCGGAGGTCATTCTGTGGAAGGTAACAGCTTTTCATATGACGCGATCCAGCCCCAGAGCAGACGCAGAATGATATGAAAAGAGGCCCAAAAAAGTAGTGAGTATTTTTATCCTGAGTTGTCATTCCTTGTATCAACAGGGAGCAGAAAGCCTACTTTTTTCTCCTGTGACATTTCTGTCATTTCCTTCGACTTTTTGGCTGGACTTCATCTCAGCAAAGTTGAAAATACACATTTCAGATGGGAAAAAAAGATGAGACTAAACTGGAAGGGCGATGAGAGCCATGACTCAGGGACAAAGAGAACTTGATGCCCATGGAAGGCTTAGGGTTCGGAGGGAGGAAGCGTGTTCGAAGGCTGGTGCTGTGTGCCCAGGGCTAGCAGGAGTCCTGGAAGCATTTGTGGTTGGTGAGAAGCACCCCAATCATCTGGCTGCAGGAGCCGGAGAACCGGGCAGTTAACAGGGCGAAATGAACAGATGACCCGTGGAGCAAATGTCCTTTTGTCCAAACTACTTGCATGGGTCTAGATACCAAAGGAAAACAGCTGCTTCTGGTGCGGAAAAAAGTTACAGAACAATCCAGGAATCAGGTTTTCAGACTTGCTTATGTTCCAGGATCTTTAAAAAATGATCAGGAGCATGTATATGAGGTGGGGCAACAAAGGGGTGATTTGTATGCTGTTTAACGTAGCCACCCATCCTGAAGCTGCAATTTAAAAATGGGCATGAAAAGAAGGCCTTCATGACGCTTAGCTCTAATGGGCCAGTTTGTGAATTCAGTGTCATTTCTTTTCTCTGCTGGTGTGTGTGCAGCCTGGCCACCTTTTATGCCAAAGACCTTGAGCAGACCTTGGCTGACACCCCAAGGTGCACTCCCTGTTCACTGCCAGCAGCGATCTGTGGAGTGCATTGGTGTGGGACGTGTTGCCTTAGGCAGGGTTCATGTGTCACTGAGGGGCCAATGCATCAGGCTGCAGAAGCAGAGGAGGCTGCCGTATGTCCATGGAAATGAGTGAATCAGACAGCCAGATGGGGGCCAGCTCTAAGGACACGAGGATCTGCAGAGTGCAGAACTGGGAGGACTTGGGAACATCATGTCCTTCATTTCACTGATGACAAAACTGAGGCTCAGGGATGCCAAGGAATTTGCCCACAGCTCTTCCACTGATTGATTTTTCCATTTATTTAACAGTGACGCTCAAATGTCTCCTATGGGTCCGGCTCTGGTCTAGGTGCTGGGGTTATAAAGAAAATGAGTGTCATACGGGGAGCAGAAGCTCGTCATGAGTCAATCTAAAAGAGAGACCCAACTGAGAATGAAGAGTCTCAGGGCAGAAAAAGAGGGGAAAGAGAAGAGAGAGCCACTTTGGTGTCATACAGTTGGGCATTGATTTGACCGTCTTTAACAATTGTGGAAACTCTCAATGTATTATGGAAGGTGACTCCAGGTACCGTTTTTTTGCACTCATCAGAGTTGTAATTGCAAAGGTGCTTATATGATTGTTTGATTAGTCCTTTACTCCTGCTGCAGACCCAGACTGTGAATTCGGTCATGCAGGTGCCTTTCTCAGCTCCATGTTTTATCCCCAGAACCTGGCAGAACACTTGACACATGGCAGATACTCAATAATATCCACTGAGAGAACAGTGGAGTGAATGACACAGTGGTAAGAGTGCCCACCCACATTCCGTTCTGTGGGATGGGCATCAGCAAGCTTCAGGAAAGGGCTAGTTGCTAAGTGGGTTAGGCGTTGGGGGGCCATGCAGACTCTGTTATAACTGCTCCACTCTGCCTTCGTAGCAGGAAAGCAGCCACAGACAGTCTCTGAAAGGATGGGCACAACTGTATTTCAATAAAACTTTATTCACACACACTGAACTATTACTTTTATACAATTTTCATTTTTTATGGAATTTTATTGTAATACTTTTCAACTATTTAAAAATGTAAAAACAAACAAAACACATTCTCAGCTTGCAGGCTGTATGGAAAGGGGTGATGGGCCAGATGTGGCCCACAGGCTGTAGCTTACAACCCTTGCTATTGGCGTAGCCTAACGGTTAGAGTAAAGGTTTATGGAGTTGTAATTGGTTGATTCCTTCACCTGTTCAGGCATGTATTGAGTACGTGCTCTGTGCCAGGCTTCGTACCAGGCACTGGACATACAACAGAAATAAGACACAGTGCTGGTCCTCAGATGGATGAAGAAGGTACATATGAAAAAAAAAATAGTGTAACAAAAATATAGCAAAGTGGCCTAAATTTGGTGCAGGGAGGGGCTTGTCAGTTGTATTCTAGAAGGACACGCAGGCTTCACGGAGGTGGTGTTGCCTGCATCAAGGTTTGAATGATGAGTCTGCGAAGGCCAGGAATGGCCGGGGAAAGAGACATGTGAGGAAAGGCTCAGTAGCAGTTTTTTTTAAGGGACCCAAATGTGATGGGGACAAGGCCCTGGAGAGGCAGTCCTGGGAACCAGGGGTCATATCGGGCAGGGATTTGAGTATTATATTATAAAGAGAATTTGAAATGTGCACGTTTGATCTTGACAGCATCTCCCTGTGGGAAAAAATGGAGAGGGGGTTAGGTTGGAGACCGGGGACTACCTGAGACCACTTAGAATCTAGGGGAGAAGTCCTAACTAAGGGCTCATTAGAGCAGAAGCAGGAATTAGGGAGTGGAGGGAAAACCAAGAGGAATATTAAGTTAAAAGAACCTAAACCATCCATCCCTGATGGTGTACGGAGGAGGAGGGAGGAGGGAAAATCTAGAAGGACTGGTTTTTGTCTTGGACATCTCCCCACTAATGGTACCGTCGTCCACATAGGAAGTAATGAGGGAGCGCACGTTTTAGGAGAGGGTAATTGGACCTCTGGTGCTCCTTTCTTTGGTGATTTTTAAAGATTTCTCTGCATGAGGTTCAATTCCTATATTTGTAGAACAGGAATAATTAATTCTGTATTTCTTTTGGGAGACAGAATTGGTATGACCATCCTCTCTTGGCAGTCATCATGATGATTAGTCACCGGTATAAAGACACGGTCCTTGTCCTCAGCAGGTCAGATCTTTGAAGGGTGAGTCATGACTGGGAAGTAAATAAGAACCCAGGTCCATTTAGTTAAGTTTACCAAGCACTCTAAAGTCAGTTGGGGATTGCTAGACTACACCCTTCCAACGTCACAGGCATCTTTCTAGGGTTCCCTGTTTACAGGTTGGAAAATCAGGGTGGATGGAGCGATTGTCCCACTATCTCTAAGTTAGTTTGCTTGTCTGAGGCTCAGAAACTTTCTGCCAGCTCTCCTGCTTATTAACTTTGCCTATTGTAGGGTGCTGGTGGATTCTCAGGGAACTTCCTTAGAGATGAGAAAGATTTAGAGAAAAAATAAATGTTCCCAGTTCCTCTCATTTAGCTTGGATCTTCGCAGGCTTCATCTTGATCAACACTAGAGGCAAAGATGTTATCTGTACATTGTAGTCAGAAAATCATAAATCTCCCTCTCTATTTCATTTCCTAACGATGGAAAGTGGTCCAGGAAAATATTAGTAAAATAGAAGTAAGGAGAGATTAGATCCTTAAAAGGTTTCCTATAATACCTTTCCTCTTTGTCTATTTCTGGCAGGTATTAATTCATTAATCTGTTATACTCCAGCTAGTAGTTTATTTCTTCATCACCAACAATTTTGCAATCTTTCAGAATACTTTTGGGGATTCCAGAGTAAATGTCCTTAAGCAGCAACTTAATTGTCTGAGAGATTTTATTTGCTTATTAGAACTGTTGGGTCCACAACATTATCTGCATGGGGGGATAATTCCCTCAGCTGCAGTCAGTTTCATAGTTTCTTGCTCATTGAATTACAGTTCTCTTTACATAAAAGGATGCTTGGAGCGGGGCCACCCAGACTGCCAATTTTAGGTGCTTTTAACGGCCCAAAGTAATAACGATTTGAATAGAGTCAGCGTGCCTCTTGAGGCCTGGAAAAAAAAGGCAGAGAGAGAAAAGAGCAGTATTCGGGGATCCAATGTAAGATTGATAAATGCATCATTAGCAGATTGATCATGGCACCGTTCTTGTCATGCGGGGCACACTGTGAAACGTGAGACATAGTCTCAGCCTAGAGCAGCTTAATCTAGTTATGGATATGGGAACTCAAAATATCTTGTCTACAATGGGAGTTTAAAGACTTTGATGAGTGACCATAACAGAGGAATGAATGAACAGTTAATAACACAACAGCAAACATGAGAAGATAGATATTGAAATGCATACAAATGCACTTTTTACTGCATGTAATTCACACTTACCCATGTATTGATTACATGAGATACACACACATCTGTACGCACATGTAATTGAGGTCAACATAGTAGGATAGTAATTGGGTGATAGAATCTAGTGTTCCCGACTTTCTCAGATCAAGTATCTTGTTAGCACAATGCTGTAACTAATATTAAAACTAGTGGAATATCCCAGGGAGTCCAAATGGAAAATCTTCCCTGTCCTGTTCGCCTTGCCCTGAATGAATGGATACAGGCCTCGGTAAAAAGCTGTTACTAATTTCCCTACCCCATATCTGTCCTTGGGCAAGGATCATAGAGCAGTAGACAGTGTTTCCATCAACGAGCAGTGCAAGCCAAGCCACTGGCTGACCATACTGCGTGGATAAAAGTGCCTCGGAAGGACTGGGCCTCCTGAAAAACAGGCTTGTAAGTCAAGAGCAGGTGTCACTCTGTGTGTGTGTGTTTCATGGTGAGAGTGAAACTAGACCTAACCTTGGTGGTGTTGAGTCTCCTATCTGAATGTTCAATTCAGGAACAGCTTCCTAATTTGACAAGAAGCTCATTGCCAAGCGAGTATGCTACAGGAAGGAAGTGGCCTCAGTGACGCACAGAAGCTGGGCTCCATTGGGAACTGCATGGGTTTACTTATGTATGAGACATGCAACATTTCCGTAGCTGTTAACTTTGTAAAAACTATTTGGGAACACTGTTGTATTTGATCAACTGTGAGGTAGTTATCGTATTGTATTGTTCCATTCGGCAGATGTAGACAGCAGTGTTCCAAGAGGTCTGTGGTTGGTCCAATGTCCCATAATTAGTAAGTGGCTGGGCTAGGGCTGGAATTCGGGGCCTCTCACGAGTCACATTCCCACTGTGATATGAGAGGTATAGCACACTCCTGCCTTTCGGTGCTGACCAGTTAGTTTAGGTATATGTTCAGATGGGGGTAATTGCTCTTTGGGTAGGAGCCACATGTATGGTTCACACAGTGCTGTGAGTAGAAAGTAGGGAGATGTCACCTGTTCAGTGGGGACTGGCTGGGGGAGTGGGACTTGAGTGGAAACTTAAAGCATGGTTAGTTTGACTAAATGGAGTGGAGAGGAAAGGGCATTCCAGAACAGGAGAAAAAGATGAGCAGAGGGAGGAATTTGCACACTGCTTCGGGGAGCCAGTGAGTAGACTACTTTGGATATTTCAGAGTGTTTGTGTTGGGGGTGGCTGATGAATCAGCAGGGGTGGTGAAAGTAAGGAGTGGATTTACTCCCAGGAGGGCTGGCTGGTGGAAACCCTTCGGGGAAGATTGGGGAAATGGAGGGGAGCCTTCCATGTTAGCCCATTATGGTCCTTCTCTTTGGCCCCATCTATAGATCCACAGTACATGGAATTCATCCACCTATCAGTTTACCCTTTCTCTTCTTTTTGTTTCATTCAACAGACGTTTATTATGCACCTGCTTTGTGTTAGGTCTTGGTGAAGCTGCAGTCTTTAGTGAATTAATGCATGAATGAGTGAAAAAAAATGGGGTACAGGCTGGTGAGTTAATTTGTGGGAGGAGAGAGGCGTAAATAAAGACTTGCAATGCATTGGGCTGAGTATAGCATTGCAGTGCTCTGGGAACAGAGGAAGGCTTTCCAAAAGAAGTGGCATTTTGTTTGGTTCTTGGGGTCAAAGGTAGGATTTTGCTAGCTGGAGAAGGGAGGATAAGCAAGTCAGAGTGAGGGTTAGTGTTTACAAATGAATGTAGGCTTGAAATTGGGGTGGAGGGGCAAGAAAGTAGGCATAAGTCAAGAAGGAGGAAGGTAATGGCGGAAGATGCAGGAAAAATGTTTCAGTGGGAGACTTAACAGGACCACCTGGTCCAAGGTCATATCTACATCCCCTTTCTGGGCACAAGTAATACTTCTCTGGAGAGTTTTCTAATTCAAAGCCCAACAACTGAGCTCATCTTTCTCTTAAGAAGGCCGAGCGAACATCTACCTAAGGCTAGATGCCCAGTCATTTAAGAAGAAAGAGAGAAGGCAATGATGCAGCATGGAAGAAAAGAGAGCGGAGGGGTGATAATGGACTTTTCCCCCCAAAACAAAAGCAAACAATGAAGTATATTTTTTAAAGTAATTTTTCTTTTTAATTACAGTTGACATAGAATAGTATATTAGTTTCAGGTATACAACATAGAGATTAGACATTCATATAACTTATGAGTGATCACCCAAATAAATCTCCTACCCATCTGACACCATACACAGTTATTACGGTATTATTGACTATATTCCCTATGCTGTAGTTGACATCCCCACGACTATTATGTAACTACTGATTTGTTCTTCTTAATCCCTTTACCTTTTTCACCCATCCCCTCACCCCCCTCCCATCTGGCAACCATCAAAATGTTCTCTGTTTCTATGAGTTTTTTCTGGTCTGCTTGTTTATTTATTTTGATTTTTAGACTCCACATGTAAGTGAAATCATGTGGCATTTGTCTTTCTCTAACTTATTTCATTCAGTACAGTACCCTCTAGGCCCATCCACGTTGTCGCAAATGCTAAGATTTCATCCTTTTTTGTAGCCAAGTAACTTCCCATTGGATGTATGCACCGCTTCTTTATCCATTCATCTGTTAATGGACACTTAGGGTGCTTTCATCGTCTCTTGTAAATAATGCTGCAGTGAGCATTTGGATGCATATGTCTTTTTGATTTAGTGTTTTGGGTTTCTTTATATAAATACTCAGAAGCAGAATTGCTAGGTCATTCTTTGTCTCGTTATAGCCTTTGTTTTAAAGTCTGTTTTGTCTGGTATAAGTATTACTACCTCAGCTTTTTTTGTTGTTTCCATTTTCATGAAACATCTTTTTTCATCCCTTTATTTTCAGTCTGTGTGTGTCTTTTGATCTGAAGTCTCTTATAGGCAGAATATATAAGGGTCTTGTTTTCTTATCCATTCAGCCACCCTATGTCTTTTGATTGAAGCATTTAATCCATTTACATTTAAAGCAATTATTGATAGATATGTATTTATTGCTATTTTATTATTCATATTTTTGATATTTTCTTCTTTTCTTCTTCTTTAAGAAGTACTTTAACATTTCTTGTAATATTGGTTTGGTGGTGAATTCCTTTAGCTTTTTCTTTTTCTTTTTTTGTTTGGAAAGCTCTTTATTTGACCTTTAATTCTAAATGAAAGCTTTGCTGGGTAGAATAATCTTGGTTGTAGTTTCTTGCTTTCCATTGCTTTGAATATTTCGTGCCAGTCCCTTCTGACCTACAAAGTTTCTGTTGAGAAATCAGCTGACAATCTTATGGGAGCTCCCTTGTAGTTAACTAACTGCCTTTCTCTTGTTGCTTTTAAGATTGTCTCTTTATCTTTAACCTTTGGCATTTTAGTTGTGATGTGTCTTGGTGTGGGCCTCTTTGAGTTCATCTTATTTGGGACTCTGTGCTTCGTGAGCTGTATGTCTATTTTCTTCACTGGGTTAGGTAAGTTTTCTGTCATTATTTCTTCAAATAGGTTTTTAATACCCTGCTCTCTCTTCTAGATGAGAAGAAGAGATGGAAAGCAACCTAAGTGTCCATTATATTCCCTATGATGGAAATAAGTGTTGCTATGCTTGGTGTTGTCCCAGAGGCCCCTTAAATTATCCTCATTTTTTTTTGGTTTTTGTTTTCTTTTTGCTGTTTTCATTGAGTATTTTCTGCTACTTAGTTTCCAAATTGCTGACTTGAGCCTCTGCTTCATCTAATCTACTGTTGATTCCCTATAGTATATTCTTCATTTCAGTTATTGTATTCTTCATTTCAGACTGGTTTTTCTTTGTTTTCTATCTCCATTTTTATGTTTTCTATCACTTTGTTGAAGTTCTCACGGAGATCATTGAACATCCTTATAACCAGTGTTTTGATCTCTGCATCTGGTAGATTGCTTGTTTCCATTTAGTTTAGTTCTTTGTCTGGAGTTTTGTTCTGTTCTTCTATTTGGGACATGTTTCTTTGTCGCCTCATTTTAATGGCCTCCCTGTGTTTGTTTCTATGTGTTAGGGAGAGCTGCTACATCTCACAGTTTTGGTAGAGTAATGAAGTATCTTTTAATAGCTGGCCTAGAATGCCATTCTGGGGGCTTAGAAAAAAATCAAAATGTATTAGAGCTCTCTTCAGACCTTGAGCGGTTTATAGCAGCATCTGAAATTGCTGGCAAAATTATGATCTTGTAATTCATAGCTGTGTCGTATATTCTCTAGCACACACTGTAATTTATGTATAAGCCAGTTGCCTTGAGAAAGAATTGGAGGGGAGGAGACTCACACAAGAGAAAGTTTATAAAGTGTTATTATTTTGAATGTATAATGTCTTTCTCCTAAACCTGCACTGATAGGAGGGGTGGTGTGCTGTTGGTCAAGGTTATTGGCACAGTATCTGCAGCGCAGGTGGGGGTATGGGGATTATTTATACTTACACATTGGCTGGCCAGGCTGCAATGTTCAGAATACACAGTCCTCCTTATTGCCCTTACCCAGAAGAGAGCTGTCACCTTGAACCACTGTTTGCCTTGAAATTATACCTGGGCATCTAACAAAACCTGCATTAAACCTGAGCAAGAAAGTTAACCTGCCCCTGGGATCCCTTTCTCCCTGGGAAATGAAGGGGCTATGCAGGACATCTAGGCTATACATGGAATTTCCACCAAGCTTTCAAAGTAAGCTTGACCCCTGTTGTGGAACCAGAGAGAGAAGGAGCTAGGAGCAGGCTAGGGCCTGTAGAAGAGGGATTTGTGGAGAATATCAGAGTCATACAGATCTTACTTCCATGAGAAGTGGTGGGAGAGAAAGAGAGGACACCCCACAGCTCAGTGATCAGGTGAGAAAAGTCATGGACATGAGTCTAGAGACCTAGTGTGGTCCAGTCTGGTTGACCTTGAATGGATCACCTATAAAAAGGAGGTGAACTCTTGCCTTTGCTACCTAGGGGAGTTATTATGAAGATCAAAGGAAATACACCTTTTAATCCTAAACCAATGACCAAGATCATTAGTTTTCTCTTGCTCTGCCTATTTCCTTTTCATTTTCCCCTCATTACATCTCAAAGAAGATTCTTGAGGACCTGACATCCTTCTCTCATGATTTTCTTTTGTTCGGTCTCATTCCAGTTATTCCTGATTGTTTTCTCTGAGCCTGTCAGAAATCTGATCACTACCCTGTATCGGACCTGTTTACACTTCTTCACATGCCCACGTGCTTCTCTACATCAGACCCTTAATTTTCCTGGCTCATCTCCTGCCTCCCCCTGACCCACAAGGCACCCACTAGAAGCAACGAGAACAGAGGCAGCTCATCGCTGAGCAGAAGGACCTTCCTAGAGCATTTGTGATGCAGGTGACAGAGCCCAGAGCTCACTGCATTGGTCCCAGAGAAGGTGCCAGGACTCTGTTCCCATTAAAGGCACTGGGGCTTGGAGGACACTGCAGCTTAGAGCTCAGACCTCCCAGACTTTGCCCTGACTGGAGACCTTGGCTTAGCTCAAAGCAGAACAAGGGGCTTTATTTTTTGGTCGCTACATGGCTTCCTAGAAACCATAAAACTGCTTCCAATCCCTCCAAGATAAAGAGGATCTTATTTTATTCCAACATGGAGATTTTGTTTTATGGGATTGAGTCAAAGAAGTCTGGACATCTTAATGATATACTTTCAAAGTAAATCTTTTATAATTTTTATAAAAATGACACGTTGTCATTCAAAAGAAATGAAAGCAACACAGAAAATACAAAGAATATGTCAATTAAATTAAAACAAACAAGGTAAAAATTTTATAACAGTAGGTGAAAATATTTAAGACATCTTTCTCTACGTTAGATAAATAAATGTTAAATAAACAGCAATTCAACAAAATGAGTTCAGTTATACATGCTGTTTATTTATTTATTTTTTTAATCCTCACCGAGGATATTTTTTCCACTGCTTTTCAGAGAGAGTGGAAGGAAGGGAGAGAGAGAGAGAGAAAGAGAGAGAGAGAGAGAAAGAGAAAGAGAGAGAAACATTGATGTGAGAGTGAGACATGAACTGGTTGCCTCCCTCCCTCTTTCCCCCTGACTGAAGTAGAGCCTGCAACTTAGGTACCAACACTACTACTGAGCTAAACCGACTAGGGCTACACATGCTGTTTTAAAAATAAAAATGTTAAATTTAAGTTGATTTGAACATAGGAAAGGAAGGGAAGAAACATAGAGGAACTGCTAAACTTCGGTAACTTTTGGTTCCAAAGACTTGCTGGTACGACTAGGAGATGGCAATTTAGAAATAATGAGGGAGGAGTCATGTTTTCTTTCAACTTGATTTTTTAATTTGATGTAATACGGATGAGCTTTCTGCTATGAAAGGAGAGAAAATTACCACATGTACATTTCCTCCCACATCCTTTCTCCTTGCAAATTAGTTACATTATTTTCATTTTGTGGAGGTTTTATAACATTCTCTTCTGGAACTAGAGTTCCTGTTTTTATTTAGCCTTGGTTAACTCTTTTAAAGTGTGAGGTCCTCACCCCAGGCCTTTCGTTGTATAGCTTCTTGGTACTGTTTCAGTTCAGATAGTAACAGTGGAGAAACTGCCTCGTGTGGCCAGGAAACCCTGCTCCGTCGCCTAACTGGGCGAGCTGTTTAGCCTCTCTGGGCCCCGATTGTTGCATCTGTAGAATGGGGACAACTACAGCCAGCGCACATAGGATTTTGTGGGGATGAAATGAGTTATTTAAAAAATGCTTAGAAAGGCACCTGACACTGTGTTTGCTGTTATTATGGATCATACTTTTTGGAGAGCAGTAAGTAGCAGGCGGGAAGTGTGCTCTGAGAATACACTCATCCCTAATCGTTTGCAGGGATCTTTTCAATCCGATCATGACTGTCACCTGCTTTAAGCTCTTTCCTGCCTTTTCTTGTTCTTAGACTAAAACCCAGTCTGCTCCTTATGGCCTACAAGGCCTGCCGTGGAGGGCTCCTGCCTTCTCCTGGCCTCCCGCAGGCCTCCCCTGCCCCATTTACTGCAGGCTGCATCCCTGCCAGTTCCTGGCCCCAGAAGGCCACACGTGCTGCTCCCTCTGTTGGATGGCACTTGCTCCTGCTTTCCTGTGGATGCCCCATTCTCACCATCAGTTCTCAGCTGATCTGCCACCTCCTTAGAAGGGCCTGGTCTGACCACACAGTCTAAAGGGCCCCCCAGGGAAGTCTGTTTACTTTGAGAGCACTTATAGCAATTTGTAACTTTGATTATTTATTTGTGTAGTCTGTCTGCCCCTCTAGACTGTAATTCCTTGAAACCTGGGATCGTTTCTGACTTATTCAGTGCTGTTTTCTCAGTACATAGCACAATACCTGGCTGACACCATAAATATTTATATTTACCTATCTATGTACCTATAGATAGGTAGCTATACAGGGCCCTCCCTCCCTCCCTCCCCTCCCTCCCTCCCTCCCTCCCTCCCTCCCTCCCTCCCTCCCTCCCTCCCTCCTTTCCCCTCCCTCCCTCCCTCCCTCCCTCCCTCCCTCCCTCCCTCCCTCCCTCCCTCCCTCCCTCCCTCCCTCCCTCCCCCTCACTCTGTATAGCTACCTGGCTGTAAATACATAGATAGGTAAATACATACGGGCACACGTTTTGGAGATCAGACTTTATACAGATATAGATACAGACATTCACTGAGTGGCTTGGATTATTCAGGCAACATGCCTACCCTCTCATTCCATTTTCTCTTCACATGACAGTATCTAAGTCCATGAGCACGTGAATTAGGATTCCTGTGGGAGTGGTTTGAGGAGGAAATTTGAAAGGCAGGTGACATTCATCAAGTGTCTGCTGTGTGCTGCACAGAGCTCGAGGCTTTGTGCTGGGTTTTTCTCAATCTTTATAACAAGCTGTGACCTAGGCTCATTTTTCCGTTTTATAAAATGACGCTGGGAAGGTTAATTCCTTGAAGTTAATAAGTGGCATAGCTGGACTGGGGCCTCCCATTCATTAGGTAATGCTGCCTATTAAAGACATATGACCTGGTAACTGCTAACCAACTTCAGGCAGATTGCAGGAGCCCTTTCGTTGGAGGTATGAGGTATGAGCTATGCATACGGGTCCCAGAAAAAGTCATTTCAAACCGAAAGGTAATACCAGCATGAGCCTGAGAAATGAAAAGTAGGGAATCATCAGTGTGCGGATTGGAGTTCATTGAGACAGGAGGCGAAATCAGGGGATCCCGGTGGCAGAAGGAAATATACTGGCAACAGAATTTGGGTGGTGAGCTGAAAATTATACAGTGCTGTCCTGGGTAAAATGCACCAGCATCAGGTCTTCTCTTCCTGAATGTTCCTCATGGAATTTGGGGTTAGCAGAAACTTGGTAGGCATAATGGGAAGAGAATTCTTCGGTCTGAGTTTGGGAAATCTTGATTTTATCAGAGAGTTTCTTAACTGCAAGGATTCCCAGAGCCTTTATATGCTGGTGCACAGTCAGTTTCCAAGGCCAGCTGTGGCATCCCTCTGGACCTATGGTGTCTTCAGAAACCCCCGGGACAGTGCTTTCCTATGGCACGTGGCCTCCCAGGAGGGAGGCCTCAGAAAGTGGAGCACAGTGCGGAGAACAGTAATAATAAGTCCTTTCCATATACTGTTTCACTTACGCCTCCTAACAACTGAGAGATAGCTTTTAGTGCTTCGTGACGTGGACCGTGTGGATGCTCCCCCCACACCCCCTTGTCCTTCCCTCTGCGCAGGTGGCTGGGCTTTGAATTCCTGCATCAGCATTTCTTTGCCTCAGGGTTTTCTCTAGTCTAGGAGGCTTGCATGTTGGCCTGTGTCCAGGTCATAAGCACTTGGGCATGAGCTCTCCCCTCAACCAGATGACTATGGGGTGATGGATGGATGCTCCAGTCCTCGCCACTCAGGGAGAGACCTCTGCTCGAACCTTCTACACTGCTGCCCAGCCTCCAGTGGGCTTCTGCTCTAGTTTTCCAGTGATACCTGCTTGATGAACTCTTCATTGCTGACCTCTTTCCCATCCCTTTCTGCTGTTCCCACTCCCTACTGCTGTTTCCTGAGTTCACTTCCCAAATAAACTATTTGAAGTTGAATTCTTTTTTTTTTTAATATGTCTTTATTGATTTCAGAGAGAGGAAGGGGGGGAGAGAGACAGAAACATCAATGATGAGAGAGAGTCATTGATCGGCTGCCTCTTGCACCCTCCTTCCTGGGGATCAAGCCTGAAACCTGGGCATGTTCCTGACTAGGAACCGAACCGCGATCTCCTGGATCCTAGGTCGATGCTCAACTGCTGAGCCATGCCGGCCAAGCTGCAATTGAATTATTTACTCGGGTTCTGCTGCTGGTGAACCCAAACTGAGACACCCCATTAAAAAGAAGTAAAAAAACTAAACCCCAGAGGCTCCAAGAGGTTACAGAAGATACCCTGTGTCCCAGTTTATAAATGGTAAAGCCAGGATTTAAATTTAATCAGCATATTTATTGAGCACCCAGTGTGTGCCTGGCAGTGTCCTTCATACTGCTATGCCAAGATGAAAATGAAGGCTCTGTTTTGAATAGCAGACAGAAATAATTAGTCCAGGCCTGTCTTCAAAGTCTCTTCCCTTAACCATAGTATCCCACGAGTTCTTAGAGGATGGACTCTTGACGCTTTCTAACCTGGGAGACGCTTGCCTTCCAGACCCATGATGACCTGAGTCAGAGCTGTGATATCAGCTCCCACACTGCTCTCTAAGCCACACAGAAATGCATTACATTTAGGGTTTTGTTTTGTGATAAATGCTTTGCTGAAAGATTCTCTGCCTCGGTGACTTTCCTGCCCAGTATAGCATCTCTCTTAATTAATGAGCTGCAATTAGCATTTCTAAAAAGAAACTATTCCACAAGGTGAGGCCACTGAGATACAACAGTGTGTCCAAAGCTATCATCCTGGTGGGAGTGGGATCCTTCAGAAATTCGGCATCTTAATGAGCCTGTGCCCGGGATCCAGAGGCACCTGGTCCAGCGGGGCGGACGGGTCTGAGGCCACACAGGGAGGAGCCAGGACCCACAACAGCAGCATGTGTTCATAGTCATAGGGGAGCTACAGAAGTTTCAGTTTGTAAGAATGAGCCTTATTTTTCCTCTTTGGCCTATTTTTAAAATATTATTTCTCTGTGACCTCTCGAAGCACAGAGATACAGTTACAGAAGCTTGATTGACAGGGACATGAGAGGTTATCTATTACTTATACTCCCAGTTCCTTTCTCTCTCCCCCCTCCCTCCCCTCCTTCCTTCCATGAGAAACCCGAATCACTAAGATGACTGGTTTAAGGCGCCGTGGTGTGTTGGAGCGCTCCTGACACTGGAACCCATAGGTTCTTCAAACTATCACACCGATCTTCTTTCCTCGGCCACCAGAAACCCTAAGGCATTTTTATTGTGTTCTTTGTCCCTCTCAGCGGTTCTGACATAAGCATTATCATGAAAAGAAGTTTAATGTGTTACCCAACCTGAGGTTTTGCGTTACCCTCGGGTTTCTGCCTCATGGACCTACTTTGCTTGCTTGCCTCACTGAAGATATTCATAGTCTGTTCCAGTAAGTGATTATGATGACTTAGTTGCTGTTTTTCATTTTCGCTCTTATTTTTTGTTATCGTTTCGGCTTCTGGAGAGTTGAGACCATGTTTTATAGTGTTTCTGCCCTAACGACTCCCAGAAAGGGCCCGCCCATGTAACAGGGATGCAGTCACTTATTACTGCTGGTCGGCTCATTTCTTTCATCTGTATTTTTCCTCTCTGTTTACTGGGTTTGCAACTTGCGCCCATTTATTTTTCCTCTTGTCCCCTCATGCAGTCAGTGCAGTGGCCACAAGGGAAGCGTTTGAAGGAAGAGGTGGGAAGGGCTGGCCTGTCTCCCCCACATTGAATACTGAGTCCCGAGTAGGGGGGTGGTCGGACGTGCAGGCCTGGGCTCAGCGCTGGTAAAGAAAACAGCACAGGCCGCCTCGCGAGCGTGCTGTTCATTTACACCCGCGGCCTGTCCGTGGCTGGGAGAAAGCACCCACTCCCTGCTGCTGATAAAGCGGTGACTGACCTTATTTATTTTCACATAAATCATGTCTCGGCAGGCGCTTTCCTAGTCTGGTTTGCCTTATCTGTGAGATTGTTCCTGTTGCGTCTGAGCTGTTTCCTAGAGATCAGGCATCGCCTCTTAACTGTGATCAATCTTCATCAGCGAGGTAATATGCTGTAAGGACTTTCGAGACGTAATCCGTCACCATGTGGCCATTTGGCAGATGGTTTTCTGCCTCCCACACTAGTTCTGGGCTAAGGTGGAGATTTCGGCCCTCATCTCCTGTCACTCAGAGTCAGTATATAGAGCTGGGTGAGACCAGTGGAACCGGCAGGTCAATGAAACCTGCCATTTAAACTTGGATTAGTGACCTCCTGTACTCAGGGACAAATTGGAGTTAGGATGCAGGCTGAGATTGGAGACGGGTTATTTCACTAGGTAGCAGTAATGCGGGTTGGAACTAGGAGCCCGACAGCACAAATGCCTGCCTGACACAATATTGTCACGGCCGGAACCAGTGGGCAAAGGCCGTTAGCATAACAAAGGGTTTATGAGCTAAGCCCAACTTATATTCATTTCCTCACTCCTTCAACATGCATTTATTGAATGCTTCCTTATGCTGGGCACTGGGGACATGAACAGAAGGAGACTGAAGTTATATAGCCATTTATTTACAGGAAAAATGCTGAAATAAGCCCTTGAGCCAAGGATTTTGGAATCACAAAGCAGGAGCTGCTAACTTGCTTTTGGTCGGAGCAAGGTTAATGCTGTTACATAGCTTTATCAGGATTTCTTAGAAGTCCATGGGGGTGAGTGACAATCCATCCTTTTGGAGAGACTTTTTCTTCTCTTAGGTTAAAAAGATCTCTAAGTCCCCTCCTATCAAAACCAAAGATATGACTCACCCTCCTTCACAAAGGGAAAAACATGATTTTAATGACTTAATGGCTGCGTCAGGCATTGCGGATTATACACAAAGAGGAAACCTTCACTTCCAGGAGTTCACAGTCTAAAATGATTTAAAAATATGTAAGTCCCATAACATCAGATGTTAACATGAGTGTTACAGGAATCAGAAGGAACCACTGAGTGTTCCTAACTTGCAAAATTCACTTTTCCTTCCTCCCTCGAAAATGTCAACAAATGTGAGGTAATTGAGCTATAGCCTGCAGGCTAAATCTGGTCTACCAGCTATTTTTGGAAATCAAGTTCAGTTGGAACTAGCCAAGGTCATCTGCTTACATATTGTCTGTGGCCAGTTTTCATGCTGCAGTGGCCAAGGCCAGTAGTTTTGACAGAGGTTGTATGGCTTGCAAAGCCCGAGATGTTTATGATTGACCCTTTACAGAAAAAAGATTGCTGACCCCGATTTCCTTTATCCAGCTTTACCCTGGTATTCTAGAGCATCAGAACCAAACACGGCTGAGGTGCACCTGGTGGTAAATTAACCCCCCCAAGCGCACACTTCATTTTCATCCTCTGAGTTGACCTTAGATTAATTTTGGGCATCAGAATTGAACCCGGCTAAGTCCCGCGGCACCGGAGGCCCCTGCGAAAATGTTTTCCCTGACATAAGATGCAGTGCTCTGCGTTCTGCCCTTACAGAGCGCTAAATCAGGGGCGCCCGTTTGCAGGAGGCCTCCGTTCTCTGTAAACTGTAATTGAAGATATAATTCACTGTGTGCCTCAGTCTCTATTCAAAGCCACTGGCACAAAAATCCTGCTTGAATTTAATTTTAGGATAACGCTGATCTCGGAATCGACTTTATAGATCTTCCCTGTTCGCAGCAATCTAACCTAGTATGTTTATATCTCATGACATGGTGACAGAAAATGCTGAGCTGACTTCGCAGTGGAACTTAGTGGTAGATTCACTGCAGGTGCCAGGGCTGGGACTAGGGTGAGGCCAGAGAAAGACACAGGGTGCAAAATTTAAGGAGGGATTCCCTCTAGGGGCATTGTGAAGGTAGGGTCCGCCTTAAAACGGCGCCTCCTTGATTTTGATGCCCGAGGGGCTTCGCTTTGCCTCTCTCTTGTCCTGATGCTGGCAGGTGCCTGGCAACGCCCATCCCCTCTACCTCCAGTTGGTGGGGGCCCTCTCCTAGTTTATTCCGATATAATATATGGGCTTTGTTTTTATTTTTCTTTGAACCGTGTAAACTGATTCAGCTCCTCCCTGCAGTAGATGGGGGACACATCTCAGAATCAAACCAGAGACTGCCATCTGTCCCCTATGGATCCAAATGTCAGGCGGGAGGGAAGCTCGGGGCCATGTGTCAGCTTCCCAGTGGGGCTCAGCATGGAAAGCAGGATTAGGGAGGATTATTCCAGTTCTCTTCTTTGAGCTCAGATTTTCACTTTGGGGACAAGAGGAGGAAATGATGGACTCATTGGTCTCTAATACCACACATGCTGTGCCAGGACAGACGGAGGCTGCTACTCTGGAAGTGAAAGGAAACTACAGGGACCAAGACCTTGGTGACACTCAGTGTGACACTAGCTGGTGATGGGGGGGTGGGAAAGGAATGATGGGCCGAATTGCAGTCTGTTCTTCCCCTTGGATGATTAGTTCTTAGGAGGAAGGGAGGGAAAGAGGAGAACTGAAGGAAGGATGGGCGGGAGGGAGGAAGGCGGGATGGGAGGATGGGAGAGGCACGCTAACTACAGATTAGGCAACATTTTCTTAAAGAGTCAAACCGGGGACCAAAGCAAAACATCCATTTCCCTTGTAATTTGAGGCCTATGCAAACGCAACAGGTTTCTGGTCTCCAGTTTTAAGAAGGGTAAGAGTGTGTGTGGGGAGGCACTTGATTGAAATGCTCTGGGATTTAGGGGATAAATTATAGTACAAGTAATATGGGGCTGGTCATAGGTTCACCCTTGACTTTGTTTTCCCCATTTCAAATAACACACATTGGATGACTTGTCAGCTAAAAATAAGGCCATCACTTGCCCATGTGTGAAGTTGGCTCAATTCACACTTTGCTTCACAGTCTGCCCCTTTCTACTCGGTCCTCTGCACCTGCTGCCTCCCCAGTGCCCAGGTGGCTTTACAGATTTGCTCCCCACCACTGACCCCTCCTTTCTAACAGAGGGATAAATGGTACCTAGGCAGATATGCATTTTAATAGGGACCAGACCATTAGATCTGGGTGCAGAGACTTTGGAGGAGGCCAGGAAGGAGCACTTGCATATTGTCTCTGTTAAGCACATTAAAATGTATGTTAAATCTATTTATTTCCATAATACCTTAGAGGCATAATTACTATCTTTATTTTTTACATGTGGTAATAAACTTGTAGGTTTCATATAACCATCCCAGGTCCTCACAGTGCGTAAGGCAGGAATCCAGGGTTCAAGCCCACATCTATCTGATGCCAGAAGCATAGGTCTTTTTTACTGTGTCTAATGCTGCTACTCTCACGGTGGAAATTTTAGGCATCCATGGGCAAGTGACGAAAAACTGTTAATTTTCAGGTCTTCCCTTAAAATAAAATGGTGTAAGCAGTCATCTTTATTATCTAACTAAATACAACTGTGAGTTGTTCCACAAGACTGTTAATTCCTGGAGGACAGGTTTATAGGTAGTCATGTTTGTAACCCTAGTGTGCTTAGCTCAGTATATTAGTAATAGTAGAGCAAGCACTCATCAGCACTTCATATGTGCCAAGGACAGTTTTAACTGTCATGGATCATTGGTTTAGTCCTTACAGTCACCCTGTGAGGCAGGTTACTGTTACCAATCCGTTTTATTTTTATTTTATTTTTATTTTTATTATTTTTAAAAAATATCTTTATTGATTTCAGAGAAAGGAAAGGAGAGGGAGAGAGAGATAGAAACATCAATGATGAGAGAGTCACCGATCGGCCGCCCCCCGCATGCTCCTGACAGGGGATCGAGCCCGCAACCCGGGCACGTGCCCTGACCAGGAATCGAACCCCGATCCCCTGGATCCCAGGTCGATGCTCAACTGCTGAGCCACGCCTGGCCCGGCAATCCCGTTTTATAGTTGGGGAAACTGAAACACTGTGAGTTGAAGGAACTTGCCCATGTTCATTCCCAAACAATGGCAGAGTTGGTATTTGAATCCCATCATTCTGGGTCCAGAATCCTGCATAATTAAAATTTGTAGTTGAGTAAATTGACCATCAATTTGTACAGGATCTAAGGAATTGGGTGTCTGTTGATTTTACAGAAGGGGCCTGTGTGTCAGTTAATTGCTTGGTCAATATTTTTTAAAGAATGGATTAATATTTTCACGTTCTTCTTTCCCCACCACCCCTCTCTGAGAGAAGCTAGCTTGATGCAGAGAAGGAGCAGGCTTTGTCACACAGCGATGCAGATGAAGGACAACCCTCTCTGTTGGCAACACTGGGCCTTCAGAGCACATAAAACCCTCATTGAGTTCCTTAGGGCAGACGACATAGGGTAGCACCTGTGGGGCACACTGAGGAGGGTGTGATCTGTGGATATGTTTTGGGGAAATCTTTTGTAATAGACACGTGTCCAGAGAAATGAGCCCCAGTTCATTTGAAGTGTGCATACTTTTTTATAGATTTCTCTTTAAATTATAAAAATGACTCTAAGAATCCTTTCTTGGGTGACAAGTATGTCTTGGGAAGTTTTTCCCATTTTAGGTCAGGGACTTTTGGCGGTTTGAAGTATTTTTCCAAGAGCATGTGACTCGTAAGAGGAGATGCTGGGATCTGAGTCCCACAGTCTGGCTCCAGAGGCCACACCTCTCATGACCACACGGATGGGCTGTGATGGAGAAGCTGGCATGCCTGCTCCATGAAGACCAGAGGGGATGTGGTTATGGATGCTAGGAGGCCAGGCTGCCCATTAATGATCGGATAGCCCATGAGCAAAGTTCCCATGGGCCTGAGAACTTTGGTAGATTGATCGAGGAGAATTTGCTGAGTATAGCCTTGTGTCAGTCCCTGTGCAGGGCCTCGTAAATATTATTTAATCTGGACAGTCATCTGTGAAGTGGTTATTAAAATCTCTGTGACTTATCTTTGAATACTGTTCATTGTTTTTTGATGAACTTTTAATTATAATGACATTTAATTGATCAATCTCTTTGGGGGAGGGGGTCAGTGCCTTTCATGCGGTAGGAAATCTTCACCTACCCCAATGTCCCCTGTGTTCCTTTTCAGAGGCTTTCTACTTAGCTTTTACATTTAAGGCTGTGATCCATCTCAAATGAGTTCTAACTATAGTGTTAACTATAGTATTCTCTACAAGGAGAAATAATTTGTTGTCTCTGAAAAGTTCTTCAGATGATTTTAGCTTTGCTGGAGGGCAGTGTGAAGACTGGAAAATTGGTGGGGGCCCAATTAAGGGAAGCCTTGACTATCAATTTACAGAATCCAGATATTTCTCTGCTTATATTTTTTACTATTTTTCCTCTCTCTGTCCCTGCTATATTTTTGTTCACACGCATTGCCTGGGGGAAAGAGGGGATTGGCGTTGGTAATGAGAGGAGATGTTGAGGCAGAGACAGGAGAGTGTGTGTATGTGGGGAGAGGAGCTCTAACAAGAGTGTCCCCTCCCTTCCTCTGGAAAGCCCAGAGTCCCTCCTCCACCTCCGTCCTACATGTAGGATTAGCAGAGGATTTGTGTATTGGGGTTATGCTGGTGGTGGTGGGGGGAACAGGAGGAGTGGAGCCATTCAGTGTTTCTCTCTGGTTGGGTATCATGTGCTGTACGAGTCCTCCCTGTGAATCCTCAATTTTCAGACAGGGTGACTAAAATAAAATTAATAGTCCAGTGGGCCCTAAACTTCAGCCTTCTCCACATTCTATTCTGTATCTCTTGATTAGAGGAATCATAGCCTTTTTTCCTTCCACCCCCCTAAACCATTGGGTTCAGAGGAGCTTATGTGGTAATTTGCAGAGTGAAGCTGAGTGATCAGCCAGTAGGACATAATAGATCAGAGTCCTGCCCCCTCCCTTCCCACCCGCCTTTCTCATGTGCTTCTGCACCTGGTGCCCAGAGCATGTTGGGTTCTTGCACGTGAGCTGGAGGGTGCAGGAGGAGAGAGTCTCTGTTAGTCCCACTAGGATGCAGATGCTGATGAGCCACACTGTGCCGGACAGGAGGACCTGTCTGCAGCGTGGGGCAGAGGGACCCAGGTTCCTCCAGGTCCTTGCAGAGCGTCTGCTTGTGAGAGAAGTGAATTGAAGGGACCCTGGAGCCCAGCCCAGCTCTCTGCCTCCGCCATGATCCCCAGTAAGATTCTGGTCTACCATCACCCGCCCAGCAGCACCAGCACAGAGGTGTCCAGGCCCACCAGGCGTCGCAAAAAGTCTCTGGGCGATTTGTTCCGTGACGGCTACCGGGTGAGGTCCGGGCCCAACGCTCCTGAGGAGGAGCCACAGAACTGCTGGCAGTCCTTGGTGTCTCGCTGCAGGGTTTGTGCTTCTTGGGGTAAGATCCCCCCTAACCCCTGCCCTGATTCCCCCGATATCCTGTATTCCTGGAGGCTACCCTGGAAGGAAGTGGCCTGCCTTTGGGCTGGATATCGGGGCATGTCCAGGGATAGGTGATGGCCTTCTCTGTCCCCTGTGCTTGGGTGGCCCCTGAACTTGGAGGTGCTGGGCCAGGCAGAAACCCTCTCCTTCCTCTTTAGATGAATGTAACTGGTCTCCAGGGCCTCTGAATGGTTTTGAGATATTAAAGAATATATCTCAGCAGTTTTGAGGAAAGCTTGGCAAGACGGGAGCAGCCTCCTTATTTATTAAGGGGTAACCATGTCCAGTGAGGCACTGCTTCACCCCCAGTAACAACAGTGCCTTTCAGTTTGCTTTCTCTGTCCTCACATTGGGCCATGGACAGGTTGCCCAGCCTGACTTGGGTGGTATCATTATTGTCACCCAGCAAAGATCATAAGAGACATCCTCAGGGAAGATTTTGCCTTGTCTCAACTGCTTTCTAGTAGACGCTTGGTTTTATTTGGGCCTCCACAATGTATAGAGGTTTGAAATAAATGGCTTAAATGCACATTTCTGGACCTGAAAGTCCCAATTCTAGTAAGCCTTGTTTCCAGCAAGGTTCGTGGCAGCAGTGGCTTCTTCAGAATGAAGTGTGATTGCTGTGGGAGCGGCTCAGGGCTGTGATGTGCACAGGCACAGCTCCAGCTACCGCTGCACTGTACGATCATGTGCAGCAAAGCCGTGTGTCACACTTGACAGGCGAATCCTAGGCAGCCTTTTCCATCAGAGCTGACAGGAAGGGCTTCTTGGGGCTGAAACATCTGCAAGGACTTTGTCTGGAATCTAAATATTCAGGCTCCTTGTCCGTGACCTTAGGCCTGCTGATCAGATTGCTCTCTTTCCTCTCCCTTCACTTCAAGCGCGAGCTGCCTTGTGCTTTGTCACATCCAGCACTGACAAAGGCCAGGGGAGAGACGAGCAGGGGTGGTGGCTTCGTTAAGAGAGAAGAGACTGTTTCCTGAGAAAGACTTGAGCAGCTGACTGAAACCACAGGTTTAATTTGTGGTGCAGCTCTCTTTTTTACATTTATTTCGAAGGGTTTCCATTCATTCTTCCTCCATAGCGAGCGTTGCTATGTGCCAGTCACCCCTGTCCTAAGAGGCGATGGGCGCAGTGGTGAGTGGGCGTGGGGCGCCTGTTGCAGCGGAGCTGAGCTCTGCTGAGGGCATCAGGCAGGGTCATCTAAACAAGGAAATAATATTATAGGCAGTAAAACATGCTCATTATAGACAGTAATACATGCTCATTATAGACAGTAATACATGCTGCAAAGATAATAGGAATGGTGGCCCAGGGGTGATCTCTCTGAGCTATCAGTTCAGCCGGCCTTGCAATGACTTAGGGCAAGACCGTTCCAGAAAAGGATGGAAAGGAAGGCCCTAAGCCGAGAAGGAGCTGGGGGTGCTTGAGGAGCAGACACAGTGTGGAGGGCGTGAGGGCCAGGGGAATAAAGTGAGGCAGGAAGACCAGCTCGGAAGCTCCTGGGCAAACTTAGGGGTGACAGTGGCTTGGACCATGGTTCTGGCAGTGGAGAGGGAAAAGATGAGTTATTTCATATACATTGAAGAGGTAAAATCAATAAGGCTTCTTTATTTTAAAAAATGTGTTTCTCTACTTTTTGGGTACCCTATTCAAATAAAGGCTCTTAAGGCAGGAGCATCACCCCTGTGCCTTCATGTATCGAACAGTGAGTGGGTGGTGCAGACTCACTGCATGTGCATGGCACGTATGGATGAACGAACGAACGAATGAATGAATGAATGGGTCACAATTCCAGTTTGACTATCAACTGATGTATAGTATCTGTCAGACAGGAAGCAGGACTGGAATAAGGTGGGGGACAGATCAGCAGGTCCTGATTCACTCTGGGCTGGGGCTGAGAAACCTGTCAGTGACCAAGCTGGGCATGGAGGTGGGATCCTGCGATGGCAGCTGGCTGCAGGGGACATTCTGGGAACACCCCCCTGTGCTGTCTCTCTCCTGCCATCGGTTAGAGCTCTCAGGCTGCAAGGCCAGAGGACCTTGACCTTGTCACACATCACAATAATAATTTCCCTTCAGAATTTGTGTGGGGGTAGAGGGATTGGAAATGACTGAGGTTTATTAGAACCTCTCAGCTTTTGGGATTTAAAGATTAAGGAGTGAAAGGGAATGGAAAACAGCAAATTGGGAAACACTGGCAGGCTTCCCACCACGGGCTGGGATGTGTTTGCTTTTGTTTTCTCAGTCTCCAGTGGGACTTTGCTTGCAGGAATCTCCTGAGTCCTTTCTGTTCTGGGATAATGGGACCCTGAGCAATGAATGGTTTATCACTTACCTGTGTACCCCTTGGTCTCTGTCAATACGGCAGTTCTGATTCCATCTGAGAAGGAGGTCCCAAATCCCTTCACCTGTCCAGCACCTCTGCTAAAATGTCATGACTTTAGTTCTCAGGATGACCCTAACCTGATTACCCAGGTCCCAGGTGCCAAGTTTGACCCTCTGAAGGGATAGAAGTGGCTGGGGGTCCTCCCTGCCTGGAGCTGCTGGCCTCAGGTTACTGAATCTTTGATATGGGCACAGGGCACAGAGCCTGAAGACCTGCACTCAGTCCTGACTTGATAACAACAGCAGCCCCAAATTAGGAAAAGAAATAGAAATTTTAATGTATGATAGAAAATTTTAAAAACTAGGGAAAATTAAAGAAATCCAAAACCCCTTTCTCCATAACACACCCACTTTTAACATTTTACGCTTTCCTTCTAGTTTTGTTTTTCATATACCTATATTTTCATAGTTTTCTCTCTAGAGAAAACTTTATTTCCAAGTTCTTTTTCTTGGAACTTTATTTCCAAGTTCTTTTTCTTTTCAAAGTCTCCAATTTGCTATTATTGTTATTGTGGTAAAAGACACATAACATGAAATTTTCTATCTTAACCATTTAAAGTGTACAGTTCAGTAGTGTTAAGTACATTCACATGGTTGTTCTCCAGTTTCCTGAACTTTTTCATCTTGCAAATCTGAAGCTCTGTACCATTAACTAACTTCCTCCCCCCACCCCTCAGCCTCTGTAAGCACCATTCTATTTTCTCTTACTAATTCAGCTTAACCTTACAGCATAAGCATTTTCTCATTTTACATTATTTTTCGAACTTGTATAATATCCCATAAAGAAGATGGACTATATTTAAGAAGATTTATTTTTAAAGATTAAGCTGCTTTCTATTTTTCCTGTTTAATGAATAATTTTGCAATAAACATCTTTGTTCCTGTAGCGTTTTTTTCATATTTTGTTTTATTTTCTTAAGCTATATTCCCAGAAATGGTAATTCGATTTATAATGTGGAATTACTTTCTGAAAAATGCTGTATCAATTCACAATTCCACCATCAAACTATAAGACTGTTTCACTGCAGTCATCTCTAGTAAGCAAAACTCAATATATTGCTAGTTAAGTAGAATAAACAGATCGTTACTGCAATTTTGTATAATATGCATTTTATTTATTTCAACCAAGTAAAATAATTTTTAATGATTGTTTACTACTTATTTTTTCTATTCCATGTTGTGCCTGCTTATGATTTTTTTTGCCTATTCATGAACTAGTGATATATTTTACATACATGCTTTGACATTACAAATAATTTATCCTAATTATATCATATTTGATTAAATTACTTTTCCACTAGGTTATTATCTTCATTACTTTTTTGACATATAGAATTTTGATATTTTTTATGATGGCTGATCTGATATTTAAAAGTTTTTATGATTCCTTTCACATCTGAGTTTAGAAATCCTGCAGAGGGCTAATAAATATATAATTCCATTTTCTTCAGTTTTTCTATAATATATTATTTATATTTAATTTTAATTCATCTCAATTTAATTTCGGTTATGGTATGAGGTGACTCTTTAAATGGATTCCCGTTGTTAATTGTTTCATCATTGCTGCATAATGCTTGTCTCCCTTTTGCTTTATGATCTGACTTTTTTATCGTATATTAAATTCTTCTCTATATAATATAGTTGATGTTGCCTCTCCTTTCGTGGTTTTCTCTGTCTGTTGCTTTGTGGTAAATGTGGCCTGTATGATTTCTGCATTTTGGAATTCGGTGAAATTTCTTTCTGGCCTAATACACAGTCAGTTTTTGTGACAATTCGATATTGTATTAAAGTTATTACAGGCTAGTGTTATAATTTTTAAATTTTTATTTCTTTTATTATTTAAAAAATTAATTTAATTAAATTTAATTTTTTGCATCACCATTTCTCCCCTCTATGCCTGCTGCCACCTCCCCCTGCAATCACCACACTGGTGCCCATGTCCACGAGCTCTCTCTTTTTCTTTTTCATTTTTTCTCAATCCCCCCCACCCCCCACCAGAGCTGCCTTGTCTGCTCTCTATCTCTGAGTCTGTCTCTATTTTGCGTGGTAGTTCAGTTTGTTCATTAAATTCCAAGTATGAAGAGAAGGACCAGTACCATAAAGACTGGTGTTACTAAGCTAGTGTTCCCAGTCTACCGAATAATATGTGTTTATCTGTCCGTCCATCCAGATAGGTATCTATGAATTTATCACAAGGAATTAAATGCTATGCAAATATTCTACGTATGTGCTTATATTTTGCCTAGTTCCCGGAAGATGAACATTGGAGTCTCACTGTGATGTGACATTGTCCCGTTTGTTGTTTGCTGCATTCTTGTCAGATTTTGTCGTATATATATCTCAGGTATATTCGTGGGTGTATAACGTCCTTCACTGTTTCATTGTCTTGGTGGGTTGCTCCTTTATCAACATGAAGTATTACTCTTTTTCTTTGATACATTTTCACAGTAGCTGCCACCTTATTTGGTGTCATCATTGCTCTGTTTGCCTTTTTCGCTGAGCATTTCTCTGGCACATATTTTCATTTCTAACTTTGTTATTTTGCTTTCGTTGTATCTGTTGTATCTCTTACAAACAGCACGCACCTGGGATGCATGATTGCTCTTTGTACACCGCCTCAGAGTCTTTGTCTTTTCATAGACAAGTTTATCCCATTCGGTTTTGTTGTGTTTACTAGTGTACTTGGGCTCTTTTTACCGTTGCAATAGTATTTTCTAATTAATGTGCTTTTTTGCTATTCTTTTTCACAATTCTTTTCCTTTAGTTGGTTGACCATTTTTTTTGTTCATTTTCCCCCTTAGGTGTGGAATTATATAATTCCAAATACATTCTTAAGTTTTGATATACATACTGAAACTTAAAATTTTCTGTTAATGTGAATAATTAACAGTATCTTTCCCTGAAGCAAGACAGGAGCGTTAGCACGTTGTCCATACTCCACTGCCCTCCCTCCTTCCTACCTTCCTTTTCCACGTGGAATCATCTAGAGAGTTTAATTTTAGATCATTGCTGTTATTTATTTTTTTATAATATTTCTCTGACACGTAAACTGATCAGTTACTTTCACCCTTTTCCTACTTTGCTGCTTGTATTTCACTTTTTTTGGATTTATTTTTGGATTAAAATTTTGTCTCTTCAGCCCACTCTTAACCATGATAAATAAATATATCAAGATGGATTAACAAGCTAGATGTTAAAAGGAGAAAAGATACCCTAACCCAGTAGTTCCCAAGCTTGGCTGCACATTGGAATCATCTAGGAAGCTATAAAAAATTCTGACACCCAGGTTGCACCCCAAACCAATTAAATCAGAGTATCTGGGGGCGGTGGGCATCAGTGTTGTCTTTTACTCCCCAGGTGATTGCCATGCAACAAAGACTCAGAGCCACTGCCCTGCAGCCTTGTGTTTTCACAGTGCAGTCTCTGACCAGCAGTGACGTCTTGGAGCTGGTTAGAAATGCAGAGTACTAGGCCCCCTCTCAGACCCTCAGAGCCATCATCTGAGTGTTATCACATCTCAGATGATTCGTATACACATGAAATTTGAAGAGCAGGTCTTTGAAGCAGGTGTAGCAAACTAAGCCCCATAGTCTACTTGTTTGACTAATACTTTACTGGCATACAGCCATACCCATTTGTCTACATATCTTTTACAATGGAGTGGGAAGTTGTGGCACAACCTAAGGTATGTACTATCTGCTCATTTACTGAAAAAATTCTGCAATGCTTTTCACCCTCCATGGCTGTTAGAATCACCTCAGAGCTTCAACACTCTCTGCCTGGCAGTAGCCCAGGTCCATTGAGGCTGAAGTGAGACCCAGGTATCGGTAATTCTTGGAGCTTCCCAGGTGATTTAATGTGCAGCCAAGGGTGAGGACCACTGTCCTAAAAGAGAAAAGGTAGATGCCTTAAAAAAATCTGTTTTTATGTTGGAGGCAGCCATTTTTGAATATTGAAAAAAACAAAACAGTGATGAAACGACATATATTTGACCATATAATAAACTTAGAATTCTAAAAGGAAAACTCACTGTAAGTAAACTTTTAGACTTAGGGAAAAAAACTAAGCAAAATTAAACTGTGGGAGATAACGTATAACGTATAATATCCTCATTATAAAAGAGCTTAAGTATATTAATAAGAAAAGATGAACACACAGGTAAACTGTCAAAGGCCAATTTATTTAAGGAACAAAATAAAATGACTTAATAATTATATGAAAAATAATTAACTTTATTAACATAGAAAAGCAGAATAAAATATAGCGATGCACCCGTATTTGGAGCTTATCGAACTGGGGCTCTTACATTCCCCCTGTCCGCGCCCCCCCCCCCAATACTTAATACAGTGGGGATGTTGGCAAAGGCATTTATATGCTGATAGAAATTGTTGGGAGAGTTTGCAAGATGACCACAGCGCTGAACGTGCTTGATGCTTGAAAGCTGGCCAGTGTCTGTGCCAGGGCAGAGATCATAAGCTTGGGCTTGTGGAGTTAGACAAATTTGGGTTGAAACCTGGCTCTGTTGCTTACAAATTGTATGCTGGACACTCTAGCCTGTTTATCCTTAACTATCTCCTTCTGTTTTATGGATTAAATAAGATACAGTTAAAAGTTTGGGCATGTGGGGAGTAATTAAAAATAGTAGACTTCAGTAGTACTTGATTGTCGACATCATCATTTCACCAATAATTTAAAATAACAATTACACTATATAGTGTGTGTGTTTCTATTTGTCTTGTTGGCTTTTCTGCGGGGCTGTATACAACCCTATGCTGTTTTAATTAGCTTCCTATGATGACATTACCATTTATTGAGCACCACCAGTGTGCCCACATGTATTATCAGAACACTTAGTTCTGTGGTCTCCGGTCTCCAGGGCAGGTTTTAACGGCCATCTGTGTCAGTGAGAGAAGGCAACTAGGTATTGAGCCCCAGCTGCACCAGAGGCCTCAGCCCGTCCCACGGAGATCTCTGCAGCTGGATGGCCCTTCAGAGTTGTCCTAAGTTGAGGCAAGGCAGCAGGCCTTTGTCCCCACATCTACCAATTTGGGAGGCCGCCTCTGGCAGGGGCATAACCTTGGGTGAAGCCACTCTTTAGGAGCTGGGATGAATAAAGATCCCTGAAGACTGGATCTGGATTGCACCCTGCATCTGCCACAGCTCCTCTGTGTTACTCGTGTAGTATAGTCGTGCATATGAGATGAGATGCTGGTGTTTTATTTAGGATTCTTAGACTTAGTCCTTCGTGTAATGAAGGTGCCTTTTTTTAAATGTGTAGGCTATCTGTGTTCAGCTAATGCCAGCTTTCTAAACGAATATAGAGTACAGAAAAAGAGAAAAATCTATTTTTATCACTGTATAATAAAAATTGACTATGGAATCAAAGACTATGTAGGGAGGTTTACTATTTCTTGACTGTTTGAAAGCACTCACTTGTAAAACCATCTGGGCCTGGTACCTTTGTGGGGGCACAATTCATGTTTTTTGGTACACACACATGTTGTTCACAACTCTGTTACAGCCATTTTCTCTCCCTAGAAAGTAATTTTATTTCAGAGATTTTGACTTATATGGGATACATAATAAGAATGCAGTAGTATAAAGCCGAGAAGATGAATAATTTGTTACTTACATCGACCATCCTACCCCCTCTTCTCTTAGCCTCGCTTATCGAATCTGAGCTGCTGTCCCTTCTCCTCGGCGCCCTCTCTGAGTGCAGCAGAGTGACCAGCGGTCAAGGCTCTTCCTTGGTTGGGTTGCTCTTTTATTTTCTAAGAACATCAGCCCTGACCTCAGAGCCCGTGGCTTTCCCCTTCAGGAAGCAATGCGTAGTTCCGAATGCAGTGTCTAGCCTTGAGACCTCTGCCGTCTAATTCATTCTCAAGTCAGATTTATTCTTCAGTTCAAGCTGGGATTTATTGAGCATCCACCTTACTGCCAGGCACTATTTTAGGCATATGAACCACAGCGATGGACAGGACGTCAGCCCCTCCCCTCGTAGAGCTGATGCTGTGGCTACGTGGAAAGAAAGCAGGTGCATGGGGCTTCTGCTAAAGAGCAAAGACAATCAGGCAAGAGAAGTGAAGAGCTGGGGTGTTGCCGGAGGAAATGGGGTCCTCTGCGGTGTCTCGGAAAAAGAACTTCAGGGACACCCATGTAGGAGGAGTTTAGCGATAGCAGCAAGATTTATTAGAGCAAAAAGTGACAAGTGACAGCACACTCTCGGAGAGGCAGGGAGCGCGGGCAGGCTGTGGGCAGCAGCTGCCCTGAAGGCCTTGCTAAGCCTCCATGTATTTCCCTGGGTTTGGGAAAGAGCAGGCTTTCTTTCCAACTGCCGGTACGTCTCCTGGCCTGTCCCGGGCCTGTGCCGGTGCCCTTCGCCAGTCAGCCTCTTTCCCGGGTTTTCTAGGGGCTTGAGCCCTTATCCAACCATCCTTCTTCCAGGCTTTTCCAGGCTAGTGCCTGCCGTCTTCTGTGGTCATCATTTATAGCTTCTACTGTGCATACGCTTTGTAAAAGGGATTTCCCCTCACCACTTCCCTCTTCCCCCATTAATCCAGCAGAAAGAGGCCATTTACTCCCCCCCCACCCCCGCCATGGCTGTAAAGCTGTCTGCCCTGCCTGGTTGGCTAGACAGGATGTTGTCCTGTTGTCCAGAAGGATGCTGGTTACTCCCTGGGGTGACTGTGAAGCTGCTGGTTCCTGACTTTGTCAGGCTTAGTTTGCTCCTTTCTCTTTCCTTAATAACTGTCTACTCTGACGGGGGCGAGTGAGGGGAGAGTTCCAGTTTTGGATAGAGTAACCAGGAAGGCCTCACTGAGATAGTGACACTGAGGAAACACCTGGAAGAGGTGGGAGGGGGCGTGCATCATATGGACAACTGGGCAAGAGTGTCCAGGCCCAGAGGACAGCGTGTGCAAAGGCCCTGAGGCAGGAGCATGCCTGCACAGTCAAGGATCACTGAAGAGGACAGCCAGACCAGAGGGCAAGCAGTAGGAGGAGGGGAAGGAGGCTAAGAGGAAATGGGAGTGGCCTTGCTTGAGGTCCCTGAAGGACTTTGACTTTGGCTTTGACTTTGTGTGAAATGGGGGCATTAGAGGACTTTGAGCAGAGGAGTGACGTGATCCATTTTACCTTTTAACAGGCCCGCTCTGGCTGCTGTGCTGAGAATAGGCCACAGGGCAGAAAGCAATTAGGGAGCTGTTGTCAACTGTGGCCTGAAAGATACATGCTTCAGGCCACCATTTTTCCTGATAGTCTGGCCTGATCTAAGGATAAAACATCAACTGTTTTTTTTAACCCCTGTAGAACTTCGTTAACTCATTTGTGTTCATGAAACCCAATGCCATGGAAATGGCCGGCACGGGTCATCAAATAAACAGTCTGCACTCGTTCTGTCCTGCTTCCCCCGGGCCCCTTTGCAGGGACATTTCTCTCGGGTTTCCGCCCCAAGAGCCAGCTTGTTTTTCTCTTTTATACATTATTCATCTTATTGTGTCTCCCTGCTTGCTTTTGTTGGCAAACTGCTCAGAGCTAGGCTACAGCTTCCCTCTGGCACAGGTACAGGACCGTGTGGCTGATGCATCCATTTTTCCCATCCTTGTTTTCACACACCTCAGTGAAAAGAAAAGCTTTCATTCTCTTATTTTTGTGAGTCACTTTAAAGAGTGGCAAGCTCCCAACAAACAACAGAGGAAGCAAACACATCACTTAAAGTAAGAAGACAGAAATCCAGTTAGAAGTTTAGATCATTTGTATTCTGTTTTTGTTTTCATAATGAAAAAATATAAAGGGTGCCCCCCAAAAATGTATCACACTTTGAATAATTATTAATTCCAATGGGTTAAATCTGAAAAGAAAGAAACATCAATTGAGCTATCAGCTGCATATACATATTTTGGGACACCGTATGTACATGCACACATAGATTTTCAGAATGAAACCACCTGTGGCTAATACATTACTAAAGAATCCTTGTGTCCTTGACTGGTTTCACCATGGCCAGTCTTTCTCTTCCCCAAATTTCTAAATTTATTATTCTGTGTCCCAGCAGCATGGGACCATGGTGCTGGGGTGAGGTCAGCCACCTAGGTTGGGCTAGATGCTCAGGACCACTGTAGAATTTGACAAAAATACACTTTCCAGCTCCTGCTACGCATTCTGGGTGAATAGGGCTTGAAAACTTCTTTGAAAATGCTTTCTCACAAGCTATATATTTTCTGAGACCCTGGCTATTTGAAAAAATCTTTTTTGTTGCCTTTACTGCTGAGCAACTACTTGGCTGGATGTACAAATCTGGGGCCTGACTCTCCTTGTCCTAAAATTCTGAGTGCTGCTCGATCGCCATTTAAAACTTACTGCTACATGATGCGATCTTAGTTGCATTAATGGTAACCCTCTCCCCACCCTGACACTTTATTTTTAAATTTAATACTTGATATTTACAGGGGGGGAAATCACGTACTTCACAGCATTGGTTTCTAAGAGCTGGCCACCGTCCGTTTTACCTGTTAACCACGAGTCATTTTTTCATGTCTAGAAAGTTCATTCCTGTTACGTCCTGGCCGTACATGTGATCTCGCCTGTACTTCCCTTTGGAGGCATTTTACTCACAGGCTGCATCTCTGTGGTCTTCTCCCCATCTCTCTTTTCTTAAACTTCCTGTTTTTTCCCTCCCTTTTCCTTATTTTCCGTTTTCTGAGATGCCTGCTTGGTTTTGTCCGCTGCATTAGATCCGTTTTCAGCAGTTAAACCTTTCATCAGCTTCGTTAGGACTCTGTTTTGGACTCTTGAGTTTTTTCATTTCATTAACATCCCCTCTCATCTGTACTGTCTCCTTTAAGAAAAGTAATATAAACAGCATTTAAAATAGAAGGGGAATGTTTTCTGAAAAAAAACTTTTGTTCATGAAGGTAAAATCCTATTCAAAATGAGAACTTTTCTTTGTGATCCATTAACCCTTTTTCCCTCTTGTGCAGTGGGAACCCCTTTACCCCCTGGGCTTTAAATTAGCTTTTCCTGGGTACCTTACGTCTGAACAAGGAGCACTCCTACTGGGCCCACTGTAAAGCTGTTTAGGGGAAACTGTGGATCTGTCTGCTTTCCTTGATTCATCCTGGGTGTCTGGTGACTCACCACCGCTTCTTCCCACCACTGTGCCTTAGACGCCCCCTTACTGCCTCACACGTGGGGGCAGAAAAAGCCTCGCCACTGTCAACAACTTAGCCGACTCGGCGCTCAGCAGCACACAGCATGTGGGGCACTGAATGAAATGCTTTAGAGGAATCTGCAAAAGAAAATCCCCTCGGGAGAGGGTGTGACATTGAATGTGTCTCAAAGCTGTGGCCATGAGTAAGCCCGTCTCTTGCATGATAGCCACGCATTAAAACCCACGCGGGACTCAGAATGTTTCTGACTCACGAATTAGATCTCAGCAGAAATATATTTTGCCCTTGGATATTTTTTCTGTCTGTTAATCCTCACCTGAGGATATTTTTTCCATTGATTTTTAGAGAGAATAGAAGGGAAAGAGGGAGGGAGAGAGAGATTGATGTGAGAGAGACACATCGATTGGCTGCCTCCTGCACAACCCCTGACCGGGCCCCGGGATCAAACCTGCAACCCAGGTAGGTGCCCTTGACCAGGAATCAAACCCATGACCCTTTGGTGCGAGGGCCGATGCTCCATCTACTGAGCCACGCTGCCAGCCCTGCCCTTGGCTATTAAAACACAACAATAATGTGAATTTTCTTTCATCCTTGATTGTGTATCCTTCCGTCTCCCTCTCTCTCCTACCACTTAGAACCACTGGCTCTTTTTCTCCATCCAAGAGGGGGTGCTGATTTAGAAAGGAGAAACATTATTTTTACACTTCGAAGAAATGGAATTATCAGTGTTGAATCCTGAAGTTACGGGGTGTGAGACCCTAGAAAACAGATAATGCCGTGGGCCGTATTCTTCACTGTACCGGGACTGAAGATGAAGATTTTAGAAAATCCGTCAAAGACGTGTTATCCCATTTGTTCCTAATCTGCTCTTAGCAGAAGGGTTACGAGGGTTACGCTGAGCTACTCCCAGTAATTTTCAGAGAGGAAATCCTCTCGGGCAACAAGGAAACTTGGAAACTGCTTCAGATCAGAGGTGGACACGTGAGAGACCCCGCTAACCGGGCTCTCCCCCCCAAACCCTCCTTCACAGTGGCTCCAAACAGTCCCCCGTAATGAGAGCCCGTTAGCAGCTGAGAATAAACCAGCCAAGTATCAGGGTGAAGGACTGTGTCCCAGGTGCGCAGAGCCGAATCTTCTGCAAGAGCTTCAGCTCCTGTCGCCCCTGGCAGCTGTAAGTCACACGGTGCAGACGTGAACCCTGTGCACTGAAAATAACGTGCCTCTGTTTCATTTCTCTCTCCAGGTTTGAGATTTTTACGAGCTCTCAGACTGATCCAGTTTTCAGAAATCTTGCAGTTTCTGAATATCCTTAAAACAAGGTAAGACTCTCTTTCTCCTGTTCTTTCCTCACTCGGTCCCCAAGGCCAAGCTGTAGCTTTCAGGTGTGTTTCCCTTCATCACAAAAAGTTACCCAGAGTCCGGAGAAATCCCGGAGTAGGGTTCGGGTTGCTCTTTTCGGCAGGGCTGGGGACTCCAGGGTGAAGAGAGAGAAACAGCTGTGCTTGTGTCCCCAGTTTGGGGGACTGTGCGGGTGGCTTGGAAATCAGGAAATGAGCCCGGCGTCGCGGGGAGAGGTGCGCGGCGGATGAGGGATACATCTGCTCATTGATTCGGAAGTCCTTGCTCCCAGTGCTAAATCACCCCTTTATTACATCACTAAATAAGAAATTGAACCCGGCCGTAAAAGCAATAGAAGCAATGCTTTTTGAGAGGCAATCACAAACCTCATATGGCAAACAGAAAATCATTTCATTTCGAAGTACAGTTTAGATGTTCATTTTATAGCCAGTGCAGCCCCTGGGGCTGGCTCTGGGAATTGCCTCTTGGGGAAACCTGAAAACCTCCTGCTGAATGCGCCGTGGCTGCTCCTGTTGACGGTGTTATGATCTGGAAAACTCTACTGGACCAGGAGGAAAAGTCCCCTGGAGGTCCCTTTCCCAATGACCCGTGGGTTCCCGGAGCTGGCCTGAACCCAGGGCTGTCTTGATGAATAAACTAATAAAAGAAGTTAGACGCGCTCTAATGGAGAGTGAGGGCCATACATTTCCCTTATAGGAAATTACCCTCTAAGAAGCTCACTACTAATGTTCCATTTCCTCAGCGTGTTTGATAAATGATTAAAAACAGGGCCCCTCCGCTGTGTGATGTATAATTAACACACCTGCATTTGGGAGGGGGGCTTGGATTTAGCACCGTTTTCCCAGTAACTGAGGCTGGGACTCAGCTTCCCGAATCTGTCTCGTCCAACAAATGTGTCAGGCTATTGGCTTTCTTCTTTGGGTCTTAGTGGTTTTGTTTGTTTATTTTGGTTTAAGTCCAAATTGGTTTCCCCTCCCTACCCATTCATCTATGTGAGTGTGAGGTAAATTCACTTTCTATCAACCAAGTTAGAGAGAGAAGGGATGTCTAATGCTGGAGATGTCTTCTGTAGTCTGTCCCTCCACCCTCCACTTCATACCCTGGGACAGGGCGAGGATTTGTCAGCCTCTAGTTAATAGTATGTAACATTATCGAGTAAGAGTGAATATTGTTAATCTTCGTAATTCCTCTGAGCAGCAGTGACCTGGCTTTCCACCGTCCTATGGCTCTTCTGTACAGTGGACACTTATGACTCTTGAAATTAAAGTGATCAACAACTCAAGCAGTCCCCCATGTTTCCTATACTGTATTTGCTCCACTAGACTGTATTTTTAGGGCAGAATCAGTGCCGATCACAGGCCGTGTGCAGGAGACAGTTGTGTTTTCTGGTGGGGACGGTGGTATGTGGAGCCACCACGCTCTCTAACATGGCCTGGTGCCTGCCTCATCTTGTTTCCTGATTAATTCATAGACTTGGGAGATTTTCACTCTCTGATGCCAGCATTTTAAGAAGGTGCCATTGCTGTCCTTGTACCCCATGTGGCTCCTTTTCTGGACTTGGGAGACTGATGAGCCCTCTGGATAAAGTATTTCCTTCTGGACTTTTGCCCAGAGGTTGCTCCCACCCCACTTCCCACTCGTTAGAACAGGCTCCTTTCCTTTGGCTGTAGGCAGTAGGTTAGCATCCCTGGTGAACCGTCAGCCTGATAACTCGACACCTACGGGTGGTTCATTCTCCCGGCGCCGAGGGGAGAGAGTGAGACAGTCGGCTGGGGAGAGGGCTGGCTATAGATCTGGACAGAGTAGCCCCAGGGAGGGGTCATGGGGGGTCGGCCATCCTGAGCCCAAATCAGCATTTTCCAGAATCCCCTTCCTCACTTCCCACTGAATAAAATTCCTTCTGCTGTCAGAGGTGCTTGTCATCATAACCCCACAACTTGACTGTTCCAGTTCCTGGGCTTCTGTCCCAGCCAGGTGATGGAGTCATTTCAGTAAGCCTGAATCCAGCACCCGTTTGTGCGTGCAGCAGGGTGGGGGGGAGGCTAGAGAACCCTGTCGGAAAGCTCAGGGGGGAGGCCGCTGTGGTTGGTGCTGAGATACAGGAGCACCCAGAGGTGTGAAGCCCGCGGGATAGTAAGTAAGTTGGGCTTAGCACGACTGTGGGGCAGTCAAGGGTCCTTTCAAGGCAAAGGCATGTCTCAGCGAAGCCTTGCAGAAAGCCAGGTGCCACCCTGGCAGGGCTGGAGAATGGGCATGTGAGAAGTAAGGAGGGTGGGCTGACTGCCAGTCAAGGAAGCTGCAGAAAGTGAGAGAACACGGTCCTTGGGGGAGCTTGGAGGAATTCTGGGCTCCCAGAGACTGGGGCTTCTGTGGTGGAAAAAGAAAGCAGAGCTTAGGAGGCCAGGCCAAGGCCTGATCACCAGGCACAGACTGAAACTTCATTTAATCATAAGAACTCCTGGGACTTGAGGCCACTCTCTGGGCTTATTCTCTCTCTCAGTGCCCAACAAACCTGGCTCCTTGTTTCCGTGCGCCCCGAGCACAGATCTCCCAGAGAAGTGGAAGCCTTGGCTTTGTAGGGCTGTGGACTTTGATCCATTAATTGGTGACACCTCTCTACTCTGCTGCTTCATGGGGACCTTCCAGGAGGGGAGTAGAGGCCCATAATCATCTTTAGGGGCACTTTGTCTGCCTATTTCTTGTGGTAGATCCCAGCCAGTCTGTGGCATTAGGTAGGGATGGGGACATCGCAAATGTGATTTGAAATAATGATTTGAAATTGCTGTTTCATTTTCTGTTCTTTGGGTGCCTTGCTTGTCCAAGAGCTAGAAGAAGCAGAGCAGAGAACTAATGTTGAGTGGGGCAGGAAAGAGAGAGAGAAGGTTAAAAGGGTAGCAGAATCTGGCCAGTGTTGTTCAGTGGTCGAGCATCGACCTGTGATCCAGGAGGTTGCGGTTTGATTCCCAGTCAGGGCACATGCCTGAGTTGTGGGCTCGATCCCCAGTCTGGCGTGCAGGAGGCAGCCGATCAGTGACTCTCTCTCATTATTGATGTTTCCATCTCTCTCCCTGTCCTCTCTCTGAAACCAATAAAGACATTTAAAAATAAATAAAAGGGTAGCAGAGGAAACCAGAGTGAACAGGATGACCCAGAAAACACACACACAACATAGATGAAAGAAACAGATCCCAGTTATGTGACAGCTCAGGGCCATCCCCCAAATTACCAGCTTATAGAAGAACCTGAAATGCCCTGTGAACTGAAAAGGGCCTACTGAAGGGGACATGGGGCGTGTCCATGTCACCAGCCTGGCGAGCAGACCCAGGTGTGACGACACTCAGGCTGCAGTTTGAGCTCAGTCTGCAGCTCTGGTTGAGGCTGCCTCCGCACCTCAGTTAGTGTAGTAGATACTGATGATTAACACAGGGATCACATTGCAAATAATGATTTTCTCCAAAGGAAACCCAGGAGAAAATCAAGACAAATTGTTTGGCTTAACAGACTTACCGAGGTTCAACGTCCCCAAATCAATTGTATCCTGTACGTCAACAACAAGCATGTATATAGTGTAATTGTAAAGGTTATATTTAAAATCAAAACAAAACTATGTAAGTATCATAAAATTTATCATTCGTGCTGCAGACTTTATGGAAAAAATTATACATTTAAAAAACCCAGACGTCTCATATCTGTTATTTGTTGCTCGGTGATTAGTGACCCTAAAACTCAGTGACCCAGGATAACTATCACTTTTTAAAGACTTCTGCTGATTCTCTGGTCAGCTGGGCAGGTCCAGGCCGGCTTGACTGGTGTTTATCCTGTGGTCAGCCAAGGGCTGCGTGGTCAGAAAAACTCTTCTCTGTCCTGGGCCTCGCCTTGCGAATGAAAGTCAGGATTCAAGGCCTGCATCATGTACTCGAAGTCAAAGAGTCTTTGTTCTGGGGGGCTATGTCCCCTCATTGGCACTCCCTGCCGCTCTTTCCACAGCCAAGGATGTGCTGCAAACAGCTGACTGAGGGTGAGGGAAAGAACAGATGGAAGAAGGCATGGGAAGACAGCAATGCTTTAATGCTTGAGAATATCCCATTGCAGTTGTAACATAGCACGAGTTATTTAATAGTCACACACTCACTAAAAAACTCCGCAACCCCTTAATACAGGTATCAACAGGTGAGTAAGGCTCAACCCAGGGCATCCAGGGAACCTCCCACAGGACAGTATGTAGATGGTGGGCTGGAAGGGGAACCTAGTCCCCCGCGTTGAGGAAGTGCCTAAGAATAGAGCGGGCGCGCATACACACACAACATGGGTCGCCTAGCAATTATTTTTTTAATTTTTATTTATTGATTTTAGAGAGAGAAACATAGATTTATTGTTCCACTTATTTATGCATTCATTGGTTAATTCTTTTAAGTGCCCTGACGGGATTGAACCCACAACCTTGGTGCATCGGGACTATGCTCTAACCAACTGAGCTACCTGGCTAGGGCTCACCTAGCAATTTTTAAAAGAAGGAAAGCTGCCTGTTCCCTCTAAGTGATATAAGCTCATTGTAAATGTCTCAACAATATAGAGAAACATAAAGGATAAAGTAAAATTTCCCAACGCCAGCAGTGGTTGAGGGAATAGTACTAACATCCTACCCTATCACTTTTATTTCCCACATAGCATTCCATGATATGTACATACCATCATTTACCTAAAAATACATTTTGGGGAGGATATTTTGGGAACTGAAATCACTGTACTACATATATGACCTCAGAAATAGCTCCACGGTTAAGGTCTTAAAAAAAGAGTATTCGCTAGGGAGAGTCTAAGGGCCTGTGCAGGTAGCGACCAAATCGTGAATGTCATGGATTTCACAGAGCAGGAGAGAGTTGTTGGACAGTCTTAAGCAGAAGAATGTGATCAGATTTACATTTTAGGGAGATCCACCGTTCCACCAGTTGTATAAAGAGAGGGTTTGAAGCACCTAAGACCACAGAGGAAGAGACCAGTCTGGGAGCAGTTGTCCAGGCAAGAGTGTTAGGGACTGGCCTTAGGCAGGCAAGTCGGGCGGAGCAGGGGACAGGGATCTAGAGATGTCGAAGCGGTGGAAGTGACGGAACTTGACTTTGCTTCATTCCACGTTCAGAGCATTCGTCGGAGTGGTACCTTCCAGTGGGCTTTTCAGGGGTGGGTATTTTACTCTGTCCAGCATAGTAACAATAAAACAAAATAAGGGCATTGGCACCTGGCTGTGCCCTCAGCCAGAAATAGAGAGGAAGATAGTGGACAGGCAGAACAGGGACAAATATGTACTTTTTAATGGAAATTGGATGGCATTTTCGTTGTTAACCAAAACACATCTTATTAAATACACTGAGGGCAGAGAGGGCCCCAGACAGCTCTGGGTTTGCAGCTATAATCTCGGAAAGAAACAGACTATTCTCCAGTGTCTGTGGATACCCAGTGTCCACAGAGTCCTGGAAAAGGCCCCTGATCCACAGGAACAGAGAGGTCTCTCGTGCCTGCCCTGATGATTCGCAGCATCCACCGATGTGCATTTCTCTAATGGCTAGTGAGAACTTGTGAGACCCAGAAATGACCATGGAAAACCAGAAGCAGAATTTCCTTAGATGAATTGGGTTCTCATGATAAAGTCACAATCCACCCCTCCCTCAGGGCATGGGGAGTGGGCTAGGATCTGAATAGTGCCAATCATTCTAACCTTTGGGAGAGTCGTGTTTGGTTCAGACCCGGGGCTTGGCCATAAAGTTTATGACTGTCTCCAGTGGCCTCATTTGCCACGCGGAGCACACAACCCCATCTCTGCTACCCACCCTCCTTCCAAGGAGCCCTGTGCAACCTGGTGAGGTTCTAGTTTCAGAGTATGGACAGTGTCTACCAAGAGTTAATCTTGCACCTTTTGCTTCTAGATGATTGCCTGGTCGTGGAGTTTAATTTGGAAAACAAATTCCTAAGACCAGGGACCCGTAATGATGCTGATACCATAAAAATAATCACATTTCAGTGCTGAATATGGACTCTTCAGCAGCAATGATTAAATACTCTACGAGCAGCGAGAGCTCCCCTAAGCACTATTAATATTAAGGTGACTAATCACTTAAAGATTAATTATCACCGTATTTAGGTCATTTTTTCCAAAGCACCAAGAGGCTCAGAGACTCTAATAGTTTTGATACGTCAAGAGGCTGCACAAGGTTCTTGGTGGGATGTTGCTTTGTTCGGGCCTTAAGGGTCTGGGGGTCTGGGAGTGAATCAACTTGGTACTTAATTATCATCTGAGAAAATGGACAGTACCTGCTTCCCTGAGGTCTCCCTTTGCCTTTGGCTACCTGTTCTTCTGTATTCCTCACTCTCCACTGTTGGAGTGCACCCTAGAGGGCTCTCCAGGCAGAGGTGGGGGTGGTTCTCCTCTGGTTTGGCTTCCCATTGAGGAACTGAATGGGACAGGGCATGGTGGTGATCTGGTTACTACAGTGTTCAGCTCACCGATTGCCAGAGTTGTTTCACTTGATGTGGCTTGTTGGGTAAATGCCTTTTATCTAGTTGCCTTATTTCCACTGTGCAGATATCTGGGGGGAGGAGGGTTGTTTTTCTAGAGAGAAAAGGCTCGGCAAGGCCAGCGAGTAGCCTCTGGGGCTGGCCGGCTGCTCTAGGGAACAGAAATACTGCAAGAGTTATAGCATCTCCCAGCTCTAAGGAGGCTCAGGTGGGAGGTTTTAAACATTGCTATGGCCAGTCCCTGATCTTCATTCATATCTACAGCAACTTCTTAGAGGTGCGGCAGGACCCATGGTAGCTAGTGTCTGGAAGAAGGGACGAAGGCCAGGCCTTGGTGGATCTGTGCCTGATTCTTACGGGAACTCCCAGGCCCCGGAATGAACTGGTCAGCACAGTAGGGGGTGGAACAGGATATGCCGTCCTTCCTCAGATGGAGACAGTCCCTGACCTGCTTTATAGACCTGATCAATTTGGGGTTCTCTGAGAGCACTTTGGATATCAACTCTCTGTCGTAGGCAAATGGCTTTTAATTATAAGTGACAGAGTCCACCTCGAACTAGCCTTGGGTGACTGTGGGTCCAAGAGGAAGCTGGGCATGTCCGACTCCGGGGTTCCGATTCTCTTGTCAGGGTCCTGCCTCTCTCTCCATGTCTTCCTGATTTCATTCCCAGGCAGGCTTTCTCCAGGGCAGGTGGCCCTCTAGAGCTTCAGGCTTATGTTTTTTTATACCCAAAAGTCAGAAAGAGAAAGATTCTCTCCCACTTAGTTTCTGAAAATGCCTCTAAAAATTTCTCCCTCACAGTTCTTTAGAGCTGGGAGTTCCTCCACTGGTCAACCTGGCTCTGGCCACTCAAGTAGAAGGGCCAGTGGGACCTTTGATTGAACCCAGTCCACCTGCAAGGCTGCCTGGAGGAAGAGATGTGAGGCAAAGCCAAGAGCCATAGAAGCAGAGGCCCACGTGCCTTTGCTGCACTGCCCCTCCAAGTTATTTAGGTCAGCAGGCTTTGGGTCAGGCAGCCCTAGGTTTGAATATTGACCCCACCGCTTACTAACCCTGTTTCCTCGGGCAAGCTGCTTAAGCTCAGCAAACATCACCTTTCTTATTGGGGCAGCAGGAACAATGCTAGTACCTGTCTCAAAGGGAAATCGCTGAGGAAAATGAAGGTGTCGGCTCAGGGCCCATAGTAGGGGCTCAATAATCACTGGCCATCATTATAGACTAATGCCTGGCAACTCTGGAGATGACCAGGAAAGACACAGTGGGCTTCTTTGTTGTTTTTCTAGTCTGGTTTCAAACCATAAGGGAGTTGTTGCAACACTTCAAAAAAATCTAGTCTCGCCCATAAAAGTAAAAATATCTATTTACTCTCTCCTTGAACTGTCGGAACCAACTCTAGGAAGCTAAGACCACGGCTTGCCCTGCTCAGTCATGTAGAGGAACAAAGGCAGAAGGAAGAGGAGAGCTGGGCACTGCCGTCCTCCCCATCCTGGAACCACTGACCCAGACCCCGCTGCAGGCTCCTCCTCTACCCCGGCTTCCCGTGGACCACAGCCCATCCCACGTTCCTCCACGTGGGGCCCCAGGATAGACTCGGTCATCAGAACCTTCCTCTCCATTCCTTTCCGTGGCAGTGCTAGAGGTTAATCAATGTGTAGAGATAGTCTTGTTCCCCCTTGGGGCAGGACTCTCAACCCTTTCTCGTATCCTATGCGCAGAGTGTTGGGGGCACAGCGTGGTCAGCAGTCAGGAAGACCTTCTGATGGACGGTTGGTTTGTGGTGTGGCCAAGAGGACAGGCCCTGCAGCGGCACTGCTTGGGCTCAGATTCCAACTCTGCCACGTGCAGTGTGAACCTGGGTCGTCTCCTAATCTCTGGGTGACCTCCTAGAGTCATTATGAAGGTTAGATGAGTTAATGTATGTGAAGCTCTTTCTAATGCATTAGAACGGTGGGGCTCATAATAAAAGTGTTAGCCATTACTGTTCCTATTACTATTATCTTAAACTTTTAGAATTTAAATCGTTGGTTTCCCTTAAGAGAGAGGTGAGAGGAAGGAGAGATCAATCCATCAAGCATGATGGGCTGGACCACCCTGTGGGCAGTGTTGACCACTATGTAGAGGCGGAAAAAGATAAAGGATAGAGATCTTTCCTGCAAGGTTAGGTATATGAGTTAAACAGCCATCTAAACCGATATTACAAAAGAAGACTTAAGACAGTGGGATCAATGACCAAAGAGTGGCTGGAGGTAAGAGTGCAGAGGAGGAGCCACTTTGTATTGCAGGGGAAGGTGGGGATTGAACCAGGCCTTGAAGAGAAGACTTGGATAGATGGGAAGGGCGTTCCACCCGAGTAATAGACAGAGACATAGTAAGTAGGTCTGGCTGTGATGAACCTTCCAAGAGTTTATGTAGAAGAATAGCAGAAGGAGAGCCTAGCGCTTCAGACAGTGCTGGAGACGGAAGGAGAGAGTTTGGACAAACATTTCACTCAGCAGAGAGCCTTTGGACAGGGAAGTGACCTGCTGACAGCAGCATCCAAGGAGCTCAGCCCAAGTGGGAGTGACAGGGTGACACTTAGTGGGAGGACTGCAGAGAAAGAGACCAGTTCACTCAGCACATATTCATAGAAGCCCTACTGTGCGCCAGGGACTCACTGCTCCTGGGACCCAGGCAGACAAGGCTCCTCCTCTCAGCGAGCTTAAAGTTGAGTGGGTTCCAGTTGATCCACTCAGGGAGCACTGGTGGGCGCTGAAATGATTAGGTATAAGTTGCTGGGGACAGGATATTCTCATGGTCTCAGGGGCTTTCTGCATAGATGGCAGATGAATTCAAAGGGAAAGGGGCGCCTTTCTGTGGCCAGACCTGGCATTCCCATGGTAACCAAGTGACTCCACCTGTGTGACTGAGTTTGGATTTCCTGATGTGATGCCATTCGAGGCAGATATTCTTAACAGAACTTAAACAGGATCTAATCATGGGGAACCAATCAGATGAATCCACAATGTGGGGCGTTCCATAAGAGAGCCAACCTGCTGCACAGAAAATTAAATGTCACTAAAAACAAACAAAAAAGGGGTAGATTGTAGGCTAATGGAAAATAAAGCAGGGATTGGCAAGTGATATAGCCCACAGCAGCCCACTGCCTGCTTTGTAAATAAAGTTTTATTGGCACGCAGCCACATCCATTCCTTTCCATGTTGTCTGAGGCTGCTTTAGTCCCACAGTGTGGCTTTGAGTAGTTGTAACAGGGACTCTATGACAGGCCATGCCGAAGGTATTTACTAACTGACCCTTTACAGAAACGTTCCTGACCCCTGGGTTAAAGCAACATTATAACCAGACGCGATGCATGAACCTTGGTTAGTTCCTGAATCGGTGAAAAAAACGAAAACATCAATAAATGGAGAAATTTAAGTAGGAGTGCTTATTGGAGGACTTTACTGAATTCGTGTGAACTCTCCGAGGCATGCGATTGTATTGCTCAATGCCATTCGTAGCTGTTGAATGCTGAAGTCTTTAGGGGGCGTGTCATGATGTCTACAATCTACCTGTTCACGGTTCAGCCAAAAAAGAAAGACAGAAAGAAAGAAAAGAGTGGAGATAAAGCAAATGTTAATTAGTCAGCCTAGGTAAGGGCACATAAGTGTTCCTTATACTGTTCTTTGATTATTTCTGTAGATTTAAAGACTTTTAAAATAAAAGTTAATTAAAAAAAAAGCTTGAGCACAACCGGAGGGGTTCATTTTGGGACAACTTTCAGTAGCCCTGATGTAACCTTTTCATAGGCTGTGGCCTGACCTGCTTATGCCACCTCCGGGGCATTCCTTCCCTTCCAAGTCAGAGAAGACACTGGGAGTTAGAGGTGAGCTTCGTCCTCTGAAGAGGCTGCCCCAACAGGGACTCCTTTTGTAACTTGGGTTTTTTCCCTGTCTCTTTTGCACAGTAATTCCATCAAGCTGGTGAATCTGCTCTCCATATTTATCAGCACGTGGCTCACAGCAGCCGGGTTCATCCATTTGGTAAGTGTCCTTGAAGATGCTTTCTCTCTGGCTTTCCTGGAACTGGCTCCTCCCTGCGTCATTTTATTACCTGCATTTTTTTCTCGCCGTTGAGAACCTTAAACCCAGCTGCAGAATGCAGGAAAAGAAGCAGCAGCCATTGTCTGGGTTTCCAGTCTCTTACCCCAAACTGCTTCCGAATGCCGAGTAACGATCTCACGTTCAGCCTTTCTCAGCTCACCGGTCGCGCCCTGGGACTTGGGTCCATTTTCATTCTGTCTGCAGTACCCGCGACCAGCCACAAGATGGCAATGCTTCCCCAGCAAACGCCCCACAAATGTCTCCGGGACGGGGTTAGAAGTTTGACCCACTTCTCTTTGTAAACAACAAATTCGGAAGCCTCGATTTCTTTTCCCGGTTACAAAAAGCCACCTTTGATTCTCTTGCCTGATGACTTGTCAAGTTATTCTGTATCTAAAAAAATGTTAATTCTTTTAAATGAACGGCTCTTTGAAAGCCTTATATTATGAAGTCAAGCTGTTCTCACCTCTTTAAGGCAGACTTTCCCCCTGCTTTTAGGGAACACAGCTATTGTCGAGGGCCTGTTTCATACAAATACAAACTGTTACACCTGAAAGAACCTCCTCTAAGTCTGCAGCTCCGAGTAAAGGTGCCTTCTCCTGACCAAGCCGCTCTCGCATAAAGGGTGGAAACAGGCGTTTAGCCGCCTCCCGGGGGGACTTACGTAATTTTCACCCCATGGGGCACAGCCCTGATGGAAGCCCGGCTCTCGTTCAATCGCTAGATCTGATGGTTCCCCACCTACCCTCCGCTTTATGCCGATGGGATTCTTGGCTGAAATCACCCTTCCATAATCACCCCAATTCTGCCAAGTGCCTAAACCGCAGGTATGGATGGGTTCGTCGTTTTCAATAGGCCGGTGACCTCGCCTTACCACTGTGTGAAGCACCTTCTGCCTCACCAGGAAAGGCCATAGAAATGGCACGTTGAGGACAGGTGTTGATGTGTGAAAGAGGCCAGGTCTTGGACACTTTCTGGAGAGACAGAATTGGAGGTCTGGGGGCCTGCGGGCCTGGCGGCGTCCCCTCTGCTCTGGCCACACGGACCTATCACAGGCATTGGTCCTGGAGATCCAGCCCCATCTCTCCCTCTCTCCTGAGAGTATCTAAAGTCTCTCTCTTGCCTGCCTCCCAGCTTGGTGGGCAGATCAAATACGAGAGGACTGAGAGTGTTTTGTGAAATTTAGACATGGGCAAATTGCAGCCCTCGGCCGCAGGTCTCCAAACGTGGCCCTGCTCCCTCAGTTTCAGTATTTTTCCCGTCCGGTTTCAATCACAAGTGCAGAGTTGAGTTGTCGCTACAGAGATCAGACCCTGCATGGCCTGCAAAGCTGAAAGTATTTACTATCTGGCCCTTTACCGAAAAAGCCTGCTAACCCTAGGTCTAAAGCATAGTGCAAAAGTGAGTTGTCCTCATGAGCCCACTTTCTGAGCTCCCAGGGAAACTCCTGTGGTTTGCAGGGTGGAGCCATTGCTGACATTCGGCAAAGCAGGAGCCGAGTCAGACTCCAGGAGATGCTGCTTGGGGCTTGGGCGTCAGATCTGGAGGAGCAAGGCCCTTGGCCAGATGATGAAAGGAGGAGGCCCTCTGGGGGGGTCTAGAATTTCCCGGGAGCGTGTGAGCTAGGCCCTCCGAGACTGAGCGGGAACTCACTGAGGAAGGTCAGGGCAGGGCTCTCTGGCCCTTTTGTTGATGGGAATGCCATAAAATATGGCCAGGGCAAGGCCCTACAATTCAGCTGGCTTCAGATCTTTAATGATGAGAAGGGAAAATGGACTGGGGACGTTCACTTCCGTTCCTCTCCGCCTTCGCCCCATCAGCTAGGAAGGCACGACTGTGTTGCTCCCCCTCCGCTTTCTCTTACCTGCTCAGCCGTCACGTACAGAACTCAGCCCCGGGCAGCAAACACCTTGTGCTGACAGGGCTGCACCTCCAGAAGCATCCTGCTGGAGCATTTGTGTTCCCGGTTTATTATATATATACAATATAATGTTTCCCTTTTCTCCCCCGTCCCCTGGCTTCAGGTGGAGAATTCAGGGGACCCATGGGAAAATTTCCAAAACAACCAGGCTCTTACCTACTGGGAATGTGTCTACTTACTCATGGTCACCATGTCCACGGTCGGCTACGGGGACGTTTATGCGAAAACCACGCTCGGGCGCCTCTTCATGGTCTTCTTCATCCTCGGGGGACTGGTAAAAGCTCTTTATTCTGAAGCTGATTTTTATGGTCATTAATATTTTCTATTGTCCATTTCCTTAAAGCTTTGTATTTTGATACTGTGTTTCTGCATTAGAAGCAAGTGATGCCTTAGTATTACCATCAGGCTCAGTAAGTCCAGCATGAGGGTGACTTTTCTGCGTATGTCTTTGGTGTATTAAACTTGTTTCCCAGAGACCCAGGTGTGTCGCCCTCACCAGGGACAGCCATTTAGCCAGGAGCAAACCTAATCATCTTAGGAAAGCGATGCTCACGTAAGTGAGAGCGTCTGTCCTTAGTAATGTAATTCGGCATCTGACATTCTGCAAGGACATTTGCTGTCACCTGACCCTGGTAGATGCTGTCAATACTCTATATATAGACAGTTTGCGGTTTCAAGAACCCTCCCGCCCCTGGACGGTCCTCCCCACGCTTCCAACAAACACTGTGGCTGGGGCCTGCCCTAGAGAGCAGGGTCCCCACAGCAGAGGTAGAGGCCCACGGATCTTGCCCGGGTGGACGTCACCACGTGAGCCCTGCGCTGGTTTTATAAACTGCCGGCTCAGTGCTTTATGTGCAGCACCTGGGCTGGTTTCCTCCCCTCTGCAAGTCAGAGAGTTTCCCTGGTCTCTGTTCTGCTCTCTGCAGATCATAAGGGTCGGTTATGATGTAATTTTCAAGGGGGACTTCTGGCAGCCCAGCATTTTGTCTCTCAGAGCAGCTCACTTTAAGTTTAGATGTTTGCTGTGTTCGAGGTAAGTGATTAAAATCCTGCTTCTCACACAGCGCGCTCGTGTGTGTACCGCACACACATTTACACGATGCATACACGTCTCTCTGTTTTGTATGCATGTGACATATACATGTAAAAGTGTATGTAAACGTACATGCGTGTGCGTACATCACCGCAAGTGCTCCCGCAGCATCTGGGAGGCCCCGCAGGGAATGAGACCCCTTGATCCAGCCACAGGCGCAATGTTTGTTGGACAAAACATGGCAGATTTGTGTCCTCCTTGCTGTCATTTCCTCCCATGTGATTTCCTCAGTTTACCTTGTGTGCTTTTGAATGACCTTTTAAATTGTAAAGGTTTGTATTGTTTTAATCTCCCTTTGGTATTTATTGTCTTTAATCACTCATAAAGGCATTGCCCCTCCTTTGAATTTTAACTAGAAAGGTCTTCTCTGGCGATGATTTGCACGTGTGCGCGCGTGCGAGCATCTGCGTGCGTGTGTGCAAGTGTGTACTTTCCCCAGCATGCATCCCCCTTTACTCATTTCACTTCAGGAAGGAGAGCTAGATGTCAACTTATTTATTCCTGTCTCCTTCATATTTTTCTCAACTGTGATTTTTTTTTTTAGTTGCCTAGGTTGGCTAATGTGTGTTTTGTCCTGTGTATTTGCAGGAACTTACCCTTCTTGTGTTTTTAAAAAATGATCCAACGTATTAGTATGTACTTTTGCAGTCCTAATCCTTTTGTGTTTTCAGATCTTAGTATCCCCCCCCCTTCTGAACGGTCACCCCTTTCTTTGGCCTGTCTTTTTAGTCTCTCTCTGTCTCCTATCTTCTCCTCAGGCCATGTTTGCCAGCTACGTCCCTGAAATCATAGAGTTAATAGGAAACCGCAAGAAATACGGGGGCTCCTATAGTGCGGTTAGTGGAAGAAAGTAAGTATGCCCAGAGGTGCTGCCTCCGCTGCGGGGAGTCCTCTCTGCATGCCATTGTTTTCTTGGCTCTTGTTTCTTTGTCTCATGCATGTAGGCAATGTTTGCCCGCTACGTGCCCGAAATTGCTGCTCTCATCCTGAATCGGAATAAATTCGGCGGGACTTTTAACAAACATGGAGGCAGAAAGTAAGTCAGCTGCACCAGAGAAGATGTGGTTGAGTGGCTTCCAAGAGTCCCTATGGTGGTGGCACCTGAGTCACCAGGGGGCTTCTGTGAGGGAAGGGCCACATTCTATGTGGGGTGTGATGTCAGAGGTGACCCCAGGTTGTCACACTTGAACCAACTACCTAACCCTGTTCCCATTCACAACTTTCTTCCCCGCACACCTTTCCAAGAGACATGGATTTATCTTGGAAGGGTCCATATGTAACTGGGCCCCTATTTTCTCTTCTGATCCCTAACCAGTAAACCATGCTCATTCCCTCTTCATACCAGCTGGCTTGGTGGGTGCACTCTGGTCCCTCTTATGGGGGTTTCTGTGTAGCAATAACATGAGATCTTACTTCAGCAAGGAATTCTTGGGGAGGGCAGGGTCAGGGTCAGCTTGCCTACTGTAAGGTGTGGCCACCAGGGAACCAGTTCTCTTTAGCCAGGAGACACAGGGCTTATTCTCAAAGGGACTCATGACTCAGTTGAAATTCCTTTTGGGCAAGAAATAATATTTCATGGTATGTCAGGACACTACATGCTATGGCTGATGAGTCTTTTGTTTGGCTTCCCATACACGATGCTTTCTACATGAGGTCTCTTTCAACTTGTGCTCAGATCACTATTAATATCAGTTTCAATATCATTATGTGTGTCCATGAGCCACCAGAGGTTTCACCCCCGAGTACATGGTAGGACCTCAGCACCCCGTCCTCTGCCGGCCACAGTCTCTCCAGAACAGTGTTGGAGGGAGGCAGGGCTGGCTGTTTTAAAGCTTTTTCCTGGGCACATAGCTTTGTTTCTGAGGTTTTGTCGTAGTTTTAACTTCCCTAGAGTAAGACCCACACAGCTCTATGCTCTAGCTCGGGACATTGGTACCTGTGTGCGCTCCCACCCAGCTCTAGACGCAGGGTATTTGCATTACTCCTGCCCCTTCCCTGTTACAGAAGTTCCTGCTTTGGAATTAGGCACTTTTCATTCATTTTCAGATAAATTCTTAAATAGCCTCTTCTGTTTTTTAAGAGAAAATCCAACCAGCAGGGTGGCGTCTCCCCACATCCTCTCCTTGTCGCCTGACAGTCCCGGTAGGTGGCGAACCTCCTCTCCTGAGGCGGTTCCAGCACGTCCTGAGCTCAGGTGTCCAGTCCTCCCTTCAGAAGCTGAAGAGGCGGGGAGAAGGGCTCATTCTCTGGAACTACCCACAGGACACCCGTTTCCTTCCAAAGGAACAAAGGACCGTGGGCGAGAGGCAGCCAGTTGGCGTCTTTTCCGTGGAGGCAGCGCGCTCCCCCACCTTCCTCTGCCGGGGCCCCCTCTCCCGATTACCTTAACAGCCCTGGACGAGATTAGAACCAAGCTGTTCCCATTTCTGGGCCACTGGTTGGAGCCGAAAGGCCAAATCCGTCTAGTGATCCCAGCCGTCATTTGCTCCCTGCCAGGAGGAAAACAGCTTCTCCCTTTGTCCTGCCTCTAAGGTGTGGACAGGTTGCCACAGAGCAGAAGGCTCTTGGGGGGCTGGGCTCTGTGCAGCCTCCCCACCCCTGCCCCAGCCAGCATTTCCTATCACTGCCCCTGAAGGAGGCAATAAAATCAGTTGCCCCGAAGTCTGTGTTGAAAATATTTCTTGACTCTCACTCCAGGTAAATTGTCCCCCCCCCCCAAATAGTTTCCCAAGCCAAATGTGGGTGGGCCTGGTGGCTGGCGGCTTTGTTGATGAACGAGCCGGCCCAGGCCCTCAGCCCAAGGCTCGCCGCCGGCCCGGTCTGATCCGGTCGTTTTCGCCTTGGCATTTCCACCCAAAGCCCCACGCGGCAAGGCCCTCAGATCACAGGCTTCCCGCAGCTTTTGTTCTGCCTCCATCTCTATAATCTTTTATCACCGCGCCTAGCCTGCTTATTTTTTTCCATTCCCTTTATGAAAATGCACACTTTGCTTTTAATGTTCTCTTTGGGTCTCCAGTGTTCCCCAACCCTGCGGACAGAGAGCAGGTCTGTCATCAGCACCGGGACTGTTCGCTTTACTTTACGCATTGTTTCCCGGTTCAAAAGCTAATTACTAAGTAGTTTAAAGAAGCCCTTTGGTCACTGAGATCTTTCATCAGAAAATATAAGCTTGGGAAAGGAACGGTAATAAAGGGCCATTAGCACCCTTTGTTTGATGTTGTTTTTCCAGTCAGTAGAACAAGATTGATGAAATGTTATGTTTGGCCAAAATTTGAGTTTGCATTTGGAATTCAGTGTTGAGAGAATGGGCTGTCAGAATCAATAAGTTTTCTTGCGCTCGGGATCTGGGCATGTGGTAGTAATTAGCAATATAAGGTCTTTAGTTGAGCAACCAAGCATGGATTCTGGCAGCAAACATAATGAGAAACTACAGTTGTTCTATTTCTAACGTCAAAAAGTTTCCAGATAAAATTAAATGCATTTGCAAAAGGAAAGCAGCTAAACTTTGTTGAAAGACAGAGTTCAGACTCTGAAAATAGCATGTTTCGCCTCATGTTTTCGTGTGTGCATAGTGTGTGTGCTGTGTTCATGGACACACATGTACGCTGCTCCCAAGGATTTAATCGAGGGAGTGCCCCGAAAATAATTAAAACACATGCATAGTTAAGGCGTTTGTTTACATTTGCATATTTTACTCAGGAATAACTTCCCTAAAAGTGCATTAACTCAAGGTAACTCTCGACCCAAAGCTACGGAGACGCACAACTTTGAAGCCCAAAGATTATTCAGAGTAAAAGAAAAGTAGGCAGAGAAGCTCGGGGGTCTGTTTATGAAACACTCGACTTTAGGGTATTGGGGAATATGAAGATTTTGCTGGCACCTCATTTTCAGTTTGTGTTTTGCATAATGTAGACACTTCCTGTAGCATCCCCAGAACATCTTCACCATCAACAGCGTACCGAGGGCCTATGCGGCTTACTCCCGCGTTATTATCAGTGTTCCTCACCTGACCTCCCACAGGACACCCCGAGCCAACATGGGCGTGGGGCGGCGTGTGTCTGCCTGTCAGCTTTTCTCTAATTTATCTTATTACGATGAACCGGGGCTCCTAAGCATAGAGACTTGGGTATCAATGACCAAGGGTTCCAGGAATGACCAAGGAAGGTAGACTTTCCAAGTTGGAGGTCTTGGGGACAATTAGCCCCTTGCACTGAGTCCCCAAATTTTATTCAAAAGAGTAGCCCGCCTGAAGCTCAGCTGTCCTCCTGAGGATGCCTCTTCTCCTTTCTTTCATGTAACGTCAAAGCTGCTTAGAGGTGGGGGAGTGGAGGGGTGAGTCTCCCATGGCCTCTGGGATCCCAGCTTGCTCTCCTTCCTCCCACAGCCCTTCGGTTTCCCCCAGAGGTTTCCTCTCTGTGTGTGACTCAGCCCACTCCTGGTTAGTTTATGAGAACTGACAAGATCATGGTCCAAGGTCACATGGCCAAGGGCCATGGAAAATAATCAGCCACAGAGAGGAATCCATCTGCTCTCACCCCTTGTTAGAGGCAGCCTGGCCAGGGAGCCATCCAGACCTTATATTTCCCAAGTTGGGCTTCTGGGACCCGAAACTGAGGCAGTGTCTTAGGCCAGGTGTTTGGGACAGAGAAGAATGGCATGGGTTGGATTATTCTACGGATTCCTGGGAGCCAAATACTGAGAAGACACACAGAGAGAGGACTGAATAACTGAGGACAAGTAGGTAAAGGGACAGGAAAGTGAATGTGACGCACTTGGAGGCAATGTCCCCAGCTGGATGAGAGAGTTGGGCCCCCCTCTGGTTGGGGGAGTAGTTGTCACAGACTAACCAGGTCTAGCTCCAACTCATGAACGCTGTCTGTGAAACTTCAGTGCTGTGGCTTTTCTTAGAGGGCTTCCTTAGATGCTTCTCTAACGTGAGTCGATGTAGCACAAAGCCCTAGGACTGCCTTCTGTGACAGTAATAATAACTACAGATACTTGCATATTTCCTAACTCTCACAGCAACCTGTGAGGAAGGTATAATCATCCTCTCCGTTTGCAGTGGGTGAGGAAACTCAGAACGGAGAGGTTAAGCGCCTTGCCTGGCATCACACAGCTAGGAGAGGGTAGACCTGGGATTTGATCTGGGGTAATATGCTCTCCTGGGTCATGTTGCTTCTCTAGATCATCTCCTGAGACCCTATTCTGCTCTACACTCAGTGATCTTATCATTGTAGGTTTTTCTCCACCTCTGTCCTTAAGTAGGGCCAGGACACGGTACATGATGAGAGGAAGAAATGCATGAGTATCACATTGGGCCTGTCTCCTCCTTCTGACCATTTATTACCTCTTAAGGATCCTGGCCCTAGGCTCAAGGAGTAAAAGATGGAGATGGGATAGAATCCTCCCCCACTTCTTTCTCTCATTTGGTTAGACGAGAAATTGACCTCTTGAACGTTTCTAACAATGAGGGGCTCTCAGGATGGACAGACAGGTCTCTGATGAAAATGAGATTTGTGTCTTATTGTGGGCTTCAACACTTTCAGCCCCTTCTGGCTCCGTGCTTTCTGGGGGGTTCATTTCCCAGGTTACCGGCCATGGTAGCTTGTAGCGAACGGCCGGATTTGGCCTCCCTCCTGGCAGAGCCTACCTGCATTCTGTCTTAGGAAGAGCCTTCTCTGCCCTGGCAGATACCTACCTGCTCCTTCATTCCTTGGTTGGTTTTCAGTAGAACTTAGAGCCCATCTCTGGTAGTGATTTCTTACCTGTCAGTGAGAATTAGAGTAGCAGGTGCCCCTCCTGGAGCATCCTCTGCAAGGCCCACTTTCTGGGTTTATTTCAGAGCTTTTGGGGGGAATATCAGCCCTCGGGAGGCTGCATCCTTCTGGAGGGAATGAGGGCAGCCTGGCTTCAACCTCAGTGTGTCCACAGGGTTGAAAGAAGGATCCCCAGAGCCACAAAGGTGGGGGGCCCGATCATGCTTTTCCATTCGAAAATGAGAATGGATAGCCTTATGTTCTTCAACATATAGGCTTATATTTTGAAGAATATTCAGTAATTTGGAACAAAACGTCAAGAACTAAGCACTGCTAGAGCAGTTACTTACCTGCCTCACTGTCCATTCCTGTTATTATCTCTACTGGTTCATTCATTCAGTTCAGGATGTCCACTGAGTACCTGAGCCAGGCCCACTGCTGGGTTGGGAGCCAGGGATCGGTGGTGAGCAAGCTACCCATGGAACCTGTGCTTGTAGAGGTTACAGTCTCCAGGAGGTTACAGGCAATGAGTAAGGGTGTGATGAAAGAGGTTACCAGGCACAAATTTTAAAAAACAAACAGAACCAAAGATTCTGTTATCGGGCAAAACAGCGTTTATTTACTCTCAATAACGTGGGCACTTACTTGACTCTGTCTTTCCTCTGATCAGAAGAAATAGGCTCTTCACCTCCCTCTGCATCCTTTGTTCATTTCTGGTTCCACTTTCTAGACTCTCCTGCTTGGCTGTCTTGTGTCAACATGAAATTCCCTTTCACTGTCTTCACCACAGTCAGGTTTTGCCCCGCCGTGGTCCTAGACCATATTTTTTTAAAGTAAAGAATTGGAATTTAAATGATCTGCTTTGGCGGAACAGGGGTTATTTCTTTACAAAGACTCATTTAATCTACACCTGATAGCCCACCCCCACCTAAAACAGAACTAACATGAGTTACGCCTTCATCTTCATTCATTCCACATGTGTTTATTGAGTGCTTGCTACACACCAGGCACTGGGGATAGATGTATTTCTACACACCCATAAAAATCTCCAAAGAGACTACATCTGTCTTGAGCTGCACGTTATATATTATCTGACCACCAATGTAGTTGGGGAGTTCAAAGTCAGAGCTTATTTAGACTCCCCCTGTTGGTTCTGAAGTGACAGTCTTCCTACAGCAACATTTCCATCGCTCTTTCTGGGAAGGCCCGAGCCTAGCCCTCGGGCTGCGATGCAGGTTACTGTGTCGTGTTGGGCTGAGCGCCACGAGCCTCTTTCCCTTTTCCGTGTACGTGGAGTTTGGGCAGTGCTCACCCTTGCCCTCCGCGGTCTGCATGGGGGACTGCTCCTGGGACTGATGTTCCCTAACGAGGCGTCATTTACGATGCCTGTTTCACAGACACCACTCTGGTTGAAATGTGACTGAAGCTTTGCATTTTACACAAACTTCCATCCCTTGACAAGTGAGCCCTTCAGCTCTTTCCTTGCAAGGCCCACGTGAGCCCAGCCTGAACTCCCCAGCAATGTCTTCAGATTCCTAGATTTTAAAAACCATAAATTAGCAAATCATCAACATATCACCAGGAAGGATCATCTGGTAGCCATTCGAGTCAGAAGGAAACACGGGCCCCAATAACCGATCTTCACAAAGATATGAAGAACTGTAGATAGACAGATACAGTAAATAGGAAGACAAACAGATAATTCAGGCTGACAGGCCATCTTGGACTGATTAGGCATTCTGCTTTGATTAGCATTAAACTTTTAGGGAAGGAAAAAATGAGATTGCCCTAATACTTTGGAACAGTGACCCCTTGACTACTTCTGAAATTCAGTGCCGAGGGACAGATACCAAAGGCAAGTGTCAATTAGATGCTGTATCGTATAATGTAATGTGCCAGGTCTTTTTTTCCTATGAGAGGGGCCTTGGTGGGTGTGGATGTGGGCGCTTCTTTCTTCGCATCTGCTTTGGATTCTTATAAGCCACATCTTCAGTCCCTTTCAAACTTGGAGCTCTATTTAAAGAGACTTGGATGCATATTAAATCAATTTCCTGATAATACTAATGGAATGAAAGCTCCCCCCCCCCACACACACTTTCCTGCTGTCTCTCTTCCCTTCCACACACTTATCAAAATGTTCCAACTATTGTCCTGAAAACAAGAATAGAAATGTAGGTGGGAGATGAACTGTGCTTCTAAAAAAATAAAAAGTCATATTTAAGCCTAGGTTTTGCTCTCAAATACTCTTTCTTCCATTAAAAAAGAAAAGAATTCTGAATATGACTTTTCTAATTATAACCCCTGAAGACTCTTTCTCTTCAGCTTGGCATTTGATTGGATGAATCCGTGCTGGGTAGATTTTGATTCTAAAGAACCAACTCGGCCCTCGGAGACTAAGCCGCACTGTGCTTCCTGTCTCCTGGCTCTGTCATTCATTCTGCCGGAAGTCTTTCCAGAACTATGCACAGTGGCTCTGAGTAGATTTGGGGTTCATCCCATAGATGCTGCCAATGTACTCTGAAAATAAACCAGGAAACTTTCTAACTGGCCAAGTCCACTGTCTCTTTTTATTAAAAATCTGTAAGGGCTAATTCGATGTGAAACTCGTGGAAACTCGATTCTGTGACTCTCAGGGATCCAGCCTCTACATCTAGCACTGGTGTCGCATAACAATGGCCTGTTCCCACCCCCAGAACCACAGGGACTGCTCCCAATGTGGGTACCAATGGCCAGTCAAAGCAACCTTACATCCCCTCCCTGTACCTTCTCAACAAGGGGACACAGAGGCAGTTCAGCGATGTGTGCATGCTCATCTCTGTGAGGGGTTTTATGACCTTGGCCGGTGACCTTGAAGGCCAATGTCAGTTAGTATACAGAACAAATTTAGGAAAGCTCTCATCATATTTGCTCAGTTAACAATTATTTGAGCCCCGGCCATGTTCCTGGCACTGTGCTACGTGCTGTGATTAAAAGGATGAGCTGGAAAATGCGATGCTTGCTATTCTGGAGTGTACCTCAGACAGCAACCAGTCAGAATCATTCAAGAAGCGAGTGGCAGCTAAACAGAAGCTTGATTACATAGGAACATCATCCCAGTGAAATGCTATTTTGGCAAGAATTTTATGCAGCGAAATCATGAAGGTATAAAGCAATATGAAGGCTGCAAGCATTTTAGAAGGAATGCTCCAGAAAACATTTGCTCATTCCCATTGTTAGATGTACCCATTAGAGCAGCTTAGGGCAAAGGTTACTTGTGCCCTAAGTAACTGATGGATCTACTGATGGATCCAGTGGAAGAGGGGTCCAGGGAGATCTGGGAGGATGTGGAGCTGCTGGTGCTGCCCTGTGGATAGCTCCCAGTTCCCGTGTGTGCAAGGCCTGCTGGAGGCCTCCAGGCTGTGCAGGTGTGTTGCTTCCTCGCGGCCTGGCAGGTGAGCAGAGCACCCTGGCTGGGGCAACGCCCTTGGGTGTGGCTGGGGAACAAGGCCACAAGGCCAGGAGGTGTCAACTCGATTGTCATTATGGGAGGGCCAAGTCCGACAGCACATGCTCTAGGGCCTTGAGGCGTGATTTACCAGGGGTGTTAGGGAGGGAAGGCTCCATTTGCAAATCAGCTGAACGCCTCCCCTCCACGGCAAAATTAAGAACCGTTTCTTTTTGGGCTCATTCTCTGTTTCACCTTCATCCCCAAAGGGGTAGCTGACTTTTACCTTAATCTTCTCTTGGTCCCTCCTGTTGAGAAACAGCAATACCAAATGGAGAGAGGCAAAGCCGCCTTGACTTGAATGGAGGAAATGTCTGTTCAGTGCCCTGGTCCCTCTGTAAGAGCAGAGAGCTGGCCAGGATGGAAGAGTCAGGTCAAGGGAAGACAGGCTCACTTAAAAATGGCCAGGGCCTTTAAGTCTGCAGTAGTGGGATGAATGAAATGCGGAGGAGTGAGGGGTTTGGGGGGAGAGACAAGGAGGCGCAGTTTGTGAGAGTCGGCAGTTATGGCATCACTCACTTAAGAGGACTGTGTGATTCCTTTTCTGGGAAAGAAGTAAGGAAAGGAGTAGAGAGAAAGAAACCAAACAGTGGTGGCAATATCTGCATCATGGGTTATTGAGAGAATTACGTGAGAGACTGAAAAGCTGGGGCAGGGAATCTTGATTCAAGGGCCCAGGACTGTACCTGGTTGGGGAGGAGTGTCTCTCCAAATTAAAAATGAGGCGCTGCTGACAGAAGGGAGGGTGCTTGCTGAACACGCAAAAAAATCCCATGTCTCCCACACTGAGTTCCCAGAACTGAGTGTTAAGACTTGGATTGAAACACCCGCTAGGCAGCCAGCTACGAAGATGTGGAACCCCTCCTTGGGCACGCTCTAACTGTGGAGGCCTGGCCTGGGACAGTGGAGGTGCAGGCACAGGGCCCTCGGGCTGGTCAGGTCCTGACCACCTGCATAGGGAAGATGCACCCTCCTCATGCGGAAAGTTCTGGTCTGGTCAGGACACCCCAGTGTGTTCCTGGGGTGACCAGCAGTCTGTCCTCTGACCTTGGGGCTGTTTTCCAGAGGTGCCCTTGCTGCGCTGTTGGGATGTCATCAACCTCCTGCCCCCTTAGGGAAGCAGCCCTGTCGCCAGCTGGGGCAGATGATTACCTCATTCCTTTCCTCACCAGGAGGGAGACGCATTTCCTTCCTCTGCACTTGGCAAAGTCCTGGATGTGGCCCTCCCTGGGAATGACCTTATCGCTTAACCTCCTTGGGTTGTTTTGGTTGTTGTTTGCCTGCCTTTGTTTTTTCTTTTGTTTTAACAGGAAATGGTTAAAACAGGGCTTGGGATGATGTACGCTCGCAATTGTTTTGGTTTCATGTCTGTCTTTTTTACATGTACTGTTCTCGCACATACTTGGAACAGGGTCCTGGGTCTGAGGTGGCAGAATCGGTCACTGCTCGGACAGGCTTGCAGTTAACTGTTCAATTGCTTCTTAATTCTCACAGAATGGGGTCACCTAGCCACACACTCTTGGCCCACCAGTCCCTGGGTCAACAGATAGTTCTCGAAAGCCCAGACAGCTCCGGGGGTCCTGAGCTGGGTCCCAGGGTGCGGTGGAAGGATGGGGCACACCCACCTGGACTTACCTTTGTTTATAGAGGACCATCTCCCCACATGGGGACTTTTTGGGACAGTCCTTTGGGACGGGCTGTCAGCGCAGGAGGACTTGGGAAGGCAGGAGCTGATTTAGCCTTCCCCCCTTTGGGCAGTACCTTTAAAGTGTGACCTCTGTGATGTGGGTTGTGGGGTCTCTTGCCACCCCACCCTGCTCTCTACATGATAAAACGCTGTTGAATTCCTTTGACAACTCCTTCTTAAAATGCATTCCCATCAAGTCAGCAGCTACCAACGGTGGGAAGCGCTGGGGGAAGGTGGGATGAGAGAAACATGACTAGAAGGCTCAGCAGAAAGACAAGAGGTCCTAGCATATGTATTTGATATAAATATTATAGTTTTACAGAGACATCGAGATCAATATATGCCACATTTCATCTAGCTCTTTGACAAAGCGAGCACAATGTATTCAGGAAAAGCTGTATAGGATTTTCAATTTACTCTGTATGATTTATTGTGACAGGATAGCTATGGGTTTTTTAAGTTCTTTATACTTGTTCCAGTAAAAATGGATATAGTATCTTTAAAAATAAACAGCCCGGAGCTGTGCATTTTACATTGTCTTCTGAGAGTCAGGCTCTGCTAAAGAGAGATGTCGGGCCTCCCTGCCCTGCCGGGGCCCAGTGCAGTTGGATCTGCCTCTGTCCTTGCCCCTTAGCTTTTTTGGGGTGGGGTTGGGGGTGGGAGTTGTGGGGAGAGTAAGCAGGGATTGGAATTAGGACGCTGTTGCAGGCACCTAGACAAGATAGATGATCCGTGAACTGGGGCGGGGCCAGAGAACTGGAACCCCGTGGGGGACTCATCAGAGTCTGGGCCTCTTCATTTTATAGTGACCGGTCCCAGGTCACAAAGGACTGCAGCTCCTTCCAGTGGCACTAGTTGCTTCCTCTGTGCAGAAGGCGCCAACCCACGGGGGCAGGTCTGCCCTTGCTCTGGCACTCACTCGACACTGAGTCTTTGGACCTCAGGGTCCACATCAGAATGATGCAGGCACTAGACGGTACATTTGCCAAGACAATTCTGACCCAGAGATAACATGTGAGAAGTGCAAGAGAGCCCATCACTGTCACAGTCCCTTTTCAAAGGCTGCTGGCTCTAAGCAGCACTGCTTGAGTCATTTTTAAAGTGTGTAGGTTTTTGTTCTCATTGAGCTAAACTAAACTCATCCCCACTGGCTCTGTGTGCATCATTCCCTGGAGAGCCTTGAAAAGCTTTGTCTGGTGGCCCCCCCACCCTTCTCTGATGCCTCCTGCCTCAGTCAGCTCCCCTAAGCTGTCCGTTCAGAAGCACCAGTGGCTTTGAGCTCTGAAACCCAGCCTTCCAACTCCACTGGGGCTCTCCTGGCCCACCTGGCCCATTTCCAAGCGGGGAGCAGAGCGATTGAGGATAATGTGTGGGATTTCATTCTGAAGGTGAAGATCTGGTTCATGACACCAATACAGATTTAGTGAAGAGACCCATGAACTAAGCGATTGATCGTTTCCTGGTGAGCCCTGATAGCATCCATAACAGTCAAGCATTATTCTCATTCTGATTAAGTCACGCTCAACCCCTCGATGCCACGCTTGCTCTGTGGCCCACCAGTGTTCCCGCCGCGGGTTCACCCAGCCCGTGCTTGTGGAGCCCTTGCCCCAGACCAGCCAGGTGTGCTGCGCTGGATGAGTGACTCCTCCACAAGATGCCATCTGCTACTGTTTTGACATCTCAGATGCTTCCTCATGCATCTGAGATGGATCTTTCAATCCTAGTTACTGACATTAGTTTATCCTAACAAAGATTTGTTCCCAGAACTAAACAAAACTTTAAGAACCAAAAAGTGCACCAAAGAAGAAATGGTTATTAATTTAGGTTTGTTGGCCACCTTCACAAACCAGGTGGCCAGGCCCCCTAAAAGTCAGTCATTACGGTCTCCAGTAGTCTAAAAATGTTCAGATCTGGACCAGCAGATGGAAACGGCATCAGCTGCTTTCACAGGGTAGCTCTCCTAAATACTCTCCCTTGTCAGTGAACCATCTAGATCTCTGTTCTCCTCCGGGTCCTGGGGAAAGTCCTGAGCTGGACAAGGCATATAGCATCTAAAGTGGACGTCTGCATCATTTCACAGCCTCTGGTTGGCCAAATTGTGTGGCTTAAGTTGAAACCTGGTTTAGAATTCCTGCTGTCTCTCAGCCTTGGCTGTCTTGAGCCTCTGGCCTGGCTGACCACATGCATCTCTGGTGCTTTAGGTGGGGTTTATCTCTGTCTACCCCAGTCCTCTCACTAAGCCTCTCTCCTGGCCCAGCGAGGACCCTCTGTCACCCCTCCACTGTGTGTCCTGGGATCTCCTGTTGGTCCAGCCCTGCCTGTCATGAGGGAGCAGAGCTGAAATACCAAAGCCTGAACCTTTTCCACATCACTGCTTTCTTCTCAGTGAGAATTAGGTCAGAGACCAGGCCACTACCTGGGCAAATCACTCTTACTTGCTGTGGGATCTCAGGCACATCCCTTAAGGAAATTGAGGTTCAGAGAGGTTATCTGAAAAGATGCAGATAATAGGAACACAGGGTTGTTTGAGGATTAGGTGATATATATGGGCCACAGAGTATTTTGTATCTGTTACGCACTGATTTACAGATATCCCATGAATCTTACCATTTAATGTTTATGATGGGCCAGACCTTTTCCTACGCCCTTCACAGGTATTATCTGTTTAAGTAAATCCTCAGGGTAACCTCATGAGTCAGGTACTAGCTCCAGCCCCTGAGAGACTCTGACTTCATAATTGTAAAATGCAGAATGGGCACCTTACCTAAGACTCTTTAGTTACTAGTGTCTGAGCTGAGCTAACACAGGACTATTAAAAAGAATCTCACATGGTATATTTGTAGGTGTCGCAGAACCTGACAGATAATTTTGGCTGAAGATCTTTCTGGCATTATTCAAACCGTGCACTGTGAGCACCGTCACTCTGCTCTCAATCCCTGAGCATTTTCAGTTATATTTTCAATTGTTGAAGATACAGGAAACTCAGCTTCTCTTCTCCCCACAATAACATCCTTCCCCCGGAATTTTCAACTCCTGAAAATACTTTTGGGAAATAAATTTTCCCCTTTCACCATCCATCCCTCGCACTCCAGCAGGGCCCTGGGCTCTCCCCCTGGGCGCTCCCTGGGATGCGGGCTGGCAGGAGCCGACCTTCTAATGCAGATGCTGAGTTAGGAGAGGCAGCTTCTCCCCATCCATCAATTCTAACTGCATTCAAACATTTTCAATATGTGGGTTCCCTGATAACTTCCAATGTATGGAAAACAAAATAGAGGGAAATGATTATTGGCACAAAAGGGGGAAGCCGTAAATCTTCAGATCAGATACAGGACAGATTGGAACAATATGGGTTCCCCAAGGTTGCCATGATAATGCACCTAATAACTCTCCCTGGGCAGAGAGGCAATCTGCTTTCAATCAATCTCGCTTTTTCTGAGCAAAAATACCAATTATGTTGAAGGAAGATTTTTTCCCCTCCCTTTTTGATAAAGACTGTTCTCTACCCCAGAAATCATGCTGTAGCTAACAGACATATATTTTAAATTGTCTAGAATGGTATTGGACAGCTAACACCAAATGAGAAAAGTCAATCTTTTTTTTCCCCCTCTCTCTCCTGCCAACATTTGTCTACTTCTTAAGAGAAGTGAAAGCTAATTAAAGGCTTAAGGGATAATATTGATTGCATTGGAATATATTTTATATGTACCCAGCACATTTTCAACTAAGAGAACCCTGACTCTTTCTAAGGCCGAATAAATCAGCTGAGTGAGCCTTTGATTCAAGGGTGAGAGGCTGAACTCATCTCCTTCCCTTCCACTTCTCATACATCTGTCCCAGAGATGAATGGCTTTTGAAGAGGAAGAGGGGATGCTGGCAGATGTTCATTCAGTGCTTTGCGTACAGGGTAGGAAGGATGAATGTGCAGGCATCTCCCTGGCCCTCTCATTGATTCGAGTCCAGCCTTGAATAATAACCAGGCTTATGCTGGCATAGGACGGTGCGCTTTGCAGAGCCCGGGGCAGGAGGCTGGCTGGGGTATTAACCTCTCAGTTCCCTCATCTATTGAATGGGGATAAGAAGCTTGCCAGGGATCACACGTCCGCGGTGGCAGGGCAGGGACGCAAATCTGGCTGCCTTCATATCCTGGTGGAACCAGCGTCAGTCCTCTGAAGGGGCCCTTACGCTGGATCACGCTGGTCTTGTTTTCCATCAGGGAACTTTGTGGGTAGAAAGAATCAGAATTGCCCCAAGCTGTCCCACTGTCATTTGTGGAGGGGTCAGGAGGGAGATCCTGTTTCTCAGTCACTTTCTGAACACACTTGGCAAGTTCAAAATGAGAAGTCTTATTCAGATCATGCAAATCCACGTGCAGCCTGTGTTTCTATATAAATGAGCACGTGCCTCAAGAAACATTTTAAGGGATGGAGTGATAAAAATGTATATCACCCAAGTGTTTCAGTTACATTGTGCATTCTGGCATACTGTGCATTTTAGGAAGGCGCTAGTCACATGGGTTTTGAACATAAAATTTGGATGGGTGGCCAAGGGACTTCCCTCAACCCAGCAGGGAGCCCCGTGATCCTGTTCAAACATCTTGTCTGCGGAAGGCACGGACGCTGTCCCCTCCCGGGACGGCCTCTGCGTGCCGGTGGCTGAGTGCAGCTCCGTAACAATAACAGTCCATAATGGTGGTATTATTAACTGCTCCGTGCGTATTATTGATTTACTCTCTGTTCTGCATCATTATCCCTTCACCAATGAGTTTACTGCATTATTCTCACCCACTTAGTCAAGCGCCAAATTACAAGGAAAGGGCAGGCTCTCGTAATGGCATCTAATGGAACGCTGCATAAGTGAGCATCATGCCTCCGATTACGGGCTGCCTCCAGCCAGTGCGCTCTCCGCCCTACTGGAATGCGCACAGAGTGATTATGAAGTGCCAGGGACCTGGCCATTTTACATGTTCCCCGTGGAACGGCTGTGCTTCGTGTTCGCCACCTGCCCATGCCTCACAGCCCACCAGGGAGTCGGCCTCTGTCACCGTCAGCCCAAGGGGCACGGGGACCTGGGCTGCGCCCCTTTCAGCAACCTCTTTACTCAAGCCAGCGGGTTTCATCTGCACAGGCCGTCCCGATGCTTGGCCCTGGCGCTCACTCTTCCACCCGAGTGCTGAGACCTGATCGAGCACCGTGTGGCCGATACAAGTGGGCACAGTAGAGCCTGGTATCAAAGTCAGATTGGCCCAGGAGCCCAGAGTTGTTGAGGGGACTCTCATTCCAACAGTTCTGGAAGAGGGGCTCCTCTTTCCAGGGGGAGGTGCCATCTCTAGAAACAGAAGTCCAGACCCCCAGGGACAAGGCAAACAGTGCCAGCCTCCACTCTTCCCAGCTTCTCCCCACCTGGAGGCCGATTCCTTTGGCTCTCAGAGAAACACGGGGCGCCCTAAGGAAGCAGCTGTCTGGGGACACAGATCCGTGGCTGATCTCCGATTCCATAGGCGTCCCATCCCCATTTAGCCTGAGTAATGCTCACTTACTGTAAAGTGTTACATGCCCCCATTGTCGGAGGAGTTATGGCGGAAAAATGCAAAATTTTCCTTTTTACTGCTTATGGCCAGCAGAGCCCATAACGTGTCAAGCCGCACATTAGCCACCCTGATAGAAGTTCGCTTTCTTACCCACAAAATCCTCGTCTCGGCAAGATTTGTTACCTCATTACCTGATAAGCTCTATGTCATAAACCAAGACTCATTCAGTAAATCTCCCGGGAGGGCGCTTTGTGGGCAGAAAGGGAGAGATATGAATCTGCAAGGGACTTGATAATGCAGCATTTAAGCGCAAGCATAATGTCACTTATTGTTAAATGCATAAAACCACTTGGCCAAACGGTTGGGCTTTTAATAGGATTTCGTGCAGCATCAGGTGAGAAGCCATATGCCTTTCGCGTCGAGGAGTCGCTGAGCACCTGCCAGCACCGCCGCTTTGCTCGCAGCCCTCTGGGAGGGGAGCTGGGCTTTCGTGGGGGCCTGGGGGGGAGATGATGCTTTCCTGCGGCTGCGCTTCCTCTGTCCTGCTGGGCCCGGGGGCCTGGGCCGCCGCCTCTAACTGGCCTCTCCCATTCAGGCACATTGTGGTCTGTGGACACATCACTCTTGAGAGCGTCTCCAACTTCCTGAAGGACTTTCTGCACAAGGACCGGGACGATGTCAACGTGGAGATTGTCTTTCTTCACAAGTAAGAGGCCCCTGTGGTTCTGAGACCCTCCACCCAGCAGTACACCCCGAGGGGGCACCCCGAGTGTCCGCAGGAGTGGTGGTTTGGGGGCGACATGAGGGTGGGGCAGAGTTGAATGAGTCACGATCCCTCCTGCCCTCGTTGGAGAGGACCCTGAAAACCAACGGGAAGGGAGGCAACGCAGGCACCTGCCTCTGTGAAGGCGATTCTGGCAAATAACAGTGGAGTTGATCAGGGCTCACACACGCCATCCTGGCCCCTCAGCTGTCTGGATCTGTGTGAGCCGGGCACGTCCACAGTGTCTGGCATGGAATGAGCGGTGCGGTGTGGGCACTTTATGAGTGCAGGGGGGACACAGCGATCAAGGAAGACACCGACATAACGGGAAGCAGAGTATACGAGGATAACAACAACTGTGGTTCCCAGAAACCTCCAGGGGGGGTGGCTGTGCTCGCTGGTCACCGTGTGTACAGCCCCGCCTTTAATCAACAGAGGGAGGGAAAGTACATGCTCTAGACCCAGAATAACTGATCTGAATTTTGACTCAACCAATGACTTGCTGAACATGTTACTTAACCTCTCTGGGCCTCAGTTTCCACATCCATAAGACGGGGACATCATCATGGCTTCTACCTACCTCCTTGGGCTGTGGTGGGAATGAAAAGATGTGATCCATGTAATGCATGCGGAGCAGAAGCAGGCGTGCAGTAGCTGCTCAATGAATGTTAGCTGTTATTGTGAAAGACACAATACATTAGGTGACATAATCGGTTTAGAAGTTAGGTCTTAATATGTTTGTCTTACAGGTGAGGAAAGCAGGATGTCTCCCCTCTGCTCAGTGTTGTTGAGATTTTAAGCTTTGTCTCATCCCCTTTTGAGTAAAAGGTAGTCTGCCATAGGGATGGAGGGTTGAGGTGCTCAACCATGTTGACATGGGTTGATCCGTTGTCTTTTATGGGGACGGGGCCATCCAGGGGCCAGTCATAGCGGTGAGTTGCCAGAGGAACAAAGCTTACGTGTTGCTGTTGGCTCCATATGGGATTGACCGCCCAGGACTCAGTCTTGCTCTGAGAGCCCACTGAGGTGGTTTTCCCTCCAAGCTCCCATTCTGTGCATCTTCTTCCTTCGGGCATTTGTTCACAGAATACCAAACTGGTCATCATGTTTGAGCACCAGCATTTTTCTTATTGGCACTGACTTCTCCAAGTTCTGAAAAGACCAGCCAGGCCATGGGCCCAGGAGCAGAACCCACAGATTAATTCAGTGCTAGCCACTGATTGCCCGCTGTGGCGCCTGCCTTCTGCTGAGCATTTTAGAAGGTTCAAGAGATGTATAGTGTGCAGGTTCTGCCCTCCTGTTGGTTGGACATTTCAAGATGAGCACATATGCAACATCAGAGCACATCGATCCTACGTTAACTGACTGCAGTCAGTGTAATCAGACTGGCTTGGGGCATCTGTACCAGGGAGAGACCACAGCTTCTTGCATTACGAGGGCAGCCTTCAGGAAGGAAACAGGACTGTGCTGGGTCTGGAAGACTGGTCAGGTTGGCACAGGCACTGCTCTTCTCTCACCCATAGCTTTAGTCTGATCAACAGATGGGCTTCTGATGTTTCCATTGTTAGGATTCCCCTGTGTCCCAGCATCTGCTAGCATCAGCATCATAGTATGTGGCCCAGTTAATTAACCTCTTGAAGCTTTGTGTCAATAACATACCTTTCTCTAGGGTTGTTTTGAGGTTTACATGAGTTGTTAATACTTGTCAAGTGTTTAGAATGGTGTCTGCCATGCAGTAAATGCTCAGAATATTAAAAATTATTATGACTCGGTAGATTTAATAAATGTTAGTCAAGTGTTGGTTAGCACAGTCCTTGGCACCTAGTAGGTTCTAACTAAATATCATCTCCTAGTGCCTGGTATAGTACCATATAGAGAGTCGGTCTGTTCGCCTCTGCAGAATTAATGAATGAATGAGTAGGTCAATCAGTGTTTTAATCTTTGTCATCCAACGGGAAAGTTGTCTTTACAGATCAGCCCTAAGAATGATGAACAGTGTACATACCTGTGAATCAAGACCAGTACTGAGAGTAAATGAAGTCTGGGTGTGGCTGCTCAGAGGTGGCGTTTGGGGGGATGAGCCCATGAGGAGGAAAAGCAGGGAAAAGGCTTTTGATGGAGGAACAGCAAGAGGCCCTGCCAGGGGGACCTTTGGCTAATTACAGCCTCAGTTTCTCTGTTCATAAAATAGGAATTCCGTTCACCGTGGAGTTGAAGACATTTGTAAAAGTCTGGGTCTGTTTATTTCACCTTGGTGTTGGTTTTGGTTCTTTTGGGCTGGGGTTTTACCTCTCTTGTGTGCAAGCCTTTTATTTATGGCAAGAAAGGGAGCTGCTTGGAAGGCGAAAGCCTCTTCCCAGGTCTCCCTCTGTGGAGCCGTGAGAAGGCCACGGAGGCTGAAGTGTCTGCATCTGTCGTACTAATGGCTGTTTCTTCTCTCCCTCCACAGCATTTCCCCCAACCTGGAGCTTGAAGCTCTGTTCAAAAGACATTTTACTCAGGTGGAATTTTATCAGGGTTCAGTCCTCAATCCACACGATCTTGCGAGAGTCAAGGTAAGAAGGAGTGACTTCTGCTTTTACTCCATCTAAGAGGGGGTGCCTGACTCTGTGCTGAGGGGACCTGCCTCCCAGGATGGCTAAGAGCCACCTCCCAACCCCTAATGAGATAAGTCAGATACCTCCAACCTTGACGTCACCCTTCCATTGGTCCCAGGGCTTGGTTCTACTGGCTCCTGCTGGACCACCTGTGAGGATTCCACACTTGAAGCTGTTGGAACATGAGACTTGCTCTGCTAGCTCCCTCAGTGTCAGCATTGCTAAAGGAAGTAACCAGTTCACGGACTCCATAGTCTCACAAACAACATAATCATCAAGCTGCTCCCATCTTGAATACTTAAATTGGACTCAACATAGCTCTGAAATCTATTATTTATATCAGAAAGGAACAGTAAGGCTAAAATATAAAATAAAACTTCACCAAGCCATAAAACATTTTGAGGTTTCTTCCCCCCCCGCCACCAAAGACTAAGGTGTAAAACTTAACATACAGGTATTTGGTATCACTTGGTAACGGGCTAGTCTTTCTTCCCAGAACCTTCCAAGGCAGAATCTTCTTAGGAAGCACACCTGAGGCTTATAAGGGAATGGGCACAGCCAGATGGCATCTGCTACTTCACTCATTACATACCGATTTTGTAAGCACGCTCAGTGTTTGCATGCCAATGCGTATATGTTGAAATAGTGAACCCATTGACGTCTAAATGCTAACTGTGGTCATCACATCATTCAGTAAGTAATGTAATTGGAAAACATGAATAAGGTAAAAGGACTTGGGTAAGTTTTTTGGATTATTAAAGAAAACCAGAGACACTGACATAGCATGGAGGAAGCCATGCCCTCCCGGCAAACACACAGAGGATCTGCTAAGTACAACATGCCAAGTAGGACAGATTGCAGGCCTGAGGCCTGAGCCAGCGTGAGAATTCCTACAGAGTCCAGTTCACTGTACGTTTACCCAGACATGAACCAAGTTATGGCTAATGTGAAAGCCTGTGAGAACTTAGAGGAATAGTTATTGTTCTTGGACCTAATTTCGATGTAAGCAGTTATTAGCACAACTCATGAACCCCTCAAAGGAATAAATTATTTGGGGCTCATGTTTAGATAAGTCAGTAGGTTATAGCGTGAGATTGTCTGTAACACATCATTTCATACATATAGATCTGCTGACTTTTGAATATCTGAATGCCAATTGAATACTAAGCAGTGCTGAGCTGTTACCTGATTCAGGGCTCTCATTTCCTTTTATTCCCCAATTAAGATGTGAAAAAGTTCGAGGAAGGATTTTGGAGTCTAAATTACTGAATCCCCAACTCCTCAGTTATCTTGGTAACCTACGAGGGGGTGTTTAGCCCACCTAACTCCATTTCCCACCTGGAAAATTTAGGATGATGGTGCAGATGGTGGGGAAGGTAGGCTGGGCTGGGGAGGATTGAAAGTCTTAGTTAATTGTTATTTAAAGAAATCTGGAAAGTTCATAGGTAAGACTATGCAAAATAAACAGTATAATTACCAAGGTACATGCTCCCTCCCAACAGCAATAAGATGAATTATTTATATCATAACAAGAACTTACAACTTACATTTTAGACAGAAACTATCATCTCTTAGGATTCTTTAATTTTTTTTTTTTGCAAAGCACCAGGTTCCCCAAAGCTGTTAATAGAGAGAGACTGCCACCAAGCATGGCTGTTTATGCGTGTGTGCTCTGTGCTTTTCCTTTCCGTGTCTTAGATAGAGTCAGCAGACGCGTGCCTCATCCTTGCCAATAAGTACTGCGCTGACCCCGACGCTGAAGATGCCTCCAACATCATGAGGTAACCTCAGGGGGTGGGGAAGGGAAGGCTCTGGGCTTGGTGCTCTGAGGCCCGCTCGCTTGCTGCCCCTTTGGGTCCTCTGCAGAGCACCATCTCCCCCATTAGCTGCCCCACAACTTGCCACCTGCATAGGCCTGGGGGCCTCTGAGGCTGTGGTGGGTGTGGAGGGTACTGACACGAGGCATCGTCCACATGAAGTTCACCCGTGGAAGATGGGAGCCCTAGGTCTTCACTTTGAGATCCTTGAAGGACCGGAAAAAAAGAAAGATACATTTAGACGGGCCTGGGCCTGAAATAAGGTGCCATGTTTCCTAAGGGGGGATGGACCTGAGATACCTTAACTGGGAGTGATTTTATCTCTCAGGAGACATTTTGAAATATCTGGAGACGTTCTTGGTTGTCATAACGAGGAGATCGTCCTGCTCACGTCCTGCTTACTGGTGGTTAGAGACCGGTAACGCTGCTCAATATCCTATAATGCAAAGGCCAGCTGCCACAGCCGAGAATTCTCTGGCCCCAAATGTCAACAGTGCCCAGCTGAGTAGCCCAGTGTTAGAGCTTTCCAAGTGTGTCTATACTATAGCACATTGACTAATTTCACCCACAAAGAGGAGCTCACCAATTAGTTTGTTTCAACCAGTCTCCCCAAATGAAACACTTTTGTTCACTGAAAGCTTTCTCAGTGCTTTTAATGCTAATATGAATTTTTAAGATAATGTGCTATAGAGAATTTCTCACACCTCTTTGACTGCAAGCCCACCCCCTGCCCCCGTTTTTACAGAACATCTCCTGGGATGGGGGCCACTCTTTGGAGAACACTTCCCAGTACCCTTCTTGCAAATGGGCTGAGCCTGTTTGAGGCCCTTCTCTGCCCAACTTCTGGTCCTTTCTCTTTCAGAAGAAAACTGTTCTGTTTTTGTTCTTTTCATAGACGCATATTCCAGACATCTTGTGACTATGAAATGCCTAAAAAGTTCAGATATTTTGCTCCAGATAGTTAAAGCCCTTTTGAAATCTCTGCTGCAGCATAAATCGCAGAGTAGTTAAGAGAGCTGGGATGGACTAATAAGGAGAACCTTCTGGAGAAGACATGAACTAAGAGAAAACATTTCACTCCCACTACGTTCCCAGGAACTCTTGCTAATTGCAAACAGCCATCTTCTGGATCTAGACAAAGATTCCCTTCTCCCTGCAGCTTGGTTACTGTGTCCTGGGAATTCGCCCGGGCGGAGGGCTGGGAAGTTGCCTTTGCATAATCACAGTGCTCCCATCTCCTTTCTGTGCCTTTAATCAGTGGCCCCAAGTGACAGGAGTGTTCCCATCAGTGAGGTGGGGGAATTCCTCCATGCCTTTCGGATGAGCAGGGCCTCCCCTCAGCATCTGGTCCTTGTGTCTGGCAAGCAACATCTGGCGCAATGTTCTCTTTCCACTCGCTTTCCTTTGGCAACATGATTAGTGCAGTCGTTTTAAGGAAGTTGATGCATGAGCTCTTGTAAGCATCGGGCTTGCCAGGCTGCGGGGAGGTGGTGGTGAGGACATGCTCCCACACCTGGGGCCATCCCCTAACGAGTCACAGCTGGAAGGTGACCACAACAACCTCAGCTTCAGGTGGGTCAGTCTGCCCTCTCCTTGAACTAAGATTTCAATCCTTTGCCATGTTTCTGTATCATTTGAAGTGATATAAATGTAGACTTTAAAGAACTAGGTCTGATTGTCTTCAAAATTTCATCCAAAATATCAAAAGGAGGTGAAGCTTAATGTGTTGACCCCACAGACAAATTTGAGGCTGGCATTGCCTTTTTTTCCCTTCAGAAGTGACTAATTGAAATGATTATAGCTTGGAAATGGGCATTTCTCTTCATCACGATATTTTATATAAGCCCTGACTGTGGTAGAGTTAATATGAAGACATATAGGTTACCAGGGTGATAGACATGATGCTAAGGCATAAAGATTACCGAACAAAGGGAGTGTCAGAAATGTAATTGAGCCATCCATCAACCAGAATCAGAACCAAGGCCCAGGCAGCAAAAGGAAATGGGAGGTTCAGGGTTAAAAATGGGCTCTGTCTTTCCCTTATTTGTATAATCCTCCTTCCTCCTTAATTTAATGAGACCAATCTGCCCCGTTTGAAATTAAAATGTCAAAGATCCATTTGAAATGAGCTAATGCAGAGAACTGGCTGATGCTGTGAACTGAATTCGGAGGCTGACAGAGGCTCCAAGTCCTTGAGTTATAAGCATGGGCCAACACAACACTTTCTCAAAAAGAAAATGAAATCCTTCAAGTGCAGAAGCCCAGGGTGAACTTGTGCAGGAGAGGCTTATGTGTGATCCGTTTCCTAAATTCACAAGGCGTAGCTTTTCAGACATGGCTGCTCCCTGGCTGCCTTTCTCCATCTCTGCATGAAAAAGGCATGAGGCTTAGCGTTTCTTGGTGGGGAGTTTGTGGGGGTGGTCACAATAAATGCACTTGCATTACTGATTAGGCTCAGGAGGTGGGCCTTTCTGTGGAATTCCATTCTCTGGCCTTCCTTGTCACAGAAGGAAATGTACAATGTCACCTCTGACAGAGTCGGTAATGACAAAAACCATAACTTACACGTGGAGAGAGCTTTTAATGATTTCAAAGCATTTTCACATCTGGTCTTTCCTTCTGCTGCTCATACCAGGCCTGTGAAATAAATAAAGCAGGTACTGTTGCCCCCAATGTCCAGATGAGGAAACAGTCACAGAGAGACCAGGGATTTCCTGAAGGTCACCCAGTTCGTTAGTGCAATAGCTGGGGCTGGAGTCCAGGTGTTTCGATCCCTCTGCTCCCTGCCCCTCCCCTTTTAGCACAGTGATTGTCACGGGAACGGGAGGGAGGGGGAGGTAGTAGCTGGTACTGAGTGTGGACTGAGGGCAGTTCGTAGGGTAGGGATTTCCCCCTAGATCGTGACCTCTGAAAGGCCTTGCCCTTTATTCTAACAGCATCAAAGTCATCATTTAGGTGCTATTAGCTATTGAATGCTGAGCTATTGATCCCATCCTAGGAACCCTGCTTAGAAATCGTTTTTGTGAGTGGCCATGTGTGTGACAGTTAGAATCATTTGTCAGGTTGCTTGTTGGGATGGTCATTGCTGTCCCAAATTATTAACTCGGAGAATTGGACTCACAGCAGATTGTTTCTAGGCTCTTCCCCAGGGCATAAGAGTGGAAGCCTCCCTCGGCCCCATGAATGGAGCTTGCTTTCTTCAGATGCCTGTATAGGAATCAAGCCTTGGCACTTGCTCCAGAACCCCTGACCCCCAGTACACATACTCACATACCGTCCACCTCCAAGGCACTGCAGGCCTCTCTTCTCTTAGGCCCAGGACAGTCTGTGGCTATGCTGTGGTTTCTTTTTCACATTACCATGGGGTATGGTGACGGAAACACAGTTTAACTTGGCCCAGTGCCTGCAACCCCTCAGGATGGCCTTGGCTGCTGGGCCCACAGTCACTCCATTTGGTTGTAATCAAATTAATCTTCCCATCAGACTCCAAGGGTAAAGCAAACCCTGCCTCAGCTTTGATTTTTTTTTTCTTTTTCAGAGTAATCTCCATAAAGAACTACCACCCGAAGATAAGAATCATCACTCAGATGCTGCAGTATCACAACAAGGTAGGACAAGGAGAGCCTACCCCAGGCTCCCCAGAGATGCCGGTGGGGGCCCAGTCTCTCCTCCCTCACCATGCAGCCAAACACACATGAGTGCATGCACACACACACACACACACACGTGCAAAACAATGCGATCCAGAGGCCTGGGTAAAGAGGGTGGTGAGGACAGGCCTCCTTGGGACACTTCTTCAGTCCAACCTTGTTTGCAGTTGGTCACTGGATGGAAGCTCCTTCACATACTGATTCATTCAGGAGCATCCATCGGACCTCCGGGTTCAGAAATATTGATGCATTCTTGATCCCATTGCAACAACTTCCATTATGTGCTGCACTAACTTCTTCAGTTGGTATTTACTGAACACCTACTAGGTGGCCAACACTCTGCCTGACCCCTTAACCCCACATGGATATAGCGAAGGAGAAGTCCTATTTTGTTCCCTCAAGGGTTTAGTCCTCAAAGTTCAGAGTGTCCCAAACAGGACTTTTCTACCCAAGACCAGGTGACCTTGGGGAAACAGAACACGTGTTGGCAGGAGGATGCAGAGCATGACATTCTCAAATTCAAGATGAGAATCACATGGTTGAATTCAGGAAAATAGTTGGCTATCTAGAGATTCAACATAAAGGAATTTTCCTAGTGCTATAGTTTACAACAGGGATTGGAAAGAAAACCAATGTTGGAGTCTGTGTTGTTTCCCAGAGTCCAGTCTCATTGAAAGGCAATGGCTCCTCCACTTGAATGGTCATTAAACTCCCAGGAAAACAGCTTTGGGGGAGGGAAGGTGGCACCTTTCTCTGTTTGATGTGGAACCAGTCATCCCCTTAATGAGGCTTAGAAACCGGAGGCTGTGCAGTACCTGGAACCAGGTGTCCTGTCTGAACAAAATACTCCCTGCTGGGTTTTGAGTGAGCGTGTGTCCCATCTTACAGGTCATATTCCCTACGAAATAGGCAGTCAGGTGACCTAGAGAAGACCCTGCTCTGCCAAATGAGCCAGTGCCATGCCATTATTTCTTAATTGCTGGCATGTGCGTCCCCATTTTGCTGTGTGGAAGCCCATCAGAGGCTGTTGTGGAGTGGAGCCTGCTGTCGGTGACTGGGCTACCACTCGGGTCTGCTGCCCAGTGCCAACCGTGGCCCAACCCTCGGCAGGTGGTTCCACCGCAGAAAGTGTCGCTGCAGCCGGCGGGCTTGGTGGTGGGCACCCAAGGTCACAGTGTCCTGCTTGTCTCTGGAAAACCCAAGGACACTGAAGAGATGAAGTGAGGATGTTGGTAACTCACAAGCATCAATTTGGAGAAGTTTTTAAAGCAGCCCTTGTAGAATGAGGTGAACTTTCTCACCAAGGCTGTGGCCCGTGATGGCTCCTGAGGCAGCGACCTTTCCTTCTTTCATTTGAGATTTGAAATTGTCTTTAGTGTGAGAGAGCTTGAAGCTGTTGTTTAGATTGTTGGCTGAATTCAGATTGAATAGGAAAATTAATGTTGTATGTTTACAAAGGGATGTCAGTTTCTGCCTTTCTGCTTCCAGTGAGTGCTGATGTAGCATCTTCAAGAAATTAAGGAGAGTTGCAGCTATGAGATTCCTGTCAAACTCAGAGTAGCTCAACAGGCCCAGGGTCCAGATGGCACCTGGTCAGTATTCACATGATGTCAGCAAGCTCAGTGTCTTTCACAACCTTCTGCATTGTAGCTATTCAGAAACAACGGTGAAGAAGACATCAACAGATCCATGATTATTTGCTTAAAACACTTTTTTTTTTTAATATATCTTTGTTGATTTCAGAGAGAGGAAAGGAGAGGGAGAGAGAGAGACAGAAACATCAATGATGAGAGAGTCATTGATCGGCTGCCTCCTGCCGCCCCCGACTGGGGATCGAGCCTGCAACCCGGGCATGTGCCCTGACCGGGAATCGAACCCCGGTTGCCTGGATCCTAGGTCGACGCTCAACCGCTGAGCCACACCCGGCTGGGCTAAAACACGTTTTGTTTAGAGCCACTCGAGTCTATTTGGGTTTTAGAGTTTGGCAAAAAATCACTATGAGACTTTGCCCCTGGAAGATTAGGACGGGGGCAAGGGACACAGCAACTTTGAAAGGGGCTATTTTCTCTCACATGTCCTTCCTTTCTTCTGGAGAAAATAGGAAGTGGACCGGTCGTTATTAGTTATTTTATTCCTTGTAGACTTGCAAATAGGCATTCTTCACCCTGCTTTATAATTTTGCTGTTTCCTACCTATCCTTTCAGTGTGGCGTTCGCCCTCCAGACAATATTATTTTTCTTCCTCTCTTGGCATTTTCTTTTTACCAGAGATCTCCACCCATTAATACTCACTTTCAGGAAAGAACCTGGTACGTGAGTGTTAACTTATGTCACTATCAACATACTCCAAGGGATAGTTAATTCCATAATTGGACACCATACATAAAACAAAGAATTTAAATCCCCAGTGACCAAATGATGGTGGTATCCTAGGACCTAGAGGGGTATAGGAAAGCTGCCTATTTTCTTGTTTGTTTGTTTTTTTAAACTATATTTTTATTGATTTCAGAGAGAGGAAGGGGGAAGGAGAGAGAGAGAGAAACGTCAATGATGAGAGAGTCATTGATCGGCTGCCTCCTGCACACCCCCGACTGGGGATCGAGCCCGCAACCTGGACATGTGCCCTGACCGGGACTCGAACCCCGATCTCCTGGATCCTAGGTCAATGCTCAACTGCTGAGCCACGCCTGGCTGGGCTGCTTTCTTGTTATGTCTCCATGTAAAACTGGTCCCGAGATTGTCATCATAATAATCTCAGACATTTGTGTCATACTTTATGGTTTTGAAAGAGTTTTGACATCCATTATCTCATTGACCATCTGTGCGTTTCGGCGTCCTGGTGTGACTTCAGACTGGGGCTCTAGGCTCTGACTCAGACAGAGCCGCTCTGGAGGGTACAAATTGTGGTCACTTGGCAGCCAGTGAGCTAAGAGACAGAACTGCCAACTACCACCTCCTCTTTACATAGAGCCACAACTCATTGAACCAAACTGTGGCTCCTCGGCTTAGGCCTCACAGAAGGATTGACATTCTCCAAAGTGGATGTGTTTAGAATCCGTGGAGAGAAACACTTGCAGCCTAACCATCTCTGAGTATGGACAGGCTATGGCCCAGGAAATTTTCTGATTTGAGTGTAAATGTCTTGAATCTCTTCAAGGAAAGATGGCTTAGGACACCTTGGAAAAGTGTCACTCCTGATGATTTGGCTATTACTAGATTCCCGCCCCCCCATCAGACTGCAGTGAAAGATGTCTTTTTCTCTGACCTGGAAGCCAAGTCCTGATGGCCTGATGGACATGCATGTCCTTTGAGCTTTCTCACTATAAACCCTCACCCTTGGGCAGTAGTGTTGAGGTGTTTTCTCTGACGTGACCTTCTTTGTCCTCATGGTGGCTCCCCCAGTGTTGTGAGAGATGGAACAGGGACTAGAATTCATCTCTCCTGGTTTCCCAGGATGAACTGTCCTACATTCCTTCTTCGTGAGACAAGGAGTGGCCCCATACAGAAGCCAGGCCCCTGGCCTGCTAGACTCTGCTCAGCAGGTCTCCTTCTCCAGGTTAGAAGGATTTGCCTCTGGATTCTGTGAAGCAGTGCTGGCCTTTCTCACTGGGCCCCAACTGCCCTCAGAGGAGAAAGGACAGAGTTGCCAGAAACAAAGAGCCTGAGTTCCTGGGTCAGTCTCCTCTTTGTTTCAGGTGCACAGAAGTCCCTGGTCCCAGGCTTTGGCCCATCCCTTGCGGCCCCCTGCCCCATGATTGCAGAAGATATGGGGCCAAGAAAGGAAGCCCGAGAAATGAAACCAGTGCCCCTCCTATGTAAACGTGTAAACTATATCTAAGGAACTCAAACCAGATGGGCACATGAGGGACCCCAGGCCTAAAAGCCTGGACTTTATACCTTGGATGGCACCTGAGAATGTGAGAGGCCCTCTTGGAAATGTTTTGTTTGAAGGTGCTGTGAAGGTTATGTAGTGTCTGGCTGGGACTTAGACCACCCACATCTCCTTTCACACTTGCTGATTTAATTGTTTGTTACTTAGAATTAAATTCTCCTCATTCTTAGATGACAATGCAAATGAATATTTCTTTGCTTAGACGGCTGTTACTCTCTGCGATGTCAGGGAAGTGGAGGGGAAAGTCTTCTTAGGCCAGTGAAGAGTAGAGAGAAGAGTGGGGTAAAGGGTGGGGCTAGTTGCTGGATCAAGGCGATGATGGCGGAAGGTCTCTGATACTCAGATTGATGGAAACTGCCATCTGCCAAGGCCCACACACGGGACTGTTTTAACAGTGCTGTCATCGGGAAGGATGCTGTCATCTCTCCCAGGAGTAGACTCCGCTGGGTTAGGACACACGCAATTGTCACAGAGCTGGATTTTGCAAGAAGGAATTTCACAAGAGTGGATTTCTCAAAGCAGAGCATGGAGCCTTAGGACCACCCTTTGTTTCCACGATGAAGTCTTCTATCTCCTTCTAGTTCAACTGTTTATATTGTCCCTAAAGTGAAGGGAAGCCTTCTTGGGACTCCTCGTATTTGGAGAAAAATAGTCACTTCAGGGCCCTGGAGTCTTGGCATTAACAGACTTAGAGGGTTCTCTGCCATGCAGAGCAAGGGGTCTTTCTGCTGAGACTTGGACACTTACTGAGTTTTAGGGACAAAGACCTTGCATTGGAGGCAGGCTTCTCCATTTGCTAGACAAATTATATCCTTAGAAATTTCCTTTAACAAACAAGCCCCAAATCACTGATTTCTTGTAACATACTCCAGGCAGCAGCCCCAATTCTGCCCCCTGCACCAGAGCAAAGCAAGTCTACTCTATCACAGCAGGACCCGGGTGTCCAGAGGTAGCCGTCCTATCTCCACCAAGGCGCGGCCCTTCTTCAGGCCATGCTGCTGGCTCTCTGAATTGTCCGTGAGAAAGCATTGTCTCCAGAACCCACATCTCTCTCTGTGCTTATCATTTTCCCTCTGGAAGTTTTTCAGAGGATCAGCTTCCCTTCCTCCATCTGACTGTTAAACTGGATCAGGTTCTCTGGAACTAGCCTGACCCGTTCACATCAGCATGGAACCTTCGTTCCCCTTGATCTGGAGACCATTTCTAACAAGCAGGCATTGGCTTTCTCTGCAATTTGTCACACGGTTGGCCTCTCTTTGGGTTTTAGTTACCCACACACTTAAGTTTTCTTTTTTCTTTTTCCTCATGTCTGCTGCCAAGTTAGGTCTTCTCATTTTGAATTTATATAATTGATTTTTCTTAACCTAAATGCTGTACTTGACATTAAGGCCTTTTAAATCTTTTCTGGTTGGTTTTCTTGCCCGTTTTTCTGACTCCGGAGAACTTTCTGAATCTTGTTTCTTTCATCCAGTGTATCATCTATGACTCTGCTTCGTGCCACTTAAACGTAATGGGCTGAGCGTGCCTCTGGGCCCTGATCTCAGTGGCTGACCTAACTGTTGAATGGGATCCGTCCATCTGCAACAGATTGTAACATGTCCACACCGTGATTTGCCTGATGATTTAGGGCAGTGCTGCTCAAAGTGTGGTCCCCAGCTCAGCAGCTCAGCATCACCTGGCGCTTTTTAGAAATGCAGATTCTCCAGCCTCACCCCACACCCACGGAATCAGAAACTGTGAGGGAAAGGCCAGCAGTGTTTTTGTTCAAACCTTCCAGGTGGTTCTGATGCCCTCTCAAGCTTGGGAACCACTTACCTGTAGTATTGGGTAGAAATACTACATAAAAAAGAAATAGAGAGATAAAAAAGGAATCTAAAATACACAGGCATTGGATAGTATTAGAGTCTATTTCAGGAGCCAGTTTATGACCAACCTAGCCAGACATCTTAGTAGCATGGGCCAATGTCACAAGAGGAATTTCCCTCTGGACTCTATTTAGCTGTAGGACAAACCCAGGGGAGGCCTCTGGCTTGGTAGGTGTAGAAGTAATGTTCCAGAGACATTGAAGTTTGACAAAGAGGAGAGTTGAGTGAAACACCAAGTACGGACCCAGGCAAGGAAAGGAAGGACAAGTCTGGATGACCCTGCTCAGTTGGGCAATGCATTTCCCAGAGGAGATTTTAAACAATTGAACATTTAACAAAGTAAGGTCTCATAACTGCTTTCTTTCCACAGGCCCATCTGCTAAACATCCCAAGCTGGAATTGGAAAGAGGGCGATGATGCAATCTGCCTCGCGGAGCTGAAGCTGGGGTTCATAGCCCAGAGCTGCCTGGCTCAGGGCCTCTCCACCATGCTCGCCAACCTCTTCTCCATGAGGTCATTCATAAAGGTAACGTCTTGTCCTATTAGAGCACATTAGCCTCGGATTCAATTTGTCGTGGGGTTGAGTAGAGAGCACAGCTTAAACTCAAAACAGATCGAGTGGCTTTAACCATGTTGGTTAAGGAGAAATTCCTTGTTACAGATTTGGGCAAGAGGCCAGCTTCTTTCAAAATTATGTTTTTATTTTTATTTGGCACATCCACGGCCATTAAATGATTGTTCAAAGCACAATCCTCTCTTTTTTTAGATAAACCACATGTTTATCTATCAACAAAGCCTCCGCTGTTAAAACAAAAATATGATTTATATACATTCCATATGGCACCAGAGCGCCTAAAGAAAAGAATTATCATTTTGCTCTTTTACATCAAGTGGCTGGTGGACCTCTCACTGTGCGGATAAATGCAGACCATGTGTTTGTGCTGAAGCCCAAACCCCAACAACATAATTCATTTATTTATTTCTGCACAATCAAGGAGGCCAGCAGGGCTGACATGCCACGGTTATTTGAATGGAGAGTGAAACGATGAACTGAGTCTTCGGCAGCGGCGCCCTTTACGCCGTGAGACAGGCAGTCTGGATAAGCTCATCTCCTTGTCAGCCGGTTCACACTGCAGAGCTCACTGGGCAGCCACCCTCACGTGGCCCCTGCCTGCTCTACCCAACTCTGTCCTCATAGGCCAGGCCAGGCATGTTTCCAGGCCATTGGATTGAGGGTCCAGGCTCCCACTTGGAGGACCCTTGGAGCTCAGGGCAATGATAACACCAGCTCTTATCCTTGGATCATTCTTAGCCTCACCAGTCGAGGTGGCAGGCCAGTACAGTAAAACCTGTCTGCTTTGGGTCCCTCTGATTTGGCATTGGAGGCCATTAGCTCAAGATCGGGGCATGCATTGCCCTCCCTGTTACTCACTTATTCACAGCCTCCTTCCTGAATCGGTAGTGGTTGAGGTGGGAAGTTAGTGAGTCACCAGGAGGTCCCACAAAGGGAGCCTAAAGTTCGGAAGTCAGAGGTGGGAGCTTTCCACCTTCATTGCCATTGTTGCGGTATCCACTGCCAGAGGTGCGGTCTTGGTGGAGTTGAGGAAACAGCCCTGGATGCGGTGAGAGGGACGGGCGGGGAGAGTGGGGATGCAGGTGATGGGCTAACTCCATGTCAGTACTTGTCTCGAGCCTCCGTGGGTTGTTGGGCTTAGAACAAGATATTTTTCTAGGTCCTTACCTGCTGTACCCACCTCATTTACATTATTTGGCCAATTAATAGTTAACATTCCTCTATGGATAAGAACAGATTTCTTGGAGTCCCTTCAATCACTTTAGCAATGGATGTCTTGATTAAAAAAATTCTTCTAGTCTCTATGTGCCCGAAGACCTCCACTTCACTGAAGTCCTGGCTCAGACCCAGCTCGGAGTAAGGACATTGCATTCCGTTAAAAGGCTCCTTTCGTCCAGGCTGCCAGTCCCCTGCCTGGAGGGGACAGAATGCAGGCAAAATGGAGGCGGCAGGGGTGGTCCCTGTGGTTGGACCTAGAGACAAGTCCCAAAGCCAGATGTAAGCTCCTGTCTCCCAGGGCTCTTCTATTCAACACAAGGAGCCCGGACCCAGGATCAAGAACTGTCGCCAAGCGAGTGTCTCTGGCTCGTTCAACCCAGCCCTGCTGGTTGCTCCCAGTAGGGAGTTGCCCACAGGACCAGGCCCGCGGTCTGAGGACCTGGACCCCGCTTCCTTGTGCTGATGTAACACGGCCTTGGCAGGGCCCCGCTGCACATGGGGCACTTGACATGCGTATGTTTTGATTTTGCGGTGCCTGCATGGAAACGAGAGCCACCTGTCAGGAAAATTAATAAAATGGATATGACGCTGATTCTCCAGTGTTATTACCAGCAGGGAGAAAGAACTTCTGTCCAACTTCCCTCAAGACCCTGAAAGGCCTTACCTCTGCAGCCAAGGACGCCCCTCCAGCCCAACTAAGCCCACTGCCAAGTTGCCATTTAGGAAGAGCCTGTGGGAGAGGCCTGGCCCGGCCCTGGTGTAACTGAAAACACATTTCCCTCCCGGGGTTGTGTTACTGTGTTGTTTCTGTCCGGGACCAACTCGTCACTGTTTGGGGGTAGCTCTCTGCATTTGGCCATGTGATATCCAGCATCGGTGTTGGAATTCACTAAGCGCATGACCTGGAAATAGCAAGGCTCTCCATCCTCTATTTTTCTCATTTAAAATAGGGACAGACTTAAGCACATGTTCCCCATTCTCTAGTGTCATCTCTGTGCACTTACCTTCCAAGTCGCAGATCCTTGTCCCCTTTAGTTCATAATAAACAGCACAATGATGCTTTCCTCGGAGATTTTTATATATTATCTCCCGTTCGAGGGGTCACAAAGCCTTCGCTCATTTTTTATTGGGGGCAGATGGAAAAGGAAATCTATAAATGGATTCTTGTTTACAGAAATTGCTTCCTTCCCCAGTGTCCCCCGTGTCCTACGCAGAGAATACATCAGCATTTCCACGGGGAAAGGCAGTCCTGTCAGGGTGGAGGGAGATGGGATGGGGCTTTGGCAACATTCGATCCCTTGAGAACACTTAGTGGTTCTGGAAGCCAAAGGTGGGGAGTGAGCTCACCCTCTCGCTTGCCCTGGGCAGGTACAGTGTCTGTTCCTTGGTCTGGCAGAATGCACTGTACTCGGTCCCTACTGAAAGAAGAGCGACGAGACTGAAACAGTGACGATACATCCCAGGCACAGTGACTAGCGGCCCCCCCGCCTGGGGCTTTTAAAGCCAAGACTGAAATTGAGAAAGCTGAACAAGAGAGAGAGGAGCTACTGGTACATAGCAGTTACAAAAGAGGCCCAGCCCAGAGGTGCCGGGAAATATGGGGGAGCACCTGTTCATTCCTCCAGCAATATCACTTTCAAAGGTCCTCACGCTAGGGCCCCAAGTCATTGCCCCTGAAAGCCTAGCTCCCCCATTGGATACGTTAACTACGAATGGATTTAAAATTTGGGGAATCTATTTATATTTTTAGCCCACATCTTTAGGGTAATGAATTTTTTAAGTTTGCCCTTAATTTGTTCCACTTAACCTTCAAGGCACGCTTTCTATAGTTTCTGGTGCGCTGGGGTTTGTTTAACAAATCCATGCTAACTTTATAACCAATACCTTTATGAAGGAGGCTCAGGCTGGCCAGTAGGGGTCCTCTGGCCCAGTGGCTTGTTGCTAGTGACGGGTTAAGTATTTTGTCAGAGATACCCAGTTTCAACCAAGAGTTCCCCTAAGGAGTGAAGGCAAATGTTCTGGTTCCTGTGACTTATCACCATCTACATTATCAATCTGGCCCGGGACAGCCTGTTCACTTACCATTATCTGATCTCCTACCACCCGCCTGTCAGGTCCAAGTGAGAATCTTCCTAATGTCTTCCTTAAAGACCAAGACAATGAGTGTATTTAGCCTATCTGTCTGCCAAGGCCTCATACCTGAGTAAGTGGCCACACTTGTCCTCTACTTGGCTTCCTCACTGGGATGTAATTTAAGATTTATTTATTTATTAACTTCTTTATTTTGTTTTAGAGTCTTACTGTGTAATACTTAACTTTCTCTGCAACATATCTGGTTTCACGTTGCTTTTTTTGTGAATTGTGCTGTTAATTCTTCCTAGGATTAGCTGTCCTTGGACATGATAAATTGTGTGTGCGGGCGTGGTGTGTGTTTAGAGGACGATTAATTCTTAAAATTTCTTTTCAGTCTACACTAAGCCTTCAAATTGAGCACATTTAAATTGTTCTCAGGATTGCCAACTATTTTAACTCTGCTAATCTAGTATTTTCTACATACACACACACACACACACTCTCTCACACAGCCAGGAACATGACAAGCGTTCTGTAATTGTTTCTTGGTTGGAGAGATCAGTTATGAAAATGGAGAAATATGTGATACACTTTAAAAATGTTTCCCTGTTTTATAAGATTCGAAGTTGTGGGTGAAATTTACTTAATATTGATCTCAACACAGTCCCCTCCATCACGTTTCTACTTGTGAGAAAGGAAGCGCCAGGGAAATCAGGCCTGTGTTTTTCTGATTGTATCTTGGCTGAAAGGTGGACTTTGCTGGACTTAACGGTTTGTTCATTGTTGTTATTACCATGTTGAGATAACCTTTCAGCAACACATAATCCTAGCAATAATTGTAGCCAAGGGAATAATTTTTAATACTTTTATTTTGGGCTATGTTTATGTGCGTATATATGTTTGAATATATGCGTATATAAAAACATGGTTTAGGAGCTGGGAATATAAATCAAGGATCGTTAATAATAGCTGAAATATATTAGGTCATCTCTATGTGCCAAGCCCTACGCTGTGTTTTATATGCATTATCTCATTTAATTCTCACAATTACCTTACCCAAACTTGGCGCTATTATTAACCCCATTTTACAGTGGTAGATACTGTGGGTTAAGACAAGTTCAGCAACTTGCATGAGGACATAAAGTTGGAATGATGAACTCAGTTGTTCGAACCCAGGCCAATTGGTTCCAGGTTCGTCCTTGGGTTTACCAAGAGGAAATAGTTCCAGCGATAAGAGGGAACCTTAGCTAGTGCTGTCATCTTAGCACAAATCTTAGCTTTCTGTAGTTTATTTTATGGGAACATGGTGGGAGTTGGTTCAATAGAGATTCCCGGGGCACCTACCATATTCTAGGCAGTGTGCTAATCAGACTGTCATCCTTATGGCTAGGAGGCACTGATAAGCTTCCAGAAGCTTCTGTTCAGGCTGGGATGTGTAGGCACATGTGTGCATAGCCCCATCCTCCAGGTCTTCTTGGCTTTTCTCTCTGGCCATCTCTGCAAGGGCAGAGGTCACTGTATCAAGACTGAGATGGCCAAAGAGAAAGGCCAACAAGACCCACACATCCCAGAATAGAGGGTTTGTCTGGCAAAGTAGACACACATGGTGAGAGTGAGATAGTGAGATGCAAGCTGTTGCTTATTCTGCACGCGTGCTTCAGAGGCTTGTTCTGGTGCTGTCAGGTTTCTGTGACCTCAGTGGCCTCTCCTACTCCTTACATCGGCCACATTCCCTTTGGCTGGTCCAGGGCTTGTGTATCGGCTTCTCCCTCTGGCTGGAATTGCACCTCCCCTAGGAGCTGAGCTGCATGGCTTCCCTCCATCAAATCCTCATGTCCGCTCAGTGTTAATTTCTCGGTGAGACCTCTCTCTAAAACAGTAGAATTGCATTTTTACAAAAGGGATTAATAACAAACTTTTAATTGAAGTCTTTATAAGATACAAATATAAAGTGTGCATCTAATACATGGACAGCTTGTTAAATATCCACAGAACCAAGACCCAGATTAAGAAACAGCACAGTCCTATTAACCAACATCACCCCAATAAATTTAATTAAAAAAAAAACCAATACATTATCTGGACCCCAGGAGCCCTTTTCTTTTTTGGGGGGTGGGGATTACTCTTCACCTGAGGATATTTTCATTGATTTTAGATAGAGTGGAAGGGAGGGACAGGGAGAGAGAAGGAGAGAGAAACATCCATGTGAGAGAGACACATCTATTGGTTGCCTCCCGCATGCGCCCCGCCCGGGGCTGGGGATGAAGCTTGCAATCCATGTATGTGTCCTTGACTGGCAGTCACACCCGGGACCCTTTGGTACTCGGACTGGTGCTCTAACCACTGAGAAACACCAGCCAGGGCCAGAGCCCTCTCTTTAAATGCCAGGTGCCAGTGTCTGTGTGGGCCTGTTCTGGGGTCTGGGGAGAACTGGCATCTCCACAACGCTGAGTTCTCCAGTTCATGAAGATGACATATATCTAATAAGGGGGTGCTTTACGATGCAGCAGTTTCCCTGGCAAGTGCAGGAAAATCATGAAGGAAATGATTAAGCTCATAAATTTCTCTGGGGCTTCTGATGGCCCCTCCAGGGAGGAAATGTACTAATTCACATTCTCCAGGAAGGACCTAGGTGAATGAAGTTTCCGTGTAAAAAAAAATCAGAATTGCATTTTAAGACTTTGCATCGCTGTCCCCTCCACACCACACATCTCCACATCCTACCTACTCTCCCAGAGGCTTTGGCTTTCTTGATGGCATTTCTGTCATTGCCTCTTTGCCCTGAGATAGTGAAAGGAGTATGAAGCCCTGGGCTGCTTGCTGAATCCCCGGTGCCTAGAACAGCACCTGACTCGCAACAGGGCCTCGATAGATGGGTGCTGAATAAAGGGATCAGTTGGCCTCAGTCCAGCCTGGCCTGCCTTCCATACAGAAGCTGGGTGGGGCCAGGACCAGCAGCTTGCACTTTGGGGTGATTTGGGTGCTGGAAACGTCTCCTTTTGCTACTGTACTTGGTTCCCTTGCCAAACTGAAGAGTTTTGACTCCATGTAACAACTTGGAATTCAAAGCTTTATAATCCTTGGCAAGGATGTGTGGAGGCTGGTTAGATTTGGTTATAAACCATTCTGACTGGCAGAAAATCCCTCAGCGTGTTGTTTGAATTCACAAATCATAATAAAAACCCATGCACTGAAGCGAATTTGCTAACCCTCAGTGTCCCACTCGGGTCAGCAGCGCTGGGCATCACCTGTGCCTCCGCTTGACTTGCCTTTGCTCGGCGCCCGCTCGCGGCCCCAGGGCCCCCCTCTGCCCGGGTGACTCCTACCCGCACCCACCTTCCCTAAGAAGGGTTCAGATGAAGAGAGTGAATCCACGAACTGTTAACGGGGACTCCGTTCCCCTCTGGCCCTGGTAATTTCTAGAACATTGAATTAAAGCCTTCTCAGACCTTTACAAATTCTCAAGGCAAACATTATTAGCAAGGAGAAGCCCGTGCAGCGTGTCAGGAGATTGCCGGAAAATGTCAATGGAATTTCTGAATCAGACGGGATGGGTGGAAGCTCCTCCTCCCCACCTTCTCCCTCCCCTCCCCTCCCCCTCCATCCCTCCCTCCCCCTAACGTGATTAGAAAGTCATTTCATGTGTCTTATGTGTTTGGTCAATCAAAGGCAAAGGGACATGATTGATGGTGACAGGGAACAGATGTAACGCATTATTCTTTACTCTGCGGCAAAGTGATTTGTGTAAACCGTCTGCCTAGCATTAAAGGTAAAACAAACTTAGAAACCCCAAAACGTTATATATTTGTCTAATATTTTCCTTTCGGTTTTATAGCTGTAATCACATATGGAGTCTTTTATTTGGCACTTGGCATGGACTGAACAAAGGGGAGGGCAGCCAGAGAGATTACATAACTTACAAACAGCCCGTGCCCATGAGGACGGGGCCAGAGACGCACAGTGACCAGCACTCACCGTGAAATCCAGGAGAAGCGGCCACTCACCCGGCCCCTGTCAGCTGCCCGGGATATTGTCATGAATGCGGCATAGGGCCCTCTTGACCAAGCCTCTGGTCACACATCAAAATGAGCTCTTTTAGAGACCATTGGCCTTTAACCGATTGCATGCATTTCTGAGCACACCTGGGCATCCACAGGCCGAGCCCTCCTGGCCTCCCCACTTCTCATCTTCTAACTTAGGCATTATGGGCACCACCCACTGCCTGTGATTTTTTCAAGCAAAAATCTCAAAATACTATTAAACCATTAGTCATAAAATCTCAGATTCCCTTATGTCTATTGGTTATCGCTGCTCTAAAGGACGCCAAGTATAACCTATGCCCACAACCATGATGAGGAACCCTTGCGTTGTCAGCTGCTGCCCAGGATATTGTCATTAAGGTGGCGATTAATGACACATGATTATTCTGCATATCTAGGGACACAAAGCAAGGAACCACCACTGATTTGATACAGTGGGTATTTTGTCAAGAACTTTAAAGTTAAAATAGTATCCTAAGTTTGCATATCCCTTTATAGTTTATACCATATGTGTTCTTACTTAAATTATTTTTGTTTGACCCGACACACAAGCATTTTATTGAATATCAGTTGGGAAATGTGCCTGATGCAGAGTAGCTGTGTTTCTGACCTTCTCATCGGCAGAGCAGAGAAATGGGAGCAGGGGAACTGGGTAGGTGACTGACTTTTCGTTGCACAGCCTCATAGGAAAGGCGAGCGCTCCACTAGGTCGTTGGGCTCTTAGCTCAGTGCCTTCCCTGCTATTACAAGTTGCTTCCCCTAGAGAAGCATCTCAAATAGAAACACTGCTTGGTTTTGTATTCAAATCCATAGCTTCTAAGAATAGAAATCACTTTGCAATATCTGTCAATGTGGTATCCTAGGTTTACCCAACCATACCAAACTACATGATATAAACATTAAGATACATGGTAAAGTAGAAAATACATGTCTGGCCCATTAGTCTGGAAAGGACCGAGGCAGTCCATCTTTCCTAGACCATAATACCTTGTCATGTGGGAGGATTTGCTGCTCCAGTCAGTGCTGCCACTGAGCAGGGAGGGGGTGACGACCTATTTGTTGAAGGTGAATGTAAGAAAGCTTATAAAACTTAGTCCCGACCATCTGAAGGAAGGCATGAAGGAGGGTGGATTTCCAACATGGAGGTGTCAGAAAAGAAGGCGTGAGATCCAGAAGGGTCAAACAGCACTGATAAAAGGAAACAACACTCCTAAGGGGAAAGGTAGAGCTAACCTTGATCGTTACAGGCCCCTTCTGATCATCATAAAGTATTTTAGTAACTCAACTTGGGCACAGGTGGTGGGGCATTGAATTGATGTCCTTGAGAGTAGCGGAGAAATCCAGTTTCATTCACCTAGCATTTCCTCCGGCCTTTTTCCTTTAAAGGAATTGGTGTACAGTATGTGGTCCCACTGAGATTCAGAAGTGATGATAATTGTCCAGATACTAGATCTTTTTAATTTTACTCTTAAAAATTAGCTTACATGAAAGTTGATGTGTGTGTACAAAGTTTTATGTGTTTTAAAACATATGTAGAGTCATGCAGCCGCTACCAGAATGAGGATATGGAATAGTTTCATCCCCTTATGCTCTCACTTCGAAGTCGTGCCCTAGCTGCACCCCGAGCCCCTCAACCCCCAATAATCACTAATTGCTCTCTCTTAATATATTTTTATCTTTTTGAGAATGTCTTACAAATGGACTCATACAATATGCAACCACTGAGACTGGCTTTTTCATTTAGTATAATTCCCTTGAGATCCATCCAGGTTATTGCGTGTATCAGTATTTCACTTCTATTGCTGAAAATTATGGCATTTTATGGATGTGTGTCAGTTTGTTTACCATTCATTCATTTAATGGCTTTGAGGTTGCTTTCAGTTTGGGGTGATTATGAGTAGAGCTGACAAAAACATTTGTGTAGAAGTTAATATGGACATAAGTTTTAATTTCTCTAGGGCAAATACCCTGAAGTAGAATTGTTGGATTGTAGGGTAAGTGTATGTTTAACTTTAAAAGAAACTGCCCAAGTGTTTTCCAGAATGGCTGTACCGTTTATCATTCCCACCAGCAGTGTATGAGAGTCTCTGTTGCTCTGCATCTGTGTCAACACTTGGTATTGCCAGTATTTTTAATTTTAGTCATTCTAATGTGTGTGGAGTGCTATCTCATTGTAGTTTTAATATGTATTTCCCTAATAACTAGTGATGTTGAGCATCTCATTTACAACAGGTGTGTTTTTTTCATCTGTTTATCTATTGAAGGACATCTTAGAAGCTTCCAGATTTGGGGAATTATTAATTAATTAAGCGGCTACAAACCTCCATGTGGAGATTTTTGTGTGGACAGAAATTTTCATATCTTTTGGGCAAATGCCAAGGAGTTTGATTGTTGGATCATATGGTAAAATTAGGTTTAGTTTTGTAAGAAACCACCAAACTCTCTTCCTAAGTAGCTGTTCTAATTTGCGATTCCACCAGCAATAAATGAGTTGTTGTTTCTCCACATTCTCACCAGCATTTAATGTGATCAGTGTTGGGCTCATTTTTTAATGGAGCTGTCTGCTATTTATTTATTTACTTACTTATTTACTTATTTATTTATTTATATTTTTAAATTAAGTTAATTGGGGTGACATTGGTTAATAAGATCATATAGGTTTCAAGTGTAGATTTCTGTTACAAAATCTGTGTATTGCTGTATGTGCCCACTACCCAAAGTAAAATGTTCTCCTGTCTGGTTTTTAATTTTGAGTTTAAAAGTTTCTTATATACTCTGGATATCTGGTTGGAGATGGGATTTGTAAATATTTTTTTCCAGACTGTAGCTTGTGTTTTTATTTTCTGGATACTGTCTTTCTTGAATCAAAGTTCTTAATTTTGAAAACCTAGGAGGTTTTCTGAAAATGTTAAATACGGAGTATCCATATGACCCAACATTTGCACTCATCTGTGTATTAACGTCCCATGACTGCTGTGATTCATTACCACAAACTTAGTTGCTTAAAACAACACAGTGTTTTTTCCTCTCTTCCCTTTCTGGAGGTCAAAAGTCTGAAATCAGTTTCACTGGACTAAAGTCAAGGCGTTGCAAGGCCTGTTCCTTCTGGAAGCACTGTTTCCTTGCATTTTCTAGCTCCTGCCTGCATTCCTTGGCTCAGGACTCCTTCCTCACATCACTCTAACCTTTTGCTTCCAATGTAACGTCTCCTATTTATCAAGTCTCCATCTGCCTCCTTGTAAGAATACTTGAGATTACAACTAGGGCCCTCTTGGATAATACAGGCAGACCTCAGAGATATTTCGGTTTTGGCTCCAGACTACTGTAATAAATTGAGTGTTACAATAAAGTGAGGTGTAATCTTTTTGCTGGGGGAATATCTTATCTTCAACTTGTAAAAAATGCAACACCTGTGAAGGTTAATAAAGCAAAGCACAATAAAACAAGGTATGTCCTGACAGAAAAATCTCACACCCACAAATCCTTAAGTTAAATCACATCTGCAAAGTCCCTTTTGTCACACGAGGTGACATTCACAGGTTCTAGGGATTAGGGCGTGGTTATCTTTGGGGCCATTATTTAGCCTACCATAGTCTGATTTCTGGTCCTCAAAGATCCATATTGATCCCACATGCAAAATTCATTCATCCCATCCTAACGTCCTTAAAAATCTCAATCTCTCAATCCTACAGCACCAATTCAAGTTCAAAACCTCATCTAAATATCATCTCAAAAATCCCAAATTTCATCATCTAAATCACTTTTGGGTGGGACCTTGGGTATAATGCACGCTGGGGCAAAATTCCTTCCATCTGTGAAACTGTAAAACCAGAAAACAAGTGTCCTGCCTCTGGAGTTTAAAGGTAGGACAGCCAGAGGATAACAGTGGCAAGCGTTCCCATTGGAAAGGAAAGGAAGGGGCAGGAAGGAAGGAGCTACCAGCCCCAAGAACCTTCAAAATTTAATCAGACAAATTACATTAGGTTTCAAGATCTGGAAATAATCCTTTGCGGCTTAAAATTGGCATTAGGTAATGCGATTCCTCCAAATGTATTCTTTTTCAAATTGCTTTGGCTGGTCTAGTGTTTTTGCCTTTTCATGTAAATTTTAGGATCAGCTTGTCTGTACCTGAAAACAGTCCTACTGGTATTTCTATTTGAATTGTGTTAAACCTGTAGACCAATTTGGAGGAGCACTGGCATTCACATGGATTCCAATCTGTGAACATGGTCTATTTATTTAGATAATCTTTAACTTCTCTCATCAGTGTTTTATAGTTTTCAGCAAACAGATTCTGTACATTTTTGTGAGATTGACACATGAATATTAGTTCTGGGGAGCTGTTCTTTTATTTCGTTTTTTTAAAAAATACATATTTATTGATTTCAGAGAGAGGAAGGGAGAGAAGAAAGAGAGATAAAAACATTAATGATGAGAGTCACTGATCGGCTGCCTCCTGCCTGCCCCCAACTGGGGATCGAGCCCACAACCCGGGCATGTGCCCTGACCGGGAATCGCACCCTGATCTCCTGGATCCTAGGTCGATGCTCAACCACTGAGCCACGCTGGCTGGGCTGGGGAGTTATTGTTAATGACATCCTTAAAAAAATTCAGTTTTCAGTTGTTCACTGGTGGTAGATAGAAAAATACACGTGAGTTTTCTGTATCGACCTTGTATCCTGCAGCTGTGTTGCGCTGACTTGCGTGCTTGCAGGATGCTGAGTAAGGGAGTGGAGGCTTCGCTTGTGCGCACCATGAAGTGTAATGCCAGCTATAGGTACACAAGGTTGGCCCTTCCTTTGAGGTGCTTCTTTTCTGTTAGTTTGATGGGAGCTTTATAATGAGTGGAAGTTGAATTTTACCAAATGCTTTTCGTGCATGAGTTGATAGTCACGCTGCTTTCCCGCTCTGGGCAGCTGGTGCGGTGGCGGGCACTGACTGACCGGAGAATACTGAACCGGGTGCTCTGCACTCCGGGATGGGCCCCACTTGCGCATAGTGTGACACACACGTTCATATGTGTATATACACGTATAGATGTGTATATGTGTGTGTGTGTGTGTGTATACGGGTGGATCTGATTTGCTGACGTTTCTATGAAGATTTTCTGTGTCAATGTTTGCGAGTGGATATTGTTCTACAGATTTCTCGTACTGGCTTTGTCTGGTTTTAGTGGGCTTCATAAAATGAGTAAGGAAGTCTTTCCCCCTCTCTTCTCTGGAAGGGATTGTGTAGAATTGGTGTTATTTTTTCTTCAAGTGTTTAATAGAATTCACTAATGAAACCATCTGGACCTGAATTTCTTTTCCCAAAGGTTTTAAAAGACTAATTCAATTTCTTTAATAGTTATAGGTCTATCCAGGTTATTTATGTAATCTTGGGTGAGTTGTGGCAGGTTAAGGTTTTTGAGGAATTAGTCTAATTTAACTGAGTTGTTCAATTTATGTACGTAAAGTTGTTCATAATTCCCCATTATTATCCATTTAATGTCTGCATGGTAAGTAGTGATAACCTCTCCCTCATTCCTGATTCTGTAATTTGTGTTTTCTTTTTTTGTCTGTCTGACTACATGCAAATTTTGCTGGTCTTTTCAACAAATCAGCTTTTAGTTTCTTCCTCTTTTTTTTTTTTTACTTTTCTGTTTTTTTTCCTGCTTGCTTTGGGTTTATTTTACTCTTCTTTTCTAGCTTTTTTAGATGGAGCTTAGGTTATTGATCTGAGACTCTACTTTTTTGATATAAGCATTTAATGCTATAATTTTATTCTAAACATTGTTTTAGCTGCATTCCACACATTCTGATATGTTGTATTTTCATTCAGTACAATTTTGTAATTTCACTAGAGTCTTCTTTGACTCATGGATTATTTAGATGTGTCTTGCTTTTTTTCAATCCTCACCTGAGGACAGTTTTTCCATTGCTTTTCAGAGAGAGTGGAAGGGGGAGAGAGATAGAAACATCAATGTGAGAGAGACACATCGACTGGTTGCCTCCTGCACGTGCCCCAACCAGGGCTGGGGATTGAGCCCACAACCTAGCTATGTGCCCTTGGCCCGAATTGAACCTGGGACCCTTCGGTCCTGTGGCCAACAATCTAACCACTAAGCCAATCCAGCCAGGGCAGATGTGTGTTGCTTAATTCCAAAGTATTTGGATATATTCATCTTATCTTTCTATTATTGATCTGTAGTCTGACTCTGTTATTGTTAGAGAACCTACTTTGTATGATTTCAATTCCTTTAAATTTGTTAAAGTGTGTTTTATATGATTTGTCTTGGTGTATGTGAGCTTAGTTTTTTTTAATTCTGCTACTGTTGGGTAGAAAGTTTTAGAAATGTCACTTAGATCTAGTTGGTGATGGTGTTGTTCAGTTCTTCTATACCAGTGCTGATTTTCATGTCTACCGATTATACTCATTAAAATGAGAAGAGTGCTGAAGTCTCCAACTATAACTGTAGACTTGTCTCTTTTAGTTCTGTCAGGTTTTACTTTGTGTATTTAGAAACTGTTAAGTACTTATACTTTTGAACTGTTGCTTGTTCTTGGTGAATTGACTTTTTAATTTTATTTTTTAAATTAAATTTATTGGGGTGACATTGGTTAATAAGATTATATCAGTTTCAAGTGTACATTTCTATGATGCATGTTCTGTATATTGCATCGTGTGCCCGCCTCCCACAGTCAAATCACCTCCCATCACCGTGTATTTGGCCCCCTTTACTCTTTACTACCCCCTACCCCTGTCCCTTTAGTAACCCTTAAACTGTTGTCTGTGTGGATGACTGTCAGTTTTATACCCCAGATGAGTGAGACCATATGATTCTTAGCTTTTTTGTTTGTTTGTTGATCTTCGCTGGAGGATATTTTTTTCCATGGATTCTTAGAGTGGAAGGGAGAGAGGGAGGAGGGGAGAGAGAAAAACATGGATGTGAGAGAGACACATCGATTGGTTGCCATCCTGCATGTGGCATCGAGCCTGCAACCCTGGTCCAGGCCCTTGACTGGAAATTGAACCCTCGATCCTTTGGTAGACAGGCCAATGCTCTAACCACTGAGAACACCTGCCAGGGCAGTTCTTAGCTTTTTCTGACTTATTTTCTTAGCATGATATTCTCAAGGTCCATCCATGTTGTTGCAAATGGCAGTGCTTCATCTTTTCTTATGGCTGAGTAGTGTTACCAACTTGAACACACCCAATCTTTTCTGACCTCAGAACACTTTTTTATCATTATGTGTTGTTCCTAATAGCCTTGCCCTGAAGTCTCACAGACTTCAGGCCTGATGCAAAGAGATCCACTCAAGTTTTCTTTTTGACTAATGCTTTCATGGAAAAAAGATTTATCTTTTCTCATCATTTTTTTGTTTGAACCACTCTATATCTTTTAAATTTTAAGTGATTTTCTTGTAGACAGCTTCTAATGGGTTTATTTTTAAAAATCCATTCTATGTATCTCTATTAAAGGTTGTGTTAAGCTCTTTATTTATAATGCAATTATTGGAATATTTGGATTTAGGTCTAATATTTTATTAATTTGTTTTCTACCTGTTTTCTCTGTTTTTATTCTTCTTTAATTTCCTCTTTTAGGTTATTTTGAACATTTTTATTTCATTTTAGCTATAGTGTTTATTATATATCATCATATAGTTTTTTAACTGACTGCGTTTGGGATTGTAATGTACATACTTAACTTTTCAAGTCTATTTAAATCAATGACTTACCTCTTTTAGTGTAGTGTAGAAACCTTACCAACCTAGAGGCCTCTTTACCATTCCCATTTTTTTTGTTGGTTGTAGTTGTGTTATTATTACATCTGCATACATTGAAAACCCCATCAGACCAATATTAAATCTTTTGCTTTCAACCATAAACATATTTTAAAGAACTCAGCAGAAATATAGTATTTTATATTTATCCTGATAGTTCACATTTCTGATGTTCTCTCTCATTCCTGATGCTCCAGTTTTCCCTTTGGTATCATTTCCTCTCTGTCTGAACAACTTCTTTTAGCAATTCGTTTAGAGTAGTTTGCTGGTACCAAATACCATTTTCGTTCACCTGAGAATGTTTTATTTCACCGTCATTCCTGAAGGACATTTTTGGTGAGTACAAAATTCTGGGTTGACAAATCTTTTCATCTCAGTACTTTAAAAATATTATTTTACTTCCTTCTTGCCTTCATTGTTTCTGATGAGAAACCTATAGTCATTTGAATTGGTGACCTATAAGTAATGAGTCATTTGTCTCTGGTTGCTTTCAGTATTTTTTTTTTGTCTTTAGTTTTCTGTCATTTGATTGAGCATTATTATTTTTTAAAACTATGTCTTCATTGATTTCAGAAAGAGGAAGGGAGAGTGAGAGAGTGAGATAGGAACATCAATGATGAGTCATTGATCTGCTGCCTCCTGCATGCTTCCGACTGGGGATGGAGCCCACAACTCTGCATGATCCCTGACCAGGAATTGAACTACGATCTCCTGGATCTTAGGTCGATGCTCAACCCCTGAGCCATGCTCAGCCGGGTGAGCATTACTTCTTTCGGTTTGTTCTGTCGGGGCTAACTGAGATTCTTGAATCTCTAGGTTTGTCTTCTCTGGAATTTGGGAAGTTTTCATTCATTGTTTTTCTGTATCATACTCTTTCTGCTCTCCTTCTGGGTTTCCTATAACACAAATGCTGAGCCTTTTCCTAATACACGACAGGACCTTAAGGCTCTATTCATTTTTTAAATCTTTTCTCTCTGTGTTCAAATTGCACGATTTATGTTGATCTAAATTTAAGTTTATTGATTCCTTTCTCTATCAGCTCCATTCTGTTAATGAGCCCATCAAGATTATGTTAGTTTTTGTACTTTTCAATTCTAGAATTCCCATATGACTCTTCTTTTTATCTTGTTTCTTTATTAAGGCTTTCTGTCTTTCAATTCCTTATAAAAGTGTTCTCACTTAGTCATTAGAACATTTTTATAATAGCAGCTTTAAGGCCCTTATTAGACAATTCTAATATCTGTGCCATCTTGGCATTGGATGCAAGTCGAGATTTTTCTGGTTATTTATATGCCAAGTAATTTTTTTATTGTATTCTGGACATCTTGAATATTTTATTACTCTGAGTCTTATATAAATCTTACAAAAATGTTGATAATTTCATTTTGGCACGAAATTGACCTGTTTGATTTCAGGCTGCAAGTTCCGACCAAGCTGCTATGGCGTGTGATTCCAATGTCAGTTGAGTTTTCAAAGCATCAGCAGTGCTATTTGAATCTGTCCCACAGCCATCTCAGACTGGGCCGTAGTCAGTGTTATAGTTTAGTTCTCAAAATTTATATATGCTGTTTAGGGTCAGTTCCATCCATGCACACAGCTCAGGGTGGGCCCAGGAATTGATAAACAATTGAAAGGGGCTGCTTTCCCAAGTCCTCTTTCTCTGCGATCTACAGGGAACTTGCAGCTTCAAGGGGCCTTCCTTTTTGATCTTCTGACCAGAAATCTGGGGCATTAGTTGCCCTGCTTTGCTGTTCCAATGACAGTGTCCCCATCTGTGGACAACCAGTGGGAGGACAATGAGAGATAAAAAGCAACAGGACTGCCCTGGCCGGTGTGGCTCAGTTAGTTGAGCATGGTCCCATGCACTGAAAGGTTGCTGGTTCAATTCCTAGCCAGGGCACATGCCCAAGTTGTGGGTTCAATTCCCAGTCGATGGGAGGCAGCTGATCGACATCTCTCTCTCTCGTTGATGTTTCCTTCTCTGTTTCTCCCTCTCTAAAATCAATAGAAGCATATTAAAAAATAACAAAAAGCAACAACAGGGCTTTGTCCCACTCTCTTGGGACCCCATATCCTCTAGCCAGAGAAGGTTCTCCTACCTCCTGTCAGCTCCCATTGCCACTGCTGCAGCTGCTACCACCACTACCACTGGATGCCTTGGTTGTGGGGGTGCAAGAAAAGAATTAAAAAAACAAAAGAGAAACCTTGATTGCCCCCATTTTGTTTAAGTGTTAGGAATTCCCTGTGTTCTTCTTTGAGCCAGAATGAGAGCGTTCCTTGGTGCTTTCTCTGTTCACATCCTGGTGCTCACTTAGGAGGTCTGAGCTTCCTTAAGGTCCTACCCAAGGATACGGGACGGAAAACGAGGATAAACTCACTGCCGATTGGGTGATCCTTCCCATTCTGGTCACTTTCCCTAACCTGCCGCCTGCTATTTACTTCTCAGAGTCTTCCAGTAGCTGCTCCATGCATTCTGTCCAAGTCTGATGGATGCATTTAGTGGAAGATACGGGATGGACTGTGCTTACTCCATTTCATTCTGAACAGAGACCCAGAGATCACCATAGAAGCTGTTTTCCATGTTTGTCCATTAGAGCCTGACTGGGGAGACTATTGCCTCCAAGGCTCCGCCATTGTCAGCATGCCCTTCAGGGTATTTAATCAGCATTCCCTCTAGGATGAATTTGAGGTCACTCACCTTTACATCACAGGCTGCTACGGTGGCAAGGCACCCGACTGGAATCCAGCACATCTCCTGGTAGAACAACGTGAGGTGGCTGTTTCAACCTCAGACTCATTTGGCTGACTTAGAGAAACTTTGGGACACCAGTAAAATGACACTGAGATCAATTTAGGCATCCCTTTGCCATCTTGAAAAATGGCAGTGCATAAAAGCCTTTCAACTGGGTATAATTTTTGTAGTTTTTATCATTAACTGCCACCTTTATTTCACGGTAACAAGAGTGATGCAGTCCCACTGATAAGGGTTTCAAGTTCAGAGAAATACAGGCGCCCTTCCTCGACTCTGTGCTTCGTGTACACTAGGAGATGGGGAGCGGGTGGAAGCGGATGGCATTAACTGACACCTGAGTGAGATACCGCTTCCTCCCTGTTCCCCAAAGTGTGTCAGTAGGTAGGGTATCTCTGCCCACTGAGAAGTAACATATATCTCTATGCCCATGACCTTGCTGTCAGTCTGACCACAGAAGTCTGTATTTAATCCTAGCTTCCATGTATAGGGCCTTGCTTTTTAGGACGGTGGATTTAATCATTTCCTCCCTTTTTCTAGACTGTGACAAAGTAAGTAGTGTTCCTTAAAGAGTTCCTGTTGATTTCTTGTTATAGCTAAAGTCTGGTAGTGCGGTGGCTGTTTCTTTCAGTGGTTGGGTATTTTTTCTCCACCTTGAATAGACTAGTGAGGAAAGAAGGCGTGGGAGCGGCCTATTGGATGCTCCTTTCTGAATTCAGGCTAGGTGTTAGACTTGGTTGTCCAAAGATCTTGGAATGGGTTTCCCTACGCAGATATCCCTGTGCGCCGCTGTGTTACCTAAATCCGCCAGCGCAGGCCTCACCCTCCCTGTGGCGCCCTGTAGAAAGTGAGGGCAGTTGTGTGGCTGTGCAGCGGGCTGAGGAACGGGGCAGGGAAGGGTTGGAAGAGCCGAGTTTAGGACATGATTTGTGGCAAGACCTCGGACTGATCACCCAGCCCTTCTGAGCCCCATGTTCATCCAGTGGAAACAGTGGAAGAGCCGAGAGGGTTGCGGGAGACGCGATCAGTGTGTGAGTGCACCTGCCCTTCCTTCCTCCTGGGAGTGTTTGGGTGTCTGTTTGTGATGCGACTGGGGACTGGGTTCGACTTGGGTCACCGATGGGAGAAGAAAGAAGGACTGAGCTAATATAAAGCCGCCCTCTGGGGTGGCGTGGGAGCATCCCTCCCTAGGTTGCTTACAATTCGTGTTGCCAGCATCTTTGTGAATGACTAATGCTGGGGGAGGTCCCTGGAACTCTTTGCGGCGAGATGGAGTTAGCAGGGTTTTCTGCGTGAATACGTTTTCTAGGGCAGCAGCATTGCTCATCAGCCTAAGTGACACCAGGCCCTTCGACTCCTCCAACCCCTGTCAGAACCCACCCCCGCCCCGTGGGCTGGAAGCTTCTATCTGCAGGACAAGGGAAAGCTGGTGCATGTGTCTGGCGCTTCGCAGGCCTCTGCAGTGAATGGAGATTCTCTGACTATTCTTTATTCTGTATAACGGAAGCCCACCTAGCAAGCCCAGGCTTGCCCGGGACAGCCCTGCTCTGGCCGTGACTGGGAGGAGAGCTGTGTGCTGGAACGAGGCACCTGTGGAGAACTCAGAGAGCAGCCACCCACCTCCTGGGGCCTGCCTGGGAGACTGAAACTTGCTCATGACCAGTGAGCACAGGGACAGACAGGCCTCTCCCTGTCCAAACAGGACTATCCCAAGTCCTCTCCTTCTTCTCATCTCCTACCACCTGCAGGATGAGGGCCATCCTGGCAGTTTTCTGGGGATGCTGCGCTATAACTGCCAGACTGTTTCTAGAAATCCCGCAGGAAGGAGAGACGTGTGCTCCAGAGCTCTTCTCAGGAGGCATATGGTTCGTGGTTGGAAGGGGTGCTTTGGTGAACTCTTTGGAGTAGGAAGAATGGGCTCCCTTCTCCCAAAAGGCATGTTCAGGGAACAACAGACATTTTTTAACTTGCCTTCTAAAAAAGATGAATCCATATAACTGCAGGCTTTCACGTTGGTGTAGGGAGCATGCAAAACCGGGGCCCGGACTGAGGTGCTGAGGGCAGTAGAGACCGAGGGCTGGTAAGTGGTCATTGTTTTCCCTTATCTCCCCACCCAGTGCTCAGCCTCTCCTGAACAAGTATTTTAACAATAACGTGTGAACAAGCACCAGTTTATTAGCATGCCTATCCTGTGGACCAAGTTCCAGGTATCGAAATCAGTCTGGGAGGTGAGGCTGGAAGCGAGGAGCCAAGCACCTGCTGGGAGGGAGGATGAGAGGGACTGTGGGGTGTAGAGTCCCCCGGTGAAGAATGTGGGCAGGAGTCAAGTCGGGAACCAGAGGGGCCAACCCAGTCAGGACCTCGCTTGCTCGGGGCTCCCTACAGAAGGCCAGGCTGAGTCTTCCTACATCATTTTAAAGTTGCTCTCCACTCATGGCCCTTCTTCTATTTTGGGAGATAATCATTTCCTCCAAATACCTCACCTATCTCTTGTCATCATATCTATTCAGAGTGAATGTGCCTGCCATTGGGAAAGGGAGAGAGTAGGGAGGACCTCCCAGAACATGGCTTTCTCTAAGGGACAGACTCAAGCTGCTGGTCCTTCCCCTCTGTCTAGATAACTGGTGATGTTCCAGGCTTTTCTGGTAGCAGCTAAACAATAGGAAGCACAGAGCAATATGCAGATCTTGTAACATAGAAACCCACACCTGAAATCTATATGTTCATATTAACCATTGTCACCCCAATAAATTTTAAAAAATAAAAAATGATTATAATAAAAAAATATATATTAGTTTTCATAGTAAAAAAATTAAACAATAGGAAGCCATGAATTACAAGCCGAACATCTAGTTGCTCTGTGTTCCTTTGTGTGAGTAGAGATGACTTCACCATCACCATCACCATCCTCACCGTCCCCAGCCTCCATCACCATCACCATCATCATCATCATCACTCATTACTTTAAAGTATAGCTGACATTTATAGAACATTTATAGGGTACACACTCAATAAATGCCATCTTTTAGTGTGGCCGAACCACAAGAGCACCTGGCACCTGGCACTGAGTTAAGCATCACCTCATTTCAGCTGCCTTCCTAGGGGGTGGGTACCACTGTTGCTGTCATTTTGCAGGTGAGGGGATTAAGGCTTGGAGGGGTTATACAGGTTGTCCCAGAGGCACTCTGTGAGGCTGGGATTCGAACCCAGAGCCTGAATGTGCTTCGGTTCTTTGTACATTGCGACTGCACTCGGGATCGTGGTCCCCCTTAAGAGGAAACCGCTAAAGCCAGCTAAATACCTCAGCAATTTATAGGCTGCCCATTTTCAATTTCTGAACCAAATGTCTTTTTGATGAGGCCTAAAATCCACTCTAGGAAGCAGCAGAGGGGAATTTCTGAAGTCATTCCTAACTTGCTGCGAAAATATTCTCTAGCTGGCGAGAGATTTTCCAGATAACAATGACTACACAATAAAGCCGGTGCCTCTGCCTTGGATACCTGGCTCACAAATAACCCATTTGGCTCCCCCATCACCCTGGTACCTAAAACCAGCACAATTTATGCTCATGGCTGGAATGGCTCTGTTCAGCCAGAAAGCAGAAGTTTATGGGAGAACCCTTTGCTCTGAAATGAAATCTAGTCTCTTTGGCTCGCCTTTATTGGGCCGTATTGTACAGCGACGGGAGACATAAGTATTCAGGATCTGCTGTCACGAGAACGGGACTGCGCTGGCAAGCGCTTTCGAACTCACTCTCAGCGCTGTGTCCTAAAATGGGAAAGTTGAATAGAAATTCGGGATCCGAATTAGGGCCGTTTGCTGAAACTTTATTTTTAATTGAATTAAATATAGCCACATTTTTCTGTCTGCACACAGCCCACGTTGGGATGGACACTAAGCCATCATTGGGGTCACTGGGTCAATGGAGAGAGACCACGCAGAGAAATCTGGATCCTTGAAATACTGTTTTGATTAATTGCCACAGCAACTCAAACACTTGGGTACCCAACTTGTCCTTAATTAGCTACAAGCTTTCTCTGTAACTGGCTCTAGTATTTAGTGATCCTCATAGAGAACGTTCTTTTTCATCTCCAACTCAAATGCTTTGGCTGTGACGGATTCCCCTTAACCTCTGGTCCGTGGGGCGTGACCGAGAATACTTGTTGCCTTGGGAGCAGATCCTGTTACTCAAAGTGTGGTCTCTGTTTGGGCAGCATCAGTATCACCTGGGGAGCTGGTCAGAAATGCAACTTCATACCCCACCCTAGGACCACAGCATCAGAAACTGCATTGGTCTCTGACCTTGCGTGATTCCTAGGCGCAATCACTGGACTCAGAACCTTGGAAAACTTCAGCTAAATACTCCCTCAGATGTGCCCACTGGTGAGAAATTACCCTGAGGGTTAACATCAGTGGGTGCAGGGGATTCTCACCAAACTCTGAAATTCTGAAGGCTCTGCAAAGGCAGAAGCTCCTCTGGTGGTTTGTCTCATCCAAAGCAAGCTCCTAATCCCTGTAACGATTCACATGCTTTTCTAACTTCTTTCATCTTCTCCCAGTTCTAAATATATAAATAAATAAACAACCTACGGTTGTTTTTGGCCTCAATTTGAGAGTTTAGAAGTAATGGCATGGCCGAATATAGTCTTGGATGGGCTCAGCCTGTTTGCTGGTGCACTGCTCTTTGATTCCAATGCTGATTCATTGGAAACATCCGCATCCAAAAAGTGAAGACAAGGGGAAGACGGAAGGCAAAGTCCCATGAGGAAGAGCAGGAGTCCTAGAAAAGCGGGCTCCTCTCTGTAGGGATGGCAGTGGGACGCCTCTCCAGCAGGAGGGACGGCTTCGGTCAGGTTGCTGGTGATGCACCAGCTCCAGAGAGTTCCTTCTTTCAAATCCAGGCCTCCGTGCTATTGGAATTTGAACTTAGAAAACCATGCTCTGTGGTGACAAAATTTCCCCGAAAAATACTGCTCATAGTAAGGAGTTATCTGGGAAGTTTAAAAATTACACGTGCTCCCTGTTAGATCCCAAGAGTCCTTCAGCATTGGGAGGCAGAACTGGTTCATCCCATGGTCCCACACGAAATGCTGTGAGGAGAGCAGTGTGCTTGTGATTAGATGCCTGGGAAGATGGGGCTTGTCATTTTGTGTCTTTGTCCAGTTTTGTCTTGCTCAGTTCAGTTTAAATATTAATTAAGCTCCTCTTACAAGGTACTGTAGTGCTTGTTCTAGAAGATACAGAGTTCACAAGGGAGGGGCTCGTGTCCCAAATTGTGCTTGACTGTAGTTCTTGTGAGATGTTAGGAGACTCGCATGCTGGGAGAGTAGCTTACGATAAATAACATGTGCGGCCTGCCTCCTGCGGGCCAGGTGGCGTTCTGGGTGTTCCGTATGGGTCACCTGTTCAGTCCTCCCGGCCTCCCTGGAGGTGGCACCGTCAGTGTTCCCATTAGGGCGAGGCGGAGCCCAGCAGGCTGGGGAGATGAAGAGAGGCCTCACCAGTGAGGAGGCACCTAAGGTGAACTTAGCGGAAGTTGGATTTTGACCGTGGAAATGGCCTTAGAAAGATCTGTTTGTGACAGAAGGATCAAGGGGAGCACTGTGGCGGGAAGTCAGGGAGAGAAAGACTCAGCTTAGCATTGCCCACCCCAGGAGATGCTCCGTAGAATAGAGGGCTCTGTGACGAAACACTGTCCCCCCCACCCCGGGGACTTACAGTTCATAGTCACGTGCTAAATTCTCCAAGCTTTGCCCCCAAAAGTCCCCTTTCGCTTAGTTAAGTCCAGTGCTTCCCAAATTTATTTCATCCAGTCAACAAATATCATGGAGCTACTGCTATGATCCCTGCGTTGTTCCAGCCGCTGGAGGTTCAGACAAAATTCCCTGCCCTTGAAAGAGCCTCCACTTTAATGAGGGGCACCCTAAAAGCCCCTCTTCATTCTCTTATGTTCAAGGTAATACACGTTAGTCGCTCCTCTTGAGCTTACTTTGGAAAATCTTATTTGAGAGAAATTCAGCTTTCTGGAAGCTTGGGGGAAATGGTGGGAAGAAGGTTTGTGAGACAGAGTGTGACCAGCACAGCCACGGGTGCCGCCCACGGATGGTCCTGTGAACTGTTTGCTGCCCACACACCAGGAGATAAGTGAGAAAATGAGAAAGTGCTGTGAAGCTTTTAAAGCAATGGACAGATTGATGTCATATAGGTTGAATCTTATGATAAAAATTTTGGACTTGTATTTGCGTGTCTCATCCTTTCATTTCTTTTTTCTTGTTTTGGAATTCATCTGTGTTATTGTTTGCAGGAGTTTGAGTCTGCAAAACAATGGATATTAGAAATAAAAATAAAAGCCTGGCCGCTCACCTCACATAGGCTGAGAAGCTCTGTCCTGGAAAACCCTGCATGCTGGGGGCTGAATCACCCTGGAGAGCCTGCTGGAGAGCATTTACCTCCTGCTCCCTCTGCCCAGAATTATTTTAGGGGTATTTTAAGAACCTTATTATTTGAAGCACAAATGAGGATGTTATTAACTATAAGCAAGATTGCAAAACCGAAGTCATATTTGGACAGATAATAAGTAGGCCAATCTTTGAAAAGGTCTGACATCTCTTCAGCATAAACACCTTTCCTATACTGGAGAAAAAAAATGAGAGAGTAGGAAACCTTCTGTGTATTGAAAAAGCGCCTATTTCCTGCCACATAGGTAACACTTCCTTAACTAATTTCTAAATAATAATTCTTTTTAAAGTTCTTGTATCACGCTTTCTGCTAGCCTTTCTTTTACCTTCAGTCCCTGTGGCCCTTTTTGTTTCTTCTGAAATAATCCGGGCTGGGCGAACATAGTGGGGAAAATGCCATATATCCTAATGCTTTCATGCTGTGGTCTGTTCATCTCTCTCTAAATACCTCATATGGGCTCATTTTTTTTCATAATGCCTGATGGAAGAAATCTTATTTGATAGTCTGCAGCCCTCTAGTCTGGGAATAAGAGATTTGGCTCAAGTCTACCCCGAAATTTGTCTTTGGAGTTGTTTATTTATTTGCCCAGTGCTGAAGCAACCAGTTATCTAGCATTCCATCAAACCCCAAATAATTTGCTTTAATTGACATTGTGCTGAAGCCTTTGGAAAAATCTGAGACGCTAGCCTCACATTCTGGAGAATGCAATCTGAAATGGGCTATAGGTGAGCAGTGCCAAATGGTTATGGAGTCCCCGAAGAGCAATGCTGCTCTCGGAAGGGCAGCCGACCTGCGACCACATCCAGGAAGGACAGCCTTATAGGCAGTTTGGCACAAGCTAAAGAAATATATCCTGAAAAGGTGCAAAATACCATTTGTTCCCCATCTCTTCTGCATCTTTCCTTTGGTTTCAACTTTATCACCAGTTTCCTCCACTCCCAGAAAGCTGCTCTGTGAGGACCCAAGCTAGCAAGATTCAGACGTTTTGTGTTTTAATTCTATGAGCTGGTTTTAGGGTTTGTGATTATATGAAAGAATGTTGAGGTTGGGATGGGAGAGAGAAGGAGAGAGCCATGTGTCCATGGCTAAAAACTGGGGCAAGTTTGTTAACATGGGAACTTAGGAGGAAACAAGGGAGGGGAGAGAGAATCCAGGATGCCCAATGATCAAGTCTTCTCAAAACTCATGGTCCTTAAGATCGTTCTTTCCAGCAAGAGATCCTTAGACACCATGTTAAATCAGACATTTGCCAGGGACAGAGCAGGCTGCTGAGGGGTGGGGATAGCGACCCCACTCATTTTAGTAACCAGCCCACACACTCGTCAGCCTGGAGCCTATGAAGGCTGATTCCATGTTTATAATTGTAGCCAAGGCCCTGGCATGTTCTGTGGCTTCTCTCTTTTTTGTAAGAATAAATATGCTTTGATGGGATCTAAGGTACATTGGCCAGTTTGTCACTGCACTGTTTTAGACTGTCACATTATAAAAGACAGTGATCAATGTATTATATAATTTATATGTACAAATATTCACTCACATGTGGTTAATTAATTCTTATTAACTCCTTTTATGATTTAAAACTACATGATTTAGAGAAAGAATATTAACTGAGAACTCAGATTTTTAAAAGAATTGTACATGTAACAACAGCCTGCTATTAGACTAGCCTCCCACTACCAGTTTTGGGCAATGCTGGCGTATTTGTTATAACTCACCTCTTCTTATTGCAGCTATTAAAATAACAGTCATTGGTTTTTATAATTTCCTTTCAGTTCATTATTTTTGATGTGCACACTATAACATATATTTGGATTAGAACAGTGTACTTGTTTTCAATTAAGTAAGGGTTGGTATATGGTCATCTTCGGAATTATTTACATGACTCTCGAGGTAGGGAGAGACTTTTGCAAAATTATTTGGCTGCAATCAACACGGTTATTCTGACTCATTGCTGGGAACAGAAATCACAGTGCTTGTAACGTAGCCCAGCCAGGACGGTTGATTTTCCACGTTCAGCGGGCTGTTAGCATTAGGGAAACAGTTTCACTCTAATCAGAGAAAGCATAAAATGTAAAAGGTGTCATTACCAGCCAATCATTAGTAACACATGCAGAATTGGAATCGAGAAGGTGTTACTTCCCCCAGAGCCAAGGCGGATGGTTCCAGTTGGGAGGTACCTTCGATGATGGAGCCTTCGGCCCATAGATTAGCGGACACCATTTACCTGGGGGGTTGAACTAGACCGGTTGAAAAATGAGATAATGAAGGGTCGTTGAATAAGACCATGAGAAGTGCGGACGAGCTGGCCCAGGTCTCAGTCCCCTCTTGTCCCTGAGGACTCTGTGGGTATTTGCTAGGTGCTGCGCATCTTTGCTAGGTGCTGTTCTGAAGCAGCTGGAGTGTGATGTGACAGTCAGAGGGGAAACTGCTGCCTCAGGAAACGCTTTGCCTTTGACAGATTGCTCAATGACTGGCAAATTAATTTTGGCACCTTTCCCTAAGTCACTTTGGTCCCATTCCTTCATTTTTCTCCTGGGAAGCGTGTATTCACGTTACAGGTAAAAATACTTTGACAACACAAATGTGGAGAACAGCACGTTCTGTTTTAGGAGAGAAGCTGCAGGCTGGGCTGGTTCCATTGTATGGGACAGAAATGACGCCTCAGGCTCTGGGACGAGGCCTGACGTCAGTATCACTCCTCCTGACCGCTCACAAAGTCATGGGCTCCAGGGTTTACGGTTTTGAGTGCTTGAGGATCTTCTGATCTGATAGTTCCCCCTTAGGTGCTTATATACAATAAACCTTTCCTATCCCCCAAATTTTAGCATCACTGCTTCCCTATATTTACCCTGTCATCACTAGCAAGAGGTAATAGGGCAGGTGACTAAGAACATGAACTCTGAATCTTGTTTGCCCCACTCATAGGCTTTGTGACCTTCAGTAGGTTACTTAACCTCTCTGGGCCTCAGAGCCGTCATCTGTTAAAGGCGAACCACAATGACCAAACACGCTGCACCCCCTCTAGATCTCTTTGTACACCATCATTTTCTCTGTGTTAAGCACAGTGTTTTAAACGCAACATTTTTTACACGTCTTTTTCCTTTCCTGAGAATGCATTTCATTACTGCTGACAAAGATAAAAGGAATGTGCACTTCTGATTTTGCTTTTCCAAACTAAGTCAAAGATTCCACTCTTGAGACACAGAAACGTAATCCGAACAAAAAGATATAATTGAGACCCTGGCCTCTGATGAAGATTTGAGGTTCTGTTGCCTGAGTTTGCGACACACGGCAGTGTCATAGACCGAGTGCTTGCTCCCTGACTGTCCTGATGGGATTGGCCCATTCCTGCCCTAGTTCTCTCACAACTTGTCATTCTTGCCCTTAAGTATTAAAGCATCTCCATATTAATTACTGATTCTCCTGCTCTTATGTTGTACATGTGTGTGTTTTTTAAATTTGATTGTGGTAAGTATATCATAACATTTACCATCTCAACCATTTCTAAGTGGTGTGTTTTTTTTTGGCGGTTGTTTCTTTTGTGTGTGTGTGGAACATTTATCAGAAACTGAAAAACATGTTGGCTCATCCATATGAAAACAGTGTTAAAGATGTGGAAATCTTAAAAAGTTATGACAATGAATTAAACTCCCCAGAATGTATACAGTCCATTCAGTGCTACCATATCAGTACTGTAGATACAACCTGAGAGTCCGTATATGGATGTGGAAGAGGCATTTTGCTTTCTAAAAAGTTGTGGACATTTTTTCCCAGCTTTTTTGACTTTTGGTCCTTAAGCATTTCAAATCAGCCACAAAGGCAAACTTATAGGAAAATAAATGTGGAAAAAAATCAGTAAAAGTCAGATGTATCTGGTCAGATATATCATATCCAGATATATCTGGTGCTTTTTCCAGCACAGAGAAAAATATGGGGAAATAAATACTAGTTTAGATAAGATTTTACCAGTAACTAGAACAGGTCCTAAGTTATACAGTATACTCAATAAATATTTGCTGAATGAACAAATCAGTGAAACAAACAATTTTTGCTAAGTTTAAAACAAACATGCATATATTTTGTCCTACAAATAATCTGTTTCTACTTGAAAAAGTTTAGTGACTAACCTACAATAAAATTTGCTCCAAAGGGTAGCTCTATTAGGACATAGAGCCACGAAAATACTGACCATACCTGAAAGAACCATATGAAACCCAAATTAATTGAGGAGTATCACAAATAATAAAAAATAATTGAGATAAAGGTTCATATTTTCATTATTATTATTTTTAATTCTCATCTGAGGATATTTTTCCTATTGCTTCTTTAGAGAGAGTGGAAGAGGGGGGCAGAGAGTGAGAAACGTGGATGTGAAAGAGACACATCGATTGGTTGCCTCCCATATTTGCTTCTACCAGGGCCGGGGACAGAGCCTACAACCGAGGTACAATCCCTTGGCTGGAATCAAACCCAGGACCCTCCAGTCCAAGAGCTGACACTCAAACCACTGAGCCAAACCGGCTACGGCTATATTTTCATTATTTTTAAAAATTAAGTGTAATATTTAAATTAGCAACACAGGCAACACATTATAGAAGGAACATCCCTGCCCTGGCCAGGTGGCTCAGTTGGTTGGAGTGTTAACCCCTACACCAAAAAGGCTGCGGGTTCGGTTTCCGGTCAGGGAACGCATTTAGGTGGGGGGGTGTCCATCCTTGGGGGGCACATACGAGAGGCAACTGATTGATGTTTCTCTCTCTCCCCCTCTCTAAAAATCAATGAACATATCCTCTGGTGAGTATTAAATAAATAAGTAAGCAAGTAAATAAATAAAAGGAATGTCCCTGCTAAAAGAACAGGCCTAATTCTTACTAGAATACAACTTACTCATAAAGTTCTACTATGAGAACTTGTAATTGGCAGTCCCTCATATAGTATCTTCTTTACCAATAAAACATTTTGATAATATAATGCCCAAAATATTTTATATTTCAAAGTATTTACTAATGCAGACTATGCTTTCTTCAGATTAGTTAGAATTAATAACCTTTGCTTGTAAAGCCAAGCATATCTTCTTTAAATTAAATATGTTTTTATTGATTTTTAGAGAGAGAGGAAAAGAGAGGGATCGAGCCCGCAACCTGGGCATGTGACATCTTGACCACCAGGACTCACACCATGACCTCTTGGTTCCTGGGTTGACGCTCAACCACTAAGCAACACCAGCAGAGCAAGCATATCTTTTATTTGAAAAAATTTAATTTGAGGAAATTAAGAAGTTTGTGCTTAGGCTAAGCACATTGCAGTTCATTTTTTAAATCCTACAGTTTAGCAGTAGAAATGGTTGAGCGCCTTGTTTTGTAAAGACCCCACCCTGGGGAAGACCAATTTGCAGATAAACAGCCCGTACCCAGCCGCGCAGCATCGCTAATGTGCAGCGTGTGGGAGGAGGTTAGGAGCAGCTCAGACTAATGAGGTTAACCGACACAATCTCATCATCCAGGCTGCGCTCAGAGCAGACAGACATCGCAGAAGCAGGGAGCATTCCCTTTATTTCTAAATCATTTCTGGTTTTTGTATTCCAGAGTGCCACCAAGTAGATGGTAGGTGTGCACTTCCCACTGTTTCCAAGACTCGTTCAATTTCAAGCACTGCAGTTTTCCAGTTAACTTACCGTTAGGCCACAGGCAAGATGCCTTTTAATTCAACATCTGCCCAAGAAATTATCAAGAGCCACTTCCTGCTGCCTAGGAAGCTCCCTCTCATCCTTCCCCCTGATAGAACCTCTAGTGGCAGTGAACTTGGGAGGCAGCAGCTTACAGATACCCAAGGCCTCACAGCCTGCCTGCGTGGGGAGCGGTGAGCTCCCCTATTTCCAGAGGGGCTAAGCATTCACTTGTTGTAATTCACCTTATAATTTTTAAAGATTGATTCCAGGGTGAAAGCCTTTTCAGAAATTCCTAGCATGAAGAGGGTTGCTGGGAAAACCGGTTGAACTTGATTAATTAGAGAAAGACCCCACATTTTAATCAAAATTGGGGTAAGACCTCTCTGAAATGACATTTTACTTTTTGTATTCAAGATGGGGGTGGAAAAATCTTTTTTTTTTTTCCCCGAAGTAGAAATAGGTGTATTGTTTCATTGTAATAGATATGCTCATTGTAAAAGCCTTCAGACAACAGAGAATCTGTAGGGAAAAAGCGTCATTCTACATCTCAGACATTTTGGTATAAAGCTTTCTAGATTTTCCTATGGCTTTACAAGCATTCAAATAATTACAGGGCATTTTTTAAAAACGAAACAGGGCGAGATTACACACACTATTTAGTAATGTGCCTTTTTACCTAATTTCTATATTAAAATCTACATTTTCATCATAACTTTTAACAACTTCTTTGTATTTCATTGCCTAAACAAAAGCACCATTTGTGGTTATTTCCAATTTTTCACAAATAGAAAGGAGGTTCTTATACATATGTCTTTATATACTTGCCTACTTGTTTCTTTCCTATGAATACCTAAAATGGAATTGTGTAAAAGAATATGGACTTTTATACATTTTGATAACAATTGTAAAATTGCTCTCCAACAAATTCGCACCAGCTTACCTGCTCCCCAATACCGCAGGGAGTGCCCGTAGCTCTGCACCCTTGGGAATCACACAGGTTTAAAAAGAAGTGATGCTTTAGAGGGGACACAGTTCTAGTCTGTGAATTTGGGGCCATGGAAAGCTTGTGGGCAATGGGCTTGCGTGCCTGGCTGCCGAGGAAGGTCACCGTCACGTAACCAGTGCATTCATTTGTTTGCAAGATGACAGAACTCAAGTTTTCATTTTATAGCCCATGGCCGTTATCTTAACCCCTCCTCTTGCTCTTTTTCTTCAGATTGAGGAAGACACGTGGCAGAAATACTACTTGGAAGGAGTCTCGAATGAAATGTACACAGAATATCTCTCCAGTGCCTTCGTGGGTCTGTCCTTCCCTACTGTTTGTGAGTAAGTGACCACCGACCACATGCTCCTTGGCTTCCAGGGATATTGAGTGGGCCCCTTGCAGGAAAGACCCCCGCCTCTGTCCAGCAGTGGGGACACTGAACAATCAGGGACTGTGTCCTGTGTGTGATGAATGGGAAGGTGGGAGCCATCATTTGTGCTAAATTAGAAACTGAATTTTTTCTGCATGTCTTGAATTATGCTCCTGTGAGGTAGACACATCTATGAAGGGGAAGCGTGAACCCATGTTTCTCTGATTTTACTAGCAAATCTTCCTAGCCCCTTGATGAAAGGGATTTTAATCCATCTTTCAATTAAGTCATATCTGAGAAGCCGCTGCTCAAAGTGCGTTCTTGATTTTGCTAAGGAAATGCAGAGCCACATGTACCAGGAGACCTTGAAAAAGTCCCTGGCATGGACCAGTGCCGGGTTATAAGAAGGCTCAGCTTCCCCCGACGCTGGCTCAGCAGGATGGATCTGAGCAAGGGCAGCCCCAGCTGGCCATCGCCCCTTGAGGGGGAATAGATGATCACCTAAAGGGTATGACCTCAGGAGCTTCAGGTGGCCCGGACTCCAAGGCACTCCCACCAAGACAATGCCTCAACTTCCCCACTTAGAATCTCAGATGCTGGGTCTGAGTCAGACAGGGGGCTCTGTTCCCTATGAAAACACAAACTCCCTGGGACCGTGGAAATGTTCAGGTGGGTCCACTGACACCTTGGCAAAGGATTCGATAGACTTGGTCTCACTGATACCAGCTGGGAAGAAACGGGAATCTGGGGAGCCACTGAGCTGAGGAAGAAAAGCTGGCCCCATGTGCTGCCTGCCTGCCTGGAAGCCAAACCAGCATCTGGAAAGGGAGCTCTGAGGAGGACGGGCCTGGGGCTCTTGGGTTCCCCTGTCTCACAGTTCTGCTCTGTGCACTGCGGCAAGGGGACAGAGCTTGGGGTTTACCTGGAGACGCCTGTCAGTGAACAAGCACAGCAGGTGCACTCGGCCTGTCCCTGGGCCCGGACCCTGAGCAATCCAAAATGGTTTGGCTGTTTACTGAAATTTCTCACCCTGCCTTGAATCGAAAGTTTAAATGCTAAATGGACTGGAAAAGTGAATAGGTAATTGATTCGGAAGAAGCTATTTTCTGAAAATGGATGCCCTGTTGTAACTCCCATGCGCTCCTGTCTCTGAAAGCTGTTTCTCTTTCTGCCACAGAAAGACCTTAACCGCTCAGAGGCGCTGGGTCCTGGAGCAGAGGCTGTCCCTGGGGAGTTTCTCCACCTCGGAGCCTCGCTCACCTAGGATAGGAGGCTCGGGGGAATTCAGGACTTAGAGTAGAAGCGGGTTCTATAAAAAGGCAATTGTGGCCTCCTGTACCTAAGGAAGGGGTAGTGTGGCACACGGCAGATCCTGGAGGGCTCCTGTGGCGTGGGGGGCATTCGCAGGGAGCCTTCGACGCTCCCCTCCTCGGTTGTCAGTGTTCCCTGGCTTGACGGGTGTTTGTCTCTAGCACGAGTGCTCCCTTGAAAGCCTGCTTTCCCACTGCTTCCCTCCTGGCCTCCACAGTATTTCATTTCTTAAAAGTTAGCTGCTATTATTTCAAAATAGAAGTATTTTACATAAAAAGTAGATTTTTGAACTCTCCTGAAAATGCGCTGAGCCAACGCAGGACTTGCATTTCTACCGAATGCTCCTGGCTCCGGGTTGCTGTAAGGAAGGGTTTAGTGCAGGCCCTCCCCTCTCTGGTCACCTAAAGGAGGCCAGGTATGCACCTCCAGGCCCTGTGGACATGTGGCTTGCTAAGCCTGACGCCTGGGGCAGTGTGAAACTTCACTGCCCTTGGGGCCAGCTCAGGCATGGGACACGGGTGCCTGCTGAACACCTTTCCCCTGATGGATGTTCAAGTTTAGCACATGTCCCAAAGGAGGAGCAGAGCCCTCAGACACACCTTGTTGTCAGAGAATTTAGTATTTGTTCAGTACAGTGTCTGGAACACAATAAAACAAAAAACCTTCGGGTGCGAACCAGAATGTGCTCAACTTAGTGCTATTATTCGTTTAACACAACGATACAGCAGAGGTAGAAATAATCAATAAAGGAAGGACATTTAATGAGATTTAGGAACATCCCAAAACATTGAAGCTCTCCTCAAGCATTTGATTATCTGGAGGCTTAATTATCTGTGTTTTCTACTTTAAATTAAAGAAAAGCCATAATTCAAAGTTACCAGCAGTTTAATGATAACACTCTTCAATTCAGGTTAATTAAAGCGCAGCCGTAATTAGAGTGTGGTGCTGTATATCACCGGGCAGGCGCATACGTATTTTCATTACAGTGAGAATTGGCTATTCAATTTCAAGATGACATAAAGGATGCCAAAGTATATTTTAAGCTGTTCCATGTAGACGAAAAAGAATTGGGGAATATTCTGGGTGTAATAAAGCACAGATAAAATATACAGATTTTCAGAGCCGTTTCTGTAATTATGCACCACATTAAAACAATAACGCAGCACATAACATCTTAAAGCATAAAAGAAATAAATCTGCTCTTCCCCCAAGCTGGCGGAATGCCCCACTGCAGGGTGGGATCACAGCACAGGGGAGCTTGGTGTTATCTTAGAAGCTGGGAGAGTTATTCTGGGAAAAGACAAGGGTGAAACTTGAGGTCTTTTCCCAAGAGAACAGAATGGGGGAGGAAGAGAGGCAGGAGAGTCAGAAGGCCCCCCAAGGCAAGCTTTTTAAATTTTTCAAGTGGAGAGACGCTCTCTCTTGTCTTAGGGGGGTGCATACCAGCTACAGACTTTGACTTCTGGGCCTCAGCTTTGTTCCAAAAACAGTAACTAATTTAGATAAAATACAGTATCATTTTTAAATATTTCATTTACATTTTCTTATCGAATCCTCCTAACAATTCTGTGATTTAGTCTCACTGTCCCTGGTTTATAAATGAGGACCCTGAAGACGTTGGTGCCCCTTCCCAAGCCACCTCGCAGACAAGCTGCAGAGCCAGTGTTCCAACGCCAGGCCTCGTGCAGTGGGGAGCAGCCTGGAGTAGCTGCTAGATGAAGGCTGGCTAATTAGGAATCTCCTGGGGAGCTTATTAAATGGAGAGGTTTCTGGGCTACATCTTCAAATTTTAATATCTAGGGTAAGGCCCCTGAAATTTGCATTTTTTACAAACAAATCAGGTGATTCTGATTCAAACTTTGATGACCGGGGACCCTCACGGACCCCGCTGCTCCACACCACAGCCTGGAATAACCTGTCCTTTTCCCCACTCGGGGCTCAGACACTGGAATGTTTCTCTCTGATTTTAGCCGAATCATAGAGGTCTGGGTGTGCACATCTTGCAAGCTAAGGTCTGGGCCTCTGTGTGAGCTTCCTGGCTATCATTCCTCCTCCAGGTAGGGTTTTCTGCAGTCTCCAGGGACATAGGAAGGAGACTGCACTCCAGCACGCCAGGCAAACCACTGACCGCTCTCCCCACTCCCCGTGCCTAATCCAGATCAGTACAGAAAAACCACGTGGGGTATGAACCCACGGATCATAAAACCCACCAGGGATCATAAAAGCAGTTTCAGGCTGGGGAGAAGGGATACCCACTAAATGCAGAGAAGCCCAGAGGAAACAAGGAAATTCAGGATGCAACACTCAGAGCCGCCTCCTGGAGGTCCTGTTCTAGACCTTCCCCAGTTTGCCCTTAGGGTGTTCCTTTTAAGGGCCAGCAGCTCCTGAGCATTTACCCCTGGTTTTGCACAGCTGGCTTGCTCCTGGGCCCATGTGGCAACAAGATCAAGGCAGAGGAGCTTTGGGGTCTGAAGGAGGGGGCGCCGTCCGTTGTTATCTGAGCACCAGGAAACCACCTGTTCCTTTCCCTCCCTCCCCCCACCTTCCTCAGCAGGGCACTCTGGGAGGTACAGGTGGCCAGTGCCCAGCCAGAAAGCAAGGGACTGGGGTACAAGGCCATGTTTCCCACGGAAGTGTCCTGCTCTTGAGCAGTTCACATAATGGGATGCCATGTGATGTCATGGAGTGTGAGCCGTGGAGTAGCAAAGGCCACAACGGTCAAACTTCCAGGTCAGCCATATGCTGGATATGTGATTTGGGACAAACTATTTCATTTCTGCAGACCTCCTTCCTTTGATAGTTACCAGCTGCCTGACCTCAGACTCAGTACCTACCCGCAGTTTCCTAGTCTCTGAAATGGGAATGACATTACTTACCTCTCAGATCCAGCTGATGTCCTTTCCCCTCTCCCACCTCTCCTGGTCCTCCCACTGCCCCATCAAATAAGATGTAAGGACAGAGGAAGAAAGAAATCCACTGTGACATTTTCAGGTTATATTTACTCTCAGCCTTCAAAAAATTCTACCATCAGTCACCAGTCAGTCAACTGAGTAGATATTTAATGAATGTGAGATATTAGCACCAGTGTGCCAAGCACGGTGCCATCTCTAGAGGAACCTGCAATTAGATTTGATCAAATATATGCACAGCAAAAGATTAATAACAATACTGGTAAATGCCAAGTAAAGGAGTTTGCAGTTTCACTAAGGAAAGTAATCCCCATCCTCAAGTAGAGCTGAGCACCTATCGATAAGTTTTGTTTGATGGCTGTAAACAACAGAGGATGGATGCTGAGAGTTGCAGGGAAACAGAGCTCCCTGGAGGCTGGGGTGTGACCAGGAGAGGCCTCCTGGAAGAGATGACACCTATCTGTACCTCGTAAGAAGGTTGGATTCAGTGAGGAAAGAAAGAGGGAAGAGGGGATGCTGAGTGGCAGGGCCTCAGGAGGTGGGAGCCACACAGTACCACGCAGAACTCCCTCAACACCCCAGGCTCTGAGGTTTTCCAACAAGAGCAAATTGGTTTCACCTTTAGGTGCGAGGAGGAGACAAGCACATATCTTTTTTAAAAAAAATGTTTTTATTGATTTTAAAGAGAGCAAGGGAGAGAGAGGGTGGGAGAAACACCAGTGTGAGAGAGAAACATTGTTCTGTTCCCTCCCATATGCACCCCTACCGGCGATCGAACCCACAACCTGGGCACGTGCCCTGACTGGGGATTGAACCCGAGACCTTTCGGTGCATGGGACGCTCAGCCAACCGAGCCATACTGGCCAGGGCCAAAGCAGATATCTTTTGACGTGATATTTTCAGGGGTTGAAATAGTGATAGTGTTTTTATCATGAGAACTAGCAGACATGAGGATACACCCTTGCCTCCAGGTAGGAAAGTGGGGGCCCAGGGGAGAGGAGGGAGCCGGGGAAAGAAGGGCCCAGGGGAAACCACGGATTCAGAGGCTCGGCCTCAGGAACACTGCGCTGCAGTTCTGAACCTCACTGTGAGCATATTAGTCCGTCATTCATCACTTACAAAATATAAAAGCTTAATTGTATCAGGTTTTACAGCTCAGAGGGGATTAGGACAAAAGAGGTATTTAAAATATAGTCCCTGTCCCCCTGCAGCTGCTGGAGCAGCTAAATTCAGACTTGATGTGGAGAGTTTAATGCCTGGGTCACTTGGGGAGCTCTGATCAGATCTGCACGGTGCTAAAGGGTAGGAGCTTCTGAGCTGGTTTAAGGCAGTTTGGGGGCTGGGGCAGAGTCTTCCACCCCTTCCACCTGCATTCGGGGTCTTAAACATTCAGAAAATCATGCTCGTGTCCTGTGTTGTTTTGTATGGGCAGATCTTTCCAGTGAAGTCACTCGGGGAAACTTAAAATTTAAGGCTGCCTGGGGACAGCTGGGTCTCCTGCCCCGTGAAAGCCACAGCTAGTTTAACGTGAGCTCTGTGACATCAGCAGTCTTTAGAGAAAGGCACCCACATTTCAACACGGAGTAGGAAGAAGCGGCTGACCCCATTGTTACAGGATAGGTGTATTTAGCCAGACTGCAGACATGAGCATTTTACTGAAATTTATGGAAAGACTAAAGTCTCAGCTCTAAACATTATTTTTCCTAAAAGAACTGGCCCTATTCATCTAATTACTTGAGAGTATTGTAATTAGGACTAAACATACATGAATATGGATAGGAATGCGGTATTGATGGGTTTTCTACTACAGGGACCTGGAAGGTGACCAGTGATCCTTGTACATGCTAGTGAATAAATCAGTAATCGTAACATCTATCCAAACCCCTAGCTGAAAGCTATAGAGGCAGTGGCAGGTCTAGAATTCTCTACAGGAAGGGTCGGGGGGGTGGGGGGTAGTCCAGTTGGAAATGGGATGGGTGCCATGGCTTGCCTTGATTCTGGGCACTCACAGTAAATACACAGTTTACATTTCATGTTTCTGATTAATAATAATAGCAAAGCTTTCTAAAATACATTCATTCACGTTTTAGGCAAATGCTAATTGTCAGTATCAAAGAATAATTATTTTTAAGTTTAGGTGTCATAGGTATGCTAGGGGAGATCATTGTGAGTGTGGGTTTATCGGAAGGCCAGCTGTCCTGAAGGCTCCTAGCTCCACCTCTGTCAAAGCTATTGGGATCTAGAGTCTGAATAACAGCTCCATGAGTGTTTTAAATTACAAATCACTTCCATTTCCTTAAATCCTTCAGTTTCTTTTTTTTAAAACTAGATGTTTCCATTTTGAGAGCCTATCATTTTAAATCAAGGCTCCCAAATGTGAATCTTTTTCATTCCGGCTCCTCGCTCCTGATCCTGAAGGTCTGGTTTCCCGAAGCCCACTGTTTACATCTGCCTCTTCTCTGATTAGAGGTCTCAGCCTGACATTCTCAGGGTCCCTCTGGGTAACTGAAGATGGGTGGGCGCTCCCTGCGGAGCTGGGTTTGGAGGGAGCTCTGAGAGCTGCCTCTCCGGTCTCACCCACCTCAGGCCTGGCTCCAGGCCACGCATTCTTCCTGAGCACATTAGAAGGTGCAAACTCTAGGACAGGTTTCTGTGCTTAATTCACACTAGCCAGCGATCTTTCTAGTCCAGGGCTGATTTAATGGCAAGAACAATTTATTTCCCTCTGGGTAGGTAGAAACAGTTGGACTCTAATTCTTAAGAGCCTTTGCTCAGGAACATCTGGGTTGAAACTACTATAGTTAACAGATGATGCTGGCAGTTAAAAAACAAAAAAAATAGGGCTTTGTATAATGTCGTTGTCAAATTGGGTAGACCTCTACTTAATAGTTATCAAGAAAGCAATCTAACTTGTTATTACAACAGTTTTATTGCAGATTGCTGGTTTAAGACCTTTTTGTGTTAGTGGCATTTTTTTTTCCTTAAAAAAAAAGTCATTTCTATTCCCTTCTAATTATTTTTGCAGCCAGTGACAACTTCCTGCATTGGACACATTGGGACATTTTATTTTCGAAGCCAAGAATTAAATGCTTGCTAACTTATGGCTGATTCCATCCTGTTTATCACACGGTGAAAGCTCTCTTGCTTCTTTCTTACCCCTGCCTCGCCCTCGGCCCCTTTTCTCACCCACTCTGTCCTGGGCACATTAGACATGGCAGCCTGAGTAAAGCCATGGAGTGGCTGTGAGGGCCGGAGGAGCGCAGCCCAGTTTGCTTTACCAAAAGAATGGTGTCGAATGATGCAAGTAAAACGTTTAACCTCAGGGCATCGAGCTTGGGTAGTCTGAAGGCACATTCTTGGGGGCGAACTCCTTGTAACAGGATTTGTAGAGGGTACCAGGGGGCATTACTATTTGTATCTTAGATTTGTGCTTACGTCGGGGCATCGTGGGTTGAAAGCAAAAATTAGATTCTCAGAGCACATGGCTGCTATTATTTCCTCTACCCCCCCACCTCAGTCTGTGTTCTTTTAAAGAACAGGACAAGTTAAGAAGCATCTTGTTCCGGGATTCCATACTCACTTCCAAGCCCCTTCTGCCTAAATGAGACTTTGCCAGTTTGTCACTTTATCTCTTCTGTATCATTCCAACAACTCGTGAGGTTCTGCTGCTCATTCTTTCATACATTTATTTAATCAGCATTTATCGAAAGCTTGTGCTTTGCACTTTGCAAAATGCCAGGGAGATGAAGCTCAGCCTAGGGAGCAGAGAGATGCATGAATAAAGGATTACCACACCAAGCCACACCCATCCCCCTGTTTACTCGCTTGGATCTGGTGTTCCCCAGTGGACCCCAAACAGAGGCTGCACCTCTGCTGCAGCCTTAAGCCTAGTATCCAGGCATTGGCCAACCCTCTGTGTCAGGATCTAAGGGAAAACTGTGATTTTAACAAGGGGAGGCATGGTTCTGCTTTCATTGTAAATAGTAAATTGCTTAAGATTGGTATTTTGCAAGCATCCAGATGATGCTCTTAGAGTGGGGATTAAAAACTTAGATGCCTGTAGGGGGCAGTTAGCAACCAGGAGTGAGAGCTGAGACAAAAGGGAGTGGTGGGGACTGTGGCACATTGGAGAGCACCTGTCTCATCCAAAGGGGCAAGTGCTTTGAAGCTCCAATCGCTGTTAGCCATACAAAATGTAGCTTCAGTGTGGCCATATCTGATTTGTCTAGGAAAGCCGAAAAACTAGTTTTTATATGAAATCACCTGTTGGTATCTAATGCCAGTTAAAAAACAAAAACAAAAAATGCTGTTCTGACCAAACAGAATAGATGTGCATGTTGGGCTTCTGGCCACCTCATTCCCTCCGTTTTTATGAGAAACATCTGTGCAGCACTCTGCACTGAGACTTGATTTCCACTCTTGACATTTCTACATAAAAGTTGTTTAACCTTGAACAAATTGCTTCATTTCCACTTTTGGCTTTTCTGTGTGAAGGCCATTTGACCTTGAGCAAGTTGCTTTCCCATCTTTGGACCTCGGTTTGTCACCTGTATGAGAAGAGCAGGACCAGCCTCGAAGGGCCTGAGTCTCAAAACCTGTGGCTGTGACACTGTTTGTTTACTTCACTCTGTCCCCCACCGCTTCGTCGCTTTGGCCAGTGAGCAAAGGCATGTTTTGGGTTAAAGAGCTTCTCAAAAAGAGGCTTCTATGAAGTAGTATAAAGTTATCTTAGGGATTTGAGTGTTACGAAAGAGGCCTCAGAGATCTGCTGCCATAGCTTCTGCTAGGTTAGGAATGTGCACAAGGCCACGTAGATTTTATCGACTTTCCTGCATTACAAAACTCCCTTCTTTTTATATCTTGTTGGTAAGTGGCATCGTAGTATCTTGGAGATATTATTCATTGTTACTGTGAACCATTTTGTCCCTTCTCACCTGTAGGATCAGGTTGTTAAAGCAATTAAGATCCTTGATCCCATGAACTACCAGAGTCCCATATCGGAGTGGCCGTTACTCATAGAATATCAGCAAATTGGCCTCTTCACGATTGTGCTAAGTTAAGATCAGGCTCCTCTTTGAGGTTTTGGCATTTAGCTGTTATTTACATTAGAAAATGGTTACTTAATCTTAGTAATTTGGTTCCACAAATATTGCCTAAGCCATCTGATATTTTAAACAGCTTAAGCTCCAGAAGTAACAGCCCCATAAAAGGTGCGTGTTAGCAGTGTTCTGTGGGACATAAATTAAGAAGAGCATTTTTCCAGCTGTAGCTGGACTGGTGTTTCAGCAAACTGCGTCATCAGCATAAAGCCCAGGTCATTAGAGTCTGCTGGCAGGAATCAGAAAACCTGCAAATCACCGGAGAGCCCCAGTACGCCTGCCTGGAAGTGGTCCTTTGAAACCTGACTGTCTGTTGAAAGCAGTGTGGAGGACCATGACCTCACAGGCATGATGAGCAATTGGTCTGATTCCCACCAGAGGGCGTGAGGCCTTCATCAGCACTTTACCTGTAAGTAACACATCCACAAGTCCAGCGCATCTGATTACAGCATCTTGCTATTTAAAACCAACCCAGGGCTTCCCATCCCGCTTGGCGTAAGCTGCAGCTGCTTGCTGTGGCCAACGAAGTCTTCTGATCTTGCTCCAGCCTGACTCCCCGAACTAGTCATTATCACAGTCATCATTGCTGGTGCTCAGATACCCCAAGCTCCTTCCTGCCTCAGGGCCCTTGCACTTGCTGTTTCTACTCCCTAGGATGCCCTTTGCCCAGATCCTCTCATTGCCTGCTCCTTCCCACCATGCTCCAGTGCTGTGCTCTAGTGACACTTCTTCAGAGTGGTCCTCCTGGACCATCATAGATAACCTGCTTTTCCAGTTACTCTTTTATTCTCTTAGGGGTTTTGTTCTCTGCATAGTACTTGTCTTCCTCTGGAAGATCGTTATTTATTCACTTGTATATTTGCTTATTGCCTATCTCTGTCAACACAAAACAGGCTTCCCTGGGGATAAAGATATGGTTCATCCTGCCAAGTGGTAGCCGGGGACCTTGAGCTACATGAGCTTTCTGAGCCTTAGCTTCGTCACCTGTAAAATAGAGATATCAGTAGAAGTCTGAATAACTTGGGTGATGTTTCCCTCTAAGGGATGTTATGGGGATTAAATGAAAGCACCAAGAAAGGCCCTGACCTCTGACCCAGCATCTCCTCCCCCTTATAGAGCTGGAGCTAAATAGCCATCAATTCATTTCTCCGTCTCTCAGTAAACCATTGCTTTATTATGCAGAAGTCTTTGGAACATAAGTGATAACACTCATTGTAGAAACACAATTATAATATATACGGCGGTGGGCAAAAGCAGCTTTACAGTTGTAATACAAATAAATAATACAAGAATAAACTTTCACATGTTCACAAATGTAAACCCTATTTTTGCCCACCCCTGTATATAATTGTTTTATTTATGTGAGTTTTTATTTCTGAATATATAAGTATATATGTTCACCTAATTGTGTCATGTTGTTTACTTATTTGTATCGATATAATATTAATTGTTGATCTTATACCTTAAAGTATTCTTCAAAATGTCATTTTTGGTCCTGGCCAGTGTGGCTCAGTTGGTTGGGCATCATTCTGTGCCCTGAAAGGTTACCAGTTTGATTCCCGGTCAGGACACAGGCCTGGGCTGCAGGCTTGGCCCCTGGTAGGGGGCGTGCCGGAGGCAGCTGATCTCTGTTTCACTCTTATATCAGTGTTTCTCCCTGTACTTCTTCCTTCTTCTCTCTCTAAAAACAAACCAAAAATCAATAAAAATCTATTCTTTAAATGTCATATTGAATGCTAATACATACCGTATTGTACCATACTTGAACCATTGCCTGATTCTTGAACATTTTGGTTGCTTTTAACATTTTTAGTCTGTATAAATATACTACCTTGAACAACTTTATGCAGAAAGTATTTTGCAGAACCTTTTATTATTGTCTTGGGAATGACCCCGTGAGTGGAAGTCATTTATCGAGCTTGTCTGTATCAGTGGTTCCGTGTGCAGCACTATGGGGGATCCCAAACCGGTCCAAACTCTTAAAGAAGTTCGGCTGGTCAAGGAGACGACATTCAGACGCACGAAAGCCCAGCCAGGACCAGGGTGACTGAGGGCTACATGCTGTGGCTGCAGGCGAGGTGCTGGAGGAGCTCTGAGAATAGAAAGAAGATCGGAGGCAGGGGTGGCCGCAGGAGACCTGCGCTCAAGGCTGGATTTGATGTGGGCTTGGGCAGGTGGGTTGGGAAGAGAGAAAAGACATTCTGGGGCAGGATCTGCACGGATGAAGGCCCCGAGGCAAGAATGAGCTGGCCCCAAAGCAGCCTGGGCGGCGGGCAAGAGCCGCGGGCAGGTGAGCTGGACGGCTGGAGCCAGGAGCGGAGGCGCCGCAGCGGTGAGCTGGGCAGCGACGCGGAGGCCGAGGCTTATTACCGTCATTCCAAGCACACCGGGGTCTGCTCGCAACAACAATATGAGCTATTTGTACAAAAGACCAAAATGGAATCCAAATAACAGGTCCAGCTGCTCCAAAAACCTCCCTCCCCCTGCAGTTAACATTTTACTACCCAACGGAGAAACTAATGAATCTGGCCCAGCATAAATCCCCAGCCACCCATTCCTGCTTGGGCCTGTGTCTAGACATCTAGAGCTGAGCGCAGGACGCACTTTAAACATTCGGTGCCTTATCGCTTGCGAGAAATCAGCTTTAATGGGGAGGCCGGGAGGTGTCGCCCCCAGCCCCGTCCCTTTGGCACAGCGGCTGTAGAACGAGGGTCCCTTGGGTACGGACTGGATTAGGAGATGAAAAGGGGGTAGCAGTGTTGGCTTTGTGGCTCTGGTCCTTCAGAAGCACTCACTAGAGGTGTCTCCCTCTCATTGCAGGCTGTGTTTTGTGAAGCTCAAGCTCCTAATGATAGCCATTGAGTACAAGTCCGCCAACCGAGAGAGCCGGTAAGTTTGCTGTGACTCAGTGGCCAGCTGACATTTGTGATGGTGAGAGTGCACCCTGGGAACGTTCGGCCCACTTCTCTGTCTTAGGCTCTGCTTATTTGCTCAGAACCCTGATGCAACACGTCTCAGACACTAGGACACATTTCAGGGCATGTTCACCTAGACGCTGGCGTCTCTATTGCAGACCCACCTGTCATCTGGAGCCCGGCCAGTCATTGAGACTGTTCTTCCAGGGGAAAGGGGCGAGATACTCAGATCTCCCTCCAATTGTGCCAATTTTCACTTCCCACCTCTCAGCACAAAAGCAGGGACAGACACTGTCCTCTTATCCCTTTTTACTGTTGCGAGCACAAAGCAGGTGGACTCGGGCCTCATTGCCAGCAGGCAGGGGGCAGAGCCGTGATGGGAGACCCGAGCTCTCTTGATAGCCAAATTACAAGCAGCCTATTGTGGACCATATGTGCTTCTCCCGGTGCACCCGAAATCCAGGTGGCAGAATAGCCGCTTCATGTAAATTAGCCAGGAGATCAGGCTCAGAGGCAGGAGCCCTCTTTATTTATTTATTTTGTACTCAATTATGTGCAAATCAGACTGATGAGGGACTGGGTCTGGTCGAAACAGATAGCACCCCAGTCAATATCTGAGTTCACACTGGAAGAAGGAAGCATCCCATTAACAAGGAATCTTGTTGATGGAATACTATATGTATTACAGATTAAATAGAGATATTTTTGCACACACACTGCTCCCCAATTTTTATCAATAGTTTTGGAAGAAAGGACTCACAGATACGTTCGGACTTCTGTCCTCCAGTGACATCCATGGTTTGTTCAAGTTGTAGTCAGCAAGTCCTCCTGTGGTGTATAGACACCCTCTGACGCACACCTTAATGACTGAGCAGGGCGCTGGGCAAGACTAGAAGGTTCCTGCTGTCATCATTTAAGGAGTTTTCATTATTGGGATGAATGACCCAATAAGGCCAGACTTCCAAATGTTCATTCTGTGTCTCTATGACAAAAAAACCCTGGATTGTAAGCAAGTCAATCCAATGTTCTCTGTCACCTAACCCCCAGATCAGATTGCTCACCAAGTTAATCTGATCAAATGCTCAGCTATAATGAGAGCACCAATCAGCCGAAAGGAAGGAAAAACAGTAGATTTGGTAGCCACATGTAGAACACGGCGGTAGCAGTTGATATATATGTATATAGATACACGCTTTTTTTCTGTGTTGGCAAAGTGAAGAATATTATTTGCAAAAAAAACAAACAAAACGCTGAGAGTCCTGGCTGTTTGCTGTTCAACAGATAACACGGGTGTTTCTGGGACTGCTGCTTGCCCATGCTCTTGCGGATGCTCACCTGTACCTGTGTAGGGGTTTTTGAAAATGATATTCTTTGTGTTGCCAAATCAGTAAACCTCTGTGCAATTCAGTGTTTTCCCTTTATTGTTTATGCATCTCTCAAAAGCGTCATGAAGTGGGCGATGCTGAGTAGTGTTTCTCAACTGTTCTGGAATAATTCTGTAGCAGGACACTGTACTCTGACCCTTGACCAGTCATCTCCCGCCTGCCACTTTTTAGTCACAAAGAGGGAGAGAGAAAGGCTGTTAATGGTTCAGTGTGGATGTGTTGTCACCACTCTAAGAAGAAGAATTCAGAGCTTGCCCTGAAGACAGAATCTTTTCTCTGATGGGCCCTCCAGTTAATTCGCAAATCAGAGATGTTTTCAACAAAGCCATATTTACACATAGAGTTTTTAGATTTCTTTTTTTTTCTTCTTTAAGGAAAGGGAGAAAAGACCTCGTCTGGCTTTGTTTGGGCTTTCTGTGTGCCGTTGCCAGCTTCGATCCTCAAATGTGGCTTGGTCTCAGTGTGGAAGCTCATGGGTGCTTGTGGAAAAGGCGTGTTTGAGGGCATGTGGATCATGCCTATGAGAAAACACAGGACTTACGAAACACGTACCCACATGTCAAAGAACCAGTGTTTGACCCTGAGATAATCGTTTTGATTTTTCCCCCTGCATTTAAAAATGTCCCATTGCCTTTCCTCTCACATTTTCCAAGTGACTGGGTGTTAAAATTCAGAGAACCCGCCTCTCCTTCCCACCCCCGCCCCCAGCCTGTGTTCACCGACCTCCTTCACCCCATGAGACTGTTTTCATGCTTTGCTGAAAAACCTTGTTTTCACATGTATCCTTCAAATAATTTGAAACAAAGGTTTTATTCCTTCTTTTCCTTCTGGTGTCAGTCAATTTATTATCAAACTGTTTGATTTTAAATTCTTTTCTTGTCGTTTTGCAGAAGCCGAAAGCGGTATGCACTCTTCGTTAACTTTCCTCCCAACCTCCACCCTCTATCTTCACTTCTAGCCGCAGGACTATTTGTCAAGAATTCAGGAAGCTAGAGATTATATATATATGCGTATATGTATATATAATCTCGTTCCCTTGTCCAGTGTATATATATTTATATCTGTATATTTACATATAAACCCCTGTCCACCTAGGGGACATAAAAATTGAAAGTAGCATATTGCTTTTCTTGTTTGATTTGTTAATTCTTTTGGATGACGCACTAACTTCTTTGCAGGAAACCTAAAAAAAACACACAACAAAAACAAACCCAAAAGACACAATCCTGTTTTCAGTCATGGCACCAATGCTGGGAACAAATGTTATTTGAGTTGAAAAGGAGGACTCTTCTCTCCAGCCCTCGGTGTCTGTCTCTGTCCCGTCCTGATGTGTCTTGGTGTCCACCAGGCTCTGGTCCATTCGTCTGCATCCCACATCCACATTCCCAGTGAGCCTCCCCATGTCCACTTTCCAGGTTGTAGACCAGAATTTGTGTCCTTTTAGCCACAAAACAGAGACAAGCCCTTACACGCACCTCTTTCCCCCCGGCTTCCTGAGGACCACATTGTGCATATGTGCGTCTCGGGCGGCGCTCCCCGCAGGCCCCGACGCCGCTGCTGAGTTGCCAGATTCCCCCATTTGACCTGCTGAACGAGTGCTGTCTATTGAGATGAACTCGGGGCTTTCTGTCCTTCCCAGTGTGTTTGGGCCGATTTCTCAATATGAAGTATCTCGACGTTCACCACGCGACCTCACCTGTCCTACTGCTGTTTTATGTTGCACGAAGCATGACCGAACCCTCATTGATAGTTTTTCTTTTTTTAACTTTTTGGGTTAATATTTCCAGCGTAGGTTTTCAGTGTGTTTTCTCTCTAAGAAGTGTTGTTGGAAACATACTGTTGAGATGCCTACTTGCTCACCTTCTCAAGAGTTGTTTTTCTCTGTGGTTGTAATCGCTGTCACACGTTTGTGTTCGTAATTGTGCGTGTGTGTGTGTGCGTGTGTGTGTGTGTATTTGTCTGGAACTCTTTCCAAAGTCAGATTCGTCTGTGACGTTTCGAGTAGATGTGTGGAAGTAGAGGTGGCTTCCTGTCAGTTTGGTATTATTGATATGATCCAACTGCGAGAAGTTACTGCAACACTTTGCATCGCCAAAGGTCCACAGTGGCTGCACCTGTGCTGTTGGCTTTTGGCCTTTGAGTCCTTTTATTGTGTGGTGAAGGCATGTTGTGATGAAGGCATGACATATCCTAAAGTGTACCAGAAAGTGACTTGGCTTGTTCCCAGAACCCAATACCCAGCATTGTCTTTTCCAAATGAATATTTTCTCTGTCCCATATGGCCACTGTTTTCCTTATGTGCAAAATCTATTTGAAAATGCCATTTCTAAAGTTATTGAGATGGAATCAGGATAAACATGTATTTGGTGGACCACAGTGGCAGTCACTTGAGTCTGACCGACTGGGAGCAATCTTTATTATGGTCTTTGTGTAAGTGACCTAGGCTCAAGTATGCTGACGCATGGAATACACGCTGCGGAAAGTGTGTGTGTCTAGTTGTGTGGGACTCCAGCAGCATTTGTTTTAATGCCCAGAAGAAATGGAAAGTTCCAGAAAGGCAGTAAGAGTTGAGATTTGGGGTTTCCGCAGGCTGTGCCTTAACACAGCCTCTACATTCCTGGGCGGCTTACTCCCTGAGATGGGAGCCAATTGGTTCAAACAAAGTCCCACCCAATAGCAATCGCATATGACCCTGTGTGGTCAAAGAGGCCACTTTCAGTGGCATCAGTGGCATGATTCCTCTGGGCACAGCATGAACTAAAGTCCTAGATGGTTCTTCTCTTATTCTAGGTGATGAAGTCCCATTAGCTTTCTAGACACAGATATAATTACCATGTTATCAAATACAAACTGTGTCCTCATGAAAGTGATATTTTTGTAATTGCTCAGGGAATGGTACATTACACCTACCAGAAATTGAGTGGGGAGGAAAGAGATGTACATCTGTCATATTTATCCGTAATGGATAAAAGTTTCCTTTAAGAAGTATCTATTTCAGTTGAATTACTAATCACTGGTTGTCTCTAAAAGCACCAAACAAGTAAAATTTATGATAATTGGAGAAGAAATAACTAGATGTTTCCAGTTATGCATAAGTGGTGGAGAAAGGGAATATATCATCTTGCCCTATCAAGCCCCAAATCTATACCCTGACCAAAGTTCAGCAAGAGATACACTATGAGATGCATTGCAGCCTGAGACCTGGAGTTCCCTCCCCTTCTGGGGGCTCCTGGCAGGGACGTTTCCCTGTGGACTGAGCCCTGCTAGCCAGTGTCACATGAACATGTCTTATGTTTGGGGACACGTATTTCAGTTCTAAGTGAATGGTATTTTCAGTATTGAAATCAGGTGCTTCAACTCCCCACATGGCTGGCTGTTTACATATTTGTATATTTACACATTTATACTTAATGTCTCTGGGCTTTTGTTAGCTCATTTGCCACCCCTAGAAGAGGTGTGGTCGCTCCTCCGACAGGCCTGACTGATGAGAACTGCAGCTTGGTCTTTGAAAGAAGAGCTGTGACTCCCTTTCTCCTTAGTAGAGAGGGAAAGGAACACTTTTGGAACTGAGACCAATGACTTTTATGTTTTTCACTCATTCAACAAATGGTTGAAAGCGCCTGTTCCATGCAGGGCTGTGAGCTGGCTACTCTGAGAAGCATTTTATAAAAGTAAATAAAATATGATCTTGCTTTTCACTCCTTTATGCAACCATGAGTTTGCAACAAAAGATATATATTTTCCCCATATTTGCTTCGGTGAGGAGCCGAAGAATTCGTCTAGATACAAAACTAGTCCGAGAGCAAAAGAAAAAGAGAGACCAGGGACCCTTGGGGAAGGGACCACACCAGCCCTTTGCCTCCAGCTCTCACGGAGTCTTTTCAGTTGAAATTAACAAGTCAGAGAAGAAAGAAGATAATTTACAAGTTCATTGAAATGAGGGCAAGTCCACCCCCTGCCAAGAAGATGTCCTTGTCAGAATTCTGCTCATTGATATACGGACTTTTTTCTTAGAGATTTTCCTGATTCTTCACATGACACATCTTGAAGTTTATCTCTATCTGATAAGCTAGTGAATTGGACAAAATTGGAGCCAGGGACTGATTTAAAGTGACGCGTGGGGAGGGAGACTTTTGGCAGTCATAAGAACAAACTTAACATTGAATATTTTAAGAGATCAAAGATCTTTGGAAAGATTTACATATTCCTGTTAGGAGGTCAGTAACATATTCAAAAGATTGTAGACACTTGCAGGAACAAAAATGTCACTTCTGTCTAGGACCCTTATCTTCTTATATTTTCAAAAAGGCGAAGATCAGTACATTAAACTTTCTAGATTTGGAATGTGTATAGGAGACTTAACTTCTAAAATATCAAAAAGAGTGGTATATTTCCTCAAAGAGTCTGAACCTCGGTGCCCTTACACAGGGTGTACCGTATGCAGTGGTCCCTGGGATCAGGCTCATGTGCTTCTCTTAAAACCCTTAAATATATGGGTGGAATCCAGCCCAGTGAGCATCTTTATGTATCTAGATGTCTTTCCTTCATTACCTCAAGAGCTGGGCTCATTTTTTCAGCCTCATGTACCCCGTAGAGGCGATTTCAAGCCTCCCAGCCCTGTCCAGAAGAGAACAGCGGACATTCTGGAATCACATGGTTAGTGATATCCTTGGAGGCCCTTCCAGTGCCTTACACAGTCAGCCATGAAGTCTAAGGAACAGAGAGCTACTCTACAGTGTAGCCAGGAGCCAGTCCAGTGAGCCCATCTGCAGATACTATGCAGGAATAAAATTTTTCAGATACTGTGCTCAGTAAAAAGCTCTCAGTGCCTATAGGGTGCCTCCTGGGTAGTTCCCTAGCGCCGAGGACAACATGGGGAGCTGTGATGCTGTGAGAGATTGTCTGTTTCTCAGGTAGTTATAATTACCTTGCTTGCTATTAACAGTGACCCTGTATTAAGGATCTACTAGGTAGCAATCACTCAGCACATAGTATGTACTTTCATTCTCTTAGCAACACTGTAAGCTAGTGAGTCTTCATCCCACTTTACAGACTAGGAGAGTGAGGCTTAGCGGCATCCACATGCTCAAGGCCAGGACCTGAGGCCATGGGCCCGACATATGTACCCGCTGCTTACCCACAGCAGCAGCAACACTGAGATCTGTGCCAGAACCTCTCCTCTCCACCCTTAAACTTGACTAAGGCAAGCTGAGAGCTGTAATAAAGGATCTCAGCCTGGAGTCTCTGGGGTGAGGATCCCAAATTCTTCCTGTTCTTCAGTGTTGATAGAGAACAGAGGCAACGAAAGAGACTTTCCATTGATGGGAACCTCGCTGTCACTGCCATGGCACCGTGGGGCCCATCACTGGGGTGCAGTTACTGCAGCACATGAAGTGAAAAAGGGAAAAAGCAGGTTCCATGTGAGGCTTGTTTTGTGCATATATGTCACCCAGACATTGATGTGTGACAGATTCCCCTTTTTGAAAATTGTGCTGCTGAAGTCATGGTAGGATTTTTTTTTTTTTTCCATTCAGGAAGCTTTTTACATTTTTAAATGAACACATGTCAACAGGTAGAATTTTCCAATTTTAAGGAATTAGCTCCTTTAGACCCCTTTGTCCGTTACAGTTCTCCAGCCTGTAACTTCACCTCATTACGGGCAGGATGTTTTATAAGAAGCCCTGTGTTCTAATTCATGGGGCCAGCTAAGGAAATTCGGATAATTCTCCTGAGAATCAAATACCCTTTTGGCCTTTTTTGCAATAATAATGAAAGGGTTCAGTAGCCAAAAGACATCCAGCCTTCTGTCCATTGTCTCCCCTCATCTTCTGAAGATGAGGTTATCACCATCCCCATCTTGTGGGTGAGGGGGTTGAGTTGAAGAGGTTCAGTAACTTGCCCGAAGTCAGACAGCTCCTGAACGGATGAATTTGGATGAATTTCTGATTGCAGAGCCAGGGCATACAAGAACTGCCAGGACTTTTAAGAGCGTATGCAAAATCCAGAATGCCTTCCTTCGAAAACATTGCATTTAGTTGGCTTTGAAAAGGAATCTGGCTGACCTGTATAAGCACTGTCCCCCTTTTCCTCATGATCATGAAAGGCCAGAGGGCTGTGTGAAGAGCTGGTGGCGGTGCTGAGCCGGTGCCCCTCCAGCTCTGCCCTTTGCAAGCCGTGCTGTGAGCGGGCCCGCTGCCGCCTGGCTTGTGAGGGATCTCACTGTCGTCTGTGCTTCTAGGGCAGAGCAGTCAGCTCTTCGTGGACTCTTGCTATTACTCAGCGTTAACAATAGCAATGACACAGGACTGGTTTCCTTCTGTCAGGTCTTGTTACCGGTAATAGTGTGTGTTCTTGTGACCAAAAGCAGTTACTTTGCAATAATGATCTACTCCAGCCTCCCAGCAACAAAAGTTCACCTGGGTCCCTCCTGTATTGCTACAGACACATTGAGCACATTTCTGGAATGGTTTTACCAGCAGAAAAGGATTACATGTTAATTGCCATCCTGCATTTTGATTGTTTTGGGCAGTTAAGGACTTCCTTTAGCCTGATTCCAAACATCTATTACACAAAACACCTGATTTTCGGATCAAAGACTCCCCCCGCCTTGTTGTATCTGTTGCTGAATTTAGAGTCCCTGAATTCCATATCCATTCAGCCCAAAGCCTCATCTCAGTCTCTGTGTACGCTGTTGCTGGATTCTGCTTTTGATCTGCAGAAAATTAAACTTGTTTGTTTCATCCATTTATTAGATTAGGCTACATTTATCTCCTCTGTCAGTCCAAACACAACTTGGTCAGCTAATCTGTTTATACCACTTTGAATAGGACTCCGTAAATTTAGGCTCATACTTCCCAGCAGGGGAAGTTTTTTGTGTGGTAATTTGCATTTGTTTTCTAATTAGTTTGCCCCAATCAGGATGTGCTAGACGGTGTACCTTATTCAAAGATGCCCTTACATTTTTGTAAACAGCAGGCTGGAATCATTAAGTATTTCCAATTGCTGGCATTTCCCTTTTTCACTGTTCTGGTAGACCCAGTTCTTTCTTCACAGACTGCACATGGAATCTGCTTCCATGTCCCTATCATGTCATGCAGATGTTCTGTTTGCTTCTGCATTGGTATGGGTGTCTTGTACCATTCCCTGCAGCGGTATGTGGTGTGTATACATGTATGTTTCTGTATGCATATAGGGGTCCCATTAATGCTCTGTCACCTAATGGAAAATTGGTGTAGTGATAGCTTTATTAGACTACCAGCACTCAATGTTTACCATCAACAGCATTTTCCAAAGGGGTATATTATTGGGAATGTTGCTTCAAATCAGAAGCCCATGATGGCAATCCCATTATAAAAACCTGGCCCTAAAACCGAGATTTGCTTTGATTTCTGCAACTGGGAGTATGCCACCCTTGGAACTGAGCAACCAAGCTTTATGATGGCATCATCCAATTAAATGTGTGGGACAGTGGACCTCAAGTTCTAGATGAGATCTTTGGGGAAAGCATTAGACTAGTGGGCCCCCTATACAATTAAGAGTATGGTGTAACCTTCCAGGTTTTACTCGGAACACAACCTCACAAATGTGTTTTCTTTGTTTGTTTTTCTTCACTGAGCAGTATATTAATTAATCCCGGAAACCATCTTAAGATCCAAGAAGGTACTTTAGGATTTTTCATCGCAAGTGATGCCAAAGAAGTTAAAAGGTAAGAGTTTATTTTCACCTGCCTTCCTTTCTGTTCCAGCCACAGACATCTCGAGCCACTGAGGAGGCTTGCTTCCGTGTGTGTAGGGCCCAGACCCCCGAACTTCTTAACAGGTCTTTGGGTGTCAAATGGGGCCAGATCTTAGGAAAAAGAGATTGCGCTTTCAGATATTTCCATGGGCTCCTCTTCACACAATCAATTCCACATCTTTGAATTAAGAAAAATGACATTTCAGAGCTAGGCGGGCTCTGAAGTAGCTCCTCCTTCATTTCCCAAGGAAGGAAACAGAGTTGCAGAGAGCTGAATTGATTGTTCAAGGCCCCCTGACGCTTGATGACCCAGAACAACATAGCTTAGGAGAGCTGACACCTCGCCACCGCTCTTTACTTAGCATTATTAACTCAGGCAGATTTGCTTGAGAATTATCAGTTTTTCACTTTAAGTGTCAAATGAAATCTCAAAAGGTTTGCATTAATTTCAGATGAAATATTGCGCTGGCTCTACATTTTTTTGGTATGTGGCCTTCTGGGTAAGTGGCTGGAGTTGTCAGGTTAATTCTTAAGCCTCTGTAGGTATATAGCCTAGGATCGCATTGGCCTCAACATTCTGTGACACCTTTATTATTATCATTCTTAAACTTGTTGGAGCAGCCTAGGAAATCACAGGGCTCTTGGCAGAACACCAGCGACAATTGTTCTGTTTGATTCTATCTTATGGACTAGGAAAAATTGACTAGCAGAAAATGGGACTCAAATCGCGAGACACGTCACTCAGCTTAACAATGACATTACCTAAAATATTCATCATGAATATCTGTAATTTATTTAAACCTATTGTCTTAACTTAATGAGTTCCTACTCAAATCCAGGCCTGTGCTGGGGCTTCTACATTCTTTACTGCTGCTCCTCAAAATGACCTGATAAGTCTTCTATGACACTTAGGCTTTGGTTTCCTCCTCTGTGAAAATGACATAAATGACTTGTCTAAGCCACGCGGCACAGGAGCAAGTGGCAGGGCCTAGTAAGGAACTTGTCTCTCCTTTTCCAAAACCCACAGTTTCTACCAGATGTAATAATACCAGCAAGTTCTTAGGCAGAGTTTAATATGTGGCAGCCCTGTTCTAGGTACCAGGTACCAGGTATCGATGAACTCATTTAACACTCTCAACAACCTCAGGAGATAGGTAGCATTAGTATTCCTGTTTTACATATGAGGAAACTGAGGCACAGGTTGGTTAACTAACTTGCCCAAGGCCACAGTGCAGGTTTAAAGCCAGGATTTAAAACCAGGAAGTCTTACAGCCTTAATGATTTGCCAAGAGGTGAGCCTGACATGCTGAGCACAGAACTATGATATTTGACAGCCAATGCTTATTACTAGCCATCCCAGTCATACAGCTTTCAGGGTAAAAAAAAAAGGGGAAGGAAAAAAAATCTTTAATACTGAGCTATCTAATGACTTAAATTTACTTCTGCAAAATTACCATTACTCAGGTGTGGGAGAGGAAAACCTCTTTATCCAGGTGATGGGTCCTCATGTTCTCTAGGAGTACACTGAGAAGCGGGTTCACCTAGGAGAGGAAAGTTGGGGCGGGGGCAGGGGCCGAACACCCCCTCCCAGGTCCCCTGGAAGAGAAGGTTGTGCTCATGGCCAGACTGAGACACAAAAGCTGGAAGCGGCATCTCAGCACCTCAGGCAGGGGGCTGGGGAGCACAGCGGCGCCATAGATCACGCACACCTCCCGCATAGCAAGTATAACATGAAGCTCCCATTTGTGTAATTCTATTTCCTATTGCATCCCTCACTAATGAATGTCACAAATACCAGGCCGTCCAAAAAACAAATTACCTCCTATATTAGGGAGTGCAGCGTGCCTCATTTCAGTGCTTTATGGTATTCGCAAATACATGCTGACACAACCAGCCGCGCAGGCCTGTAATTTTCCGTGCTGTGTGATGTGTCAGAGCAAATGCTGTCAGTTAGGGGATTTCAGATAGATGGAGGCTGCAGAAAACCACAGACAGGGCGTTGGAGATTTGAATGAAGCTAAACAAGTTTTGTAAAAATGGAAAAGTAGATTATGATGCTCTCGTATTGAGTCTGCACCCTCTGCTGCAAGAAAGCAACGAAAGAACTTAATGGATTCGGGCTCGTAGAAACTTTCAGGTGCCGTGTTTTAGAGAGAGAGAAAAAAGAGGAGTGAAATCATCCAATTCCAGTCTTAACAAAGTCACGTTGGGAGAAGCCTTCAGGCCCTTGTCTTTTGCTCCCGGCCACTAAACGTTTTGCTTTTTAAATAACCTTCACATAGTATCTAATGTAGGAGTCACACAGTGGTGCCTCGTTGACTCCGTTTGGCTTGCAGACATGATTCGTTTGAGTCATAATTTTTAAAAAAGTTACCAAGATGAAGAAACCCTAATCTTTTATATAAAAATCCCTGTTACTGATTTCTCCTGAAGACCTTGCAGATCCAGCATTACCGGGCAACATTCATTCATCAGCCGTCTGCAGGTCACTCACTCTCCAGGACACCGTACTAGGTGCTGGGGAAACAGTGGCGAGCAGTGGACAGAAGTCCCTGCTCTCGTGGGCTCAGGATCTAGGGAAGAGAGCATCGCAGCTGCGTTTATTCAGGGTGCGAACATTAATGTGGCCAGCTCGCTGATTCAGAGAGGGTCGGAGGGAAGGTGGGTCAGAGGGAGTGACGCTAGAGCAGAGATAGAGGTGATGGGGAGGAATCCTTCACTCAGAGATCTGAAGGGAAGAGGAGACATGATGGGAACGTTTGTTGTGTTCAGTGAACCTGAGGAGAAAGAGTGTGTGGGGGGAGTGGAGTGGTGACCTGAGGTTAGGAGTCGCAGGGCTAGTTCCCAAAGGACTTAACACACAGGTTGGGTTTGTTATCAGAGGGAGTGCTGGGTGGTTTTGGCTGGTGGTGACGTAGTCTGGTTTGCATTAAAAGGCCTTTCCACCTGCCCTGTGGAAAATCAGATGCAGTGGAGCAGGAGGGGAGGCCAGGAGACTCGGAGACTCCTGCGTGGGTTAGGTGAGGTGACGGCTTGTGCTCGGCTGGGCAGCGGAGGTGCTGAGACCTAAGACCAGTTCGGAACATATTAGGGAGAGTCTGCAGGATCTGCTGATGAACTGGACCCAAGACGTGAAGGAAAGAAGGGGAATCAGGAATGGAGCCTAGATTTGAGCCTTACGCAGTTGGGTAGATCAGGGCGCCATCCTGTTTTCATGGGAAAAATGGGGGGAGGAGGCAGTGTGGGGTGGAAGGAATTTAAGGATCCTAATTGGGCTGTATTAAGGAAGTTGTGTGGAGATGTCATAAAGGCAGTTGGACCTACGAGATGTAAATTGGGGTGCTGTATCAGTGAGGGTCCTGGCAGGGAACGGGTGACATACTTAAATGGGAAAAAAGGAGGAGAGCTCTGTGAAGAAAATCTATAAAGTTGTGGGCAGGGTTACAGAAAACCAACCAGGGATGGCAAAGCACCCAGAGATGGCAACAGAGGGGAGCCCCCTTCAGCCCTAGAGTCACGGGGAAGGAGGGCTGCTGGAACTGGACAGAAAGGCTACACTGTAGGAAAGGCTGCCTCCCAAGAGCTGTGTAGAGAAATGTCGCTTCAACCATTTCATGGGCTGGTAGGGAGGGCTCATCTCTTTGCATCCTTTGGTCTCCTGCTGGCTCCCCCAGTTAGACACAATGAGAAACCAGAGGACAGGGAGACTCTAGAGGCCAGCCTTGCAGGATGCAGATCTGGTCTTGATGATGCATGTGGCAAGGTCACCAGCTGAAGGCTACTTGAGGAAGGGCTGGGTGAGCGGGAGAGGAAGAGGAGAGGGTTGAGGTGGGAGGAGGCAGGGCATAGATCCTGAGTGTAAGAAGGCCCCTGGAATCCACCACTGTAGATGTAAAGGGAGCCAGTCAGCACCGTTGTGTTTCCTTTCCCCAGCAACACGCAGCTGCTCAGCTGCAGATATGCAGTACGGTGGGGTTTTGCCAGGTGAGCATGAGAGAGGAAGGGATGGGTGGGGAGCAGAATGGTGTTTACAGAGAAGCGCCACTTCCCAAAAATCATCTGGAGCTTGGATACTCTGCCTTCTCCAGTTGGGGGATGTGTCTCCAGGTCACCACAGACCCACACCCTCACCCCATTTCACTTGCTAACTTTACCTGGCTGGCCCCTGTGGGTATTTTGCTTTCAGAATCTGGCTTTAATTCATGGAGTAATTATACTTTATCTTTTCAACGGCCTATTCAGGCTCATCACCTCATCATCTCTTTAGTAGAGATGTATTTAAGACCTTGGGCACTGGGATTAGACTGTGGATTTGAATCCTGGTTCTACCACTCAGCTGTGTGATCTTGGGCAGGTTGCTTAACCTCTCTGTTCTTCAGGTTTCTTACCTGTGAAACAGAGGTAATAATCATGCCTCCTTCAAAGGATTGACTGAGGATAAAGGGTGTTATACGTATTAAATGCTTAGAATGGTGCCTGGCTTATAATCTGTGCTCTATTAATGTTAACTATTATTATTTATATGTATAGGAACATCAAATGGGGGTAAAAATAGGCAAACGAAATGGAAGCAAAATTATCTCCTCCTTTCCAGGCAGGTCATGACTGACTGGTTCTTAGCCACATTGCCACTGAGGCTAAACAGTCAGCCACCTTGTAATTTTTTTGTAAAATAGATGAAAACTGGCCTTTGAAAAAATAGTGGATGAGCTGTTAGGGTGGAAGGAACATGGAGCTTGAACCTAGAAGGGCTGGGGCTGTCCAGGTTCCAGCAAGGATGACTTAAGGCAGGTTGCCACAACCCCCTCCATTTACAGATGAGGACTTTGAGAACCAGGGATTTTGGCTACAAGATCTCAGATCTCTTCCAGATCAAAAGTCTTAACAGTGGCTTCCCAAAATGCCAGTCCTGTGAAAAACATAAAAAGGAACCTAGAAATAAAGTGGTCAAGAACTGTGTTTATTTCTTTAGAGCCCTGGTCAAGGCCAGACCTTGTTTATCCCTGGCATTCATCTTGGTGTTGGGAGTGGTAAAGGTGCTAAGCCAGGGGTTTTTGTTAGTCCCTGTACTCAGAAGGTTGTGAAGTTGTTCCAATGAATTTTATCACCTCCCCAGGACTGAGAGGACATGGGCCTCCGGTGCTGCTTTTCTAGGCCCTGAGCTTTTAAATAGTGCTTGAATTGATTTTGCCACATCCAGAGTATCCTGGACATGGCCAATGCACTTTGTCATCACATAGTGCCACTTAAGTCCTATGAGGGGCTTTTCCTGTTGCTTTCTCTGGGTCTCCTTCTACTCACCCCAATCCTGTGATACACCTTCTGCCCATTCCATTCCTGTGGTCAGCTGAGCTGGGCTCCATAGTGAGAAGAAAACCTTCATTTATTACATGATCCCGAGGCTGGAGAACAGGAGTTGGTCCAGCCAACTTTACAGTAAATATGGGCGATGAAATCCCAGGAGGAAATTGACAGGGGAACCCCTCGATTCCTCACTCTGGCTTGTCCCTTTCTAATCTCCTGAAATGAAAGGATGCTTTCAGAGTGACGGGGCGGATATTTTCATTTGACTGAGGAATGCCATCCTTGTGCGCCTTTAATACATAGTTAATCAGACGGAGGATTTCGGAGATGTGTTAACCTCCCCACCGAGGGAGGGCCCGGGCCTGCTTGCCCATGTGCTTGGAGAGCACTGAAGGCTGCTCTCAAAAATGAGAGACGGGCAAGCAGACGCAGCGTGTCACCTCGGCAACCTTTCCCCCGGTTCCTTTTCAAATGAAAGTTTATTAAAAGAAGCACTAACTCAAATCGCAGAGACCTGTGTTTGAAATAAATGGTCTTTGCAACAAACATTTCCGTCTGTAAACGTCTAAACCTTTCAAAAGATTAAAGGAAATTAGTGCTGGCGTGTTTCATTAATTTGGCACCGCAGTGGAGGAAATGTGGGACTCATTTCATTTGGGTGGATTATGAGACGTGTCAGTTTTTCCATTCTCTTTCTCCAGGGCATTTTTTTACTGCAAGGCCTGTCATGATGACATCACAGATCCCAAAAGGATAAAAAAATGCGGCTGCAAACGGCGTAAGTAGAGTTTCTTTCCCCCGCCCCTCCCTCGCTCCTTCCTTCCCCTGCATTCATTTCCCTTCTCCTTTTCCTGTTAAAGAAACACTAAACATCAAGAGTTTTCTTGAACATGTTTATGTTTCACCCAGCAGTTTAAAGAGACATGAAATAAATACCTGTCCTCACGTTATTAGAGCAGAGGTTGAAAACTCACCACCTCCAGCACCTCGCAGTACACCTAGTGCCAGTCCCACTCCTTGGCTCTGAGGGGATGCCTAGGTGGAGGTGTCCGGTGGGACGCAGTGAGTACCGTGTATGGAGAGGACAGCAGGGCCGAGGAGGGCGCGTTTCTGTGTCGTGATTCCCAGTGGATGTGGGAATGCCACGGGTACCGACCGCTGGACTGGGGCGGAGAGGGAAACTGAGCGTGAGGACTCGGTCTCCCAAGTGGGAGCTGACTCTCTTTCCATTGGGATTGCTGCAGGTTTTGGTACCAAAGGCCAGAGCTTTCAACTCTGATACCTTCAGACTGGCCCAAGAAAAGAACTTGGCCATCGCCAACGGACTGTGTTATTACCCCAGTGACCAACCTCAGACACCACCGCTCTTCGGGGTAGACGAGACTGGGCTCGGTCGTTTCTGGCATAGCCTATCTCAGACCCCTCCCAAAGCAGCTTGCCAAGGGGGCCTCTGCAGAAAGATGGGAAGTCAGGGAGGTTGGATCGTGAGTGCCTGAGAAACCAGGACTTGGAGTGGACTTTGCCTCACGGTGGCCCTTTTGCAGTCATGTTGCATTGCCTAACAGAGGTCGTTCACAACCCTAGAGAGAAGTGTTAATGACGCCTTCCTTCCTATGTTTAGTCTTTTCAAAGCGCCTTAGGATCATTATTTTCTTTGATCTTCACCATAATCCTACGTAATTGGCAGGGGGTGTCATTAATCTCGTTTTACAAAAAGAAATTAAGGCCTCAAGTTCAGTGACAGGATGAGGTTGCTGAGAGCTGCGGAGACCCAGCAGATAGGTTTGGGCTTGACGGAGGCCTCTTGATGCTGTGCCCTAACCTTCCTTCAGGAGAAAGGGCAAAGTGGGTGATGACCTTGGGCCTGGGGAGTAGGAACGCAGATATAGTACTTTTCCATAAAGTACTTTTTCACCAGCAGGAACCAAACAGATGAGTGCCATTCCTGGGACACAGCTACCAACCAAGGGCTTTATTCACCCCACCCCTAAAGGGGGCACAGTAAATGTAAAACCAGCGAGAGAGCAATGCCTCTGTGCCAGAGCATGGAGAAGGCACGCAGACTCCTTGGCAAATACCCACGTGGAGCACTCTTGGTCTAGAGCAGTTTCTGTAGAAATCACTCAGGCTACTTCCCAAATCTGGGGCAGCTGGGCCCCATGTTTCTGCCCCCTTTCTTCATTGACTTCATACACAGAGCCCCTCCTTTCAACTCTGACAACCCACCGAGATGAGTGTTTATGGAAATCTCAGAACCAGAGCCTCTGGCGCTCATATTCTGACAACCTGTCGGGAAGAGCGTCTCTCCCGGATCATTTCCATCAGAAGCGACACGCCGTCCGAGGTGGAGGCGAGCAAGGCAGAGTAACAAGCGCAGGAGGCCGGGCCCCTTTGTAAGGAGCCCCTCACAGCGGTGTGGGGTGGGAAATGCAGCAGAGCCTTGAGGCCAGTAATTCAGAGAACCTGGTCCCACCGGGGCATCAGTGAAACGCACTTATTGACTCCTCATTCCTCGAGTTTGAGTACCTTGTTTGTGCAGGGCACTTTTCTTGGTGCTAGGGATGGAGTGGTGAACAAGAAAGGTCCCTGCCCCCCCGAAGCCCTCACCCTAGTGAGTGATCACAGAACAGTGATCATAGGAACACTTAGGTACATTCAGACAGAGACAAAGGCTGTGAAGAGATTGGAGGCAGCCTGAGAGTGTGAGGAACCCTGCAGAGATGCTGCTTTAGCTAGAAAGAGCTGGAAGGCCTCCCTTGCGTGGTAGCCCTGACCCTGAGACCCAGTCCAGGCAGGCACGAGAGGGCGGCAAAGGCCAGGAGCAGAAATAGGTTTGCAGTGTTTAAGAGAAGGGAGGCTGGCAGTGGAGCTGGTGAGACTGGAGAGAGGGGTACGAGGCGAGATCAGAGAGGAAGGCAGGCGCCACCATAAGGAACTCGGGCTTTAGTCCCATGATAAATAGAGCTGTTTTTATGCAAGGAAATGACATCATTATTTCCTGTGGATCTCCCTGGTGACTGGACAGAGAGCAGATTCAGGGAGGCAGGAGGGGAATGGAAGGACGCAGAGAAAGCTGCTGGGACTCCTGCTGAGCCCCCCCCCACCCCAGCCACTGTGGTGGATCCCCTCAGATGCATTTTTAAGTCCCTAGAAATGAGGATTTGGCCCCTAGGACATTTTTCCACCTTGCTCCTAGGCAAGCACACAGCAGCGTTCTTTAACATCACGCGCACGATTGTCTGAAATAATTTTATTCTGTTCGTTTCCATTCCCCTTGGTTCAGCGAGCGGGGCGTGTGGTCCCCCATCACGCACAGCACAGATGCCTCTCCAACCGAAGCCAGTGTGACAGGGCCTCGCGCCCTTCCCTCTGCACCCTCCTTCCCACATGGGCTCCTCTGAGGTTCATGTTGGAAAACAATCAGAATTGTCCACATACTGTCCTTTCTGATTAAAAGGCCCCAGCAGCCTGTGCTCCAGAGGGCAGGATGCGGGTGTGTATATGTAGGTGGTAGTTAGAATAAATGAGCTATTAAACACGAGGCAGACCGGGCAAGGTAGGAGCTGGGGGAAGCTCAGTTTTGGTTGCAAAGAAACTCTCCTTAGAAGGAGCTGGAATTGTCAATAATGAATTGAATGCACATTGCCCGATGCCCTAAGTTGAGAGGGCAGCTGTCCCAAAGAGCCACTTGTCCAAATCTGTTAGGCCAGGTATTAATATTTCACCCTGGAGTGATACAACGCCACGAGAGCAGAGCTGGTGACAGCCACTGGTCCTCATTCACAGTTTCCCAACCCTCCTTCCCCCCCCAAGCTCATCCCCATTCACCCCGCCTCTACCTCTCCATTCACGTTAGCTCAGTAACTTTGAACATTTCATGTCATACTACCTGGAGAAATAGCGAGTGTGGCATTCCATGCCTGGCAGCATAGTTTAACTCTTGCATTTCTTTCCATTTCTTCATAGCTCTCCATCAAGGAAGAGGGTCACATTCAGCGTCTGGCCAAGGAGCAAGCTCTCCGAATCTGTTTACCCATTTCTTCTTTCTGTATAACAAACCTGGTCTAATGATTGATGTTTTCTCCCCCAGCCTCTGAAAGTTTGCCAAAGGGCAGACTCCTTGGGGACAAGTCATGTCTACATTGATGTGTTTGAAGGAATTTTCTTGAACTTCTAATCATTGACATATTTTCGATTTATTTTTTTCTCTTTGCTGCCTTGGAATGCGGCCCCTACTCTATTTTAACTGCACACTGGTAGTGATCTATTGTGAGTAAAACCGGTTCCCAGCAGCCCGGAGTCCAGTCCCCCTGTCTTTCTCTAGAAGAGATTCTTCTTTTATTTTCTGTGCAGTTTCAGTTTCTTTTTTCCTTTTGGTATTTATGTTGCATGTAGCAGTGAATCAAATGGATCATGCCCCAACTCCCTTACCCAGCCCAATCTGCAGAGTAGCCCGAAGCTGGAGAACCTGAGAGCAGGAGCCCCCTCTGTTCATCTCCACCCTCCCCCCAGCTTCTTGCCAGCCTCTGGCACTGTCTTATTTTTCCATTTGAAAATAAGACCTTGACAGCAGTGTTTCTCTTGAAGGCCTTGTCTCAGGACCTTTAGGGGACACTGAGTAGGCTGAGGTAATTACCACTAGAGTTCGAGATGCCTCATCGATTGGGGGCCATTGCCATGCTTGCGTTTGATAAATTATACTTGGTCTCCTCCACTACTGAGCTCGAATTCCTATATTGAAGCAAACACACATACTACATATATATTTGTGTTGTGATATATATATATTATGTGTACCAGTACTTTATATGTAAAAATGTACATTTTTATATATAAACGTAGAGCTATTTTATAGAGTGATGTATTTATTATAATATATGTGCCTCTCTATATGAGAAAGTGCCTGCTAAAGAATTAACTGGACACCCAGCTTTGGGACTGTAAGTATCTAAATGGTTTTAATGGAGACAATTATTTCCACCGTGGTAATTATTTCCGACAGCCTATGAGGTTCCCTTGCTTTAAAGTAAAGTTTCTCCTTTAGTGAGTACCCACTAGGACATCCCCAGGTCCTCTACAGGTGGTAGGCATCTTGGAAGATGTTTGCTTGTTTAGCAAACATCTACTTGTTTAAGGCAGAAAAGGTAGCTGGAGGAGAATGTTCCATTGCACTAAAGAGCTATGCAGACGTCTGAACATACATGCAAGTCGCTGAGCCCCTGACTTACCGAAAGAGTAGGAGCCCCCCCCCCATCCAACAAGATGCAGCAGTTGAGCAGGAGCTTTTAGGCCAGTATTTCCATGGGCCCGAGAGCAATGCTGCTTTCAGTGGCACCAGAAATGAGCATGGGGTCTTTACTCATGTACATGAAACCACTGAAAGCGAGACCCAACCTGCAGACCAGTTCAGCCCAGCAGCCCTGGGATTTGGAGAGGATGTCTCAGCACTTGGTCCTCTCAGACTCCTTTGCAGCAGAAGAGGCAAGTTGGTCATCTGGTTCTGGCTCGTCTCCAGAGTCTAAGCGCGTAGAATGCTCAGTATACAAGCAAAACAGAGCATGACCTTTCTCAATTCCATGCACAATTGTACCAAAATTGACTCTGGGGGTCTCTTTACCTGCAGAACACCTTTAAGGATGGCTTGAGGGCAGGAGCCACTTTTATACCTTCAGAGCTGCCTACAGAATCTAGGGATCCTTCAGGATTAGTGGGAAGTCTTGATGTCAATTAACAAACATCTCTAGTGCCAAATTCCTCTGTCTTCTCCAGCCACAGTGTGATATCAAGGGGGCAGGGCCAGCCAGCTCGGCGAGCTCTGTGCTGTTGACATTAACTAGCTTTTCCTTCCCCCTCTTTCCGTTTTGGGAAAACCACCTGCAAGACCTTTCTTCTCCCTGCAGAAGCTAATAGGAGGAATTTTGCTAAGCGAAGACATCGCTTCTCATTTGTAGGACTTGAAAGAATGCCCTTTGATTCCCACCGTCATGTCAAACAAATGTCTCAACCTTACACCTCAGTGAACTTTTTCTTCCCTGGATGTTTTTACCTGTAATTTTAGTTGCTGCGAGCATCCGAAGAGCAGCTCCAGGGTTGAGGCTTGGAAGCAATCCTTCCTGCACTGCATTGATTTTAAACCTGAGGTTGCGATCTGCTAAGTGTCTATGAATTGAATGGCAGATTTTTTTTCCTACTACACCAGTCTTCCCCTGAATTGCTCCATTTGTACCCTAAAATATTTCCCCCCCAGCAGTTGGATAACTGCATCTGAGCCTCTCAGCCCAGCACTGCTTCTCCAGCCCCTTCCAGCCCACCCTGGAAATTAAGATTGTGCAATTGGAAATTGGCTGACAATTTGGTTGCTGATGCAGGAGGCAGATGGTGCTGAGAACAGGCTGGCCTCCAACTCCGTCTTCCATTCCAGGCTTGGCTGGGAAGGGCTAACAGCAGAGAACCAGAGTTTGACAGCTGATTGTCAGTTTCATGCAAGGAAGGAGCAGTAACTAAAGCACATCTACAGCAGCCACATCTCCACAGGCGTCCTTTCTCATGATCACAACCATTGAGGATATAGGAAAAGTTGTCCAACAGTACATCTGAAAAATCTTCCAGTTTTAAACACGAGTAAGGAGTAAACCTTTGATGATGTCTGTTAGGGAAAATACTTTTATGTTGTCTCTATAAATAGCATGAGGAAGTCATAATGGAAATATTGGATGAATATTCACTTCATTGTGGTGAAGGAAACACATAAAAGTTTTTTCTCAAACTGTAAAACTGTTAGGACAGAGTTCTGAGGAGGAAGGTGAGACCCAGGGTCTAATTCTTGGCAACCACAGAATCTCTTTGAACCTGTGGCACTAGCCCAAGAGCAAGAACTTCATGATGTGGGCCAAGAGAAAAGCAGGTCCCCAGAGGCTGATATTTCTGCTCTCCCACAGTTAAGCTGGCCTATGGGGGCAATTCATTGAGCATAAAGTTCCAAGAGACCTGAGATGGAATGACAAGTAGCTACAGTAAGTTCATCCACCAGGGACACGCTCTTGTCTGTTCCCTGTCTCAGGAGGCTGCCTCCGAGCTTTGAGGGGACCCAGCCAGCCGGCGCTGAAGTGGTCCTACTCCTCTGGCCATGGCAGCAGGAGCAATGTGCCACTTTTGACCACTCTAGGACCATGCCCTAGAGCCTCTCAACCCTTTGAACCCCCTGCCTCCTAAAAACCTGTTGTGAGAAGCCACTGAATTAATGCCACACACATTTTGGTTCTTAGAGGCACACAGGGGCCTCTTCCTGCCCCCCTTTCAGAGAAAGGCCAGCTAGTTCGGGTAGTATGTCAACTGGCTGCTCTTCCACACAGATTCACTAGATGTCCTCATAGATCCACTTGTATTACCATTGAAATCCTGGGGAAAACTCCCTCTTCTGAGGATTGGGATTTGGGAAGAGAGCCTTGGGTGACTATGTAATAAAGAAAATCAGCAAACACCAAAGGAGAGAGGGCACTTTTTATGGCTATGGAGTAGATATGAAATTTACTTCTGTTTTAAATAAATACTGAAACTTTCAAAGTTGCTCTTTGAAACCTAACCTTGGGAGTTTTAAATGGCACCCTCTTATCTGAAATTAACCTTCTAACCTACATCAGCTCTAGAAAAGGAAACAATCACAGAGAAATGGAAATAAAATACCAGTGATTCTGAATATCTGTGATTCGCTAAAGCAAAACCAAAGGATTAGGAAGCCCGGGAGAGCGTCGAGGGAGACGAGGGGGTGGTGTTTTCCACATTAGGAGGTCCATGACTTAATTTTGATGCAATTTTATTTTACAACTGGAGAGTATAATTTTACACACAGAGCGTCCGCATCTTCTGGAACAGCTACCACCAGGGAGACATACCGTCATCCGTTTTTAGTTAAAGAGCTCGTTCCTGACTCCTATCGTGGCCCAGAGGAAGGCTCTCCCTGCTGGGACACACGTCCTGTGAGCCTGTGGGTCACTCCACCAGGTGGGAGGTCTGCACGGGCCTCACGTTTAAGAAAGTGAACCTGGAAGCATAGAGGTGAAGACACCTGACAGGGGGCCAGTGAAAACAGACTCTTCCAGAAGTAGAGCTAAAGGGCCACCCTTGCAGTCGGGGGCACCTCGGTCTAGACACTGTAACTAGCAAAGGTTTGTCAGTACCTGGGGCTCTATCATTTTGAACTGTTTCTGTCTTGTCTTTGAGCCTCTCATTGATCCCTGTCGCTGATTTTTTCTTTTCTTTTCTGTGGTGGTGCTTGTTTGTCTCCTGGGATTTCTATTTTGTATTTGGTGTGAGTGTAAAAGCGATGGCTGGGAAGCAGTGACGAGTAACAGCATGTTTTCCTTTTTATGCATATGCCGCTTTGGAATGTGACTGCTTATAATTAACATTTAATCTTCTTATAGCAAATGGTTTTCTGCTGCTTTGATTACCAGTTTCAGCCTGTTCCTGCATGCTAACAATATGAAATTTTAGAACAATGCATGGTCTCCAGAAGGGCCAACGGTCACAGTTGCAAACAGTCCCCGAGAGGCGATGGTTTAAGCTGTTTCCTCTCGAATCCTTATCAAGTCGGAGCTTTAAATCACCCATGATGATGGTCATACCTCTGACAAAACCGCTTCAGAACCATTCCTCCCCCAGCCTCCCTCCCTCTGTCCTTAAAGACGGTATATATATAAGAACTTTCTTTCCCTATAAATGTGTCAGATTCTATTATTGTATATGAACCCAAATGGCAGGATGAAAATGAAAACCAGGGACTGTTGCTAATGAGAAGCATAGCATTTCAGAGTTTGATGGGCTTCTCTTCTGCTACAGCATTTGATTAAAATTTTTTTCAAAACAATTTATCTACAGTGAAACAAAAAATCATCTTCGTTTCCCTCTTCTGTGTAAATAACAAATCAATATTTCCAGTAAAAGAACTAGGGAAGAAAAAAACAAGCGCGTGGCCTCCAAGTTGTACTCCAGATCTGGATGTGTTTAAAATAGCTTTACGTTCCTGTCTTCGGCGGGAGCCCTTTTCCCTGCCTTGATTTTAGTAACTGCTGTTGGAGAGTGTCTGGGCCTCGACGCCACGCTTGCTGAATTCTCCTGATTCAAATGCTATAGTAGAACTTCCCCCCCCCCCCCAAAAGCTAAGCTCAGGAATGATGTCTCACACATTGAACAGGGCCGGGGCTGCATGGTGACCGTCTGAGCAACGGACTGGCAAGGATGCTAAGAGAACGTGTCACTAAAACGTGAGCGGAGTTTACAGGAATGGAGTTGCTGCTGAAGAGATCTCTCATTCATCTCCCCCAGTGCCTGTTCCTCACAATCATAACGTTACCCCTGCTTGACAAATATACTGTATGGCAAGTCATAAAGGTCTTAGAACAGGACTTGACCCATTTGAGAGATTTAAACCCCTCTTCCTGGTGACTGTAACATTCAAGGAGGGCAAAGCCACAAGCCGTATTTTAAAGTAAGGGTGCAACCACTCTCCACAAAGAAAAAGAAAGGGGGGAAATATGACTTTCGAAATGGAAGGTGTGGGCGCAGGGAATAACACCTCTCTTAAGTTCAGGTGACTCTCTGGCTGTGATGCTTGGGATAATTATGAGTTTTCCCCCCGCCGGGGAGAGAAGCAGCCCAGGTCAGGCTATGCGATGAGCAAACACGTTTGCCTGTTGTAGCATCAGATTAAGTACAAAAAGCTTCTCCCTGTACTTACCTGTAAGCCGGCGTGGAGGGTAAAGGTGAGGACATGGAGAACTACGGCAGCGAGGTCCAGCAACTGGGCCCCCAGCAGCACAGTACAGGCACTATCGATGCTGCGGCTGAGTCTCAATAGTTTACATGGGGCCTCTTATTTCATGTTTGTCATTTTTAACCTATTTTGGCCAGTATTTTCTGTATAAGAAAAAACAAAGATTAACCAATAGCCCGATTGCTTTCTGAATCTTGGTGGGTGGGGAGAGAAGAGGAGATGAGATTTTTCAGAGCCTCCCAGCTTTGAGCAGAGCATACACCCCTGAATGGTAAACATGTTCCAATAGACCAGCCTCTCCTGTGCTTTGCGTGATTTTTTATTTCTGAACTGCCTCTAATGTCAACCACGCAGCGTCAGCCTGGAGTAGCTGCATTTCGTAGGTGGACAGATTTGGGTATTTGTTCTGTCAAGAGTAAATGTAAATTCCTGTAGCCATCACGTCGGCTCACTCTGGGGAAGTTCCGCAGAGGCATCCTCAGATTCGATATTAACACGTAATCGTTTCCCATCTAATTTGATGAAAGCCTGTCCCGGGCTCTGCCTAATGCCCAGGAATGGATGGAAATTAGAAAGCCTACATATTAGCTATTTTTGCATCTCGCAGAAGCCATTTATTGTACCAAGCCAGCAGTCCATTGATTGGCTGTGTGTCTGTTTTGTCCTGTATTAATTGTGCCGGGGGAAAATGTCCCTTACGTTTTTGCTGTCTATCATGTGCTCTTCTGCTCATCCAAGACGCCGATCGTAATCAGCCATGCCCTTTTCCTGCAGTCCCCCGCGTCACCTAGGGGAGGAAATTCATACACAACAGCCTTGGGGGATTATAAAGGCAATTTATATTTTCACTGCTTTTTTTTGGGGGGGTGGGATGTACAATCAAACTGTTACCAACAGTCACTGCATTTTTTTTTCTGGGTCAAGACTGTTAATGTGAACTAAGACCTGTGTTAAATCCCTGCAGCGCCCTTGCAGCCGCCTTGCTGTGCGTGACCTTGGCATTAACTACCCCTCTTCCTCTCCTCTCACCCGCCACGCGGCTATAGCCAAGATGTCCATCTACAAGAGAATGAGACGGGCATGTTGTTTTGATTGCGGACGTTCTGAGCGTGACTGCTCGTGCATGTCAGGCCGTGTGCGTGGTAACATGGACACCCCTGGGAGAGCCTTCCCACTTTCTTCTGTCTCTGTTAATGATTGCTCCACCAGTTTCCGTGCCTGTAAGTTCAACCCAACACGCGCAGCTCCGTGTCTGTGCTGTCTGTGGTATCATCCCTGTCTGTGTTGTGCCTTGTGGTCCTGTGAGTCCGTCTAGCTGGTGTTTTCTTCCCCTTGTGACCTCGTATGTGGTGACGTGTTGCCCCAGTTGCCTGTGTCACTGTGTCCGTGGTGGGGAAGGCCTCCCTTGCCGTCTGCTAACGTGTGCTTCTTGGAATAGCATCGGGACTGTGATCTTACAGCCTGGTGACAGTCTCCCTCTCTCCTTTAAATACAGATAGATGGAAATTAATGTGACAGCACATCAGATTCAATGTTAATTCAGAGATGTGTGGAAATGTATATTTTAATGTTTGGGGAAAGCTTAGACTCTGGATTGGGTCGAAGGGAGGAAGGGAAACTAGTGTAGTAAAAAATTCTTTTTAGTGAGTTTAGATCATTTCCAAAATACACCAGGGTTTCGATGCAGATGGATTTTTTTTTTTTTTTTTTTACTGTGTCTCCCTAACCTGTATCCCATTCCTCCAGTGCCAGGTTGTGTCCTGTGGTGTGAAAAAAGTGTTCTAAATCTTCCAACCTATATACACTGTTGGATTCTAGAGCTGCCCCTCAAAATGATGACTAATTCAAAACATCATTCCAAAATATCTTTTATTTTTCCAAAAATGGAGCCCCCTGTTTAAGGTATCTTGTAGCAACTGTGATTCCAAATAACCCAAACCGTAAGCAGTGAACCTCCATGAGTGCCTTGAGTCTGTCGCATGGCCCTTGAGGTCAGCCTTTGTCACTTGCGAGCTCAGCGACGTTGAAGAACCTGTTGAGGTCCTGAGCTGGTAGCTGACGGAGCGGAGCTATGCCGGATTCCTGAGACATCCTTCATAGTCATCTTCAGCATGGGCTTTGCTGGTGTTCCGTTGACACGATTCCTAGGTGATGCTACCGTAAGCTCCAGCTTGTACACAGAGCCCTGGGCTATGGGTCCTCCTCTAAGGGCAGGAGAGGTTGTGGCTCCATGTGAGGACCTGGATGCCATAAATGTAGCTATGATCGTATTTTCACATTTGGTAGCGTGGGAGGCGAAGACAATTATTCCTCCTGTGCTCCATCCCTTCTTCCTAAAAGCACCCAACACATTTATTGGTGACCCTATTGTCACCCAGTCTCTCCCCTAAGTGCACAGAGCTGGTAGAATTGACCCCACCAGCAGGGGTTAATTCAGACCGGCAACCAGGATGGAGAAGAGCACCTTGCTCTTGAGCATTTACTCCCAGGAGAAACTTGCCCCCACTCGCTTGTGCTGACATTGAAGGTGGTCCTAGCCCGGTGTGCTTGTGTGACCAGTGACCCACAGAGGCTCCGAGGGCTGAGAGAGCCCTAACTTCACTGTGTGCGGTGGATAAGTGTGCCAGGCCGGGTGCTGGTGTCTGCACCTGCAGTTCAGGTCTGAGGCATGGTCTGTGTATTGAGCTGTCTTAGAGTCATCTGCAAAAGTTAGACCTAGGACCGTGAATCATCCTCTCAAATTGGTGATTTACTGCCTCTCCAGAACAGAGCCAAGGGACAAGACTCATTTGTAAAAGTGATAGCTAGTGGACGTTGCATTGAGAGGGATTTGGGACTGTCTAATTCTTGTCTTGACATTGACCTAAAAAGGAACTTTTTAGAAAAGAAGGTTTCTGTATAATGATTCTTACAGAGGCCATGGTATGAATTCTTACTCCTAATTCTCATCGTAGTTCTTCTTTCTCTTCATGTGACACTTCCAAGGTGTACTAGGTCACCACCAGGCAAAGAATTTCTGTGTCTACGAAGTGTGGCAAGACGCCAGCTTCAGAGACGTGAGCTCATGAGGAGGAGCAATGGGGTGGGCTGTGGTGGCCCCTCTTGGCCACATCACTTTGATTGACTGTGCAGAATGTAACCATCAACCACTGGGTTACCCTTCTGCCTAAGGCACAACTGCTGTTGCCACATAATTACTGGGCTCTCAAACCTTGGCCAGAGGTTCAGTGGAGAAAAGGAAGGAGCCACTCGGGCTCTAAACTAGGGCTTTGTGGTCATGTCTTGGCACTGGTCACTCATACCAGTCACAGCAAAACCTGCGTGTAGGCCTATGATACCCAGTGTGTGTAATTTGCATTTCATCCAGAAGAAACCATAATTGGAGGGATTTCTCAGCTCTGCAATTTAATCCAAGTGTTGATGGAGGCCAGGAGAAGAGAAACTCGGGGCGGGCATTGTCCGGTCCTCTCGGAAGCATCCTGTGCATGAGCTTGCAGTCCTTCCTGCCCCTCTGAAATCAGCCTCACCGTGGAAAGCATGGGGCTTCGGGCTGTGTGGAAGCCTTAACTGGTACTGACAGCTCTGGGGGGGCTTGCCGCCTCTGTTTCATCAGTCTTTCTGCCGTCGTCACTCCATCAAACAAAAGCAGATTTCATCCATCCCTGTGTGAGACCACTCACCTTTGACCATTAATAATAAGTTAAGAAAATCCATTCCAATTTTAGCCCCTTTGTGCGCCCACATGAGCCCTTCTCCTCCAATTAAAAAATGTCTATCTCTATGTGGAATTCCACTGGCAGAGCTCCAATAGCCATCCCCGGCCTCCCCTCGCTGCTGGTGGGGTTGGGTGGTGCCCATTTGACAGAGCTGGTTGACTCAAAGAGCAGTGGTGAGAGCGGGCTTTTCATTAAATATGAGCAGATGTGAAATGTAGAGGGTTTGACAATTAGAAATGGCAGGAGAAGGGCCCTTGAATCAAAGTGAGGTCAGATGGGCGGATCAGATTACTTCTCTTACATTCTTTAGTTGTTCTGAAAATCATTTTGAATTAGTGTCAGCAGAGCCATGATGGGTTTTGCCCTTTGTCTTTTATGCTGGGGCTGTATTGTTTCCCAAGACACTCATTAAAGGTCATTATATGATTACGGAGCTTGCTTTGGTCGCAGTTTCCCAGTTGAGCCAGCGTGCTTTGGAGGCTGCCTAATTCGCTTCTCTCTTGCCTTTCGTCTCCCTCTTTCCTACTTTTTTTTTTTTTTTTCTTATAAGGGGAAAGATTTCCGTTTTCAAGGGACATTAAATTGAAACACAAAGTCCCATTATGTGTTTTCTGAAGTGGGAAGAGAAGTAGCCGGCTCCCAGAGGAGCGGTAATGTATTAAAAGTGTTCACACAGTTTTAGAAACCTGCCTTCCACCAGCAGGGCCTGCCTGCTCCGCTCACCTCTCCTCCGAGGTGTGGCCCATTACCGCCTATCCGTTTCTGTTAAGTCGCCGACGGCTCTCACTGGTGTCTCCTTCTGTTCCACTCACAAGAGATGTGAGGCCAGCCTGTGCTGACAAAAAGCTCTGCAGAGAGGGAGTCCTTTACAAAAGGCTTAAAACGCGGTGTCAGAAAAGTAAGGCAGAGTGACCAGTAAGGATTCATACCAAGACGATTCTGTCTGGGGCAAGACTGAACGGTTCAGCACGGTAGGCCGGGATCGGTGTGCGCAAAGGGTCCATGTCTGGTTATTGTGGCTTTGTTTCCACTTTAGAGGATCCAGCTCTTTTAAAAGACACTCTTAAAAAACTTTTACAAGTAACCATGTTCTAGTGCTAATAAGTATAAAAATATATGTCTAGCAACAGACACGCATATAAATATAGATTTAGGTTCCAATCAGTTCCATTTCCCCTCAATAAAACTTCGTAAAATGGTCCCTTTTCTCTGTTCAGAATTTATTCTTATTACTTGTCTTGCCTGCCATCTGATTGCTAAGTCTAACAGAAAGGGAAAATTAAAATTATGATGCAGTGACAACACAGGGCCCTATTGATTCAAACCTGCTGAGACCTGCCTGACAGGATGCTGGCCGAAAACCGTCAGGGACTGTGGCATGGACAAATTAATTATGTGCAAGAAGGGAAACAGCTCTTAGACTTGCACTTGGAAATAGTTTTAAAGTACACGTGTGATCGCTCACACCAACCTTTCAATTTTCTAATAGTTTAAACCTGCACAATTGCATACGCCCTTTTCCAAAGTACTGTGGCTAATTTTAAATTGTGCATGACTTTTATTTCGGGTATAAATATAATGCAAGGAGGCATTCAACTCCAGTGGTCAGGTCGAGACGAGAAGTCCGATACGATTAGGTTGAAGGGAGACATACCAGAATCAGTTCAGTGCAATCTTGAGTCTTGTCAGATAATAAACAAAAATCAGCTTATCCCGCGTAGCCTCTGGTTTGTACAGGCAAAGAATTAACATTGTCAATAGAACTAGAGTCACTCGAGTGAACTAATGGCATTTTGAAGTACATAAAATCAGATACTGGGGCAGGGGGTGGAAATAGCTCTAGGAAAATGTCCATAATAGGACACACCCTGTGCTGACAGCCTCCACTGCCTGTTAAAGGGAGATTGAATTTAATAAGCTACATTTAAAAATCAACAGCCTATCATTACCTCATTTCTTTTATATATAGTTTTGGGGGACTTCCTCCAGCTCCCCAATCCTAAATTTTATTTGTTTATTTTACTTCTAGGATCTCTTTCTACCCCCCCCTCCTCTCCCCCCCCCCCCATGACACCAATCCCTAAAGCAGCCTTGGCTCATACTCTAGCTCTGTAGCTATCCGTGGCCCACGTGTCTTGATTTGGCCATTTACACTCTGTAGTGGGAAGTAAACACAAGAAGTCCAGGTGGTCTGGGCAGCCACGTAATCCTCCCAGGAGACTAATGTTGCACTGGGGAGGGCCTCTTAGGACACCTTTGTTGGTAGAAGACAAGGCTATAGAAGCCACTGCCTCTCACTTGATTTCATGGTGGCCACGTTTAGCGGTGAGCTGACTGGAAATCTGCCTTCCCACTTGCTTATGCAGCGGTCGGCTCCCTAAGTCAGCGTTGTAGGGCAGTGATCATGCTTGGGCAACATCTCCTGTGAAAAGAAACCCTTAAATTGCCCATCTTTAAAGGGCTTCAAACTAACCAGGTTTTCATTCATAATAAATAGCTGAATTTTTTAAAATGTATTTTTATTGATTTCAGAGAGAGAAAGGGAGAGGGAGAGATAGAAACGTCAATGATGAGAGTCATTGATCAGCTGCCTTCTGCACACCCCCTGCCGGGGATCGAGCCCGAAACCCAGGCATGTGCCCTGACCTGGAATCGAACCTTGATCTCCTGGATCCTAGGTCGATGCTCAACCGCTGAGCCTCACCAGCCGGGCAATAGCTGAATTTTTGTGTGTTTTTTTCAGTTTAGCAACTGGTGATGTAGTCGACTTGCATTTTGGGACCTTGTTGTCTCCCCCTCATAGTATTGCAGAATTCTTTAAGATAAATATACTCTGAGGAGGCAGCACATACAGATCAGAGAGAAAGGGAACAGTAGGCAAATGGCAGCCAGTTTTCCAAAAGCAATCCTTTGAAACTGAGTTGGGAGACAGGGAGTGGAAAGGTTAGAACAAAGAAAGACTGAAGGGTCCGTGGAGTGTACCCCATCACTGGGACACCTCCCTTTTCAGGGACATGCTTTCATAGGTGACACGGCTCTTCAAGGACAAACTAGAAAAGACAGTGTGCCACCAATAAGCCGAGCAGGGTCCGAAGGCAAGGGGACGTGGAAATCGTGTTTGCATCTTTATTCAGGACAGTGGCCGGGTGTCACAGTACTCACCCTGACAGCTCTTACCACCGGGCAGTGGACTCTGTCCTACCTCCATGGTGGGGACAGAGGTGGCCAGTTAGCTTTCTATCATCCCCTCCTCCACCACCTTGACGACAGATGCCAGGGCCAGCCCGCCTTTCACTTGCTCTCTTGTCAAGGCTCTGCCGTGAGCCCCGATCCTGACCTTTACTGTAGGAAATAAAGTACTGATGAACAAGCAGAGGTTTGAATTAGAGCAGCGTGGAGCAAATGTCAAGTCCATCTCTGCTCCCTCCTCCACCTGTTCCAGGAGCCTGGATTAGACCCGTCTGGAGTCTGCAGTGCCTTAGGCTTTATGGGTCTGGGGAGACATAACTTATTAACAAAGAGTTATTAAATTTTTATCAATTTTACAACACAATGTAAATGCCTCCTATGAATCTACATTGTATTCATTATCATTTAAAACGTTAATTAAGTCAAAGTTGCATTTAATTTCTCTCTAAATGGGCCTCTGGGAAGAGGCTTTTAGAAACATCTGTGGGAACGTGCGGCTCCCAGAGACAGGGAATCCCCCAGCCCGCACTCAGGATAGCCCCCGAGTTGATTGCAATCGCGTGTCTGTGGCTAATTTGTTGTGATGTGATTGGGCATTGTCTCAAATTAGTATCAGACCAGTAATGGTGTAAAGTGCCGGAGAGAGGCTTGCAGCGTGGTGGCACAGCCTCACCGCCTCCTGCCTCCCAGTGCCACCCAGACGTAGTGGGCAGCTCACCCAAGGCACCGGTGGCCTCAGCATGCCTCCATCCTCCCCTCTCACATGATGCCCCTCATGTCAGCTGGATGCTCCCATCATCTGAGATGGACGTTTGTCATCTGGCTCGACCAATTCAGGACACAAGCCAGCATGCATATAGGAAAGATCTTAGAGTCTGGGGTCTTTGATTTGCATTTAAGCCTAGAAGCAATGAGCCTAGTACAGCATACTGGGAACCATTTTCGGATGGAGTAGCTGTGGAGATTATAAACAGATCATGCTCATCGGTGAGGAGAGAGGCCTGCCAAGATCTGCTGGAAATTGCTTTCCCTTTCAGGCTAGGTTGATGTTTTTGCCCTGAGTAAAGGCTACTCCCTAGACAGATCTGCTGTTACTGTGTATGTATCCCATCTCCCAGGAGCGGGGCATGTTAACCTGGGGGTACTAGGAAGTGGCTAATTGCTCACCCTGGACTCGAGCTCAGAGTGGACTCAGTGGAGTCTGTGCTCCTGCTCGATGTGAGGTACTCTGCCGACACAGCAAGGGTGTTTCAGTGTGTGTGTGTGCGTGTGCTCCTGTGTGTACACTGTACATGTGTGCATATTGCTAAGATTAGCACTCATAGCATTTGCTGCATTGCAGACACTGTTCTGTTCTTTATAAATATTAATTTAACCCTTAACATGAGCAGCCAAGGCACCTGTAAATGGTGCCATTTACCGATGAGACAGCTGAGACACAAAGAAGTTAAATGACCTGGGAAGGGTCACGCAGCGAGGCAGTGGTGGGGCTGGGATTTGAAAACAAGCTGGGTGGCTCCGCAGCCTGGGGAGTAAGTTGAGTCACTCAGCTACACAGCTGAAGATCCATAGGTCTGTCTGTCCCCAAGGAAGGAGACAAAGATGAGAATTTCAGTAATGAAGACTTAAGACGATGAGGGGAATAGAGGAGCAAAGTGCTTGGCGGTGCAGAGGCCCAGGGGTCACCTCCTGTTGGTCAGCCAGGGGAAGATCCCACAGGATGTGACATTTCAGATGTGCCTTGGAGAACAGGGGACAAAGAGTGTTCTGCCAACAGCATGAGAAAAGCTATGGCAGTGGGGAGGTGGGGAGCCTGCTGCCAAACAGCTGGTCGGTCACCCGGATTCGGCTGGAGCTTGAGTCCCGCTCAGCAGATTTCAGGGAGAGGGGCCCTCAAGCGTGAGCAGGGCCTGTATTGACAGGGGCTAGGCCCTGAGGGTTTTGTTCCATCCCAAACACAATGGAACACATTCAGGGTGTTTGCTCGGGGAAGCGAGGCCTGAGGCTGTGTTTCGGGAGGACTTTTATGGCAGCTGTGGAAGAAGGGACGAGCCCAGGGAGCAGTTGGGAGACACCCTGAGAGGTGAAGACCAGCAGAAGGAAGGCTGTGGTGGGAGGAGGCCCCCCCAGCTGCTCTGAGAAGCAAGGGAAGCAAGGGTGATGGCCAGCCCAGGACTCCACAGCTCAGGCATATTACCCATGTGCAAAATCTCAGTAAAGAAAGTGTAGCTGAAAGCTCTGAAGCAGTTAGCTGAACGTCTGGAGCGTAATTCTCCCCAGCTGACCTGGCAGCCATCGTGATACCCGCGTGGGCTCAGCGGGCTCTTCTCCTTGGAGGGGCCCTTACTGAGTCTCGGCAGGACGTGAGACCCCCAGGGCGGCCCCCGCGCCCCTGGCCCTGCGGCCCTTCCTTCTGTTTCCTTCTCCTCACCAGCGTTGCTTCCCCCTTCCCCACTCTCTCCATCTCCAGTAAGAGTCACACCTTGGGTGTGTTGAAGGTGAGGGAGGCAGGCAGCTCGCAGTGGCTGGCGTAATGTCACTGGCCCAGAAGCAAAGCAAGTGGGGCCACCAGCTGGGATGTGTGACCAGCCCTGGGGTCTTGGCTCAAGCTGCATGCCGCAGCTTCGGTGAGAGCTCATGGGAATTATTTCCTTAAATCCCTGTACGGCAACGAGCCCCTTTCCCTCTCATCTCTCTCAGGGAGACGGCGCGTCTCCCTCCATCCAGCGAGGGAAAAATAAAGTACTTTGTGTCCCAGTCTCTGCAAATCCACTGTAGTTTTCAGCCACATCTCCGGTGGAAACAAAACACATTTCCCGCGAGGCACTGCCACGCAGGATCCGGGGAAGCCACGTGGCGTTTCGAGTACCGCAGCCCAGATTTCTCTCCCTTTCTATTTCTCCGCGCACAAGACCTTCGTCTGCGCCGTTTGTGTCTCTGTCAGCGTCCGTGGCTGAAGGACTCACACACCATCAACCCCAAAGGGTCGCCAAAACAGCGTGGGAGCGCCCTGGAGCCCCGGGCCCCTCCCAGGGGCGGCGCGTGCAGGCCAAGGCGGCGGCTTCTGGAAGCGGACGGACGCAGCAGAGTCAGCCCGCCAGCTGACTCTGTCCTTCCTCTCTCGGGGGCTTTCTCCCAGACCAGCACGTTGAATTACCTAGATCACCAGGGAATCGGCGTCCCCGCGTTTGCTTACAGGAGTTCTGCGTTCCCAGCCAACCATTTCCCCAGGAGGACTCTAAACGGACAGAAGGAAGCGCAGCCTTGTCGGAGCCACACTGTTGAAATCTCAGCGAGAAAGTCCCTTTTGTAAATAGCTCGCCTGGGCCTCGTGTGGAGGGAGGTGCCCATAGGTTCTGGCTTTGAGGAGACATCCTTCTGGTGTCCAGATGAGCTGGGCAAAGGCTCCGGGGATCCCACAGTGACTTTTCTTTTCTAAACAGCTCATTCAGCCCTCCCGAGGAGCTGCCCTTCTGCCATCGAGGAAACAGCAAGAGAAAAATCTCCCCTGGCCCCTCCTAGAAACCCTGACAGCCCCATCTATCCCCTCCAGTGCTGCGGGGTGGCTCCCACTGAGCCTCCTGGAGCTACAGAGAAAACCCCTAAGCCCAGAGTGGAAGCTGTGGAGGCGCGTCTGCATCGGATGACCAGCGGCACTGAGGACTTTCCAGTGAAGTGAAGGCTGCTCCCCGGAGCCGGAGCCACACAACGTGGACGGACAGAGCAGAGAGGGGCGGTGTAGAGACAGACAGCGGGGCCATGCCCTGGGAGTGGAGCTCACGGCTGGCGTTAAAGTCATCTCCATTCCGGCCGATGCCGGCTCTCTGGGCTGGAGCCTGTTGGACTGCGCCCGGGCGTGAAAGGACCTACGGGCTGCCTTCCTTCCCTCCGAGGTCAGAAATGTAGCATGCTGGGGCCTTGCTTGGGCTTCATGTGTTGGCAAGAGGACTTGAATAGGAAATGGCCTGGAGATTCTAGTTCAGTAAATATTTGATGAGTCAAAAGAGTAAATGAAGGGATTCTCAGCCATCAGTTCCAGGAACAGCAGCATGCCAGGACCAGGGTGGCCCCGCACCTGTGACGTTTCCTGAAACTCTAAGTGGCTTACAATATATCTATACCTAGACATATATTATCTATATAAACATAAAGAACTGGGATACAAGAAGATTAAGGGGGGAGTATAGCAAGACAATCAAAGACATAGCCGAAGGATCTTGAAAATTATCAATGATAGGTAATTTCATATTCTTTGCGAAGGTTAAATATTGGGAAGGGAGGTAAGGAAACAGAGAGAAAAATCACTGGAAAAATTCACCAACATCTCAAGTGAGGAGAGACAGGGATACCTGTATATGTAGAGCATTCGTCCTAGAAGTTCAAGGACTCGTGACATTAGCATTCAGGTTTACTAATTTTGATGAACCTGATCACTTTTTCTGAGTCAGAGTGGCACAAAAATAATGCATCTGGTGAAGCCAAAATGAGCAAAGGGGCCCGTTTGTCGAGAGCTGTAACCGTTTGCAGGTGGCCAGGTAGCGTGTGCAAATGCAGAGAAACATTACGGCCGCTCGGGACTCTTAGGGCCGTTGACTCTGACCTGAGGTGGGCAGATCAAATCCAACAGCACCCGTGTGACAGTTCCTCCCACCTAGAGGTGTCCAAAGGCTGAGTGTCTCATGGCTGTTTTCTATGCAGAGCCATTATTCTGTTTATTCTGCTTGAGACGAGGGGGCAGGGAGCTTCCTCTATTGCTCACAGAGATCTCAGGCTGCGCCAAGCATGCTCTTACTTTGGAGTGGCTTTGAATTGCTCTCTGCATTTTGTCAAGGTTGATCCGGCCTTTTCTCCGGTGCAGATGAGTAAATTTCCACATATGGCCTGTAACACATCCAACTGAGAGAACACGTCCAGCAGGGAGGCTTCAAAGCCAGAGCCCTAAACAGGTGTTACTGAAAAAGGAGGTACAGGGACCCGCAGAGAGAGGAGGTGCACAGTGGAAATGAGGGGATGACATTTGCCAGGAATGCAGACGGGAGGGAGGGGCTCAGGTCTTGTGACCTGGAAGTCTTGGGCTGTGGATGTGAAATGTGTCAGAGGCTAGTCCCTAGAGGACCACTTCACAGGTTTCTTCTGTTAAGAGGGAGATGGGTGTTTGCCTCGCTGATATAAATTAAGGACTTCCCAGCTCTTCCCCTCACTGTGCAGTGAACTAAGTGATCTCCTTGGCCATTAAAGCCTGAAATTTTAGGAAGCCTCAGAGCAAGGAAAGGGAGAGAAGGGGTGAGGCTTGCGTGTTTTCTGGGGTCTTTGGAAATCATTCCTGGCACAGACACGCTTTGGTATGTTCACCAATTGGATGCTCAGTGAGTGCCCAATGCTATAATAACAGTGACGCCTTAATCACGTCCGAATCTTTATGCTTCTCAAGGCATTGACATCTTCTCATTTCATCTAGGCAAACCCAGAATAGACATCATCACTTCCCACCTTAGGACTTGGGGCAAGTGTGAGAAATCCTCTTTTCCTTAGTTTCCCCTTCCGTACAGTGGCGATAATAACAGGACCTGTCTCGTAGAGGGGTTGCAACTGTGACTGTGGTCTGGTCATTCTGCGTCTTACTGATGCCCCTAGGACTTTTCCATCTCTGAAAGGGACATGGGGACAGACACGCTGTGAATTTCGTGTGTTCCTGGAAGATGGCAGGAAGCTTGGAGAGCAAGCAAGAGGGGAATGGATGGTGGAGAGAGATGCCATTTAAAAAAATTCTATTAAAATTTCTCTCCTTGAGGATGGTCTTGATCTCAACCCATCGTTGTGGTCCGGTTGGTGTTGGGACTCCCCATCATTGCCTTTCCTAAATTGCTTTATGAAGAGTTGGGCGCTGCTGCTTCTTGTTGATTTTCTCATTAGTGAGATTCGTGCTAGGAATGGGGCCAAGAGTGGGCCAAGCCATTGCCCTTAGACCTGCTGTGAGGATGGTCTAGAGATGGGCTGAGTGAGTGTTGATACGCATTTTGAAATCCTAAGGATTCTGCTATCTTGCTCTCTCTCTCTCCCCACTGATGGCTGAGTCCTCTGCCTTGGTCTCTGATTACCTTTCAGACCTGCTGTTGACATTCTCAGTGGCACGGCCAGGTTCGGGCACTCATTTCTTCTCGCCTGGCCTGCCACCACAACCCTCCAGTTAATTAGTCCCCCTTGCCACCAGACAACCACTGCATTTATTATTTTAAAACACAGATTTGATCATGTTGTCATCCAGTTCTTAAGAGAAAAAAGTACTTTTGATGGCTCCTTGTTTTCAAAGGACAGCCTCCAGCCTTCTTAACAGGGCATCCAGGGCCCACCACAGTTTGGCCCCAACCTATGTTACTAGTTCTATTTTTCATGTAAGTATCCTTCATCTAATGATTCTCTCAAAATGTCCTGTTTTTGTTATTGGGCACATTTCTGTAACTTCTTCCTGTGCCTGTGATTCTGCCCCGTCCTCTCCTTGCTGATGGAAGCTCACCCATCTTTTAAAGTAGGGGGTCAGCAAATTGTGGCCCATGGACCAAATCTGGCCTACTGCATGTTTTAGTAAATAAAGTTTTATTGTAACACAGTCAGGGTCATTCATTTGCATATTGTCCGTAGCTGCTTTCAAGTGAAAACAGCAAAGCTGAGTAGTTGCAACAGGAAGCATATGGTTCACAAAGCCCCATAGAGTTACGGCCTGATGTTTACAGAAAAAGTTCGCTGACTCCTGCTTTAAACACGGCTCAGATATTGCCGTCTCTGGGAAGACCTCTTCACGGCCCTACCTCCCACCTCAGGTCAGAATTCAAGGGTCTCTTTTCTGTGATCCTCTAACACTCCACATAAACCCCATTCGGAGCGGTTTCCCAGTGGAGCATTCTAGAAGTCAACCACAGGCAGTGGCCTTTGAATTCTCAGTGTATCGCACCCAGCAGCCAAGGCACACAGTAGGAATTCAACAGACATTTGCCAAAGAACAAAAACGGGGTTGAGGATGTCTTTCCATAGTTTGTTAGGCGTGTGTTTCAGGAGAAAAATGCGTCTGAGCTGAGCAATCCTGCTTCTCGTTGGCTTCTACCTTCTTGAGCAAAATATTTGACTGAACAGCTGCGTGCTCTGACTGCTGGGGCAGTTTTGAGTAGCTTGATCTAGGATTGATCTCTGCTGCCTTGGCGACACATCTCGTCGATCGCTTCTGCTGACGGGCACAGTGCTTGGACGCTGTAGTGGGTCTGGGATGCGAATGTCTCCCCCGTCCACATGTCACTGGGCATTTTGAGGCCGAGTAGGTAGAGGAGCGGGTGGGTAGCCCATTGTCTCACCACTCCCGAGTGACCTCGCCTGCCTCTCGGGCCTGCAACCCGCTTCTCACCCAGACAGGCTCTTTCCATCCTCCTCGGAGCCCTCGTCCATTTGAATTTACCCCAACTGCTGCAGAGGCGGGGCTTGCACCTTTAATCACTCCCCAGCCAGCTTTAGGGCCCTCCTCTCCCTGGGCTAATGCCCTGGGGACGCCCCGGGAGTTAGGTCTAGGCAGGGTGAGCCCCCAGCTCGAATCCTGGCAGGCCTAAGTTCTACCAGGTTCACCCCCACCCTCCCCGCCTGCCCACACTTGCTCCTGGCAACTCTGTCTCTCCCCAGCAAGTGGTGGCCAGTCGAAGTGGGAGGCGAGACGCTCTCTATGCTTGAGGCCCGTCCAGTCCAGTTCCTGGTGGCAGACAACTGGAGACTCTTTGGGCTCAAAGGAAGCACCTCAGCGTTTGATGTTTTTTATACACATGCCTCACCCAACTTAGACACACGGAAGATCTGAATGTAAAGGGTTTCCAGTGTTTGCCATTGGAGATAACAGAATTGAGTGTGTGTTTAAGGAATACCCTTTAGGTGGCTGCATGAGCAATCTTTATCGCTGTTCGAGATTAAATCTCAATAACTTTTTGAAATTCGAGTGGGCTTCTCATCAGCTGAGTGGGCATCGGCACTCGCCCTTTCCCGCCCTTCCTCCCAGCTCTGGGATGCTATCAGCATGGTGGTTTCGCTTGAGATCAAGTCAAGGCAACGTAGAAACTGTCATTTTTCATTTACTGGGGCACTTTGATCCCATTGGGGGTTTATTTGTTTCAAGTGAAAAATGCAAGCCCTATTGCATACATCTATCCTGTAGAGCACTTTTTTATTTTTTCCTCTTAGAGATCAAATCAGAGTTGTAAGTAGTGTGGTCATTAGTTATCACCACCAGACTTCACAGCCTGCACTTTATTTCTGTTCTTAGGAAGTCGCCGGTCTTCTCTGTTGCATAACGATCCCTCGCAGTGAGGCTGCAATGTGACTTCCGTGGGCGCTTGGGTGTTAATTTATTTCACAGTTTCCTTTGCAGATATAATCAGAGTCACCTATCACATTCCCGTTTCTTCCTTTTATTGTGTTTCTTCGCTATCTCGTTCGTGTGATCTTTTTCTGCAAAATGACAGGCAGTGTTTCTCTGCTCGCCTTTTCAGTGACTTATATTCTCTGAGACTTCTCTATTGCCATTTTAAAAATATAACATTTTATAGATGTAATCTTAGTTATTTATAACTCAGGCTTTGTTATATGGGAAAATTTCCTAAATGACACCTTGGTGTAGGTACATTTTTTAAAGAAAGGGAAAAATATTCTTCACAAAAATATTTTTCTCAAAAGTGTGAATGAAGGAAAAGCTCTCAGTTAGTAGGATTATAATGCATTTTCCCTGATTTCTTCGTACATTGAAATGTATGAACATTATTTTTATGTAAGTGATCAAATTGTGGTATTTAATAACACGGTGTTAGCAGCAAAAGAGCGATCCCTTTTGATTTATTTGGATATTTACTGGTTGACTTACAGTGCTTTACATATTAGAATTGGTTTGTCAACAATTAACATTCTAGGTTTTTATATAACCCATACTTCAGGTAATAGAGGATTATTAAACTGCAACCAGTGTGTTAGAAATCTGCCGGCTGGTAATAAAATTCTTATGTATAACAGCAGCCGAGAAATACTGCTGTGTATTTATGCATAGATTGCAAGATAGATGACGGCTTGCAAACCTGAGGGGCTTGAAATGCAGATCGCCAGCAGGTGGCGCTGCTCTTCTAGAAATGAAACCCGCTACCTGGCGGTATTCTGGGCACTACCATCACTGCCCCCCTGACTGCCTTTTCTTTCCCAGATTCTCTGTCCTTTATTTCTCTAATGTCTAAAACTGAGTTTGTTTGTTTATTTGTTTTTTTCGAGGAGATACACCTCCACTAAGACAATACCTCTCAATTGCTAAGATCCTTTAAATCTAACTTGCTTCCCTTAATGCTCCTTTTGGAACAAATCCTAAATAAATGTTGCTATGTTTTTAGAAGGTAACTACACAATACCAGATTCTCACCCCTAATATTGGATTAGCTCCACCATCCAATTATTACACGGAAAGTCCCCATCTTTATCTAATATTTATTTATACAAGATAATTCCCTAGGCTTCATTCTACACCAGGATGAGGGACAGTTTTATAAAGATGGCTTATGTACTGGATTAATGTGCTCTATAAAAATAATTTTAATGTGACTCTCTTTCATCAAGAATTTCTTTAGAATCCAAGTTAAGTGAAGAATGGTGCTTTTCTCCCTGGGCCAGAACTAACTTTCTGATGAACAGGATCAGAGCAGGGTTTTTTTTGGTTTTTTGTCTGTTTATTTATTTATTTAATATATCTTTATTGATTTCAGAGAGAGGAAAGGAGAGAGAGAGAGAGAGAGAGAAACATCAATGATGAGAGTCATTGATTGGCTGCCTCCTGCACGCCCCTGACTGGGTATCAAGCCCTCAGCCCGGGCATGTGCCCTGAGTGGGAATCGAACTCCGATCGCCTGGATCCTGGGTCGACGCTCAATCACTGAGCCATGCCCGGCTGGGATATTGTTTTCTTTTAAATAAGGATCTCCACACAAAGGCTAATCAGCTCATCAGTTTGGGCATCAAAGAGAGAAAAAAAAAATTACTGTTAATTTGGCTCTCTTTTTCACACAGCCTCTTTTTCATTCTTTTTATTTTATATTTTAAAGACACAATTATACCTTTTTGCTAAGTCTTATTTTTACAAAACCTACACTGTTCCTTTTCTACAGGGTGTTCGGTTGAAACGTGGGCCTATATGGGAGACAGTAGGTTAATCGACAAGGAAAGAGTGAAAATGCATCCCAGATGACTCATTTATTTATTTTCTGTATTAAGTGCTACCTATCAGATCATAAAGAACTTCTAATGCAAGGATTTTACACTTAACTTAAAAATTTGAAACCATTGACTTTGAGAATCCAATGGGAATGTTCTCTTTTGAATTTTTAAACATGTTATAGGCATACAGGATAGAGGGTGCAGGTCAAGGACCCAGAAAATATAATGAGCATCTTTATTTTACTCACGTACATGCTTTTGATGGAGAAAATCCTGACTAGGTGAAACCAAGGAGGAGAGGCTTGGGGAAGCATTTCCTTCTCAGTGAGTTCATTTGAAAGCCTTAGTTTGTTGAAAATGTTTTTTTCTTCAAACTATTGACTGCAATCAGTTTTCTTGTTAAAGTCAAACCCTGATGGCTTTCTTTCCAGTTCCCTTCATAGGGGGAGGGGATCAACTCTGGGGGTTGAAGACAGGAAATAACCATCCCAGAGTAAAGTTTGGATTTACCTGGCCGAGCTGTGGGGCAGCAGCCTCGTGAATTTCACAGGACCCCTTTCCAAGGCATTAAATAACTTTATTTTCCTGTCAGATACACTCCCCAGCGGAACTGGACCGTGGCCAGGGCCTCCTCGCTTTTCGTTTCACGCACTGTGTGCGTGTCTTATCTCGGGCCCTTATGACTCTTAAGTGGCCAAAAAGAAAGCAGACTGAGTTGGGGCAGAGGTGTGATAGACTTTGCCAAGATGCAAACCACCCACTGCCCTCTTTGAATTTGAATATTTAAATAGGAGGAAAAAAAACTTTCAGAGGACTCAGATAGTTACCCAATATTATCCAATTGTCGTTCGGAGTTTAAAGCCTCACACTACCTGCCCCTTTTACCAGCGTCTATACCCTTAAATAAATCCTCTTGCTCCAGCCGCATTGAATTCCCTCTAGTTCCCTAGATTAGTGCTCCCACCTCCTTGCTTTTGTTCAGGCTGTTCCCTGCACCTAGCATGCCCTTCCCTAGTGGACTCAGCATCATGGCTTGAGTGTCCCCAGTGCGCCAGGCCCTGTGTTTGGTTCTGGGGATACGCAGGTGAACAGGCTGATGTTTCTATCCATCCAACTCTTATTTCAAATCTTACAATTTTTCCCTGACCACGCCAGGCCTTCTAGCACTTACTAAGGCAGTTCATTTAGCCTTCACCCGATGCTATCAGGTAATACATTTTTAACTGTTAATTCATATCATTTGTGAATTGTTATATATGCAGGATATTCCAAAAAATGTATATGTACTTTAACAGCTGATACCTCAATTTTGAAAATGAAATGTATTTCAGTGAACACTGCCTTTATAATTATTCACAGCCTGTGTATACATTATCTCATTTCTACAGCTGGACTTGTGGTTCTCTCTTACCATGTATCTTTTAAAATATTTTTGGGACAAAAGTAAAAGATAAAGCAATGCCCAGCTCCCACCCTCGAGGTGTTTGTTGAATTGGTCTGAGGTGGAATTCCAGCATGGGTGTTCTGTGAAGTTCTCCAGTTCATTTTATTGCAAGGCAGGATCGAGAACCTTTGAGCTAGACCATGCTCCCCTTGGACCAGGACTCCTGCTTTCCTGTTCTGTATGCTTTCTGGAGGTTGAGTCTGGTAGGAAGTGCTAGACAATTACAGGTACCTGGAGAGTTAGGAGGCCTTCGGCCCATGGCTGGCTCCTGTGAGATCCATCAAGTAACAGAAGAGAGCGTTAAGCCCAGAACCATTACCGATTCAGAGCTGCAGAGGTCCTTATACATAATGAGTGCCAGTCCTCCAGGAGGGCAGCTCTCCGGCCAGGACCACACAGTTGATCCAAGCCAGGACTAGAACCAGGCTCCTCACCGCTGGGCTATGATTCTCCCTCTGCCACGCTGCTGCCTCTCTGGCAACGAGGAGATACTTATTAGGAACATTACCAGGGGCTAAGCACTATGAGATCATCAGAGATTTGTAAACTACGGAGAGGAGCTTACAAGTCTAGTTGGAAGTAGGACACATGAAATGGGAAACAAATTCTAATACAAAAGATAAAGAGGTAACAGAGCAATATGAGACAGGGTGCCAAGAAAGGAGGGATTCTACCTTGTTATAGTCATCTTGGAAGACTGCCTGGAGGAGGCAGCCTAACCTATTTCTTGAACGGTAGGTAGAGTAGGTAGATAAAAGGAAGGCCTGGTGGGAGGGAAGAGTGAAGGAGTCAGTGCCCCTTTACCCCATCATTCCCCTGCCTCTCCCCCCAGCTCCCACGTGCGTGCCCCAATTCCATGACCTCCCACCAGAAATTCAAGGGAAAGAGCCCATCACAAGCAGGCAGCATGAATTTCCTGTAATTTAGAGGCAGCGGTGGGGTTTCTCCACGTTCCCATCTGACTTTCATTTGTTACTGCCCTGAATGGTCCCAGCCTTCTCCAATTGAGGCCCATTTAAACATTTTCTGGCTTTTCTTGTTTTTATGACACTTGGCATAGCCTAATTATTTTGACCTGAGTAGTTCATTGGGGCCATATGAAATATGGGACAAAGGTGACAGTCGAGCAAGATGCAGCGGGTGGAGGTGCCGGGGCGAAGCGCACCCTGCTCTGGGGGTCGGATACCAGGTCAGTTGTTTGGAGCAGTGGAGATAGTGAGTGCACTTGAGCGGAGCAAAGCCAGAAGAAAGCAGGCGGGCACTGTCACCAAGGACCAGGGGGCGGAGAGCTCCAGTTACTTTGATTTCTCAAAGCCGAGATAATAGTGACAGATAGCATTCAGAAAGAGCTGGCCAGAAACTCTTATAGGCACCTTTCATGTTTTCAATCCATTTTCACAACAGCCCTATGAGGACAGTACTCTGATTATGTCCATTTTATAGGTGAGAAAACTGAAGTTAGGTAATTTGCCAGATAGCGGGGTTTGGAGCCTACAGTGTAGCTTCAGGGCCTCTGCCCTTAACTGTTACCTTCGTGCAGCTCATTGTGAGTTAACATTTGTAGAGGGATCTCCCATATCTTAAAATCTTTATCTCATTGAGTGTCACTGGAGCAGGGGCCAGAGCTGTAGGAGGGATGCCCACCATATGGCTGGGGGGCAGGAAACAGTGTTAGGGGATTTGACCAGCTGCTAAGCTCCTGCCCCAGGAGACAGTTTTCTGAAATGGAAGCCCCAGTCTTCTGCAAGATTTTCAAGCAGAAGTTAGAAATCCATCTTTTTATGGACATCTTCACGCTTAAAGATTGTCCCACACACGGATCCTGTGACCCAGCGGGGTGGCTCCAAGCAGAGTACACCACGCCGGTCCCAGGCTGTCCGTGTGTGGCCTCTGGTTATCTCATTGAACCCCACAGCCTCTCCAGATCCTGGTGTCCGCATCTGTCCAGTGGGGATAACGGCAGATCTGGTGACACTGTGGAGTTGAGTAACTTATCTGAGATCAGAATTCTCATGAGGGTGAGAGGGACCTGGGCAGGCGGCGGGAACCTAGAAGCAGAAGCTGTCGTGAGCAGAATTCTGACAGCACAGGATCTGGATTAGAAGTCACCAGACCCAGGCCCTGGTGTTAGGTCTGCATGTTAGTGTCACCTCAGTGTAGCCACAGAGGGTGAGGCCAGAGCACCCCTAAGCCCCTTCCAGCCTGCCCCTGCTTCCCACACCTTGCTCTCTGAGTTGAGCAGAAAGGAGCCCGCCATGGACTAGCATTTTAAAATGTTGCATGGGATGTGTCTGAGGATAAATTATAGGGGAATACAGATCATGATTTTATAGTTCAAGAACACCTTTAGAAGGTGACTATGCCCTTAAGAAAGATACTAAATGCTGTGTTTAGTGTAAAATCACAATCGGGGCCTGGTCTTACCTCCCAAGGTTAAAAGCGTACAGTATTTCTAAAGTGTTCTGGCAGAACATTCTTCATCGGGCCATGTGGTGTGCCTGGCCGCACTAAAACCCATGCGTTTTACCTTTATCTGCGTTCCCGAGGAGGTATCGGCGCAGCCATCTGGAGTACGTATTAGAATTCTCGGGGGCTTTGGGTGCGACCGGCTCCATGGCAAACGCGGCGTTTGTGAGTGAGCCGATGATAATAATAATGATATTAATAACAATAATGGTCCTTATCTGTATAACAGCTTATGTTTAGAAAACAACTTCACGTATACGCAGTTAGATTCTAAGCTGGTCTCAAACAGAATCATTGGGGCAAGCATTAATTTAAAAAATGTAAATAACAAAGTGGAAATGGAAATGAAAACGTGATTGACATTTTCTGCTCATCATGTTTACTTGAAGCTGTTTAAGGGGAGGAAAAGCAGAAAGGGAAGAAAGGTGGCGTCTGAGTCAAAACATATAAGCAAATAAAAACCCGTACCCCGAAGTGGAAACGCGCACCCACGCTGCGGCAAGCAGGCGGCTGACGGCAAGCGTGAAGTCAAGTCCGGGAGACACCCGCTCCTCTCTCTCTTTTCTGTTTCTCACCCCGGGCAGGTGGCAAAGCTCAGACTCCTGAGGCAGCATGGTCTTTTCTCCACTTCTCTGGATGTGTGACAATTTGTAAATCCATAAGGAGGCCTTTCCGGCAAGGGTCTTCCTTAACGATCTCGTGCAAACAGCAGGAAGTGATCAAAAGAATAACACTCGTTTTGTATTGGTCTTGCCCAGTTCTGAACGCGGGAGCATGTAGGCGCACACGCAGGCACAGGGTGCGGGGGCTTTGTCGGGACAGGCGGGATGGCAGAACCAGCACCTAGGACAGCCTGGGAGATGGACAGGGCAGGGCCAGGACTAGCGTGAGGCATTTACCTTGGACACCAGATTTAAAGGGGTGCCAAGAATCTCAGCAATAAAGTTAAATGATAGTTTAATGCAATATTTTTTAAAAAAATCAAAATGCAAAAAGAAATCCATGATGAATAAAAAGCCAGAATTTTAAATAAAGAGGGGACAAATAGCAATTTTAATGCTGGCATCTAAGTACTGAATTTCACAAGTCAGTAGGGGTTATAACAATCAGCACAACAGAAAACCGGCCCCTGCTGCCATTCATAATGGGCACCTCCACGGTGCCAGGAACGGTGTTCTAGAACTTACTGGCATTTTCTCTGGGTACATTTCAGAGGGATCCGATTTGCCCTACAGTAAATCCGAATCTATTTGATAATAAGCCGTATTAGGAAAAGAGTGCCTCTCCAGGCTCCATAAATTCCATTACAGTCCATTTTGTCTTTGTTAAATTGTGAGTTGAAAATTACAATCCCTTTATTCACAGTGATCAATTTAGACACGCAGCTCAGAAAGATCAGCATTCACTTAAAAAAATATATCAGCATGCTTGTATCTATTAAGCACTATTGCTTTGTAAGCTCCAGCTGATGGTTTTATTAAGTATACTGCAGGAGGAGAAAAAATCAAAGATAATTATAAATTCATAAATATATAATTCATTGGCATAAAGTGATTTTAATGGCATGGATGCAGAATTATCTATTTCCTCACGAAAATAACAGAGATGTTCTGATTAAGCCCATAATCTAGTCTGTGAAATTCCAGCCAAACGGATGGGACACATTTTCTTTTCTGAAACTACCGTTGATAAGAAATGCATTACAAACTCATCAGTTCGGCTTTCTGTTAACAAAGAGACAGCAGCCGTCTGGATCACTCTGGATTCGCAGCGAAACTGCCACCCCACGTATCCTGCAAGGAAGGCTGTGCAAGTTTGACAAGGGGCAGATGAATCCAGGAGTTATTTAGCAGGGTTTTAAATCTATGCGGCAGCTGACGCTTGAAATAATCATCTATATATCGCTCTGAGCTAGCTGGGGAAAGGTTGAAGCTGTATATTTTCAACATATCTGGTCTAATGGTTAATCTGTTGTCTTGTCCGGACTCTCACAGGGTGGACTTGCAGCCGACACTGACAGCTTCGAGGAATTGCTCGTGGTAGATGTGGTTCGCCTGAATCTCAAAACGCAGGGTGGATAACTCTAACTTAGCTCGAGCTGGAAAAGGGGAAACTCGCCCTGGTCAGTGTGGCTCAGTTGGTCGGGCATCGTGCTGTGCACCAGAAGGTTGCTGGTTTGATTCCTGGTCAGGGCACGTGCCCAGGTGTGGCTCACTCCCCGGTAGGGGGTGTGCAGGAGGAGGCAGCTGATTGATGTTCTGCGTAAAAATCCACAGGGGTGTTTTTCTTTCTCTCTCCTTCTCCCTTCCTCTCTCTCTCAAAATCATTGAAAATATTTTTTTAAAAGGAAAAGTTAAAAAATAAACTCACCTGACTGGTTTCCCCAAATGCAACGGCACCTGCAGGACTAATAGTAGGTTGGGTGGTAGGGACATTCCAGTCAGTAAACTACCTCTGTCCCTCCCAACTTTGCCAAATTTGTTCACTTTAAGTGGCTCCATGTGTGTTTCTTTTATCGGTTAGTTGTCTCGGAAGATTGGAAAAAACTGTCCTTTTTGAAGACAGGAAATTAGAAAAATGTGAGAAGATAAATGAGAGCAGGGGTTAGCAAACTTTTTCTATCAAGGGCCAACTAAAAAATATCTTAGGCTCTGTGGCCATGCAGTCTCTATTGTAACTGCTGGACTCTCATTGTAAAGGGAAAACAGATAGAAGTAAACAGATGGCTGGCCATGTCCCAATAAAACTTTATTTATAGACGCTGGTTTGAATTTTGTATAATTGTAATGTGTTTTAAAATATTTTCTTCTCAGATTTTTTTGCTCTCCAACCATTGAAAAATGTAAAATCTGCCATGGCCGACGTGGCTCAGCACTGTCCTGTGCACAGAAAGGTCGCTGGTTCTTTCCTTGGTCAGGGCACATGCTTTCGATTCTGTCTTGATCCCCGATAGGGGGCATGCAAGAGGCACAGCTGATCGATGTTTTCCTCTCACATTGATGTTTCTCTCTCTCTCCCTCTGCCCTCCTCTCTCTAAAAACAGAATCTTAAAAAATTAAATAAAAATGTAAAAACCACTTTTAGCTCAGAGTCATACAGAAACATGTTCAAGACTACAGTTGACTAATCCCCGAACTTGAGAAATAGAAGAAGAAAGAAGGCAGCTTTTTGTGCCAGGGTCTTGGCACATTTTATCTCTGTTCTGAAGCCCTAACCCCCGCAAACATGCACTGCCCATACCAGGGCTATGTAAAGGAGTCTGGCACACTTTTTGACCTCAAAGCCTTTACCAACTTGTTGGTGTTGGGAGTAGGCAGAGAAGGAAAGGAAAGTTGAAAGGAGGCTGTTTTTGTTGGACTCCTGTACATTTTCCCCAGTTTAATTCAAAGTAACAGTTATCTTTCATCTACTACCTTCCCAGCCTCCAAGATCCACAGCAATAATTCAAGGAAATTCTTGCATTTCTCATTTCAGTTGTGTATTTGCTTAGACTTCCATTATTCATCTGTATCACCTTTGAGAAGCTAGCACCTAGTGATCTTTGTGTGGGACTTTTCTTTGCCCATGAGGTGATGGAGACAGTCTGTTCCAAGAAAAAAAGAGAGAACCAAAGGCAACCAGATCTCCAAATGGAATTTTCTACCAACTGCTGAGCAGAACAGAGCATTGGGCAAGTTATTACAGCAGGCCAACTTTTAGTGAAGATATATGAGCTGCGATTCCAGATGCAGGGACTTTGATGAATGTTGGACTCTTACCGAGATACAAATAGAATGGCTTATGGTCTGAGATGGGATGGAAGAACCTGGGTATGGCAGGTACATCGAATCTACTTTTGATTCTAGAAGATTCGTTGGGCCTGCAGTGTTTCTGTAGAGAACGTTGCAGTGCAGGTCGTGTAGATTCTGTCAATACATTTATATGCTATTTTTCTCTCTCCCATGTGGGAGCCGAATTCTTTCATTACTCTGTGTTGATGGACTCAAAAGTTACACAATTCAGGTTTCCTAGGCAGTGACTAAAGCCAGAAATATACCCTGTGATTAACTTCTACATAACCTATTGTTCCTTAAAGTCTCCCTCCCCATCCCCTCATTAGCTCCACAAAAGCCAGAAATGAAAGAGCTCCAACAAGCCTCCCCTTCCCTGCCCCCTGCCCTTCCCTGCCCCCTCAGCCTGTGGCAGGGCAGGCTGTCCCTGTGCCTGCGCCAGGGCAGGCGGGCCACTTGGAGATGCTTTCGGTCCTCATTGTACATCATGGCAGGTTGTTGTTGTTTTTCTTTAACTTATACCCTCTAGGTTTTCCAAATAAATGCATTTCCTACTTTTCAGCTAGAAGTTGTAAAATTATCCTGCCCGATCAAGTATATGGCAAAGCTATTGCTCAATTGTAGGGAGTTATATATGTTATACGTTGGAGATATTATTGTTGGCATTGCTTTTGAGAGGCAGCATCTTTCTTCTTTTCGTTACCTGTGTGTTAATATTCACCGCAATCTTTCAAAAACAGCTTTATGGGTTGATCTTATCAATAATACTGCAAAGTGTTTATCAAACCTCTTGGTGATACATGTTATCTCAGGTTGTCAGACCAGAAACTCTCATTCCTAGGGAATCACCCACTTTAACTCCCCATGTTCAAGATATCGAGCTGCCCACTGACCCTCTGGGCATAGATCTTGGCTGTCTTACCCTGTTCTAGCTGCGCTCAGATGCCCAACCTCATTGATGGTCACACACAGTCCCCACGAGGGGACTCATCCTGAGACAGCAGTCAAGGGCTCCTTCACAGGAATTCTAGAACCAAGCGCACCGCATGGATTACTTATCTGGCATTTGTGTTTCTTGTTGCGGCTGACTTTTCTACTTTGCCAGAGGAAACACCGTCACCCTCACTAGTCTGGTTTGTGAGACAGGCAGCCAGGGTTCTGCTGGTCTATGTCTATGGGACAGGAAATGTCCCTCCGTAAAACAGGCACCAGAGCAGGGCTTGCTCTTTCGCGGCCGCGCTGTAAGACCTTCAAGTTAAGTAGCCCAGACTTTCTGGTGAAAGTCTTAGGCATCTGTATTAGAGGGAGGCCTGATCAGCTTGGGAGTTTTGTCTGTTGTGAGTTACATTTTAAAAACTGAAGGTATTACTATGACTGATAGGATTTTTGGGGGGGACAAAGTTTGATGAGCCCACAGAAATCAAGAAGCACACTGGTCAATGCCTAGGACAGCAGTTTTGGCCTTTCTTTACCCTCAGGTTTAATAAAACCACATTCCCATCCTGAAAGGCTGAAAGCACACTTTTCATTGATGTCCCTCACGATATAAGGATACACAACACATCCCCCTTTCTTAGGAGTGGCAAACCCACTGAATTTAACGCAAGTTAGGCAGCAATATTGCAGCCAAGGGGCTGACCACGCCCATGGTTTGAGATGAAAACTATAGTCTAACATTGGGGCTGATGACCTGGAGCACGATGATCCTTCAGTGGGGTGCAGCAGGCTTCGGGAGGCAGTGGTCTCATCACGATGCTAAACCAAGTTTTCTACGTCTGCGTATGTTGTAAGGGAGAGGGGACTCGGTATGTTTCTGGAAATTATTGCACAAACAAGCTTAGCTTCTAATCTGATGTCCCTTCTGACTTTGATGACCAGAACACAGCGGAAAGAATTTCCAGAAGTCATCGGGGTAAAAGAAAAGGGAAAAAATAACCTCTCAATGTAGCTGTGAGGCAGAAACTGTTTCATGTTAAAACTGGTTTGCAATTTTCCAATGAAAAATTTCACAAAGCATTAATTCCCCTTTTCTTTTCTCGTTGTTCGGCAGTCAAGGTGGCAGCTAGATCACGCTCTCCCAAAGACCCATTTGGGTGCGAGAACACAACTCACAATTCACAGCTTGTGACCAAGCCAGGTGAAGGAGTCCTGGATCCCGTCCCAGTTTTTAGCAACTGCCCTGCACCCCTCCTCGCTCCCCCTTAACATGCCGAACTCAGTTGAAGAAGACAGATGCACTACCATGGATTTCAGCATGCATTGAGCATGTTGGGCAGCAAAATAGCAAAGGGAAAAACCATAAAGAACAATAAATAATAATTAAAACTAGGGTACCGCCAGCTAGCAGCTTGCTCAAGACGTCGGTCGGAAGCCCTGTTAGCTAGATGCCTTTTACGCTCAAGCCACTTTGCATGCCTCTTACTCTGAGTGATTTCAGTGTGAATATGACATTACTAATGACCTGCTAAGTGTGTGCAGATGTGGGTTTCTCCAGATGTGGTGATTAATAACGTAATGGAGATAGCCAGTCAACTCATGTTTATGGGTCGTTTGCCTTTTATTACGTCTCTGAGTTTATTTGCTTTGAACTATTTCTTAACTCCAGCCAACAAACTCACCTTTAAGTCTCAGAGGGCATCATCCCCCTAAACCCTGTTGAGGAAACGGGGAAGAAGGAATGTGCCCCAGGCTGGAGCTGAGCAACGGGTTCATCATATGAAGGGCACAGGATTCTTTGGGAAAGCTGAACGTTGAAATCATTGCCCATCTGACTCAAAGGGCCCACAAAGAGGCATTGGTGAACCTTGATATGCTGTTTGCAAGCTGGCTAGGCTAATAAAGAAAGGGATTTCTTTTTTTAAAAAAATCCAGTAAACTATATGATCATCTTGAAGTAAGCCCAGGGTTCTGGCCAGTGTTTCTGGAAGATTGTGCCTTGCATTTGCTTGAAAACAGAATGGCGATGAAAAGTCGAGTAAAATGTTGTTACAGATGTTCGGTTCTGCATTAAGGCTGTTGGAATTACCACCACATCCTAAATCAATTCCCAGAACATTGTCTGGAGGTTATGTCATCGAAATAATGAATCCTCTTTAGTCAAGTATAAGCAAACATGTTAAAACATCATTGTAACTTTAAATTAAACTCTAGCGCCAACCAAGGGATCCGAGGCCTCATTAGACCTGCCTGACATTTTTCTAGCACTGAGTCTTCCCCAAACTGTAAAACTGTTAGGTTCGGTGCCTGTTAGAGGAGCGAGCGCTGGGAAGTTACAGCAGCACATTAAGCGTGATGCTTAGGGATGTGCACAAACAAGCCCTTGGATTTTATGAGGACTTGGAGACTGGATGGAGTTCAGCCCCTATAAAAATTCCACATTGGATTCCTCAACTTGTTTGTGTTTGAAAGAAGCTGGTAAGCGAGGTTCCTGTAACAGATCGTATCTTCCCGAGGCTTCCTCAGCGTGAAGCGAGATCGCAGGAGACAGAGGTGTATCGTAATCAGCCAAAAAGCGGGCTAAACAGGAGCCCGTGGTTATGCGGCGACGTGAGGTGCTGGCCTGTTACTTCGATCCGTGTGTCTTTCCTGAAAGCGTGTAAATTTAAGTCTCCCTTTGAAATCAATTTCTAGTCCTCTCATGTAGTCACAGCAGCCATGAAATGAAAATTAAATTTTATAGCTCAACTAAAGGTTTTCCTAGATTTGCTTTCTTTAAATATGCAGCAATTGATAGAATCTATATAGAGGACAATAATTAAATATGGTTTATATCCTACTTATGAGAAAGCAGTTACCGCTGCTTCTCTTGCGGGATCTAAGCCGTCTGTAATAGTCTCCACTACACTGCGTTCGTATATTTAAGCTGGAGACACCTTCCCCTTTTCTTCAGGGTACAGATCTGCATTTCCAGGCCACGAGTGCAGGAGGAAACCTTTGAACACAAGTCTCATTGAAGAGAAGAGAACAGATCCCGCTTTAAATGCAGTATGATCATGATGGATGATCTTTCTGACTTGCAGTGAAATTAAATAGTTTCCTTGCATAGAAAGAGGCATAACTTTAGCACCAGATCGAGGTGTCTCCCTGGAGCTGTCTAACAGGCATTAACTTGCAGGTCTTCCATCTGAGCCTCACTGCAGGTAAACAGACAGCAACGAAGTGCAAGGATAATGGTCTCTTAACCAAGGAGAGTTATTTATTGCAGACCCAGTGCAAATGGGAAAACAAACGTTAAGCCAAAGAATCCAAAAGAAATGCCAGCGAATGTGACTTCTGTCCGGGTCTAAACTAATACAGACAAAACCATGGCAACAGCTGGTGACTGAATAAAGTTAGCCATGGCAGACTAGCTGAATAGTCTGAATATATCCTTTTGGATATTTCATTCTAACCATTAAAAGGTTTGTGTGATAGGAAAAGAACTTTCACCCCCACTAGTCCCACTGCCACACACACATGTTATTTAGTCTGGCACGCTACTCAGCTAATCCAGGCACCCTCAACACAGTACCACAATTGCAAGTGGGTCCCATTAAAGAGGGACCTTGTGTTACAGGTGGAGTCTATGTAAGACTTTCTACCCCATTCTAAGATGGGGAAAGTGCAAAAGTATACTCACACGCACGCACACGCACATGCACACATTCTCTCAATCTCAATTTCAGTGCCTTTCTGCCCCATTATTGCCTGGGATGCCAGGCCCCCTAGCCTGTGAAAGGAAGGTGAATTCAGGTCAAGCTCAGAGTGCCTGTTTGCTCGCCGAGAGATGCATATCAACTCTAAGTGATTTTTTTCAATACCATTTATGTGGCTGGTATTTATTTCCTTTAATCTTTTAAGTGCTGTTTAGTCTCGGTGTGATTTCGCTGTGGATACTCATTTCTGATAAGATGCGGTATCTTCCCAGGCACACAGTTCCTGCCTGGAGCCCTAAGTGACTGATACGGTCGCAGCCGGAGCGTGGGCCTCTGGGGGGATGCGGGGGGCAGTAGAGTTAGTGGGCTGCGGGCATTCACAGGTGCTTTCTCACCTTCATTTCTGCCCGAGCAGCTCTCACTTTGAACCGCAGTCTTGCTCCCTTTCCCTGTGTCAGCCAGAATTCAGACAACCCTGGACTGACAGTAGGATGGGGCGAGGGGAAGTACCAAGCGTGATACCTTGAAGCGGGTTCAGAAGGTAGTTGGATTACTCTAGTCCCTTTGGAAACATGTATCATAACATACTAAATGCATTCAGGGTTTTCAGGGAAGTACCGTATACAATGCATGTGCTGATAGGGGTCTTTCTGGATAATATCAGTAGCTGAGATGATGTTTTCTTTCCAACCCAAGACTTGTACACTATTAATATATATCAAGCATCTTTTGATGTCATCCCCGCTGTTATTTCTCCTCTTAGCTTTAAGGTAACTGCTGTGCATCCCAGGTTTCGGGGTGCTTCCTCGCAGTCTGTGCTGCAGTCCACTATAAGAACCCGAGGCTCCCACTTTTCCCATTTGACGTTGCCGCTTTAGCCTAAGTGTAGGAGGTGGGGACAGGAGGACTAGGATTTTTCCGCTGATGCCCTTGGGTGACAGGCTGCGTGTGCATCTGCTAATTACCAAGCAACTCTCTTAAGAAGCATGACGCAGGTTAATACATCTCCAAAGCTTATTAGTGGGTGTCTCTGGGCAGAGGCCGTAGAGTGTGCTGTGTTGTGTGTGAGCCTCACATCGCTTAGCGATCCGTGTAGCTGAGACATTTGGGAAACAGCCTTTGGTTTCCACCCCCATGTGCCGCCCTCCCTTCCTGCCCCTCACCACATCATCAGAGATACCATTCAATGGCAACCTCCTCCTTCCTTCGGGTGCTCTTCTCCTGCCCGGGGCTCCAACCTCGCAGCCCGGTCCTCCCGTCCTGATAAGAAAAGATCCCCCGTGCGCGGCCCCCTTTTGGGGAGGTGGAGGGACAAGCGCTGAGTTGGGCTGTGGATTCCTGAGCCAGCTCGCACCAGTGTTCCCAGCCCTGAGGGACTGAAACACTGGCTGCCCCGGCCTCCAATCCGAGCCTCTCTTCCTCCGCCTCGCAGGGATCAGCCGCAGCAGGCTGACAGCTGCTGTGCTGCTATTTCAAATACAACTTTATTTTCTGATTTTGGTTACGGGAAAACCCATTTGATTACCCAGCAAAGCAAAGTAACCAAAATTACCTCTCGAGAATAACGACCGCGTGTCCCCGTATCTATACATACGTTGTTTTGTATGCGGATGAATCACGATTTCCTTTCTTTCTCATGGCAGGGTGTGTACAAGCATTGTAGTCTGTTTCAAGTGCATGTTCAAACGCTGGAGTGTAAAGAGGTGATGCTTTCACCTCCTCTAAGCCGGCTTCTTTGACTAACACATTTGGTCTTTGTCATTGGGTCCTAAAAGACAGCCGTGAATTCCTAGTGAGTGACTGAGCCATGAGTGTGTGTCCTTTGATATCGTGCCTGTATTTCACAGTCTGCCCTCAAACTGTTCATAATCTCATGAGCTGCCTGTATTTCCAGTTGAAGATGAGCAGCCCTCAACGCTGTCACCAAAAAAAAAGCAGCGGAATGGAGGCATGCGGAACTCCCCCAGCTCCTCGCCCAAGCTGATGAGGTAAGGACGGGGGTCCCAGGCCGTGGGGGTCCCTCTAGCTCCCTCCCTCCTCCCCTCACCCTCTGCCCACCCTGCCCAGGCCCAGGGCCTCCCTCTCCCGCAAGCGGGAGGCGGGGGAGGGGACGGGATCCTTAGATGGCTTCTTAAAGGCTGGAGTATTTATTCTGTCAGCTTGTCAGCAGTTAATGATAGAGCTGAAAAAATTCTGTCATGAAAAACAGTTTGAAAAGCTGTTTGAAAAATACATAGGCTTTAAAGTCGTAGCTGTCACCATGTCCTGTCTGTGTGTAGTTCCTAAACAGCGGTGGCACTAATGACCGCGGCGGCCAATCAGAGGGAAGCCTGCGGCTAGTTCGCCCGGGGCCAGGCTCTTTCTGCTCCAGTCCCTGCGAGGACTGTTGTCGGTACTTGGGGCCATATGTGAGATGTAGCATCACAATCAAAAATGAACCTGAAGATTACCTTCCTTTCATCCTGTCCATTGGAATAAAATTTCTGTTAATTGATTTTGACTGATAAAAAAGTCTGATAATCTGTGGACTTGCCAAAGCAAAGTTCAAAAGTAATCCAGTTCTGCTCAGGCTAAAAGCAGATTAATTATGAAATACAGCGAGTGCTTGTGCTCGCTCTCTCCTCTCCCTCTTTTCCCCCCTCCCTTCCCCTCCCCTGTCCTTCCCCCTGTCCTCCCCTCCTCTCCCCTCCCCTCCCCTCCCCTTCCCCTCCCCTCCCCTTCCCCCTCCCCTCCCCTCCCCTTCCCCTTCCCTTTCCCTCTCCTTCCCCTCCCCTTCCCCCTCCCCTCCCCTTCCCCCTCCCCTCCCCTCCCCTCCCCTCCCATGTCCTTCCCCCTCCCCTCCCCTCCCCTCCCCTCCCCTCCCCTCCCCTCCCCTCCCCTCCCCTCCCCTCCCCTCCCCTCCCCTCCCCTCCCCTCCCCTCCCCTCCCCTCCCCTCCCCTCCCCTCCCCTCCCCTCCCCTCCTTTCTCTCTAGACTATGGCCTCCTATAGGAAGCAGTGAAACCAAATTTCAGCAGCCCTGCATGTTTCTCCTCTTGGCCTCACCCTTCGTCTTCCCTCCTTGCCTTCTACTCACCTGCCAGTCGCAGGGCTCGTTCCCCCAGCCCCCTGCTCAGCGCCTGGGGCAGGGGCAGGGTGGTGACAGGTGGGCAGGGCTCTCCCCAAGTGCTCCGCCCTTACCTTCTCCCCTTTATTTGCGTGGGCGCCCTTCCCCCTTAGACTACTGAAATACAGCGATGCTGATTCCCCCGCCCCGTCCCTCGCACCCACCTGTCCTGGCCCTCGGCACCTTTCTGGGACGGACACGGGCAGGCCTCCACGCCGCTGAGGTTTTCCTTTGTGACCACCTCTTCCCGCTAAGTGTCCCCTAAGCAGCCCTGCGCCTCCCCCTGCGCGGTCTCGCTGGGTCTCGCTGATTTACATGCCTGTTTACCGCTTACGAGGAGCAATAAAAGGCGCCGACCGGCAAGCTTCTCGTTCTTAGGAAGCCAATTGTCAGGCGAGCTGTTCATTTCCCATCCACTCACCTTTAGGTAAATCGCCTTATCTAACGCTAATAGTTTTATCCACGTAAAGCTGAGAAAAGCCCAGACCCTTTCTTTTGCCTAAATTTAGAGATGCAAATAAATAAATAAGGAGAAGTCTGAAAAATCTGAAACCTTTGGAGCCAAACTCCCTGTCCCTGTTTGCTATGTAAAGTACGGCTTATTCCTTTGATCTCGAGTAATAATAATTCTGAGGAGTTACACTGTTTTCATATGCTTCAAAGCTGTGTCAAAGTTTCGCTGCTTAAGGGTCCTTCTTTATTCTGTTGGCTCTTGGGTACCAGATGACAGGCCTTCTGTAGGACGTGGAAGCTTTTTTAAGTCGTAGCCTTCAGCAAAACATCAAATTACCAAATCCAGGGCAACACACTTCTACACAAATGCCTTTCCCGTAGATATATTACACCATATATATTAAATACTTTAGTGTTACACGCTACATTTTACGTGCAATAGAAAGTGATGGTTTGAGGTAGCCTTGAGGGGACTTTTTTTCCACAAGCAGAAACAGCTAGTGTATACCCTATCAAGTGTGGTTTTTACAGGACTTTCTGCCCGAAGGCCTTTGTAAATAAGTAATGATCAACAGATTGGCTGTGGGTTTTTGAAAAGCATGCCTGTGTCAGTTTGCATGATGGGGGGAATTTTCAAAGTGGGTCTTGCTTTCATTGCCTGTCGGAGAGGGGCCGAGGGAGGCAGCCGTCCCGGGCTGGAGCTGTCTGGTCCACGGTACATCAGAATTGCTAAACGTGGGTCGGGCGGGGAGCTGAAGCTCGCAAGCTACAGACCTCACGTTTCAGGTGTCGGTGCCTTTGGGCTACTGCCGTGGCCATGGCTCCTCGCACCAGGATGCTTTGCCCCACCTGCCGCAGGTTCTCCATCGCAGCTCAGCTGGAATGGGCTGTGCCCGGCCTAGTCAGAAAGTCTCAGGCGCTCCTCCATTACTTTCTGAGTTCCAGGTGCTCTCCAGACTCTGATGTGGGAGCAAGGATGGGGAGCTAACCCCCCTCTGTTTCCCCTCACTCCCAGTGCGTGAATGAAGCCCACCGGTTTGGTTGGGTTTGAGTATCTAGCACTGAAGGCGAGGCTGCCAGCGCCTGGTTTTGCCAGATCCCTGTTGTCGATTGAGAGAAAACAGAGGAGCCCATGCAGTACCTTGTGCCTCCTTCAGGTCGCCCCACCTCTCCAAACACTCCCTTTCTATTCTACAGAAGATAGGACTCCCAGGCCCTATTCCTTATGACCTGAAAAACCCATAAAGGAAGCTAATGACGTGTTTGAAGTGGGTTTTTCGACATGAGTTTGTGGCTCGCCGTTTGAGCAGAATCAATCATTCTGAGAGTGGGCAGGTTTTAGTGGTCTATGGGCAGCGATAGCAGTAGCTCCAAGAGAAACGGGTGAGTCCAGATGGGCAAGGATGGGCTCTAATTTACCACTGCGGCTTCTGCAAATAAAACAGGCTCCTGCGTCAGGGTTCCCTGCAAGCCATCCGCCGGCGCGCACTGCTGCTGGGACCCCGCACTAATAGGTCTCTGTCTCCTTTTGTTCTGGTACCAGGCTCGCCCTGATTTTTAAGTGTCACTTAAGGCTCTGCACAATCATTAGGTGGATGGCCTCATTTTGTGTGTCTGGATCTGGCACAGTATGTTTTTGAGTCACGCTGACAGAAAATAACTCTTACAGCCAGACTGAGTCAAATGGCCAGTGTTCGTGCCCCAAGCCGGGGGGTTCCTGTCATCATAGGTGACCTTTGGCTTCACAGCCCCAGGAGGAGAAGGCCATCGAGGTTCCCAGGGCCCTGCTGTTCGCCCTCCTTGCTGGGCTCCTAATCTGGACCATTTTACAGAGGCTCTCCTGGCTTTCCTCCACACTCCAAGCATCCATCCTGCAGTCCTCCTAGCCGGTGGGTTTGTGCCTTGTAAGATAGCTGTGTCTTCCTTCAGTTGTAAGGCCCTTCGGAAGGGCCTTTGTCTCTAAATAAGTAAGTCAAGGGCTCTTAATTTTGGGGCCTGTCTCACAGGCCCCATTGAACACCCAATGCAAACTCCCTAGCAAGTCTCTAGGGAAAAAGAAAGAGCGCTGGGCACCGTTTTGACTGCAGCTGCAGCACACTCATGGACTCCCGACAGCACCCAGGTTACAGCCACACGCAGCTCTTTCCGCAGCCACGTTCAGGTCCTTGCATTCTCAGATGCTTCTTGGCTGCTGAGAATACTTCTCGAGTGGGTAGAGAAGTGGAGGCAATGCCTGGGCTCTCAGACTCTGTCCTCAGATGGAACCCATAAGGCTGTGCATTCCAGACGTCTGACGCTGTTCCCTTTCTCAGTTTAATTTCCATCTAACACGTGTTTAGTGAAAGCCTCCTGCCTTCAGGTGTGTGGAAGATGTTTGAGGCTGTAAAGGAGCCAGGATTAGAGTAATGTCCATCTTCAAACACTACAGTTTAACGTAGGAGACAGGCAAGCACATACAGCAAACTAGAGGAGGAGCGGTCTGGATAGCTACTGGCATGGGCCATGAGAACAGCGAGCGCCGGCCTCACCTCTGTGTGGAAGGCTGAGCCTGTGTGAAGACGGTTCCATTTAACCGGGCCCTGTGTGATGGCAAGAACTCTCTGTTGATAATCTCGCCCACCCTGTGCATTGGTTACCGGGTGCAGAGCACCATTCCAAGAGTGTCACACCTCTGAACTCACGGAATCCCAACTGCAACTCTGTGAGGAGGAATTACTGTTCCCCCCACTTTATAGATGGAGAAGCTGAGTCATAGCTGCAAAGTCTAGTAAATCTAGTAAGTCTTAGCTAATTAGGAAGATTTGAACTCAGGTAGTCTAGCTTCCAAGCCCATATTATTAACTCCTTCACTCTTCGGCCCAGTGGAGGAAAGAGTTGGAAAGTGCTCAGGCTGTAGGAAGTGGCTCAGTGTGGCTGGAACAGGGGGTCCTGTGAGAGTAGCCTGGCGCTCGTTCAGGAAGATCTCTCCTGTCGTGGGCGCTGGGGAACCCTCGCAGGTTTTTAAGAAGGCAGTGCTCTAACCTGTGTTTGGAACGGTCAGTGGTGACCTCCCAGAGACACGTCACATAACTACAGAGGTGTGAAGAGAATACAGAGCCTACTCCAGCCTCTCCAAGGTCCTTTGGTGCCACCCAGGGTCCGCTGTAGAAAAGCGGACCGGGAGCAGGCTACGCAGTTGTGCCAAGGACTCGCAGCGTTCCTGAAATCAGCTCATGTTCCACCAACTTTTGCAGGACTAGGGAACTTGGAGAAAGATCCAGAAGCTCGGGCCGTGCAGATTTATGCACCATGTGCCAGGTAGACAGTTCACGAAAGACACAGACAGCCCCCAGCTGGGCCAGCGAGGATAGTTGACGGTCCCAAAAGCAGGACAGGTAAACACTGCGAGGGAGTTCCCTGTCATGAGACCGAAAAAATAGGAGGCATTTGTTTTCTGAATGGGAGGAGAAATATGACGTAAGGAAAACAGATGACCCTCTTGGGCATTGACTGATCATTAAGTGGAATAAACTCATCGGCTTGTTAAGTCTCCTTTGACTCTTACCCTCCTTCCGTGGGCCTTTCTGTTAGGACTGCCAGCTTGTCGGGTTCTCGTCACAGGACATGGCAACATGGCCTGAGCCCAGTGAGAGGAGGGAGCCGAGTGCACCCCTCACTGTTCCTTCCACGGGGCAGCACAGAGAAGGGAAGCGGGGATGGCCTGGCTAAGTAGACCTACCTCTTAATGCACAGATGGATTGGAAATGACAGGCCCCGACGGGACTGGAAAAGAAAGACATAGCGATCTCGTCATACAGGACTCGGGCGGACGTGACACAGGCCCTGGACAGGTGGATGCTCAGCACAGGGTCGTTATCCTGTCCTTTCACCTCCAGAGCATCCTGCACACGCTCCTCGGGGACTGAAGAACATGTCTGTTCCCCCAGATGTCTCCCAAACACAAAGGCAATACTCTCCTCCTTCCTCCTGGAATGGTGGCTGCCTACCAAGAGATGACATGCTAGGTGGCAGTCAACCTTGGCTGTTTACTTGTTAAGCAGGAAAAAATATGATGTAACTAGGTAGTTACGGAGAAGGTGAAAAGAATCTAGTTTTGGCAGAGTGGCTAGAGCCTGGCCTGAGGCTTTTTCAGGGAGACTCCAGAGGTGGTGCGAGAAGAGGGCAGGGATAGTGGGCGGCCACGCCTCAGGAGAGAGGACTGAAGCATGAGCTAAGATAGGCGCCCGAATCCAAAAGCCAGGATCCTCATCAGGCAGAGCATTCATCCTGCTGAAAACCCAATATGAGCCTTTTTGAGGTGACACCTGAGACCCTCTCCAGTCTCCTGTGGCCTCACCGCCAGAGACCCACACGCATGGCCTGAGACTCTGGAGCACTCCATTGGAGGACTCGGTTACTAAGTGTGTGTTGTGTTCTGTGGAGTGGAATAAGAGCAGGGGAGAAAACATTAAGTCTTGCACTTGACAAGAACTAATATTTTCTTTGTTTTTTTTATGTTTGTTTGCAGATTAGCTCATAGATGCAGAGGTCAGCAAGAGAGAGTCATTAGTGTGGTATCCTGGGTAGGAATCCCCATCAAGTGTTGACACAACCTTTCGAGGTCCAGAGGGTCACAGAGAGAGCCGAGCCAGGGTAGGCCACCTGGAGGTGCTTTGGTCACCACTCCTATCATTTGCTATTTGAATAGGAGAGTCAGGACCAGGGTGAGGCGTATGCGGCACCTCCTTCAATGTTGCACCCAGGCCCTCGCTTGCTTCAGTCTAGCCCTGGCCTTGCTGAACAGAGTCGTCCGCTATCAGTCTGCGTATTGCCAACAGTGGCCAACTTTGGGAGCATTGGCTCGCCACCTAGTTTCTCTGTCTGGGCAAAGCTTTATAGCAGTGGCTCTCAAACGTGGGCATGTGTCAGGATCATCCAGAGCACCTTGTTAAAATGCAGCTTGATGCAGTAGGGCTGGGCTGGGCTGGGGAATCTGCATTTCTCTCAAGCTCCCCAGCAATGCTGAGGCGGCTGGTGTGGGAGACGCTTTGAGAACCGCTGCTTACAGGAGTGAGGACAGTGAGAGCAGCCTGCCGGGACAGGGACCCTCCTCCCAGAAGTGTTCAGACTTGGCATGGGAGCCCTAAGTAGCCCCTTAATTAAGAACACCTGTCTTGCCCACCGCCGGACATCAAACAGGAGCCCTCCCGGCTGATCAGTCATAGCTGCTGGCTCCGGGCACACTCCAGGCAGCCCGACTTGTTACAGACAAGTTTCCGAGTCTCCCTTCAGATCACAATGCCCTACTTCAAGTACAGTCCGTGCAAAGGGAAAAATAGTGGAAGAACCTCAGTTGTTCTCAGAAAGAATTGTCACAGAATATCAGAGGTGAGTGGGCGCTCACTGGGCACATTGTCTGATCTCCATAAAAGTTCTGATGAGTTTCCATTGACTCGTTTAAAAGTGTTCAGAGACTAGAAATCATTTCTTAGCTCCTCTTGTTAGTTGGTTGTTTATTGAGCATCTACTGTGTCCTTTGCTGGGCTCTGGAAATATACCAAAGAGTAAAATAGGGGTTCACTGCCCTCCATCTAATGGGTGAGGCTGATATGCAAATATTATCTCTGCAAGAGGATGTTCCACTTTTGTAGGAGCTCTGAGGAAGGGCCAAGGAGGGCAGCTTCAGGCAGAACATCTGAAGCAAACTTTGAGGGCTTAGAAATGTCCTGATGGCCCGCTGCAGTGGCTGACGTACATGCTCAACAGAACTAGTATTGGCCACTTGGATAAAAAGCCCGCAGAGGGATGAGAAATTTGCCCACATTTTCTCAAGCCTGCATTTCCCAGGGAGACCACTGCAGCCTGAGCCTCAGTGTAAATGAGATGCTTATGATGACGGGAGAGAGAGGGGGTTCTTAGTTGATAAGAAATGAGGTCCTAAACATCCAGTGAGGGAAAGAATGCAATTTTATTTTATTTTATTTTATTTATTTTATTTTATTTTTTTTACTATTTTATTTTATCTTTATTGTTGAAAATATTACAGCTATCCCCCATTTACTACCCATTGACCCATCTGTCAAAGGATACAATTTCAAAACAATGTGGTGGTTTTCCTCTTTCATAACTTTTTGTTTGTTTGCTTGGCTACTTATACTTGAATGTAAATTTCTGAAGTCCAGCGTTGAGCCCATTGCCACAGGAAAAAAACGGGCTTTGCTTCATTTGCCTGTGAGGGGAACTGTGCTCTTTAAAATATAATAGCTGCCTCCTCACAGCAGGCTCGCTGCTGGGAAAGGGATTTGTGGTTTTGCTTTAGGCTGTTGTCTTCAAGGCAGGCGCTCCGTGCTTCTGCTGGAGCTGGGCATTTAGTTCACTTCCTGAGATTAATTGATGGCAAGTGGCCTCCTTGCCCTGCAAACCCTCACAACAGCAATCTCTTATTCTTTATTTGAAGTCAGGCGTGCTTAATTTTAGCGGGGGACTTTGGACGTGTGAGCTGAGATTCAAGAAGTACAGATATGAAAAATTGAACTCACTGGGGCTCCTTGTTTGCTTTAAAAAATGTGGATATTCCTAAAGGGGGCTTTCAGATATTGGGGCACACAAAAGCTCCCCAAGCCCTAACTGATGATTGAGGCTGTCCTGAGCATGCTGTCCTGACAAGGCCTCACGGGGTCATTCTCTACTGATTATTCATACTGGCTGTGCATTTCACAAATTCTCACGATGCTGGTCTCCCCGCCTTTGCCGCTTAGGGCACAGTGGCCTGGGACACCGCAAAGGAGAATGAACACGGTCCAGCTGCCTCCTGCAAGTGGGAGGAGGCGGGATGTGGGGGCACTGGCTGTCAGTCAGGAGACCTCTGTGTCCAAAGCCTTGCCTCTCTGCCCACTAGCTGTGCCACCTTAGCCACGAAACTTACCGTTTCCCATGAATACAAACATGCATGACAGGACTTTGCTCATATAATCCTCAAACTGAATCCATTAAGTAATGACAGTGATCAACACTCCCATTTTACAGATGAGGAAACTGAGGCAAGTAGTAGATGAGCCAAGACTGGAAGACAGGCATTTTGGCCGGAGCCACTATGCTGTCGTCACTGCGGAAACAGGTGTTTTCCTGTCTTCCATAGTGTCCATCCCAATGCACTCCCTTTGGAGACAGACTCTTGGTTCTACTGAACAAATTAACTGGCAAGAGCCCAGGCTGCCTCTTTGTGTTGGTTGGGCTGTCATAGGTATTGCTCCTCAAAGTGGGTGTAAGTTAAAGACCAGAGAGAAGTTCCCATTCGGGTAGAGTAGATCTCATTATGTATGTATGCTGGGGATGGTGGGTTACGCTGGAAAGGACAGGGGCATTGGTCCAAGCTCTTTGAATAAGATATTGTGTATTTCTGGCATATATTTCCATTCTTAAACTGATGGCAGGATGCTCTTCTCCCTTATTTGGAAGTCCTAGATTGAGATGTTGGCACCGTTGGTTCCTCCAGGCCATGGAGAAAGGATCTGTACCAGGCCTCTCTCCTTGGCTTGTAGATGGCTCTTTTATCCCCATGTCTTCACGAAGTCTTCCTTTTGTAGGTGTCTGTGTCCACATTTCCTCTTCTTACAAGGACACCAGTTATATTGGATTCAGACCTACCCCAATGACCTCCTTTTAATTTAATTACCTCTTTAAAGACCACATCTCAAAATAAAGTCACCTGCTGAGGTTCTAGGGTTAGGATTTCAACTTACAGACTTTATGGGGGACACAATTCAGCCCTTAACAACTATACAGTAGCAGATACAGCTCACATCCTGGGGCTTCTGTTACCCTAACCTAAGGCATATACGTTGGCCAAGTGGTTAGTGACCAATGAGTCAGGGTAATTCTGGTGCGTTTTAGGGAGTTGGGATTACCCTGTGAGTTGAGAAAATACAGAAGACGATTGAAATGTGAAAGGCGGTGTCTATTACTGGTCCTGGGCTCTACCTAAGTGGTCTCTGGGGAGTTGTCCGAGAGCCCTTGAAAGTCATTCTCTTCGTCATTTTGTTAAGTGATAATGTTGGATGCTTGGTTAGGGAGGCTCCTGTTGGCCCTATTTTCCATGTGCAACAAGCTCCCTGAGTCTTCTTCTGGGCCTGACCTCGGCAGGGCTGGTTGTGCTCAGTGGCAGATGCTTGGACTTGCTTCTATTGACATAAACCCCCCAAACCTCAGTTTAGATAGAGAAGTTCCTGTGGACATTCTTCACCAACGTCAGAGATCTCTCTGCAGTGTAAGCTAATCTAAGGCTCTTGGAATCGCTACCAGAGGGACGTGGTGAAGAAATGTATCCTGTCTGTACCAAAGTAGCTCGAGCGTCTGGTGTTGCAGTGACTCTGGTTCCAAGCTTCCTCCCGGACTGTGCAGCTCAGCGAGTGAGGGGCAGTTCTAGCCCTAATGCAGCTATAAAAGTTATCAGTCAGCCTTGCTTCTTACTGCTCATCTTTACTCCAACAGCTTTTCTTCGCTTGCTCAGTGCCCTTTGGCTTTTGGATGCCCAGCAGTGGTTCGATATTTCCAAAATCCCACGAGCCACCTCTTTCCCTAATGAGAGCACACTGCTTCAGACGTCTCCTAGGCCTGTCCGACGTCTGTAATAAAACACCCTCCACACCACCGGCTCCTCTGGAGTGTCTCAAATGGTGAAGCATCCACTGCCTTGGGAAACATCTCGTTTCATTTTGAAAAAACTTCAATTTTTATAACATTTCTCCATTTCAGACACTTGATGTTTGTTCTGCCTCAGTACCATGCCCTGTTCCTAGTCTGCTCTCAGTCAGGTCAGTCATACACAACTGGTGGAATCCGTCTCCCACCGATCGTCATTGCAGACCCGAGGACAGCAAGCGTGTCTGGCCTGAGTCCTCTGTACCCCAGGTTAGGTAATATCATGGCTGACATCTGCCACCATGGTTTTAGGGGCCATTTTTGGCTTTTTTTTTTATTTGGGCCTCAATTCTCTGAGATGGTCCTAATGGATTAACAATTAAAATATGTTGAGATTCTTTCCCACCTTTCAGGGCTTATGTGAAATGTAACCTTCTCCATGAAGCCTTCCTTGATGTTACTCAAATGCCAGGCAATACCTTGCTGACTGGTCGTGAGTATACACATGTTTCCATGTCCAAATGTTGTTGACCGGTCATGAGCTAACTCATGTCTCCACTTACATTAGTTTAAGTAATTTTAAACACCCTGCTGACCGGTCACAAGTATTCAAATGCGCTAAAGTAGCCAGCCTCAAAGCTGGATCCTGGCTCAGAAGAGCCAGTCAGCAAGGTGTTTTAACAGTTTTGTTCTTGGTGTTCCCATACCACCCTGTATATTTGCTATAACACTTACCACAGTGTGTCACACTACTGATTGGCATTTTCTCTCTGTGCGACATTATGACCCTGTCTTTGGCGAAGGACTGTGTCTTACTCATTGCAATATCTTCCATTCCTCGCTCAGAAGAGGGGTGTTTATGTTTATTGGTTGTTTTGCTGATTTAAGAAACCACAGTTCAAATTCCAGGCCCGAAGGCTGGTCAAAAAGGAAATACCTTTGTTCTGGGAGATTTTTAATGGTTCCCAGGTCAGATCCTTTGAGGAAAATCCTGGGTGTTTATACTTAAGTGAGCTAGGCCAGGCCGAAAGACCTGTGGAGAGACAGGGAGCAGCATGGCACTCCACTGAGACCTCCGGTGCTTCAGGATGTTCCAGCACCAATCACAGCTTGCAGCCTTAGTGTCACCTTATACCTGGTGTCCCCAAACCCTCACTCCAGTTAATGAGGCTTGTCGTTAAAAAGCTGTCTATTTCCCTCTCATTGGGGAGTAATTTATCATCAAGCTTGTTTGTTTACTTTTCTAAGATGAGGGATGGAGGCCACTGCTACCAAGGAATGATTTCTTCCCAGAAAGAGAAGGAACTAAAATTAAGTCCTTTCTCTGAAGACACATATTATCTGAAAGGAATTTTGGTCAGCTTGCTTGCTGATGTTATGTAAACACCGCCTTGGATATCTTTTATTTCCTGAATGCATTGGGGGTGGGCTCAGACCTTCCTGAGACAGACCTCCAGCCAATAAACAGGGTTCTTTGTCTTCAGGTCAATTTTACTATGATCTGTTTTCCTGGGGCTGGGAAGAGTTCATTCTGTTCACTTTCTCAAGATTTTTCTCTATAATGGTTTCTGTTCATCTACCTATCCCAGAAAGTACATATTTATAGAACTATTACATATTCTTCAAGGACAGAAAATTCAAACTTCGCTCTTGCCCTAATCTGTGACCAGTTTTTGTCAGCAACTGCCTTTTTATTTTATCATTTTTGACTAAGTTCAGTATATGAGAGGGGTCCTGGACGTTTACAACACCTCAGCACCTCCCAACAGCCCAGCCACTGAGATGCTCTTCCAAGGGGGATGTTCTCCTTTTGGGCCTGATATGACAGTTCCTATCATGTTCTAGCATGTTCGTTGGAGATGACTTTGCAGGGTCGCCTCACCTTGTTTGTATCATTTGGCACAACCTGAAAGCAAATCCTCAGGAATAAATAAACACAGTCAGTTTTCCCATCCTAAGTGCTGGTGGGAGGCTTGCTGGGATGGTCGTGGTAGACATCCTGAAAGCTTAATCCTGTGGACAGTGCAGGAGGGATGACCGCCCACTGTCTGTGTTCTGAACACATAAGTGAGAAGAATCAGAAAAGTGCAGAGGGGGAAATACTAAAAACGAAATAAAGGTCACCCTTTGATGCTTGAAGTAGATTATTTAAAAAGTAAAATCACTTTACAATACATATTTGGAATTTAAACCTACTTATATTTTCGATCTTGAATGGACAGCATTGTTCAGGAAAAATGGCTCCACTGCACAGACAGCTAGCTGTGCCTGGGACATTGTTGTAGTTATGTGTGGTCATTGTTATAGAAACCCAGATGACACAGGATCGCTATTGGAGACGGACTCTGGACCACAGACATGGCCCAAGATGCAGGAGTATGTTACTTATGCTGCAAGCCTGTTAGACCTGCCTGATTTTATTGAGATGCTCCGCCACTCCACTGAGCGAGGACTCCGTGTGAGCCTCGCCCTTTCCACTGGCAAACAAGGCCAGAGAGGGCGACCGCGGCCCTGAGAACTCAAGACAAGTTTATTAAGATGCGCCTGAGCTCGAAGCGCTCATGCGAGGGATGCTGCGGTCGGGAGGTGGGGGGGCGTCACTGGGCCGTTAGTGCAAATGCAGTTGTCAAGGCAGGGAGAGAGCATGTTGCTCCGTATTGAAATCATGTACTCCAGATGTGGGCATTTGGTAGTCAATCTGCTCTGAAGTGACATGCTGCTGAATCTTTAAAGGGCTTCAGCCGGGGAGAGCGAAATCTGATTGGGCAAATTGCTAAAATATTTAAAGTGCAGCCTGTTAAAGCTTTTACTGCGAAGAGAATCACGTCAGAAGTTGTAGTCAGAAAGAGCCAGTAATTGGCTTTCCATCCTCGTGCCAGTCAGCCTGCATGAGGCTCTGTTCCTAGCTCTTCCTCTTCATTGCCGACGCTAATAGCAACGTGTGTGTGTGTGTGTGTGTTTGTCTGTGTGTCTGTGTGTCAGTGCGCGCTGGAGAGATTGGTAAAATAAATGAGAGAAAGAAGAAGAGTGAGCTATTCATAAAAAAGGAGACCAAGTCCACAAAATCGCAATGAAGGCCATTGTAGAAAAGGGGAGCAGGAGAGAACGGCAGAATTATTACCTGACAAAGGTCCCCTGCACTTCCAGGTGGTGGTTTGGGGCAGTTGTCTTTGGAAGGATGCATTTTGCAAGCACAAGAATGGCCTTCAGTGACAACCACATCCTCTGCATCTTTCTTCTCCCCTGAGATGTCACTCAGGGGGCACTTTTCATTTATAATTTATCACATTTTCCACTTAGGCTTGCCTGTCCTTTCCTCCCCAGGCACGACCCCTTGTTAATTCCCGGCAACGATCAGATTGACAACATGGACTCCAACGTGAAGAAGTATGACTCTACGGGGATGTTTCACTGGTGCGCGCCCAAGGAGATAGAGAAAGTCATCCTGGTGAGTGACAGGCAGCGAGTCCATGCCGTCCACTTCTGTCCCAAGCTGCGTCTGCTAGGAATGTGGTTTTCCTAACTGGACAGTGGGCTAATACAGCCCCTGGTCCTAATTACTTTTAATAATTAAAATTTAGGACACATATTGGAGCAGCTAGAACTCTCATCAGAACATGAACCAAGAGTAGAATTTCCTGTGTCTGAATATTTATTGGCTCGTTACGATAGGACCGCATGCTGTGTGAAAGGCATCATGGGAGGACATAGGCACCGTAACTTGCGTGGATGTGGCTCTGGCGCCAGAGGCTGCATGTGCTTTTTAGTAGCCGCAGGCCTTGGACAAGTCACTTGACCTCCTTGCACTTCAGTTCTCTTAGCTGTAAGGAAATGAGATGAGAATGCCCCTAACCCATAAGGTTGTAGTGAAAATGAAAACCCAGCACAGGCCTCTATTAATCAAGTTACCTATTATCGTCATCGTTACTATTAAATGTCATGAGGAAATCTGCATACTGCCTGTGTTGTTACGTGATGATACCAGCCTCTTGTATTCATCTAGAACAGATAATAGCTTTGCATGCTTGTGATCCCTCTTAACACAAAATGTAGACGGGGAAATGATGATGACAGGGATGGACCGCAGGGCATCTCGGGGAGGCAGGGGCTCCGAGCCCCAGTTCTTGGTTGGCTCATCTCTGCAGCAGCCACGGGCTTCCTCTAGTTTGTCCCAGGAATGTCAGCAGAGATAACAATTCATTCTACTCTTTAGGCTTGCCCTATTAACAGCTTTAGGCTGTAATGCCTACATCAGCTTCCCCACAGTTTATTGTCTTGCCAATCCATGGAAAATGGATTAATAATCAGAAAGGTCCGATGGAAGGGTTCTTTCTCCCTGTGCCTCTAATCCCCAGATCGCTGTGGCCTTCTCTCTAATGTCAGCCAGGAAAATCCCCTTGTTTCTGATGTCATGGCCACCTTCCTGAGAAAGAACTGTCCCAGTTCCTCTACATGGCTTTGTGCTCCAACCCACCAGAATTTCTTCTGTATTTTATCAGAATGTGTGTGTTTTCTCCATTTAATTGTAATCAAGTGTTACAAGCCAATACAGCACTGTGCCGGAGGCTGTCCTGGAGGCGTGAAAGTTGTAGATGAAAGCACAGAAAGTCAGAATTCTCAGGAAACAGCCATTGTCCAACTCATCAGGAGAACCAGATGAGTGCTTATGTGTTTACATGCTGATACAGTATTCACTGCATTTACCCGGGTAACCTAAACATAGCCAGGTGTTACCCACCTGGTAGGTCAAAGGCTGAGTGCCATACTTGGGACCCAAGGTTTTAATAAATGACAGACATCCGGCCAGAGCCCCCTACTGGCATGAAAGAGTTTAGGGAGGTGAGTTATTGCTTTTCTCATCTGAAAAATAACATCATTAACAAGCCTTATGTGTAGGCATTGCTCCTGTTGCTGGGGTACAGCCTCTGACAACTGCTCTCATAGAGCTTGTCTTCTAGTGAAGGATAAGAGAAGAGCCCCAGGTGGACAAATGAATACATAACATATCAGATACTGAAGAAAATAAAGCAGAGTCATGGGCTAGAACAGGACTGGGAGATGCTGTTTAGACAGTGTGGTCAAGGGGCCCTCTCTAAAGTCACATTGGAGCAGAGATGAGATGCTCAAAAGATGCTTCGTGGTGTGCATACCCTAACTGCTTTGTGTAGGACAGAAATTATGAGAGGTTAGAAATTATGAGATGGACTCAGTCTTGAGGAAATGATGATATAATTAAAGAGAAGACATAAAATATAACCATGAAACAGTATATTTAAAGCTACATGTTAAGAGGCACAAAGTGCTGTTCAAACCTAGGGAACAGGCTGGCATGCATTTAAGTCTTATTGGATACAAACAGGTTGTGCTTCAAAGGGTTGGAGGCCATTAAGGCCCAGCCTGGGTGAGGCCTTGCAGCATGCGTGAGAGACATAGGATGCACTTGTGAGTGGTTTCTCTAGTGGACCTTCAACCTGGCAGAATCAGATTCTCCAGGGCTGAGGTCCAGGAATTGAGATCTTGACAAGGTTCTCCAGGGAATGAGGATGTGACTGATCTCAGGATTGGCTTGTTGGTCCCCATATCTAAGCTTCTGGGGCCAGCATCTGCGCCTCAGCCACTCTGCTAGCTGGTGCCATCCCCACTTCCTTATTCTAGATGTCCTGCCCCTCCTCTGGACCCAGTTCAGATTCTTCAGGCTTGTTGAAGGGAGCTAGCTCCCAGGTGATCTGGCCAACTCAAAATAATTAAGAGCCCATCCCAGATTAGTTGACCCCTTGTAGGTGGTACCCAGGCACACACATTTCATGCTGCTGAGATAACTAAGTCCAGGTCTACTCCATGAAGTGGTGATGTGGGCTGTGGCTCCCCAGTGGGTTCCCCTTGGTCCAAGTTTATAAAACATTTCTCACAGCCCGTGTCTTAGGTGTTCCTGTGCTATTGCAGAGGGAAACCAATAATGGCCACAGCCCCTGTTTTATTCTAAATATCAGGACTGAAAGCTAGCTTCTTCCTCTCCTTGGGGGTTACTGTAATAACCCTGACATTGTCATGAATTGCAATATTGGCATTTAAACAATCAATACACAGGTCAATTCTAGGGATTAAATGGAGCAGAGCTTGCTATGTGCAGTGGACATTAATATGCCACCCCCAAAGCATTGTAAGCCGCATGGGGCTATCCAGGCATTCAGTGGGTGGACAGGGAGGAAGGAAGGTAGGAGGGGAGGTATTGGACCAGAAGGAAAGGCAGACAAAGGCCCAGAGCCGGCCTTCCTGTGTTGTTCTCTTTACCAATACAGTGAGCGGATCAGCCGGCAGTGGCTGACATTTCTGTTTCCTGGGAAGCTGGTGTCCTCCTATGATGGGGGTCATTTGATTCCTTTATTTGTCTCCTTTGTTGATAGGGGCCCAGGGTGGGGGAAGACACAGGCTGTTATTGCTCTTGCTGATCTAGCTCTAGATCTCTTTAATGATTTTTTGGAAATCTTCCTCTGGTGACTTACACAGGTGAGCCACTCTAGGCACTCTCCTGGGGACCCGAAGGCCACAGTGGACAGGGGTCAGCTGTAAAGGGTCATGCAATAAACAATTCAGGTTTTGTTGACCATACAGTCTCTGTCACAGGTAATCAACTCTGCCTTTATAATGTGAAAGCAACCATAGGCAATGTCTAAATGAATGAGATTGGCTGTGTTTCAATAACATTTTATTGAAATCTAACATTCATATGATTTTCACATATTGTGAAATATTCTTCAATTGATTTTTTCCAACCATTTTAAAATGTAGAAATCAGTCTTAGCTCACCAGTCACGCCATACAGAAGTTGGTAGTGGACGAGATTAGACCTTTGGGCCGTCGTTCGACAGGGCCTGACCTAGGATATGCTCTGCCTACTGATGCCACGGCGTACTTACCATATTACAGATGAGTCTAGAACTCAATGCTCGCATTTCTTGAGCTGAGACCAACATTGGATCTGACCGTTTTATCTTCATCTCAGCAAGAAAGGTAGAAAACGCAGCTCATTTTATCAGTTTAATAGAAACTAAGTCCTCCCTGTTCCCTCTGATTTTCCCCTTGAAAATCATTATGAAAGATTTCCTGCTCAGAGGCATGACTGACATACCTTTTAAAAATCTTTTACCAGAACAGGTAGTGATATGTGTGCATATATATTTCAATATATTTATTACACGGGTATAACAGATACACACAGACTCAGATTATAAACATAAATGGCATATGTATAAGGTTGTTGAAATAAAAATAACAGCATAGAAGAGCACATAGCATGCACTGTTTACTGGATCCTTGACACTCACGGTTTTATTCACACCACCGCCGGGGGGGGGGGGGGTCCTCTCTCCCCTGCTCACGCGCCTCTCCCTGTCGCAGACGCGAAGTGAAGCCGCCATGACCGTCCTGAGCGGCCACGTCGTGGTCTGCATCTTCGGCGACGTCAGCTCGGCCCTGATTGGCCTCCGGAACCTGGTGATGCCACTCCGTGCCAGCAACTTTCACTACCACGAGCTCAAGCACATCGTGTTCGTGGGCTCCATCGAGTACCTCAAGCGGGAATGGGAGACGCTGCATAACTTCCCCAAAGTGTCCATATTGCCCGTAAGTCCAAGGTCACATTATTGACGGGTTTTTTCTTCCTTTCATTCATAAAAGAAAATCCCAGATGGATGTAACAGTTGTAGCTTTGATCACGCCTCTGCTCCTTTCTCCGGCGATGGGCCTGAGGACTCAGCCCTTCCTCTGTGCTCCGTCTGGGAATCTCCAGGCCCCGGGGACCTTATTAAAGGGAATTTGCAGCCCAGTTCAGTCGCTCATCAGACAGAAGTTTAGCTGGTATCAAATACGTTAACCATGTCCGTGTCTAAACACTCTTGCCTACCCAGTGCCATTCAATGTGATGATGCTTAGAGCAGAATTTACTTATGGAACTATTTGCCTCGTCTTATCCATGACATTAGGAATGCCTGGGGAAATCTCGATTGTACTACATTCTGTTTTTAACTGAATATATTTAACAGAGCTCTCTATTTATCTGTGCGGTATGAAGGCCAATCCCTTATGCCGGCTCTGCCTCTTCCCCTCATCATTAAGCAGCACCGCACTGTTTTCCTGGGTCTGTGTGCACACCCACACGTGTGCCTGTGATGTTCTTCACGACGAAACACTGCCACCCAAATCTAAAAGGACAGTTGGGTACTCTACAACCTAGTGTGAGGACATGGGATACGTGATCTGGGAGTCCTGGAACTAACTGCTTCCTGAGTATTGATCAATAACTTAGCCATAAATGTTCAGAAACTTATATTGTACATTTCAACATTTGATATAGTTCTTTATGTCACAGATCCATGGAAATATCATGTGTCCTCTACACGGACATAGTTAAGGTATTTGATACCAGCTAAACTTCATGCCTGATGAGCGACTGAACGGGGCTGCATTTTTCTTGAAAGTTCACACCCTGGAACTGAGGAACATGAATTTGATGCTACATTTCTAGAGGGCCGGGTTTCCTTTCCAATTATGGGCTTGAATTCCTTATTTCTGTTATCAGCTTCCAGAACCTTGAAAATGGAAAAAGGTAGTAAAGTAATATAATTCAATAAACAACACATAAGTATCTACCCACAGTATTGTGCACTAGTAGCCACCGTGTATCCTTACATGCACTCAGCACAGTCGGTGCTCAGTAAATATTTAAAGACATGAGAAAAATATAGACAGATTTCTTTTGGATGCTGGACCAAAAACTCACTGACTTTATAACCACGTGTAACTAAAAAGAAGCACCTGCAGAAAAACAAACAGTCATGCACACTGAAGAGTGTAAATACATGTACACCTGGCTAATTTCAGACACCATCGATTGCATTCTCTTTTTCCATGATTGTCTTCCTCTGTGTGATCTCACACACAGCCCCCTGGGGTACATGGACCAGGGTCTAGAGTACCTTGTAAGGAGCATATTATTTTGCTGGGTTACATGAGCCTTTGTGTATGTGTCATGTTGGGTGTGCAGGACGTTTGTTGTGCACGCGCGTGTGTTTCCTTGTGCCTGTCCTTGTACACATCCACTCCCCTACCTGCACTGATATGAATGAGCTTCTATATTTGCAGGTCCTTTTTAAACACTCCACAATCTAGCGTCCTCAAACACAGCATATTTGTACAAAATGGGCCTCTCCGTCTTCACATATTTCATTGTTTACACAGCGCCTCCCAGGTAGGGCCAGCCCGAGAAGCACAAGGTGTTTCTATGTACGTCATTTGTATTTCTTGAGTTTTGAAATCACATGTGTACAGCGGTGCAGGGATTGTCTTATGTCACAATTACTGCTGGATTCCCCACAAGGTGAAAATTAAAAGAAAATGTGTAGGCGATTGAGGCTTATGCCCTGGGGCAGTGACTCAGGAAGTTGGTTGAACTTCTCTTGTACCAAGAGATCCCAGGCAGAGAGGGGATCCTCCTCCTGCTCAAAAGGTAATGCTCCAGAGCCTGGAACGAGTAGCTCCCGGGCCCGACGCGCTAAGTGCCTCTCCCTCCTTCTTTCCACGTTGTGGCAGCATTTGGGGGGCTGAGAAGAGAATTGTTAACTGCCACTGAGTCAGAAAAGAGGGTTGATGCCTCTACCTCCACAGCCAAGTCCAACCTTCTCAAAGCCCTTTTCCAGGAAGGGGAACCAGAGAAAGGCACCCAGAGAACTAAGGCAGTGGGCGAATCCTGTCCCTGTACAGGCAGTGAGGTGAAGGCCACTCGGGTCTCCGTGCGGGCAAAGCAGAAGCTGGACCCTGGCTGAAGGACCAAGGGGGCTGGGGCTGGGGCTGGGTGTGAACTCCAGACGGGTGTCCCTGGGTGCCCAGCACGGGATGGCCTGATGAGTCTGCTGTGAGCCCCCTGAGGGCACGGAGCACGTGGGGTTCACGCCCCTCACCTCCAGCACTAACCATCCGGCTCACCCGTGGGTGCCTCCCTGGCCTCTCTGTCATCGCCTCCTTGATCTATCCCCCCCACACACTATTTTGTTGCTTTAGGATTTTTTAAAAAATTGTTTACTGGCTTATTTATTTTTAATTACACCAGTAATATACAGACACATTCTTAATACAAAATATTCAAACAACAGAGAAGCATGTAAAGTCGAAAACAAACTTTTCCCTTCACCCCCAATGGTATCTCCCTCCCCAGAGATAATTACTGTTATTAGTTTAGCATGAATTTGTCTAGAACTTTCTCTCGGAGTGTACATACATTTATAAATACATTCAGAAATATGTAGTTTCCTTTCGCTGGTTCCTTTCTACATAAATGAAATCGTACTTTTCAGATTGTGTAGAACTTGTCTATTTCTTTTCCACGTATTCCTCTGTTGGAGACGCTTCCACGGCGATGCCCGCGTGGGGAGCTGTTTCAGTCCCTTTACCTGCTGCGCAGGCTCCGTGGTATATGTGTCCCATGCGTGTTTAACGGTTCCTGTGTTGTTGGACAATTAGGCGATTTCCTTATTTTCTTTCTGCCGAAAATATGCAATCAAATTATACGACCTGAAGCTTCACTCCTTTCCACCTCCCCTTTGCAGGACACGTTAGCTGCCCCCCCCCCCTGCACCCGGTCTCCGCGCCACCGCGTCGCACCTGCTCACGGGCCATTCCCCTTGGCCGCACTGGAAATTCTCCTTGGAGCTGCCGTCGTTGGCTTGCGACAGAAGGGACCCGCTATTAAATAAACAGGCATTTGAAAGCTAGCCCTCGTTACGTCCTGAAAGCCAGAGGTTGCCACAGGACAGTTCCTTAAATCAAGACAATTTGCAGCAGGAGGGAGAGGCAGGGCCCCGGCATTATCCCTCCCCCGTTTGCTAGTAACAGCTTGATTGAGTATGGAGAGCAAGCCCGAAATGCTGCCATCAGCACCGGCTACCCTTTAGATTAGCACGCAGCTCCTAGTCCCCAGAATGCAGTTAGGCCAGCTTAATGTCACGGCGTAAAACAGATACTTGTTAAATAATCTCCCAAAGCTCCAGCGCGATCTTTAATTTGTTTTTATTTTGTTCCTCTTGCCCTGTCGTGCCTCGGTCTCACTTTTTGCTTCTGTTTTTTTTTCTCTCCTCTCTGCCAAAGGGTACGCCATTAAGTCGGGCTGATTTAAGGGCCGTCAACATCAACCTCTGTGACATGTGCGTCATCCTGTCAGCCAATCAGAATAATATTGATGACACTTCGCTGCAGGACAAGGAGTGCATCTTGGCGTCACTCAACATCAAATCTATGCAGTTTGATGACAGCATCGGGGTCTTGCAGGCTAACTCCCAAGGTAAGGACAGCCTGTAATACCCCTCTCCTGCGCCTGCAGGGGACGGGCTGGCAAGAGGGATATCCTTCACTCAGTAATTCACAGAGGCTCCACCAGCCTGCCAGGCAGTGGGACCTGCGGTCATAGTGATGGCGCTCAGAGGGGCGTGCGCGGCCTCTCCTTGCCATCCCAGGACTCGGGCTGGAAGACCCGTGCTCAGAACAGGCTGCCTTCCCAGAAAATGAACCCCCTCAGCCTTCCCAAGCAGTGGCTTTGTGACCAGGGTCACCAGCTAAATGTCAGAGCACTGAAAAGATGCTGTCTGAGCAATTCCCAGTGTTCCTCCCCAGAATATGTCTTTGCCGTTGACCTGTACTAAGCTTTGCTATTGTTACAGCTGCACGGGGGTGTTAAACTTGACGTTATTATATGCCGACCAAGGGATGGTGACCCCTGGAGAGTGGGGACTGTATGGCAGGCACTGAAAGCCATTCAGTGAGAGGTGGTGCTCCTTAGCCCATGCGGTCTCTACAGGAGGCGCATCAGCGCCAAATGACTGCATTTGCCACCTTCACTCTGCCCCAGCCTTTCCTGTCATTTTCTCCAGGATCCTGGGCAAATAGCTACAAGCAAAGATGTCATCTTGGAGTCTCAGAAAGGAGCATGGCAAAACTCATAACAAACAACCTCACTAACCAGGGTCTCAGCAGGATAGGATGTGAAGCATTTTCCCCCAAAAAATACCCCTGTGTAGGCTTGCCTGAACTGTGGAATATTGTCACATGTGGTCTACCAGATGGATGGCATTGGGTGCCTGATGGGGCCTGACTCCCATCATTCCAGGAGCATAGGTGGAAGGAACACAGCCCATGAGAACCGTAGCTGCTGGGACATAAACACCATCTCATGGACGTGATAAAGCTCGGCGCCACGCAGCCTGGACTTGTGCGCTACGTTATCTCTTGTTAACTCCGCATCACCACCACCTCCTTCTGACGTCTGCTTGACGTTGCTGCAAGGCCAGGAGTAGTAGTTCCCAGAATCCTTTTCTTTGCATGGTTCTGGGTTGGAGTCTACCAGTGAGAGAGGGGCCCTGGGAGAGACCTGGGAACCGGGAGAGAAAAGGAGGCAGCTGCAGCCAGAGCCTGAGCAGATGTGAGGTTCAAGGCAGATCTCCGGGGAGCCTTCTGAGAACCACAGCTTTGGTGCCAGGGTCCGAGACTGGGGCACGGGCTTCTCTGGGGCCTAGATTCATGGCATCTGGTGGAGCTCAGGAGAGCCTTCCACTTGGTGTTGGAAGTAACATGGTAGATGGTGGCCTATTCCACTGGCTCCTGTAGCCTTTCCAATGCTGGTGTCCATCTCTTCATACTTGGAATAGAGAGGATTCTAACATAACCCTGATGAATCTAGCCCGAAGCCAGTTTGGGCCTCTCCACTCCATCATTCTCTTGCCTCTCCTGCAAATCTAAATCTTGCCACCCACTTACTCAGCTGTGCCCGAGGGGCAGAGCAACATGTCAGGCTCTGAGGGACAGCCCTAACCCACCAGCTGCATACTGGGGAGGCAGGGAGTGGAGGTGACAAAGGCTATGAGGAGACAGTAAGCTGGCCTTCTAGGAGGCGGAAAAGGCAAGCTAGAATTTAGTACCTTCCTTTAAGTACTTGTGCTTCAATGTGGGTCCTCCCACCCAGCATGGGCACCACCAGGGACCTTGATAGAAATGCAGAACCTACTGGGTTGGATGCTAAATTCTAACAGGGTCCCAGGTGACTCGTGTGCACGGCTTTAAGGAACAGTAAATGTTCACTCAAACAGAACTAGGTCCAGTGAACACGCTGACCACCCTGACCCGATGCTCCTCTTCTCCTGTCATGACCAGCACAGGGAATGGGGAGAAGTGGAAGCAGAGGTGCTCCCTGCAGGTGGAGGGGGGACTGAGCAGGAGGGGCAGGAAAGCACTCCCTGTCTCCTGCATGCCTATTTCCTCCCAAATCCAATAATTGAGATTTTCTAGGTCCATGGATCAAAATATTAATGTACAATTTGGTTTTACAGCTGACCCTTAAACAGCAGAGGTTAGGACTGCATGGGTCCACTATACACAATTTTTTTTTTCAATAATATTTCCTTTTCTCTAGCTTACTTTATTGTAGGAATACAGTACATAATACATATAATATGAATAATATATTTTATTGACAGTTTATGTTATTAGTAGTTAAGTTTTGGGGTTGTCAAAAGTTATGTGTGGCCCTGGCTGGGTGGCTCCGTTGCTTGGGTGTCGTCCCATGCACCAAAAGGTGGCAGGTTCGATTCCCGGTCAGGGTGCGTGCAGGAGGCAGCAATCAGTGCTTCTGTTTTACATGGATTTTTTTTTCTCTATCTCCCTTCCTCTCTCTAAAATCAATTAAAGATGTTTTGTGTGGTTTTTCAACTGCATGGGATGTGAGCACCATAACCCCTGCATTGTTCAAGTTTCAGCTTATATGCATCTGACATAGGTGTTCCTTCCAGCTCTCATAAACCTTATCCCAGCTTCTTAGATCCCCTGTGATGGCCAAACGGGTAAAAATGCTTCCCTTCCCCTTCTCAGATACCCACCCCAAACTCAAAAGCCTTCTTTACTGTTTTGAGCACAGAAATAAGCAAGAAAAATAGGTTTTGATGGGAGATAAGAAAGGAGAAGGGAGTTCATTTTTCCTGCAAAAAAAGAGAGAAAGGAACTCCTTTTGTACAAGGACACGCACACGTGCACACGCACACACAGGGCAGGCAGAGGATGTGCTCCACGGAGATTTGCACAGGGGCCTGGTCAGCAGGAGAATGGAGCCCGTGCCCCCCAGACACCGGCAAGCAGTCTGCTCTGCTCTCGCTGAGAGGCCGTGGGGGCTGAGGCCCACCGAGCCCATATTTCCCTCCTTTACTTGCTGCGTCTGCTCTTCTCTTGTCCTTGGTTTCTCACACACTCCCTGGTGACACTCTGACCTTCCCAAAGGCAGTGGTTTGGCAGTGGCATCCACACTGGAAGCCACTTCCTCCCCCGAGGGCAGTGTCTGCAAGTTCACCCTCTCCTCGGGTCCTCCCCAGCCTGTGGGGCCAGGGGGACGAGCTGAGTTTCCCTGACAGTGCCCCTCCTTGAGACCCTTTTGACCAACTGCAGCGCTCACTGGACTCAGATACATTTCTTTCCACTCCCCTGGGCATCTGGCAGCTCCGAGAGGATTGGAATTACAGAGTACAGATGGATTGATTCCATGTTACTCTTTTCCTCCTGGGAAACTGCATTACCACCTCTGCAGAAGGCAGCGGGACAGAAATGTGGACTCGGGACAGATGTGTGCGCTCTTGGACCAGCTTATCCAGGCATCCTTATGGAAAGTTCCTTATGGAAAATGTTTCTATCATGTTACAATGTAACATGAAAAATGAGTCTTAACATTTGAAGCAAGTCCTCATTGGGGTTTGTGTTCAGACACTTGGCACTGCCTGCTACCTGGTCTCTTAGACAAACAAAGCTTATTTTCCCTTTTGGTGTCACTATCCTGGCCCACACGGTGTCAGAACTGACCAGCCCAGGGATTCTGGACCAGACACTTTCCAAAACGATCTGTGATATGATGGCTGGTTGTCAAAAGCAATTACAGAGAGAGGTGGCACGCCCCATGCTGGTGGTCTATCCGATGTGACAGTTGGGTCTATGAGATGCAGTTTTAATATACAGCAGGCAGAACTGCAGTGACAATTATCTAAAGCAGGTGAAACCGCTTCTTGCTGGTCAGCAAACATCAGCTCAGAACCACTTTACGGCTCTTTACCAGCAACTAAGTGCCTTTATTTACAGAGCGCCTGTCACTTTCCTTTGGCTGGAGAGCTGGTGTATTATTTAGCACACATTTATCTGGGGAAAACATTTCAATTTAAATCAGCTGGTGCAACGGTGGCTCTTGCCAGACTGTCTCCCTGTGGTTCTAAAAGATAGGAACCGAGTCTGATCTTGGGAGGGAGGGTGAGAAGAGGCGGGAGGGTCCATTCTCAAGAGCTGCTGGAGTCAGTACCTGAGAAGAGGGAGCATGTGATTGAATTTCCCTTTATGCTTTCAAAGTAGCATCTTACAGTTTCTTCCTGCTTAACCTTAATCCTTAAGGGAGAGAAAGAAGATTAAATGAGTGTCCACTATGTGTCAGGCACTATAAATGCTTGGGACACAAGAGGACATGGATTCAGCCACTCACTGTCCTTGAGGGGCTCAGGTGAGTGGAGGAGGCCCCCCCATAAACAGGTATTGCACAGTGAGACATGGACCAGGCTAGAAATACAGGAGCACAGAGGGCTTCTCAGTTTATACATTCCAAGGGGTTGAGAAGGCTTCCAAGAGGAGCTGACATTTGTGAGCGAGTTGAATACATGCGGCTAGTGTGACTGAGGCACTAAACTTTCCTTCTATTTAATTTTAATAAATTTAAATTTAAATGGTGGCATGAGGCTAGTGGCTACCCTGTTGGACATTACAGGTCTAAACCACAGGCTTGTTGCTTTGCCCCAGTGTCTGGATTAAATCTGTCTTTTAAAAAGATAACAAACAAAAATATGAGCATGGTTTAGAGGTGGAAAGAGATGGTGGCATGAGCTTTATATGAAGATCGCTGCTGTCAACTACGAGGGGTGGGATCAGGGCGGACAGTATACATTTAGTGATGTCAGTAGTGCCCAAGATAGCAGCTAAGATGAAATTGAAACAGAAAAGAGAGCCATTGAAAACAAGTAGATGGGAAGGAGCTGGGGATGAGCAAGGATGAGATGGTGGGAATAAGTTTGCTTCAAGGTTGGCTACAGGGTGGATATAAAAGCAATTAAGCAAGCAGAGGACCCAGGAGGAGGAACAGGATTGGGGCAGAAGGTAAAGAATTGGGTCCTGGTCCATTTGAGTTTGAAATATCTGTAGACTGTCCAACAAGAAATAAGAACATGAAAGTATAGGGATAAAGTCAGGTTTGAAGCCATAGACTTAGAAGTCAGTGGTGATAGACAGTGAAGAGGCCTTGAGAGCGGACACTTCCCAGGGAGAGAAGGTGGACCAACCGATTGAGAGCGAAACACGTGGAACCTTGGGAAACGTCAACACTGAAGGGACAAGCGGGGAGAGAATCCAGTGAAAGGGGCTGAGGGTAGAGACGCAGAGGAGTGTAAGTGCTGGGTATGAAAGGAAAAAGAGAAGAGAGCTGAATAAATTTCAGATCAGCAGTCTAGGGTGTATCCCAATTATTTCTTTGTATGGGAGTAGACTGTGGGCCCTGTAAGAGGCGAGGACGCCCCCTCTTCGTGTTCACCTTCACGTCCCTAGTGCCTCCAGCACAGGATTGGACACAGTTAGCCTGCGATAAGAATTTGTTGAGCTGAACTGGTTGAAAGGAAATGGTGTTTAGCACTGCCAGATACTGCAGAAGCCGAGCAGATGAGGCCCGGCCTGAAAGAGCAGAGGTGCCCCGCAGGAAGGTGATGACCTTAAGCAAGAGCAGCTGAGCGGCCTGTTGCCAGCAGAAGGCGGCATTCGGGGGTCTGAAGTGTTAATCAGATGAGATGAGCCTTGGAGACTGTATATTGCTTTTTGTACTGATAGGGAGAGAAATAGGATGTTTCAGATCTTGTCAAAGATTTTTTTGTTTTTAGAATGGGGAAAAATATATCATATTTGTTGGCTGAGGTGAGTTAACTCTCAAAGAGGGGAAGTTTGAAGCTGTAGGAGAGTTGTTAAAAGGTAGTGCAAGGGACTAAGAGATGCAGGAGAAGAGGGTGTGGCCCCCCGAGTGACAGGGCTGGATGGGAAAGATGAACTAACGGGAGCTCAGCCTGATGGCTTCTGCTTTCCTCATGAAGCAAGCACCTTGGTTTGATCAGAGAGAGGAGCATGTCGTGGCCTCAGAGAATGAGACACTCATGCGGAGCTGGAGCAGAGCCTGGTGATGCTACACTGGAAACAGTTCCTCCCCACAGAACTCCACGCCCAGTGCAGGGCCCGTCTGAACACCACAGGCACCACCTGCACCATCACCACCACCACCACCAACCAGAATAACACTGATGCTTCATCCAACATTTGCTGCTGTTACGTGGTAGACGCTTCGGCAGCTGAGACAATATGCATTTCTTAGATCAGTCATTTTCACACTTGGCTGCACGTTACAATCACCTGAGAAACTTTAAAAGATATTGGTGCCTGGGCTGCACCTCAGCAGTTGCCATTTAACTGGTCTGGGTACGGCCTGGGCATCGGGAGTCGTCCAAGCTCCCTGGGGCCCCTGGCCGCTGCCCTAGGTGCTCCTCAGAGGGCATATACTAGGTAAGGAGCTTGCCATTTTAATTTCAAAGAGGAAGAACTTTGAAGAGGTTAGGTATGATTTCCACCTGGGTCTCCTGGCAATCCTAACTTTTAAACCACTTTGCTTCTTTAAAACAATTCTGTTGGCTCAACGTATTGGTCAGCCTTCTTGCTTTCATATTTTTGGATAGCCTCTAGCTTTCCCAAGACTGAAAAACCTTAAGTTGAGAAAAAAGAGGTGAGGGAATGTATTAGAAATGCCAGGCTCTGTGTTTTGCCTGTCTGCCTTTGTCAGTCTCGTCCTATGTCTCAAGGTGGAAAGTAAAGGATCCTAGCTGCCCAGTGCACAGCTTTCTTCCTGGCCACAGCGTTTGAGAAGTGGTGGCGCTGAGGTCCAATACCCCACTGCTATTAAACAGCAACACTGCTCACCCCAAAGCCACTGTGTGCTCCCCTCAGTGCCCGGGTCTCTTTGAGAAGATAGAGTGTGTATTTCAGCGTCGGTGCTAAATTTGAATGGTGGTGTGTTCAGGTTCCTCTGTGGTCCTTTTCCTGTTATAAGCTCTGCATTCATCTGATTCATGCTACCTGCCCTGAAGGGGCCCATCCGATCCCACAAATACTTATTAGGCACCTGCTGTGTTCTGAGACTGTGCATGGCAGGCATTGCTGGGGAGACAGGGGTCCTAAGGGACATCCCTGATCCTTGTGGCCTCCTATGCAAACATCTCTCTGCTTTGGATGCTGGCTTCCTAGTGCGAGAATTACAATCTGTGGAGGCTAACACTGGGGACAGGAAGGGGAAGAGTGGGTTTGAGAGACACTGAAGAAATGCACAGGATTTCAGCAGGTGGAAACAAATGGATCTGGCTGCAATCAGAGAGAGGAATAGCAGTTGGGGCAGAGGTACACGGGGACTGTTTGAAGGACAGCAACGAATATAATTTGGCTGGAATCCAGTGTGTGTATAAGACAGCAGGGACACATGAGGCTGAAATGTGGGTTGGGCATTGGGGATTTTTTTCTCTTTTTGAGTTGGGAAGCTGTAAATAATTTTTTATGAATTTCTGAGTTAGGAAGCTGTAAATAATTCAGTAGGCACTGGGGAGCTATGGAAGGTTTCAAAGCAAGAGAGTGATGGGATTGGACTTGAGCTTTAGGGAGATTGATCTGGCAGCCCTGTGAAGCATTGTTTGGGATTGGAAAGAAGAAGATGCAGGGGCACTGGGTGAGCACTGTGGTTAATCAGGAGAGTGGGAACCTTGAGCTGGAGAACGAACAGGAGGTTCTAGCATGAGACGTGGTAAATTCAAAACAGACTGTGAACGTGAGCTTCCTTCCCAGCGATGTGGGGCAGTGACGCCCATCACAGGAAGTGGCCTGAGCAGTGGAGGGACTGGCAGCGGGAGAAAGTAGGGTCGGCAGTGTTGGGTTTTAGCCATGGTTCATTTCTGTGTGGAGTTGATGGGAAATACAGGTGGGCATGAAAAGCAGATAGGTGCAAATGAAGTCGTGATTCTAGGAGAGGGCAGAGCTAGAGACTTGTCCCATTGCTCATGCTGTAGATGCCGAGGAGAGCCTCAGGGGAGTGAATGAGAAAGGAGCGTGGAAGGACAGAAGTCTGAGGAGTGTCTTGGAAAAGGGCGGAGGGAACCATTGGTAGAAGCTGGGACCCACAGCTGAGACATAAGTCCCAACCCAGGACATATGTCTACTATGTGGTTTTCCTTGCCTCCCATAAATTTATTTTTCTACAATATATGCCTCATTATAGCCCTCAAGTTAAAAATACGTATTGTGGCTTACACACACACACACACACACACACACCCCAACAGGCACACGAGCATGTGTGATGTCTACATGTAAACGGATGCTCTCCTTTGTCTGCATTTTAACAAAGGTTAAGAGCCTCAAGCAGGGAATGACATTTTGCTTGGAAGTATGACCGTGGTACTTAGAGCGACAGCAATAATTGGGGGACTCCCTAAAGTCTGAGGTCACTTTTACTGCTCCAGAGGGAAATGTGACTTCTATTTTATCATTGGGGAAGACCACATGGATTAGAATCTCTAGATTATTGGATGACAGAAATCAGGATTCAACAGATCCTTCCTAAATTGGAACTTTGGGGTGAAACCCACAGGATAGAATGGAATGAGGACCACTGAGCATGAAGTTTCAAATAATCGCTAAAGACAAGCTGCACAAACCTCGCTGATGGGGGTATAATTTATTTTGAGCAGTGATTGTTTCATTCTGGTAGGTCTGAGAGGGGTGTGTCAAGAGCTATGAAGGTTTGAGGGGAGGAACTGACAAACACAAGAATGTTGCCAAGGGGATGCCGGAATGGGGAAGGGCTTGGACCGATGTCACTTGCCAAGCAGTTAAGAGAACAGGGCTAGTGGGCTGAGAGGGCCATTTTATCTTCTCCACTGGACAAAATCAGGACCGATGGCTAATGATTAAGGAGAACCAGATATTAGTCCCACATAAGGAAGACATTTCCAGAACAGAATGGATTGCCTGCAAATCACCACGTGTCCATCTGCCAAAGGAAAGTTACTAACCTGCTCTTTGTGATGGGAGGGAAATTGGAGATGAGTTCTGCGGTCCTTTGTAACGGAGGGCCTCTGGTATTTTTTATTTTTATGACATAAGGATCTGTGTTTTGGATGATCTGCATCCTTACTCCATTGGGAGAGCTATGGTGTTTGCTGGGATTGGGGTCATAATGAGTCTTTTAGTGGGCGCTTTCACATCCTTCTGGAATGATGCTGCTTTTGTGTCTGAGGTGGGGAGTGGCCTGCACTGGAGTGAGCAGCTGCACATCTGGCTTTGCCATTAATTTGACAGACCACCCCTGTCTTCAACTCCCAGGTCACCCTTCAGCACCTGCCCTTCCCAGTTCTGTCCCTTCTCCTCCCCGCCCCCCACGCCTCACTTCCTGCAGGCCCGGTCTCTTGCCAACATACCTATACACACATCCCCACACACATTCTCCCTCCCTGAAACCCGAGGAGCGTTTTTTCCAGCGGCTCCCATGTAACATTTCATTACCACCATCCTCTCTCTCAATTCTGAAGCGGTGCGGGGGGAGAGGCCGTTCCTCTTTATACCCGCCAAGCGAACAAAGCTCGGTGCTAAAATATTTTTCTTCACTTGTAACCGAAACTGCTGTTGGCTCCAGTCCCGAAAACCAGAAAGACAATTACACTTAACTGTTTAGAGATTTATAAATACCGCACTGGAGTAGCCTCTAGGTAGTAACTTTAGATACCCAGCCCAATCATTTTCTTTTATTGGTTTGTGATTTAGATCTTATTTTGAGTCCTCTATAATAAGAGTAGTACATTTCATTAGAAGGGCTTACTAAACAATAAAGAAAGTCTGGCTTAGGGCTCCGAGCAGGTCTCAGGGACCGAAAGGGGCCTGCCCTGTCTCATTTCTTCTGTGGACATCACAAGACGAATCTGAGCGCAGCGCTGAAGATGTATTCCTGCAAGGCAGCCACTGCCCCTGTTTTCTAAATGACTTCGACTTTTCCATGCACAGCGCATCTCGGCACATGAGAGATCTCCTTAAGACAGCCATTTGCTATTCTGGTAATAGGTTCCCAGCAAGGGGAACAACAAAAAACAACAGCAACATAAGCTCTAGGGAGAGATGAGAGGCCTGGACCACTTTCCAAGCCTGTGGAGGTTTGGAGGCCCTCCATGAGTGAAGGTCTTCCTTAGGGAGTGGATGTGGGAAGTAAGAGTAAAAATGGACCAAACAACCATTTCTTTCCAACTGCATGCAGAGCAGGGTCCTTTCCCCACTCAGGCTGTGCCCAGCTTGGGACAACTACGGCGAAAGGAAATCTTAGCTTCAGAGACAGAAAACAGATGTGGCATGGTGTTGGAGTTGGGCTGAACTCTTAGCATCAGGCTCTCATGAGCTGCCTTATTCCTGAAAACCTGTGTGCCTAGTTAGTGCTCCTTTCAAAATATTATAATTCCTTTGGTTTTTCAGGTGAGTCGTGCACCAGACACATTCATGTGCAGTATCTCATTTAATCTTCCTGATAACCTGCTGAGACAGAGATTCTTTATCTCCATTTTACAGATGAGGAAACTGAGGCTCAGGAAAATTTGGCGACTTGCCCAAAGTCTCATAGCTAGTCAAGAGGACATGGAGTTGAGCCCCAAACTTGTTCCAAAGCCTGTGCTTTTCTCACCACATCCGTCCACTTTCTAAAAGAGAGCAAGTGTTACTGTGCTGAGAACAGGTCTGAATCTCTACATGCTCTTAAAGGTCATGGCAGGATGCCTGGGGACAGACATCCAGGGACATGGAGGCACTCAAGTCGTGCCATTTCCACTCCCACACTGCTCCTTGCACCCAAGGGCTGGAGCTTGTTTTGCATGTTCTTCCCCATTTTGTGGGTTCCTGGCCCTCCCCATTTCAACTATCAGAGACCCTGTGGTTCCCTGGACCCCAGTCTTCCTGCCACAGCACGTAGACGAATGAGAGCAGAGTTGGAAGGGATGTGGAGAGTTCTGCTTAGCCTGCCTCTGTGAACAGTGTAACTGTTTGAGCTTATAGTCCCTTTTAATGCAGATTTGATTTTGGAGCTGTCGGAAAGACGGTGGAAAGTTTAAAACTCAGACGTTCCTTTTTCTGTTTGGAAACTTACAAAATATTCCCAGGTTTTATTTCTGTATCCTTCTCTCCACGCGCAAGTTTCCATGGAAGGTGGTCGATAGGGATGAACAGACCACTGCAGCCCCCTCCCATCCCCCCAGCCTAGGATTGCACTCAGAAAATTGGCCAGAAGAATTGTCCTGTGGGAGGAGAGTGCAGTTTTAAAGAAGTCTTGTAGTCCATGGACACTTGAAGGCCCTTCATGAGATTCCAGGCAAGGATGGATTGATCACCAGTTCTTTTCCTGAGCCTCAGTTTGGTGTACACCCTCTGCCTGAGATTAGTGTCCCTGTTCTTTCCATGGTCTATGCCATCGTGATGCTGATGGGATGCATAGAAAGAGGTGACCTAGACGTGTAAAATGAGTAGCATGGTCCACCTGAGTGCACATGTTTGACAATAGGGGTCAGGAACCTTCCGGAGTACAGTGTAACATGCCTGATGTGAATTGTTTGTAATTTTTTGAGGCATGAATTTAATTCACATGCCGTGAGGATAGTATGCATGCGTCAAGCTAGCAACTGAGCCCAGTCAACTACCCCATGCATTTTTGTCATTACCCATTCTTTTGTAGGCAAAAACTCATGTGAACTCCTAAAACCCTTATTTCTTTTCTTAAAAATGGCCATGCAACTTAGCCAACTGATTTATAAATGATGTTAGTTCCAGATTTATAGAATATTGAAGGATATGAATGATCCTATGTACTTCAGTGGAATGTTCTGGAAGAAGTTATTCTCAAAGTTCTAGATCAGTATAGCAGTCATTGAGCATCCTGTGACAGATCTCCAGTAAAGATTTTCTACCAGATGTTGTATCACAGGGTGTCACCACACAATGTGTTATGAGAAGGCAGAGGTTGCTTTGGGCTGGGGATGGTTTTCGGTGGGGAGCTAGAGTAAGTGGAGATGAATTTGAGAATAGCAGTGATTATCGTAAGTAAAGGGGCAGATGGAAGGGGCCAAAGCTGGTGAGAGAAGGGAAGACCAAGTGTATTCATGGAGGGGTACTTGCTTATGCATCTACTAATGAGATAACTGAGGGGGCTTAAGACTCTCAGGGTGTCAAAGGAAATGATTACCGATGAAACCACTGCTAACTGAGGAGGCCCTCAAAACAACTGCCTGTTCTATATCTCACTGACCTCCCCCTTTCACCAACAGTCAGAAATATATTTAAATACTTAGCATAGCACCTCACACCTAGTCAACGCTTAGTAGAGGTTTGTGGAGTGAGCAAATAAATGATTTAATCATGATATCTGTTATTTGCAGCCTGCTCTGTCTCAGTTTGCCTTCCAGTGAGATAAAGCAGCTGGATATCTTTATTAAACACCACCTCCTTTCCTTCCAGGCTTCATTCAGTCTCCACGCACTTGACAGCCGGGCACTGGGCAAGTGTTACAAAGATCGAAGACATTGAACTTGTCAGTAGGAGCTGTGGTCGGATTTGTCCAAGTGTTCTCCAGTGTAACTCATCTCATTCCTTTAGATTGCTCCTGATCCTTGACCTTTTACTGGCCTCATTGCAGGTCCTATTGCATAGTATCAGCCAGGGCTTAAGGATGCTGTAGGATTAAGACTTACAATAATTCAGTAAAGGGCAGCAAACATTTCTATTTCTGCTCCAAGAAGCTTTGAATGGCTCCTGGGAGCTCCCTTGGCCACATGGAGATAGACACGCTTCTCAGCAGCAGGCTGGCCAATGGCGCTCCTGCACCTGGGCAGGAGGAGCTCAGCGATGGCTGTGTGGTTCTAGTTATTACCGTGAATCACAGCAGAGCTGTTAGAGTGACACAGTTGTGAAGGGTCGAGGAACCGGGGTTTAAATCCTACTTTTGTCAAGTCACGTGTTATTTGACTTTGGATAAACACTCCATCATTTTATTTCTCCATCTGTAAAGTGGGGCTTGTTATAGTGGCCCCACCTAGATAACCTGAGGGATTGTGTGAGAATCCAGAGGTGATGGCCATGGATGGGTTGATAAAACATCAAGGGCTGAAGAATCAGCACTTTCCAGTTAGGTTTAATCCTGGTACATGTGGACTCTGGAACTGGCAGCCTGGGTTTGAGCACCAGCAATGCCACCTACTAGGCCTGGGATGACTATTTAACCTCTTTGTCTCTCAGCTTCCTCACTGAGAATACTAATTGCACCTGGCTCATTAAATTACTGTGAGAAACACATGAGATACAAGGCTTTCCTTAATCCATACTGTACCCTTACATGAGTCAGAAAAAAGCCACTCCTTTCTCGTGACACTTTTCTTCCACCTGTTGATAAATTCTCATAATATACAGATTATGTTTGAACAATACACTCTGTCTGCCATTCTCTAGGAAAAAAGATTGTAATAAATATGCAAATATTTATTATGTCCATGATATGGGAAGTGCCTGCTTTGATGAGTTATTGTCCACTGCCCAACTTTCATAACCAGACATGGCATTCCTAAATGAATGGATGTAAAGCAGGTAGTACCTAGGATGTACTTAGATATCAAGCAACATTAACTATTTTTGTTATTTTTGTTCTTAGATAATTTTACCATTTTCTTTTATTTAGTCCCCCAAAATAACAAACAGCAAGGTGGGGTTATCCATTTGTACCTAGCAGCCAGAATTATGGTTGATTCTGCATGTCAATAGATATGCATAGAAAGTAGATAATGGTGGAAACCAAGACTCCCTTGGGAGGCGAGCAGCCCAATAAGGTAAACTGATAGAAGCCTGCAGAGGAGTTGAGGAAGACCTGGGGCAGACTGACAGTGACCACTGGGATTTTTCTCCGTAGACAGGCTGGTGTCACACCGCACAGTGGCCCTGTTCTGTGAAGCAGAGAGGCCAGGCCACAGACACCACCCAGACATATGACCTTGTCACATCCACTCTGTGACAGTTGATTATGGCAGGAACCTTGACTTTTTGGAGAAATGACACCAATCCAGAGTCTCTACACTGCTACAGTGGAGTAGGGTTCCTGTTCCTGCTGGTCCAGCCAGATGACAGATAGCACCTGGCTTCCCTCTGTTGCCTCTTTTTCCCTCAAAAAAAGTAATTTTGGTCCTCAGCTAAGAGACTTATCAGTTCTTAATTGGGAATTATTAGTCCTTAATTGGGGAGGGGTCTTGGAACCCTTCAAATGTCTAATAAAACAGTGGGTCTTCCCTCTGGCCTTCCTCCATCTCCTTTAGAGTTTTGCAGAAATACACCCACCCAGTGGTTTTTCCACCTTAGCTGCGCATTCTAATCAGCTGAGGAACTTTTGAACCTCTCCCTGCCCAGGCCACATCCCAGAGCAATGAAATCAGACCCTGGGCACAGGACGCAGGCATCAGAGAGTCCAACCTGCAGCCCAAAGTGAGCAACAGCACAGGCCTCGCTTCATCTTAACCCAAGATAACCACCTGTGATCCTCCTGTGGAGGCTGCTGGTTCACTAAGCTTAGCTCCCCATAGAACTGGCAGCCTCCTAAGGGTGGATGCTGGGAAGTTGGGAAGGCAGAGAATGGGTGCTATGAAAATGCAGGGTATCTGAGAAATAAACTTTGACTCATGAACTTCCAGGCGGGTCCCAGTCCTACACCATCCTCACGGGGAAGGAGCAGGGGAAATGGATCAGGGGAGTGTGCACGGGAGGGGTCTGGGCCGGTGGTGAAGGTAGTTCTCTGAATGCTAATGGGCAGAGGAAATGGAACGTTTTTGAAAATCAATCAGACCCTGGGTCTAAGGACAAGCAAGGATGGTAAATAATGAGCATGTCAGGGTTGGCGTTTCACACTTAATCTATAAACCTGCTTTTAATAGGCCCCCGGTGATTATAAATTCATGGTGGCTTTCTATTTCTTGGGATTATGCACGGCTGTTCACACATTTCTAAAGGAAGTCCAGGTGTGTCTCTTTCTTATTTATTTATTTGCATTAAGGATACTGAGGAATTTTTAAAGGAAACCCTCCTTTTTATGAGCATTAATTATACACCATGCAACCAAGCAATGGCCTCCATGTTATGAAATATTAAATCAAAATGCTTCCCACTCCCAGATGTCCCAGAGATAAATACAGTAGTATTTTGAAGCCCCTCTCGGAGCTGTTTTGCCTGCAAATTTATTGTTTTGTCTCCATTTTCAGAAAGCTCTGTTTTCTGTGAAGTATAGCACTCTGGGTAGTTTTTAAGGCGCAAAGTCCTCTGGAGTTGCCTGTGTCGGCAACAACTCTTATGTAGATGGCACACGAGGGATGGCGCGTTGATCGGCTCCTTTAAGATGACAGATGGGCGGGGAGCGTTATTGTCTCTGATTGCACGCCTTACATCATCTGTATGTAGGAATAAGAGGGCCATTCTTTATCTTTAGCTATTTTATAAATATTTAAGTCCTTATAGTTGCCTAAAGATATTAAAGCATATTTTACAGTAGTCGGAATATAAATATTATATATAGCATGAGATACCAAAGTAGTTTAATGAATTCATAATTTTCTGTTCACATTTATTGGAATGTGTTTTATGTTCCAAAAGTTCCATTTAAAGGATAAGACCCCATTCTGCTTTCTGACAACACACCAAGTGTCGGCGGGCGTTGCAGGCGAGGTCTCGGGTCCAGGGCCTGAGAGGCAGGGAAGCAGGAAGCCAGGGCCCCGGGAGACATTTCCTCAATCTCTGCGTTTAAAAATGTATATAAATAACTTCTGAATAAACAGTTCTGGTGCTTATTTAAATCATAAAGCGTTCCAAAGAGAAAACTTTTTATAGCCCCTTTCCTCTGTTTCAAGGAGATTGATTCACGAAAACCTAAGTAAGAGCACTGAAGATGTGGCTTGTAATTTTCCTGTCCCCCCCCCCCCCGTCCCCCTTCTGGGAAAGGACACAGGCCCTGCTCCCAGTATACAGCCCGAATCGGGGTGTTGATTTGGGCAGTGATGCCCCGATGCCTTCTGTACTTTTCTCCCTGAGACAAAGAGTTCCAACTTCTTGCATTTTCCTCAGTGCAAGGGAGCGACAGGGAGACTAGTCCTGCATCTCGTTTCAGTGTTCCAGAGAAATAGAAAGACTCCCCTCTTTAATATTTCACCAAGTTTCTCCAGCTCCCAGGGGGAGTCCATGCTGGGTAATGTTTGCTAATTACCAACAACAAAACTAGACATACAAGGCTGGTAAATTACCTGACCCTTTCCATTTTAATGAGGCAACAAGGATTGCGCGAAGTGATGTTGTTTCACTGGTTAATGGTGTCAGCAATGTTGTAATTGTGGGTTGAGACACATTAGCTGAACAACCACATGTAGGAAGGGCTTTCTCTCCACAAGCCCTTTGGAGACTAGAACCATATAATCATTAAGCCTTCGTCATTTGCATGCTGCTAATCACTTACTTTATTATCCTGCATATCCATTGTCTTTCTTTAATTGCTCTTTAAATTAAAATTAAAAATAGTCCTATAGCCCACAATGGCTGGGATAGCATCTTGATTATGAAGATAACTTCAGGAAAATGGAACAACTGGTAACATGCTGCCAGGATTATGGGAGAGTCCCACTGTTACGAACGCGCCTACAGGCCCCAGGGGCCTCATTGTGGCCGTTTCTCTTCCTTTAGTCCATACTGTTTGTTTAATAAATGGTTATTTATGGCCTTTTCGGCCATTATAGCAACTTTGGAGAAAGTACATCCTTCTCATTGGTTTGGGCACTGAAATCTCATTCTCTGGGCAGAGGCATAAAATTCAATCGAAAGGCAGAGTCTGCCTTAGAGCCTCTGAAGAGACCCTCTCGATTCTTCTGTACCAGCTTACTTTCAAAATTTGGGGTCATGAGAGAGACATACATTTCAGAGCTAAAATAGACCTTGGAGTCGTCGCCATTTTACAGATGAAGAAACTGAGGCCCAGAGCAGTCTCCAGGACTATGATCACAGAGCAGGAGATGAACCCGGACTGCCTGTCAGTGAGTGGAGTGGATGCAGGCTCCTGGAGGGAGGAGCACATGTTAGGGGCTACCCCTGAGAGTGTATAGGACGTCATGCCTTGAGTTGTGATACGCAAGCTGCACGGTTGTCACGGTGCAGGGCATTCGTGTACGTCGCTTGCATACATGTATCGGTGTGTTCGTTGATGCAGACTGTGTGCCAGGTACTGTAGGAGAGGGCTTGTATCTTCCATTTCTTTAAAAAAACAACCCCACGGGTGACTGTGCTGTCATTCCTGAATACTGAGTGGTTAAACCAGAGTTATCATGGTTCCAGTGCTACATATGATGCCCCAGAATTGGGATGATACATATTCCAGATCCAGAAGGGATTGGAGCATTGCCTTGTCTGCCTCAATTACACAGATGAAAAAAGTTTGGATTAGACATTGATTCTCCCTAAGTTCTCGTAGGGAGTTAGGGCTAAAACCCACATCTTCTGATCCTCTGTTTATTTATCTGTCAGCATTACCAGTCTGTCGTCATCATCATCATGGTCATCACTGTCATCACCGTCATTGTTGTCATCATTGTGAATAAGTTAGTGCTTTTAAGGTGCTTACTCCATTCCAGGGAGTGCCGTAAGCAGTTTACCCGTATTGATACGCTCATTCAATCTTGATGACCTGTTGCTCTCCCATTTTGCAGACAAGGAGATTGAGGCACAGAATTAAGTAAATTGCCCTGGATCACAGCACTAGAAACTGAATGAAGCAGCGCTGAAACTCAGGGAGGCGAGCTCCAGGATTCGAGTTCTTAACCCTGACGTTATGGCTCATTTCAGGTTGTGGTCCACAGATATTGATCGCGATGCAAACAGAGTTGCTCAAAATCAAACTAGCACCAATCCACCTCTTCTTTTAATGAAAATGTGTGTGCCTGTGTGTGTGTGGATGCCTGACCCCCCAGATCCAAGATCCTAGTTATACAATCATCTGCCAGCATAAATATATATGCAAGAAAGCCTTTAAAACTTAAAAGAAAAAATTTACAGTGCTTTATTTTTAAGGACTATCAAATGTTTGGAAGCTGGGCTGCTATTTGGGGCGAGGCGCTCTGTCTTTAGAACCTTTCAGAGACAGCTGGCTGGATGCTGTCGGTGATGGGATTCTGCTTTTCCTAAACTGTACGGCGATGCCTTGGATCACTCGGCAAATCCATCTTTTGCAACTACTTAATTTTCTGTGCACTTAAGATATGGATGTTTGAGTTTGCTTGAGATTTCATAGCTCTCATTTTTTGCTACACTGGCCATTGGTTCATACTAAACCAAACAACTGGGGCCCATTTGGCATTGGGTGTTTTAGATGTAAAAGGACATTTGAACTACATGACAAATGCTGAAAAACAAAGCCCATGGCACTGAGAACATAAAGAAACTGTTTATAATGTAAAGGTGGTTACATTTTCAGTCAATCTATCACTTTAATGAGCTCTTTGCATTTCTTTGATTAATGCTCACAAAAGGGGGAGAAAAAAATTGATGTAATGGAAACAAAATGGTATATAGTCTTGGCAGCGCTAGGGCGGTTTCTGGGTGTTTTATTGGCATCCACTCCATATCACTGTCTTGCAATGTGTATGTCTACCTTTTCTCTGGCACAGCGTGCCTCTAGTTTACTGGAAATGTGATCCAGCAGAAAAGAGGAGACCCTACATTAGAGGCAAACAGACCCTGTCCTCTTGTGGTGGTGGCAACAAGGGAGGGTCCAGAACAGGAATTAATGATCAATAATAATAATAAAGAAAATACTTGGAAACTCCATGCCATATTGAAATTAAGAATCCAATGGGCATGAAGATTTTAAAAAGAGAATATTAAAGCTGCTTTTAGTAAACATTAAAATTGGTATCTAGTAATTACTACATAATTAGTAGTAATTTGTACAGTTTAAAATAGTGAATAAAGGGAATGGGAAAAGTGCATAGGAAGACTTCTTCATGAAGTAACTAAAGGGGGAGAGAAGTTAGACAGGTGGTCTTCCTGGAGGAGGTGAAGGAGGGGCAGGAGCTGGGTTGAGAGGGAAGAGGGAACAGAGGGAAGAGTGGTTAAGGCGTGAGGGTCAGCAAGCGCCAGGCTCCTGTGCTGGGAGCCTGCTCGGCCTGCTCCTCTCGGCCTGGTGCGGGGAGCCCTTGGGCTTCCAGGGCTCTCCAGAGCCCCCTTTGCTCTGAGATTGAGCAGCCCTTATAAAATGGGGGGAAGTTGAAGCAGCAGAGAACTGGGAACCCTGAACACTCTTTTACGGCCCTGCTCTTCTGAAGTCTCTTAATCTGTGACCTTTGACAACTCGCCTCCATCCTGGAACCTGAGTTTACGCAGCTCCCGAAGAAAGCGGCTCTCGAAATGACCTCTAGGATCCTGACAGCTCAGCAAAAGGAGCCTGTCCACCCGGTCAGCCAGCTGCCGTCAGCCCATAAAAACAGCACGAGGGTTCGAAGTTTCAGGTTTTTTCTTAATCTATAATTTCTGTAAATTTTTTTCTAATTGCACAAAGAAAACATCCATTTTAGAAAATTTAGCAACTGCATATAAGCAAAAAAGAAGAAATGTGCATTACCTATCATTTTATCCCTGGGACATGAGATGTTGACACATTAGCTTTGTTTCTGTAGAATCGTACATATGAGTATGTGACCTGTGTGTTTCCACAAATACTTTATCATGACCATTGGATGTTTTTCTGCGTTTTTAGTGGATGCATACTAGTCAGTTTCCTAACACTAAACATTCATGTCATTTTCAATTTAACACTATTATTTAATAACTACAAATGAAGAGCATGGTAACCAAATCTTTAATAGAGGGAAATTATGGCTGTACACATATTTTTAGAAGCGAAATTGATTATGCCAATGGGTATGTAAAATTTTAAGTCATCTGATTCATATAGTCACAGTATGTCTTATTTTCAAGTTGTAAGATGTATTAGGAGGGGTAAAAAGCAATTGAGAAGTTGTGGGAAATTCAGTCTGACACCAAGGGAAGACATGAGACCAGGTGAATATTCATTTTCTTTCCAAATCTATAGTCTTAGTTGTGTTTTAGTTGTGACTAGCTTTGTGTTTTCCTCCCTCCCTTCCTTCTACTTCCCTCTGAGAGATAAAAATAGTCAGCTCTTTAAGCTTATCATAAGGAAAGAGACTGTCTGCTTGGAGACTCTTGCAAATATATTTATTTCATGTGTATGAGACTTGTTCTAAGTGCCGAATGTATCTTATGAAATTTAATGGGCGAATAGCTATAAAGAACTTTGTTTGGTTTAGTTCAGACCCAAAACACAAATTCTAAAAAAGATGAGGTGCTTTACTCAGCAGGTAGTTATCTTTCCTAGGCATTCCTCAAACACAGTCTCTGGAAAAAAGGGCTGTTCAAAATAATACCAGTGTCACTATTGTAAATCGAAGGAACGGAGGGGTGGGGTGTTGACCGCATCTTGTGCCCGGTCACTGGAAGTGAACAATATCCTTGAATGAATATACAGTCAGCCAGTCGCTTATTTCAGTGGAAAATAGGACATGAGCCTTTTTGCCAAGAAGGGAGATTTTTCTCAGTTACTGTATTATCTGGGGCATTTTGGTTGCAAGAGATAGAAATCCAACTCAAAAAGGCTTAAATATAAAAGGAGTCATTTACTGGGGTGCCTCTGGCTTTAGGCATCTTTGGCCCAGGATGTCAGAAATCTGTGCCGTTCTCTTCGCTTCTTGAGCCACTTGCCCCGTGGTCACCAGCAGCCCCATTCTTACACCCTTCTGGCTTTGCATCCACAGCATCTTTAACGTCTTTTCCAGTGTCCTGGGGAGAACACAGATCGGCCCCAGCTTAGGGGACAGGCCCATCTCTAAATGTGCCATGTAGCCAGGATAATGGGGACCGTCTTGCTGACTATGAAGTCAGACTGTCTGGCTTGATGTTACCATTCTGTGGCCAGGATGGGGACAGGGTTGTACCCCCCACCATCGCCACCCCAAACACTGTGGAATGGGTTCCTCAGGTGGAGAAGGAGTTGAGGGGAACAGATAAGAGCCGATAAACACCATCCTGGCTCTGTGACCTTGGACACAATAACTCTACTCCAAGCCTCAGTTTCTTCATCTGTAAAATGGAGTAGTTGATCCTAGGATTTCCAAATCTCTTACAATCTCTAACATGAGTGATTTTGTGAAGAGGCACTAGAAACCCAATAGTGTGGTTTAGGTTACTCAGAATTGTCTATTTTGATGGTTTCTAAGCTCTGTCTTTAGACTCTGGGTGGGGGACAGTTGTCAGCTCCAGGCACATGCGTTATTTTGAATAAAGCAGGTAACACAGTTGAAACTGGCAGAGTTGTTCCCCTTTCTTCCCTGCCTAACAATGACCTCCATCACCCTGTTGGGGGCTTCCTCCACCTTGGGCTCCTAAGTGGAAGGTGGTCAGTTGGGTGGTGTCAGGAGAAGCAGCTTCCTTGGTAAATAATTGTTTTTTATTGAGTCAGTACTGGTCAGATGCCTGGCCTTCATGACTCAGGACTCCAAATTTGTGCAAAGCCACTGAAAACTATGAAAAAATATTGCAAGGTTAAAATGAGGTTTTCCCTTGGCCAGATTTCTCTTGCAGGCTTTTGCACGAATCTGCTTCCCAAACCACGCCTGTGCACGTGGATTTCCCCTGACAAGTTGGAAAGCAGTTGTGCCTTTACATGGAATTTTCTTTCCTTCAGCTGCTGAAGAATTTGTTGGAATCCGTACTGCAAAATGACTGCTGTGACCATTACTGTACTTGCTCAGGGGAGCTATTCAAATGCCTCATTTATTGGAGCTTAATAGATTAAAAGTCCAAATTGAGTCTCATGATATAAGCCTAATCAAGTTCTCATCTGCATAATTTTCCCATAAGCAGCAATGGGAAATTTGGATAATTTATGTTTTAGCAGTTGCCAATCATGTGTTAAATAGCATTGTTGCGTTTACTTATCAAAATATTTTTATTGATCTTCACTTCCTCTGACATTTGGCTTTTGGATCTTTTTTCCTGGCATTAACAGGAAATTTAATTAATCTTATAGATGATGTAATATGAGATGTTTCTCTTGATTTTAACATGTCTTTACAGATCATTTTTAATGGTGATCTTTCCCTTTTACAACTTCGTATTGAACACCTGTCTCAGCAAACCTAGATGACTCGGCCTAATTTACGTCCTTAGTTCAACACAGCATATGGATTTCTAGCCACCACTTATATGCACACAACAGAAGTAATCCAGCCCACCATTTGCACCAGTTCCTTTATATTAAATCTATGGGGGGGGGGGGGGAGGCGCTTACCTTCACTTTCCCATCTATTTGGGGCAGATGATTGATAAGAATGTTCATCTCGCTCTCTCCCTGGGGAGGCTTGGGGACTTAACTAGGGAAGGTTTAGAAAGTACTTTGCGTCGTCCTCCACGGACAAGTACTGTAATAAAGCATTTATTGTATGTACCGAGTTGTGCGAGGTACCATACCAAAGCTAGTTTGGCGTAACTGCAGGGGGCCCCGTTGTGATCTATTGTTTCAAAGTGAAAACAATATGAGAGTAAGACTAGCTTTGGCCTCAAGCTTGCCTGCCAGGGTGGAGAGAGACCGTCACACCCAGAGGGCAGGGAGCATGGGGCGCCCTTACCCACGGGCTCTGACATCAGGCTGCCTGGCTGCAGCTCCCAGGCCTGCTGGGTATGCCTGAGCAAGTTATTGGGCAGCTCTGAATTTTATTTTCCATATCTATAAAATGGGAATATTTTTCATCCCTACATTCATAGGGTTGTTATGAGGAATAAATGAGCTGGGCTCGTGAAGAATCTCTTACTACAACTCTGCCCCTTAATAAGAAGGAATATTGGTGTGGTGGTTTAGAGGAGAGCCTGAAGCCAATTTACCTGGGTTTAAATCTGAGATCTGCTAAGCCCTAGTGTGCGCCCTGGAGCAAATTGCTTACCTTCTCTGTGCTTCAGTTTCCTCATCTATACAGTGGTATTATCTGCATAGGATGATTTTGAGAACTAAAGTTATTATATGAGCAGAATTTAGTACATAGTAATCATGCAATAAATGTTGGCTTTTTTTTCCCCTTGAGTCTCTATTTAAGCCTACCTTCTCTATTCTTAGTTATCTTAGTCTAGACCTAGAAGATTCTTGCCTTTCCAAGACATCGAGCCTTTTTCATTTTCTAGTACACTCACGTCTGCATTACCCTGGACCCTTGTCTTTTTTTTTTGCTTGCAACCCCACGGTGCCTCATAGATGCTGTGCTTGTGTGCATGCGTGCAGCAGGTGCCCAAACAGTTAGTAACACAATGAAGCCTTGATGATCTCCTTGTCATTCCAGCGTCTCTTCCTTGCATTTCTTAGGAACAAGTCAAGTGTTTGTATTAAATTCTTTAACTCAAAGCCACCCTGAAACTTCCTTGTCTAATTTAACTGAAGGTCACTTAACCTTCCAGTAATTCCCTTGCCAGAGGCTGAGTGCCTCTAGCTCCTGGAATAACCCGAGTCATGATAAGGGGAAGTGGGAGATTAGGTCTCGCATAGAAGACTCCACAGAGTTCTGCAGCTGCTATAAGGAATTAAGAACCTTTTATACATGAAGACTGGCCAGCAGTTTTTCAACATACCTAAAGAAAATCCTAGCTATCCCCGTATCAGAAATCTTCCTTTCTTACATATTTTGGGCTGTGCGTTTATCACTGGATTTATTTGACTATTTGTACCAAAATATATCCACATTGCTCATTGCCTTTCCATTAATTTTCCAAGATTTTCTTTATGTGAAAATTTCTTATTAAAAAATGTACCAAAAGCTGCCCCAGTTCTTTATCTGTAGAGAAAAGGTGGTGATGGATGCTGTACCTATCCACAAATATTTATTGTATTGTATACCCAGTAAAATATCAACATCAGTAGTCAACATTTTTGAGTACTTGCTTTATACCAGGCATTGGACTAAATGTTTTGAATACACTCTGATGTTATCTTCACAACTACTTTATGTAGAAGATACTTTCAGTTTACAGATAAAGAATCAGGGGCCAGAGAAAGTCTGTGCTATGCTCACAGCTATGTGGCTAATAGTGGATGAGCCGGAGTTTGAACCCAAGACATCTGACTGTAAGTTTCCCCTCTGTTTCTTCTCTATGGGCCAGGCGTTCTGTAGACAATCTGGGAAGTTTAAAGAGATAGAAGGCCCAGTCCTTGACCTGAAGTTCTCATACAGCGAATGGAGTGACCATGTTTGGCAAGGGGCCATCTTGGGCCCATTTATGCCTGATGCTGAAGGAATGGAACAGATAACAGAAGCTTGTCACATCTGCCCCTGAGGACCAGAATGGGGAGGGACTTTCAATTTAAGGAGATCAGGTCATTTTGGAAGTCATGTTTGGCCCAAAGCTTGCCCAAGAGGGAGCAAAGACATACCTAAAGAATCTGGAGATCATCTCAATGAGAGCCTGGGCTGTAGATCATTGAACTTGAGTCTCTCCCTGATTGAGAGCTTTTCACTTCATCTCTCTAATGTCAGCATTTTTACTGATCTATTTTGGTAAAAATAAGTGGTTGTTTCTCAAATTAATTTCCCAAGTGTTCGTTTCACTAATGAAGGGAGCATTTCCCAGCTTCACTATTCTGTAGTTGTAGGTTAGCATCCCTGTAGTGTGTTCTGTGTGCCTTTGCCTTCATGGAGAGAGAATTAAAGTTCAACCAAATATGTGTCCACTGCAGCTAACAGTAGTGGGGTGGGGAGAACATTCAGAGACCTGGACACAAGTGAGACCTGTCCCTTTATCAGCCACTGCTGTGATGAACGGGGTAGATGACATCAAATGGCATCGGAGGCGGGATTGCCTCATCCCTTCAGATGGAAGGCGCCTGGATTCTCCTCTCCGAGCTCCCTTAAGGCATCTGGGCAGGCCCTGCCATTTCCAACCACAGTTTCCCATGTTAGGACCTCTGTGAAAGGAACAATGCTAATAAGTTCTGTTCGTCTTTAACACAACCCTGCACCGGGGCGGAAAAAGACAGCCTATCTCTTTAGTCTTTCTTTTTGCTTTTAAAAAATGTGTGACTAGAAAAGTATCAAAAGAGAAAGAGACGTAATAATTGCTGAAGTTTTCTTGCCAACAAAAGCACCCTGTTCCTGGGGTCCCGCGTAGGAGAGAAGGACCTTTAATGGAGAGACATCTGTGGACACCCACCATAGTTTGTCAGTTTGCAGATGCTAATGGCACCGGGCTTGGTGGCTGAAGGGGAAAATGGGGTATGTAAGCAAAATGAAAGAGGCCCTCGAAGCAAGCATGTCACTTCTAAATGAAGGTTTCATGCAAAGGAATCGAGTCTTTTCACGGCTGAAAATGGAATTTTTAAATAAGATGAAATAAAAGGACACTTTGGCTGGTTGCAGGTTCTGTAATGAAATACAGTTTTCCTAATACCGTGGGACCTGCATTTCTGCCTGTTTTATGGTGCAATTCCTTGACGTACAAACCAGTATTTTCTCAAGTCAGCATTTGATGATGGATGTCAAAATACAGCCCATGTATTATGCATATAGCATTACCGATTTAAGGTGTTTACTTGTCAAGTTGGAGAAATTCAAAAACGTCACATCCACTGAATCTGCGCAGCTGTCACTTGCAGTTTTTCACGCTTTTGAATGAAACTTCTGATGAAAACAGTTTAGTTTCCCCTTCACTATTCTAGGGAAAGAAAACAGCTAGCAGTCAACATGCCTGCTCTTGGTTTTGTGGTTGGCTGCAACACACACGTTCCGAAGTTTAGAAAGATGGACACTACGCTGTCATTGACAATTACCCCCTGCACAGTATGTCAATATAAAGAAGAAAATTAAGTGCAATCAGGGAATGAAAAGTAAATACAATTTTTTTTCTTTCTGAAAGTTTGGCACTCAATAGTATGAAATTTATACACAGAAGAGCAGAAAATAGGCAAACACTTTTATCTTTTTCTGGCATTTCGTGCATGATGCACCTCCGAAACAACAGGCAATTATTGAGCACCTGTCATATCCCTCCTGAGAAAGCTTCACTCACACCATTGTGCCAGAGTCAACCCCACCTTGTGACATTCCTGGAGAGTAAATGAGGAAACCGGTCACATGGTCTACTTGGAATTTTGTCCTTGGAAACTCAGCACGTGACTTTGCATCTACAAGTCCATAACTTATTGATAAGCCCACGTAGCGGTACATGCAGGGCAAAGAGAGAAACCAAAGCGAATGTGTCTGCCTGTCCTCTAAGGTGGAGGAGCACCTTGGGCCTCGCAGCCAGCACAGCGCTGGTGGACCACTTGCCACGCGCTTCACTTGGTTAAATGAATTTTCACGGTATGGATGCATGAGGTAAATTAATGCCTCGTGTTTAGATGTCTCGATGCACATCCATAAAGAGGCAGCCATTTAGCCTAGCTGGATGGTTTCTCACCCTCACTAATCTTGAAGTTAAGGCTGGGTCAAGCTCATTCTAATATGTACATGGGATTTGGGTCTGAGACCCAAAGAAGCCCAGACTGTAAACATCAACCAAATAGGCTGCTTTCCAATCCACTATGCCCACATCTACGTCATGAGATTGGTGCTAGGCATACTGGGAAGTTCAAGGTGTGAGCAAGTGGTATATGAATCAGGGTGATTTTAGCTGCAAGTATTAAAAAAAAAAAAACCCACACAATTAATTTTGGCTTAAGCAAAAGGGAAAATATGTAAATATATAATTTTGTATATATATACACATACATATATATACAAACATACATACATATATATGTATTACATGTATACATATATATAAAAGACCATCCCACCTCAGGATTTTCTCCACAAGAAATTTTATATATATAAATATTGTTTATTTATAATCTCATGTAGGAAGAAATCCAGAGGTCAGGTCCATTGGTTTGGGCTCCAGGGCTGGTTCCTCCAGGATCTCAAGGACTGTTTTTCCTGTCATTCCGTCTTCCCCTCATTCAGTTCAGCCGGTATCATTCAGCTGGCTTTGTTCTCAGCTGGTGCCAGTCCCATTATGAGTTGGCTGCCACAGTTCCAGGCACTGCAGGCCCAAAAGCAATGTCCAGTGGATTCAAAGAGAATCTCTCTTCCTGTGTGATTGTTTTTAAGAGCAAGGAAACACCTCCCCAAACCCCCAAGCAGATTCTCTCCCACTTCCCCTTGGCCAGAACTGTGTCAAAATCCCAAGTAAGCCTGTCTGGCAGGAGAAGAAGCAATCAGTTGGTTTATAATAAGAGATAGGTTATACTGTAAAAACAACAACAAACCCCAAATCTCAGTGTCTTAAAGCAACAGGCGCTGTTTCGCTCACTCAGAATGCTTTGTGGGGCTGGGCTGCTGTCCGGGCTGCTCCCCAGCCTTCTGCTGCATAGTGACCCATTTTCCCGCGGCTGCCGTGGTCTGGGAGGACAGGCAGTGAGCCAAATACTTGTACCAGAAGTGATGCTATGCATGGTTCTGTTCACTTTTCATGGGACGGAACATTTCCTATGTTGCATGGTCATACCTGACTTCAAGGAGGCTCTCAGGTCTGTGTGCCTGGATGGAGAGGGGAGCAGAAATCTGTGAGCAAGAGCAAAAATGTAGAGACTGGGTTTTAGGGAACTATCAAAGAATTATTTCTAATAGTCTCCTGCTTTCTTCTAAAAATCAACTCATCATAGTTTATCCTGGGAGTGCTCATGGTTGACCTGTAAATAATGCATAAGCTCTCTTTTTTGGGGGTGAGGTTGTGTATAGACCCTGAACTCTCATTATTTCCACATTTTCCACATCTCTGATTTTCCTCCCTTCTCTTTTTACTTCCCACCAGGGTTCACACCTCCGGGAATGGACAGATCCTCGCCAGACAACAGCCCAGTGCACGGCATGTTGCGTCAGCCGTCCATCACGACGGGGGTCAACATCCCCATCATCACTGAATTAGGTAGGGGCGAAGAGCATCGGCTGCGGGCAGACTTCTGGGTTCTCTCTTCCACCCACGTCGAATATGAGGAGGTTGGCCTGTTTTATAGCTCCTTCAGCATAGCAGACTCTAGCGGGGTTTGTTTAGAAGAAGATTGAAGAAAGTATGCCTAGAAATATCGGATTGCCAAGGGGAAAACTGATCTATCTCTCCCCTGAGATGAATAGACAGTTTCCTTCATGCTGGTCACCGTTTTCAAAGGAATATGAGATGATGGATTTGAGACTGGGGCATAACTTAGGGAAGGGGGAGGGAGGAAGGAGAGACATAGTCCATGGACTCTTGGTGATTTCCATCGGAAGCCCCTCTGGACAGCTCCTATAGTCAGAACCCTCCACTGAGGCACGAAGCTTCAGCTCTAAGCCAACTCCTTGTAGAGAACTGAGGAGAAGCATTGGGCTAATGTGTCATAATGCTGCATTTAATCTATCCTAAGTGAACTTCTCAGACAAAGGCCATTTTCAGTGAATGCCACTCGGGTCCAAAAAGTGATGGGGTTTTGAGGGCCATGATTGTCGACCAGTGGGATCCAACTTTTAACCTGGCCGGGACACTCCCTGCTGAGTGGCCTCTGCCCCCGCCCTCACCCCTGCCCAAGACAAATACCAACCACCTGTGGTCCAGGTCCTGGGTCCCTTTACTTTAGAATGTTTCCTTTATTCCCTCACTCTTTTCTTTTTCTGTACTTTCCTCCACTCCCTTTCCCCGACCCTTAAATGCTGTATCCAATTAGCTAAGCCTGGCAAGTTGCCTTTGGTATCAGTCAATCAGGAAAAAAACAGTGGGACGCACATTCTAATGATAACTGAACTGGGTAAGAAGCACTGTTTTCCTTCACGTCAGTATCTCCTTTTGTTCTGTTGTTGGTGTTCCCAACATTCATCAGCTTGTTTTTATTTCGCCGGCTGTAGCAGAAAGGCTGCCCCATGGCACTGCTTTGAATGCGTTTTATTTGTGGCTCTGGTTGGAATCGACTGGCTTGCTCTGGCCTTTCTTAATGATTTTCCCCCCCACACAGCATCAGTAAACCTTTGATCACACCCATCTGACCTGGCAGTTGTTTTCAAAGCATCTCTGCTCTAATTCATTTTCTTTGGCCTGGGCCTTTTCTCCCCCTTTTCCATGTCCCCCCCCCCCCCCCCCGCTCTCCCGCCTTCTCCCTTTTACTTCTCTGCCCAACACACTGTCAGTTTGACTGACATGTCTTCACAGCTCTCAGAGCAAGTCAAAGGAGAAATATAAAAATTTTAAGATAAGAAACCTAAGACGGTGCCTTCCCTCCAGCTGTTTATTTTCCTTTATTCTGACTTTATTTGCCTTTTTTTCGTACTAGGCCCTTTCTCAGAAGCTCTGGTTCTGAAGCCATAAAAGCAGCCAGCTCCTGGGGGACCTTTTTTTCCCCCAAAGCAGATTTCAGAAAGGGTGCTGAGAAAGAGGGTAGCAGCCACGGAGGCACAGCCCTTACCCACACCCTGCTAGCCAGAGCCTTCTCTGGGAGCTTCAGAGCAGACTCATCAGGAAGACGAAGGGCTTGGTCGTGACTGCATTTGTCAGGCCCTTCCACAGTTCCCCATAACTTGGTTAATAACTCCACGAAAGGCGCCCATCAGCAGCAGGTCTCAGAACTGGGGATTGATCTTCTAAATAGAGACAGCGAAAGTGCTGCTCGGCGGAGGGGTGGATGGAGAGGTGGGGAGCACCTGCCTTCAAATGACTCACAAATGAAGCTAACACACCATTTTCTTGGCCCCCAAATATATTTCAAAATAAAAGAGCAGCTTTTAACACAGTAATCTTGCTTGCAAGGTGTCTAGAAACTAAGGAATAAATTGTCCACCACTCAGCACTGCATTATTGTAGGCGTAGCTATTTATCAGGACAAATCCGCTCAGGTCAAGGAGTATCCCACTATTTTTTGCTTCCAGCAGTAGAAGAGGTGTCTTTTTCGTGTTTAGAGAAGTTGGCTATAAGCCTAGGTTTGGGGACTGCTCTCCTCAGAACCTCAGTATTGTCAGATACCCGGAGAGCCCATGCAGCCCAGACCTCTGGTTGGAAAATCCATGCAAACGTCTCCATCTCAGAACCTGCAGAAGCGTTTCAAAATGCTCACTGCCAGGAATTTCTTTTTCTATTTGGAATTCATTTGCTGCCAGCTAGCTAGGATGTCTTGATTTATGATTAGTGGAAGAGAAAAGAAACAGCTTGGTGCCCCAAATCTGAGGTGACAGTGCAGGCACTCCATGAGCATCATTGTCTCCGGGACCCTTTGTCCCTCACCAGATGTCTTCCATTAGCTCAGAGACTCTCCCGTGCTCCCATGACTCCCATCACCCTCACCTTCTGCTTTAAGGCTGAATTTTCTAGTGGTCAGACCACCTTTGCCAATCATACCATCATCCTCTGACCCCTTCGCTTCCCCGTGTCCCCACAAACATTTACTATTTACCTACAGCGCATTCCGAGATGTGTTCTGCATCACACCATGCCAGCAAAATGCCTTTGAAAACCACAGAGGATGCCAAGGTCAACCAAGTTTTTTAAACTGTGTAGTATATTCCAGTCTTCACTCATTTGGAGAGTCCCAGCTGATGTGTGTGGGTCAAAGTCCCCTAGAAGTCTCATAGGAAGGAAAATTATAAAGCTGTTCAACCTGCCTGTTTCCCAGTTGCATTTGAGCGCATACCTATCGGGGTGATTGTTTTAATCACCCCTTAGCACCCGCATAATGACTGTTCTGTGACATAGGGTTAGGGTGATCCTGGCTGCTCTCCCTCTTGAGACTGGGTAACCCAGACAGTACACAGGATTTTCAGTTGAACCTGGCTAGCGCCCTAGAGTTTTTTCCCAATGACTCAAACCCCCAGCTCATTGAAAATCTAATCACCTCTCCCTACTTTGGCTATTTCCCCTCTGACTTATGTACCAGCCCTTCCTCATCAACGTTGAAAGAGGTAACCGATGCTTCCCCTTTTGGGGTGTAGATGCTCACGCCCTCTGCTTGTTGTCTTAGTTCACATTTTCTACTTCACAGAGCAAGAAGACTAAACCTGGCCCACATCACGCTTTGGGATAAATGGAGGGAGGGGGAGAGCTGCCCGTTGACCCTGGTAGGATCCCCGAGGAAGGCCTATGGGCTTCTGAGAGGGTGGAAGGAAGCTGGGGATTTTCATAACGTTGGTGTGGACAGAAGGTTTAATGTCAGAAAGGCGGTCCCCAGAGCAGCTAACAGTTAACAAGTTGCTGGGCCAGGTTTACCGAGCACAGTCTCAGAGGAGCATCCTGACAACCTCAAGAGAGTTTCTGTCATCTCCCCATCTCACAGGGAGAAACTAAGGTGCACAATGATGCAATGTTCTGCCCAGGGGAGTGGGTGCAGAGCCTGGATCCAAAGCCTTGTTATTAGACCCTGCATCTTGCACTTTCGCCCACGAGCCTGTGGTTCAAGTGCTGCTGAGATAGTGGGGACCCAAGTGTGATAAACTTTGGGAGAACAAGCAGAGGTTTCTCCCCATTAGAATCTTTCTCTAGGGAAAGTGCCATTTAAAATTAATCCCATGCCTACCTGTTTATCCTATTATCATTTATTCTACCTCATTCAATAAATAAAAGTTAGGGAGAAAAAAAGAAAAGTTATCCAAAAAGTTACTCTTGGGGGAAAATTAAAACAATAACTCTAAGAGAATTTGCTGCTGATACATTTAGAAAGGAATCAGGAAAAGGAAACCTCATCTATTCTTTTCCTAAAAGCACAATAATTATTCCAGAAATCACGAGTGCTCATCTCTTCCCCTGTTACACATTTCTTCCCCCTGTTACTTGCTCTGCAAAACTGATCATTTCTGAAGGCAAGACGGGAATGGAAATTAATTTGTCATTTAATTTTTAATAAGTGAAAGACATCTCAGTGACACAGCCGATCCGCCTGCAGTGAGTGCCGGAGGAGTCCTTGAGGAATCCTCAGGCGGAAATAAAGCGCAGCATCCAGTGTTGCATGTGCGTAAGGGAAGCACAGACACGAGCGAGCTGTGTAGAAGAGGAAAGGGAGATCGTGGGCATCCCCGCACCTCGGGATGCCTAGCAGACTGGGTCAGCAAGCAGCTGGAGACCGCCCGGGAAACATCCCGCGTGAGGGCCGTCTGTACTAAGCAGGGCCTGTGGGGCATGCGCCCAGGGTCAGGGCTGGGGACACCAGCCACTACCCAGGCTGATCCCTGGGCAGGGTGTGGCTGTGCCTGCAGGTGAATTCCTTGCTCTTTGCCTCTGCTGTGCTCCCAGTCAGTTGCTCTTCACTCTCAATAAGCTGCTTTCCTTTCCTTGTGGCTAAACTTACCACCCCAGCATGGCTAATCGTGGCTACCCATCCCTGAGATATGTCCATCTCTCAAAGGACTTGGCTACCAAAAAACACTGCAGGGTGTTTTTCGGTCATGATTCTAAAGCTATACCAAAGGACTGACCGGCACTGTCTGCTAGGCCTCCCGCAGCTGCCATGGGGCAAGGCTGCCTGAGCTCATTGCTCTCCGGCCTCGGAAACCTGACCAGTCACGGAGGAGCAGTCCCTTGAGTTCCCCTGGCCCGCCCCGCCCGCGACCCACCCACGGCTTCTCCCACGCTTTCCTTCCTTTCCAGCGACCTCAGTGTTTCTAAACCACTAGCCTGCTCTTCCTCTGCCCCGCTGCCTGTGTGTGGGCTTTTGAGCTAATCCTTATTTTACGCTTTTTCTAGTGAACGATACTAATGTTCAGTTTTTGGACCAAGACGATGACGATGACCCCGACACAGAACTGTACCTCACGCAGCCATTTGCATGCGGGACAGCCTTTGCCGTCAGCGTCCTGGACTCGCTCATGAGCGCGGTGAGTGGGTGCGGGATGCGGGAGTGGAGGCCTCTGATCTCCCACATGCGAGGCGTGGGACGGGAGCTGGAGAGGCCGTGGACCTCATAACCACGCAAAGCTCCCAGTCTGGGAGGGGATCCCAACAGTTATTAAATTATCATGCAAATAAACGTTGGATTATAAATTCTTGAAGGTTCAAGGAAGGCTATGAGTAAATCTAGGTGAGCACTTTACCTGGTCTCGGGATGGGAGAGAGATTCCATAAGGAAATAATACACATTTTCTGTCAAAATCTGAGCAATAAAGAGGAGAGATTCTGTGGGAAACAGTATCCCCCGAAGAGGAAAGCAAATGCAAAGGCCCTGGGGTAGTGGAACCTGACAGTATCCAGGTACCCAGAGAAAGCTTGTGTGGCTGGACCACAGAGACAGAGGGAAAGCGGGGAGGAGGCAAGGCTGGTCTTTCTTCTATTTTTATCCTTACCTGAGGACATGCTTAGAGAGAGAGAGAAACATCAATGTGAGAGAGAAACATCTACCGGTTGCCTTCTGTTCGTGCCCCAACTGGGGATCGAACCTGCAACCCAGGCATGTGCCCTTATCAGAACTGAACCGGCAACTTTCCAGTGCACAAGACGATGCCCAACCAACTGAGCCACCCAGCCGGGCGGTCTTTTTTTCTGTTTTAAAGAATGATGAGAAGGCACGGAAGGGTTTTGAGCTGGAAAGTGTTGTGACCAGGTTTGCATCCTACAGGGCCTGCCTCGCCAGGTATGGAGGAAGGTTCGGGAGGCAGGATGGCGGCAGGAAATCTGAGTCAGAGGCTCCCAGAGCTCAGACAAGGATGGAGCTGCAGAGTCGGGGAGGCGGGTGGATTTCAGGGGTGTTTGTTGGTAAAATCGATAGGACTTGGGGATTGATTAAACATGAGCTGGAGGTAGAGAATAAAGTGTCAGGGGTGACTCCAAGGGTGACTCCTAGGTCACTGCCGGTCTCTGAGACGTAAGCTCTGGGTGAGGGCCGGGCATCAGGGCCAGGCCCGGCCTTTCTTTGCGGCGGGGAAGGACTAGCGTGGTGGCAGCAAAGAACAGAGGGTGGGCTGGCCAATGGATCAAATGCATCTTTTGTTCTTTTATAACTTGATGTGCACTGTTTTTTTCACTTGTGAGACCAAAAACAAAGAACAGTGACAACGTAGGTCCCAGTTTAACGGAGCCATCCTGAACTACAAAGGCAAAAGCAGACGTTAGAATGGATCATAACCTGGGAGTGGGACGTGTTCCCGTCGAGTGTCTATTTATTATATAGACAAGGCGTTTCATTTTGGAATTTTCAAATTCACAGTTTTTGAAAATACAGACATAGGCTGGATAAACACCGACCTTTGGAGAATCCAGGAAAAGGAGCTTTATTGAATACATTAAAATCATAAACACAGCTCAGAGAGCTTTTATATACGTACATTTCTTAAATAGCTTAAGAAAGCTGTTCTCCTGAACGTGTTGAACAACTGATATGCTAATTACGCATTAGTCTCATCTATTCATTAAAGAATATCCCAGAAGGACCTCTATTTGAAGAAAGAAAAAACATAAAGCTCTTTAAGACTAATTTAGGTTATTCTGTATTCCTGAATGTGGTCCAACTGCAAGTATATCTTAGTTAAAAATCGGAATTATGGATTTAAAAGTAATTATGAAACAACATTCATCTGAATTAGAGCCGACTGGGCTCCCTGCCATCCCATTGCTTTCTGAGCCAAGAAGGAAAGGAAGTGGTCCCTGGGGCAGGGCTCTCTTGGTTTCCCAGGGCTGTGATCTTCCTGATGGCCAGAGGATACTGAGCCGAAGCTTTCTAGCTGCTAGTGATGTGGGGCTCAGTTTGGGCAAACTCCCTAAGCAGGATGGAAGGACTGACAGAAGCTAGGTCCTCATAGTCTCCAAACTCAGTTTCTAACAGATTTCTAGAATTCATCTTTACAATTTTCATTTTACTTCTGATCTTAATTAGAGAAATTACAGAAGGCTGGTCTCACTAAGAGATAATTAAACTGCTTATAATATATACTTTTCAGAATTGAAAATGCATTATTAAATTTTTTTGAATTCAAATTTATAAAATTATTTATGTTTTGACATATCGGACATTCAGTATATTCCAGGCAGGACCAGCTACATAATTTTCAAGGCCACTATTTTCATAAATTATTAAGAATTTCAAAATGGTGGCAGCAGGGCATTAAACCAAGTGAGGGGCCCTTCTGAGTATGAGCCCTGGGTGACTGCACAGGCCACACACCCACGAAGCCAGCCCTGCTTCCAAGGAATACAACTGCTTTTAAGCACCAGAGAACTTCAGCTCTATACAGCCGAGGGGATACATGGTGGCCATGGGTGGGCCAGGCACATCTGGATCTGAGTTGTACAGCTGTCTGTCTACTTGATCACTGGTGAGTCAGTTCTTGGAAACTCAGGTGAGAAATCAAAGTGAATTGGTTTGAATTTTTTTAATAGCCTTCTCTGATCTCCTTTGAAATGTAAACTAAAGTGTTTGGGAGACGATAGCTAAGGCCTGTGTGGATACAGTAGTTTGTGGGCAGCATTTCTTCTGAATTCCACAGGTACTAGACAGGAATCTAGTACCTGTCATTGTAATTATCAGCATCCTTTATTGAGGGCCCAGAACTGTGCGAGGTGCTTCAGCTATAGTATCTGATCTTGTGGTAATAATATGAATAAACTTAATCCAAGTATTGAAGCAAGACTTATTTAACTGATCCACTGACAGTAACTTATCACATAATTAACCACAATGCCTATGCCAGGTCTTGTTATCATTGCCTAGGATGAACAAATTTCACAGTGAGGTCTTGAATTGGGTCTGGTTCAACAGACCAATTGGATTTACACCTTCTGATAAAATCTTACCTGTGATTTCTTTGCATCCCATTCCAACCTTAATGTATTAAAAAAAAAAGTAGGAAATAGTCAAGGGCCAAGGCAATAATTAGGAGGAACTAAAAGGGCATGGAGAAATATCAGTGGAGAAAGTGAGACTCCTCAAAGCCGCAGGAGCCAGAGGTAAGCCTCCATCTCAGGCATTTGCTTACAAGCAGCATCACGACATCCACACACATCTCTTTAGATGTTGATCTTCTTTTTCTAGCACTCCTCCCAGAATTGCCATTTAATCATGTGTCTAAACATTCCCTGAATATTGTCCTTTATAACTCCACTCCTGCTGCTTACTGCTTCATTTGCTAAAAGAATAATGTTTTGATTCATCACAGGCAATCTTGGAACAGATAGGGATGTTGCAGACATGGCCTCATGGCTTTCTCCTGCAAATCAACAGCAGAAACACGTGACAAGGGGGGATAATTATCTTGTGGGTTCCTGCCTCTAAGAAGATCACAACTAAAAACTGTTTTTCAGAACGCCAGCTTGCTGCTCACACACACACACACACACACACAGATGAAAGGAAGCCCCTTTGTAGTTAGAGATGAGATGGGCACATGAGCATTCAGATTTCTTTTCCACACAGCTTCCACTTCCCCCCACCCTCACCCTCAATTTGAGTTCCACTGGAACCCTTCCTAGAAAGAAAAGTCATGAACTCAAGAGCCAAGCTGCTTGGATGCCAATCACAGCAATGCCATTTACTGTCTCTATTACTTTAACCTCTCTGTGCCTCAGTTTTCTTATCTTTAAAATGGGGTGATGGCGGTACCTACATCATAGGACTATTGAGATGACTAAATGAGTTAAGGCTGTAAAGTGATTAGTGCAGAACTTGGCCCATGACAAGCTCTTTACGTGCTTGTTGTTATGAAGCAGTATATTTGTAGGGCACTTACTAAATGCCAGGCACTGTTTTCCCTGCTGGGGATTTAGCAGTGAAGGAGGAAGATGAAGACCTGCCCTCATATTTGCTGAACTTCCATTCTAGCGGGCGGTGACTGTGTAAGTCACAGTAACTGTGCAGGCAGCTGGGCACTGTCTGACAGGGACGGCTGATCTGAAGCATGTGCGACAGTTTGAATGGCTGTGGAGGCCTGTTTTAGACAAAGCGATCAGAGTCATGCTATCTCAGGCAGCGGCTTTGAAGCTGACACTGAAAATCAAGAGCGGTGAGGGTGGCTAGCTTTCCCAGGCAAAAGGAAGAGCAGGGGCTGGAAAGCAGTGATGGGCTGGGGTCTGTCGGTCTGAGGCAGCTGGACAGAGACCATCGTGGTTGGAAGGCGGTGGACATGGGAGAGGGATACCCAAGAAGTAGTCCGACAGGCAAGGCGATCGCCACACCATGTGCTCTGAGGACAAAAGACCAGGTCTGGTCAATTTTTAAGTCTGGGCTTAGGCACTGCAGTGTTGGTTAGAGGATGCACCTTCTTTTGGATGCTACCAGCATCCTTATGATGCCACTGGAGAACGTGACACACATGATTGACTCTCTTAATTGTACTTACATTGAGGGCCGAACCCCTGAACTATGTTATGGAGAAGACCGAGTTCTTGGTGAGCCCAAGCTAACCCAGTGCCACTTGAAGTAAGGTCCATAAACAAATTACCCCTCCATCTGGAGCAGCAGAGCCGGGCGGGTGTCAGATGGCAAACCGGACTATGTTCTGTTGGACTCAGGACATGCCACTGCGTCGCATCGGGCCAGGCGGGCCCAGAGTTGGGAAAAAAATCAAACCGTTTTCGTCCCTCATGAAAGAAAAATACTAAAAATAAAATCCACACCATGAAAACTAGGAAATATAAAAAATGGCAGCTATGACATGGAAAATGACAATTTTAGAGCAATTATAAACGAAAGGCAAAGTGCCATTAAAGTTAAGGCAATGTTATTAAAAGATGTGTTAATTTTCAGTTAAATTTTCTATAAAAGACCAATTAGTTTAAAAGGCTTGACAGCATTAACTGTGAAACATAAGCTCTGGTAATTATACTGTAAAAAAATAAAAAGAGGAAGTTGCTCGGCGCATTGGAGACACAGGCGCAGGGGCGTCCGCAGAACCGGCTAGATGGCACTGCGGGCTCAGACTTCTCTGTCGCGAGCAGTCGCCCTCTCCCCAGCCTTTCTGGGTTTCTTCATTGGCTGCTCCTCTGTCTACAGGATCCGAGAATCATCAACATTTAGGGCCGAGGGGGCCACACTTGTGACGTGGGCCAGCCCTCTGTTATCAGAGGTGGGAGCACAAAGGCACAGAGAAGGGAATTTCCTAAATCGGTTGGATTGCTGGTTGGTGGCTCTTTTGACGAGCTACCATTTCTTGAGTATTCATGGTGCATTAGAAGTTACACAGCCTGTCTCATTTAACACTATCCTATAAGCTGGGTTTGGGTTGTTTTTTGGGGTTTTTTGGTCTGTTTTAAAATTTTTATTTATTATTAGTATTTTATCCCTGTTATATGGAAGAGGAATCTGAGGCACAGAAAAAAGAAAAACAAAATTTAGGGACTCCCATGTTCTTAGCCTCCACAGGTCTTCTGATCCCAGGCGCTGAGCAGGGCTCTAACTCAGTTTTCGTTAGCTCCCCAATGTCCATGTGAAACAGGAAATGCCATAGCAAAGGCCTCTGCCCGAAGCATCCCTGGAGACAAGTCCTGCCGCGGTTGGAGGTTCTGTGCAAGGGTCCCAAGGCATCTAGCACAGGTGTCGTGACCATGGCCATGGAAGGCCCAGAGAAGACGACCAGTACAAAAGCCCAGGAGGCAAAGGATCACACGGACACATTACAGTCCTCCCTTTAGAATTGTTTTTTTTCAATTCTAGAATTTCTCTTAACCCAGAAAAGAATGGTGCCTTCTGGGCGAGGTGACTCGTGGAGAGGTGGTTTCGCTGCCACATCCTCCGCAGGAAGAAGGAGTCTTTGACAGTTGGCATTTGAGGTCCTAGCCCCAGGTTCCCTGCGTGATGCTGAAGCAGCCACTTGCTGTGCAGAAAGCCGTGGACTTGGTGCTCAGTTGCAGACCACTGTACGACCTGTGAGTGACCCCATAAAAAACGTGACTTCCAGTATGACCGACTGGACACCCTTTCTCAGGGAAAGCGCTGTCTTTCCACCACGTTACTCAGATCCCAGAGACCTTGGTGCACGCTCAGAGCAACCCACACACAGTGCTCCAAGGCCTTCTCTGCAGATGCGTGAGCACCGAGGCATCGAGACGGGAGCCGGAGTGCTCCCTCTCAGAAAGGCATCTTTATTCCACAGCGCTGCTCCTTGATGCCTGCTGGAGAAGTCAAGGACAGAGATCTGGAAGAGACACAGGGCCAGCTCAGAGACACAGAGGGCAGCGGATTGTGTCCAGAGTTGTCTTCCACAGTGATCCAGACACCGAAGAAACCCTGTGACTTACCATTAAAATGTACTCGTTGATGACAATTTTGAAAGTGACACACTCTGAATAGCGCACAATTTCATCCAAACCAAAACCCAAGGATTAGTAGGTGCTCAATAAATGTCAGCGACTGATTGATCAAAAAGATTACGCTGTTTCAGTGTAACTGATTTCAACCCAGAAGGGAAACACGTTAAGGTCAAACCCCAAAGACCCTTCAAAACAATAACCGTTCATGTTGACCTTCTAGACTTACCATCGCCAAGCAGAACTTACAGTGTCCTTTGTTTAAACAGCACTGACCATGTTTTTATTAGAGAAGTTATTCATACTCAGTGTGGAAAATTTGGAAAGCAGGAAAACATATAAAGAAAAAAATTTAAATGAACCATATCCCAATACCTACACATAAGCATGGTTAATATTTGGGTATATTTCCTTCCAGATGAGTAGATAAATGTGGAATCATCTAGTTTCATATCTTGTGGGGTTTTTTCCATTTATTTTAACAGTATTTTATCCAAAGCATTTAACCATGCCTTATTCTTGGGTATCGGAATTTGCAAAGCCTCCATTAGACATGAGACACCAACATACTAATGTTCTAGGATCTGTGTGACCATTATCGCTGTGGGGTATTGCGCTTGTTAATGTTTTGTTGTGACAATAATTAACTCTGCGATAAACCCGCTTGTACATAAATCTTCGAACAAGAAGCAACCTATTATCTTGGGGTAAACGTACTGGGTTTTGGACATTTTTCAAGCTCTTGATACGTATCGCAGATCGTCTTCCAGAAACAATTGATCACATGCATGAGGTCATTCCTGGACTCTCCATTCTATTCCGGTGGTCTCTGTGTCTGTCTTTATGTCCATACCACATGCTCTTGATTTAGTGACTTTGTAGTGTGTTTCAAAATTAGGAAGTGTGAGGCCTCCAACTTCTTTTTTTCTCTCAAGATTGTCTTGGATTTGTGGTCACCTGCAGTTTCATATGAGTTTTAGAATCACCCTTTTCTGCAAAAATGGTCTTTGAGTTTTTGATAGATATTGCATTGAATATGTAGCTTGTTTGGGGGAGTATTGCCATCTTAGTTATATTAAGTCCCTCAATTGATGAACATGGTATATTTTTCCATCTATTTAGATCTTCTTTAATTTTTTTCATTGATATTTTGTAGTTTTCTGAGTACCAGTCTTGTACCTCCTTGGTTACTACTTATTACTAAGTATTTTATTAATTGTAATGCATTTCTAAGTGGGACTGTTTTCTTTTCTTTTAATATATTTTTATTGATTTTAGAGAGACAGGAAGGGAGAGGGAGAGAAAAACGTTGATGGCTGCCTCCTACGCGCCCCCTCCTGGGGATCGAGCCTGGAACCTGGGCATGAGCCCTGCCCAGGAACCGAACCTGTGACCTTCTGGTGCATGGGGTGATGCTCAGCCAACAGCCACCCCGGCCAGGGCACATTGCAGGCTTGATCCCAGATCTTACATGAAATACTGCATAAGTTATATGAAGTAAGCTTTCTTATCATCTAATCTTTGGCTTGTTATAGTCTTTACTTTTTAAAAAATAATTATGATTTCAAAACAAATTGTTCTTTTCCTTCTTCCAATTTTGACTGATTTAACCAGTCAAAAGAATGCTTTTCCTTTACATCTGAAACACTGGTTCCCTTTTTAAAAATACTTGCATGGGCTGTTTGTTCCCCCTCGCTGTCATTTGAGTCGGGGGTCTGTGGTTCAGCATATGAGGTCACGGGTGTGCCGTTGTTCACCATGTGTCTTTCACGCCCCCATCGGTCTTGCCCTGGAAGGGGGTTGCAGTGCAAAGGCTCTTGCCAAAGTTCTGTGTCCAGCACTCACTCCTGTAATGTGCTGCAGGGCCAAGGAGCGTCTCCTGCTTCTGAGAGACTAGGTGACAGTGAGGAAAGAGACTTTACCTTGGAAAACTTTGGAAATGTTTGTATACATCCCTGAGCCAACCTCAGTTAGTGTGTGGCTCTGGTGGCCTGTCCCACTGCTACAGCCACGTCCTAGGATGCAGTCCCCCCGATCCTCACTATGCCATTCCTGGGTCTAAACTGGGTCTTAGAATGGAGGCCAACTGAGAAGTGCAGATTCAAGAATGAAATGAATGGCCTTGCTTTCTCCCCACAAAAAAAATGTAAAAGATTTTTTAAAAGGGAAGGTTGGGAATGAGCTGACTGTTCCTGTCATCATTAAAAGTCCTAAGTCTCTGATATCTGGCCAAAGTATTTATCAGTGCTTGCTGTACACACTTGTCTAAGTGCCTCACATGTGTTAGGTATACAGTCCTTATGACCACTCTGTTATTACATCTTGCAGGTCATGAAATGAGCACAAGGGTGATAACTTTCTAAGGTCACACAGCTACTGAGTGGTGAGGTCAGCGTTGAACCCACAGCCCAACTCTCCTCCTTTAACCACTTCCTATTTATCTGTCTGTCCATCTATCCATCCATCTGTCCATCTATCTAGGATTCATTCGCCTTGGGGTCTGACTGGTCCTGAATAACACCCCTACTTTCCTTTACTCTTGGAATCATGTACCACTTGGGTATTTTTGTATTTCAATGAGGAAAATGAAGTCAGTCCCACTAGCTCTCATGTGAACTCGGAAGCCCTCATGGAATTCTTTGCATATAAGCTTGATTTTAATCACTGTTTATTTTACCGATGAGAAAATCAAAGCCCAGAATGATTAGGCAAGCTCTCCAAGACATAGACCTAGCGATGGCCAAGCAGGGTGAGAACCCATCCTTACCCGGTTTGTCCCCTCTGTGTTTAGCTGTAAACTAAGAAACTGCTGAAGTTAAATGCACCTGTCCTTCCTAACGTGCACCCGAAGGTCTGTGCAGCCTCCAGAGCCACTGGCAGTATTTGCTTGGATTGTATTTAGCCTGTTTGATTTCTTCTTACCTGGGAGAAGGCAGTGCAAACCCTTAACTGAGGTGTTTTTTTTTTTTTTCGAATTAGGCTGGGTGACAAATGTCTTCTTGAGCTTTTATTTGACATCCTATTAATTTCTTTAAAATTCCCATTGTTTTACTCTTGACAGACCTGTTATGTGTCAGATGTAAGACAAATATAGATGCAGAGGAAGCTTCCTAATAAGCTGTATTTGCCTCAGACTCCTGAGGTTATGTAAAAACAAAACCGAAGTGCACACCCCAGGACAAGCACCTCACCATAAACTCTGTCCTATTTAATAGACCTCTGGGTTAGATTGTATTAAAGTATTTGATAAGTTTTCAAGAGTGTGGTCTTAATGCCCTTAGTATCTCCTTCCAACACAGAAGTTTTTTTTGTTTTTAATTGTTTAGAGAGAGAGAGAAAGGGAGACATCGATTTGTGGTTTCACCCACCTATGCATTCTTTGGTTGCTTCTTGTATGTGCCCTCACGGGAGATCGAACCTGCAACCTTGGCATATCAGGACAACGCTCTAATCAACTGAGCTCCCAGGCCAGTGCCAACCAATACAAAGTTTTGTCATTGTTGGGGGAGCAGTTTCTAGGCACATGGGTGACAGAGCCTCAGGGGCAGCTCTGCTTGGGTTAGCAACCTGGGCAGGCTGCATTTTGTTACACAGGTAAGCAACGTGTTCAGCCCTGGTAACATCAATTATGGTAAACACCAACCATTTAGACTTTAGCCCTTTAATAAAAATCCTCTGAATTGGTTTTTAAAAGTCAGGTTCTTTTGACAGAACCAAGTAGGAGAAAAAATAATGGAATAATTGGAGGCTGCTGTCTTTTCACTTCCCACATAAAATTGTTTGAAGAGACAGGCCAGAAGTCTAAACAGGAATACTAGGAAAAGTTGTAATTTGGATGCTGGTTGTCGTGACTTTAGGGTATGTGCTTAAAGGACTCTTCCCCCCTCTCTCTGTCTCTTCCAGACATACTTTAATGACAATATCCTTACCTTGATCCGGACCCTGGTGACGGGAGGAGCCACGCCTGAGCTTGAGGCTCTGATTGCGGAGGAGAATGCCCTTCGAGGGGGCTACAGCACCCCCCAGACACTGGCCAACAGGGACCGCTGCCGCGTGGCCCAGTTAGCGCTGCTGGATGGGCCCTTTGCGGACTTGGGGGTGAGTGCCCGTGCAGAAGTCACCTGAGCCTGCTGTTTGGTAATAATAGTTTGGTCCGAATGAACAGGGTGCCAGACAGTGACAAGCTAAGAATTTGTCTTTTCTACCATCTAAAGTAAATAACTCTAAAAAGTAATGTTTACAGTTTCCTTTATATCAGGCAATGTGCTTTACATGTAATCATTCATTTTGGCCTTCATGGCAACCCTTAGATGTAGGTTCTGTTATCAGACACTCTAAGGAAACTGAGGCTCAGACAGACTGAAGACTGGCCCCATCAGGAATTTGCAGCAGGAACCCTGGCTTCAGAGCCCATGGCTTACTTCACTCCCCTTAGGGATCTTCTACCAAGAGACAGAAGACAGCAGGTGATGCCAGCTTGCAGTTAAGCCTGGGAACACTTTCCACAGGGTCTTAGCATAGCTCAGGGCTACTTAACCCCAACTGCACATTAATAGCCCATGAAGAGCTTTTGCAAACCATTGGTGGCCATGCCCATCCCCCAGGTTTCTGAGTTTTTGTGTCTGGATAGGACCCAGACACTGATGGTTTTCAAAGCACCACCACTAATTATGTGCATCCACTACTACTGGCCAAAGAAATAGCATCTCATGTGGGCCCCTAGGTCTCTAATTCCAGACCCAGGTCTTCTCATTAACGAGGCTGGACTCAGTCTCTCTCCTCCATGCCCTTCCTGCCTCAGAGGTGAGCAGCGCCTCCCTGTGCGTCCCATGCACCAGCCGGGTTCAAGCACTTTGGCAGAAGTATGTGGTCTTGACCCTTACTCCCAGCCCTGCTCCAGGGATGCATTCAAGGAGTGGAGCCACAAGTCTTGGGAACCAGTAAACCCACTGCACAAACAATAGTCTCACTCATGGAAAGGCTCACTTTCTCCATTGCTTCTGAAACCCTGATACTGACCTGCACCATATTTTAGTTTGGTTACGGAAAGGGACCTATGTTAGACGGCTTTTTTGAAAGGCAGCCTCCATAGCTCATGGCTCTTTTAACTATCATCTACTTACTGAAATATTTTAAAAGGACCAAGACTTTAAATAATGGTAAGATTTGGCTCTCTGTGTGTTCTCCAATGTGGTGCCTATATGGAAATCCCAATGACAGGACGGAGAAATGCAGCCACTTTATTCCCAGGGAAGTCATTCTTTAGTGCCCTTTCTATAATAATTACACCTACCCGAAGCCACCTGGCTGCCTGACGCCAGCATTTCCAAGGGAATGAATTTGCTTTCATGTTCCACCTCGGGCTCCAGACCCCGGGAAGGTGGTCGTGAACTGATTAGAACTGTGAATTCCAGTTATTCAGCCTGCAGACCTCCAGCTCCAGGGGAAACATTTCCCTTTCACTCTTGCCATCTCCGAGGTCTGTAAATTGTGCTTTTCACACAGTCCTTCCCAGAAAGAGTCTGTCACCATAGTGCCTGGTGGGGTCTTTTCTTCTTGCAGTGATTTTAATTATCACTCGAGCGATTTTGACAACACGGTCAGATCACAGTGATTACAGCCAAGCTGGGATAAACATAATCAACGTGTTGCAGAGCTGGTTTCTTCTCCCAGCTGAACGTGCATCTGAGACCTTCAAGCTTTACACCCTCAAAGTGAGGGCGCGGTGCAGTCTCCTTAGAGCTCTCATTGTTAAGGATAGAAAGCTAGAGAGAACCAGGGGAAAACCTCATTATTGTCTGAATCCAGAATATCACCAGTATCGGGTTTAGGCTGTTAACCACATTGACTTTTTCAGCCTCAGTCCCTTGCTACAAACCCTCCAACTCAGGAGACACCAAAACAAGCCTTGGTGAAAAGGCCCATTTCCCCCTGGACCTCTGCCTGCAAGCCAATAAATACGATGTTTCTCTCTGTTCTCTTGTTATCTCCCAGGATGGTGGTTGTTATGGTGATCTGTTCTGCAAAGCTCTGAAAACGTATAATATGCTTTGTTTTGGAATTTACCGACTGAGAGATGCTCACCTCAGCACCCCCAGCCAATGCACAAAGAGGTGAGTTTGTTTCCACTCTGCTCTCCCACCAAAATGCAGACACATAAATGACCAGTCTGTCTGCCACTAGGAAGGCAGAGGCCTACATACATGCTCTCAGCAAGCAAACCACTCGGCTCACATCCAACCTGACACTGAGTTTGGAGGTATGGGAAGTTTTTTCCCTTTAATTACTAATAGCAGATGTGAAGACATTGTGGGAGGAATTCAAATTTTATAGGATAATTCTATCACCGAATTACAAACATTTGAATAGAATCATCTCCTTCAAACTCCTGCGACTGGGATAATTCTATTAGGATCTTCCTAATATAGAGATATTTCCTATTGCTAGTATTTAACATAAATGATTCTTTTGCTATCTCTTAGATGCTTATATTTTTATTTAATATGTTTTTAACCGACTCACTCGTTTACTTTTATATATTTATTTTAAGAAAATTGTATGTTAACACCTTAAACAGAAAAAATAAGTTTAGTGTGCTACTTATATTTTTCTAATATGCATTAAGATAAATTCATAGCAGCCTCAAATTAAAAATATATCTGAGAATTATCAAAAGCAGTGTGTGTACCAATACCCCAGGTAACAATGCTATAGTCTTGAGTGTTTCTTGGCCCTGCTTGACTATTAGAATCACTGAAGGTGCTTTAAAAAATACTCTGATTAGTCTGACTTAATTTGTCTGGAATGAAGATAAAATTGTTTAATGCCTAGGGATTACAGTGTATTTCCAGAGCTGAGAATGACTACTGTAGACCAGTGGGTTCTCAATGTCTAGGGAGCATGAAAATCACCTGCAAAGCTTGAAAAACACAAATTGCTGGACCTCACGCCCAGAGTGTCTGATTCAGTAGGTTTGTGGTGGGGTTGCTTAAGAATTTGCATTCTGAAAAATTTCCCAGGTGATTTGGATATGTCTGGCCCGAGGACCACACTTTTGAGATCCACTACAGTCAATGAAACAGTGCTGCTTTTTTTATAAGTCATGTCTGGTGTTAACCAGAGAAAGCCTGATCATAGAGCACAGTTAAAGCAGGACTGACCCATGAGCAAGGAGGCGGGGTGTTTTATGTTCTTCTTTTAGTAAAATCCCCACCAAAGTTGCTTTTTAAAGGTTAAAGAGTGAAGCAGGACTAGGAAGATGCTAGACTGTGGTAAGCAAAGACCCTCTGATGTGCTCCTAGGATTGTCAGAACATTCTAGAATGGAAGGTGCAGTGAGTGCAGTCTTGCAGCCTCCTGCGTGCACCTGGGCCGCTCGGGATCAGAAGTAAACTTGGCATTGTATCGACAGGGGCACGTAGATCACAGGCGGCGCAGTTTGGTTTTCCCATTACCGGCACTGATTCAGCTTCTTGGGGTGTCAGGGCTCATGGCTGGTCTCCTCTGCGGAGCTAAACAGAGGAAGATTTAGTTCAGCTTGAAAGATAACTTTCAAGGCTTCGGACCAGCCATAAGTCCACTTTCCAGATCCTCTGGTGGGCCCGAGGAGCCAGGCAGTTCCTCTTGATTCAGAAATCAAAATCTCTCCCCAGCCACCCTCACCTGTGACCTCTCTGCTCTCCCGGCCAGGTATGTCATCACCAACCCCCCGTATGAGTTTGAGCTCGTGCCGACGGACCTGATCTTCTGCTTAATGCAGTTTGACCACAACGCCGGCCAGTCCCGGGCCAGCCTCTCCCATTCCTCCCACTCGTCCCAGTCCTCCAGCAAGAAGAGCTCCTCCGTCCACTCCATCCCGTCCACGGCCAACCGACCGAACCGGCCCAAGTCCCGGGAGTCCCGAGACAAACAGAAGTACGTGCAGGAAGAGCGGCTCTGATATGTGTATCCACTGCCACCGTGTGTGAAACTGTATCTGCCACTCATTTCCCCAGTGGGTGTTTCCAATAGTAACTTTCCCCATTTTCCCCTGTAGTCCCCCCCCTTTTTTTTACACATATTTGCCTATGGATGATAGTGTGCATGTGGTTGTCATTTTTATTTCACCACCATAAAACCCTTGAGCACAACAGCAACTAAGCAGCAGGACCAAAAGTTAGTTATGATTCTAGGGGGGCGAGAACCCGAAGGCACGCTCCAGACATAAAAAGCTCCCTGCGGGACCGAGGTCGCAGGTTAGCGGAGCCCTTGCGATCCCTGTCTCTGAGGCAGAGCAAGTGACCTAGTTAGTTCAGTGGCTGTAGAAGAAAAGCTCATCTGACTGATCAGGATTATCAGGGTGCTTTGGGTTTTGATTTTGTTATTGTTTTCCTTCCCTCCTTCCTTTCTTTTTTTACATACATGCAATCATATAGACACACGTGTTTATTTGCAACAAGCAACCAAAAAGGAACAGAAACATACCGAATGTTTCCGCTCTCTGGGCCGAAGGATCGCGAAGCTTTTGCAAAGCGTTGGCCATTTGTGTGGATGGTGATGAGGCGCCTGCTTGCTGTGAGGGAGCGTCGAGCTTTGCCAGCTCCTCACTGAGGGCTTTCGTCCCAGAGCTGGCTTCCTTGGGGAGTTCAGATGGAAGTTTCTACCCTCACGGTGGAGGGAGGGATCGCATTCCGTTCCTGGATGTATCAAATTCTAGTCATTTAATTTAAGTGCAAAGGGGATTGCATATTAAATTGTTGTTCTGTCTCCTAACGCTGCCATATGAATAGCTATTTTTTTCCTTCACTTTTGACATTTGGAATGAAAAGCCATATGTATCATAAATATCAGATGTAAGTCATTAAAAACTGCCTTCCTGGGACTTTTACATCTTTTAAAAGGTGAATTACTTACCTTATGTACAGAATAAATAATGCTCAGGAAAGAGCAAGTATTTTTCCACACGTTCTCAGGGGACCTTTTTACTCCCCTCTATTTGATTAGCTAGGGCCCCCACGCCTGGCAGGAGCGAGGGCCAGGGCCACGCTACCTTGAGAGGAAGGTAAGCCAGGAGCAGATCATTGTTTCCTTCGGAGCCAACGTGCTAAATAAATCAGGTTGTAGGAGGGGCAAGCCACAGTTGACTCAACAAAGACAAAAGCCAGCTACCACCTTACACTGTTGGTACAGCTGCGTGACGCAGGCTGTCCCAAAGCAGAAAGCTGGTGGGAAAAATCCCTCATCAATTTCTTTTTCGCAGCCAATTCACTTAGGCAGGAGGACGGTCACAGAGAACTGCTCCTTGTCATCTGGACATGGGGAGGGGGAGAAGAGTACCACAGTGAGCCAAACACATTTTGGTATAATTATTTTTTCTTTTGTTTTCTTTCTTTCTTTTTACCAGTTAGTAAGCATGAGAGGAAAGGTAGAAAAATACTCTTTTTTTTCCAATATACAGTTGTCAGATGTTTTATGCATGTAACTTACGCTTCAGGCAGTCCCGTAGTTGTTAAAAATCGGCCCACTGGGCCTTCACCGAAGTCTTATCTAGATGGACTAGCCCTGAGCTGGTAGATACATACTTGAAATGTTTACTTAAAAAAAAAAAAAATTCCATCCAACAGAATAGGGGTGGAGGGGAGGAGAAAGATGTCACAGCTGTACCATCTCTGAAAAGGTGCTTTTATGGTGAACGGTTTGGGTTGAGATTTTGGATGCCCTGTCCCCCCGCCCCTGCCCCCCTCCCCCCCCCAAGCATGATAGTTTTGGAGATTTGCTTGCTGTGTGATTTGACAAGCACTTTTACTGACAAAACGGTGAGGCGCAGTCAGAACCTGGACCCCCACACCAAAGGCAGGGCTGTGCAGTCCTCAGGCCAGTGGAGGGTGGGGAATGGTTATACCCGTGTGTACCAGAAAGCCCTATGAGTGGAAGGGTTTTTTTCCAAATTATTTTTGTCCCTAGATATGGATTTCTATATTACGTATTACTACCTGTCTTTTTATATCTGACTCTGTGAATATCTCTCTATGTACCCACATATATACACGTATATATGTGCGTATATACACACACACACATGTCCCCTCGTTTGGGAGCGTGAAGAGCTCTCCGTGCATTGTTCGCAGAGGAGGTTACAGAGTTGTGCCCTCGGAACATTTGTAACGATAAGAATGTGCCAGTGAAAGTGCTCAACAGGAAATATGTCCGTTTCAAAGCGCTGTAAAACTCACCTAGCTTACTTCTCTCTCTAAAGTGCGACAAGGATGAATAGGATGGGCCAAGGTATGACAACTCACGGCTCTGCATGACCTAGCCGCCGCTGGGGGTCTCCTAGAACGTTGTCCTTGTGAAAACTTGCGTGACATTAAAAAAAAAGGAGTTACAAATTTTATTCTGTTACTGGTTGTTTTTTGTTTAAGTTTTATTTATATTGTTCTGTTTGTGGTTTTATTTATTTTGTTTCGCTTTCCCCCCCTCCCATGTCCCCTCCTCCCCCCCCCTTCCCCTCCTTCCTCCCTCCACTTTCTAAATCGCTCAGCGCGATGAGGCTGTGCTGCTGCTGCTGCTAGATCCCTTAGAGTTTGTTTTGGTGTTCTTGGGTTTGGGGTTGGGTGATTTGGGGGGAACTTCTCTCCATCTGGCTTGCCTTCAAATCTGCACGTGGCCTCCCTGCCCACCTTGGTACCTTGCTCCAAGTTCAAAAGCATTTTCCCATAAAGATACCCAGCTTCCTCCACTCCCCCCATTACCACCCCCCCACACCCAACCCCCCATCAGTCTGTCCACATCTCTGTGTTTATCTTGGCAAGACCTACGAAATCGGGTGATGATGCCAGGTGATAAACTTTTCTGGAAAATATTTGCAGCTATTCCATTTGGCAAACCTGCTTCTCAGTTAATATTTCACCCTCCTTTCGATTGAAACCAGGAGGGTTATTAATGTCAAAAGCATTGGTCTCCTTTATGTTTGATCAGTGTGACACAAAATTAAAACTGTTCAGCTGTATATAGCAACTCCATAGCCCACGCCCAGTTATCTGGGAATTAATGATTCAGTCTCTGTATTACCCAGGTCTCTCCTGCCACCTGCCTTTCAGACATTTGTTAAATCCCAACCAGAGATTGGGCAGATAGAGAGAAGTAAATCCAAAATGCATTTTATATACAATCTGTTAGCAGCTCTGATGAGATGATATTATGATGGAAATGGAGTGGGACCAGACTGTGACATGAGATGACATTTTGGGATTTTCCCTGGACTTCGGGCACACAATTGAGCGTTGACTATACTTGGGTAATGATATATTCAATGATGAAAAAGGTATTATTATTACTTCCATTTTATTAGCCAAAACTACTACATTATACTTTTCCTTGATAGAACAAAGAGTCTCTTCCATTGTCTTGTGTGTGACCCCAAACTTCCCATTCCTCTTTCAGGCTTTCTGAGGGTGGAGGCATACATGTTTTATATCTCTCCTCTTTCCCCTCCCCACCAAAAAAAAAAAAAAAATCAAGTAGTAAGGGTAAAAAGCGAAAGAGCTATTTGAAGAGAACGTACGTTCATTTAAACAGAACAACAGCTAGAAGCTCAATTATCTGCACCATCCTAGAAGAGAAGCAATTTGTAAGCCATTCAGTCCAATTTGTTTTAGGCTTCAAATGGGATAAACCTTAAAAGTAAGCGGGTAGACCAGGAGGCCTCCTCAGCCTCAAAACTCAGATGCCAATGAAATCATCAGCACCCCTAATGACTGCTACTCAGGGTCCTTCCTGAAACCAGTTCAAATGGCTAAAGAGAAAGCCGACCCCTATACGCATATTTAGATTCACCCCACAGTAGGGAAAGTTCCAAATTCTGTTATAAATACGAAACATTGTGACCCAGATCTTGACTCGCAATAGGTACTCAATACATACTTAGGAATAAATTGACCTTAAACATTTTAAAATCTTCCATTATTTTATAAATCATCTCTACCCCCTTGGCTCTCTGCTTCACCGATGCTGCCCTGCTGTTGGCACTTTCTTGAGCTGGGTACCCAGCTTCTGAGAAAGGGGAACAGTCCTGTAAGCTCAGTGAGTAGAGAGACTGACTGTGCCTTCTGCCGGCCTTGTCAAGATCCCAGGTGACCAGAAAACCTTGTGACTGGTTCATCTTCAGCATGAGAAAAGCCTAAAGGTGTCTGCATCCCAATAGAGACAATTAAATCAATCCTCCCGGTTCCTATAGCAACAGACTCCTGAAAGAGAAAGGAGAGCACAGAAACTTCGGGGCCTGTGGAAGTCCAGACAGGGTAAAATCAATGTCTCCGTCAGCTTCTTGCAGCCCATCCCCGCTTTGTCATAACGTGATAAAGAAGTAGCTGTGGGCACCTGTCACTAACCCGGTTGCCTGTCTCCCACCAGGAGGCTGCCCATTCCTGGCATGGGGAGTGAGAGGGATTATCTCTGCCACCTGCCGCCTGGCAGGGGCGAGTGCAGATTCCTCCCTCCAGGCGCTGAGGGCCAGGGGGGGCAGTTTGCTCTGCCCGGCCATGGCAGGGTTAGACTTTCAGTAAAGTGGAGGCAAATATATTCACAGTGGACAACGGCAAAGAAGTGAGACAGTTTCATAAACAAAACTGCTCCGGTGCCGGTACACATGGCTTTCATTTCTGTAAAACAGCCTCGCTTTGCCGGTGGAGAGGAAAGGAGGCAGTGTGCGTGGGGGGGGGGGGTCCACCGGGAGCCCGGGGTCTGCAGGGCAGGGGGCCAGTGCCAGCCTCCCCCTGGGAGATGGGAGATGAGAAACCACACAGCATTGCCTTAGAAGGCTGAGCTCCTTGTTAGCTCTTCAGTCCTCGACTGTTATCTCTATCCAAATGGAATCTTTTCCTTTCAATCCCTTTCTCTCTAAACCTCAGCCTGTGGTACAGTGAGAAGAGGGCCAATTATTCCAAATGTCTTGCCCGTATCACCGTCTCCCCTTTAAGGCATTCTCCTCTGGGGAGTAGTTATGCGAAAAGGCTAAATCCCACAGCTCTGACAACCCACGGAGCCAGCAAAGGGACTCAGTTTTTACAGTGCAGCTTGTCTCTCTGCTTCTGGGTCCCCAGCAGTAATGTCAGCCTAGATCTGGGGACCTTTCCCACCACAGCTTAATATTCTGGGGTAACTTGTGGCTGGAGGCAGTGCTGACCCTTATCCTGGACCCTCCAGGCTCAGTGATGAAAGTAGCGGTGGAAGACAGAGATGACTGGCAGGTGGGGTAGGGCGCCTGTCGAGCCAAAGCCAGTATTTCAAAGACGCAGGTACCAGGGGAGGGTAGCAGTCCTGACCTCCCCAGATAACACCAGGTCACCCCTGCTCCTCACCTTGCAAACGAAGACCACCCAGCTAAATCCTCATTTGTCGTCTCTATTGCCGCAATCCCCATTTTTCAGGTCATCACCCCCCCCCCCACCAAATTTATACACCTCAGTTCTCTACTCCAGCTCATTTGCAATCACAGTGAAAGGTGCTTCCCGTCCTTATGAAGTAGTCTCTCCGTGCTGAGAGTTCTTGCGTTAACACGAACCTTATATAAAAGCTAACACCCAGTGATTACCAGGGGCCAGACTGTCTTCTAAAGCGCTTCCCATGCATTCACTCATTCACTCCCTAAGACAACCTCAGGTGGAGATGCCATTGTTCCCTCCATGTGAAGGCTGCGGAATTTGAGGGATAGATTTGTTCATAGTCACCTAGCCAGGAGGTAGGAAGTGGCAGAGTGGAATTTAAAACTGAAATCTATAAATTTTGCTACTATGGTCTAATGCCTGCCTGCTAATATCACTAATAGTTACTAATAGTCTTAACAGCTCACATTGACTTACCATGTATCTGGACCTGTAGTAAGTGATTCATGGACACCAGCCCCTTTTATTCAGACCGCATTTGAAAAGTCCTACCATCAGCCCCCTTTTACAGAAGAGCTCTAAAGCTAAGTTGCATTTCCTAGTGACTTGCTCAGAGCCATGCAATCAGTACCTGAGAGAGCCAGATCCATCTGAGCTAAACCTACCGCCCTATGCCGTCTCCTTGGCCTACACCACATTGCTTGTCCATGCTGGGCACATCATGGCATGGCTGGTCTCGACAGGTGGCATCAGCCAACGGCAGTGCCAGATCTTTTACCGTCATCTCTCTGCAGTTGTTCCCAGGTTTTACCTTGTTCTGCTAGCCCACTTGCCACAGACTGTGTGCAATGCCACCTCCTTCCTAACTCCAGGCAGGTCACACGAATACTCACAGTGATGGCTTTATGCTTCCCATTCTCAGGAAGCTTATTAACAAACGGGGCTGTTTTTCCCTGGCAGGGAAAAGCACCTCCTAGTCAGACCTATTGCCCCTCTCATCTCAGGGATGAAATAAAGTTCCCAGAAATCTTTCTGGCACATGGGACGAGCAACACGGAGAGGAGATATACTCGGGGACCTGAATTTATCCTAGACCCCTACTTTAGCTCTCATTTGAATTCCTTCCCTGAGCACCCTTCCTTATGGTCAATTCTGTAGCCACCCATTGGCATAATTGTTGTTTTTTTGGAAGGCAAGGTTCAGTAAACCAAAGTGTCATTGCCATACCTGAAACTCTCTCCATTGAAACAGAATGGCTGGTGGTCATTAAGTGTGCATGCCCCCGAAGGCCTTTGGGAGAATCTCTTCGTACTATACCTTTGCCCCCAGACCTTCTAGTACAATGCTCAGAGCATTAATATATCTACTTCCTCAACATCCTGTCTCACCAAGTCTCCAGCAACACATATACTCATATCTTACAAGCCACCCAAGTGAAAAAGCCTGTCTCAGGCCCAATGCAAACCTCAGCTTTCCCCAGGATGGGCTTTAACACAACACGGGTTGCTCTGCTTAGAATTTTCTTATGGCAAGAAATTTAAAAGGAAGGAGAGAGCTTATGTGGGAAAATCATTCTGTCTTACAGGCAGCAGAAGGAAATTGATATTCTCTTTGCCGTGAAAGGTCAAAATGCCAAGTTTGAATTGAACTGCAAAGACTAAATTCTGAACAATTATTGTCGGCAGCAGTTGTAAAAATTTCAGCAAATTGCAGCCGTCTTAGGTCTTGCACCCAGAAGACGCACTCGTTTCCATAAGCAGAGGTCGCTCTCCCTTCCAGCCTGGCATGAGCAGCCCAGCACTAAATCCCTTTGCACAACCAGCCCGCTTGGCGGCATGGCCAACACCAAGGGCCGCCCAGCAGACAGCACAGGCGCTGGGTTCGGCGCTTCTAAAAGTCATCTTTACACGTAAACTGCTGGAAAAAGTCATAGTTTGAAATTGTTTCAGCGGCCTGGCAATGCTTTTAAAACATGATAACCATCACACTTTACTCCTCTCTGAAAGGTTAGTTTAATCATAGATCACAAAAAAATTGGTTTCCACAAATGCGTAATGGTTCATCTATGTCACACTTGAACTAAATGGTTTTTTAAATGGAGCTGAAATTATTTTGATGTGTACACAGTCCCAGGTTTCTACACAACCTTTTTTAACCAGCCCATCAGGAACCTTGCCTCTAAAGCCTCATTAATAATTCAGATGTGCTGATGACTTTAAAAGATCTATGGAATTGAAGCTCAGGAAAGAAAAAAAAAAAAGAAAAAACTCTGCTTGACAAAAAGATAAATGAATGTAGAAAGAAGCTGTAGGAGTCTGGCAAGCTGTAGATCATCTCAGAACAGATTGTAACTTTATCATTCTGTCAGGGGGAATAATTTAAAGCACTTAATCAGTTAGCTTCGCTGTGAGGATGTAGCATTATGAATTCCTATCGTCCAATCTGTTCAAATCAAAGTGAACTTAATTATAATAGGTGAGAGAGCCAGAGCAGGAGAGAGGGGGTGGAGGGCGATCCACGAGGCAGTAAGTTTTCTGGGGGGGTAAACCGAGCTGCTGAACAAAGGATGGTGAGGAAGCTTTCACCAGGGCACACCCAGCCCCTGCGACAGTGTGGATGTCGAGGGCTCTGGGTTCTTGACACAGCAAGAGAAAGTATAGACCAGGGAGAAACAAGCTGAGTGGTCATGAGCTAAACATAGGTGCTGAATTTACAAGTCACTAGGCAAATGGACACACACACACGCTTCTCTGTCATTACAGGTGAGCAATCCTTGTTAACATATCAGTTGCTAACTTATCGTTCTGATAGGCAGAGAAGTAGGCCAGAGAAGTCATTGCCTCTGTGGCAATGGGTGTGCTCTTTTCCTAAGCCACTAAAATGAGCCATACGATTCCCAAGTTAGAATGTCCTCTTTGCCCGGTCCCTTTGTAGCTATACACATGGCCTATTTTTTCCTAGAACGAGGTAAAGATGAGACCTAAGTCTTATAAAATAGCACTGAGCTGCTAAGAGGATGCTGGGCCACTGCTTTCTCGACCCAGCCCGAAGGCGCTGACTCAGCATTCTTTCTCAGCCATCTCTGCATTCAGGGTGGAAATGAAATGCCAAGGCTTCATGGAGCTCCAGGTCAACAGCTTGGGTTATTACAGTCAGTTAGGACAGTGCCACTTTGTACCAACACAGCTCTCTTTCTTAAAATAAAAGTCATCTCAAAATCCTCTGAAAACATGGGTTGCTATTCTGGTTTTTAATCTCATTGGCCAGCAAAATCGGTGGGTTATTTAAGACCCTCAAAACTGGCTTGCACAAGAAATATAAGAATGGGATACTTGAGATGTAACTTGAAGTATGCTTTTGACGAGCGAATCTAAGTAAAGGCTGGGAGACGGAGACCCTGCAGAAGATTCCAGGTCGCTCACCCTGCAGCAGGGACAGCGCCCCTTACGTCCCACTCAGGCCGATGCACACACACGTCTTTCCTCGGGTGCAATGTCTTCACCCGGTATTTCTTATATTTAGCATCTTCTCGCCAAAGCTTTTCGGGCCGTTAAAGGGAGCCTCAGAGAACATTGCCAGGGGTTGCTTTCCAACCTCTCTTTATTCTCTGAGGTCCCCCACGGCGCCCCAAGTCCTCATGGCCCATTGGTCATCACTTGCTACGGCAACCGAGGTATGTTCCAGGTTCTGGGCCTCTCCCTGCCTTGTACTGTCGCTCCTAGCGGTGACTCCCTGTCAGCTTCGATCTAGTTACCTTTTTTGCATTTTTCAATGAACTTTCCAAAGGCTTTACCCCAGGACTAATTAAGCTTCTCATTTCTCCTCCTTGTTCTCTATTCATTTTGCCCTTCAGCAGAAAAGAAATGGTTTACAGATGAACCGGACAATGCCTATCCCAGAAACATTCAAATCAAGCCCATGAGTACCCACATGGCTAACCAGATCAACCAGTACAAATCCACAAGCAGCTTGATCCCACCAATCAGAGAAGTTGAAGATGAATGTTGACTCCCAGGAGACCAGAACTATTTTTTTAAAGCCTGACAAACTTCATAAATGGTGACGTGACTTTTCTTCCTCTTACATGCTGAATCACTGGTGGAAACATTAGGGTGAGCGAGATTTGCAAGAAAAATAAAGTAGATGGATCTTTCTCTTTGTCTGCCTTGAATATTGCTTCCATGTATTTTGGAAAAGAAAAAGATTTCATTTATAAATGAATATACTAAAATAGTCATGTATAGCCTCTAGCATTTTAAATTATTTTTATTTATTAGAAAGAAAATATATATTTTTCTTTTCTTTCTTTTTTTCCATTGTCAACTATCTCCCCTATATCTAAACAATGCAAAATCAAAATGAGTAGGTGGCCAGACTCCTTAATGTGGATTTCCCTTCCTTCTTTCTTTCCCCTTGAGGAGAATGATGGTCACCACCACAGTTGATTGTAACAAAAGGAAATGGATTACTAGAAACAACTTCAAATGGTTCAATGATGTAAACATGTATTTTAGTAAATTCAAAAAGAAGATAAAAGAGGGCAGGTGAATTTCCTGGATGGGTGTGTATTTTGGCTGCATTGACACCAGCTCTTAATAAATGGAAACGTTTATTTTCACAGTTGAAAGTCATATTTTTGTAGTTTTAGTTTTCATGCTGTATTTATCCCTTTGTTCATATACTTAAAGGGAAGACCTTCTTGCAGCTTTTTTACAATTGCCAGGCCAGGTTTACCCAGCCAACTAACACCACCAGGAGAGTTGTGAGCACATCTGGGATGTGGACTTTGAGGACCAGACGCACAGGAGACATGGCTCTGTCTATTGTTCTAGTGGTGGGAACTCCTACATGCTGCTATGCTTCTCATTTCATATCTCCGAACCATCCACTCAAGTAGTTTCGATGATGAAAGGGTCTGGGGGGCTTTTCCCACTCCCCAAGTCTCAGAGCTTTTAGCCTGAAAAGTTTGTAAACACCGATGAATAGTTTTGCTTAACAACAGGATGTGATAATACAGTCATTCTTTTTACTGAATTTGTGTTTAAAAGCCGGAAATTTTCTGTAATCAAGGAGATGACTTTTGCCCAGATTTTAGCTTTTCGGGTTTTCCTTTAGTTGCTGGGACAAAACCCACAAACTTGCTACAACAATGTAAAAATTAATAACAAAAGGAAAGCAATGAATGCACTTAAAACAGACTGTTAGAAAAGGCCTTTGAAAATTACCAGCAATGAAATCAAATGTATCAGCCACTTCAAACTGTGGTCAAAATTTTTCCTAGCCATCAGATACGATTACCACGTCTCAGAGCTCTGCTGGCGCTTGCATGCTCTGTGTATAGTCGTCCCGGCAACTATTCTGTTCCAAACGATTTAGCAAGTCTCTTAACTTCAAAATTATCAGTCTTTGATACAATCATCAGGGTCTCTGGAGTAGCATGGATGTGACAGTCGTTTTTATTTTCTTAAAAATGTAAACTGTGGACACGAAGAAACCAAACTTACCAAAATATCCCCCAAACTCCCATAATATCTATTCCATTAATTCTTTAGACCATGACCCTGCGGTACCTAGTATGTTAGTGCAAATCAGATCAGAAGCAAGCAACGAAATCACCATGAAAACATACGTCCACTGAGTCTCCAATTACCACGTAGGCGAGATGAGCTTCCACCTCTGTCCACCCCCGCGGAGCCAGTGTAGCCACGCTCCCGCCGCAGGCGCCGTCCTGAGTGACTTGTCAGACTGTGTCGTCACATTATGTAGAATTAGTTCTATAAAAGTATTGTGAATATAATGTATGTCCAATTGGATTGTTTAAAAACTACTTATAACCAATCGCTAGCCTACTCAGCAGACTCAAATGATGTCAGCAGTCTATCTTCAGGCTTTTAACGTTTCCTGGTTTCCAACAGAAGTAACGTTGGTTTGTGGGCGGATCTCTTGCTAGGATTTTACAACTTTCCTGGGAGCCGGGCCTTCTTTTACATGATGATTTTGCATTGGGGTCACCTTAGCACATTCACATCGATCCACGCTCTCTTTCCTTCATGAATTCTGGTGGACTCTTCCCCCTCTTGTCCCTGACAACCATTTCTGAATTTGTCAGAACTATTGGTCTCATCTGGCAGGTGACGGTGGCCACCTAAATGATCTTAGAGGACCTCAGGCCACAGAGCCCCATGCCCACTGCCCTCTCTTTCTCCTCTCTCCTCCCCAAAGTCAGTCTGGAAGCAGATGAGTAAACTCCATGCCCATCATTGCTAGAGATTTGAACCTGAACATTTTTTTTTTTTTTTTAACCAACAGGCTAAGATGGGTTTCTACAGCAAAGGCATCTCCCCAGAAAACTACTTAGCAGGAATCCATTTTCTTCTAAGGCTGGAGCAAGGAGCTCAGGCTGTTTTGCCTTTGTAATAATGAATTGTTCTGGGCCCGGAAATAAAGTCAGGCATGTTTTGAAGGAAGTGTGCAAAATGATTGGTTGGTGGCTCCTTTGGCAAAAGCTGCTGCTTGGTAGGCTGAAGGTGAAATGAAAACAGAAACAAGACTGTAAGATCACCAAAGGGCTCCGCAAATACCAGAGCATCCGGGTTTGTTCCTATTTGTTGAACTCTCTGGCCCTGAGGGAGAGTGCATCCCATCCACTGCGCAGATTTGTCTTTTTGGGTAAATTCAGGATAGACCAATGATGGTCATCATTGGCACCGTCAGTGTGATAAGGCTCTGATTTCCCATCCCAGCTTGGGGTTCAGAAAAGCTGTTTTCCCAAACTAAAGATTCTTGGGTGCTTTGAGAATCAAAGACTCACCAACAGGCTATTTAAAAAACAGAAAGTACCTGCTTATAAAGGCATCCTCATTGTCATCACCTCTCTTTCTAAGAATACTTTTACTTTAGTCAGAGAAATTTTATATTCTAAAATATCACCTTGAACCAGTATCAAATACCTTAAATAAAAGTGATTGTGGCTAAGGCATGTTGGGGAACCTCCAGAAACTGTTTTCTTTGCAAGGCTGGGACATCTTATAATATACTTTGTACAAAATGCAATTGAAGACTTGAAATAAAGTGGGAATTCAAACTGTTTAGGAATGAAAAGGGGGAAAGTGAAAAAGCATAAGAAAATTGGAAATATTTTCATGTGAAAAGGGGAGAGTCCAACTTTCCTAGCTATGCACTTTGAAAATGTCCTTTAAGCTCTCTGAGTCTCACTGACCTCTTTGTAAACGAAAGTGATTCAGCTTGATGACTCTAACGTCCCCTCTAACTCCCCGAGTTGGGAATGGGAGCATGGGAGCCAGCCCTGGGGGACAACCTTGTCCTGTGCTGGAACGGTGGCCCCCCTCGCTGCGTCACCCAGGCGGCACTCCTGAGGGCAGTGCGCTTGTTCTGCTCTGGGCACATAGCAATGGGGTCCATCCTTCTGCTTTCCACTTTGGGGGTCTCTTTAGGTTCAAAATGCAATTTTCAAAATTCACATTCTCCTGAATCACACTGATTAGCTGTTTCTGCATGTTCATGTGCAATCTCATTCCTGCCTGCCTTTTTTCTTGGTTCAACGTTCAGTTTTGGTCAGTCCCTTCACCTCTAATCCAGACCTCCAATTTCCAATAGCTAGCTCAAGGCTCGTGAATACTGGGTGCCTGAAGTTTGCTTCATCTTTATTTCTGCATGTGTATCTGGGCTTTAGGAAGTAACCAGTCTTCCTTCTCACTTTATTCCAGATTCTCTGTTTATTTGGTGTTTGTCTTCCATTAGTACACTATCTCTTTGCTACTGACGTTCATAAGTCTGATATTGATCTACCATTTTCCATTGTCAAAGAGAACCTCAGTAAAGGAAGCAAGGAAGGAGAATGTAGTAGGAGGGAGGGATGCAGAGATGGGGAGAGAGCAAAGATATCAAGCCAATCGACGGGCCAGCAACCACCTGACTCGCAGGGGACTAAGCACATCCATTCAGCCTGGACATGGAGTCCCAGCGCAGAATCTGCCCCCTTTCTTTTCTGTCCCTATATAGACTGTTTTCTGTCCTGTTCCTATTTGCTGCCCACGGAGTGGTGGTAAAATCACCAACCCCTATGGCCCATGAAAGGGCCTTTACTATTTAGGGTTCAACTCACCCTCTTTTAAAAACAGAAGGGGCTTAGAATTCACTTAAAACTTAAATAGTAAATTGCTTTTCTGCCTGTTTTCTACTTGTCCCATGTTCCTGAAGGGCGTTTTTTGTTTTGGGGTTTTTTGGGATTTTTTTTCTATTTAGAACAGATGATTTAACATTTAAATCTCATGTTTATTAGAGAAGGTGAGGCTGCCCTTTGGATTTATTTATGAGACAGTAGTAATTAGAAATGATTTCTAGCTGGTTTGTATCAGTGTAGCCACATTGGTTGTTTAAGTGAAGCCTGTTTTGAAGTTCCCCATGCAATACCAGCTGTTATATTTTCAAAATTGCCATGCAACAATTTAAAGAATATTTTAATTTTATTTCCCAAGGAACTAGGGAGCTTAATTTGCCATTCCTATGGTAAGCTCACCAGGTCCACGTACAGAGAAAAAGCAGCCCCCATGCCCGAAGCAGTGGCCCTTTATCCGTCCAGCAATTGAAGGCTCCCTGATATCGCAGCCACACACGGTTAGACTGAGAAGTTTCAGGTAGACTAACTGTACCAGACCTTCCTTTTTTTTGCCGTGTTTTTTTAGCAAGAAAATTGGCCTGCAACTTCTGTATTTAAAGATAGGCCAAACCCAGGACATTCATCAAGGAGCTGGGGAGAAAGAACAAACACAAAAGGTTATAAACATCTAGAGGGCCATCAGCCAGGAGCATGCTTGCCATGGCAAAAGTCAGTGCTTTGGGCTGGAAGGAGGGCGGGGTTGCGTTGACCTATGTGGGCTGGGAAGGATTCAGATGAATACAACGCCTGATGGGTTTGGGAGGTATTTCAGTAGGAATAGTGACTAGAGAAATGTGGAGCTCGAGGTGAGGGTTTTCCAGGGAGAGGGGACTTAATGGGCCATAGCTCATTGGTAAGAATGTGATTTCGATACATAGACCATTTGTCTACCGTGACAAGTTCACATAGGGGGGCTGAGGAAAACTAAGATGAGATCTCCTGGACAGGGCTAGAAAGTAAGTAGTTTTAAGGGCCAAGCAAAGAGGTTGAGACTTCATGGGAAGCCACTAAAAGTTTGAGACAGAGAGCGATGAGCCCCAGCGCCTGTGCATTTGTCAGGTTGGAAGTCATCCTGAGAGTGTGCATGAGGCTGAATGCTTGCTCAGTGGCACTGAGTTCTCAGGGGTGCCCAGCCCGAACCAGATCTCAGCATTTGGAAGCTTCCATCTTCCTCAGATACGTGTTACAGATCATGATAGACGTAGCCACTTAGTTGGAGTTGTAGGTGCTGGTGTGTGGGCTCGGAGTTAGGACAATAGTTCTGGAAAAGGTTCTTGTGAAAGGAACACTGAATTTGGGCCTCAAGGGAAGAACCATGTGGAGGGATAGGAAAGACGACAGGGAAGGGAGCAAACAAATGCAGGCAGCTAAGAAATGTGTTGGATCTACCCACAGTGGAAGAAGCTGGGAGCTATAAATAAGAGGCTTTACAGGCATAGGGGTGAGAAAAGTGGAGCTGAGGAGAGGGTTAAAGCAGGCCTTGTGGATTTCGAAGTAGGGCCCACAGAAGTGCTTGTGAAGTAGGGAGGATGGCTGAGTTCTCCAAAGGAGAACGTGCAGATATGAAAACTCAGGTGGCAGAAGACTGTTAGGGGGCTACACCCATCTTTTTAGGGGCTAAAAGAATCAAAATAAGTAGACGCTCTTGTGATCGGGGACCTAGGGTGCTCCAGCATCAGGAAAATGGGAAGCGGGACAGGGAAACTATAAGATAGAGAAGATGGGTCATCTATGAGGTTGGAAATGAAGGCTACTGGAGATGGTGACTCAGAAGTAAAGGGACTCACTTGACAAGGCAGGGACTTTGTTCACGTGTCTTTATCCCCAGAGAGTGCGTGAGCCCTGGCTCAGGGTCAGCCGCTGTGTGTGCCTTTGGGTGCCACGGACAGTGGAGGTTGGGTGCCCTTTTAGGTCGCTGGCATTCTTCCTGGAGGAGGACTCCCAAGAGAGGATCTCGAGGTGGCCTCTTCTTATTCATGTCATCCCATTGTTTCTCATCCCCCCAGGGCAGCTCACCCGCGGGCAGCTTTGGTTTCTGGATTCCTAAATGCTACAATCACTTTGTTTCGGTGGCTTTTTTTGACAGCACGGGGAGCGAATTTTTTCTGCCCTGGTGCAAACGGACCTTAATGTCTAGGTCGATTTTAAATTTTAAGTTTCCTTTGGTCTGTTTAGCCCCTTGAGGACTTCTGTGTTTCTTCTCCACCTCTCTATTCTGCAGAACAGGGGCGAAAGTGACACCGAAGCTCTCAGCGAGTCTGCCTTAGTGGCTGCTCAGCCTTAGAAATGTAGGTGTGGCCCTGACACATGCCTGCCAGAGAAGCCAGAGTTGTGGTGGCCTGGGATTCAGGGTCAGTGTGAGAAGGCAGCTTCCTCACACTCAGGTGAGGGAGCCCAGGGGCAAGGTCGATGGAGCCACTTCCACACTGAGCCCAAGCCCTGGCCCCCCGACAGGCCTGCTCCCCTCCCCTTCTTCCCTGAGTACAGCCTGAGACACGATTGACCAGAACTGCGAGATTCCAAACATAAATCCAGACCTGCCTGGGAATCCTAACTTTTACGTTCCACTCCTAAGGGCACCATCACATCCTGCCCAAACCCTCTGGCCCACTTCCCACCCCCCAGATGTTGTAAGAAATTCCCCACACTTCACACCCAAACCTGCACTCGACACTTCCTCAGGAGACAAAGGAAAAAACAGGGCACTACCCGGAGGTCAGTCTGCCGTTCACCAAGGAAAGAGAGCGCGGCGCTTTCATCTGTGTTTCAAGCTTTTGGTTGTTGGCGTTATGATTACGATTCTGATTCTAAGCAAATGACTGTGGCTGAGCAGGACCTGGAGAAAATAAATGCTGGTGCTTTGAAATGATCTATCCAACTCTGTCATCTGTACCAACCAGTGATACTCTCTTGTCTTGTAAAAAGGGTTTGTACATAACTTGTACATGGTTTCATTTTGTATTTTTCGCAGATTAAAAATTTATGTATTTGTGTTCTAAAAGGAGTGTTTCTTGTGTCTCTGTAGCACCCACATGGCTATGGGGTGATGGGGGCTGGTAGTGAGAGTGGCAAAGTCCCTGAGTTCCTGGCAGGCCGCTGTACTCTCTCTGATGAAGGCAGAGTTGGGGACCGATGGGACCCATGGGGTTGCCTCTCCAGCTCTGATTACAAATAGACCCCACATCTCCAAGGACACTGTCAGTAGGTGCCAGCCCAAGACTGCAATGGGCGGTGGGGAAGGAAGAGTCACTGTCATCAGATGTGATGCTAGAGAATCCATAGAGGGTCACGCGATGGCCAGAGGAGCCATGGGCTCCTGTGGGCGGCTCGATGCAGGCCTCTAAAGAAATGTGCAGCCTTCAGATAGCTTTTGAAAAGCTGCAAATGTCTCTCCTCAGCCGCCTGCTTCCAAGCTAGTTACCCTTCCTGGGCATCCGCACAGTGAAGCAGTGTTCCCTCCCCTGCTTTCAGCTTGTCCAAACCCAGGGCAACCTGCGAAAGGTTTGACTCGTGCCTCCCCACACTCACCCCCAACAGAGCCATAGACAAACTCCATCTCAAGGCCAAAACAACCTCCACGCTGCCATTTCAGGGCCATGATTTAAATCTTATTAAGAAGCCTATGGATTCAAACTCCCAAGGTTAAGGCTGGTCTATCCTGGATGAAGGGAGAAAAGCCTTCCGAGTTATATGCGTGTAATGTATATAATGTAGTGACACAATATATTCTAGAGATTCTCATTTGTTTATGAGTCAAGTATTTACTGAACAGCTATCCTATTTAAATTCCTCTCCTGGGAGCTGTGAACACAACAATCTCCAGTCTGGGGAGGAATGGAAGCAACAAATATACAGGTTATTGTCATGTATTAACACTGATCTCTGGGGTAAGTACAGTATGCCGTTGGGAGCACGTAAGAGAGGCGCTTAGCCATGTGAAGGACAATCTACCAAGTGATCGAGACTCTCAGAAAAAACCCCTGCCCTACCCAAGCCAGTGCCATCCCAAACCAGAACTCATTAATTCACAGGGGTCAGCAAAAGCGGGCTTACCTGTCTGGATATGCCAATTCCTGACAATCTTTGCACTCTGGCCTCTCAACTTGCCTTCTCCAATATTTGCTAACAAATCTGAATGCTGTTGGGGAATGTAATTGCAGAGCATATGGTCCCCATTAGTTAGGCAAACTCCACTGCCAAATCCAGCTCCAAGGAAGGGGACTGCATAAAGGATGAAGCATTAGGCAGAGATCGACAGTGACAGAGAAAGCAAATAAAAGAGGTGAGACAGTGAGTTACAAAACAGCAGGCCCGGTTTCTGCAGCACAATGAATGTGGAACATATTTTTCTATTTGTTGAGAAAACAATATATGTGAATTTGTGCTAAAATCTCCCTGTAGCAAAAATCAAAGTAGACTATTCACCAGAATCAATGTTAACTGCTTTGCAATGTCAGATAAGATAGATTCTGCCTGGGAGAAAAACTGGGGGAGACAGAATAGACGGTGTGAAAAGGAAATAAAGCATGAACAACATCAAAATGTAAATATGGCCTTACCACTATTTTAAATGGTAATGGACCAGGCTTTTGAGAGAAGAAACAGAATCTCATCTTACCAACCGTTCACATTCAGAGAGTATGAAAACAGAGGCTAAAAATTAAGAGATTGAAGGCATTTGGAAAGGCTTGGAAAAGATGGCTGGACAAGGTGGGAGCATGAGTGTCTTGGAGCCAAAGGCAGTTTCCTGTCCAGTCCAGCCTCTGGCAATTGTGGTGGAAGCAGGGCAGTGTCTGCACCCAGACCCACCCTTGCAGCTCGGCTGCTCTGTCCAAAGAGCTAATGTGGGGGCCTCACACCCACTGCCTACCTAAAGCTCTTTGGTTTCAGTCTACTATAATTACCTCACCCGTTCCTATTTTGACAGATTTTTTAAAAAGCAATTTACCTTAATCTGGTCTTTGCAAAAATAACAACAGACTTTGTTTTTGTAGAATTAACACTCTCTTTCTTGTACTTCCATTTCTGTTAATTAAATTCCGTGCTTTGATATCGAGTACAAATCCTCAAACACGCTTGGGACGGCTGGTCCCCTCAGGTGGTGAAAGCACAAGGAGGCAGGTGGAGTAAGGAGCAGCCCACAGGCCATAAAGTGTCAGTGTACCAGGGAGAGCAGTGAGCATGTCCACGGGGGGCAGAGAGAGCACCGCCCAGCCAGCTAACTGGTAAGCAATGCTCGATGAAGAGGGCTCCTCAAGGAACCGACTGGAAATATCCATCCGCCGAGGGAGAGGTAAGTGAATTGATTCATCCATTCAATGGAGTACTAGGCACCCAGTAAAATGGGTGAGGTAGGTTTATGTACATCAGGGGTTCGCAAACTATGTTTCTTATGCAAGTGTGGCCTGCTGCCTGTTTCGTAAGTACAGTTTTGTTGGAACACAGCTTCCCATTAATTATGTATCACCTATAGCTGACTTCCTGCTGGAACAGCGGAGGTGAACTGCAACAGAGGCTGTATGACAGGTAAAGCCGAAAGCACTCACTGTCTTACCTTGTGGAGAAGACGTCGGCTGACTCCTGGCCTACACTGAATACAGGGAGAAAATGGAATGTATAGTAGGATCCCATTTCTGTGAAATGATTAAGCGTAGTTTTGCATTTATTACAATTTGGAAGGAAAAAAGATCAGGCCATAAACTGTGATTGCCAAGGTAGGGCAGGAGGCAGAGGGGGAGATTAAGAGACTCATGAGGGGTTGGTGTTTTCACTTTATACGCTCCTGTTTTATTCAAGTTTATGTAAGTTAAACATGTATAATTATCATCAGAAAAACTGCATAAGATAACTCTTTTTAGGAAACATAAATAAAAAAGGGCCAAAGGCCACAAAGGATATAAGTAGCTTTACCAGAATGGGAGTAAGGCTTGCTCACTCCATAGACCATTCCAGGGCCCTGCATCTCATGGTTCCTATTTCCAGGTGTCCTGTACACAGCAGGCGGCATGAGACACAGGGACGTTTTCTCCAGGGTCCTGTGTTTGTTGCAGTTGTTGAGCTCTGGACCTGCCAGGCTAGCAGGCATGTGTGTCACTCCACCACGACTGTTCCTCCTGTAACTGCATATCCAGCACCAGCGCAGCACCCTCTCCACGCCCGCAGGAGGGGCCTGCAGCTCTGCGCTGCCCCAAGCTCCAAGCTCCAAGGCTGCGCTTTCCCACAGGCCTCGACTGGGCAACACTGGCTGGATCATGGCCTTACTCTCGTTTGCAGTCTTTTTCATCAAGGGATCGTCCCAAGAAAGGATATGCCTTTCACAGATCTTTATCCATTCATTCATTAAAACAAAACAAATGAATTAAAATAGATCATGCATACTAGTGGGACACATTTAAAAAGTACGAATTAAGTAAACAATAAAAGTAAGTCTCCTTCCTGTCCTGTCTTAGTCACCGAGCTCCCCTGCTTACAGGCAGTCACGTTTAATGTTACTTTTGCACCCCCTGCCAGAAATAGTTCATGCCTACTCAAGCATGATTTAAGCATAGCATGCTATGTTTTATACACATGCTGCATGGCTTTTTAAAAACAATATACTGTTCAGATTGTTTTTACCCATCCATCCGTCTTTCTAAGGGCTACATAGTATTCCATTTAAAAAGTAATTTAGCCCTGGTCAGTGCGGCTCAGCTGGTTGGGCATGGTGCTGTGCAATGAGAGGTTGCCAGTTCAATTCCTGGTCAGGGCACGTGCCCGGGTGCAGGCTTGAGTCCCAGTTGGGGGCCTGCAGGAAGCAGCAGGTCAGTGTTGCCCTCTCTCTTCGTCTCCCTTCCTCTCTCTCTAAAATCAATAATATATATTTTTTAAAGGGGGAAAAAATTAATTTATTTAGCCTTTTTCTTACCTACTACCATTTAGGTTGTTCTCAGTCTTCTGTTTCGCCCACAGCCTCAGAGAATGTCCTGTGCATGTATCTTTGTGCACAGATGTGAATATAACACTAGTATAAATTCCCCAAACTGGAATTGTTCTGTCATCTTCAAAACCGTTTTAATTATATTTGATACTGCCAAATTATCCCCCCAAAGAGGGTGTCTTAAATCATAGTTCCAGCGTCTATCACTGAGTCTCTGGCTTTTCGTACCCCCTTCGACGTGGGATATTACACCAACCAGGGCACTTTTGACTGCAGTGACAGAAGGCCCAGCTAAGCGTGGCTAGGGCACGTGCCTATCATCTATGAAGTGAGAAGGCCAGAGGGAGCCAGGCACGGTTGGCTCATGCAGGAATGTGCCATCTTTACCAGGCTTTTGTGCCCGCTGCCTTCAGCATGTTCCTGGTGGCTGTGCTCAGGGGCACACAATGACTGCAGTTATTTTTGCAGTCACATAAGGCACGACAGTGTCCTGTGAAAGAGAAGAGGGCGTTTTCTCTATGGGACCTTTTTATTATAGAGGAAATGCGTCCTAAGGTACCTAGTATAGTACCCTTTAGGTCTCACTGGGGTCCCACACCCATCCCCCCAAATAATAACCAGAAACGGGTATAAAGTTATGTATTAGGCTGGGGTGGGATCACCTCTTTCATTAGATGGGTCCTAGATCAAGCAAACAAAAAACAGAAGTGATCACAGAGCAGCCACCAAATAGTGGGCCAAGCTAAGAGGTGGAAAGTGGATTTTCACTGTCACTTGAACTTGTAAATTATGAACAAAGTTAAGCATTTTTTCACATTTTTATTGCCAATTTTTCCATTTATGTTTTTCTGCTTGCTGACCTTCCTATACAATTTATTTTAGAAAGTTGTAAATTTCATTAATTTGTTCATTAAATTTGTCTTTAAAATTTCAAAAATAGCACATGCTCACCACAAACAATGACAAGTGAATGAAGTAATTTCTTCACACCTCTTACCCTCTCAACACCCTCAACTGTGAAAGGGATGTTAAGATAGGTGAAGAAGTAAAATTATCTGGAGAAATGTTTAACAATGTATAGATATATATCTTGCAAAACAGAGCTCATACTATAACTATGAATATGCGACCTGCTTTTCTTAATTAAAGTATATAAATATATTCCCTCAGAGTTAATAGACATAAATTTAACTTTTCCTTTTAAATATTAAATTATAATGATAAAAAGATACACGATATTACTATTCTGTATTATGCATATACCCAAGTTAAAAAGCCACTCATTTTTTATGACATTCAACTTGTTTCCTCTTTTTCCCATCTCTGGATTTTCCTTCTCTCTGATAGAGCAGGGTGATGCTCTCCTGAGGGGACATCATTGACAAAGTGGGTGGAATAAAATATGAGGCCAAAACCAAGAGTCTTAGGGATTGTGTTCTGTAGATTAGATATTTCTCCTTGCTCATGAAAATCCAAACAACCTTTGACTATATCAAAGAAAAAAATATGCTGTCAAAGGACAACCAATGGAAATAAAAATGGGATGTGTGTGTGTATGTGTGTGTGTGTGTGTGTGTGTATAAATTTCATAAGTGAAACACTCCACAAAGTGAAGCAAACATGGGCATACCGTGAAAGATTAACCAAAAACTCATGGACACGGGCAGTGTGTTGATTGTGGGAGGTAGGGGATGGGTGGAGGTGGAGAAGGGTATGGGGGGGATAAATGGTGATGGAAAAATAAATAAAGAAAGAGAAAAATAAAAATAAAATATAGAAAATAAGATGGCAAATTTAAGACTGAACATATTATATAAGTATATAAAATGGGCTAACTTTATTTTTAAACAAGACTTATGATGGAAAAGTAAAACCTATAAGTATGTTGCATAAAAATGGTAACCAGAAAAGGTGACCTGCCTCTGATAGAGAGAGACAGTAGCCTTTGACAGAGAACTGGCTGGAGATGGACACTCACCTTCTAGACCAAACCCAACAGAGTAGTGCTCCCATCCCGCTGGGCTGGGGACGGGGAGGAGACGGTGGGTCATGGCCCTGGCACCACAGACCCTCACTGTTCTTAACCAAAATTTTGTAGACTTTCTTGAACAAGTGTCACTTCATTTACCGTATGCCCCTAGAACAAAGTGCAGAGAATTTAAATGTTTTCTTTTTAATAATGTTTGCCAGTTATTTCACTCAGGAGAGGTTCTGCATAACTCCTCTCGTCACCATTTTGGACACTGTCTTCCTCAGGAAGGTCTTTGTCCAGCCACAAAAAAGTATAAACCACAAGAGAAAAGAAAAAATACACTTAACTGCCTTAAAATTAAGAAGTCGCCTTAACTGAAAAAAAAAGTATAGCAATAGTAAAAGCAACAGTAAAAATATAGATCACATATTAAGAGAAGTTTTTTGAAACAAATATAGTCAACAAGAACAGATATGTAGAATATACAAAAAATTCCCCCCAAATCAATAAGAAAGACCACAATCCAATGGAAGAAAATGAATAATAGATATGAATTTAAAACATATAAAGCAGAAACTTGAAGTGCTGATGCAAACATTCAACTTAAGTAGTTATCTCAGTAATGCAAGTTAAAAGCACAGGGGAATTTTCACCCCATCATCTCCAGTATATTTGGAGATGGGCACAACCTACCATCCACCATTTTTCTCCTGTGTAGGTTCTACAGAGGTACCCTCCCCGATGAGCACAGAGAGGCAGGCAAAATCTTTTCAGAAAATCACATTTTTGTATAGGAAAAAAAAATGGTAGTAATCTAGATGTCCATCAACAGGAAAACAGACAGATTGCGGTATATTCATCAAAAGTATTTCAATAGAGAGTAACAGTTAATGACCTGTAGCCACATAAATCACCTTTGATGACTCACACAGACACAGTCCTCAGGTAAAAAAAAAAGGGGGGGGGAGCAAATTTTAGGACCCATGCATTTTATATCAAGTTTTACACCTATTTAACCATGTTATACCCAGATAGATAAGAATTGCTGTAGGTAGTATAAAATTATAATATGCAATAGAATGGCAGGTGCCAGGTTCCGGGCAGTAGGCACCTGTAGAGAAGGGAGGAAACCGGTTTTGGGAAGGGTACAAAATGGGCCTCGAATGCATTGGTAATGAATTAGCTGCTATGTTCGGTTTTACACACGTTTCACAAGTGTTTGTTTTAATATTTTTACATCAGTGTTTACGTCTGCAGTTTCACAAATTTAAACAAGTCAGAATGTTGATGGCACAGAAATAAAGGCTACGAGCTTGGTGGGGTCCGAGCCCAAGAGGGACGCAGACCCAGGCTGGTGCGTCACAGCAGCTCCGTGGCGAGAGGACACGCGGGCTGAGTCCTGGCGCATAAAAATGAAACGAACGCTTTCTTCGGTGACAGAAACAGAAAGACTGTTCAAAGGAAGATGTGTCGGAGTTTGTTTTGTTGTTGTTGGGCCTGCAGGCCAAATAGAGGTAGCTGACTTTTTTTGTAGCCTGGGAGCTAAGAACGGTTTTATGCTTTTTAAATGGCTCCACTTTAAACAGCGATATATGTAATTTGTCAGTTTTGCATCTTGGTCCACAAAGCCTAAAATATTTACTCTCTGGCACTTTAAGAAAACATTTGCTGATCGCTGGAACCGTACACGTGTGTTTCCTAGTAATGCTGTGTGTGTCATCTCGATGCTGGTAAAGAAACAAAAACACTTTTAGTAATAAACTGATTATGGCCTTAAAGGAGTGGATGCAGTTTTTATTAGTCATTTGCAAAGAACAGAAACATAACTAAAATTATTTTAAACCAAAGGTGCGAATTATTTGCTTATGAGTCGGAAAGCCCAGTGGTGGCTTCAGATGCAACGTGATCCAGGTGCTTAAATGACATAGGATTTTGTCTGGGTCCCCAGACTCTGCTCTCCTCTGTGCTGGCTTCCTTGGCAGACGAGCCCTCCCACTGCGATGAGGGAGATGGCGAAGAGCTGCTCCAGGCCATAACTGACCAGCTGGGCAGCCTGCCAGTCATGATTGTTTTAGAAAAAGTCTATGGCTATATATTCCTTATTCTGGATCAAATGTCCACTCCTGGATGGGGAGTGGGTATTACACCTCCTTGGAAAACACGTCCCCAAAGTGTAGGAGGTAGTTTTCCTAGAGGAAAAGAGCAAGACACAGAAAGGAAGAATGGATACAAATGTCACCTAAACAATTGATGGCAGACAGTTTTTTTACCCAATAGCTATTTCTTCTTTACTCCGTCCCCTGCCTCAAGACCCGGAGGCTGAGGAACCGACTCTCCCCAGATCCTTGGGTCCCACCCATTCTTTAGTCTGCTCACTTGGGGTCACACAAATGCTTGGGTTACCTCTGTTTTGGTTTCAGTCTGTAGCTTTGAATTCACATTTGCCATCTCCTTGTAACTCAATGATTTCTTTCCTTTGGTTTCTCAGTACACTTGTGAAAATTCAACTTCTTAGTTCCCTTTTAAATCCATATTAGAAATTAGTGGGGATTTTGGCATATGCCTCACACCAACAATTAACTGACATTTGAAACACCTACAAGGACAATAACCCTTTGCCCCACCACATTTTCAACATAACTAAGCGTCTTAGGGTAACGGTCTGCTTCTTTGCCTGTTTTACCAAAGCCCAGTTTCCAAGTAGGAGTAGGGATGGGAAAGGGAAAGAAAGGGGTGAGCAGGTAATAATATTCCACCACATTTATAGTGAAAAGCTGGCTGAAGCCACACTTCCTCAATTCCAGGTGACAGAAAAGAGTTCAGCCTTCACTAATATCCCCAAAGGGCCATCTAATAGACCACATGTAGTCCTTAAGTCATGCCAGGGCATCAGGCTGGGCGAAACCTTCAGGCGCTGATATCTTAGCTTGAAGCAGAAAATGTAGCTAAATAATAAGTTATTTGGGGGGAAATAGGAACCGTACGCTGATGTGGACTGCCCGGACAAGCAGCTCTGACGCCAAGCTTGGAGACAGAGGCGGAGGGATTTTAGAAAACATTCCTCTTTGAACTGAGCCAGACTAAAGTGTGGGCCACAGAACCAACCATTAACCATTAAGCAGCCAACTCCAAAGAAGGTCTTCCAGTAATAACCCTCCCAGCCCCGGACCCCACCACTCCGGCCCTCACCCCATACTCACATGTCCCGGAGCCTCTCTCAGCTGCATGAGCGCAGTTACAGGTGGGCTTTTACTCCATCACCGGCACTGGAACTGGATCTACCTCCCCATCCATGGGTGTATCTAGCCCCACCATGTACAATTTTCTAACCAGGAGCTAATTGTCCCGGTTCCAGCTATAGTGACCCCAAACACAGCGGCTCTTGTGTGATTGGAAGTCATTATTCAAGCCACTTGAGACACTATCTCAACAGAACAAGAGCTGAGGGACAGATCTCAGTGCAAACCTCAGAGAGCCCAAGTCCACCTCCTCTGACGTCTCACTGTGTACACCACCACCCTCCCCCCAGGCCCCCCCACACCAACACCGACGCCAGGCCAGACCCTCCACACAGCATAGCACAGCCAGCAAGGCAGCTGTGTCCTCTCTGTACAAACTGCCTGGGTTTGAATCCCGCCCTGCTTACCATGAGCGGCGTGGCCGCTGTTTCACCTCGGTTCCTCAGTTTCCACATTTGAAAAAATGAGGCTGTTAATAATACCTACAATCATCATTATGAAGATCAAGTGAGTCAATATTGCTGGCTACCTAAGACAATGCCATGCACGTAGTGTTGTATGTGATCATCAGAATAACAGCCCATCAAATGCTGTCTTCCTTAGACATAGCTGTTCAGTTTCTAAGATGTCATCTGCATTTCCAAAGCCAGAGAAGGAGAACCGTCAAGGACAATGACAGGCTGAGGAGGAACTGAGCAAAGGAAAACCTGGCAAAGACCAATCACAAGGCCACTACAGAGCCCATCCCAGGAAACAGCCTTGAACCTGCGCTGGCTCCTGCAAAGCCAGTATGGGGAACCTTGACCCTGACTGGGAAACAGAGACTAAACCACAGAGGAGGAAGCGCAAGGCTCGACAAAATTAACAAGTTCTACCTGTTAAAAAAAAAAAATCAGGCAGAAGTCCCTAGCTGTAGCTACTGAGACGCTTCCTGGAGGAAGGTGGCTGACTTTTTATCAGATGTGTCACTCGGTGAAATAATTGCTGGCAATAATGGTGCAATAGCAGTGTGCGCAGAGTGCTATTTATCCATGTCTGTTCTATCTTTCAACTTCAAAGCACCCACTGCCTCACAGAGCACATCAAAATGACACCACTGTTGGTAATGACAGTGGTGTAGCACAACACACAGAAGCCAAGGGATTTCTCTAGATAGGCAAAGAAAAGAATTCTCTTGTGGAGAAGCGAGGCTTGTGCGTGTGCACATCCTGAAGCCCCATTTTACCTCCCAGGTGGGGAGCTGGAACTGGGTGCAGATTTATTCATCTCCAGGAAAAGAGGGAATTTGAGGAAGGTGAAGGGAGGTGAAATACAGAGGAATAAAGGCAATAAAGAGCTTATAGGAAGGGGATTATTTTTCTTTTTTCCCCAGTAATTTGTTTCCATATTGCAGGTGACCAGACCTCCTAGTGATATCAGAAAAAGCACAGAATCAATTGTGATTAACAGGACAACACCTCCCTTGTCTTTTACATCCATTCCACCTGAACAACCTCCCACTTCTCCTGTCATTCACTGCAAGTAAGTGACATTTAGACACCATGACATCATTAAATCCCTTACTCCAGGCCAAGGATCCTCACCAATCCTCTCCATCCTAGGATCATTTCTACTCTACTCATGTGGTTAATGTGCTTAATCAAATCAACCACACTATTAGATTCCTCAGGTTCATCTTGATTTTTTGCTCATGCATCCTGCAAATTTCATGTACCTTACATGAACACACCCACCCTTCTCGTTAAATCTGTCTCCAAGCTGGCCATCAAGAGCTCATGTAAGAATCTAACCATGATGATGGGCTACTTCACATGCTTGTGATTTCCAGCTTAATCTGGGTCCATATTTCTCCATAATCTATTTCCTCATCAACTGCTTTTCATATTTCGATAGCAGCCTTTCATGAAGTTCAATGTGCACATAGCTAATGAGGGGTTTATTAAAACACATATATCTGGGCCCCATTTCAAGATATTCTGATCCAGCAGATCTGGGGTGGAGCCTAAAAATGTGTAGCTCTAACAAGCTTCCAGGTGATATTAGTGATATTGGTCCATGGGCCACACTTTCAGTACCACTAACATACAGCTCCCGGCATATAGTAAATTTTCATTATACAAATATTTTAAAAACCTTAATTTTTTCCTTTCTCCTCTTTAGCAGACCTCTTCTATTTGGCAACAACAACAAAAACTACTGCAAAATATAAACTCTTTTATATGTGTTGATCCAACTCTAACCTTTCCCTTCATGTGTGGAAGTAGTGACGTCACTGCTAGCTTATTGAAGTAAGTGGGACAATGGCAGGATTACAGATGAAACCTGGGTCTGGTGGTCAGCTGACTTGTTCTATCATGTGCCCTCAGCATCATGGGGAAATAAATGTGAGAAAAGTTAGGGACCTTCTCCTAGTCAGCCCCCAAAGCCTGACACAGCTGACCATTTTTTCTCTTGACTCTAGAAAATGGGAATGTGCAATGCAAATAGAGTAGTAGCCAGAGCAAGGATCCGGGAGCCAGGCAGACCTAACCTTATGACAAGCTCCATCACTGTCTACCTGCATGGCCTTTGGAAATCACCTTAACCACTTCTCCTAAAAGCAGTTTTACTGATTACTGTAGATATGAATCTTTGATCACAAATATAGCAGTGTGAGAAACATAACTTCCTTTATTTTATTCCAATGTTTAAAGCCCTCATTAAGCTAGGGAGCAAATTCTCAATCTCAGTCATTTTTAGGGCTTCTCTTTCTTTTCCCAAGGCTCTTTGTTGAGGATTTCTGATCTTGGATTAGACAGGGTCCATCCATACTCACATCTGCTGAGATGCACAATCCCATCTGGTCTTTCGTTGTCAATCCTTGCGGGTTGCCCCTGCGTCATGCCTCATTCCTGAACCCAAGGCCTCGTCGCTCTTAACTCCATCTGAGCTAGTTTCGTGCCCTTCCTGGGTGTACTGAAGCCAGTCTGCTGCTTTCTGGCTTCATCATAAAGGCTGTAAAAGACTTGGAGGGGTTCTCATGTGCGTGCTACTCTCAACTTGAATTTGTCTACTGCTCTTGCACGTGGCCAAGACTGCGGAAGCCTGTGAGGCTGCCTATATCTCATTACCCTGGACACACCAGGGTGCCATTTCTACGAGGCCTTCCTTCTTTCCAGGGCTCTACCTCAGAATCAGAGACACAACCCACTTAGTGTTCAAATTCTCTAAAGCTATTTATTTTTGAAAATTAACATCCAGGCTCTTTAAAATCAAAAGCCTTTCTCTCCTACTTTCTTTGGTAACAGTCGTTCTCTGAGTCTAAGAGTCAATGGGTGCCGCAAGAGAAAAGCTAATGGGTACAAAGAAACTGCAGGAAAAATGTCAGTTAATATTTCAAAACTTCTCAACCACACGCACAAAGTGGGATGAGATTATTTTTCGCTTACTGTGAAGATGAGATGCTGTCACACAGGCTAAGTTCAGAGTATCCTCTGATTTGAAATAGATACTAGATAAATATTTGTTCCCTTCCCTTATTTCTCCTACCTTTCCGACTGCTTGTCTTTTCCTCAATGGCTTTTCTTCTCTTGCCTTTTCTTTAAAATCTGGTAGTTAGTTCCTCCCTTGTTATGTGTTTACCTCTCAAAATTTTCTACCTCTCACAGTCCCGCTGAACACCCACAGACACCTCACCCTCTTCTAGTCCAGATCAGCACCCAGTGCTGTCTCCCTAAAAGTCCCCTCTGTCCATCCTCTGACAATATCGTATTTCTAACAGTTACATGAGATCGTGCCATTCCTCAGTGTAAGTACTTCCAACGGTGCTTCACTCCCTATAAGAAATGGTGCTAAAGGCATGAGCTATCTAGTGGCAACCTTCATGTCCATCACTAATCCTCAGTTTCCTTTCCCTCTGTCCTTCACCCACATCCCAAATCAGTGCCTAGCAGAGGTGTTATAAAAATAAACTTGAGGGGTGCCAATTGTGATGTGACACAAGAAATTTATTACTACTAAAAAATTAGAAGTTTGAAAATGTATATATATTACTCTTAAAATACGTCAATCCTCCCTTCCTTACTTCAGCAGACCCCTTCTGCTTGGCAACAATAAAATTAATATAAAACACAAATTCTTTTAATTTTCTTAGAAGTTACTTTCCTATATATGTATAACAGTATACATTACACATAGCAGTGGGTTCCTATCATAGTATCACATTCATAATAGAAAAAATTAGAAGAAAAAGGGAAAGAGAAAAAGCTAAACATCAATACACTGTCCACCCCACCATGGTGTTTACTGCACGGCCCAGTGCTTGTGAGGCAGTAGATTCTCAGTAAACAGATCCTGGGTAAAGGATGGACACATGCAGGCTCTGCTGCTGCTGCTCTCCTCTCGACCTGGTGGGACAGTCCTGATGGGTGAAGGTCACGTGATGCCCCCCTGTGGCATACTGGGGCTGGGAGTGCCCCTTTCCCACCCAAGCCCCTTCATTTTCCACCTGGCACAATCACACTCATTTTTCAAGCTCAGCGTAAATATCAACTCCTCTGGTAAGCGTTTCTTGACCCTGTAGATCATCTTTCCCTCCCGGGGAAATTAATCAGTCCCTTCTTCGGGCTTCCTCCCCATGAGCTAAATGCAGTTTCAATGCTGCGGTACATGAGTTACACCTTATTTCCCAATTACAAAGTGAGCTCCTTGGAAGCCCATTTTCCTCTTTGGGTTCTATCATCATCATGCATAGCAAACATTCTGGGAATTTTTGTTGGGTGTCGTTGGGTGGAGAACTTGAAGGCCAGAAGACTAAGAGCTGTTGGCTCAACCACTCACATTGAACAAGAATGCCCAGGACACTTTTTAAGCAAAAACATAACCATTTGCCTTTCTGGAATGTTAAAATCATCTTCACCTAATAAAACTTCCCTTCTTCTGTTGGCTCATCTGGCTGACACACAGAGAAAATCCAGGTCCTTGTTCCTGAGGAGCCAGTGGACTACAACTCCATGGTTTTCTTGCCTCCAAAACTTCCAACACTTCAGTGAACAAACATGTGAAGACTTTCTGTTCAAACCACAGCAGCCATAGAGAGCAAGCTGCAAGAGTCTGGGAGGTGAGCCATGGAAGGTCTAGGAAATCCTGTCCTCCCGGCAGATAGCGCTGGGGAGCACAGTGGGATGTCCGTTCTGCAACCTTCCCCAAGCATACCCACTGACTACAGTGTGTCCTAGTTCTCGAGACACAACATAGGTTCCATGTCCCAATGAATGGCTAAAATATACGGTCCCATTTTGGAAGGTAAACACATTTTCCCACCTTTTTGCGCAAGATTTTGGCAAAGACAAACTTCTGACTGGCAAATTTTCTACTTCTAGCTAGAGTTCATTCTTTGAATTCACTGTACACCTATGTTTCCAGTTATGTCATTCAAGAAAAAAAAACACAACACTTCAGAAATTCTTAAAATCAGTTTCTCAAGTTATTTACACTAAGAGACTCAACTGAAAAATTGTCCTAGCACCCCTGAGGTACCCTAGCCCCTGAAAGAACACCATCCACAGTCCAGCTAATTATTAAAGCCACGTCCTTCTTGGTTTAAGATCTTGTAATGGACAGCCAGAAGCTGGGCCATCACTTTGCACCTGCCATAGTGCCAATCAGTTGGAAGGGAAAAAATATTTTTATGTCAATCAAGAAATCTTCAGGGAGGTTGTAACCTGTTATGATGCATTACCCTTTAACCACTGTGACTGAAAGTCTTCTGCATTAAAGAGCATGTGCCAGAAATAATTAGAAGCGAATCTTAATTGTATTCACATATAAATGAAGCATTTAGAACTGGAGTCTTTATACTGTCTGGCCAAGAAAGCTGGGGAGTCCATCTTCCCTGGTGCCACCATCAGCATTGCTATTAATCAAATGGAGTGGATTGGGATTCAATGCTATGGCCCTAACACTGCAAATATTTAACACCAATGTGATTACTATTATCCTGTATTAATGTCCTGCCACTAGTGTTAACAAGGCCAGTATAGCAAACTGACTAATTCTCAATGCCCCTAGCATCCCGTGGTGAAAGAGATGGATTTCCCAGGAAACAGCCATTGTGGAAAACAGCAATATATAGGGCCGAGGCTGGCCTTACACATTTTAGTGGTTACAAAAATGCCTCCCCCCACCCCTGTGAGTTACAGCTCACTGAGGTATGGCACTGAATCACCTTATCTCTCCCAGTAACTGCTCTGTTGTGCCTGGCTCAGGGGCATTCGTCTGAATGACACCAACCTCAAAATCGGAATTTGGGCTCTAAATCTTGAGTGTGTGATATTTTTTCTTTACGGGCCAGATTTCAGAGAGGCCCTAAGAAGAGAGAGAATCACCAGCACACACCTGGTTTTCACTTGTTCACAACTCATCTTGGCCACTGCAACATCCTGTCCTCGGGATGACCTTATAGAAAAGAAGAGCTAACAGGAATAGCTACAAAAATGAGAACGACGGAGGAGTAAATAAAACAACAGGAAGGCGAGCAGGGGCCGTGGTGCCCAGACGGAACCAGAATAAAACAAATTCATTATACTGTAAATTGCTCACACTATATGAGAGTCTATCGCCAGGAGTTTGTGAGAAGCTGGGAAGGGGGGCGGGTGGGTTCCTACTGTACTCAGAGCCCATCGATCACGCCAGAATCCCCAGAGCCAAAGAGATCTAACTCCTGATGGATGGCTCATGGTTGTGGACAGTAAGTAGAGAGTAGGTAAATTAAACCCCCGGATAGCCCTACCCATGGTGTGAAGTACATTGCAGGTCTGGCTTCTGCAACTGCGCTGCGAACGCTTGAGGATAATTTGCCATCCTGAAGGCCCAAGAGGGCCAGGCAGGTGTCCAGTGCTCAGTATTTCCGTTGACTTCAAGAAGATTGTCCTGAAGTGTTAAAGCACTTTGCACATAGAAAACATTCAATAAATATCAGTGATTCAGTAGCTGGACAATCGGCTTCTTCATTGAAGCTTCCCCCGTCCACCCTGGATGTTTAATCCATATTACAAGTTATATGAACCTTCCTATCCTCACATCACTCACTCATTCATTCATTCATTCATTCATTCATTCATTCATTCATTCATTTATGCTTGTATGCATGCATTCACTCATTTAACAAATATTGATAGGGCAGTTACTATGTGCTAGGCACTATCAATCACATGTTCTGGAGACTGGAAATAGCTTTGACATCAGATGGATCTGGGTTCTAATCTTGACTCTGTAATATTGAGGAAATTCCTTAATATCTCTGAATTTCAGTTTCCTCATCTGCAAAGTGAGTCTAATACTAATGCCTCCCCTGGCTTATTGTGAGGGTTAAAACAGCTTGTGTAGTGAAATATTTAGTAGAGCTTAACACACGGTAAGCTCCATAAATGTAGTGGCTTCAAGGCCCCACCTAAATCCAGCATCCCTGTCACCTCTGCCATAACTTATACAGCTCGTTACTTTTGTCTGTCCCTGAACTTCATTAGTACTTGTCATCTGTTCTATCAAGTTCCATTCTTGACATTTTAATTTACTTGTTAGTCTTTCTTCCTAGGCCAAGTCCATGAATCTTTACCTTTGGCTCATCCCATGGAGAAACACAACTGCAAAGGAGCCCAGCTTATGAGAAAGCTGTGAGTTGGGGGCTGAGTCCATATGAAGATCAGCGCAGGAGAGAGCTCATCTTCACAGGGTAGAGCGAGGCTTGAGGGAAGATGAACAGAATCCTTGCGGGGAAAAGCAGGGTGAGGCTCAGAAAGGAGGGAAATGGATGAGTGCCTGAGGGCCAGTCCAAAGACCGTGGGCATATCCTGTAATGTGGGCAATCTCCTAGAGCACGGGGATTCCAGGGGAAAGTGGTGTGAAGACAGGGGTCACAGTGCCTGGATGGGGAAACAGGAGGTTTCCATGTCAATTATGGGGCAGTCAGCATAGCTGGGGGCCTATAAGAGTCATGTTCTCCCAATTCCTTCATCTTTGACCTTTAACTCCTGTTGCCTACACGCAATGTTAGTCTCACTGGTGGGAAAAGAGTGCCCCACAGTGACTTCAGCTCTGCACTCTGAGCCCCTTTGCACATCTGGATGTCCAGTCATAGGCTGGGATCCAAGAACATAACTTTAAAGAACAGAGTGATAAATAGCAGAGGCGAGAAAAGGCAGAATGGCCCCTGAATCTCTGTTTTCCTACTTTTTAAGTAGGATTCTTAACTTTCTGAAATTGTGGGTAAAGTTTTAAGAATATGTGCTTTTGGGCATTTATTTTTATTTTTTTTTACTAAAGAGAGCGTCAGTAGATTTCATAAGACACTCAGAGAGGAATGCAAATTGCTCCTGCCCTGCTTTGCTCAGAGAAATGACATGAGATAGTCAGTGAGCCCTCGATATGCACTGAACATTCCCAAGGGCTGCAGGAGGGGTGGCAGACGGGGACCGAGAGTGCAGGGCCAACCTCCCTCCCACTGCCCGCTTCAGCAAGCACGGCTCTTTATTTTTTCACATAGAAATAGTTTCACTCCATTTAAAAGTTGGAAAAATAAACATGACAAAATAAGAATAAAGTTATCTAGCTGAGGTGGTCCTTTAGCTCTCCCACCCACCTTCAGCATTGTAGCCAGGCATCTTGTACTGGGGTGACCAGTGTCTACGGGGTGTCCGTGCTTCAGCCCCTGACTGGAACCACGCAATGTACTATATCTGTTTGGATTTGCCATTTCTCATCTTCCTGTTTCCATTCCTGCTATGTCCAAATTTTTTCATTTATTTCATTTCTGGTGGCCATCTGGACTCTTCTGAGCCAAGGGCCATCCTGTTTTCTCCACACCAGCTATGCTGCCCTGGTCTCCTTAGGTGACACTTTTTCCATTTTAGTCCAGCCCTCGATCGCTCCAGGCCTGACTCCTATCATACAGGTGGACTGTCTGCTCAGCTCACTTGGGCCCTGGGCCTTACAGGCGGGTTTGGATATCCAACGTGCCTTAGAAAATATAACCACTGCGTAGATATAAGCCCTTCCAGCTCCATACCCATTCATCATGTCTTCCGAAAGCCAGAGGGTGTTCACATCAGTGCCCCCCAAACACCAACCCCCAACGGCAGTCCATCATAGTGCTCAGCTGCCTGTAATGCTCCTTTCCTCACGTCTAAATAACAGAAAATGTGAAAAGCTTAGTCACAACAGGAAACTCGTCAAATATACTGTGGCATATTCATTCAATGTAATAGTACTTGGACAATCTAACTGATACTTGTGAAAAATATTCATGATTAAGTCCTAAATGAATAAAAGTAAAAGCCCAACGATACAAAAACATCCTGTGACGCGATGAATAAAATGCGCATTATTTGAGATGTTGCAGGCTGCCCCGATTGTCCCGGCTGTTTCTGACGGTGACGGGAAGGCGGCTGCAGCGGCTCACAGTGAGGCGGAGGGAAGGCTATTGCCTGGGTGGAGCAGAGCTCCCCCTGAAGTCCCACGAGCAGCCACGCTTACTTCCCACTGGGCAGCACTTCGGCCAGGCCTGGCTGAAAAGCAGGTAAAGAAAGGAGTCGGGAAATGGGGACTGGTGGGCCAACCAATCCATGAGTGTCCCAGCTGGCACCTGAAAAGTCGCCCTGTCTAACTTCTGGGCTTCAGGTCGTCTACCACAGTCACTACTGGAGTAAGATGAGAATGCAGAGAGATTTCCTTCCTTCCTTCCTTCCTTCCTTCCTTCCTTCCTTCCTTCCTTCCTTCCTTCCTTCCTCCCTCCCTCCCTCCCTCCCTCCCTCCCTCCCTCCCTCCCTCCCTCCCTCCCTCCCTCCTTCCTTCCTTCCTTCCTTCCTTCCTTCCTTCCTTCCTTCCTTCCTTCCTTCCTTCCTTCCTTCCTCCTTTCCTCCCTCCTTCCCTTCTCTCCCTCCTTTCCTTCCTCCCTTCCCTTCCCCCTTTTGAATGTAAGACCTAAATTTTCAAGGCTGCCTTGGCATCTGTGAGCCTCACAGCTGTGGGGGTCCCCTTCTTGCCAAAATGCCCCCTGTCCAACAGGAAAGGCTCCCCTGGCAGCCGGGCCAGCTGCACCTTACCAGGTCTTCAACCTAATGGGTTTCCCCTCCCTACCGGATTGTAAACTTATTTGAGAAAGCCAGTGGCATCCTCCCGTGTGGTCTCAGGGTCTCCTCACCCTCTTTTCACCACCAAAGCCTGACGCCCCGGCCTTGCAGCGGTGAGCAAGGTAGACTTAGGCCTTGCCCTGAGGTCACCTACCATCTAGTCACAAAAATATCTGCCTGTTTTGTGTTTGCCCCTCCAAGTGCTGCAGTGCAGTGCCCTGGGGATCCATGGCAGGAACAGGAAATCTAGAGCGGAGTGTGCATGTGTGTGTGTGTGTGTGAGTGTGTGGAGTGTGCCCACCTGTCAGAGAAGTCTGTGGTGAGAGGCAGTTCCCCAGGAAGAAGGATTAGAATAGCAAGAGAGGAGATTTTAAGTTTCGTGTGACTGGAGCTAAGAGTTTGAGGAGCTGAGTACATTGGGGGGGGGGGGCAGCGTAAGAGACCCAGGTACCTCCGGAGAAGCTAGAGAGAGACGCAAGGGCCAAACCATGGAAGGCCTTCTCAACGGTCAAGAAATGCAGACTTCCATGGGTGAGCGCCAAAATGCTGCTTTCAGCAGGCGTGTATGGATGGGAAGACCCCCTGGCTGCAGTGTGGGGACAGGGAGGGCACCACAGTGGGAGACAGGAGAAAATCAGGGAGGCTGTCGGCGGGCTAGACAGAACATCGCGTCGGAATCAGCAGAGCGGCAAAGCTATGGGGGCATGTGGAGGGAGTGTCTCGGAAGCCAGGGGCCACAGAGGGACAGAAGTGTGTGGCTTCTAAGCGACTTTACACTCAAGGGTTTCTGTGTCTACCCTCCTCAGAAGGGGCAGGGGAGTAAAAGTTACCAGCTCGCTCAGGACAGTGGTTCAATTATCTGTGGCCCAAGTTTTATATCAGAATTTTCTGCATCTGCAAGTGAAAGAAAATATAACTCCAGTGGCTTACACAAATTCTTACAGAGAGAGGTGGTTGACTCAAAGATGTCAGAGCAGATATCACTGTGACATGTCCCTCTTTGCCACAAGAGGGATGCTGCAGCTCCATCCATTACGCAGAAAGAGCAAGTGGGAAAGGCCGTGCCATCACCATGCGTCCTTATGTCAGGAAAGAGAAATATTTTATAAACAGCGCCTCCCAGAAGACTGCTGCCCATTTCTCATGGACACTGGCTACCCTTCCCTGCATGGGAGCTGGGACGGCAAGCAGTGGCTTTCTGGGCTCTGCGGGAGGCGGCAGAAAGGGAGAGGGTGCTGGCAATGGCCGTCCAGCATCCGATCCACAGTGTTTGCACGAGTGCATCCAAGCCTGGGTTCCACCTAAGGGGGAAGGGAAGCTTGGAGGCAAGCGTGGAGCAGAGGTCAGTCGCAGCCATGAATTTTATGAAAGGTTTGCTGGGAAACTACTTTTAAGAAAATATATATGGTGACTATGATTCCCCCGACAGCACGACTGAGTGATTTGCAATGTACTTGCATTTCATGGCCCTCGTTCCAAGAACTGTCACTCGCTCTCATGTCAGACACTTGAGTTGTTTCAAAATCACCAGGCAGGCCCACTATTAAATTACAGACACTTGCACACACAGAGACGTTTTAGGAGCCCCTAGTGTATGGTGAGAGTGTGCTTGCTCTTCTCATAGCTGTGGCATCAACAAACACTATTGATTTGTTTGGGCAAATGCTTTTTTGAAAGACTGGAACTCCAGGAAGATTAAAACTGCCCTCTGCTCCAGGTCTCTTGCCAAAGGTCTGGAGTCTAAATTCCTTTAAAGCAGTTTTACACCCAGGATATTATGTGATTCTCATGGCAATCCTGCAAAGCAGGCTCTGCTCACCATTTTAGAGGACGAAACTGACCCAAAGAAATGATATGAGCCTGGCCAGTGTGGCTCAATAGTTGAGTGTAGACCCATGTGCCAAGAGGTCGCTGGTTCAATTCCCAGTAAGGGCACATGCCCGGGTCGTGGCCTCTGTCCCCAGTAGGGGTAGTACAAGAGGCAGCCGATCGATGTTTCTCTCTCATCTATGTTTCTATCTCTCTCTTCTTTTTCCCCCTCTCCCTTCCTCTCTCTCTAAAAATCAATAAAAACATATTTTTTTTAAAAAAAGAAATGAAATGATTTGTTTATGATCACCTAGTAGAGTGTGGGGGTCAGCAGCCCTACTCTAAAGGAAGACTTCTGGGTTCAAATACCAGTTCCTTCTAATGCTGGATCACTCAAAGGACTTTCAGGGAAGACACAAAGCAAAGCCGCTGCAAAATAGAGGAAGACCAGCATTGATAAACTGAACTATATTTCCAGTTTCGGGAGATCTGGAAAGAAGTTGTTGTGTATATCTGTGTAGCATCCTAAAACTAGTCCCATAAAACACCAACTATTTTATTATGCTCATAGATTCTGTGGTTTAAGAACTCAGACAGATCCCAGAAGGGACGGTTTGTCTACTCCATGATGTCTGGGGCCTCATCTGGGAAGAATTAAGTGGCTGTGGGTTACTCCATGGCTGAGGGCTGAAACTGTTTGAAGACTCACTCACATGTCTGGCTCGTGGGCTGTGATGACTTCAGAACTAGACTCAGGCAGAACTATTGACGTAAGCATCTATGTGAGGACTCTCTGTGTGGCTTGGGCTTCCTCACAACATGGCAGCCTCAGGGGAATTGGACTTCTTACGTGACTGCTCAGAGTTCTTCTAAGAGACTGTGTTCCAGTGAACAAGGCATGAGCTGAGTGGCCCTTTGTAAATCGCATAGTGTCACTTTTCCCCCCATGTTTCTCATTGCCTTTGATCAGGTTTTTATTCAAAATTAGCTGTCTGAAGTGATTTGACCTTTACGGAATAAACAAATTTAAGTTTATGCCCCAGGCTTCTTTTCTTCTATGGCGAGTTTCTTTTCTGAGGGCTTCTTCTCAGCCGCTGGTTTCTTGGTAGCTGCAGTCTTTTTTCCACAAAGGCTTCTTCTGCTTCATATATGCCACCAGCCTTCTTTCCTTCCTTCCCCACCGCAGGCTTCTTGCCTGGAGCCCCCTCCTCATCTGATTTGGCTTCTAACGCTGCTGCTGCTTTATCCACCTGGAGCTGTGGTTCTCCGCCTGGTGAACTGTTGTTCCAGTGTATGGTCTTTCCATACGGGTGTAGCTTCAACTTGATTCTCAGGCTTTTCAGTGGATTCTTCTTCAGGGCTCCATGATGAACCTTCTTGGGTGGTGCTCAGAGAGCTTTTTGATCTCTGGGCTCTTCAAGATTCTGCTCAGGTCTCTACTGAGCATCGTGTGCATGGGAAGGTTGGAATTACTCTTAAGGGAGGCAGCTCTACACCAAGTGCCATACAGACAATCTAACTTGCGGAAAACACTTTCAGTTCAAATGCACACACGGCCTACATGCCCACCAGGAGCAATTTTTAAAATGCTCAGTTTGCTTACATTAAGCAGAGTAATTCCAGAGATATCTCTGAAGGCTTTAATGATACCATTGTGCTCATTATTGATGCTGCAAGGTCCCTTGCGCTGGATATGACAATGGTTTCTCATTTTGTCCTTGCCAGCTCTCATTCATTGAGAGGCATAGACCTTTTTGATATCATTCCAGGCCTTAGGTTTCTTAAAGCAGAAAAATAGCCTCCTTGGTTTTCTTGTAGCCTTCAACTTTATCTTCAACCACCAAAGGAAGTTCAGGAACTTCCTCAATACCATGGCCTTCAGACATGACCAGTGCCAGTAAGGCCAAGGTAGCTAGGGCAGAGCAGAGGGCATAGCATATCGTTTCTGTGTTGTGTTCACTTTTCAGTGCCAATGGCCCCAGGTTTTGGTTGGTGCAAACATGTGACCCCAAGACACATATTTCCAAAAGCACCCTGGGCAGGATGATGAATCTCACCACCTTGAACTCTGGGATTTCGAGTCCAGCTCTGCCAGCACCCAAGACTCAGCACTGGTTTGATGACCAGCCAGTTCATGGACAGCGTAGAGCTGTCTATTGTTTTTGCACAAGTTGGTGTGAAAAAATTTCACAATATCTGGTTGAATGGGAGCCTTGAACACAGCAGGCAAAGCTGCATTTTTGCCAGATGACTCCCCTTTCGGAGTATACTGAGGTCAGTGGATGAACACACGCCATGGCATGTGTCAACCCAGTGACTCCCACAGGAAAAAGCCACATAATATCACTGTCACCATATTCTATTGGTTGAAGCAATCTCAAATCCACCTAGACTCAGGGAAAGGAAATTCTTCTTAATGAGAAGTGTATCAGTGTAATTGCAGCCATGATTTAAATCAGTGCAGAAGCCCATCTATATTGGTTATCTTTGTTTTAAATTGACACTGGGTAAGAAAAATGCATTATACTTTTTCTCCAGAAGCTTTTAATCTCTAAAGTGTATTTATGTGGCTCTAATACTATCACTTGCTAACTGTGTGACCCTGGAATCTTACCTAGTGTCTCTGAATCCCAGTTTCCATGTCTTTAAAATAGAATCCCTCACTTACCACACCTTGTAACAGCTACCTCACTGGGCTTCTGTGAGAAGGAAATGAGGGATTGTGTGCAAAGGGCTTAGAAACCAACACATGCGTCCAGCAGTTATGTGCCGAGCTTTGTTCTACATGTTTCACAAAGATCGCCTCATTTAACCCTCACTTCCCCCTACAACATAGACAGTTATTATCACTATTTTAAGAATAGAAAACAAGTGCAGAAAGAGCAGTGAGTTATCCATGGTCACAGAGAACGTACATGGAAGACCCAGACTTGAACAGAGAAATCTGGCCCTAGTGTCCATACTCTCAACCACTCTGATATGTGGCCTCTTGGTAGATAGTATAGATGTGAATACACACACACATATGCAATTTCTTGAGCATCCACAAGTAGCAGTGTGAGTGCAGGATTTTTGTTTGTGCGAAGACTGTTCATCTAGACCAGGGGTCTGTAAGCTACGGCTGTCATCCAGACAGGGGCACTGCCATTCATTGTGCATTACCCATGGCTGCTTCCAGGCTGTACTAGCAGAACTGAATAGTCCTGATGGAGACTGTATGGCCTGCAAAGCTGAAATATTTGTTACCTGGCTCTTTACAGAAAAAAGTTGGCCAAGCCCTGTTTTAGATCTTACCTGCAACCACCTGGATTTATCCTGGATTTCTTGGAATTTCAAACATATTGAAACTGTCTTCATTTAACAAGTGTTTATTGAGCACCTAATATATGGCAGCCATTGTTCTAGATCCTGGAGGTACTCAAAGCGTTTATGTTGTGGTGGAAGGAAATTTTTTTAAAAAGTAAGCAAAACCCAATTGATTGTAGACTGTAATGAGTAACTGAGTACTGTAACAGGTAACTGAGATTAGGGAGTGGATTTCTTTTTAGTTGAGACTCTATTACTGCAGCTAAGAGCATTCTAGCTCTGGCCAGTGTGGCTCAGTTGGTTGAGCATAGTCCCATGCACCGAGATGTTGCTGGTTGAATTCCCAGTCAGGGCACATGCTGGGTTTGGGGCTTGATCCCCAGTAGCGGGTGTGCAGGAGGCAGTCAACTGATGTTTCTCTCTCATCAATGTCTCTCTCTCAAATCAATAAAAACATATTTAAAAAAATAAAAGCATTCTAATAAGAGAGTATGTGGAGAGGAGATATGGAATTGTCTCTAAGAAGAAATAGAAAGTTTTCTAGGAAGCGTGGAAAGATGGCTGCTCAGTGCAGAGCACTGGCCTCTGGATGTGATAGTGAATGGAAAGTGAAGCCGGTCAGCCTAATAGTAAAGAATTTTCTCTTCTGCAAGGGAAGTAATCTGGATGCAGACATGGGGGAAGCAGATAGTGGGTTCAACAAAAGTTGAGGTTTTAGAGGAGAGCAATAAATGGAAACAAGGTGAGAGGTGAATGTAAAAATTTAGCCCAGAGGCAGATTTTGTTTGGCTCACACGTTGTATTGAAACTAACCATTTGAATGCCTTTAGGTGGAGCACGTTTGGTTCATCACATCCCCACTCGTTCTGGCTGTGTTCTGTCTTGCCTGTTTGTCTTCTTTATGTTTTCTGCCTGACCCTGTAAGCTTCTGAGATCACAAGCACTGAATTAAAGTAATGTATGACAGTCTCTTACCTGCATAAGGAGAAATTGGAAAGACAGAGAAAAAGATGTAGGAGAGAGGTATTCATGACTTGGAGACTGAAGCTTTGATGAGGTCAGATGAGAGCTAATGACTATTAAAGTAAGACCTGGAAATATAGGAAGGTCTATTAAAAATGGAATATTAGAAATCAAGATTTTTTAAAGTAAAAGACCGATGTTCACAAGTTAAAGAGTGTGACACTGGGAGCCGATAGCTGAGGTAGGGAGAAGCAAACTGTTGTATGCACATACATACCACACATATATGAAAAACGTGCACATATAACCTGCACATATACACATACACAAATTTATATACGCATAAGCTTTGAAGTAATTTCAAGAGGCTGCTTGGCATTCAAATTTAAGACAGTATCTCCACATAATAAAGATGTACATTTTTATGGTTTTTCTAGACACATGATGAAAAGAATCATTAGGAAACAGCCAAAATGCAATCAGTCAAGAGCAAGCCAAGGCTAGAATACAAGAAATCCTTCTTCTGACAAAACAACTTTTCTTTTTTCTACAGAAAAACCAGGGCAGTTGAATTATTAAAAGCAAACCTAAGGTTTGCAGGGAGCCAAACACAATGTCTGCTGCCAAGGCCACTGTTCCCCATGTATCTATATCTTTCCTCTCTCCTTCCTCCTCCTGTTTCTTCTCTTTTCTCTTCTCTCTCCTCTCTCCCTCCTCTCATCCCCAAAACCGCACCCTCAGCATAAACCGAACAGAGGGAACGCTCCAACTTTAAAGCAATTTCAATTTTAAAAAAGGGAAAACATCAAATACCAGTGAGCAGTTTCACACTCCCGCCACCAGCCTTTGAGGTCAGCAGGGGTGATCTAAAAATACTGAAGAGAGGAGCTAGCAGCTGGCCTAAAATTGCTCTAAAAGAACTAACACAATGAGAAACCCACCCTAGGTGTGAAAATGCTAAAAACACTTCCTGCTAAATGAGAGCACTAACTAGAGGGGAGGAGTTCAAAACGTGTGTAATTAAAAGAGGCAGGTTTTGAGAGGCATAGTTTCTGCAGGACAAAAAAGAAAAAAGTAAAACAAAAAGGCAGACGTTCTTTTTGGCAATTGGGTGGTAAAACTGTATAAACCTGAAAGACAAAAAATAAAAAATAAACTTCAAAATAATCAGAACACACACAAACCTCCGTCATAAATGGATGCCTACTGAATAAACCGAGCTTCACTACACGAAGAGAAGAGAATTATGTTGAACTAAGAATGTTATAATCTACCCCAAAACTAAAAAAGAAACTGAATAAAGACAAAATCTACAAGAAGTTTGTACAAAAATATACATAAAACAAAAATTCATCACCTTATGCAATGAAACTGCCCAAACCTCCCCAAAAGAAAAAAAACACACTATAAAACAAAAAAATTCTGACCAATGCTCCTTATTATTTAAATAACATTAAATAAGCCCTTGGGGCCCAGCTGGCATGGCTCAGTGGTGGGGCATCAACCTAGGATCCAGGAGATCACAGTTTGATTCCCGGTCAGGGAACATGCCCGGGTTGTGGGCTTGATCCCCAGTGAGGGGTGCACAGGAGGCAGCCGATCAATGACTCTCATCATTGATGTTTCTACCTTTCTCTCCCCCTCTCGCTTCCTCTCTCTGAAATCAATAAAGATATGTTTTTTTAAAACAATAAGCCCTTGGCAATGCAAAAAGCACCCTGACTCAGAAACTTAATAACTAAGAACAGAAATGAACAAAAACAGGAAGCAATAAATTGATTTGAATTCAGGAAAAAAAGTGGAAGAAAAAGCAAAACATTAGCTCAGAGTTGAACATTAAATTACAAGATGTCCGAAGGCATGATAGCAAGTAAACACTTAATAGGGCATTGAGAAGATTCAGAAAACTAGCCAAGAAAATAAAAATGATATAAAGAAAGAAATAAAAAGCCAGAAGATTGGTAAAAATGAAAGGAAAAGAAGGAATAACGTATGTATAATTGGTGTCCAAGACAACAAAAACCAAACAAAGTAACATAAATAATATCAGAAATTATAAGCCAAGAAAACTTTCAGAAAAATATCTGAATTTACATATTGGAAGATTACATTTGGTACCTAGGAAAATGAACCTGGGCACACCGATTCCAAAATATATTCCAGTAAAACTATTAGAATTTAAAGATAAAAAAAAAAAATCTCAAAGCCTCCTGGCAGAAAGGTAAAACAACTTACAACAGTAAAAGAAGTAGACTGGTATCATAGTTGTCAAACACAAGATAAAGCAAGGCAAAAACAGAGCAGTAGTTAAAAAACAAACACCTCAGTGAAATAAAGTCTGAACCAAGAATTTTCAAGCTATCTATGAAGTATCAAAGGTTACATAAAATATTAGTTAAATAAAAACTAGTACGTTTTAAACATACTAACACTTTGAATTCTATACCCATAGAATTCTGTGAAATTTTCTAGAAGAAGGGCTTCATTCATCCAAAAGATTATTGGGAAAACTTATGAAAGAGAACTGATAGTGAATATTTTATTAAATATATAAACACACATATACATAAATACTATAATAAATATATATAGTAGATTAAGATTAATACAAAGGTTGAGGTGAGGTAAAAGATCAATGTGCAAATGCTATATATTTAGAAAAAGCTGAAACAATGCAATTAAAAATGAGGTGAAAAGGGAGGAAAAACAGGGAGTAGAATAATCTCATTGTATAGTTAATAGTGAGGAGTTAAGGGTATCATGAAAAACTGACAACTGTTGATAAAATTACCAATAAGAAAACATGGAACTAAGGGCATTTAAAAAAAAGAGTATTAGTACAAAGGTAGAAGAAGAATATAAGCCTTCTTAAGTATTAATAGAAAAATTTAAAAAAATCAAAGGAAAGAAATGAAAGTACATAAAGCAATATAGTAAATAAAATACTTACAGTTATAAAGTATTATGACAGAGTTGGGTCCAAATATGTCAATCGTACTGATAAATTAAAGGTGTTTTACTCACCTAATACAAGTAAAATATTTAAAATTTTCTCAAGTGACCCACTTACATGTTGTATACAAGAGACACACCTAAATGAAAGTGATTTGAAATGCATAAAAAAAGGCATGGTTGGACAAAGGTATACCATTGCAATGAAAAAGAAAGTAGGTAAAAGAAAAGCATACTATATCAGACAAAGTAGAATTTAAATAAAATAAAAAAACATTAAGTGAAGTGCAGAAAGACTAAATGCCACAACTCACAATAAAGATATTTTATAGAGATCTATGCACTTAATAAGATAGCAATCATTTTAAAAAGCAAAATCTATAGGAAATGCAAAGATACACTCTAATAAGGACTTTAAAATATCATTTTCAGTACAAGAAATATCAGTTGGGCAAAAATAGTGAACAAGAATATTAAAGACCTAAAATTTTTTTCATAAAGTAGAACTTATGAATATATATTGAATTTTATACCCTGTTATGAGTTGAATTATGTCAGCCAAAATAAATATATTGAGAACATTACCCCATACCTCAGAATGTGTTAATAAGGAAAAGGTAAAACTTTCTCAACTTGCAAGTGATATGATAATATACCTGGGAATCAATAACAGAACTTAAAAATAAAACAATTCCGAAAGGTTAAAGTATATAAAATTTATATGTTGAAATCAATGACCCTTATACACACAAGCTATTACCAGTTAGAAGACAATGGTAGAGAGACACCATTTACAGTGGCAACAAAGAAGATATAATAGTTAAGAGTGAATTTAACAAAAAATGCACGGAACCTCTATGAGAAAATGCCTATGAAAGCTTTTGAAAGGGACAACGTAAACTTGAACAAATGGAAAGACATTCCCTGTTCTTGGATAGACTCAGTTTTATACAAATGCCAGCACTCCCTAATTTATACATTTAGCACAATCTCAATTAAAATAACACGTTTTATATGAAACTAGATGAATTTATCCTAAAGTTATTGTGGAAAATCAGACATGATAGAATAGTCAAGAAAACAAGAAAAAAAAATGTATGGGGGGAAATGGAGGGGGCAATTAGCTGTACCAGATATTAAAATATAGCCCAAAGCCTCTGTAATTAAAAGAGTGCCAGGCAGGCTCATGAATAGGCAAACAGGCTAGTGGACTAGAATAGAAAATCCAAAAATAGACCCAAGAACATATGGACATTAATTGTATGACAAAGGTGGTATATCAAATAAATAGGGTTAGAATGGACTTTTAATAAATGGCGCTGGGACAAATGGGTAACCATTTTAAAGAAATATCAAATTAGACCCACACTTCACAGCATACAAAAAATATTCCAAGCATTTATTTATATAAAAATGTACATCCAAAGAATTTCTATATCATGTTATCTTCTGTATAAGAAATGAGACAAAATAAGAAAATATACATGTTAAGCACAGGGAGCTCAGGAGGGATAAGTCAGAAATTTGTTTAAAATGTAAAGAATAAAATAAGAATTCACAAGTCTATATTATTATTAATAATTAATTGAATACATTGTTTTAAAACTGGGGGGAAAGGGTTGAATTCCAAGTAATAAATACAGAAGGAATGGTGAAAATAGAAAATCGCTCCAATAATGATCATTTCAGGTAAGTATCACCAATGAATACTAAACGGGGTGGGAACCACAGTGGGATGAAAAACAGGATTTTTATGTAGTTTCAAAGTAACTTCTCAGGAGATGCAATGGGAACAAACAAAGTAGAGACACCTGGCACATCACTTGAGCAAAATGACCAAAGTCAGCATTACCAAATCTTAGGGCACACTGGCCCTGAGAATTGCTCGAGGGGGGCACAGCTTCTGAATTATGCACCAATAAGGACGCAACATCATTTTCGCTATATTCTTGCCCAAAATGCATAACTTCACTGCAATCAGACAAACCTATATGGAGGAACATTCTAGGAAATAGCTGGTCAGGGTTCTTTAAACGCGCCAAGTCCTGAAGGACAGACAGAGGAACTGTTTTCGACTAATGGTCACTAAGGAGACATAAGAACTAAATGCAATGTGTTAATGCTGGATTGGACCCTGGACCAGAATATGGACATTAGTGGGCCAGTTGATAGTTTAGATAATAATATTGTATCAATATTAATTTCTTAATTATGATAATTATATTCTTGACATTTGCTCCATCTGGGTGAAGTTCATACAGAAATTCTTTGCACCGTTTTACATTTTAATGTTTGAAATTATTTTGACATGAAAAATTTTAGAAAACACATCTAGTAATCTAATTTCTTTTTTGTGCATCGTGGCATATGCTTAAATAATGTGCACAATAACCTTTTTTCTCTTTTTCTGTGTAATTATGCAAGAAACAGCCAGATGTAGTCGCTGGTTCCTTCAACGTTCTCTTGATATGCAGCAGTTGGAAAAAAGAAATGAAAAGTTCCCTTTGGATAGTCAGCTCTCCAAGTGGACTTGTGCTCTTCCTATTCTCTATTCAGGATAATTTTTGCTGATTTCCCCTACAATTTATGAATGAAATAAACATCACTCTTAACTGGAGAATGTTCTTTTAATTGTAACCTCACTGATGTTCACAGCCAGAAAGGAATTAGTAAAGGCTCAAGATACCACCAAAAAGCTTGTCTTAGTTTTTGGTGGGTTGAACAAGGGAACTACAGGTTTCCTCCAAAAGCATCACTCAGGAACCTGGGAGCTTCCTGTTGACTCCTTTATCTCGGTAAATGGAAGGGACATAATTAACCAAATTTATGTTGTCAGCAAATGTTTCTTCTTAGACACAGGGAGCTGTGATATTGGTTGCAAGAGACAAACTAATCAGCTCATTGGCTGGACTGAAAATTCCAAAATGTCTGTTTAGAAAAAAGGCTCGCCTTCTCAAAATCCGAGTTCTCTGAGCGCCCACCTCGCCCCTCCTGCAAATGATCCACATGGGAGCTTTCCAGCCCATCACCGCCGTCTGATCAATAGCTGTGCTGCATATAAAGTTATGTCTTACAGGATGTCGATATTAACCTTTCAAGTGTGCATCTTTTACGATTTATTCCTCAATAGCACTACTAAATATATTTCATATGCTGCAAGACTTATTTTTTACCAGGAAAGGAAACTGACATTTCAAAGCTAACTGCCCTCCACCAGGACACTCTATCTTCTGGAACCCAGGAGACATCTCCCCTAACTGGGCTGATACTGGCTGGCTCAGTATTTATCCACAGAAGGTCTAAGTCTCCCTGCTAATGACGTCAAAGGGTAAATATTTTTAAACCCACCACAGCATCTAAGATTGTCTTGAGCACTGAATAAATGCTCAATAAACACTTCCAATAGATTTCATCATGAACCTAAATGTCACCAATTTTGTTATCAATTATTTAGCTCTTAACTGTTTAATGGCTATACTTTTAATACCAGTTTCTGCATAGCAAGTACTGACTGAAAAGTTCCCAAGTTTTAAATAATTTCATTTAATCCTCAAACAAATCTGAAAGTTAGATAATGTTACCCTTTTTATAGATAAATAAAAATAGGTAACTTCCCTGAAGTTGCTTGGCTAATACAAATGGAGAGTTGGTCTTGGCAGCCAGGTATAACATCGAAGCTATGCTCAGTCTTTATGAAATGTGTACTAGAAAATGTTCATGGTATCTTACATTTTTTTGACTTCTTTATCTGATAATTGCTCAGATAATTGTGTGAAATATTTCACCATAATTGTTATGTGTGTGCTGTTGTAGTTAGATATAGGAGTTCATGATTTTTATAAATAGTCTGCTTCTATGTGTAGTCTTTATATTTCTATTCATACAGTTTATGTTAAATTATATGTTGTTGATATTAATGTATTTTTCCTTTGGTGATATTTTCCTGATTTATCTTTTTTTTCCAATTATTGCATTTAACTTTTCTGTATCACTTGAATGGCATTAGCTTATAATCTATTGTTTTTTTTCACTCGGTCAGAGAGTCACTCTTTTTAATAAGTACATTTAGTCTGCCTCTATGTTTTTTTAAAAATATGTTTTTATTGATTTCAGAGAGAGGAAGGGAGAGGGTGAGAGAGATGGAAACATTAATGATAAAAGAGAATCATTGATTGGCTGCCTCCTGCACGCCCTCTACTGGATGGAGCCCGCAACTCAGGCCCTGCCCTGGCTGGGATGGAACCGTGATCTCCTGGTTCATGGGTCGGTGCTCAACCACCAAGTCACTGTGCCGGGCTGCCTCTATTTATCTTGACTCCTGAGGCACTTGCCTGTACTTTTGCCATCTTATTTTGGTTTGCTTTTCCCCATCTCTTTTCCTTGTATCTTTTTTACACTGTTCTCTGTCTCTGTTCATTCTTTATTACTCACTGAAAATTATAATTAAAAAATTGTAATTATGTATTTTTAACATTTTTAAGAATGGAAATGCAATTCTAAATTATTTTTATATATTTCTCCTGAAGCAAATGATCATGCTTTAACTGTCCATTAATATATTCACCTACCCAACTCCTCTCAAACTCCATTTGACCTAATAGAACTAAGTCTAAAGTACAAAAAGAAAACTCAACACATCTAAAATTATTTATATTAACCATTTCTAATGGCCATAAAATAAAGTTAGGTACACAAAATGAAAGACAATAAAGAATAAAAATGAGCTTGGAAATGAGCATTCCTACCTTTAACCAACATTTGAATTAAAGAAGAAACTGCAAAAAAAAATTATGGCACATTTAGAATCCCAGAACAAATGTTGCATGTAAAACTTTGTGAGATGCAGCTAAAGTATTACTCAGAGGTAAATGTATGTCCTTCTATAAAGATATTTTAAAATAAAAAGATACTGAAAATAAGAGTTAATCCTGCAACTATGTAAGAAATAACAAAACAAAATAAATTGTGAGTGTAATGAAGAGCAAAGTAATGTTAGAGACATACACTAAAATAAAGAGCAATGAAGTAACAGTAAGCTCAATAAACTAAAAAGCTTTTTTAAAAAACATATAAATAAGATAAACAAAACTTAGGTTACATATAGATCAGGAAGATAAAACTAAATAAACAATATTAGTTTTAAAAAGTACCTGAAGTCTAGATACACTGGAAACAAAAAAATCATTTAAAAGTTTGATGAATAATTATGACAATAAATCTGAAAAATGTAGATGAAATGGACAACAAACGAGAACATTACAGACTTCTTTAATTGTCTTAAAAAACTTGAAAACCTGAATAAATCAATAACCATCAAAAATTGAACCAATTTTTAAAAACCTTTCTTCTCCAAACAATAACAAAATAGTTTTATAGGAAATTTGCTATTTTTCATAAAAAGTGTGTCTTATAATTTTTTTAGAGGTAAACATGTCTTGCTTACTCTCTACGGTTAGTGTAACTTGGATAATATAATCAGACAAGGATAAGTCAAGAAAATTAAATTATAGACCAGTTTTATCTACAGGAGGCAGGGAATTCATTGCAGGCCTCTCCCTGAAGTGTAGTTTGCATATGAGGGTCCTGCGTAAAAAAGGCTGCTAGGCTCTCTTTTGTTTGTTTTTTTAAAATTTGAGTCCAGTTAAGCCTCCTGGGAGGTATCTTCTTTCTCAGGGTTCACATAAAAAATGGAAAGATCAAAATGCAAAATGAAGGAATCCTTTTATAACCTGATAAAATACTATTCCTCAAAAACTTACTGAAAGCAGCTTACTTAGTGGTTAAATTTCAGAAACCTTTAAATTAGAGGCAAATTTAGGGTTCCTGCTACCACTGCTTCTATTTAACATTTTATTGGAGTTCCTAACCAACACAATAAGGAAAGAAAAAGAAACACAATGTATAAGTATTGGAAATACAGGGGCAAACTCTGTTGTGAAAATATTATTTTCTACATTAAAACATCCATGAGAATCTACAATGTATTAGAAACAGTAAGATTGTTAGAAGTTTAACATAAAAATTTAGTAATATTTCTATATGCTGGCAGTAACCAATTCAAAGCTATAATTTACAAAATATAATTCTCAACAGCAAGAACACCTTTAGAATATCATGAATAAAAGAAATATATTTTATTAATAGGCATGAAACATACCTAAATCAATGGAGAGATATACTATGTGTACTTGTGAGAAGTTTTGATATTTTCCATTTTTAAATTTTCTCTAAATTTATGTATAAATAACATGCAATTTCAATCAAAATGTGTAAGGAAAAACAACTTCTGTTAATGTTAGGATACAGATGGCAAATAAAATCAGGAATGCTTGCTGTGAACCGGCTTTCAAATGCCGAAATACCACATCAACTAGGTTACTGCCCTGGATGGAAGCATCGGGTTTCCATGGCATGTGATAACACCCTCGAGTATAAAGAAATGGTGGTGCAATAAGAATTTAGTGTTTTTCGGGTCCCGTAGCACCCGCAGTGGCCCACTTTCTCAGAGCCATTGGGTTAGTGGTAGTCACATTGACTTACACTGATAGCCACTTGACTTCTGTTAAGTTTCTACATTTTTGTGTAAACAAATCAGGAACTTATAGTGCCTGTGTATGGTCTCCCTTCCTCCCTCCACCTGTATCAGAAAGAATGCAAAATTGTAGCAGTGATCTTTTCTGAAACTTAACAAGGTGGCTCTAAAATTCATCTGAAAAGGTAATAAATATAGCAAAATAAAGCCAATTTTGAACAAAATGAGGGGGAACTTGCCTATTGAATAATGTCTTATTAAAGTGATAATTGAGCAAAAAAAGAAAAAACAGAAAAAACTCAAGGGCGTGGACAATGTGGTGATTGCTGGGGGGTAGGGGGGAAAGGAGAGTGGGTGAAGGTGGAAGAGGGTATAGTGGGGAATAAACGATGATGGGTAAATTAAATTAAAAATAAATTAAATAAATAAAGTGGTAATCATTAAGACATTATAGTATTCATGCATAGATAGAAAATTAACCAGTAAGTCAGCGTAGCCCAGCATTAGAGCCACTAATAAACATAGGAACTTGGTGTGTGACAGGTGTGCCAATACTGATCAGTGGGGAAAGGTCTCGCCACTAAGTAATCGAGGTTCAGTTAGCTGGTTAGTTACATGGACACAAATAAAAATTCATGTCCTTACCTCACACTTTATATTTTTTTCCAAAGATTAAAGGTATGAAAAATCAAAACTTTAAATCTTTGTAGTAAAAGTATAGAAGAATAACTTTACAGGACTGTGGCAGGATCCCCTAGATAAGACAGAAAACCCAGATTGTAAAGAAAAAGATTGATACATTTGATTGCGTTAAAATCTTCTGCTTGACCAAAGTCTCCATAAAAAAGTGAAAAGACAGCCGAGCCTGGCGGGGCTCAGCGGTTGAGCATCGACCTAGGATCCAGGAGATCGCGGTTCGATGCCTGGTCAGGGCACATGCCCGGGTTGCGGGCTCCATCCCCAGCAGGGTTTGTGCAGGAGGCAGCCGATCAATGACTCTCATGATGGATGTTTCTCTCTCTCTCTTCCTTTCCCTTCCTCTTTCCCTGATGTCAGTGAAGATATATTAAAAAAAAAAAAGTGAAAAGACAAGCCACAAACAGGAAGAAGATATTTGCAACATACATAACTGACAAAACTTTAGAATTCAGGACATACACAAGACACTTACACATCGATGAGTAAATGCTCTTCAACCCTATGAGGTGACAATGGGCAGTTTTAAAAGGAGGAGACAAGGTGACAAATGTCTGTGGAAAAGCAGGCAACTTTATGAATAATCAGAAAAATGCAAATTTTAAAATTTATATAATCATCAGACCTGGGAGCTGGACAAAATGAAGTGCATTTTTTTGTCCAAGAAGTAAAGAAATAAGGCGTTCACGTACACTGTTAGTGGAAGCCAAATTAGTTTAATGACTTTGAAAAGTATTTTGGCAATTCCACCTACAAGTATACTCTTATAAGTATATAAGTATACTGACCAGATAAGCTCTTACACATGTGCCCAAGGAGACATGTTCAAAAATAATCATTGAAGTGTTATTTGTAATAACAACAAATTAAAGATGTCCCAAAAGTCCATCTGCCAGTAATTAAGAATAAACTTGGTACATCCCTCAATGGAACATCACACAGCAGATGAAATGAATCAATTACAAATGTGTCATTATGGATGAAATGTATGAGTGGGTGCTTAAAGGACAGGTTACAGAGGTATCCATACAGTGGGATGACATTAATATAAAATTTAAAACACATAAAACAATAGTGTGAATTTTATGGATTCATATATATGCATTAAATTTTCAAAAATATACATGGGACAGATATCCAAATCTTCCCAGCAGTGTAACCGCCAGGCTGGGAAAGAGACCAGGATTTGGGTGGAGTACCAAAGGGGTTCCAGTCCTGCTGGAATGCTTTATTCCCTCAAGAAAGTTTTAAAGCAAAATCAGCAGCCTGTTGAGATTTGTTAAATCTTGACGGTAGGCACATAAATGGTCATTATATTATCTTGCCTCTTTTCTGAATTTTGAAATTTTTATAATAAAAAGTATGAAAAGCAAAGATGAATTGCAAAACTTTATACTCTGATCCTCTTTTGTTTAAAGTTTTAAAAAGTGTCTGTGTGTGTGTATGTATTCACATGTATGTAATAGTTTGGAAGGGCTGCCCTAGTAAATACAGCTGACAGAGTAGCTTAAACTACAGAAATTAATTATCACACACTCTGGAAGCTAGAGGTTTGAGCTCAAGACATTAGAGTTTGTTTTCTTCTGAGGCCTCTCTCCTTGCCTTGTAGGTGGCCATCTTCTCTCTGTACTTTCATAGTCTTTTCTCTGTGTGTGCCTGTTTTCTAGGACCCTCTTCTTATAAGAAAACCAGTCACATGGGATGAGAGTTCAACTTAATGACCTCATTTAACCTAATTACTTCTTTAAAGGCCCTATCTCCAAATACAGTCATTCTGAGGTCTGGGGATTAGGACTTCAACATGCAATTTTGGGAGGGACACAGTTCAGCCCATAACTGTGTGTGGGTGCACACAAGACACTTTCCCACCTTCTTAGCTTCTCCTCTCCTGTTCAGGGTCCCAGGCCTGATGCAAATCATCAGCTCAAGCTTGTCCTGTCCCGTCCTCCTAGGAAGCCAAATCATATACGCATGGGCACCCCTTTGAGCACCCCATGTCCATCCCCCATGCTAGCCCCCAAACACTTCTGTCCCATGACTGGGTACCTCCTAGGAATTTCAGAACCTTCCTTTCTTCCTATGGAACATTAAGTTAAAACACTTTCAACCAACCCCTCCCCCCCCCAAAATCAACCAGGCTACGTGCACAGAGTAGAGAGCAATGAATCTTCCTGATGGTTTACTCCTTATTTTCTATTTATGTTAGCATAGTTGTAAGATTTTTCTTTTTTTGTCTCAGTCTTTATGCCTAAAAAAAGCAAGCAAATAATCATTGGTGTGTAAGAAGTAAGAATATAAACATTATAAACATGACCAAGTTCATTTTTTAAAAAAATCAAATTAAAAATGATCCTATCACAATACAAAGCTGTTGTAAATAAGAAAATAGTTTTACAAATCTAGCTGCAAACTTTTCTGTTTTACCTCCACTCAGTGTTCTTTACATCCAGCACCCTTCTAAATTGGAAATGCAAATAACCCATGCCATTGACCTGAAGTGGTACAGACCCATTTAGAGAAAGAGCATAGAGGTGATGACTGAGGACATCTCCAAAAAGTGGTTTAAATATGAGCTCTGCTTGTGTTGCTTGAGCCTAAACTCAAATGGATAAAACAGAGGTGAACTCATTTTTGGCAAGACTTCTTATTGTACAGATCTGGAGAAAACTCAGGTCAAATGATGGTCCCTGACATAGAACAAGTATGAACCAGATCAGCCCTGTGGACCTCACTAGAGCAATGAAAAGTTCCAATCTTCAGGGGGAAACAGGGTGGGAGGAAGAAGGGTAATTTTTGACTTGAAATTCCTAATCCCATCTATTAAAAATCCATCTTATTAGCAATTATTTTGTGAGTGTAGATAGGGTACAAATCCCTATACTAGATGCTTGGGGTATGTTTAATGACCTAGGGAAGGAAGACTGAGACAAAATGTAATATGCATTCCTGCAACCACCCTCAGCTGTCTTCCAGGATTATTAAGTACCCACATGTAAACTCCTACTTGTTTCTTTAAAAATTGTTAAATGCAGAAATGCCAGCATGTCAATTGCAGAGTCATATCCAAATCATGTATTATTCCTCCCGAGGGGCTGGCAAAAGGCAATGCGCACCCCCAGTGAGGACAAGACTAATCGCAGAGCTCGTGCCAAGCCTGTGGAGATTTCCCCGGGGAGCTCAGTCTTTTATCACACGTCGCAGCTTCTCTCAGTCTCCATGTGCCCTCCAGAGCAGACTCCCTTCTCTCCACAGGCACCTCCATGCTGGGGAAAGAACTTTCTATGAAATCTACAGGGCTGGCTGTTCAGGCCTCATGCAGTGTAACACACACTGAGAAAACACATCCAGCCACACAGAAGCCCTCCCCCCAACCTGAGGGTGGTGGCCTGACTCATCCTAGCAACCAGATCAACAACTAGTAAGTCATGGTGATTATTTGACTTGGGTACCTAATGAAACAGCACTGGCTGTCAACAGCCCACATGCCATTCCTCTTTTCACTGCTTTTGGTCTTCTCCAACCCTCCACGTGCACAGCTGATGACTTTGGAAACATGAGCATGCTCACTTGCATACACACACACACACACACACACACACTTAAAAGTTGTCAATACAGTTTGCCACTCTGCTTTTGAAATTCTACTTAGCTAGAGTAAGACACAAATCTCATAATCATAGAAGGCTGCAAGATTTTTGTTTTAAATACACCTTTATTGATTTCAGAGAGAGGAAGGGAGAGAGAGAGATAGAATCCTCAACGATGAGAGAATAATTGCACACCTCCCACTAGGGATCAACCCCACAACATGGGCATGTGCCCTGACTGGGAATCGAACCGTGATCTTCTGAATCATAGGTAGGTCAGTGCTCAACCGCTGAGCCGCACTGGCCAGGTGGCTGCAAGATTTTGCATGACTGCCTTTGTCTTCCACCTGGATTGCTCAGGAAGTGTTAACCCTGTCTCTCCCCATCATCTGTAAAACAGAATATCCTCTCAGCTTTGCTCATTTTGACCTGGTCCTGCAAGTCTAGGGAAATTCATTAATTTATCCGTTCAGGATAGGTACCATCAAATCTCATGATGGCAGTCGCCACGCAGTGCCAGCATGCCAAGTGTTGAGAAGTCACAGTGGAGTGTTGGTTGACCTGACCTGAGGTCATCAGAAACTGTGAGCTTCCCTTAGTGCCCGAGATCTCAGGGAGATAGAATGATGGAGAATGGACTCCATATAGAGCCCAGTATTTGCCAGAGGGTCAAAGAATCTTGGGGTTCTTCAGGGTTCTTAGGGGGTTTTACTAGCTCTAAAACTCCCTGGTTGAGACTCAGAGTTGCATCAGTCTCTTGCTAGCCGAAAAATAAAAAATAAAAAAATTTAAATGTTCACTGAAGTGGTGTTGAATTCACCTGGCCAGAGATGAAAATGTTTTTGGTATCCTTGATGCACTCTCAGCCCACACTTCTGAAAGAGTGAAGGTGGACAACAGGCGCTGTTAAATATCTTGCTGACAATAGATGGGAATAAAGAGATTTTCAGCAAAGACTTCCCTGAAGGTTGCAGGCATGAGAGAGGGCAACGATTTTCTGAAGTACACTTGTCACTCTGTGTTAATAACTGCATCTGACCTTTCCCTGGCAAAGCTTCTTTTCTGGGTTCCACGCTGAGTGGCCAGAATGATTTAAATTTAAGCCCTGACATCAGGAGAGTCTATATGAGCGAGCAAAGCACAGCACTTTGTTCCTCCCAAAGCCTTTGCCTGTCCTGGAATCTGCGGAAGGCGACGTAGAACACCTGGGCCACTCCCCAGGGCGCGCTAGCTTGGTGGCTGAAGGGCTTCAGCTTCAGACTACAAGTCAGGCACCTGAAAAAATCAACTAAGGCACCAGTTTGTCTTCTGCCTCAGGGATAAGTGACTGAAAATGACTAATAAGTATTTGAGAATCCCTTTCCACCACTAGACCTAGCCTGACCCCCCGCTGTAGACTCCCCCTGCATTAAAACCCATCTTCCCATTCAACCTCTTTTTAATTGATGTATCGATCCGATCCCTGTTTCATAATCCTCCTACCAGCTTTCCCAATGCCTCGTTTGCACTGATAGCCCAGTATTCCCTGAGCTGCTGGCACTAATCATGAGCTCTCTAGAGAGCATTGGGGTATATTATCCTCAGCTGTTATTTAGCTAGGATCTTCTATCTGTGCATGAAGCCATCAAACCTGTTTTGTCTCTAGAAGTAATAAAAATTCAGTAGCAAAGTGTTGATTTAATATTAGTCCCAGGCACTGTATTAGATTTTAGAGAAAAGCACAGAAGGGTCAACTGTAAGCTTGACCCTCACGACACTTCTGGTCTAGAGGCGCATGAGCAGCCAAGGTGGGAGCTGGTGGGAGAGGCACTCAAGGCTGAGGAGATGGCTTCCAGACTGAATCCTCAGGAGAGCAGGACCCAAGATCAAGAGATTCCTGATGCTGAAATCCTTTGAATTTATATGTGCTCAAACAGAGGCCCAAGGAGATTTGCTATGGGCGAGAATCAGCCGTCAGGATGATATAATACTACTAGGAGCTAATAATAATGAATTACAAATACTTCAGGAGCACGTGTTCAGAGTCAGGCCCTGAACTAAGAGCTGTACCTGCCGTAGTAAGCTGTCCTCACCACAACCCAAGTGCTCGGTCCTATTGTTTTCTCCATGTGTACCAACTCAGAAATTGAGAGGTGACGTGAATTTTCCAAGGTCACAGAGTTAGAGAGCCATGCTGAGAATCCAAGGCTCTACCACCATAGTCTGTGGTCCTTCATCCCTCTATTCTTATTCTAACTTCCTTCAAATAATAAAGTAAAATGAAGTTAAAACTCCTTACCTGGGTCCATGATTTCCTTGCTCTTGATGAAACCTGACCCTGGTCTCTTTTGATTCAGGGCTCCAGGTGTCATTAAAAGCGTTAGTCCTGCCCAGACAGGGTGGCTCAGTTGGTTGAGCACTGTCGTATGCATCAAGAGGTCACCAGTTCAATTCCCAGTCACAATATGTGCTTGGGTTAAGAGCTGGATTCCCAGCAGGGGGCATGTAGGAGGCAGCGGATCGATGTTTCTCTCTTATCTGTTTTTATCTCTCTCTCCCTCTCCCTTCCTCTCTCTCTAAAGTCAATTTAAAAAAAAAGGCATCAGTCCTAGACAGGATCTTTCACCAAAGGGCCTTGGTTACCTCACTTATAAAATAAGAGGGTCAGACCAGATAATCTCAGAGGTCCCTTCTAGCTCTTACAGTCTATGATTCTATAATTCCAAACAAATATTGCCATCCTCAAAGACTGTAAATTTCAACTTCGTTCACAAGCCCTAAAGAGGAAGGAAAGGCAAGAAGAATTGATTGCATGCTTGTGCAAATTTAAGTAATAGAGAATAGAGATGCTCCCCTTGTGAATTCCTGGGTGATATGCATGGCTGGGAAAGAGAAGAAAAGTATTTCACGCAATACCATAGGGCACCCTTAGCTCAGCCTTTCTTCCTGAAATAAAAATACAAGTGAGTTTTTCAAGTTAGTTGGTTGATGTATCACCCTGTTCCCCTCATCATTCTCATATGATTCAACAAACATTAGAGAGAAATTTTTCTGCTTAAATTCCTTCCTGCAACAGAAGTAAATATCTTACTTTTATAAAATACATTTCTTAAAGATAAAATACAGTTCTACAATGCTGTTTCAGATAGATTTGCCATAATTCAGGCACCCTCGTTCAAATAATGGACTATGAACATAATCCATCTTGGGGACTCAGGAAGTACAGAACTTGGTCTTATTAAGGTGCTCTGTTATGAGGCCCAGTCACTGATACAGTGAATTGTTTTTCAACTGGGCTGTGGCTGCCACCATAAGTCTTCGGCTTGAATGAAAAGGCAATTAAGAAAGGAAGTTGGAACAAGAACCTCAAACTAAATACTCTTCTTTTTCCAATGCTAACATAATTAAAATGGTGTTTAACTGCCAGTTGGCTAAAACTAAATAAAAATGTGCAATTAAGGATACCGGTGAGACCAACTATATTTCAAAAAACTCTCTTTCCTACTAGTGCCACTTGATTCTTATTTTCTTTCTTGCAGAATTTTCTTCTAAGTTGTACTAAACCATGCATGTGAACAATGGGAAGGTTGCATATCCCAATTCCCTACTTTACAATCCTTTACTTTAGAGCTGGTTGGCCCTAATGGACATAAGACACTTCTTGCCACTCTGTACAGGGTTGTAAACCTGAGAGTGCTTAAAACCCATAACCCAAGTTCCTTTCTTATATAACCATGGTAAGAAAGTCTTAATCTTCCAAGGAGCCAAAAAAATTGCACTCCATCAAGGATTGGTGCTGTGTAACAAAGTACCACAAAACTTAGTGGCTGAAAAAATACAGAACTATTATCTCACAGATTTTTGGGTCAGGAGCCTGGGCGTGGCGTAGCTGGGTAACTGACTGGAGGGTCTCTCACAAAACTGCAATCAAGGTTTTACTGAAATAGGATCTGCTTCCTAATTCATTCAGTGGTTGTCATATAAATCTTTAGTGCCTTGAAAACTGTTGGACTGAGGGCCTCAGGTTTTTGCTGGCTGTTGGCTGTAGGCTACCTTAAGTTCTTTGGCATATGGCCTCTGCAATATGGCAGCTCATTTTATCCAGACCAGCCAGCCAGCCAGCCAGCCAAAGAAATTGCTAGCAAGCTAAAGTCACATCTTTTATCATTTTAATCATAGAATTTACACCACAACACCTTAGCACATTCCCTCCGTTGGACGTTAAGTCACTAAGGCAATAAGTTGACGCTCAAGGGGAGATTTCACCAGGGCATAAATACTAGGCCACAGGGATCATTGGGGGTCATTTTAGAAGTCATGTACCACAATGAGGTTCCAAGACTTGATCAATCCCCATATGATAATGAGAGACCAGGGTCTGATTAATTAGAGTCTTCCCAGTATTTTCAGCAAAACTGTCATTCTAGGAAGACTATGATCATCGGTTATAGGTGTCCCCTCACCTCTACTACTGCCTACACGTGTGATTTTCATAGTTATCACTTAAAAACAGAATCTTCCCTGTATAATAGTTAAAATCACACTGTCATATTATTTCTCTCAGAATTTACAATAACAACTGTGATAGTTTAGTTGGTAAACTAAATTATATTGACACTAGGATTACCTAAGTGTATAAAGCTGTTCTGAATTTACCAATAAATCCCTGCAGCAACTTGGGCAAGTCCCTCTCCCACTTTGGGCCTAAATTTCCTTACCTGAGAAACAAATATTTTTTCAGATGGGGACCAAGCTCCCTACTCTTTGTCATGATACGGTTTTATTTTGGATTCATCAAAATAAGTATTAATCAACACCTCCCGGATTTCTTATCATCAATATGGCCAGCTGGTTGTATCCAGGCTCTGTCTATTAGGGTTCTCTGTTCTAAGCAACAGAAACTGACTGCCTACCTCAAGCTCAAAATAATGGCCTGAGGAAGAAGGGAATTAGAAGGCTAATGGGCCTCAGAGACTAAAGGAAGGAGGAATATAACTAGGCCACTGGAAGAGAAGTGGCCAAGGCCCTTCCAAGGGCCCTCAGCAGCAGTGAGTCAGTGTCTGGGTCCCCTCCATTCTGCAGCATGGCACCAAGTATCTTACATTCCCATATGTCTTCTATGATTAAGCCAGTATTTAAACCTATAGGAAAGAGATTCTGAGTAGCTTCACTTGAATTACCATCCTACACCTGTAGTCAAGGTGTATTGCCAGTCTCACAAGAGCCATATGTGTTGGGGGAGGAGCATTTCCCTAAAAGAGGTGATGTTGGGTGGATTGAAACAATTGACATCACAACTTTCAGCTGAAAGAATGACTGGGACAATGGACATTGGTAGGAGGTAATTTAAGAATATGTTACCCACCTAGGTTCTCCAGCCTTATTTATGGGTCAAGTTAGGCCACAAAAAATATCAAGGTTAGTCAAATTAGTTTTGTTCTAAGAATGCCTTCATCAACCAGTAGTACTTAATAGCAGTCACATCTGTTCTATTAGAATGTAAGCTCCATGAGGCCAGACACTTTTGGTTCACTGATATATCATAAGTGCCTAGAACAGGGCATGGGACATAGTTGTCTTATTCAATAGATCAATCAATAAATACTGTTTTTTGTTTTTTAAATTTATCTTTATTGTTGAAAGCACTACAGGTGTCCCATTTTTTCCCCCCAATTGACCCCCTCCACCTCACTCCCACCCCCTCCCCAGGCCTTCACCTCCTCATTGTCCGTGTCCATGGGTTATGCACATATGTATATAACTTCTTTGGTCAGTCTTCTCCCACCCTCCACTCCTCTTCCTTCTTCCCTCTAAAATATGATCATCTGTTGTATGTGTCAATTTCTCTGGATCCACTTAGTTTGTCAGATTCCTTTGTTCATTAGCTTCTTCTTAAAGAAGACCCTTCAACATTTCCTGTAGTGCTGGTCTGGGGTGATGAAAACTCCTTTAGCTTTTCCTTGTCTGAGAAGCTCTTTACCTGACCTTTAGTTCTAAATGATAGCTTTGCTGTGTAGAGTAATCTTGGTTGTAGGTCCTTGTTTTTCATCACTTTGAATATTTCTTGCCACTCCCTTCTGACCTGCAAGGCTTTTGTTGAGAAATCAGCTGACAGTCGTATGGGTGCTCCCTTGTAGGTAACTAACTGCTTTTCTCTTGCTGCTTTTAAGATTCTCTCTTTGTCTTTAACCTTTGGCATTTTAATTATGATGTGTCTTGCTGTGGGCCCCTTTGGGTTCCTCTTGTTTGGGACCCTCTGTGCTTTCTGGACTTGTAAGTCTATTTCTTTCCCAAGGTAAGGGAAGTTTTCTGTAATTATATTTTCAAATAGGTTTTCAATTTCTTGCTCTTTCTTCCCCTTCTGGCACCCCAATAATACGCATGTTGGGCGTCTTGAAGTTGTCCCAAAGGCTCCTTATACTATCTTCATATTTCTGGATTCTTTTTTCTTTTTGCTCTTCTGGTTGGGTGTTTTTTGTTTCCTCATGTTCCAAATTGCTGATTTGATTCTCAGCATCCTCTATTCTACTGTTGATTCCCTGTAAGTTTTTTATTTCAGTTTGTGTAGCCTTCATTTCAAATTGGTACTTTATTATATCATCAATTTTCTCAGTTGCTTTTGTAATAATATGCTTGAGCATCCTTATAAACAAAATTCTGAACTCTGTATCTGTTAGCTTGCTTGGATCTATTTCATTTAGTTCCTCTTCTAGAGATTTCTTCTGTTTTTTCCTCTGTGACATATTTCTTTGCCTCCACATTTTGGCTGCTTCCAGGTGTTTGTATTAGGTAGAGCTGCTATGTCTCCTGGAATTTGTAGAGTGGCCTTGTGTAGTAGGTGTCCTGTAGGGTCCAGTGGCTCAGCCTCCCCAGTCACCTGAACTGGGCCTTCTAGGTGCTCCCCTTTGTGGGCTGTGTGCACTGTCCTGTTGTAGTTGAGCCTTGGTTGCTGTTGGAGTCACTGGGAGGAATTGACTCCCAGACCAATCAGCTGTGAGGACCAGCTGCAACCACAGCCAAAGAGCTGCTGTGCTGGAGACACCCCTATGGAGCAGGATTTACTTCAGTGGAGCTTTGGTGTTCACCAAGTGCACCCCTTGAGTGTCACTCGTGGATATGGTAGGGTTGTAATCCAGCGTGGTGGAGTCTGACCACCAGGTGCACTGTGTCTGGGGCCTCCTGGGAGGTGCAAAGTCAGCCTGTGCCAGTGCCTTGCCCAGGGCCACCCAGCATGAGCTGCACAGCAAACCATAGTTGTCTGCTACTTGTGCTGGGCTTGGAGGTATCCAGGAGAGGCCGAGCTATGAGCCAATGCAGGCTTCCGCTAGTGCCAGGCCTGGGTCCATCTATCAAGCCGTATGGGGCCCGCTGCTGCTTGTTTGAGAGATTTTAGGAAAGTCCTAAGCATGAGGCTCAACAGGCCACTTGCATAGAAAAGCCCCTGGAAATGGCCTGGATGAGCTGCAGGTGGGGAGGGGCGGGGCCTCCGGGAATCACGGGGTGGGGCCAAAGGTGAGAGTCAGGTGCTGGCGACTCAAACATGGCGCCTGCCTGCTGGCTGTGCGGGGAGGACTCGCCAAAGGAGCCACGGCCTCCGCCAGCCCTTCTGCCTGGGAGGAAGCCGCCCACCCACCTCTCACCCGGATCTCAGGCAGGTTAGTTCCTCCCCGAGTGTCCCGGGTCCTTTCAGGCTGCTGCCGGGCGCTGGGCTCAGAGGGAGCGTCCGAGTGAGTCCGTGCCGGGCCCTTTAGAGGAGCTGCTGGGGCTCCCGCAGCCTCCGCGACCCTCAGGGACAGTCCCCGCTGGTTTCACAGCCCGAAGGTGTGGGGACGTCTCTTCCCAGCCCTGGAGCCTTGGGCTGGGGGCCTGCTGTGGGGCTGGGACCCCCTCCCTCCTCCGGGAAACCTCCGCCGCCGAGATTCCCTCCCGGGTTTCAACCATAGCACCGGGTGTGGGCCCGCGGCCTCGTCTCCGGGATCCAGCCCCGATCCCCCCGCGTCTGAGCCCCTCCTACCGCTCTCGGTGCTTCTTCAGCTCCCTGGTTGCAGGGCTTCTGTTCAGCCAGATCTCAGGAGGTTCTGGGTGAGGGTGGTTCTGTGTTTTAGTTGTAATTTTGATGTGGTTGCGGGAGGCGGCGGGTGCAGCCGTGACCTACGCCTCCATCTTGTTTCTCCTTAATAAATGCTGGTTTAATAAATGCATGAAGCGCACATTGCTGGCACAAATGTACATCAGTACAAGTGAACCTTATTTCACACAGAGGTTAGATTTTAACCTCAGCTTGTTAGGTGAAGCTGTGTGACATAAAAATGACCACTTGATGAATATCACGAGGGACTTTGTAAGACATACTGAACTTTGACATTTTAATCCATTTTTCTGCATAATAACTCCAACAGGGTTTTTTTCCTTCCTGAAGTTTCTTTGGTTGAGCACCATAAAAAGTGATTCCTTTGCACTTAGTGACCACGATGTATATAAAAATGTGTGTCATTAAACATATCATGATGGGCCTCAGGAACTGCGAAGGGCTAAGCATGAGTAGGTTCCCTTGTCCTGTCTTGTGCTCCCTCCAGGATACACACTTGCATCTATGCTGCCTTTTTGGAAAGTATCAAGATCCTTAAAGATGTTCACACCATTGGACCCAGTATGATTGCAGTTTAGGAATTATTACTATATAGGGGCATATGATGCAGTGTTATTTTGAATAGCAAAATTCAAAGCTGTTAAAATGTAAAATAGAGAAAGATTAAATAATCACTTTATGTATATGATTAAATAATCACTATGTAAATGTAATTAAATACTCTGAAGCCTTCAAAACTCTAGTAAAATGTTACATATCCATTTTACCAGTGGGGAACCTAAAGTTAGAGATATTCAGTTTTTTATACAGTGTTTAAGTGTTATATAATCTCTGTGCTGGAAAGGGGACCTCTGGTCAGTCCAACTCCAATTTAATGTGAGAGTCTTCTCCAAACTGCTCCTAGGGGGCCTCTGACATGCTTGCCACCCCCCAGTGGATGGTGGGATAGGTGGAATAAAGACTCCCCCAAAACATGTCCACATCCTAATCCATGGAACCTGGATTAAGGTTGCAGATGGAATTGAGGTTACTAATCAGCTGGCCTTAAAACAGGGAGATTTTCCTAGATTATCTGGGTGGGTCCAGTGAAATCATAAGTGTCCTTAAAAGTAAAAGAGGGGAGCAGAAGAGAAACAGGGATGTGACTCTGAAAAAGTGGTCAGAGACATGGGATAGTACTGGCTTTGAAGATGGAAGGAAGGGGCCAGAAGTCAAGGAATGCAGGCAGCCTGCAGAAGTTGGAAAAGGTGAGGAAGCATTCCCCCTCACAGTCTCTGGAGGATTGCTGCCCTGCTGGCACTGTAGTTTTAGCCCAGTGAGACCCATTTCAAACCTCTGACCTCCAGAACGCTAAGATAATCAATTTGTATTGTTTAAGCCATTAAGTTCGTGGCAATTCATCAGAGCAACCAAAGCAAACTAACACAGATGGGTAGCTGACCACTTCTCATAACTGTGCCCGCATTTCAAATCTTTCAAGGCAATGTAGAGGAATAGACTACGTTTTTATTGAGTTGGATAAACCTGCAAGATAGATTTGGCTACCTCAGTTTGGGTTTCCTCTCAAATATGGTAGTACATAGTGCTTTGAATTTCTCTGCTTTCTTAAATTTCTTAGATGTAGATATGGTGATTAATTTACTCACATTGAATAAGTGACTAGACTGCAATAACTGATGAAGCTGAAGCCCTACTCAAAGGCTTACTCATAATCTGTAGCCTGGGCTCCTCAGTAGGATTTAGTTAAGAGTGTTTTCCTCTTATACAGTTTGCTAGCTTTAAATTGTTAGAAAGGAAATAAAGGAGTCATCAAGTTATATGGCTACATATTAATCATTAGGTTTCAGAGTTGGTCATAGTTATGTTATTTATGACAATTTTATGCATCAAGTGCAATATTCAGTAGCATATACACAGTTACATATATTTAGGGGCTTATAACCTAGGAAAAGGGCATTTGGTTTCTCTGTGTGGCCTTTGTTTACTTGCACAAACCATAAGATGCATTTCTAATTAAGTTGGGACACCATCCAAAGATGTGACTGTTGTTAAAAGAGCACAAATTAAACGGCAAGAACCCAAGGCAACCCGGAGTTTTCTGAGAGCAATCTCAGAGCTCGGAGAATTCATAAACCAAGTAAACCTTCTGACATAACTATAAAATGTGGTATAAACCCTAGAAAAAAATGGCCATCTTGAAAGGGTAACAGCACTTTTATGAGAATTCCAACTGCACCATGGCAACATCAACCCGTCAAAGCAAATGAAGGGTAGTAAAAGTAAAATTAAACATGATGAAGGGGACACCAGCTTGCTAACAGCTTTCCAAGCAGTAAAGCTTTCAAATGTTATCTCTTCATTGGTCTGTTCAATCACACATGCCTGCTACCAAGCTTTATCATATTATGTATCTTTCTCATCACTGCAGCCTGCCACTGGGTGTGATGGACTTGTCTTTATGTTCACAAAAGCGGGACGGAGAGCGCCCTTCCCCCGCAGCAGCCCCCACCCTGTGTGCGCTCACCCCGGTTCTGCAATCCCGCTCTCCCACCGACCTTGTCCTCTCTTGCCCTTGTGCTGATGTCCAACAGGACTCTCTCTCGCATGACAAAGGTTGCCGTGCGGCTCTGAGCTTTGGGGACTAAATATAGATCAACCCCCCACCCCACCCTCTGTCATCCAAAAGGCAGATTCCAACGTGCGTCTGACTTTGCCCTCTCTCTCTGCTTCCAAAAGCCATCATCTTTCTTTCCCCAAGCATTGTTCTTTTTCCTCTCAACTAAATCCCTCTTCCCCATCCCATCTCCAGCCTCCTGCAGGGAAAATTGTGAAGGCATTTTCCCGTGTTAACAAACAGACCAGCTAATCCCCTGGTCTGAATACCTCTGCCCTGTCTGCAGGGACCCAGAAATATCAAGGTTAGGTTTATTCTCTCCCCTACTCAGCCACCAGGGAGTTAGGACAAGTTCTGGCCTTTTCAGTGCTTTAACCCCCTTCCCGCCTCTATCTCCCCTTTCAAACAAGTGAGTTTCCCATTCATTGTGCATGCGGTGTTTGCACATGCCAAATCCTTCAGCCTGCAGACCATGTGAGTTATTCAACTGTATGGGAAAGGAAAAAACGGCAAATGACTAATCAGCCAGCTTAGGCTGCCCATAGTCCACACGGTGACAGGGAGATTCAGAGAAAATAAAAAAGCGGGGATTCCATGCTGTGGTGCTTACAAATCGTCAATAGGGGGTAGAAAGGGAAAGGGGAAACCAAGAAAGGAAAAGGCCAAGTTGCTGCAGCCAAGTGTCTCATAAAATGGCCATGTTTTAGCCCCAGTTTATTGTCTGTTAGTGTCAGTAATTGAATTGCTTTCCCTACTGTGGGCTAGGATGTGAACACACGTCCTTTCTCTATGATCAGCATTAAAGTGTGTTCCCAGTTAAATCAGCTCCTGTGATTAATTCATCCATTCAGCCCATACTTATTGGGCCCCAGCAGCTTGCAGAGTAGGACTTAGAATGCATGTGAAGTCTGAGAAAGGGCAGCACAGAGCTTAGGAAGGAGCTCTCTGGGGAGAAGATCCCCAAACGTGCTTCGATGACTCCCACCATCTCTTTCTTTGCACATTTCTCTCCACATTTGCCCCCTGTGAGCCCAGCCTCAGGCATTGGGTTGTCCCGGCCCGAGCTTCCAGCCAGGAACCCAGATGTCTGCCTCTGCCGATTTTCCATCTCTTTTTTCATTCTTAAAGGGTTACCATACCCTTCTCCACTTCCTGTCTAGAGTTTGCTTAAAACACAGACATTTATTGGGGAAAATATTAAAAGTATAACTGAGATCATGTTTCCAAAAAGAGCCCGTGAGGACTCTGATTAACTTAATCCTGCTGTATGATTGTGTACATGCACTAACACATACATTCATGCATGTTGACGCGTATGTGTACACACACGTACACTTATTATGCTACCCTAGGAGAGGAAAGTAAGGCCCAGAAATGTTAGATAACCACCCAGAAGTACAGGGACCCTTTGCCTTAATTTTCCGAAAGAATCCCCAGGAAGCACTCGCTTAGCCTAAAGCAGACTTGCTCAGTGTCTTGCATTTATACTGCTTACTGCGATAAGTTACTGCCATGCCCAGAGCAGGAATCTCTAGCTAGAATGGGGGCAGACATGGCCAAGCCACAGAGGGTAGTACTCGGAGCCTAACACTGTATTACAGTAACTAAGACCACTGAGGCCCCGAGAAAGGGAAGTTGGCCTGGAGACACAATAACCATTTACCTGCTGCCATCTCACACCCAGCACTCTTCTCATCTTTTCACCTTGCTCACAGTCCTCACAACCACCATATGTGGGCTACAATTATTTAAATCATTTTGCGGATAGGGTAAAATAGGCTTAGAGAGTTGGAGGAATTTGCCTATGGCTACAGAGCTAGTAAGTGGCCAGGTGGGACTTGAACCCAGGCAAAGCTAAATTTAGCAGCTGGGCATTTAACTCCTCCATCAGTACCAGTAGTTTCAACACACCTACTGCCTCCTTAAATCCTGTTCCACTGCAGTTGCCAAGTCCTCATCAATCCACGGTTCCTTCTAACCATGTTATCTCGTCACCATTACCTGTGAAGTTTCATTTCCGTAACTGTCTCCCCAGTGACTTTAAGCAGGTTCTCCCATCTGTGCCTCCATAAGCCCCCACTGAAGTCGATGGGCCAAAGGCATTCCGCTGCCTTCCCGTGCAGCCCAAATCCACTCCTCCCCACTGCTCTAACTGCTCCCGGAGTTTTGCCTTCTGATGCAGGCTTTACAAGGGAGTCATCATGACACAATTACCCTCAACCATGCGGCGCTGACAGTACAGTCATCTGTCAGCAAATGAGCCGAGCTGTGCCTGCATGAGGCTGTCTGGACCACACTTGGCAAAATCAGGCTGTTACCTTCATACCTTTCAACCAAACACAAACAAAAGAGCTCTCCATGTCCAAAATGGGAGTTGTTCTCTCCAGCTTTCCTGCCCTCATACTGAGATTCAGATAGAAGTCACTAAGGTAGCAGGAAAAGATCTCAAGACAAAATGCCTTTGTCCCATCTCCTTATTATTTATTTATTTATTTATTTTTAAATATATCTTTATTGATTTCAGAGAGAGGAAAGGAGAGGGAGAGAGAGAGACAGAAACATCAATGATGAGAGAGTCATTGATTGAGCCCGCAACCTGGGCATGTGCCCCAACGGGAATCGAGCCCACATCGCCTGGATCCTAGGCTGAGGCTCAACCGCTGAGCCATGCCCAGCTGGGCTGTCCCATCTCTTTTTTTTTTAAAAATATATCTTTATTGATTTCAGAGAGAGGAAAGGAGAGGGAGAGAGAGACAGAAACATCAATGATGAGAGAGTCATTGATCGAGCCCGCAACCCGGGCATGTGCCCTGACCGGGAATCGAACCACCATCGCCTGGATCCCAGGTAGACGCTCAACCGCTGAGCCACGCCCAGCCGGGCTGTCCCATCTCTTTAGCTAAAAGGACTTGAACTTGTTTTGTACAAGGCTCTTGGAAACCAATTATAATATTCCCTGCACACGTATTCAGTGAGGAGTGTGTTACCAGTGCTATGGGGCAGGTTTGTCTTCTGGATGGTCAAAATGTAATCATTGAATCTAGTCAATGGGTAGGGCGAAGATTAGAATACTCAGATGGAACACAAAGCCCCTGTGTGCTATTAATGCTGACCAGGTAAGGAAGACCCTTCATCTCATCGCTCTTCCCCTCATTCCACACCCAACATTATGTTATGAAAAATTTCCACCATTCAGAAAATTGAAAGGATTTTACAGTGAACCACCTTCCCACCCCCACTTAGGTTTTATCATACTTGCTTTATGCCATATTTATCCATCTGTCTATCCTTTCATTCAGTTACTGATTCATCGTATTTTTAAGTGCATTTTAAAGTAAATTACAGACCTTGATACGCTTCACTCCAGATACTTCAGCATACATCATTATTTAGATTTAGTATTTATTTGTAATTCTTTCCTACCTTTTAGCTTTGATGGAAAGTTTGCATACAGTTTAACTGTAAAACCATTAACTGGATCCTTCACTAAATTTTGATGTATGTATACACCTGTGTAATCTGAACCTCTGTCAAGTTATACAACAAGACCATCACTCCAGAAATTTCTCTCACACCACATCCCAGGTAATCCCCCACCTCACCTCCCCAGAGGCAAACACTACCCCCCCCCCACACACACACACATGCACTGCAGATCAGTGCTGCTTGCTCTAGAATGTCATCCACATGGAATCCTAGAGGAGGTGCTCCTTTGTGTACGGTTTCTTCCCTCAGCATATTGTTTTTAAGATTCATCCATGTTCATTATCAGTAATTCTTTCATTTTTTATTGCTGAGTAGTATTCCTTATGGATGGATATACTACATTTTTTTATTGTTTTACCTGTTGATGAACACCTGGGGTCTTTCCAGATTTTATCTATTTTAAGTATTGCTGCTAAGAATATTGTGTACAAGTCTTAGTGTGGATAAATGTTTTCATTTCTCTCTGGTAAATATGTAGGAGTAGAATTGCTAGCAATAGGGAAGTTATGTTTCATCTTTAAAGAAATTGCAAATTCTTTTTCCAAAGTATTTTTCTCATTTTACACACCTGCCAACGCTTGAAAGTTCAGTTTGCCCCACACCACCTCCGACATTGGCTGCTGTCTGTCTTTTAATTTGAGGGATTTGGGTGGTGGTGCAGTGTCCTTGCTGAGGTGTTAGTTTACATCTCCAAGATGACCAGTGATGTTGAGCACTTTTCCGCGTCCCGTGACCGTCCCTCTATGTATCTGCTTTTGTGAAATGCCCATTCAGCTCTCCTGGTCACAGCTAGGCCTCCTTCCCAGGAGACAGCCACAGCCCTGAGCAAGTGCTGCATCAGGAAGCCTCCACCCCTCCCGGCTTCTCCACCCCTGCCATGCTGAAAGAACCTGAAGAGATAATTTTTGAGTAAATGTTGGTTGCACTCCTCATTTGCTGGGCGCTGCCAACAGGCAGCAGGAGTTGACGGCTTGTTAGCAGAGCCTGGCCCCTTTGTGAGATGTTTGCAGAATGATTGATTTACAATAAAGTGGTTCCTGGTGGGTGCATGCAGGTGGAACTGATGCGGATCGATTCCAGGGGCGCTAACTAATCAGCTGTTTAAAGTGGCAGGGAGAGTGCTCAGTGACAGGCACGCGCACCATCATTTTTCCCCTAAGATTACAAATTAACTTGTTGGGGTTTGCTGGGGTGTGTGACAACCTGGAGCCCAGCCTTCGAGGAGGGGAGGGTGACTGTGCCTTCGGGAGGCCTCTCTCAGGTCTGCCTTTCGCATCAGACTGGACCTGGGCAAACGGCACTCTGGCCAGAGAAAAAGATCTCGTCTCAGAAAGTGTGAGGACTTCCATCCTTAATGAAACACAGCGAGGGGCAGCTTGGTTCTAAAGGGTCCACTGCTGTTCCTTTTGTCTTTTTTCTATCAGCTGGTCCTCCCCATAGCTCACCCATGTCTCTCCCTGTCTTCACAGGATGGACACACAGGTACCCATTTGCTATTTCCCTCTCTGCTCTTGAAGGAAACTCAAGATCCCGTCATCTAAGCTCTTAGGGTTCAGGAGGCCTATCTTCTGTTCTGTCTGTTTTGTTTTTAAGGCTCTTCACTTTATAGTAGGAGTGAGCTGTGGCATACTTTAAGCATTGAATTATTGGCTTTCACAATATTAATTACAAAACACGACCCTGAGGATTAGGAGGTTTTAGACTGAAAAGTCTGGGGAAGGAGTGGAGGGCAGCGACGATAAAGGGGGAGCGGGCTGGAACCGTGGCCGCCTCATGGCCACCCACAGGAAGGCCTAGCCTAGCTCGGGACTCTAGCGCCCAGCTTGGCTCTTGCCCACATGATTTTATCCTTGAGGGGGGCTCATGGGGTACACAGGAACCCCCGTCTCATATTCGAGGAAGCGGAAATCAGAAGGCACCCTCAGGGAGATGCTGAGAGTGCTGAGGCTGACGTCAATGCAGGCCGTTGGAGTTTGGTGTTTCCAGCCCCAGTTCTGGAAGCCTGAATTAGCAGGCTAAGTGCTTCACGCGCTGTGCGAAGTGTCGGGCGGCATCGCAGCGTTAGAAGGCGGATCTGTTAACGCGCTCCAAATGAACACTTCAGGAAGATGTGCTTCTTCAGGTGTTGGCACTGTTGTTCTGGAATTATCAGTGAGAGCTGGACCGGGCTGCCTCCAGGAACTAGAACTTAGTGTAAAGGTCTCATAATTAAATCAGCGTGGCCCCAGGGGTAAACAGACAGACCAATAAAGTAGAGTAGGTGCCATTGAAACAGACTCTAGCATTTGAAAAAGGAAAATATAATAATGAGGCTCCAAAACTGGAGAGAGAGGCTGTGTAAGATTAGTCAACAAATGGCCCTGCAAACATTTAAAAAAATTATTAAGGGGGAAAACTATAATTATGTCCTTAACAGATGCACTGTCCAAAAGAAATATTAAATATTTCAATATTTAAATGTAGAAATCCAAATCATAAAAGTCTTCAAAACATTTAGGTGATTATTGAAGTCTTTGGATTAAAACTTAAGACTACGCAGAAAAGCAAAGCAGAAATCACAAATGAAAATATTCATGGCTTTGCCCTGGCCGGGGGGTTCAGTTGGTTGGGGTGTCTTCCCATACACCAGAAGATCTGGGGTTTGATTCCTGGTCAGGGCACATACCTAGGTGGTGGGTTTGGTTCCCAGTAGGGGTGTGTTTGGGAGGCAACCGATGGATATTTCTCTCTCTCTTTTCCTCTCTCTCTCAAATCAGTAAACATATCCTTTGCTGAGGATTAAAAAAATAAAATACCCATGGCTTTAATTCATAAAAATAAAGGTTTTTCTCTATATCTACAAAATGATACAAACTAGGAGGACTACTTATAAAAATTATACTGAATGACTAATATCAGTTAATATACCATATCTTGTTCAAATAGATAAGAAAACAGGAGTCTCAATGGATACATTGCAGCCAAGAATATGAAGAAATAAGTTATAATGAAGGAAATAAAAACATTAAATGGCCTTTTCTTCTTAAGTTCAGTAAACAAAGGATTAAAAATGGGAATAATAGGGTATTTTTTCATCTATCAAGTTAGCAAAGATGAAAACACAGTAATACTTAACGTTAGCAATAATATGATAAAACAGACACGCTCACACACTAATGACAAAGGTTAAATCGTACAATTTTCTGGACCTTATGCCTGTATGTTGCCCCCACTGACCTCTCCGGGCCTACCTGGCATTGCTGCTGCTTTGCTCTCTGTACCAGCACAAGGGCATTTTTCTTCAGTTGTCACACGGATTTTCCGTAAGCCTAGAGAGCCCTCAGGCCCCCTCTCTCCCCTCCTTCTCATTCCCCCCTCCTCTCTTCCCGTCCGTCCTTCCTCAGCCTCCGCCCTCTCCATTTCTTTCTTGCTTCCTTCTTTCCCCCCCCTTTCCCTTCCTTTCCATTTCCTTCTCCATGTCGCCTGGTTAAGATCTACTCGTCCTTGGAATCTCAGGTCCAGTATTACTTACTCAGTGCAGCCTCCTAGCCTCCCTGAAAGTGTCACATTACCTGGCTATTTGTGCTCACAGCACTTTGTAATTTTCCCTTATAACACAATCACGACTCAAATTTATTGATCTGTAGTTTATTTAATTAATACATTTCCCCCTCACAGAATTACATGGACTGTGTCACCTTTAGTGACCATTAAGTCCCCAGTATATACAGGGGGTTGCCAAAAATAAGAGGGTTGATATCTATTGAGTTGGATGTTTTGATTGCAGTCCTTACAAAAGGCCACCAGAAGAACTGTGGCCTAGCAAAGCTAACTTTTTTTTTAAAAAAAAAACCACATTTTTATTGATTTTAGAGAGAGGAAGGGAGAGGTATAGAGAGATAGAAACATCAATGAGAAACATAGATAAGCTGCCTCCTGCATGCCCCCTACTGGGGATCAAACCACAACCCTGGCATGTGCCCTGACATAGGGGTTAGAGGGAATAGAACCTGTGGCCTCTTGGTTCATGGGTTGACACTCAACCACTGAGCCACACCGGCTGGGCAACAAAGCTAACTTTATTAAACTTACTGCAATAGGGAGAACCTAGGTTGACAGATCAAGAATGTATAGATATTGTACTTGGACTACTTTTTTTATGGTATTCGACCAAATCCTCAAGCTATCTTTGTGGAAAAATATGGAGTTGAAATAATCAGTAAGGTGGTTAATACTTGGCTGAAGAACTGCCTAAAGGGTATGAATTAATATATGAGTTTCTACCTGCATTAATATACTGGTTTGGACTTATGGATGTTCAGAACTATGAACCAGCAGGGGTCAGTCATAGTGTAATAAAAGCTTATATTATGTATGCTAATACCCCGACAGACCAAGGTCATATTCAAGGTCAATTAAAACTCTTTATGTCCTGCAACAGAAAATCAGTTAATGCCTCCTGTATCACAATCTTTAAAAAAGTCATGAGATTTGATGTTTTGATGATGATGATGATGGTAATTTTTATCTGACTTACCTGAAGTGAACAGCTCCTAGATGAAAATATATAGCTTCATCGAGTTACCTAAGAGAGTGTAGACTTTATTTTTTTAGTACTTATCCATGTGAAATCTATTTTAGCCAATGATTGTTAAGTTCAACAACAAGCTCAAAAACTCTTTAGTAATTGAGGTAAATGGATGAGCTGGAGCTAATTATGAAACAATTAGTCAAAGTCTATGAAAATAAGAAATATACAGTGTATCGCTACAGCTCATTAAAAGAGTCATTCACCTAGCATATAACATTGTGTTCATATGAAAGTCTATGAAAATAAGAAATATATAAATAGTGTATCACTGCATCTCATTTTTAGATGTCATTCACCTATAATATATCATTGTGTCTATATCACTCCAGTCAACACCTAGGCCATGTAAGGAAGTCAGGCTGTTAACAAATAGATGATGCCATAAACAATAAGGTTGTGGATGTCAATCACTTTGTGCTTACACATAATGTAAATCTCCTAATGCATGTGGAAACCAGATAGAACATAGATATAACTTTTAATACCACAATATTATATATTCTATAAAAGTTATGGGAAAATATATTTTAATCCAATGAAGAGGTGACCTTTGAATTGATTCGTGAAGTACAAGGATGGGAGCAGAAAGTTGTAGGCAGAGGGAGGGAGGGGAAAATCCTAAAGTGGGAATGAGCATGGTATATTTTAGGAACTAGAGGAGCCTTTCATTGTGACAGTAGGGAGTAGGGGGCTAGAGGGAATCTGATTGAGGTTGAAAGGTGGCCAAGGGCCAGTTCACATAGTGACTTGCTGTCCAAGGACAAAGAGTTGGATTTCAGTGTAAGCAAAGTGAGAAACCATTGGAGGATTTTAGGGAAGGAAGCAACATTACCTGACTTGCTTTTAAAAGGACCGCTCTTGGCTGTTGGAGGGAATTATGGAGTGTAAATGAGTAAGCATAGAAGTGGAGAGACCAGTTAGGAAACTGTTATGTCAGTCTAGAAAAGAAATGATATTGGCTTGCACTAGGGAGGGGGCTGAAAGATAAAAAGAAGTAGAAGCATTCAGAATATATTTTGAAGGTAGGATTTGAAGGTCTAGATGAAGGTTTAGATGAAGATATAGATTTGAAGGTGTAGATAAAGGTATAGATTTGAAGGTCTAGATGAAGGAATAGATGAAGGTTAGATTTGAAGGTCTAGATGAAGGTATAAATTTGAAGGTCTAGATTTAAAGGTCTAGATGAAGGTCTAGATGAAGGTATAAATTTGAAGGTCTAGATGAAGGTCTAGATTTAAAGGTCTAGGTGAAGGTATAGATTTGAAGGTCTAGATGAAGTGGAGGATGAGGGAAACTGATGAATGAGATGGCTTCTATTTGAGAGCTTGAGTGAATTTAGTAGATGGTTATGCTGTGAATATGTATTAAAAATACCTATTGAGCATGTACTGTGTGGAGGACACTTTTGGGGCAAGACATATTCTTTTAACTTCTAAAATACTTTAATAACTAACAGATTGTGGAGGAAGATTATATAAAATTTGTCAACAATATTTCCATTTTATTTCAAGCAAATATTCTAAGTAAGCGTTCTCTCTGTCTCTCTCATCTTTATTATTGTAACATAGATCAGGAGTTGGCAAACTTTTTCTAAGAGCCAGATAGTAATTATTTTAGGCTTTGCCATCTATACTCAACTCTGATGTTGTAGTATGGAAACAACCATAGATAATTCATCAAGAAATGAATGTTTCAATAAAACTTTATTTACAAAACAGGCAGTGGGCCATATTTGGTCCCTGGGCTGTATTTTGCTGACCCTTGACATAGACTACAGATCCCTAAATAAGACAATTTAGAGGGGGAAAAAGAAAATCTAGTTATGAAAAAAGCCAAGGACTTATTTGTTGATTGACATCAATGCACAGTGGAAGCTAAAATTTTTATTTACTGTATTTATTTTTATTTCTCCCCCTCAGTATTATTTTGAATATTCTCCGGATTTCTTCAGGATCCCTCACTTCATATCATCTTGATAAGAATACAAATCATGGTGTTTTTCTCTCTCCCACAATGGTAGGTCCTCACCCAGGTTGTTCAAACTTGGGTAGTCCCTTTCCCATGGTCACAGTGATTGGGTTAGAGGCAGGTGCATGACTCAAGCAAGGACAATTCGAATCTTTCCTGAACTTGATATATAGATCTTAGGAGACAGTCTTCTTTGTGACTGAGGGACTGCTAAGAGAGGGGGCTGAAAATCTAGAACTTTATTCAATTGGCTGTTTTGCCAGGCATTTGGTCAGTGCTTATGTTCAGAACAATTCCAAGCAGAGATAGAATCAAGAGCCATGATAACATTGTTTGGAAGCTTAATCAAGCTAAGTCTAAAGCCAGAGACATGGCAGAACTTCCTAGTTATGTGAGTCAGTAAATTCCTTTTCTGCTTAAGCTAGTTTGAGTTGAGTTTTGATCAGTTGCAGACAAAAGATTTATTGACAAAAAATATATTACTTCATTGAATCTGGAAGTGGAAGACAATTAATATTTGAATTCCTTGAATGCCAAGCATATGACATGCTAATCTTAGTTCAACTTAAAATAGCTATGTTTAAAGTTGAGATAACAGGAACTCAGGTAAGTGATCTGCCTGAAGTTTCATACATTTTTGGTAGAGTTACCATTTGACTGCTGATGTTTCTGACTCCAAGGACATGCTATTTATATGATACCTTGTGCTAATGGAGCACAGAAATTAAATGAAAACAACCCACAAAAATATATATATATATATAATTTTTGGGCTTCTCTCTCTTTCTTTCTTTTAAACTTGTTTCTGCTAAGGATCCAAAACTGAGGGAGAGGATAGAGATGATTCTTTCAGGGTCAGAAATATAGCTGAATCTCCAAGAAGTTTCTTTAGTAGATGCAATATATGAACTGTTAAGCAAGCAATCGTGGATGGACTTTCAAAGCTGCTTTGAATCTTAAAGTGGATCGTTTCTAGCCTAATTGTCCATAGGCTAGAGCTGGAAAATTTTATACCTGTTTTTCCTTGCTTAAAGACCAGATTTCATATGTATGCAGGAAATGTGGGGCCCGGGATACTGTTCATTTCCATATCTCTAAGTGGCGATGTGAGCTTCAGAGAGAAGGGCCGGTAAGGGATGTAAAATTGCCATCAAAGATTCATGCCTAGGAAACTCTTCTTGAGAGCTATATGGAGACAGGAGTACAAGAGGGGTTTCTTTCTCGGTGGAAAGAGGTGATAATTAAACATAATTTGTAGAAGAAAATTAATAGTGATGGACTTGAATCCTTTATAGCAAATGTAAATTTCAAAGCAATTTTGTGTGGAGAAGTAAAGAGCTGTAATATATGGCTGAGTGGTGTATGCTGACAGTAATGGTCCTCCTGTGCAGTGAGTTATTAAAGACTTTCATCTCGTGGTTTTCAATAATGAAAAGGGAGGCAGTTTGGGGGCATTTTCTGAGATATGTCCCTTGTGTTGATTTAGCTTGTATGATCAGTAGGTTATCTTAACAGCTGTATGGAAAAGGTTAAATTTGCTAAGGAGGTAAAAGACTAAAATAAGCATGTTATTTTAGAAAGATGTATTAGTTCCTCTTGGAGTCTAATAAGCTATGACCTTGGAAAAGTCATTTAATCTCTCTTGGGGCTTGGTCTTCACATCTTGTCCGAGGGTCTTTCCATAGCTTTTTCCAAATCCAATAAGCTATGATTCTTCCTTTTGATAAAAATATCTTCTTGGGGATGAGATTTTCTTCTCCTCTTTAGGGAGTTTGTCATGAAGAAAACTCAGCCACATTTTGCTTGGAGTCATTTTCTCTCTCTTTTCCCTTGTTTTTGAAATGAGTTCTGGAATCAGCTCCAGGACTGCATCTCCTTTGTTAAGCAAGATACAGAGATAGTGAAGGACCAGAGCCATTTCTCAAAGTGAATGTCTCAGGCTTTCACAGAGATCTACAGAAGGAAAATTTGTCTGACAACCAATAGCTCAACATAACCAGTCACAATACAAATGGCTATGGGCTTGGGGTGTTTTTGAATAGTCCTGGCTTGTGAAGATTGGACCAAGAGGACATGAGAAATGGGACTTGGAAAGAAACAGGAGATCAAATATTTTTGATAGTTTACCGCATGTATTAAATTTCTGAGGGGTTGAATATGGGGGGTTCAATATTAATATATCATGGATTTTTATAGACCTCAATAAATAATTCATGTTCTACAACAGAGATAAACAGTCTTCTTACCTTAGTATGATATATTTGTCAAATCGAATTCACCGATATTGATTCACTATTGCTAAAGGCTAAACTTTATTCAGAGCTATTAGTTTTTACCTAATGCCCTTTATTTGTTTGAGGATTCCATCAAGAATAAAATGTTACCTTTGGCCATTGTGACTCCTTAGAGCCCCCCCTCCCCCACTCTATCAGTTGCTCAAATAGTCCTTGTTTTTGATGGCTTTGACACTTTAAAGTAGTTCTGGTCTGGTATTGAGGAGCACGTGTCCCAATTTGGGTTTGTCTGGTGTTTTTTCTCATGATTAAACTGGAGTTATGGGTTCATGGGAGACCGCAAAGTTTGTAATGTGCCATTCTGATCACCTCATCTCAAGTGTACATGCGATCAGTATGACTTACCACTGAAGATGTTGAGCTTGATCACAGGGCTGAGGTAGTTTTGTCATGTTTCTCCCCTGTGAAGTTACTCCCCCTTTCCATACGATGCTATTTAGAGGGAAGTCAGTCCCTCCCACACTTAAGGGAGGGAGTGAGGGGTAATGACCCGCCCCCTTGAGGGGAGAGTAATTGTTTCTAATTCTTCTGTATGGGAGATTTGTCTATTCTTATTAATTTATTCATTTCATTTTTATGTCAATATAGACTCATAGATATTTATATTTATACATTGGGTTATATTCTATACACGTTATTTATTTCTGTTGCTCAAGTTGGCCATTGGGAGCTCTTTAGTTGGCTCCTGCGTCCCTCTGCCATAGCCGACTGCTTTTTGGGTTGTTTTGCTTCAGCACCTCCTTACTCTCTGACACTGCACGATGCTTTAAGTTCATCCTGCATATCCTTGCCTCAGCCTCTAGTCTGCCGTTCCCCAGCGTCCCTGCTTCCTCTCTTTGGAGAAAGGTATTTGAGGAGGGGAAGAATGGGAGTTATTTTTGAATGGATGAGTGAAGGTGAAAAAACTTCTGGAGATGGAGGACGGTGATGGCTGTGCAACAATGTGAACGCACTGAGTTTATGCCACTTGAAATGGTGCCCTGGCCAGTGTGGCTCAGGTTGGGCATTGGCCCATGCGCTGAGAGGCTGCCAGTTCGATTCCGGGTCAGGACACATGGTCAGGCTGTGGGCTTCATCCCCACCAGGGGGCGTGCAGGAGGCAGCCAGTGGACGGGACGCTCTCACATCGACGCTTCTTTCTCTCTCCCTCTCCCTTCCTCTCTCTCCAAAAATCAATAAAAACCTTAAAAAATGTTTAACATGGTAAATTTTATGTTACATGTATTTTAGCACAATTTAAAAATGTTTTATCGAAAAAAAAACCAAGCTTGCCAAATTGTTTCCAAAATATTTGTGCCATTTTGCGTTCCATCCAGTCATGATGAGAGTTAGTGTTGCTTTACATTCTCTCCAGCACTTAATGGTCAGTTTTGTTTTATTTTTAGCTATCCTAAGGGTTGTTTGGTGATGTATCATTGTTGTTTTAATGTGTGTTTCCCAATAATATGATGTTGGCATCATATGCTCATTTGACATCTGTCTATTTCTTTGCCGATGAGTTTGATATTTTGCTCCTTTTTAATTGGGTTGTTTGTTTTCTTGTTGCTGGGTTTTAAGAGTTCTTTGTAGATCCTGGATACGAGTCCTGTATCAGGTATGTGATTTGTAAATATTTTCTCTCGTTCTGTGACTTGTCTTTTCATTCCCTTAACAATGTGTTTCACAGAGCAAGTTTTAAATTTTAGTAACATCCAACTTATTCATTTTTTTCTTTCATGGATGATGATTCTGGTTTTATATCTAACTTGTCATCATCAAAACCAATATTAAACAAGTTTTCTTCTAGAAGTTTTATAGTTTTGCATTTAACATTTAGGTTTGTATCCATTTTCAGTTAATTTTTGTGTAAGTTGTCACAGACCATCCTTGACTTCCTGGGATGAACCCAACTTAGTGGTACTGTAGTGTCCTTTTTATACAATCCTGGAGTCAAGTTATTCATATTTTGTTTAAAATCTATTGTCCATGTGTACGAGATATATCAGCTTATAGTTTCCTTTCTTGCAGTGTCTTTCCCTGGTTTTTGTATTAGGGTAGTGCTGGCCTCATAAAATGAGTTGGAGAATTGGCATTATTTTTTTCTTAAATGTTTGGTAGAATTTACCAGTAAAACCACCTGGACCTAGTGGTTTCATTTTTGGAAGGTTTTAAGTAATGAATTCAATTTATTTAATAGTTTCAATACAATTCAGATGACCTGTTTCTTCTTAGGTGAGATATATTAGTTTATAGAATTCAAGACATTGGTCCATTTTATCTAAGTTATGAAACTGTGGGCACAGAGTTGTTCATAGTGTTCTTATTACCCTTTAATGTCCTTGGGAGCAGCAGTAACGAGCCCTCTCTTATTTCTGATATTTGTCATTTGTTCCTTTTTTCTCTTTTACAGGCTTAGGCTGTCTAGAGTCTTTCCAATCTTTATTAATATATTCAAAGAAGTACATTTTGGTTTCATTTGTTTTCTCAATTGTTTTTCTGGTTTAAATTTTGTTAAATTCTGTTCTAGTTTTTAAAATTCCTTTCCTCGGTTTGCTTGAGGTGTCATTTGTCTTTTTCTATTTTCCTTTGATGAGTGTTTAGAATATTGACTTTAAATCTTTGTTCTTTTTTAACAGGTGTATTTAACACCATAAATGCTGCTCTGAGCGCTGCTTTTGCTGTATCCTGCAAGTTTTGATGCTCTATTTTCATTTAGTTTAAAGTATTTAAAAATTTTTTTGAAACTTCTTATTTGACTGAATGGTTATTCAGAAGTTCATCGTTTAATATTCAAATTTTGGTTATTTTCTAGCGATCTTTCCATAACTGACTACTAGTTTAATTCTGTGGTCATCTGAGAGCATATTTTGTATATGACTTCTAAACTTTTAAAAAATTTGAGATGCATTTTATGACCCAGATATTACCTACCTTGGTGAATATTCTATGTGTACTTGAGAATGATATATATTCTGTTGTTCTTTGATGGAGTGTTCTGTATATGTCAGTTTGATCAAATTGATTTATAGTGCTGTTCAGGTCGCTCTATCTTTGCTGATTTTTAGCCGGCTTGATCTATCAATTACTGACAGAGATGTATTGAACTCTACAAATATAATAGTATACGTGTCTATTCTCCTTTCTGTTCTCTTAGTTATTGCTTCATGTACTTCAGTGCTCTTTTGTTAGGTACATACATGTTTATGATTTTTTATGTATTCTTGAAAAATTGACCTCCCTCTACTATTATGTAATCTCTCTCTTTATCCCTGATCATCTTTTCTGTTCTGCAGTTTACTTTGTCTGAAATTAAAATAGTTACACCAGCTATATTTTGATTAATGTTTTCCATCTCTTTACTTTAGTCAAAATATTTATGTTTAAAGTGGCTTTCTTCTAGATGGCACACAATTATGTTTCTTTCTCCAATTTAGCAATCTGTGACTTGTGACTCTTGTGTTTACATCATTTACATTTAAAGTGATTATTGGTATAATTGGATTAAAGCATACCATCTTTGTAACTGTTTTCTAAAAATTACATTCATTTTTTATTTTCATTTCCTGTTTTTCTGTCTCCTATGGTTTTAATTGAGCATTTTATATGAGTCCTTTTTATCTCCTCTTGGCATGTCATTTATACTCCTTTTTAAAATGTTTTTAGTGATTGCCTTAGGGTTCACAATATATAGATTAAATACAATTTAAATGAACTTTAAAGTAACACTATACCACTTTATATATAGTGCAGGGATCTTACAACAGGGTATTCCCAATTCCTCCAACCATCCCTTGTGAAATTTCTGTAATATATTTCACTTATCCATTTGCTATAATTACCCAATACATTGTTATTTCATTGCTGTGAACAAACAAATAAATGTCTTTTAGATGAATTAATAATAATAAAATTATATATTTAGTTTTTACCTTATTTTTTTTCTGACACTCTTTATGTAGTCCCAAGTTCCTGACCTATGTATTTTTCCATGTTCCTGCAGAAGTTTTTAATTTCTATAATCAAATTGTTCTGTTGTTAACAAATTAAGTTTTTATTTGTCTGAGAAAGTCTGTTTTTCCTTTGCTTGCAAAGAATCGCTTTACTGGTTATAGAATTCTACATTGGCACTTATTTTTCTTCCAACACTGTCAATGCTTTGCTGCATTCACTTTTTCTTGCATGAATTCTGATGTGAAGTCTGCTGTGCTCTTATCCTTGTTTCTATACATGGAAGGTTTTTTCCTCCACTTCTAGTTTATTTTAAGATTTGCTCTTTGTCTTTGGTTTTCTACAATTGAACATGATATGCATAGGTTTCTGGTGTTTTGTTGTTGTTGTTGTATCTGTTGTTTTGTTTGGGCTGTTTGGTATTTATCTCGTTTGGTGTTCTCTGAGCTTATGAAACTTATAGTTTGGTATCTGTCAATAATTTTGGTAACATCTCAGCCACTGTTACTTCAACAATTCCTCTGCCCCATTCTCTCTTTCTGGTATTGCAGTTATGTGTGTGTTTCATCCCCAAAGTTCTTGGGCATTCTAACCTGGTTTTTTTTTTTTCTGTTTCTGTTTCAGTTCAGAAAGTTTCTGTTGGCCTATGTTCAAGTTCATTGATTCTTTTTTTGATTCTGTCAAGTCTGCTTATGAGTCTGCTGAAGGTATTCTTTATTTTTGCATTTTTGATTACTAATATTAAAAAAAAAAATTTAAATAGTTTCCACCACTCTGGTGACTTTACCCATTTGCTCTTACATGTCATCCATTTTTTATTAGAAACCTTAACATATTAATCATAGTTAAATTTCTTATCTGTTAATTCACATACCTGAATGTGGTTATGATGATTGCTTTGTCCCCTCAAATTGTGTTTTTCCTTGCCTTTGATTTGCCTTTTAATTTTTTATTGAATGTCAACCTGTTGTATCCATAGTAGCTAGTGAGGTAAATACTCCTTTCTGGAGATGATTTACGTTGATCTGGTTATGAGTTGGGCTGTGTATAATGTTTGCTGTAGCAATATGTAGTAGAGACTCCAAGTTTCTCTAATACTGCTTTTGTTTCCTCTCTTGGCTTTAAGGCTTCTTTTTGTATTGTTTCTCAAAGGGACTCTATATCTTGCAGCTATTTTTGCTATAATTCTCTGTTATATTGACAGCTTATTAGCATGGTGGTTTGGTGTGGGGGAGGGAAAAGTCTCAGTCTTCTGGAGGACCTCTGTCTCAAGGTGTGGCCCTCACAAGTGTTTCTGTCCCTCCTCAAGGCATATAGCTCCCTTCATCTTCCCGGTATCAAGCTCCCAATAGGTTTCCTTGAAGTTCTGTCCCCTGTTACTTTTTTCTCTTCCCATGTAGGTGAAACACAGATGCTAGCAGGGACTGCAGGGGAAAGGAAATCTCTTTCCCCAGGTGAGATAAAGTTGCTCGGTATTGCTCTGTGGCAAAGTATTTTTCCTTGGAGATTAAATAAGCCTTTGCTACAGAGAAGGAAATGAGAGGGTTACACTTGCTGCTCCCCCCTCCTCTTGTCAGAGCCACAGGAGATTTTTCTTGGATCCTCACTGTGAGAACCTGTGGGGTTCCTGGAAGGAAAGCTCAAGAAAGTGTGGGAACTGTCCTTTGATTGCAACCCCCAGGAATTTGTCATGATCAAGCAAGTTAGCACTCAGCCTACAGCAATTTGTCAAAATTACTACTAAAGGAAGTGGTTTTACAGCTTATGGCTTCCAGTGCTTTGGCTCCAGGTAAACAAATCTCCAGTGCAATATCTCTCTGGATGTTCCTGTCTCTCCAGATTCTGCAGTGGCAATTGTCCCTGTGACCTCAGTTCTCTGGTAGGTTCAAGAACAGCTGTTGATTTTCACTTTGCCCAGCATTACTTGTAATAACAAAAGTGATGACTTGCCAGATCCTTACATGTCAGGGCTGAAATGGATGAACCTATGTCTATTAACTTTAATGGGAAAAATTAGATGTGCTCCATTTCAGCCCTGGAGACCCACACATTTGACACAAGTAGAGAGATATGTAAATTGAGCAATTAAACATCTTTATAGAAGATATAAGTGCCTAGCTGGTGTGGCTCAGTGGTTGAGCATTGACCCGGGAACCGAGAGGTCACTGCACATGCCTGAGTTGTGGGCTGGGTCCCCAGTAGGGGGCATGCAGGAGGCAGCCAATTGATGTTTCTCATTGATGTTTCTCTCTATCCCTCTTCCTTCCTTTTTCTCTAAAAATCAATAAAATATATTTTTAAAAGAAGACATAAGCAATATGTGCCCTGGCCAGGTGGCTCAGTTGGTTGGAGCATTGTCCCATGCACCAAAAGGTCGTGGGTGTGATTCCCAGGAAGGCACCTAGGGTTTGATCTCTGGTCAGAGTGCATACAGGAGGCAACCGATCAATGATTCTCTCTCACATCAGTTTTTTTTCCTCTCTCTCTAAAAATCAATTTAAAAAGATAGCTATGTAATATATTGTACTAACCATAGGTTAGTACATAGGTTTATTGTACTAACCATAGAGTGAAGAGCAAGTTTTAGAGTGGGTGCTAGATTGTGGCTGACAATTGTAGGGGGTCACTCTTTAGAAGGTGCATCCATCACTCTGTACCTCTTGTTAACATTTTGGAGTTCATGTTTTATCTTGTACTCACTTATAAATAAAATCAAAGAATAGAGACGCATCTAAGAAAACACAGGCTAAATCTGAAAGCACACTGAAACATATGGAAAAAATACAGATACCCAACAGACTGCAGAGATAAGAAGACACTCCCCTTTCTCCTTCCCACGTGGCCTCTATTTGCAAATAAAAATGTTTGGGTTCATTGAACTGTGACCTGCAGTTTAAACTTGTTCCATATGATAGTCTCCAACTAAAAAGCATGTCTAGTAAATTAGTGAATGTGTCTTTGCTTGAAAATGTAACTATGGAATACCATATCTTAGAGTGTATTTACTCAGGGTGTTTTTAGGTGAAAAATTGTTATACCAAAAATAAATAAATAAATAGATAAAAATTGAGTCCAAAAAAAAAAAAAGGTATACTTATTCAAGAGCTGTTATGGCAAAACATCATTAATTGAGCAATTCCTACGTGAAGTAATTCTGTAATTAGTTATAGTTTGTTTTCTTTAAAGTTTGGAATCAGTTAATTAGTAACTATTTTTCCACCAGACAATGTACAAATCATAGCAAACTTCCATTTCCTGTTTTTCTCCCTAGCCTCGACCAGTGCCCAAGTGGGAAATGCCAGGAATTTTAGTTCATATTACTGTTAAAACTGTTTTCTTTTCATAATAAGTACTTATTTAGGCCTAACAACAAGTGGTTCTCACTTCTCCATTAACTACATCTTCACATATACTTCTGCTTCTTTCTGGATTAATTTTCGTGCCTGATGTAGTTCATCCTCTGGTAAGTAGTTATTTTCAGTCTAGAAGTAATCGACTCACCTTACATGACAGTGTATGTGGGGACAGAATTCTAGAATCCTAGGATTTTCTCTGTACTTTCAAGTGCTCCACGGTGATTTTGTATTCAATATTGTTAATGACAAATCTAGTGTCACCTGAATGCTTGAAACCGGTTTTGAGGCAAAGATGTGAGCATATGGAGATTTTCTCTTTACTGTTAATGCCCAGAGGTGTATTTACAACATATCACTACAGCATTCCTACAGGTGTCTAGTGTGGATTTTAGTCCAGCTCTCTCGTCCCTTTCAGTCTAAAGATACATGTCTTTCTTTAGTTCCTAGAAATTAAAGGTTATTTTTGGAATATTGTTTTCCATTCCTTCTCTCTTTCCTTCCTCCAAAACATCTATTACATATATGTTGGGACTTCTGTTCTATCCTTATAATATTAGTCCAAAAATATTTAAAATTGGATTGCTTGTTTCTTAAAACAAAATATTTGGAATTCTTTGTACATTCTGGATACACTTCCTTTATCAGATACGTGATTTGCAAATACTTCCCCAAAACCTGTGACTTGTCTTTTCCTTCTCTTATTAGTATCATGCAAAGAGCAGAAGTCCTTAATTTCGATAAAGGCCAATTTATCATTTTTTACAGTTTTTCCTTTTAGTAATGTACCTAAGAAAACTTTTGTCCTACATTTTCTTCTAGAAGTTTTATGTGTTATATTTAGGAGCATAATCTGCTTTTGAATTAATTTTTGTAAATATTGCAAGATATGCACTACAGTTCTTTTCTTCATGTTAATACCAACTTTTTTGAAGCACCATTTGTTGGAATGGCTGTTCTTTTCCACTAAATAACTTTTCCTCCTTTTTGAAAGTCAACTAACCATACCTGTGGGGATTTATTTCTACTTTATTTTGTTTCACTGTTTAATCTGTCTTGACTCTTATATCACACTTTTTTTATTACTATCTTTTTATTATAAATTTTGAAGCCAGATAGTATAATTCCTCCAACTTTTCAAACAAACTTTTTCAAAGTTGTTGCACCATTTCTAGGTCCTTCACATTTCCATTGGAATTTTAGAAACAACCCTTCAATAGCTACCAAAAAGCCTTTTGGAAATTTGATTGGAATTTCATTGAGTCTATTGTTCCATTTGAAAGAATTGATATATAAATAACACTGAGTCTTCAGATCCATGAATTACGTATGTCTTCTTAAATTTCTCTCAGCTGTAGGAAGGAAAATTTCTCAACCTGATGAAAAACCGACGGTTGACCTCATCCATAAGACCGAATGCTTTATGCCTATGATAGGAAACCAACAAGAATGTCTGCTCTTACCATCTCTATTTAGTGTTGTGTGGAAGATATTATCTGGTGCAATAAGGCAAAAAGGTGATGAAAAAATAAATTAAGTGAAAAATAAATAAATAAATAAGAATAAGTACTAAAAATAAAAACATGTTGGCAGTTTCTAATAAAGTTAAACTTACCTTTACCACTCAACTCAGCATTCCCACTTCTCAGTATGTATTCAAGGGAAATGAAAACATAGGTGTGTCGAAACATTTGTAATCAAATGTTTATATCAACTTTATTCTTAATAGCTAAAAATTGAAAAAACACACACTAAAGGTATATTAATTGGTGAAATGATAAACATATTGCTGCATATCCATTCAAGAAATACTCCTTAGCAGCACGAAAGTACAAACTTACTGAAATAATCAACTACATAATGAATTTTTAAAGCATTGTGCTAAGTAAAAGAAGCTTGATACAAAAGACTGCATATTGCATGATTCCATTAGAATAAAATTCTAGCAAAGGCAAAACTATAGTAACAGCGAGCAACTCAGCGGTTGCCTAGGGCTGACAGGGGAGGCGATTGACTGCAAACAGGGAGAAGGGAAATGGTGGGGAGTGATGTACTTATTCTATATCTTGATTGTTGTTGTTACATGACTTTATATATGTGTGTGCCCGAGTCATGAAGCTATATATTTAAAATTGATGAGCTGGTTTTGTTTTTTTGTATGTAAAGTTTTCCTCAAGAAAGCTGATAATAAAAAAGAAAGGCTCAGAAATGACAGAGAAAATATAGAACCATTTTTCTTTGGTGAGAAAAAGCTGAGGGTAATATAATAGTTAGAATACTTTCATTACATCACATTCAGAAGGGGCTCTACCAGAAAATTCTCCTAAAGAGTCCTAGCTGTGTTCTTTGCTCCATCGAAGTTCTAATTTTTTTTTTTTTTTTGGTGTCTTTGGCTTCCTTTCCTTTGAAAATAAAGATTAATTGTTCCTATACTGGCAAAGAACCTTCGCAATGTCAGGTTGGTTTGAAAACGATAAACATTCTCATTCCCGTATTCCTTTGAGAGGCAGTGTGGGGAGGGGAGTTTGTGACTGGGCTGCTAAAGTCCTGCCCCTCCTGCTCCTGTTTCCCCCTCCCTCCCCTGCAGGGGTGCGTGGCTGCTTTGGCTCCAGGCTGACTGCAGAACCCTTAGCCCCTGTCACCAGCCTGGGTTCAGTACAGAACCAAGGGCTTTGTGAATCTTTCACCCCCTTGCCTTGCCTTTACAACTGCTTAGGCCTAAAAGCTGTCTAGCTATAAGAGTTTTGTAACAACAGGAATTGTGGACTCAAGATAAATCTAACGACGTTTAAAAAAGCAAACAAACGAAAGAAACAGCAGAGAAGGTGATCATTTCCAGCCGTTCTTGTTCGCTTGCCACACACCCATCAATAGCTTCATTACCGACTCTGTCGCACGGAAGTGTTTCAGTTTACTTCTATTTGGAACATCTTTATTCCACAGCTTTTATGATGTTCTCATTTTCCCTAACTGTCATCTTCAGCATCTGCAGCCCTACTCAAGAGAGAGGAAGAGCCCTGGCCCTGGCGTGGCTCGGTGGTTACACCGTTGGCCTGCAGACTGAAGGGTCTCGAGTTCAATGCAGGTCAATGGCACGTGCCTGGGTTGCGGGTTCATTCCCTGGCCCATCGGGGTTCATGCAGGAGGCAACCAATCCATCAATGTGTCTCTCTCGCAGGGAAGTTTGTCTCTCTCTCTCTTCCCCCCTCCCACTCTCTCTAAAAAACCAATGGAAAAAATATCCTCAGATGAGAATTAACCAAAAAAAAAAAATAGAGACAGAGGAAGAAAAATATGTTTTGTATACAATGATTCAACCACGTTGTTATGGCTCACAGGAGAGATGAGAAATCATAATGTGTGAGTTATCCCACCCTACCTCATTCAGAAAGGAAAACATAGAAATGCCATTTCTACATTTTGGCAACATACACATACTAGGAATGGTAGAGAACCATAAATTGTCCCAGTACCTTCTATATTCTTTCCATAATAAAATGGTAGGATTGGGGGAAGCCTTTGAAATAAAATCACTGTTACACCAAATTCAATCTTGTATTTATTTGGATAAAAATGTCTCCCAGTGTTTTGGGTGTTTCAGCAGCTGCAGGGGCCAGGGTCTCTAAACACATCTACTAGTGTGTGTGAGCAGGTTCAAGCAGATGGTTCACTGGGCCAACAAATTTGGTTGTGGGATTCAGGGAACCATGAAACACTCTGAACTCTCTGAGCAATAATCCTGAAAATAGAGCCCTGAGTTTGTCGCCTTGAACTCATTGTTTACCTTCCTCAGGACAAACGTGCATTCCATAGCACAGCACCCATGCTAAGGGCCCATTCCTGGGTCTGCCTTCAAGATCCTCATTTAAATGTTTTCCCATATTGGAACTTTGTATGTTTGGAGCTCTGAAAACAACAATCGATTCTGGTCTTTGTATGAGAGAATTAGTGTTCCACCAAAGTTGACCCCCCAGGTCTATAGGAATTTGCAAAGCTGAGGTATTAAAATCCCGTAAGATGCATGTAGAGTAACTAATTCAGTGATATTTACTGTTCAATATATTTTCTCTCCAGCAATATATAGAACTCTTTAAGGAATGCTCTTAAAAATATTGAACATTTCCCAAACTTTCTTGCATGTAACAACCCTGTTATACGTCATCCTTGCAGAGTGGCATGGGAACTTAAAAATAATTAAAACACCATTCCAGAAATATTTTACATGTGGACTCTTGTTGGTGGCAAAACCATCTCTCATCCTTAGTGAGACTATTAGAACTGCAAGGGAACCTTAAGTTGATTAAGAGCCACATTTAATAGTTGCTCCAGTAGCATCTTGACAAACATTTTAATTTTATATCTCTCAAGTAAACCCATAAAGCAGCATGATCTAAAAATTCTTAACAAATATATTAATAAAAATTTAAACATGCTTGTATTACTTATGCTGGTTTTGGTTTAATTACATAATAATATTGCCTTGTATCAACCTTAATTAGATTAAATATTGATCGGTGCACTTTCCATTGATATTTCATTAACACAATAACTGTCTTGTTATATCCAGATGCAACTTTAAATTAATTAAAGAGTCTGGCTGGAAATGCAAAGTTATGTAAAGATAAACAAAACAAGCACTTTTAAACATGAACAAGATTGGAAAGCTCAGCCTATGAATTAAAGCAGAGAAGAAAAATTAAACTCTACCTATCTTAAGGGTTTAAAGTAATTAGATCTAACAAAGACAATGGATAATTTTTTTCCATAGGGTGTCAGCTCTAATATCAGTGAGACTCGGTTCATCTATCACTCTGTATTAAGGAAGAGGTTATGAAATATTACAATTATTCCTGAGGAAGATGGCCTTTGTTTATTTCAAAAAGAACCTAGATTTTAAACAGCATCGAAGATTCCTTAGCATGAAGGCTGTTTATTTTTATGCTGATGAGCTGAGAGCTGTTTCAATAGGGAGATGCTATAATTTTCCCATGATCTGGAAAATAATTCACGGCACTTTTTATGTTGTCATTAACTGTCACATCTCTTGAGTTAAATATGAGCCCTGTCATTTGGAAGTCAGAAAGCGGCTCCTAAATTTCTCAATTTTATTAGCAATTGATTCAAATCATTTCCCGAAAATAGTTGGAATTGACGTGTGAATTGTAGTGGTTCCTCATCTTGGTGATGAGTCAATCAAGCCATCAGGTTCACATGAAACTATTTATCAATCTTACGATTTCCTGCTTTTCAGAAAAATTAAAAAGCGCTCTAATGATATTTTATGAGTTTTGAGAAAAATTAAAAAGGAACCAAAAAAGTCATCTGTCTCTCCTAATTCAGAAAGCTCCGTGATGCCAATTTCTGAGCCAAGACACTGAAAGGATGTGGGGAGGGATCTACACCCCAGGGAAGCCTCCTGGATCATTTCTATAGGCCTCAGTTTCTTCATCTTAAAATTAAAAAATTGAACTAAAGTATCTCACATTTTTTGATCACTTTTAAAAGCGTTTACCTGTGAGTCAAAATGTAATATGATTGTTATTGTTACTTTTATTTTATTATTTTCATGTGTGCCATTGTCTTTTCATTGAAAACAAACAGACAAACAACTTGCAGTTATTGATAGAGCCTCAGTGACTTCAAATTAAAAATGTAATTGGCATTCTCGGAGCAGCATTGGACACTGTCCTGCGATTTGCATTTGAAATACCATTTCCCACTCAAGGCCACACGAGTCAGGCCTTTTCTAGTGGGCTATTGTAAGACTGGACCATAGTCCTTTGCTGTAGGCCAGAATGACAGCATCCACCTTTTCCAAGTCTGGGCCACAACAAAGATGTTTGTGAGCTAAGAAAACTCTAGCAAAACACCAAGTTGTTTGCCTATTCAATTTCTTTCACACTTTGCTGAGCTCAGTTAATAGCCAGTTCTTTTCAAAATAAATGACTAGCCCACTGAATTCAGCCCCTTTGCTTTCACATTTGCTGTGTGTATAACTACAAAATGGGTATCTCATTCTAAACAAATCCCTCTGGCGTTATTTACAGAAAACTAAGGTTTTTCTCCTGAAGTTAATTGCATTTTAAGTGCTTGGATGCCTCTGGTGTTCTGGAGCAGAGAGTGTAAGCCACACAGAAAAGACCCTGCCCACGCAGCTCGGTAGGGTCTCTCTTTTTTAAAAAATATGTTTTTATTGATATCAGAGAGACGAAGGGAGAGAGAGAGATAGAAGAAACACTGATGAGAGAGGAACATCAATCCTCTGCCTCCTCCACGCCCCCTACTGGGGATCGAGCCCACAACCTGGGCATGTGCCCTGACCAGGAATCGAACTGGTGACCTCCTGGTGCGTGGGATGTCACTCAACCAACTGAGCCACACTGGCCAGGCTGGACTTCCATCTCTTGACTGCTGTGCCGAGGAAGAAAGGCCAGAAGTACAGTGTCTAAAGGGTAAAGGCAGTTGTCTTGGCTGCATCTGTCACCTGCTTTTTGCTCAGGAAGTTCAGGGGGATTCACAGAAATGAAATGTATTTTTCTTCCATTTCGCCTCATCCTCAGGGCGAGCTGTGGCTGGTTTGCCCTGCACAGTGCAAACTGTAGAGAGGGGGCCTTAGACAGAGAAAGAACCGCAGAGAAAACGGACCACAGAAAAACCACCCCAAGAGCGGTCTTCCTGGAGGCTGGCTGAGGCTGCTCCTCTCTTGGAAAGCAGCTAGAATGTCTCTCATTCTGAGGAAATGGACCGGAGGCCTTTGGGCTTGGGGTCTCACCTTGGACCACTGTTGTGCCTTTACCCCAGCCACAGACACTTACACAGTTTACAGATGAGCCAGGAAAAAATAAGTAACCTGCCCAAGACGTGGCCTAGAGGACAACAGGGTGAAATGGGAAAGCAGAAAGGCTAGTCGCCTAGACCCACAAAGGACCTCACATTTATGCTTTATCTCCGAATGAGGTTATTCATACCATTGCCGAGATACATGCCCGAACAAGGGAGAAAAGAAAGCTTATCACACGACCAGAAACTCGTGTTCCACTATAGAAAAATATTGTCCATAACCCCTGTTTTATCAGTTCTGTGATTATCTTAGGAGGAGCTCAATAATATTGCATTTTTTAACTTAAAGAGTTAATTTGTTTTTTAAAACTCTAACATGATTTTATAATCCTGTTTCAGTATTTTTTTAATATACCAAGAACCTCAAGAAAATGGAGAAGCCCAGGCCTCTTTCAACCTCTACGAGGCCTTGCACGTGTGTCCCGGCATCCTTCGCTTCAGGCTCTGCAGGGCCGGAGTCCCACTGCCTGGGAAGACAAAGCCATGTAGTAAAAGGAAAATTGCAAATGAGAGAGGCACATTACAAGGACCAAACGAATGACCTGAGCCCTGTAACAGCCTTGGTGCGCTGCCAGAAGACACCTCCAATTAGACTACTAAAGAGAAGGAAAACCCTTCCCTTTCAGTTATACCCCACCCCTGCTATTTTATTATAATGCACTTGTAATGCATAACTACCCAGGCCCCCTCTGAGCATGCCATGCTTTCAGACTCGGGCTAGCACCGCGAGGATCGAAAGGGATTGCATTTGCACATGTCAGCCTACCTCATCCATCTCCCCTCATTCAAACAATACGCAGTCGAGGTTCAGCGATCGGAGTTATATATTTTTCCTTAATGTTGTTGTAAGGTAATGGTTCTCTTATCTGAAATTCATCAGCCTGCTATAAATTTAAACTCCATTACTGCCAATAGAGAAAAGCTAAGCACCAAACCACTTTCAATAAATTTGCACTTATGCAATTGAACTGATATGGCCTCAGAGGAAAAGGTGAAACTCGTCTTGAGATATTTAAGTTAGTCTGAGTCACTGCTTCGTCTAGTGTTAAATTGGATCCATCGCGAAATGTAGGGCAGCACTCATCAGCCCTGAGTTATAAGAAGAGGTTTCAGCCTGAAAAAATTCTGTCTCCAGCATTCGTGATTAGACAGTATAATTCTAAGAAACCACTGGCTGGCTCTCTTATTTGGCACAGCTAAATGCTACAAATGGAAACCCTGATAGATGTATATTTCTGTGAACAACATTAATCAGACTTGGGCCAGCCCACGTCCTGGAGATTTGTCATGTCCAGTCATGAAGCTATAAGTGAGGGTGTCTAGACTCTCACAGTAAAGACGGTACTTACTAAATATTTGCACGAGGCTTCAGGACTTACAGGTAGTACTTCTAGTCTGTACAGCCACCTGGGACACAATTGTTATTTACCATCTATTTCTGATGAGGAGACTGAAGCTCAGATGTGCAAGAAGACCACCTTTCTTGGGTGCGTGAAGCAGTGACATATCAGTGTGTTCCTGGCTCTGTTCTGGGCAGTGCAAGGTGGAGGACACACACAAGTCAGCAGCCTCAAGGGCGGCCAGGGTCTCTTGGTGAACGAGGACTTCTTGATCAGGAGCCAAACGGGTGACATGGGCTGCCCATGGGGTCGGAGCTGCAGCTCCCTTGGAGAGGAGGCCTCCAGAGCCTGACCTTCTGGAGCCATCCAAGTCAGGGAGAAGCGTCTGCTGGCCAATTAGAGTTGATGGTTTTGCAGGCGGAGGCGAGCGAGACCAGGCAAGAGCTCCCAGGCTATTAAGGATGGGGCTTTAGAAATTTCAGATGAGTTCCATTTATGGTTGTGGACTCGAGCATGGGAAGTTTAACTCCCAGGATGTAATGAGCACGCTGCAAGTCGTGGGGGCTTAGCTGTCAGACACACACAGTCACTCACCCTCCCCAACCCCTCTTCCCATCCCCAGCCTCAGTGCCCATTCTAAGGCCAGAACTGGCATCACATACCAGTTGCAAGGACTGAAAAGCATTTGCACTTAATTGGACGATATACATTATTCATGAGCCTTGAGTCTGTGATGATTTTGGCATTCATTAGGGGGGAAAAAACGGGGCATTAGTTTTCTTGGTACAAAACATTTCGTATTAGACTTCATTTGCAATCCACTTTTCAATGTAAGGAATTAGAAATGCTTTTAAGCAAAGTTGGGAACTATGAAATAGCTGGGAAACGAGCATCAGCAACTTCTAAAGATGGCGAAGAAAAGAGGAAGAGGTGGGATTTTCAGATGCCTCGGCAACCAGGGCTCTGAGTGGAGGGGAGGGAGAGTCAGCCTAAAACTCAAGCAGGTTAATTCAAATTACAAGGATAGTAATGATAAATGCTTGTATGCATATACATGGACTTTACAATGATAGTAATGATAAACACTTTTATGCATATACTATGTAAGTAAGCACCGTCTATTATACGTAAATAATCTATATTTTATATTTGACTATATATATGCACATATATTTAAAATTTATTTCAAAGCAATGAATGAGTTGTGGAGAATTTTTTTCCCTACCTCTACTTTTCCAAAATAAAACGCATCATCTCCTGAGAGCTAAGTGAGGCCTAGTTTAGGGTTCTATCCTGCCCTTCTCCATTCCATTTAAAATAAAGGCTTCAAAACCTACCAGAAGCTTCTGTAGAATGAGGTTGACTAGGCCTAGTTTCCCTTTTTACAGAATCTGGAATCTCAGAATTGAAACAATCTAATTAAATCCCATTATTTTGCAAATAAAGAAACTGAGGCACAATGAGAGGCCTGGGATCTGCAGTGCTCAGAGGATTAGAGGTGGAGAAGGTTGGGCTTTCTCGACAACTTTCATGCAGGCTTCTCCCCGAATGGCCACAGCTCCCTGGGAAAGCCTCTTACTGAGGGGCTTTGAAGTCTAACAAATCTAGGCGCACACACTATTGGATCTTGGGCAAGCTTCTTCATCCAGTTTCGCCTCGATTCTTTATTTTTTAAAATATGTTTTCATTGATTTTAGAGAGAGAGGGAGAGAGAGAATGAAACATCGATGAGAGACACATCAACTGCCTCCTGCGTGCCCCCTACTGGGATCAAGCCCACAACCTGGGCATGTGCCCAGATCAGAAATAGAACCAGCGGCCTCTGGGCGCATGCGACAACGCTCAACCAACTGAGCCACACCAGCCAGGCTCAATTCTTTAACTATAACTTGAAGACACATTTTGGATGTTCCTTAGGCAGTTTAGAAGCAATAACTACAGGTAAAGCCCTGAGGAGAGTGCCTGGTGTATGCTCGACCTCCACAAAGGTTGTCTGTGATTGTCTTGTTTTTTTATTATAAAGGCTGAACACACCAGCCCACCTGGACATTCTTGCTGTGGCTTGCCAATTGTCCCACCTTTGTTTAATTTTCTCGGTTAGTCATGGAGTTCCTTAGAGCAGAGTCATCTTTTAGTCCCTTAGCAGCCCCCAGTGCATGGCCTTAATTCAAGTAGCAGGTGCTCAATAATGACACCAATTGTGTTTTCCAGGGTGACACAATTTATAACATGCAGCCTTTTCACATGCCCTCTGCCTTCTGAAGTCACTGCGGAGTCTCTGCTTCGATACGGCAGAAAATCCCGGACAAGCAGATTCTCCTCTTTGCCTCTGTTAATACACAGCAGGACCCAGGCTGGCAGATCCCACATCCACATTTAATGGAGGAGAGTGAGGTTTTTGGAAAAGGGGGCCGTGTGCTGAAGTCCTGCAGCAAAGGCAAGGCCTAGAAACTCATCTCAGGTTTTCCATCCTGCACCCATCACGGGTTCCACCAATACCCCTTCTCTCAGTGTAGACTCACTGTCTGCTGCTGTGGGTCGAACTCCACAAAACAAGGTCCATATTTCAGGATGCTGCCTTCAGAAGAGCAGGGTAACGAGGTTGGCTTGTTTCTGAAAGTAGTTCATTTGAGAAGGTCCCAAAGCCAGAGTAAAGCGATCACCCATTGACAAGGGTCAGAAGCATAGCTCCAGGAGGCTCATCACAAGAGTGACATTTCTGTGAAGTTTCCTATTAAAATTCATGTCCATTTGAGTCGACTCCACGTTAAAATATGTGTTTATTTTAATACACAGTTGCTTCTTAAATACTGATATAAAATAGACATTCCATGAAAATGCACTATTTTATCTTAGGGTTCAGGGCACCCTATGGCCTGCAGCTGGACACTGAGATTCAGAAGAATGATTGGGGGGCTCTCTACCTCTAATCCCCAAATCTCATCGCAAGCCCGAATGTGTGATAACCCCACTGTCTGTTGTCATCAGGGCACAGCTAATGGGCCTCGATGAGGGCTGACCCATCCGTCAATTTTTCTTAAGGAGCCACTGAGGATGCCTGCCTTCCCACCACAGTCCCAAGAGCAGCCGAACTCATTTCTCTTCTGTCCATGTGTATTAATTCCTGTTTCTGTAATGAGATACAGAAGAGAAAAAGGGGCAGAGGACTGATGTGGAATCAGATTGGGCCTGATGACTTATGGAGCCTGCCTTCTCATCAGCGATGTAAAACAGCCCGAGCTCTATTTACTGCCGCTGTCAGCAGGATCGATAAATAACGTTTTCAGTGACATGAAGAGGGAACGCGTGAGCTCAATGAAATGAAGGGGAGCCAGAGATAGAAGCAGACAATGCCCTTTTCCTCTCCCTGCCCTGGCAGGAGTCACCTGTTTGGCTGGGGAAGTGTGTGTGTGGGAGGGGGGTGTGGGGATTTGGTTTGGCTTTTAAGGAGGAAGGAGGAAGCATTCCTAGGAGGAACTGAGGGCTCTCGGCTGAGAGGGGAGCCATGGAAGGGCACGGCCCATTGTCACCATAACTTCTCTCCTAAGTCAAGCCACACCCCACCTGAACCTATAAGCCACCATCATCAGGCCTGGGTGGGTGGTGCCCCCACATTCAAGGCCAGGTCAGAGGAAGGGATTTGGCTTATTGTTAGTACTTGAGAAGCAGCTCAGGCTAAGGCAAAACCCAGAGGAGGAGTGGTTTGCCTGCAAAGGGGCAGAGAGGGTGCTGACCATTGAGAAAGGTCTGCATGGTTAGAGGGGTAAAGTGAGGTGACCCAGAGTGCAACAGATTTCCAGTTCCCTCCAGCAAGAATTTGGAGTCAAGAGTTAACACAATCACGGGAGAGGGTCACTCACTACTAAAAATCCCACTGACCTACCACACAGGGACCCTTGTTTCCGCAAAGTAAAGTCATTTTTTGATGTGACAGGCAAGTCAGGCTTCCATCTGTCCTTCCTCCGCCCTCTCCTGGAGGGATTGCCGCAGGCTGGACGCCTCGTGCCCCGGTGGCTGCCTGAGAATAATACACAGGCAGAAGCCCATGGCCTGGCTTAGTCCACAGTGCAACCCAGCTCACGGAGGTGATGGCACAGGTGCTGCTTCTGCAGGTGGGCTGGAGAGGACTGGAAAGTCCCACTGGCTGCTCAAGAGCTTCCAAATCCCGCTGTCGTAGTATTCCTGTTAATCTATGGGATCACCAGAAGGCTCTTATTAACATGCAAATGTATACGTGGGAAAGGTAATTTATTACTCTCATAATCCTCATGAATACCTGCCTAGAGAGAAGTTTATAAGGATATCTACTTGCTACCCACTGCCTGGGTTGGGGCGGGGGTGGAGGTATCTGTCTCAGTATTTCTTAAGAGATGTCTCCACCCGCATAGAGGTCACCGCTCTTTATGATCACCAGGCAGAGACACACATGTGCATACACAGCTGTGTCCAGGATCATCTATGCACATGCTCAGTTTGATATTCATTGACCATTTCGGTCCATGTGACAGTTGTCTCAGGGCTCGAGAGGTGGGCGTACATACTCTCTCCAGGGCTGCTTTATGGCCCCAGTCACAGGAGGACAACGAAGTTTCAGAAGTCGTATTGTTGGGGTAGAATAAAGGCATGGGTACCTAAGTGGGTGGAATTAGAAATAAGTAAAGATAACATCACACACAAGAGAGAATGGGGCCCCGCAGCTGTGGCTCAGTGGTTGAGCGTCAGCCCAGGGATCAAGAAGTCGCTGTTTGACTCCGGCTGGGGCACATGCCGGGGTTTCAGGCTCAATCCGCAGTAGGGGGTGTGCAGGAGCAGCTGGTCTATGACATTTCTCTCTCATCAATGTTTATATCTATCCCTCTGCCTTCCTCTCTCTCAAAAAATCAATAAAAACATGTTTTTTAAAAAATGACTGAAAAGGAGAATGGTGAATTAAACTCAAAGTAGAATGGGAGAAAAGGGGAGGCGACAGTAGATGGCGTGGCGCAGGGGTACCAAATGCAAAGCTCCTTTCTACCAGGCTGGCGGCTGAGACTGTTGGGGACGCAGGGGGCTGAGCTTACAGGGGTCAGCGAGCTGGGCTGTGAGCCCAGCGAAGACATTGTGGCCCTATCCTGTCTCTAAAGGAGGTTGAACTCCGGTCTGGAATGGCACAGTAGCACAAATCTTTCAAGATAGCAACAAACAAACAAACAAATCTCCAAAACACCAAGACAAAACATACAAAACATCATGTAAGCTCTGAAGCATGTATTGGGGTTTGCATTTGACCCCTGGCCGAGAGGTGTGCTTGGCTGAGCCCCTGGAGGCTCCGGCGCTTGTCCTGGGCTGACATCCGCCGGGAGGCGGCAGGAGGAGGTGTGCAGATAGGGGTCCGGTGCCCAACCCGTGCAACCTCTGACACAACACGTGACTCTTCATCTGGGTAAGACCCAAAGAGCCTTTGCTTTCACCCTCCCCAGGGGGGATCAGCAGGACTGTTAATGTGTTCTCTCTCTCTCTCTCTCCCTCTCTCCCTCTCCCTCCCCCTCCCCCTCCCCTCCCCCTCTCCCCCCTCCCCTCCCCCTCCCCTTCCCCTTCCCTCTCTCTCTCCCTCCCTCTCTCTCTCTCTCAGCCTGCTGTGCGCCAGGCCCCGGCTTGTTACTGCTGCTTCGGCCACGGGCGGCTCCTGCGTCCGGCCGGCGCCCACTTGCCTCGGCTCCGTGCGTCACCGAGCCCACGCGCGATGGTCGAGGGGCGCTCTCTTATTATGCTCAAGCAGCTGTGGAAGCTCGCTTCCATTCAAAGTGACACACAAATCTCACTTTGCTCACCCTTTCATGGGACTCAGTGGTAACCCAGCATGGGCGTAACAGACGCTGTGCAGCCTATTAGCAATTGTACAGAGCACCACGGTTAGGGACTGTCATCTTATTACTTACCTCACTGAGTCGCCCACGAGCGAGTTGAACACTTGCTCTGCGCCTGCACTTTGCTTCCTGACAGCGCGCGTGGCAAGCTCACCGAGCCTGGCACAGGCACACGAGCACACCCTCTTGTGCAGGCATTTATACATCCATGAGGGTAAGCGGGAAGAACTTAAGCAAGGGGACAATTGATCCTGCTCCAATATGCGTAGCGACTCTTGAATTTCTAAACTCATTACGGGAAAAGTCGGAAGAAGGCTGAAGAACTATGGGCACCGCACAGCTTTGTGTGGCTGAAGCTCTTTGTGGAAGAAGAGATGGGTGAGTTTTCAGTTAGCCAACAGTTACCTGAAAAGTTATTGGCCTTGGAATTGTGCTGGGAATCTTTTCCCCCTATTCGCTGCTTTAGAAAATGATAAAAAGGACCTTTGAGAAGGTTCAAGTTTATCTGCCAGCGCTATTAATTCAACCGCAACAGGTCTTAAGTAGATCTGAAAAATAGCAGTGTAGACACATATACACATATGTACAGGTATACATCCATCCATGAGATGATACAGTATATAGCTGTATGTGTGTGCATGTGTGTGCATACACATATATGTGTGTATACATATGTAACACGTGTGTATAGATACACATATATAACATACAGTCACTGTGTGAAGAAAAGTTATATTTTGTCTTCCATGTTCTTAAACTCATTTTGAACCATTACCTCAATTCTTTGCTTATTTGTCCTTCAAGTGGCCTTGGATAAAGGCCCTTTCAGTTGGCCATCTGGGCTTTAATTAGCAATGGCGCTTCATTCTGGTGCTGTGCTTGGTTTAATCTGGTTAGAAATGGGTTACAGGATATATAGCTTTAGGCGGTGCTGGATTCAGGTGCTCCAGTGATGTCAGGGCTCTGGCTGCCTTGCCTTTTCGGGATTCACTTCCCATTGTATGACTGTGTCATTCTCGATAAGTTCCAGGTGGTGAGAAAGATGGTTGTTAGCACCCCTGAGCCTTTCTACTAATGACTCATGGTCTAAAAGGAAGAGAAAAACATTCTTTCTGTACCAAAATGCAGAATCTCAGGGAGGTTTCTGACTGGTCCTACTTGAGTAACACCCCGGATTACTGAACTAATCACAGGACCTGTTTACAATTTGGATCTAGCCTGCTGACTTGAGTCCAGCTTAGGACCAGGGGTCTGAATAGGGTCCCATGATCAGCAGCCCCATCAGAAATACATGGAATGGTGTGTGTGCTGGGGGTGGAGAGGGGGAGAGCAACTCCCAAAGAAAAGATGAATTAAAAGTAGAAACTACTTCTCCTCCTTACCTACCAGGTACCTTGACTCAGATCACCTCAGATAATCATCTCTCGCTATTTTACCACCCTTGGGACTCTAATCCCTTACCCTCCACCCAGGCCAAAAATATTCTTTTCCTAAGGATCCTCTAAATCACAGCTGAAGTTGCTCAGGACTTTCCCAGGGAAGTCAGGAGTCAGCAAAAGCCCAAGAGATAAAACACTTCCCTGGCCAATAAGCCTTAAAACAGGCAGTAAAATGTGGGCAGATGGTCTCCATTCAAGAGGCTTGGAAAAGCAGCCAGACATTCCGTGCACGCTTAATAAACATCAAACACATCACAGACCCCCACAAAGCTGGGTTCTGTTCATGGCCACTGGTGGATCCCTGGAAGAAAATAACACTCCCACTTGTGTTTACTAGCCCAGTCCCTCCTTCCATTGCCAAATGATCTTGCCATTGAATTTAAGCCTTTCCTAGAATGACCTGTGGTGCTAAAATCCTAGGGTGAGATAGACTTGTGACAATGAGGGCAAATAAGCTAATCTCTGTAAGCTTGGCTTATCTTTGATCTGTAGCCTGGGAATAAGAGTATTTATTTCATGTGCTAGTTCAGTCACTTAACCTCTTTAAGCTTCAATTTCATGGTCTGTGCAATGGGCATATAGTAATGCCTTGCTCACAGTTTAATTCAGAGTTGCCTACACGATATCCATTCTGTTCTTATTCCTTAGTATCGTAATCCCAGCTTTGGTAGGTGTGTCAATATGCCATGATTTAGAAGAGACCCAGCCTTCCTTGTAGATAGGGGTGGTCAATGAGTTACCACTTAAAATGGTCAAGAGTGATAGAGGAATCCCTTTAAAGGAAGCTGATGCACCTGAGTGCTATATTCTGTTACCTTTATTATTTCTTCTTTTTATCTGCGATTAGGATGTGATGCCTTAAGATTCATCAGCTCTCTTGGGTCCGTGAGGAAAAGACAAAGAGAACTGCCGAGACCTTGACTTTGACATCTCTGAGTTGCTAAAACAATACCAGCAAGACCTTCCTCTCTTCCTTTTAGACTTGCTGTTATTTGAGAAAAAATAAATCCTTTTGTGCTGAGTCCTCTGCAAGTAGGTCTTTGCTAACTGTGGCCAAACGCAGTATGTAAAGGTAAAAGACTTTTTAAGGATCCAAGGAAGTAAGCTGTACAAATCACTCATTACAAACATTTGCATCCAGAATCTAAGTCACTCTGATGCTTTGTTTTGTCAATGAAACTTTTCCCCCGCTAAATATGTCACAACTGCCACCTGGCTGATGACATGTACACTGTGATTTATTTATTAGATATATATGATTCCAGAAATGTTAAGATGGGAAAATCCTGAATCTTAGAATCAATGAACAACAACAACAACAATAATAATAGTTAACATTTATAACGCAATTCTTATTCATAAGTGTAACAGCACAAACACATGGCCAGTTACATGGCAGGTGCTCCGTGTTGTTTTCTTGCATTTTTCTCCCTTTTTCTACGGTAAGGGTGTGCCTGCTCAGGAAGAGGTGGCCTCCTTCAATGATGTGTAAATGGCAATCATTTCCGGGTGCATTCAGGAGGTGGTCACAATGAACAGAGCTTTCTCCCTACAGGGTAAGCCCAAACATGAATTTGGGGAAAATCATATATTTTAGAGCAAGCTGGGGGCCTGACAAGGTTGGTCCCTAATCCCAGTTGGCTCTTCAGAGTAGATCTAATTAATGGGCTGGAATTAGCACTATTGGGAAAGACCAGTTCACTGGAACATTCAGTGTCCTGTCACCGGCACCCTCCGCGCAGGCCTGGTGCAGAGGCAGCCTCCACCAGCAGCGTTTCCATGACAATGCGGTACATTTAGGCAGCAGCACCTCGCGAGTAAACAGTAATCCTTCAGAAAAACAAGAAGGTCATTACAGCAACTTGTCAAATCAATGCAGAGGGTGTCGAGGCCGATTAAGGCATCTTCTCTCGCAGCTGACACAGTGTCAATAGTACTGGGCCACTACTGCTCAGGCAGATGATTGAAGTGAAGTGCCCATCAGTCAGGGCGTTGAGGTGGACTAACGATTCCCCGCGCTGCCTATTAGAGCTACATGACAACTCAATCCTGTTTGCTGGCAAAGTGAGAGATGGAGAGAGAGAGAGGGAAGGTGGAAAAATAGTGACCTTGTTGCTTTGTTTGAAGCTGAATTAAATTGACAAGAGCAGCTAATCTTTACCTAGGGCGATTAACAGAATTAAGGACCACAACAAAGGCACCTCAGTTTTAACATCTGTGCAAGGACTCGGGGATGTTTACGCTGTAGGGAGCTCTCCTTTGGTATTCAGGTACGATCCAGATATAGATTCTGGGCCAAGCCTTCTCCAAATGAAGCGTGGGTAATCCCATTAACATCCTGCCAAAGCAACATGTAAGGACACAAGGCATTCACTGAATATACCTCTTTCCTCATCAGCTGGGAAGCCAAATCTTTCCAGTGGTGCTGGCTGATTATTTTAGACATATACACCTGGGCTGGGGAAAGCCACAGGTATAGAGTTTTTAATATATTTCCCTGGTGAAATATTTTGCCCTATTTAAAATTTTCTAAGCCCATGATTTCACAGCAATTTTTCCCAAACCATCCAATGGTTCAGCAAAATAAGAGAAGTGCCTTATGCTGGGAGAACAGAATTCCCAAGGAAAGAAATAAGCAGTTGTATAGAGTCTTGGACAGAAATTACATTTTTCTCACTCACTGGAACATTCTATTCTTGATACAGTTAAAGGGATGGGATCTAGCATGAACAAATTAAAACAAATTGGAACAATAATATCAAGTGTGAACATTTTACACATATATATATTTAAAATTAATTTAACACTTACTAAAAATACTCTTCAATGGCCAAAAGTAAGGGTCATCAAATGTAAAGGCCAGACTGTATATATGATAGCCCTCCAGGACCTTAGTTTCTGTCACAACTACTGCGCTGTACTATTGTAGCATGAATAGAGTCATAGACAATATGTAAATGAGTAGGAGTGATTGAGTGCCAAGAAAACCTTTATTTATAATAACAGGAAGTGGACCAGATCTGGCCTGTTGGCTGCAGTTTGCAGACAGCTGATCAAAAAGATTGTAGTAATTCCATTCAACCAACTAACATTCAAGGAGTGTTTTCTATTTGTCAGGCACAGAACTCTAGCAGTTAGAAAAAGGGGAAAACAAAACAAAACATGGAACAGGCACAGTCCCTACATTTGAAAAACTTGTAGTGTAATGGAGAAGACGGCTATTTGTGGGCATGAATACAATACATTCTGTGTTGTAGTTAAAGAAACACAAATAAAAGTGATAAATTATTTCTAGGGCAAAAGATGTCAGAGAAAATGACAGAAAACAGGAACCTTTGGGGATAAACATTCAAGAGACTCTAGGTGGTAAAGATGGGTAAGGACATTACAGATTCAGTGTGGTCCAGGACAGCAGGGGGGGGGGGGCAGACAGAGAGACAGAGAGAGGTAGAAAGAAAGAAAGAAAGAAGAAAGAAAGAAAGAAAGAAAGAAAGAAAGAAAGAAAGAAAGAAAGAAAGAAAGAAAGAAAGAAAGAAAGAAAGAAAGAAAGAAAAGAAAGAAAGAAAGAAAAGAAAGAAAGAAAGAAAGAAAGAGAAAGAGAAAGAAAGAAAGAAAGAAAGAAAGAAAGAAAGAAAGAAAGAAAGAAAGAAAGAAAGAGAGAAGAGAGGAGAGAGAGAAGGGAATAGGGGAGGTGAGTGAAGGGGAGGGGAGAAGAGGAAAGGAGAGGAGATAAGAAAACAGCACAAGACAAATCAAATGAGTGGAGCCAGAAAAATGACTCTGGGGGACAAATTGGTTGCAGAAAGGTACATGGGGATCAGATGAAGGGATGTATATGATAAGCTAAGAAATTTAGATTCACTCATCTATAGGCAATAAAGATCAATTAATAACTTTAAGCAGGGGAATAATGGAATCAGATGGCTGTGTGGGGACAAAAGAAAACTAGGCAGAAACTATTAAAATAGTTCCAGGCAAGAAGAATAAAATCCTGGATTAGGGCTGCACAGGGAATGGAGAGAAGGACCGAGATATGAGAAATGTATAAATAAACTCATCCCAGTGTCTGCTCTTCGGGATGGGGCAGATATGGCTGAAGGATTACCTTGCCATCTGTTCTAAGAAAGTCTGTCTTAGGGGAATGTAGAACCTTGAGAAGAATTTGCATGGGGCCAACTAAGGCAGCACAGCCAAGGGAGAAATGTAGTCTAAGAGGATAGCCGAGAATATCACCATGGAAACAGTCTATAAGAGCCAAGTATAGAAGATGATCTAAAGGTAAGGGTGTGGTATTGGATCACTGAAGTGAGAAGCTCATGAGAGGTAGTGTGGATCAGAAGGCAGAGCTGGCAATACAGTTGGGGCAAATTATTCGGGACTGAAGTGAGCAGAAGATGGTTCTTCACTTTGCTGAGGTGCCAGTGTGGGGAGATTTAATAACATATGAGCTCTTATAGACTCAGATACAGTCAATAACACCAGGAACTATTCCAAGAAATCTAGATGGGCAATTTAAAGCAAGGTGATGTTAATAGAAGTAGTGATGACAGAAGATGATGTAAGCAGAGTGATATTGAGTTTGCGTGGGGCACGATGAATTGGAAACACTACCTGTGAATGGGTGGCTTGTTGAATGTAATGATGTGAGGCTTAGAACTGGAGATATAATTTTAAGACTAATCAGTATATAGCTATGGTTGAAGCCATGGAATGAATGAGAACACCCAAAAAGGACGTGTCTGAAGAGAACAGGGAGATGAAGAGAATACTATGGAAAACACTTATAGAGAGATGGAGAAAGCTGACTCCCTAAAAGAGACAAAGACTGGTCATAAACTAAAAGCAAAATCAAGGGAGAAGGTTTTTGGAGTGGGGGTGGGGGTGGGCATAAGGACAGTGAGCAGCAAATGCTACAAGGGAATGCATTTAGTTAAAACCAAACAGAACGCAGCAGGACATACGTTCTTCTCATGAAACATTCTCTAGGGTAGACCACATGTTAGGACACATAAGAAGTCTTAATAAATTCAAGAAGATTGAAATCGTATCAAGCATCTTCTCTGACACAATGGTGAGAAACTAGAAATCAATTACAATAAAAGAAACTGAAAAACACTCAGACACATGAAGGCTAAATAACATGTTATAACATGTTACTAAACAATTAACGGGTTAACAATAAGGTTAAGGAAGAAATAAAAAATTACTTTGAGACAAATGAAAAGGAACACACAACAAAACAAAACCTATAGGACACAGTGAAAACAGTTCTAAGAAGAAAATTCATTGCATTACAGGCCTATCTCAAGATGCAAGAAAAATCTCAAATAAACAGCCTAACCCTACACCTAAAACTACTAGAAAAAAGAATGACAAACAAATGCCAGAGTAAGTAGAAGAAAGGAAATAATAAATTAGAGTGGAAATAAATGACACAGAGACTAAAAAACAGTAGAAAAGATCAATGAAAAGAGAAACAAGACTGACAAACCTTTAACCAGGCTCATCAGGAAAAACAGAGAGAGGACCCAAATAAATAAAATCAAAAATGAAAGAGGAAAAATAACAACTGACACCAAAGAAATAAAAAGAATTGTAAGAATATGTTACAAACAACTATATGCCAACAAATTGGACAACCTGGGTGATATGGATAAATTCTTAGAAACATGCAATCTTCCAAAACTGAATCAGGAAGAATCAGAAATCTGAATAGACTGATTACAGCTAGTGAAACTGAAGCAGTAATAAAAAAAACTCCCAACAAACAAAAGTCCTGGACTTGATGGCTTCACAGGTAAATTTTATCAAACAATCAAAAAAGAACTAATACCTATCCTCAGACTATTCCAAAAAACTCAAGAGGAGAGAAGACTTCCAAGCTCTTTTTGCGAGGCCAGGATTATCCTAATTCCAAAATCAGATAAAGACATTACAAAGAAAGAAAATTATAGGCCAATATCCCTGATGAACATGGATGCTAAAATCCTCAACACAATATTAGCAAACTGGATCCAGCAATATATTAAAAAGATCATACACCATGACCAAGCAGCATTTATTCCAGGGATGCAAGGCCGGTACAATATATGCAAATCAATAATTGTGATACATCACATAAACAAATTAAATGATAAAAATCACATGAGCATATCAAGAGATGCAAAAAAATAATTTGATAAAATCCAACACCCATTTATGATAAAATTCCTCAGCAAAGTGGGAATAGAAGAACATACCTCGACATAATAAAAGCCGTATATGACAAATCCACTGTCAACTTCATACTCAATGAGCAAAAACTACAATCATTTCCCTTAAGATCAGGAACAAGACAGGGGTGTCCACTTTCATCACTCTCATTTAACACAGTACTGGAAGTCCTAGCCACAGTGAGCAGACAGGAAGAAGACATAAAAGGCATTAAATTCAAAAGGAGGGAGTAAAACTGTCATTATTTGCAGATGGCATGATACTGTATATAGAAAACCCTGAAGGCTCCACTAAAAAACTACTAGAACTGATAAATAAAGTCAGCAAAGTAGCAGGATACAAAACTAATATTCAGAAATCAGTGGCATTTTTATACACTAATAATCAACCATCAGAGTGAGAAACTAAGAAAACAATCTCATTTAAATTGTAACAACAACAACAACAAAAACTAGGAATAAATTTAACCAAGGATGTAAAAGACCTGTATTTGGAAAATTATAGGACACTGAAGAAAGAAATTATGGAAGATACAAACAAGTGGAAGCATATACAATGTTCATGGATAGTAAGAATTCACATCATTGAAATGTCCATACTACCCAAAGCAATCTATAGATTCAACAGCATTCCTGTTAGAATACCAATGGCATATCTGACGGAACTAGAACAACTATTCCAAAAATTTATATGAAACCACAAAAAGACCCTGAATAGCCTCAGCAATCTTGAGTAAGTAGAACAAGGGTAGAGGAATCATGCTCTCTGACAGCAAACTCTAGAACAATACTATCGTAATCAAAAGAGCATGGTACTGGCATAGAAGAGGCTTATAGATCAATGGAACAGAGTAGAGATCCCAGAAATAAACCCATACCAATTATGGTCGATTAATATTTGACAGAGAAGGCAAGAATATATAATGGGGTAAAGACAGACTCTTCAATAAATGGTTTTGGGAAAATTGTACAGATACATGCAAAAAAAAAATGAGACTAGACCACCTCCTTACACCATACACAAAAACAAACTCAAAATAAATAGGTTAAAGACTTAAATATAAGTCGTGAAACCATAAAAATCCTGGGGGAAAACATTGGCAGTAAAATCTTGGACATTTCTAGTAGTGATATTTTTTCTGATCTATCTTCCCAGTAAGGGGAACAGAAGAAAGAATAAACAAATGGGATGACATCAAACTAAAAAGCTTCTGCACAGCAAAGGAAACAAACCATCAACACAATGAAAAGACAGCCCACTGAATGGGAGAACATATTCAGCAATGTTACATCTGACAAGGGGTTAATTCCAAAATTTACAAAGAATTTATACAACTGAACACCAAGAAAACAAACAACCCCATTAAAAAATATGGGGAAAAGACCTGAATAGACACTTCCCTAAAGAGGACATACAGATGGCCAGTAGACATATGAAAGGATGCTCATCATCACTAATAATCAGAGAGATTGAAATTAAAAGCACCATGAGATATCACCTCACATCTGTCAGCATGGCTAACACTAAGAAATCAGCAAACAACAAGTGCTGACGAGGACATGGAGAAAAGGGAGCCCTCGTGCACTGCTGGTGGGAAGGCAGGCTGTTGCAGCCACTGTGGAAAGCAGTATGGAGGTTCCTCAGCACATTAAAAATGGAGCTGCCTTATGACCCAGTGATCCCACTTCTGGGAATCTATCTGAAGAAACCCAAAACACTGATTTGGAAGAATATATGCAGTGTTATTTACAATAGTCAAGATCTGGAATCAGCCCATATGACCATCAGTAGATGAGTGGATAAAAAAGCTGGTGGACATTCACACAATGAATACTAGTTAGATGTAAAAAAGCAGGAAATCTTACCTTTTGAGACAGCATGGGTGGACCTGGAGAGTATCATGCTAAATGAAATAAACCAGTTGAAGAAAGACAAATACCATATGATTTCACTTATACGTGGAATCTAATGAACAAAATAAGCTAACAAACAAAATAGAAACAGACTCATAGATACAAAGAACACTGACACTGTCAGAGGGGAGGGAGGTTAGGGATGCCAGATGAAAAAGGTGAAGGGATTAAGAAAAAACACACACAGACACGGACTACAGTGTGGTATTGCCAGAGGGGAAGGGGGTTGGGGAATGATGGAAGAGAGCAAAGGTGGGGCAAATAGGGACTGAAAGAGACTTCGCTTTGGGCACTGGGTGCAGGATGCAATGTGCAGATGATGTTTTATTAAGTTGTACACTTGAAACCTGTACAGTTCTATTGAACAGTGTCACCCTAATAGATTCAATTAAAAATTTTTTTTAAATGAAACAAAACAGAACAGAAAAGCCTTTGGGCTAATTTTGGCAATCCTGGGTAAGAAGAGTAGTGTGAGTAGAAGGCAGATTATCCTGGGGTAAGGACTGAGTAGGAGCCATTGTCAAGACTTTTGATGATAAAAAGAGAGATATGGTGGTAATTTTAGGAAGGTATTTGAAATGGAAAGATGTGTGGAGAGCAGCTGAACCTGGAGGCTGGCCGGGACTTGGGCAGGAGCAAGGCTGTGCCCTGATGACCCTGAGGGACCTTGTCCAGGGTAGAGGCAAGGCCTTGCCTGGATATGGGTTCCCCTGGCTATTGCGTAGGCTGACACGCTGGCTTGAGCAGAGCTGTGCTTGTGTGCAACATGTCCTGCCAAAGGCTAGGATTTGTGATCAGCTGAGCAGCAGACGGGTGCCAGCTTCCACGCATAGTGGGTGCCGCTTATAACAATAGAAAACCCCCAAGATGTTCTGGGCGCAGCGAAGCAGTATGTTCTGAGAAAGCTTGCCAAGGGATTGTTTCTGTCCCTGTCAGCTCCCCGCAGTTTCCTTGAAGAATTGTTACCTTCATGTATATAATAAAGATGCCGAGCTTGCTTGGGGTCACTATCTCTCCATCCGAGGGCAGTGTCCCACCTGGCCCCAGCTTTAACTGTCTTATATTTCTCAGTGTATTTCTTAATCTCCCGTTGCTCCCTCTCAGGATCCCCCACTTCCCTGCACAGGTCGCAGCAAAGATGATTTAAGAATGAGAAATACCTAAAAGATATTTGAGGTTAGAAGAGAAACTGATAGAGTGTGAAAATATCCACGAGGAGACACAGAAAATCTAGGATTTTTTTCCTAAATTAACCTGTAAACAGAAATTACCTGTAGGTACTTGTCAAATATATCCCTGAGCTCCAATTCAGACCACCTAATTTAGTTTTCTACCAGAGAAACCTGGGGATCTCATCGTATAATAAACATCCCAGGTGATCCTTATAATCATGCAAGTTTGGGAAGTTACTCTAGGAATATTTGAGGTTAGAGCAGAGGTCCACAACTTGACTGGTTATTGGAATTAACTGAGGAGCTTTTAAAATATCAATGACTGGGGCCCACTCCTAGCGATGCTGATTTATTTGGTTTAGAGTTCTGCCCGGGTATTGGGAATTTTAAAAGTTTTATATGGGATTCCAATGAGCAGCTAAGTTTGAAGAGTAGATATGGGCAGATGAGGTTAAATGAATATGTTTGGAGAAAGAAGGGAGGAAAATATGTTTGCTTTATGCTTCCGTGGCCTCTATTATACTGAAGTAAAAGGCTCCATAATCTGTTGAGATTGAAGAGGCAGAAGTGGAGCTTTGGACTTAGGGAAAAGGCAAGGAATATGAGATTTAAGAGCGCTCGAGATGTTCCTGAAATGATGCTCTTTCTCAGCAGACGGCAACTATTCAGCAACTGAGTAGCTGGGATGCTATGCTGGGGTTGACAGGGAACACGCAGCAGTGTGACTAGAGAAAATAGAACTGAGGGAATTGGAGAGAACTGTACAAGCATCATTTAAGAAGGAGACACAGTTACATGAGGACTGCTGTTGTGATTAACAAGTCATGAGCATAGTTTACAATCTTGGAAACTCAAGTTCAAAAAGTATAGCCACAGAAATGACTTGCCCAGTGGGGTAAAGAGCTTGAACTCTGGATTGATCAAACCCTGCTCTTTGATTTATTAGTTGCGTAACCTTGGGCAAGTTATTCAACCCGTGGAAGCTTCAACTTCTTCATCTGGAAAATGGGGATAGTAATACTAGAAAATTTTATGGACAAGGGAACGGCTAACAATGTCAAAGGCTTTCGTAAAGGGCCATTCTTAACAGGGTAAGAAATAAAGAGAAGCCTTTGAATTGGGCAATAAGATGTTATTGGTGATGTTTCCATAGATTGATGAGGGCAGAAGCAAAATTCTAATGGTCGCAAAGGAAAGTCATCAAGTAGAGACTCTTTCGAGAAGTTTGGTGAAGAGAAAGAGATATATAAGCTTATGTATTGATACTTATATAAATGTATACTTATAAAATGATCTAAATGAATGAATGAGAAAGCTTTTCCTTACCGCATATTTCCAACTATGTCTGTAGAAGGAAGTGTGGAAGTAGAGCATCACCATTTGAGAAATGTCAGTAAAGGTTGCTTCACACAAGAATTATCAGGAGACGCTAAAATTAGTGGGTTGGCAGAATGATGAGAAACAGGATACTTACATGGTGTAAAAATCTCTCCACACAATATACTTCTTAATTACAAATAGAAAAAAGTAATAACCACAGTGAAGACACCTCGCACACAGCCCCTTAATGAAGTGATGCTAATCGTCAGTGACGGCAGGAATCAGCAACAGCCTCCTGACACGTACTTAGAGGACCCGATATCAACTTTTCAGTATTTTTGCCAGAGACGTAAATCAGGATGTAACTGGGTGGAGACATTAAACAAACTCAAACTGAGGATCAGTTTACAAAATAACTGGCCAATGCTGCTTCAAAAGTGCTGAGTCATGAAAATCAGACAGATGGAGCGGGGAACTTCCCAGATTGGAGGAGACACCAACTACAGGCGTAATAACTAAGTGCAACAAGGCATCCTGTACTGAATCTGGACCAAAAAAAAAAAAATTTTAAAAAATGGCATCAGTGGGATAGTTGATGATGTTCTAATAAGGTCTGCTGATTAGATAATAGGATATCAGTAGTGTTATATCAATCATGCTAAGATTTAATTGTTGAGAATTCTGCATGAAGGATATTTGAAAAGTCCTTTTGCACTTTTTTTGTAAGCCAGAAATTATTTTTAAATGACAAGTAGTTAACATTTTTAAAGTAAAAAAAAGTGACAAAACGAGTCCGCCGCCTGTGGACAAGAATGTCCGTGGACTTTCTAAAGCGCAAATCTCACCATTTCAAAAACCTTCTACGCCTCTGACTCCCTCGCCTGGTCCTGGGCCGCCTCATCGGCTTCAGCTCTTCCAGGACCAACATCTGCCCCCACGCCCACCGTCCTGAGCTCTAAAGAGCATCGGGCTCCCCCAAGCCTGTGGGTGTCAGGGGCCTCCCCTGAGCCACAGCACCAGGCCTGGACCTATTATGGGAACAGCTGAGCCCATTCTGGGACCAAGATCCAGAATTAACCAGCATCATGTTCTCTCCTTTCAACAGATACTTCATCGTTATCAGCCCGATGAGGTTTCAACAATCACAGCTCTTCCAGCTTGCCAGGGCACGCCTAGAAGGAGAGAAACAGAGAGCGCGCGGGGCGGGAGGTGTGCCAACGTATGGATAATAAACATGTTTAATTGAATTTCAGGTTTGAGCTTAAGCCCCTCATGGGAGATCCTAGATTGGATCTATCATTAGCAGAATAACCCTATTCTTTTTTCTCATTATTTTAAATGGACCAGCAAAATAAAAGTGTGATATCTGAGCACATTTGTTTCTTGGGAAAATTAACTGAAATGATGGAAGCAATAGTACAATCCAATGCTACCTAATGGGACTTTCTGCAGTGCTGAAATTGTTCTAATCTGTTCTATATGATATATAGCTATCAGCCACATATGCTTACTGAGCAGTTGAACTGTGTATAGTACAAGGAAGAAACTGAATTTTAAATTTTATTTAATTTTAATGAATTTAAATATAAATACCCAAATATGGCCAGTGACTACTATAATGGATCACACAGAGAAGAGACCAAAATAAATACAAGGTCCACTGCATGTCACTGTGCCGCCAGCATATTGGTGTTTAGGCTGCATTGCCCTAGGGACTGCCTGACTCTGCTTAAACTCTCCTGCTGGCTCCTGTCCAGCTCCTGCTCCTCCTACTTACCTTTAAACTGCTTTCGCTGACCTCTAGCTATTGATTACCCAATGTCTGCTTCAGAAGCTGCCCCCTGCCTGGTTTTCTGAGGCCTCTACAGTTGGTATCTCTTACTGTTTTCCGCCCTGCACCTAATTCCTTTCAGGTAATAGCTTCCCAGCTTTCTTTGGAGAACCATCCCTTCTCCTCCCCTACACACAATTCAAGTGGCTTGGGAACAGCTGAGTCCATTCTGGGACCCTAGGAATGCACACTGTGGACAGGCCAAGGGGTGCCCTGCACCCTCTGGCCTCGGTGAGTGCAGAGATCACAGCCCCATGGAATCCTTTGCTGGGGCCGCTGTAGAAGTGAACCCTCCCTTTCCATTGGGGTTGCTGAGTTCGTGGAATGGAAACTTGGCTGGCTGGTGCCATCTGACACCACGCAGAGGTGAGTTCAAGGTAGAGGAGAATACAGTTAAAATCGGAGGGCTTTCCTGACAATGCTGCCTCTGAACACCTGGACCTCGGCAGCCTCAAGACATGGGCCCTGATCAATCAGGTTCTGTTCTTCCTCCCTCCCTTCCTTCCCCCCTCCTCTTTCTCTCTCTTTCTGCACACCCTACCCCCATTTTTTTTTTTTTTTGCTTAAGCTTGAGTAGGGGTTCCAGAAATTTAAGATAAATAAGATTCTGACTAATATATAGTTTCTATAATAAACCTTCTATAAATACGACCCTTCCCCATCCCCTTTTATTTCTCAGTACAATAAATGTACCCTCTATCAGAATCAAGCACATCTCCCTACTCCCTTTTCTGTGTCATTGCTTTTGGTGTCTTTTCCATGCCCTGTATAAAGCTCTATTTCTTTTTCTTCTCAAATATTCTTCTGGGTTCATAACCCAGGTCAAAGCCCATGTCGCCTTGGCCTCTCTCGCTCACTCCCCACCCTCTCCTCTGAGCTCCTGCAGGGCGCTTCAGTCACATTCCCGCTCCTGTGTTCTCTGTGCTTTATGAGTTTGTCTTCGTGCACCAACAAGACTTTGAGCCTCCCTGAGGCAGACACCATATGGGATTCATTTTTATCTCTGTGTAGAGCCTCTCTCAGGGCCTAGCACAGTGGTGCTCAACAGTTCTGATTGAATGATTGATTGTAGGCTGGGTTTTGAAGAATAAATAAGAGTTGAATAAACAGAAAGAAGATATAACTGGGAGTTAAAAGAGAAAATTTAAAGAAATTAAATGTTGTAGGCCTTTAAATTTAATGAGAGATTCGGAGGTCTGCTATTTTATGGTTCTGATTGAAAATCACTTTAAATGTTTAATCAATCAGAAGCAAGTCCTCCCAGTTTGGATATAATGCTGTGTCTGCATATCTAAGAGGGCCCCATTCACAGTTGAAGCATCATGAATGTGTACATATTACAACATTTCCTTACAGATGGTAGTAAAGTAACTTGCTCTCACAAAATTGCTATGCTGATATATGAGAGATAGAAGTAAAATTCTGAAGGGAGGAATGCCTTTTTCTGACTCTTTCGAAATCACCCTATGGGTTACTGGAAGCTTGAGATCCAGATGTAGGGAGGACATGCCTTTGTCATCAGCATTCAGGGATTCTCTTGTCTCTCACTTCACCCTGAAAGGTCTCAGGAGATGCTCAGGGAAAAAGAAATGACATCAGCTCCCAGGTTGTTGTAGCTCCCCCAAGAGCTTTTACATGGTCTCTTTAAAAAGTCCAGGTCACAAAATGATCAGAAAAAGGTCAACACAAAATAAAAGTCTGGGTCTGATGGATGGTGTAGTTAATAACTACTACAGAAGTTTGGTGCAAAGAGAATCCACTGTGCCTTGGTGAAGGAAGAACTGAGGTGGGCCTCAAGTGATCAGTAAGATGCTCATAGTTATTTATAGGTGGGAGGAAATTTCTAGTTGAAGAGAAGGCACAGAAGCAGGAAAATTAATCCATAGAGACAGCAAGTGGAGTGTGGGGAGCATCAGTAGTATTTATTTTCTCCTCAAAAGCACATGAAATTGACTTCTAGTTTCTGATTCAACATGTAAAGAACTGGGAAGCTGTCACTCCCATCCTCACAACAAGAAAAAAACTACTACGTGAAAATTAACAATTCTTCTTGGGTTATCAGAGAATTGAGGTCATGGGGTGAAGCATTTTCTTGATAGCTGTTGAGAGGTGAACACAGAGAATCACAGTTACTGAGAGCAGATGCTTAGGAGCAGAGGCTGCCATTGGAGCCAGTTCTGGGAGGAGCCCTTAAACTGTAACTGAAAAATTGTCAGAAGCTCGGTGTGGACTAGTTTGAGAGGCAAAACCTTAGAAGGGACCTTGTACTTTTTAAAGCTTTACCTCCAGAAGCCCCCCTGGGTTCTCAAGGTGTACATTAGACAAAAATCCCCTTGTGTTTCTGGTGGGGGCTAAGGAGAGCAGGGAAGTAACCATTCTTAAATACACCTAGAATATTCTATTCTCCTTAAAATAGGACTTTGCTCAAAAGAAACCATTTTATGTACTTCTATGAGTGATGATGCATTGAAACCACTATGTATGGTGACAGAGATGTTAACTAGACTCTCTGTGGTGATGATTTTGCAATATATACAAATATAAAATCATTATGTTGTACACCTGAGAGTAATATACTGGTATATGTCAGTTATACCTCAAGTAAATAAATATAAATAAATAAATGTGTTTAAAAAGAAAAAGAAAAAAAAGAACCATTTTACCAGAGCCTAATGACTTGGGTTTTACCAGATCCTAACAGACATAGAGGAAGAAACATACCTAACGCCAGGCCCTGCTTGCTGGCCTTCAACATAGGAGAAGGGAATGCACATGTGCAGCTCCCTCCAGACCTCCTGTCTCACCCAAAGGGGAAAAAGCTGAGAAGTTTTTCTGAAGGTCACAGTCCAGTCACAGGCTTACTGACATGAGGAGAATTAATTGCAGAACTATAGATTGCTTTCACCCCCCCCCCCCCATGTACCACCACCTCAGTCAGCTCCTACATAGTAACAATGCTTCACAGGTACAAGAACTTCTAAGCTCAGACGCTATTTAAGAAGTCTCTAGGGGAACCGCTCAGACACTATTTAAGAAGTCTCTAGGGAAACCCGAAGGCAATAGGAGAGGCAGAAACAAAGATACTGAAGGATTTTTTAGCTTCTGATACCTACACTACAGCAAACAATAAATGCAGTCGAACTCCTAGTCAGATAAATGTAAAACCCACATTAAAGGCTTATTTACCTCTGTTTTTTAAACCCAATATATCACATTTGGCTTTCAACAAAAATTACAAAGCATGCTGAAAGGCAAAATAACCATTTTAGGAAATGAAGCAAACACTGAGACCAGACTTAGCTATTGCAGAGATTTAGAATTATCAGACCAGAAATTTAAAATAACGATTAGTATGCTAAGGCTTGAATGAAACCGGTGAACTACAGAGAAGATGGGTAATGTACATAGAAAGATGAAACTCTAAGAAAAAAACTCAAAAGGAAATGTGAGAATTTACAAACACTGTAAATTAAGAATTCCTTTGTGGGCTTATCTGTGGACTGAATACACCTGAAGAATCAGTGAGTTTGAAAATATACCCATAGAAACCTCCCAAACTGAATGTAAAGAGAAAAAGAAATGAAAATAAAATGGAATAGACTATCCAAGAACTGTGGAGCAATTGTAAAATATATAAAATGTGCATAATGGGAATACCAGAGAAGTAGGTGACAAAGAAACAGATAAAATAATTAAAATAGTAATGGTTGAGACATTTCCAAAATTAATGACAAACAACAAAACTCTGATCCAGAAAGCTTAGAGACACCAAATATGATAAATACTAAGAAACCTACATCTAGGCATATTATATTCAAATACAGAATATCAAAGAAAATGTAAAATCTTGAAAAGAGCTAGAGGGTAGGGGCATCTTCCATATGAAGGAAAAAGATTTAAGATTACACAAACCATGCAAGGAAGAAAAAAGTGAAGTAAAATATTTGAACCGTTGAAAGGAAAAAAACCCACAAACATAGAATTCTGTATTCTACAAAATAACCCTTCAAAACTGAAGGATAACTACAGGTTTTCTCAGTCAAACAAAAATTGAGGGATTTTATTTCCAGTAGATCTACTTTGAAATAAATGATAAAAGAAGTTCTTCAGAATACAGGAAAATAACATAGGAGAGAAACTTAGATCTTCATAAAGAAAGGAAGAGAAAGAAAGAAATGAGAGTAAAATTCATAGTTTTATTTATAATTTACCTACAGATGGTAGTTTGTTCAAGCTAATAATAGCAACAGTGTATTCAGTGTAATTATGGATAAATAAAATAAACAACAACAGTGTTATAAGGGATGAGAGGGAGGAAGTGAGAAAACTCTGTTAAAAAGCACCTGCACTAGTCATGAAATAGTAAAGTGTTATTTGAAAGTGGACTTGGATTAGTTGTAAATTTATATTGAAAACTCTAGTAAAACACTAAAATTTTTTAAGAAAATTATATTTGATATGCTAAGAGAGGAGAGAAAATGGAATCATGTTACATGTTCAATTAAAACCATAGAAGGCAGAAAAAGAGTGGAAGACAAACACACACACACACAAACACACAAGAGCAATGGACTGAAATATTAAAATACGGTAGCTATGAAGCCAACTATATCAATAGTCACTTTAAATGTGAATGGTCTAAGTACACCAATTAAAAGATAGTCTGTGAGAATGGATTTAAAAAATCAATTACAAACTATATGTTTTCTACAAAAAACCTATTAAGGGATGGAGAAAAATATACTATACTAAACCTAATCAGAATAGGAGTAACTATATTAATTTCAGACACAGGAATAGAGGATTCATTACATAATGTAAAAGGGTCAATTTTCTAAGAAACTATAACAATTCTTAATATGTATGCGACTAACAACAGAGCATCAAAATACATGTGACAAAACCTGATAGACTCACAAGGAGAAATAGACCAATTCACTATTATACTTGGAGATTTTAACAGTCCTTGAATAGTACTGACAGATCTAGCAGTCAACTATATTAAAACAGATTTGAACAGAACAACGCTATCAACTGAATTCATTTGACACTTATAGAATATTTCACATAACAAGAGCAGAATACATATTTTTCTCAAGTACGCATGGAACATTTACCAAGATGGACCACATTGTGGGCCATAAAGCCTACCATCTTGTATTTAAAAGAATAGAAATTATAGAATGTAGTCACTTAGAAAAAAATGGAATTAAACAGACATCAACAGAAAGAATTGGAAAATCCTAAAGTACTTGAAAATTAAACAGCACGCATGTAAATAACATAGGTCAAAGAAGTGTCAAGAGAAATTTTAAAATGTCTTGAACCAAATGAAAATGAAAATACAACCTATCAAAATCTGTGAGATGCAACCAAAGCAGCACTTGGAGGGAAATATATAGCATTGAATGCATGTATTAGAAAAGAAGATAGATCAAAATCAATAATCAAAGCTTCCACCTTAGGAAAATAAAAAAAAGGAAAGCAAATTAGATCTAAAGTAGGAAGAAGGTAAGAAATTGTAAAAAATTAGAGCAAAAATAATAAACATTTAGCTAGGCTAACCAAGAAAAAAAGAGAGAAAACCCAAGTTACTAATACCAGAAATGAAAGAGGAGCCATGACTACTGATCCAGTGAACATTAAGATGATAACAAAAGAATATTAACAATTCTATCCCTATAAATTTGATAACTAAGATGAAATGGGCCAATTCTTTAAATGACACAGATCTACCAATCACTCTTAGGTATTTACTTAAATGAGCTGAAAATTTACATCCACAGAAAAACCTGCACATGATGTTTATAGCAGCTATATTCATTATTAACAAAACCTGGAAGCACCAAGATATCCTTCCAAAGGTGAATCATCAACCAATTGTGTGGTACATCCACAGAATGGAATATTATTCAGTAATGAAAAGAAATGAAATACTAAGTAGTTAATGACTTAAAGGAACCTTAAATGCATGTTGCTAAGAGAAAGAAGTTAATCACCAAAGGCTACATACTATGTGACTCCAACTCTATGACTCTCTGGAAAGGTAGCTGCCAGGGGTTCGGGAACAGGAAGAGTGAGATTAATGATTGGAGCACAGGAGGTTTTTAGGGCAACACAACTATTCTCTATAATACTGTCATGGCGAATATGTGATAGTATGCATCTGTCAAAAGCTACAGAACTGTACAGCATGAAATGTTAACCCGAATGTAAACGATGGACCTTAGTTAATAATAATATATCAGTACTGGTTCATCAATTGTAACAAATGTATCACAGCAGTGCAAGATGTTAATCACAGGGGAAAACTGTTTGTGGGAGTGGGGAGAAGGGGTACGTGGGAACTGTCAGGACTTCCCACTCAATTTCTCTGTAAGCCTAACGCTGCTTTAAAAATAAAGCCTATTAATTTTTAAAAAGCACATGAAAGTTTGGAATATAATTTTAAAACATCTTAAGCAACAGGAAAGTCAAAGTATTAGTTTTCCAGGGCCAAGAAGGAGCCATGAGACATAGCCTTATCATGCACAGTACCCTCCATGTGCCAGGCATTGCGCGCTTAAGCGCATAAGGCAAGCGGGAGAAGCTGGTGTCATTAGAAAGAGTCAGGAATATGACTGTCACATGAAAAGGCAAAAGTGTGTCTCCATCAGAGACCCTCTACTCCAAACATGCTGTAAAAACATTTTATGGGCAGTCACACCTTCCTCAATATTTATTAAGTCAGTCTAGTATTGTGGGTTAGAGAGAAAGCTTGGGAGTCAGATAGCCTGGGTTTAATTTCTGATTACACTGCCTATTGGTTGAATGACTCTGGACTAGAATGTCATGTCTTGTGCCTCTATTTTTCCATTTCTAAAGCGAAGGTACTAATACTACCTACTTCATAGGATTGTGAGAATTAAAATAAGTTAATTAATATGAAGTATCTAGAACATTGTTCTTTTGGGGGATGCACAAAGTACATCAATGCATAAAGGCTCTGATAAGTCCTGTAATAAAAAATGTTCTGAACTGCTGATTTTCTAAATTCATTTGACTAAAAAATCTCTTTTTCAGTCAATAACTATTAACATTCTGCAGGATGGGTGTTAATTGTAAAATACTTTGGGCAATGCTGGACCCAAACATTAACTTTTCTGCCCATTGCTTACCTCCTTGCCCTTTTCTCATTGCTCGCACGACCTAAATAAGAATCACAATCTCTTTTCCAATAACCTGCTGTATAATTGGGCTGAATTTTCTCTTAAAAAGAGAGATATTTGGAAGAGAGTGACCCTTCTATGTCATGCTCTGGTGCATAAAATTTCTTCCTGCTGTTCATGATATTCCCACCATCAGAAACCCACAACAAAAAGAATTGTAAATTGCTGGGTAGATACTCAGCTCAACGTGGGCCTGGTCTGTGTCATGTATTGAGGGCTGACAGGCTGTAAATATTTGATAACAATAGGTACCAAATACCATGTGAACCATAAAGGAGTTTCCCCACAAGAATGCTTGGGGGGTGGGGATGGGGCGCAGCAAGTACCAGGGCGCTTGGTTGGGAAATAAAGCGGGGAGGAAGCCAGCATTTCTAGAGCTGCTTCCCTCCCCTTTCTGCTCAGAATATCCAATCACAAAGTGGCCAAGTGCCAAGCAAACTATAACTAAAGAAACACGGCAAACGAGTATTGGCAACGCAACACTGTTCATGAGGAAAAGTGAACCGCCGCCATTTGTTTGTTGGCTCGTACGGCTCCCTTTTAAAGGAAGCCCTGGTCTGAAGGATTGGATCGAGTTTCCAGAGCTAGGAAATATATACCAGACACAGCACACCCGGGAGACTGTCAGGAAGAATTAGAGGCACTCTGATTTGGGGAAAGCACTTCTCTTGGTGGCAGGAAGAGTTATCTTGCTCAATGGCATGTCAGTGTTACCACACACCATAGTCTCACATTCTACAGATGAAAGACATTATCCCACCCAGGAAGATAGCAGTTACTCCCTCAAATGAATCAGAGGATGTCATCCTCATATGGACACCATTTGTGGAGTGTTTATATGAAAACTATGAAATTTAATAGGCTGGAGAAAATAATAAAAATAAAAAAAACACATTTAAAAAAGGCAAGTAGAGAAAAAATACAAAATGTTTATGGTTGCCTCCAAGATCTGTCTTAGGAATGCCATTACTTTTCAAACGGTGTTCCTAGGAACACCTGAATTAAGCAAGAGAGCCTTAGAAGAAAATATTCTATGGTCCAATTAGTTAAGGATAGTCTCTGCTCTACAGTCCTTATTGGTAAATGACAATGACAATGTAAGGAATTTGAGACTCCTAGAGTAAACAAAACAAAACAAAAAACAACCTTTTTCATTTTGGTTTATTCCAGGTTTTCCTAAATGTATACGAGTGTGTAACCATTTTATTTAGAACTTCTAGTAAACTCATTACAGTCTAGTACACAGTAATATTAATCTTTAGCTATCAAGCTCTGTTATCTTTAAACTAGGTGAGATGACAGAGTTACTATCTGCCCCTCCTGGTTGGATGGGCTAAGAATTGTCCTGGGCGTGAGTGTTTTGAGAGGCATGAATGTTTGTACAAATGCATCTCATGCACCATGTTGCTGAAGGCTTGCAGAAGCAAGCCTGCCCTGATTGGCGAGGCTAACTAGTTCAATGAATCTAATTATAGCCACTGTTTGTTAGGCTTTCCCACAATAAGAATTTTTTCCCCTTGAACAAAATTTGGAGCAGAACAAAAGATGGTAAAAGTTGTGGTTTGTTTGAAGGGGAAAACAACAAACTCTACAAGCTTAAGCAAAGCAGATTTTCAACAATTAACTCATCTATTCAACAGATGTTTATTAGCCTTGTGTAGTTGGGATTCTTCTGTGATGAGTGATAGAAGGTCTAACCCAGGCTGACTGTGGCACATTACATTTCCCAGAAAAGGCCACAGTCACATTTCCAGTTGGAACACCACCCTTGCCCTACTCTTGAACCTGAGTTGTTTTGTGAGAGCTCCAACCAATCGAGGATGGCAGGACTGGCGCTGAGTGACTTCCCATAAAAGGGCTGCGGTTTCTGCCTGGCTCTCTCTCTCTTTTATTGGGGGTGGAAGAGGGCTTCTCACTTGGGGAAAAGCTGACACCATGATGTGAGGTTGCCCAGATTAGCTCATGAGGAAGGACCACCTAAGAGACCCATATGGAGAGGACCGATGCCTCTTGTTGATGACCAGCATTACCACCAAGCCTTCAGATGGCCACAGCCCCTAGCCCGAGCGAGGGCCACTACCTTCGACATCTAGTGGAGGAGATGCAAGCTTTCACTGCTGAACCCTGCCCAAATTGTAGATTCGTGAGCAAAATACATTTTGCCATTGTTTTAAGCCACCAAATTGAGTTCTGCAGCCACCATCAGGGGAACAGGGCTCATAAAAGGAAATGTTCAGGAGTGTTGTTGGCTCCTGGCATAGACTGAGCAGGGGTTCAGACGATGTCATCAGAGATCCAGTTTTTCCCTCCCTATCTCTTGATCCAGTTCTCCTCCTTGTGACTTTCTTCTCAGATAAGCTCTGCCCTCCAGGAAATGTGACAGCTGGAGTAGTGACCCAGATATTTCCAGATTTAGACCAGTGTGGAAAGGGCATTCTCCTCTACCCCAAGCACCCCAACAAAAGTTTCACACTATCTTCCTGGCTGTGATGAGGTCATGTGTCCATCTCTGACCTTATCATGGGACCAGAGAAATGATTGGCTAGACCCGATTCACAAGCCACTGCATTGAAGAGGAAAGAATGTAGCTCTGGGAAAACTACAGAGACGGAGGTTTAAGATTTAGGTGAGGTGAGCTCCACAACAAAAATCCGGGGTTACAGTTGGCAAAAGAATGCTTAAATACTAAGCAACTAGAAGAAAACATTTCTTTATTTCTTTATTTTTCTTTTTTATTTATTTCTTTTAAATTAAATTTATTGGGATGACATTAGTTATTATAATTATATAGATTTCAAGTATATAATTCTATGATACATCATCTGTATATTGCATTTTGTGCCCACCGCCCAGAGTCAAATTTTTTCCATCACCATGGATTTAACTCCCTTTACTAACTCCCCCCCTCCTTCCCTCTCGTAACCACCACACTGTTGTCTGTGTCTATGAGGGTTTTTTATTTTTCTTGTTTGTTCATTTGTCGCCTTTAGTTTTATATCCCACATATGACTAAAAGGGTTTTATGAATTTGACCCCAAAGGCAAGGGAAGTAAAGGCAAAAATAAATAAATGGGGCTATATCAAACCAAAAATCTTCTGCACAACAAAAGAAACTGCCAAAAAAAGAAAAAGGCAACCAGCCGAGTGGGAGAAGATATTTGTAAACAACAACTCTAACCAGGGGTTAGTATGTAAAATATATGAAGAACTCATACAAGTCAACACCACACAAACAATCCAATTAAAAAATGGGCAGAGGACCTCAACAGGCACTTCTGCAAGAAGATATGCAAATGGCCAACAGATATATGAAAAGATGCTTAGCTTCACTAGCTATGAGGGAAATACAAATCAAAACGACCATGAGATACCACCTCACACCTGTTAGAATGACTCTTATCAGCAAGACAAGTAGTAAGAAGTGTTAGAGAGATTGGGAAGAAAAAAGCACATTTTTAAAAAGAATTTTTCTAAATGTCAACTTCAAGCACCATTCTAAATAAAAAAATAAAAGTGCATATTTATTGAGAGCTTAATTTGCACAAAGTAGAGTTCTAAGTGCTTTATGTGTCTTAATTAATTAAAGCCCTTACAACACCTACTAGGTGGAGACGATTAATAACACAACTTTACAAAAATGAAAGGAAGACACAGACTTAGAAATGGACCGAGGCTGCATGGTTAGCAAATAGCAGAGGTAGAATTCAAACCAAGGTAGTCTGGTGCCAGAAGCACATCTGAGTCACTGTGCTACAGTGACTTACAGCAATTTTAACATGTGCTAGAGAACAGAAACGAACAAAGGGTGTGCTTGCCTTAGAAAAACCCGTCAGCTAACAGCTCAAAAGTATGTGACTGCATCACTGCAACTCAGTGTGTGCTCTTCTCTAGCAAAAGGGAGGCACCGTGAGGGCTAAGAAGGAGAGATACTACACTTGGAGGGGAGACTACGCAAGAGTGCTGAAGCGCTGACCTTGGGCTCGTCCTTGAAATGTAAATGGGACTTTGCCTTGGGAAGGGGTAGAGGTGGGATGGATATTCCGGGCAATGCATGCAAGGAGAAATGAGGTATTTTCCTAAAAACTGTCCATAGTTATTCATTCTTTCAAGGTGTATTTGTTGAGTACCTACTAGGTAGCAGGCACACCTGTAGGGACTTAGCGTCCATCAAGACACAAAACAGACAGGGATCACTGGCCTTGTGGAGCTTAAGTGCTGTCAGCTTAACAAGGATGGTGCCCAGGCTTCAGCAAGAAAGCTGAGTGGCCATATCTTCATGTCCTTTTAGGCAGGCTGGATCCAAGATGAGATGCGTTCTGTGTTTCACTAGATTTCCTAAGGAAGAGAAAGGCCAGCTTTATCTCAGCTGTTGCTACCTGGAGAGAGAAAAAAACAACCAGGGAGGCCCTGTGGGAGGCAAATAAATGCAAACCTCCCTTAGCTAAGTGTTGGCCCAGGCTGACACAAGCACAGAGCAGATGGGTGTGCACGCGCGTGCGCATGTGTGTTGTGTGTGCCTGGTTGCAGATGTGTTGTGTGTGGCAGACCCCAGGGGGAGGGAAGGCAAGGGGGCTCCATTCCTCACCAGTGGCTCAGCAGTCCAAAGCTTGGAGAGGCCGCCTGGGTATTAATCATGCAGGGAGAGGATGGCATTTTAGTTTTCAGTAAATGACAAACTTTATTAGAGAAAAAGGCAGAATCAGACACATCCTGTTCTTTCCCAGAGTTCCTCACAAGGCAGGAAGACTTCAGTGAAAGACTGGAGGAGGGAAGAACCAGCATCCCTTTCCCAGGGATAATTGAAGTTGTCTGTACTGTTTTATTAGAAAAAAAAAATCCTCCCTCCCAACTGGCATCTCCAAAATGATGTACTGAAAACTTCCAAAGAAAGGTCACACTGCCCAATGTGAATCTGAAAGATAATTATTCTTGTCATCTCTTTTGGAATCTGAGTTCTGGGATTAGTTTCAAAACTTGAGTCCCCCAAAAATAAAACTGCCTCTATTGGTCTTTTCTCCCCAAACCCTGAACAGTTACACTCAACACTGTTTTTAGAAAATTCTCACCCATCACACAGTAATTCCTTCCTTCCTTCCACATTTGTTTTGAGCCCCTGCTGTTGTTAGGCCCATGCTGGGCAACAAAGCTACAGGATGGTGAGATAGACTTGGTCCCTGTGCTTGTGGAACTCAAGCTAGCTCATGACTTTCCTCTGGATCTCACTTGCTGTAAACTCTCAAGAAAGAACCTCCCTTCTTTGTGCCTTATTTTCCTTACAAGCAAAAGGAGGAGCCTCAATATCACATAACATTGTGATTTTATCATTAATATGAATGAAACATCGGTAAAAAAGGAAAGAAATGCAACACTCACAGAATGCAATACCTGCACTGGATGATCCCCATGGCCCTTTCCCCATCTCCCTCAAGAGCTTCCCATCAGAAGTTGGGGGGTAGCAACAGGCAGAATAATCTCACTGATAAATGGGTGAAGCAGGGAAGCTCTAGCAGAAGGTCTTACTGTCTTCCTTCTATCTGCTGCCAATTTTAGCCGTGAAAGCCTTGGTGAGAAACGTTTAAATCAAATGGGACCCACCGTGTGCCTAGAGCATTCATTTTCACATAAATCATATTTAGCGTCCTTCAGAATTGGAACTTCCATGAAGGATAACAGTTATGTTACTGTTCCTCTCTCATAATCCAATGCTAATTTTTAAATTTAGCCCTAACACGTTTACAGAGGACAGTTGCTAAATCCCCTGGCCCTTCCCAGTTGAATTCACTGTAAGTCAATTAAAGGGCCCTGACGGCCGCTGCTTCCCTTCACTGCTGGGCTCTTCCCACTGCTGGGGCCACGTGTCCCCCACTCACTCCCAGCCTGGGTCAGGAGGTCACCACGGGCTCAAATCTGATGCTCAAAGAGCACGTTGGCTCTGAGCATGAGGGTCGGTTCTATTTCCCTCATTCCTAAGGCCAAATGTCCGGTGCCAATGCCTTGCTCTTGCTTTAACACCATGACACTGTAGCTGTGTTCTGGTCTTGCTGGGGTGCCCTGTGTGTAGAGCTTTGATTCTTGTGGCTCTATCCACTAAGCTGGTCTACTTTCCTTGTTCAGTTTTGGCTTTTCTTTTAGTTCCTATCAGCAAACTGCCCTTGTCCCCCTGCAGGTGAACCCTTCCCCACCTGCTTGGACGTCCCACGCTGGAAGCGGACACCACCGAGTTAGAGGCCCAGGGCTCGCCCAGCTGCCCTTCTTCCTGCACCGAGCACACTGAAGGGCAAGGAGGAAAGGTATGAAAATTTACCACTGAAATTAACGTGGACTGGAATCTGAGGAAGGGACAAAAGAAAGGAACATGAAAACCTTATTTTTTCATTTTTACTATTCCAGAGTACAGACAAAATTCTAAATGAGTAAGTTATAAATGAAAAAGCTAAGCTAAGGCAGCTGGTAACTACAGGCAGAATGTTTTGAAGCAGTAGACACAGGTACAAAAAGAAAAACTTTCATGCTGGAAATAGATGAAATTGCTTTGTATTAATAATTCTTAGATAAGAAAATACATGTGTGCCATTCCGTCCTTCAACCAAACTTTATGAAACACCTACTGTGCATGAGCCCTCTGTCAGCTACTCGGCTCGAATAAAACATAGATCTGTAGAAAGATAAAAGAACACAGTACAGTGTAATCCGAGATAAAGTACAACTTGGGAGAGATAATATATACAAATGCTAAAATAATAAAAGTATTAAATATTCACTCTTTCTGCATTTGTAAAGACTCGTGTTTTAATTCAGTGGCACTTGCTTTTAGGACAGAAAAGGAACAGTGAACAGTAATTTCCATTGCACTCATTTGTTGTTGTTTTTTTAAAAAAATATATATCTTTTTTTATTTCAGAGAGAGGAAGGGAGAGAAGGAGAGAGATAGAAGCATCATGATGAAAGAGCTACCATTGATCAGGCGCCTCCTGCACGCCCCCTGCTGGGGATCGAGCCTGCAACCCCGGCATGTGCCCTGACCAGGAATTGAACCGCAATCGCTTGGATCCTAGGTCAATGCTCAACCACTGAGCCACGCCGGCTGGGCTGCACTCATTTGTTTCAAATCCACCTTCTTACTGGCTCCTTAGTGCACCATGCTATAGAAATAAAAAGGCATGTTTCTGATGAAATGGTGACCTCGTGATTGGTAAGGTGGCGTTGGCTTGCCTCTGATTCCAGTGAATGTCAAATTCTTACTGTTTCCAGTCCTGCTGGGCTCAGGCCTGGCTCGGCCTAGAGAAATGAGCAGGTTCAGTGCTGGGGATCTAAGGTGCCGTAGCCATGAACCAAGGTGCTTCACGCAGGGTTCCAGCTGGGAGCAGATGGTGAGCATTTCACCAGGTAGGGTGCAGCCCCCACCGCAATCATTCTTCCCTCTCATCGCTGGCGGTGAAATGCTGGACAGGCCTCTAATGGCTGGGTAATGAGCATGATTAAACCCTGATAATGACTCATCCTAGGAGAAAATGTCCAACCCTGCAGAATACATTCTGCTTTATTATCTGCGAGCCTCTCATGGCTGATGGCAACTGGAGATTGACGGGCTTCCATTGCGTGGAGGGTGTGGGGTTGGGCAGCAATGGAAGGTGCTTTCAGACTGTCACGGCCTGTGACGCTCTTCTGCAGACAGGAGGCCCTGCCAGGGACGTGCCCAAAAGCACCTTTCCGCCCTTAAAGCCCCAGATCCTCCAATCTGGCAGGAAGAGCAGTCGTTGATTCTAAACAGAAATGTGTTGTTTTCTGTGTAGATCTGATTAACACCGCGCTGCCGAATCTTTACGGTCAGGCCAGATTATATTACAGTCATGACAAGTAGTTAATGAATTTACATTGACTAATCCATACAATGCTAAAGATTTTTCTGTCAGGATTAATATCCAAAATGTGCAGGACACTGTCTAATGTGTGGCTCTGCTCTTGCACCCATGCGACCTGTAGCTGGCGTTTAACGTCCCATGATGGGGGCTAAGTGACAGACGGGACCCCGACACCGACTCGGGATTGTTTGGAGATTAAGGAGACGGTGTTATTCCTGACTCCTTGTTCCTGATTAGGCATCTCGCATCTTGCTGTCTTTTCCTGTAGGAGCTGGGCAAGCAGCCTTGAGGGTCGCTGCGGGGCCTGTGGCTCCTCTGGTCCTTTGCTCCTCTGGTTGCTGCTTGCTCTGGTCCTTTGTTTCCTCTGCTGTGTCACCTCAGCGTGATTCTGACCTCTTGTCTTGTTTTGACCTTAGGCACCCACCATCCCCTCCCCGGCAAACAGAACACTCCAGACTACTTACCTCTTCCAGAATCCTCGCTCCGCCCTAAGCCCTAAGTACCACCTCACCTGCACCTCTAGCCTGCTTCGGTTCTAGCCACAGAGCCTTCCACAAGCGCGAGGCCTGTTGATGGCCGTCACCCGATGCTGGTGGAAGGCCCCTGTTATGCCCATCTGGATGCCAAATGCTAACTATAGTGGGCATCATAATCAACTGGAGGACATGTAGAGCATGCAATTTACCGCCCATCCAGCAGGTCTGCACTGAGTCCCATGGACCTGCTTTTCATCAAGCAGCACAAGGGCTTCTTCATGCTTGATAGAAAGATGTTCATGCACCACACTTCAAGAATCAAGGAGGCCCTGTGTCAGGTCTTCTCCAGCAGGTCCCTGTTTCCTGGCAGCAGTGTCAGTACTAACACACTTATTGACGGGGTGATGTGGGTAACAGGCAGCCGCTGTGGAATCAACTCTCTGGAGCAGACTCTCCCAATGCCATATAATTTCTGGTTTTTCCCACAGCTTGATCTAAGCCTGTGAAAAAGAAAAGCTTGGGCTCCCACCGGATCCCTTTACCCTCATATTCAGAGCACTAGAGGTGGTGAAAATATATTATATTGACTAAAGAAAAGCCCTTTTTGGAGATAATATCTGCAGCAGACCCTGTGAGCATTTGCCAAGGGAGAAAATGAGGGGATGGGCTAATGGTCCTAGTGGCTATAGCCTCCTTGTTGTCATTTGTAGCTCAATTAGCTATAAGTCCAAGGCTTACGTGTAACTTACACAAGTCCATTAAGTTTGGTTTATACTTGAAACAAGTGGAAGTTATAATAGAAAGTATGGAAATATCACTATAGATGAGGGTCATGGTGGGTAGATTGAATTAGGCCTATCAGAGTCACTATTCTGCCTGGCCAGTGTTGCTCGGTGGTTGAGCATTGACCCATGAACCAGGAAGTCATAGCTTGATTGCTGCTCAGGGCACGTGCCCAGATTTCTGGCTCGATCCCCAGTAGGGGGTGTGCAGGAGGCAGCCAATCAGTGATTCTCTCTCATCATTGATGTTTCTATCTCTCTCCTTCTCCCTTCCTCTCTCTGAAGTCAATAAAAACATATTTAGAAAAAAAAGAGTCACAATTCTATGACATGTCAGGAGGGGAGCTAACCTATACTGAGGACCTGATAGGTGCTAGGGGTTTACAAGCATTACTGCTTTTACATTTACAACAACCCTGTGTGGTAAATAAAATTGTTCCCATTTCCCAGTTGAGGAAATTCAGGGTCGGAGAATCTAAGTAGCCTGGCCCAGATCACACCTGTAGCACTGGCAGAACAGGAATTTCAACTCAGTTGAGCCTGACTATCCCACTGCAAACATTATGTCTTGAGGATGTAGAGATGCTAATTTGACCCAAAGCCATGGAAACTTTCTGTCTGAAAAACAGTGTCACCACCTTTAACTTTCACCTTCATATCTTCTCTTCCAGGGGACGACATGGTGCTTGTCAGGCCTCAGCTGTTCCTCATAACTGGCTAACACAAGACTATTGAGATATATAAGACAAGCTGTGTGTTGTCATGACATTAAATGATTATCAAAGACCAAGGTCTTAGGTTATAAATGTTTTCTTCCAAATAAATCTGAGCACTGTATCTATATAACCATGTGTACATTTATTCTCAGAGCCCCTGAAAGTTGGGTGGAACATGTACTATCTATTTCCCTCTCTCCTGATTATATTTGCATCCTAGTTCAAACCCTTCCCCTCCTCCATGAAGCCTTGATTTTTTGTAATTAAAATTTACACCCTTTCTTCTGTGTCCTCCATTGACCTTTGTATGTTGATCATCAAGTCCTGCCATGGAAATTGCTTGGGTCCATATCCATCACCCCTCTCCAGACTCTACATAACTAATGGGAAAGAATTGAGTGTTACTGGTTTTTGTTCAAAGCCAATGTTAAATATATGATGATTGAATTCACAAATGGGGAATAAACTATATTGCTCAATGATTTTTTTGCCAAAGGCCTCCTGCTTAATATGGGCCACAAAACCATGGTCTTCCAGACTCTGAGAACTCAAATACTCACAGATATGCCATGCAAGGGTTGAAGGAGAGCCCAGTGTTGGCATCTCAGTCCCGGGCGGTGTCAGTCTTACTTGGCCCAGACCAAAAAGGGCAGATCTGAGTAGCTGGGAAGCTGAATTCCCCTCATTTCTCTTCATCACAAGAGGCCCATTGTTGCTCAATGAAACTAGTCAGTAGGCACCTTTTTTCTTCTTTCATGCTTGTCCTTCCTTAGAAGGGGTTGTGCCCTGGGCAACACTCCCACACTGACTTCTCTGAACTGATCCCAGCTGTCTCAGTGGCATTTTCCACTTTTCAGGGGCTGAGCCATGGCCTGGAAGAGCATCCAGGTTCATGTCAAAGGCTCATCCCAGCTTGTGAATCCCAGCCATGGGGCTGGAGCACCAGGAACTTCCAGGAGGACTCACAAAGGGCCCAGTTGTAACATTTGCTCTCCTTAGGAACACTATCCTTGTGTCCTAATTGGTTTTGGATGAGGGGATGGCTGGCCAAGAACAAGGAGGCAGACACATTTCCAAAATCTAGCCTGTGTGACCAGGGCACTGCAGGCAGCTCTGTGGGAGATCTCCCTCAAACGCCTCCCCAAGGCGACTTTCTTAAGGTCCTTGGAACTCCTGGCACAGTCACCCTGTAATGTCAGTTTACTTGGAAGCTTTGTGATGTTTGCATGCTTGGGGCTGTTTCTCCCTGGTTTGAAACTCCCTTTTGAAGCCAGATTTTAGATTCTTTCCAGAGTGCAAAAATGTGTGCCCTCCCTCAAGCAGAGGCGTTGAGGGGTCTTGCTTGTCCAGTGAGAACCGTCAACAAGAGGAGCAAAGCAGAGCAAAACATGATTTTTCTTTAGGGCTGGGGCGGCTGGGAAATGTTAGTTCTGGGTTTAACCCTGGAATCAGTCTTTCAACATTTGCTCATTTGGCTGGAAGTTATTAAACACCCTTACGTTTGGCATTGTACTAGGTACTGATGTGCTGGAAAGATAAATGAGGTTCCTACTCTTGGGGAGAATCCAGAAAAGCTGCAGAAACAAAAACCTTCACCCTAGAAGCAGCAGGAACACAACTGTCAAGCAATGAAGGCAACTCTACACATGGGCTCTTTGTGTGGAATCCGGCAAGTCCAGGGCCCACCCAGGAACAGGATTCTGTATGTAACAGTGCATGTGTGATGTGTGTGTATATGTATGAGATATTTACATGTGCAGAAGTACATACATATTTATATAGAAATCCGCAGTTTACTGAGATCCTCAAACGTTCCCCAAAATAAACTCCACGTGTTAGAAATAACTACCCTGTTGCTGGTCGGGGCTCCGTTGCCATACCCGGCTCTCCAGGTTAACATGCCAATGACAACAAATTCATCCGTCTCTCTTCTTACTTTTTACCCTCTGCCTTAGATTCTGACCAGGAGGTGTGTGCACCAGACTGCACTTGCTCGGGTCTTACCAACCTGTGATTTAAAAGGCATATATTTGAATGTGGAAAGAAAGACTCTTTTCATGTTTGTGAATATTTTTGTTAATAAGCATTTTCTCTCCAAACAAGCTGCAGTATCATTGGTAAACTCTCTCTTCCCTACCATGGCCAGATTAAGAAAGTAATGTTTTATTACCAATGAGATGCTAAATAATGCACTTCCTGTGCAGCTGTGATGGCATTAAATCGTGACCACATCTTAGCTTAGTCTTCTCCCTAGAAAAAAAATGTAACTTCCCAAAAGGAGGGGAAAAGCTGTGTTTTAAAATGTTTTAGTATCCAAGAGTTCTGAATTGAAGAGAGCCAACGTTTAGTCTAATATGCATAACTTCGTGTCTCCCGACCATCTCTGGTGACAGAGGCACTCAGTAACTTCGGAGACCTCCAGGAGGTCCAGGATGCTGCAGCACAGAGCCACAATGTGAATGATATTTCCTGGGATTATGCACCATGGTGACCCTGATACGGCTAAAATGAAATTCTTCCTTGCCCCGCCTTAAGGCGTCCTCACGTGCTGGACCTGGGCTCTGCCATCTAGGACCACCTGGATCTGCTTGATGAGGGGATTCCTTCCAGCAGTAGAAGTTTTAGCTTGGAGTCTATAGCACCAAGGGGAACTGAGTGAGCACATCAATAAAAGAATTAAGAGTTTATAGTTGATCCTGTGCTGGAAATAGAGAGACCATGGAGAATGACCACACTCAGAGTGACCCAGAGCTTGTCGGGTAAGCTCTTGGCTGCTGGGAAACTACTCTTAGTTCATTTCTTTTTACCTCTGGTCTCTGGTGGCTAGTTCTATGGCTGGTTAGCTTAGTAGCTAGAGTATAGCACCAATAAAACTGAGGTCTCAGATGTAACGCCTCCTGAGATGCACTTACTATTGTTAATCATTTCCCTGGCCAAGGGCTGCGGTCCTTACAATTACCTGACAGATTCTCCCTCTCTCTTCAGTACACAGGAAAACACTTACTACTCTAAGAAGTTTCTAAAACACAGTATAGAGTTACTGAAAATAGGAACACAGGACCTATAATTTGAAAGGAAAACTAAAAGTCATTCAGTTCCATCTGTGATCTGATCCCCAGGTCCCTCCATAATGTCGCTGACCTGTATTTAGGCAGTCTGACAATAATAATAGCCACTCTTACCGCTGCTGTGACTGTGACTCGTGGCAGCCTTCCGAGGCATGCCTTCTCTCGCTTAACCTTCGCCAGTCCTCTGAATGGGTGTAGCTACTGTATGCACTTTACAGATAGAGGAGCTGTATCTGAGAAGGGTAGTAAAATTCCCAGGGTCTCATAGCTTTAATTTGCAGTAGCCAAGTCTTAACCCAAGTCTGCCTAACTCTAGAGTCCAACTCTGAGTCACTGTCGCCTCCTCTACTGCTTTCTTGTGCACTCCCAGTGACACTCTTTCAGTGGTGCTGCGAGGAAGCTCTTTCTCATACAAATTTTTCCCGTTTGTTCCCTCTTCCAACACACGTATATTGATTGGGTCGTCCGTTCCAAGGACTGGGCTGTATGTCCCCGTATCTGCAGAGCTTCCAGATCTGCTGCCCAGGGTCGTTCAACAATTCTAATTTCTTCAGCTATCCGAAGGCAGCAAGAGTGAAACTTCTAAGTTTGTTCTTCAATCAGAATGTCCCCAGTTTCTTCAAAGCCCTTCATTTAGGGTGGTTTCCACTGCTTTCCTCTTACAGTCTCCTCTCCGGCATAGACTTCATCTCCTCAGCAGCCAGCAGACCAATTTAGAGCCTGCTCGGATGCTCCTTAGAGCAGGGTCATCACCATCCTCAAGTGGTCCCTGGTGCATCATTTCCAAACAATTGCCTGGTTTGGGGGACTAATAGCAACAAACAAAAATGACTAACATTTATCGAGAATTTATTATACACCAGCTACTGTTTAAAGCGCTTCACATGAATTAACTCATCTCATTTTCACACCAGCCCCATCAGGTGCATACACACGTGGTTCCCAATTTATGGATGAGGAAACTGAGGTTCTGAGAGGTAGAGGAATTTGCCTAAAGTCATTTGAATAACCTAACCCCAACCGCCTTGTTCCAGAGGCCACGCTTTTCCTCTCACAGTGCTTTACGCAGGGAGGGTAGTTCCAAGGACTGTTTTTCATGAGCCAGGGCCACGGCCTTCTCAGCACAGTGCCTTCTGAGGGTTTCCCTTTGCTCCCTAGGTCACAGAGCCGGCTGCCTGGGCTCAGGACAAATGTTCCCTAGCTCAGCAGCCCTCAGTCCCGCCTCTCTGTCTCATACTTGATGTCCTCACAGAGCCCATTTCTGCATCCTCAATCCAGGTTATCCTTCTGTTCCTGACGGCAAAGTGCACCTTATCTGAAAGGATGTCTTCACTCTCCTTCCTCAAACCTTCACTAAGAAAATAAATGCAAAAATGGGCATATTCAGCAACCATTAAGCTCCTAAAAATGTGTATTTCTAAAACAGCAGATATTTTAAAGAAGTTAAACCATACCCATTTTTTTGGAATCTGCCATAAGTCTTTCCTATAAACCATTAGTTATACTTACTAGTCCTGTCATTCTTTATAAAATGTGTTTTTGGAACCTCTTATCATATATGGGCAGAATTTTCTCCCCAAAGAGTAAAGCTATGCAAACTTAAAAGCTCCTTTATTCGTAATTTAAAGATGATTCTTTTTTATGAACATGTATAATTTGTTTGTGCATTAATTCTGTAATTAATGGTGATAAAGTACATCAAATATGTGAAGTGTTGCATAAGTGCTTAATTAAAATAAAAACAAAAAAGCGATAATTAATTGTTCACCCCAAAGGCTAGACAGTATTATAGTTCACAGTGACTACCAATTACTATTCCTATTGTTAATAATCAGCTCAACTTTTTAAATAAAATAGAACATGTTAAAATTTTTTGATTAAACATGGAGTCAAAAGAAAAAAAGAGTTTCTTAAAAATATTTTCATCATTATAAAGTCTCTGTGGGAAAACAGCTTTCAAATTTTGCATTTCAAATCCTTGGTTGAATTCAGCATCATTATACTTTTTTTTTTTTTTACTTAGGATTATACTATTATAAAACCACACTTTTCAAGTTCCTATTCCTCCCTAAGGAATCCTGAAAATGCAACCAAACCCAAGGAGAATGATCTTAGTTATAAATATAAATTCATTAGTGTTTGAAAATGCTACTATTCAGTAAGGCACCTACTATGTGGAAAGAACTGTTCCAAGTGCTTTGGAAGTATTTTTTCACTTGACAAATTTATTGAGTACCTACGATGTGCTAGATGCTGTGGTAGGTACCAGAAATATATAACAGGGAATAAAAGTGGGAGCAGATTCAGCCCTCCGTGGTGCTCAGGATCTGGGGAAGAACACAGACATAAAAAAAGAATTGCAAACATAAGTGCTACAAGAAGCAAACACTCCTACCTAGAGTTCTAGTTTTGTAGATAAGAAAATTGCTCATATAAGATGGTAAATGACTGAATATCGTCATTTAGCCTTGCCTACTTCGGTTTTTTTTTTTTTCAGTTTTTTTGAGGTTCCCAGCTTTTTAAAATGACATCTTCATAAATAATCCATCTGTTTTGACTTCATTAACCAAGAAAATATAAACGAATCAAATGGGTATTACTTTACTTACTTTACTCAGAGGGTAAATGGGTTGCAAATAGACCAACAGGCTCACGCTTATGGGGAGCTATGTATGCATTCACCTTGCAAGTCCATTGGAATCGCTCAGCTTTCCTTTGTTAGCTGCACAGAGCTGCATTATTGGAAGGTCACTGGGCCTGCCCACCTTTTCCTTGGCTGGTGGGGTTTGGGTGGCTTCTGCCTATAGAAGTCATGTTTCTTAAAAACCAGCTCTGCCACCTATTCCATAGGCTTAACTGCCTCTCTCTGCTTATGTCCCCTCCACCCTCTGAAGCAGTAGGCCATTAAGCAGAGACAAATAATCTTATTTTGAAAAGTGAAATATAACTTCCTGTCACTATGCTAATGAAGCAATAAAGTTGGAATTCATAAAGTATTGTATTTAATGAAAATACTGCCAAGATAAGATGTCACTGTGGTGCATTCAAGAACAGCCACCCACACAGAGCTCTTCCTCCTGTTTATACTTTGGCAGTGGATCTTATACTTGTTGATCTCAACACTTAACCCTATGACAGAAAAATCTCTGGTCTCAATAGATGAGCATATCTCATACTTGGAGTTCCCGCACCCTCCTGGACTCACTCACGGGCAGGTGCCCTTATCTCTATAACAGTGCCACCCCTTAGTCAGCCTCCTGGCTAGGAATTTTAATTTGAGTTTCACAGATGGATGTCAAAGGATTAATAAACTCCAGAGACATATGTACATTCTACATACTATGGATTTGTCTTGGGAGAAGTTGCATTTTCTTTTTAACTCTCAAAATGATCTATTGATGTTTTAAAAATGTTTTAAAAGCATTGCTCTTTTCAGATTCCAATGGTGGATTCCATTAATGACTCAAATTCTTCACCTCCCCTCTCTCCACATATTGGCCATGTGATTGTGTAGATCTGGCTGCTAAAGAATTGGAGTCTATGTTCCTGCTCCTTGAATCTGATCTCAGCCTTGTGACTTGCTTTAACCAATGGAATGGAGAATATATTTAGTGTGTCACTTCCAAGTTTAGGTCTTAAGAGACCTTGTGTGTTTCTTCTTGGTCTTTTCAGCTTCTGCCTTCTCCATAGGAAATATGCCTGGGCCAGTCTGCTGATCCTGAGACAAAGATGAAAAATCCTGAGCTGCCACAACCAAGGTGCCTCAACTAAGCCCTGCTCAGAGAAAACACCCCAGACAACTCTCACACATGTGAGCAAGCCCAACTGGAATGAAGTAAACCTAGTCTTCATCAGGAACACCCAGCTGATCCACAGATAGGCAAGCTATAATTATGTGATTGTTGTTTTAAATCACTGAATTTAGGGTAGTTTGTTACACAGCAATAGCTAACTAATCCAATTCCCAATCTTTAAGGCGAGATTCCTGGCCTGCTCCACAATCCCTGGAGAGATCCTTGGGATATGATACTCATCAATGCAGAAGTGGCCTCAGTTCCAATCTTCAATAAGCTTTCTCTATGTCTGTCCCCTACACAAAAATATTGGGGCTAACTCCATAAATTTTTCCTCCAGAATTATTCTGTATGTGACCCGTGGTGAGCTCACCTCATCCATGTTGCTCCATGTCTGAAGACTACTGTTCACAACTTACTGTAGATAGGATTCATGGACAGTAAAGCCTTAAGTCAGGTCAATATCAGGAGAGGACATTAACAGAATGAAAGTGAGATGAAAATAGAATATAAGTGCTATTGAGTTGCTAAGGCCAAAAGGAGGAGCAGGCACACTGGCTATGCTAAATGGGAGATTAAATGCTGTGATATCTATACATTCCTTGTTTTAAGTCTTAAGATCTTTCATAGTCTTAAAAGCAAACTCTCTCTGGCAACATGGTTCTTTGGACACAATCCATCACATAATTTTTTCATCTACAAGGTCAATTTTCTCCTTTCTATAGCAGAAATAGCTGAAGGAGGAGCTCAGCTCCATTTCCCATTGTCCACTTGCCTTCTGACATAGCCCAAAGACTACATTCCAAAATAAACAAGAACTGTAGTGTATCCCAAACACCCAGTTACACTTCCTCCCTCCGCACCCCCAGTACTTCCCTATATTGTAGACATGTGACCTTGACCAAGTCTCATCATCTTTCTGGATCCAGATTTCCATGTTTGCAAACCTAGGGGACTCGAGATCAGATGACCTTAATGGCTTGTAATCATCAAATTCTCTGATTAGTCTCATCTACTCAACTAAATTCATAGAAACATCGATTTTTAACTTTGGAAGAAACATTCAAAATTATCCAGCACCAACATTTTAATTTATGAAAGAGCAAACAGCCCCAGACAGATGAAGTGAATGGTCTGGGCCCACACAGCAAGTTAACAGCAGAGCTGAGATGAGAACCTCTTTCCTTTGCAACATGTCTCTCATTCCACTTCCTTCAGGATGGGGGGTGCTTTCAAATTCATCTTTCATCTTCAGCCACACAATCCAACAATTGTAACCAACACTCAATAAATCTCAGTAAATATTTATTGACTTGAGTTGGGGATGAGTAAGCATTAGTTACAAGGCCAAGAACCAAATTTTTGAGTCTGTTCAACCAAGAGACACGTCGGCCACATTCCCTGGAGGTCCTCTCTCATGTGGGGGAGAAATATGAATGTGCATAACTACTTTCTTAAGTTACATTTTGATCAAAGAGCCAAAACATCTTCTTATCCAGCACTAGGTTGACATCACCAGGTCTTCAAACACCAGCACGGCTCACTATGAAGGTGTAGTAGGCAATTTACACATCATTTCTCACTCACAGTTTAGATTTTGGGGGAAGAGATAGGCTGTGGGCAAGGACATGATGGATTGGATTTCGGCAGACAGCCACTAAAAATGCTTATTATTTCAGAGGGAACTAATGTTTTTCTGAATAGAAAATAATTTATATTCACAAGGAAGGTATAAAGCAAAGAAGTCAAGTACTGAGGACAATCAGGCTCGAATTATTTATCATAGTCCCAAATACTCTCCTCTCCCATTTTTTGAGGAGGCACAGGGTTGAGTTTGGTCTCCTCCTGGGTGGCATTGCTGTTGAAATGAGGAGACACAGAACCACACATCATTCTGGCTCACTATCTTGGGAAACCACATTAATAAAGCTCAACTGACTCTCAAATCAGGTACTTAAAGCATATTCCAAGGACACTAATGAAGTTCTCATAGAAAGAATGTCCTGTCCACAAACATGTTTGGGAAATCCTTGGTTAAAGGGTTTTTTAACTTTATTTAGTTTCTTTAAAAAATTATATAAATAAGTATATGATACTCGATGCATAGAAAAAATATATGCCATATATGAGCTATGAAGCTTAATAGTAAAATAAATATCCATAATCCCCCAATCAACTTATAAATGAAAACATTGCCAATGTCTTTGAATCTACTCGTGGGTTCCTCCATGCTTCCCTCAACTGCCTTTCAAATATGTGTAGATGTATGAATACATATGTTAGGTATTATTTAATTTTGCTTTTATGCAATTTAATAAAAATTGAATCCTACTGTATGTAGTCTTATATAACTTGGTTTTTTTCATTCATCATTATACATTAAGATTCATTCATGTTGTTGTATATAACTGTAGATCATGGAGCTGTTGATGTTCTATGATGTGAAAACCCTACTATTTATTTATCTGTACTACTGTAGATGGACATGTTAGTTGTTTCCAGTTTTTAGCTAGTGTGAGTAATGATGGAATGAATAGTCTCATAAGTGACTCCTATGACAAATATGCAAGAAATTGTCTAGTATGTACATCTAGGAGTAGAACTCCTGAGTCATAAGTAATGTGCTTGTTGAACTTGACAAGATAAAAGCAAATTGTTTCCCAAAGTGATTACATTGATGCACTCTCTGCCAGCAGTGTAGAGGAACAGTGTTGCCTCTGCACCCAGGCAAGAAGCCTCTGCCCAGGCCGGTGCCACAGGGCATTGTGCACTTTGGACAGCCTTCCGAAAATTTTTAAGTTCCCTCCAGGGTCTAAGACTGGCTTAGACCAGAGGTGGTGTGTGGGTAGGGCATTCTAGGCCTTATTTAGCTCCTTTAGGATTTCCTCTGACACTCCAGCCCCCTCCCCCAGCCCACCTGCCTCATCCACACGTGAGAAGTCAGTTCCCAGACTCACATCTATGAGGCTGTCATGGGGCTTCAAGGTAGAGTCTCTGTTCCAGGGGTTTGCTTGGCTAGCACATTACTTCTGCTGGCTGAGGCGCATTTCTTTTGCAGGATTGTGTGAGATTGGGCTGCCAGAATAGTGCTGATAAGCTGATTTGGGGTGATTCTATTGTTTATATAGACACAGTTCCTGAAAAATATATTTATTGTTTAGAAGCCCACACACTCTAGGAGTGGGTTTGTGTAAACGTTGGCCCTATTCCACAGTCCCATCACCACTTTGTACTGTTAATTTTTGCAACAGCAATGCTATCTCATTGTGATGGTAATTTACATATCCCTGATTGCTAGTGAATTTGATCATTCTAATGTTTTTATTTGCCATTATAATAACTTTTCTCTGTAATGCTTTCTCAGCCTCTTAAGCCACTTTTAAAAATTATGGTAAAACACACATAACATAATATTTACTATCTTAAATGTTTTTAAGTGTACAGTTCAATAGTGTCAAGTATATTCATGTACTTGGTTGTGCAACCAATATCAGGAACTTTTTCATCTTACAAAACTGAAACTCTATAGCCATTAAACAAATCCACATTTTCCCCTTCCCTCAGCCCCTGGCAGGTACCATTCCACTTCCTTTTAATACGAATTCGACTGCTCTTATGTCTCATATAAGTGGAATCATATAGTATTTGTCTTTTTTGTAATTTATTTCAGTTAGCATAATGTCCTCAAGGTTCATCCACATCGTAGCATGTGTCAGAACTTCCTTCATTTTTAAGGCTGAATATTATTCCACTGTATGCATATACCACATTTTATTTTTTCATTCATCTGTCAAAGGACATGGGGGTAGCTTACACCTTTACATTGTCTTCAAGGCTTTGCTTTTGATTCCTTTGAATATATACTCAGAAGGGGAATTGCTGGACCACATGGTAACACAATTGTAAATATTTTTAGGAACCATCATACTATTTTCCATACTGGCTGCAGCATTTTACATTCCCACCAACAGGGAACAAGGGTTCCAATTTCTTCAAATTCTTGCCAACTTAGTGCAGTGTATTTGTTCAATAATTGCCATCGTAAGAGATGTGAGGTAACATCTCATTGTGGTTTGTTTTGCATCACCTTAACTATTGGTGATGTGGGGAATCTTTTTATTTGCTTTTTGGTCATTGTATACCTTCTTTGGAGAAATGTCTATTCAAGTCTTTCCACCACTGTTTAATCTGATTATTTTATTGTTATTGCTGAGCTATAGTTCTTTTATTTATTTTTCCTTTTTTTATTTTATTTTATATTTTATTATTTTATTTTATTTTCCCTTTTACTTTATTTTTCCCCACCACCATTCATTCCCCATTCACCCTCTTCCATCTCCCCCCACCCCATTCACCCCAAAGTCACCACACTGTTGTCTGAGTCCACGAGTTCTCTCTCTTTTCTCTTTTCTTCTTTACTCAGTCTCTCCCCGCCCCCAAGAACCAGCCCACCAGAGCTGTGAGCCTGCTCTCTATCTATGAGTCTGACTCTATTTTGCTTGTGAGTTCAGTTTGTTCATTAGAGTCCACATATGAGTGGAATCATACGGTAGTTGTCTTTCTCTAACTGGCTTATTTCACTCAGCATAATGTTCTGCAGGTCCATCCATGCTGCTGAAAGGGTAAAGGTTTCTTCTTTTTCATGGCAGAGTAGTATTCTTCTGTGTGAATGTCCCGCAGCTGTTTTGTCCACTCACCTACCGATGGGCACTTGGGCTGCTTCCCGATCTTAGCTATTGTGAATAGCGTTGCAGTGAACATAGGGCGCATATATTCTTTCTGATTAGTGTGTCGGGTTTCCTCAGATAAACTGCCAGAAGTGGGATTGCTGGGTCATAGGGCAGCTCCATTTTTAATTTTTTGAGCTACCTCCATAGTGCTTTGCACAGTGGCTGCACCAGTCTGCGTTCCCACTAACAGGGCACAAGGGTTCCCTGAATATTCTGGATATTAACCCCTCACCAGATACATGGTGCACAAATATTTTCTCCCATTGTGGAGACTGCTCTTCCATTCTGTTGACTGGGCCCTTTGACACACAGAAACTTTTAATTTTGATGTAATCATATTTAACTATTTTTACTTTTCTTGCCTATGATTTTGGTGCCATAACCAAGAAATCACTTCCAAGTCCAATGTCATTTAAGCTTTTCCTGTGTGTTTTCTTTTAGGAGTTTTACAGTCTGAGGTATTTCTTGAACGCCCTTGGAGTTAATGTTTGTACATAGTGTGAGGTAAAGGCCCCACTGCGCTCTTTTGCACGTGCATATCCAGTTTTCTCAGTTGGACTTGTTGAAAGACACACAATCATCTTGAACACCATTGTGTTGAAAAGACTGCCCTTTCCCCTCGGCACCCTTGTTGAAAACAAAGCTTATTTCTGGGCTGCCGATTCTATTCCCTTGGTCTATATGCCTGTCTTTATGCCAGTACCACACTCTGTTGATTACTGTAGCTTTTTAATCACTTTTGAAATTAAAAAGTGTGAGACCCAACTTTATTCTTCTTTTTCAAGATTGCTTTGGTTATTTGGGATCCCTTGAGATTCCATCTGAATTTTAGGGTGGAGTTTTCTATTTCTGTAAAAAATGCCAGTGAGATTTTGATAGGGATTTCATTAAATCTGTAGCTCACTGTAGGTAGTATGGACATAAAATATTAAGCCTTTCTGTCCATGAACATGGTGTCTTTCTGTTTATTGGTGTTATCTTAATTTCTTTTAGCAATGTACTATAGTCTTTCAGTGTCTTTTGCCTCCTTGGTAGTTTTCAAGCCTTTTGCCTCATTTGCTAAGTTTATCTATTGTTAAGTGGAATTGTTTTCTACCTTCTTTTCACGTAGTTCATTATGAGTGTATAGAAATGAAACTGATTTTTGCATGTTGATGTTGTGTCCTGCAACTTTGCTGAATTTGTTTCTTAGTTCTAACAGTCTTATTTTTATGGAATCCTTAGGGTTTTATTCAAGTATTTAAAAAAAGTATATTTTCCTTTTAAATTTGGAGAAGTGCATTATATTTTCAGACACTAATCCCTTTTTGATAACATGTAACACAAATACTTTTCCCTGTATATGGAGTGTCTTTCATTCCCTTTTTGGTGTCCTTGGGGAAACAAAAGACTTACTTTAATGTAATTTAACTTAGATCTCTCGGTTAGCATTTTTTGAGTTTGTTTAAGAAATCATTTCCTAGTTCAATTTTATAAATATATTCTCTTATATATTCTTTCAGATTATAATTGTTTAGTACTTATATTTAAGCATTTAATTCATCTGGAATTGATTGCATGGTATGAGGTAAGTATATAATTTTATTTCATTTTTTCACAAGTAAAGCCATCTGTTCCCATACCAATTATTTACCAGTCCCTCAGTGAAGTGACATGCTTCCTCTGGTATATATCAAGTGTTCATTTATGCATGGGATTCTGTCTGGACTCCATCTTGCTCCAAATTAATTTTCTGTTCACAATAATGATAGTACCTTAATTATTTAACTTTAAAATGAGAGCTGATATTTGATAGGGACTGTCTCCTAACACTATTCACCTTATTTCGGTGGGCCTTGGTTATTTGGGGACACTTGCTCTTTTGTATACATTTTAGAAACAGCTTAACAAGTTCCTCAAAAGTCTCAGTTGGAATTTTTATTAGAAATGCATTGAATCTGCAAATCAATTTAGGAGAACTGAATTTTTAAGAAATTTGAGTCTTTTATTTTGTAAATAAGGAATACTCTATATTTAAGTATCTTTAATTTCTTTCATTATGTATTTTTAATGTTTCTACATCAAAAAAGTGCAGACCTTTTGTTACATTTATTCCTAGTACTTATTTTTTGTTGTTATAAATGGTATACTTTTGTTTAAATTACTTTCTTTTAATGTGGATCTTATATTCAGCTGCCTTGGAAAGCTATCATTAATTGTTATAATTTATCTTTAGATTCTTTTGAGTTTTCAGTGTAGTCAATTACATCACCTGTGTCAATATTATTTCCTCTTTCTCATCCTGTACTGCTTACCTTCTACCTGCTCCTTACTGCATCAGCCAGGACCTCCACTGCAACATTTAATAGAAGTGGCAATACTGGGACTTCTTTCCCCCCCCGACGTCTTAAAGAATAATTTTAACTTTACTATTAAGAATGGTGTTTGCTGTAGTTTTTTTTTTTTTTTATTATTATTAAATGTTTTTTGTAAATTGAAGGAAGGATTTCTATTCCTAAGATTTTTTGTTTGTTAATTTTGTTTTGTTTCCTTTATGTTAATAGTTGTTTAATTTTATCAAGTGATTTTTCTTGAGTAAGTATTGGTAGAATTAAGTATTTTTCTCTTTAATAATTATATATTTAATCTTTAAGTGAATTAACAGAGGTACATAATACATACTGTTAAAGGCAGGAAATCCACTCAAACACATAACAATAACAAAAACAATTAATAATGTAATAACAAATTTGTATCACACCAAAGACAAAATATCTGAAAAATAACAAGAGAGAGAGAAAGCAAACACTTAAAAATGATACTAGATGAAAGCAATAGCTCTAATCGAAGCCAAAAGGTGATGGTGAGATCTATAAAATGCTGAGCTGTGTGACCAGAAAAACTGTCTTTCCAGAATGGAAAATGAAAAAGAGAAAGATTTCTAGACAATTTCCATCAACAAACATTCCCTCAAAGAACTAGCAGTTCTCAAAAAAGTTAAACATAGAATTATCATATGACCCAGCAATTCTATTCCTAGGTATCTACCCCAAAGAACTGAAAACAGGTACCCAAATGAATATTTGTACATGAAGGTTCATAACAGCACTATTCACAAGAGCTGAATGGTGGAAACAGCCCAGATGCCCATCGATGGACTAATGGAGAAACAAATGTGATATATTTATATATCACAATTATCTAATATATCAGCCTTAAAAAGGAAAAAGTACTTTTAGATGCTACAATGCCAATGAACCTCAGAAACGTTATGCTAAGTGAAAGAAGCTAGACTCGAAAAGTCACCTATTGTGTAATTTCCTTTATATGAAATATCTAGAATAGTTAAGTCTGTAGGGACATACTAACGTACACTGACACCTTCCAAGGGAGAGACAGGACACACAGGATTTGGGGAGCGGTGGGTGGTGTTAGGAATTCTGACTTTACAGAGGGCCTGGGGTGTGGTGGTAATAGTGGAGCCCAGTAGTGGGAGTGCGGTGGTATCTCTTGTCATGGTAGTCATGGGTGAGGTGGGTGTAGCCTAGCACTTGGATCTGTCCACCAACAAATACTCACACTTCCGTGTTCCCTTAAGGCTAATGTGCACAGCAAATCAGATGCTCTGAGCAGGAGTAAACACTGACAGAAAGGTGGTCTGAGAGAAAAGCAGCTGAGAAACCACGGAAACACTCCCATCCAGCCTCTGCTGGGGAGTTATGAGTATGGGTCGAAGATTTCTGCCCCCTGCATTCTTCTGTGAGCCTTCACTTCCCTCCTGCTAGAAGAAGTCCTTGTTCCAGAGCCCAGCTTCTTTTTTTTGCTGGGTCCTCTGCCCCCATTCAATTCAGTGGATGCCTCCTGCCTCTTAATTATGGTCATGTATATAACCTATAAGGTACCTATGATCTCAGGTACCTATATAGCCTCTAAGGTACATGAGCCCCCAGCTAACACTCCTTTTGGGGATAATGCCTGCTTCTGCATTCCTTTAAGGTTTGGGATGCATGCTACAGTGCTAATTCAATATGGGCATTTGTATCAGGAAGGGAGGTGGACTTGGGATTGACTGATTTTCCTCCTGTTTCTACCCGGAGCCTGCTCCTCAGCTTCCCTCTCCATGGGCTCCCATCACCCTCGGCGCCATCCATCACGGCTGCAGCTCAGCCCGGTGATGTATTACACTAACATATCATTAGTGCAACAGCAGAGCAAGGAGCTTTGATGATGTATTGGGGCCATACATCATCAGAATGAGTCACTCTGATGATGTATAACTCAAAAGATGGTACTATCCAGGGAAATGTGGACATACCATAAATCAGGGACAATGTTAAAGAAGAAAACTCAGGACAGCCTCGAAGGGAAATAAAGGTTCAGGGGTCCCCCTCAGTAGGGGTTGAAAGACAAAACTAGTAAATTCTTAACGGCTCAGATGGAAGCTTTCTGTTAGCTGTGGCATTTGTAATGACTAAACCAGATCATTGGCATCCCAGGGTGACACTTGGATTTCCTTTCCATCTGGAATTCAGTTTGGCTTCTGCTTTCCTGCAAAGCCCCCATGTCCTGACAGAGATGCAGAGTCCATCAGATCAAACGCACAATGCTCCGGGCCTGGGCTCCATCTGGGTCCTCTTGCATTCATCAAACATAGAATGGATTGTGGGGGCTTTACAGTCTATGATGGCTCAAGTTTACCTTCTCTCAGAAGTTCTCCGCCTGTAACCACTGATTACTGGAATTCCTTAGACTCATGAAGGGGTGTGATTTTGAAATTAGACTATTAAAATAGAGCCAGGGGAGCCCTTGCTTGGCTGTAGAAGTTACAAAATTTTAGAACATAGTTGAGGATTTCTATTTGTCAATAGGCTACATCTTGCTGAAATTTTCTTTGCTTTTCTTTCTGCAAAGTGGCAACAGAAAAGGGAGAAGCCTGTGTAACATTTAGTTCAAGGTGCACAAAATTCCCAAATTGGACTTTTAGGCTGTCAATGCTTCCATTGGACTAGAAATGAGACCCGTGGGTATGGGACCTCTGTTGAAGTCCCTTCCCTGCCATCCCCCTATCTTTTCCAGTTTTACCCCATCCACAGGGAGAGTAAATTATGGAAAGTGTCAGCCTCCCTTCAGTATCCTCAGATTAGAGGGAGGTGAGTGACCATTCCATGGTTAAGAGCATAAACCTCTTCATAATTTTTTAAACTGGTAGATAAAGTCTAAAAGAAAGGGGGTGGAGAGTCATAGGGCAGAGGGGGTGGTAAGACCACACGCAGGCACAGTGAAAAAAAAATGACACTAACGTGTAATGCTTCATTTAATGCTGAACTGTCAGCTTGAGATCTAAAGTCCACGCATACTGATTCTATCCCTCCACCCATTCGAAATAAAATCAAAATCAAAGCCTAGGTGCTTTGGGACTGGAGAATATCAGAACTCAGCCCTTGGCATATGGGATCCATTACAGGCATGAAGTCTTCCTCTGGGGGTTCCTTCCCCTGCTCCCCACCCACACTCTCACAGGGGAGGGGACTGCCAGCAAAGACTCTTCCAGTCAACCCTGCTCACGTTGCTGTGATTCATTGCCTTTGTTTATTGTAAACTCTGCTGTGGACCCTGTCCTGGAGGGCAGCACAATTGGAGGGCCCTGGGGGGGGGGGGGGCAGGAGAAGGGCCTGAGCCAACCTTAAAGACAGTGGACCCCCCCCTTCCCCTCTCCACGAGAATAACAAGGGGGGGGGGGGGCTTCACCACCTGAGCAGCAGCAAAGAAACAAAAGGCTTTTTAAAAAAATGTTCTCCAATAGCTGTGCCTTCAAAGACTTTTAAAAGTTGAAACAAAACAGATCTTGCCTCTGCTCTTGATTTATTTATCTTTGTGGGGAGAAAGAGGAGAGGAGGAGGGAGTTGATAAAGCCAACATATTTTGGGGAGTCATTTATAGAGGAGCAAGCAACAAAAGGGTCCCGCAGTGCCGTAAGGACCCTCTCGCTGTTGCACGGAATCAGCCACCTGCCTTAGTGTGCAAGGCTTCCCTCTGCCTGCGGGGAGATGAGCGGTGCACAGGGCACCGGGGCCTGGGGAAAGCCAGGGGGAGGGCTACAGGCAACACCAAGGGGAGGGCTGAGGGAGCCGTTGGGACCTCCAGGACAATACCACTCAGTCGTCAACACGGGCACAAGAGAGAACATAGAGAATTTGCCAGAAAGGATAGTTTTACCTCTAGTGCAGCGGCTTCGCTCAAGAGTGGCTTGGATCAAGCTGTGTTGCGGTGCAGCCGTGGACTGACTCACAGGTTCGGCCCCCTGGGCCTGCAGCTCCGTCCAGTGCTGTGCATCTACTTGTCCGACCTGCAGGATTCTGTGAACGCCAACAGTAAGAGTAGCAGCACCACCAGCAGCACTGTGACCACAATTATCACATATTTATTGTATATTAGCAATGAGCTAAGCACTCGTCTTATATCTCAATCATCACATCAGCCTGAAGGGTAGTTTCGTAAGTTCCATTTTTAGATGAGTAAACTGAGGCTAGCACCATTGTATGTCTTTTCTTGGTCACGAGGCTAGCAAATGACACAGCAATGTTTCGACTCAGTTTCCTTTGGCTCCTCAGCTTCTACTTGTCAGTGCCATGTGACCCGCTGACCTGCGATGCAAGGGCAGACCAGGCATGTCACCCAATCAGGCCTTGAAGCTCTCCCTTGACTCAACAGCTCTCAAACTGCCTGCCTTCAGAGACACTTCAGATTTCCTTTCTAAAACCCATGGCCAACCTCTCTAAAACTTGAAGAAGAATTTTTACAGCTCAAAGCCTCTGTGGGTTTGTGCCTGGATTAAAGAGCAGAGAAATGGTGCTAAAGACCAAAGCCCATTAACCCAAAGGCACGACCTAGAGGAAGAAAACAGTTGGGTCTGATGTGCCTGCCTGGGGAGCTGCCCTTTGCTTAGCAGAGGGCTTGGGGTCTACCCCAGGCTTGAGTTCCCACCATCAGCTCTGGAACTGGTCTCCAAACTGTGTCCTGGACCTTTGATAACACCTTCGCCCTTCCCCCGCTTTCAGAGGGACAGTGTGCCCAGAGTTCAGAGTGCAGCAGAACTACACACAGATAAAACAATTCAACTTTTCCTAAATTATCTGCACCTCCAGAATAAATAATAACAATAATAATAACAACACCTTTGCTATGCTATTTTATGCCTCCCCCACACACCAACATCAACATAATAATGCATGGTTTTACAAGATGGAAGTGCAAGAACTAATAAAATATATGGTTTAATTAACTAAACTTATGCTGTAGTCCACATTAGAAGACCATGATTTAGCAGGCACTCTCATCCTCAGGACAGGATAATGCAAACAGCATAATTAAAAGTTGATGAGAAGTATATTTATTGGGCACACAGAAAGAAGAGACACCCAGATTTATGATACATAAAGTAAACCTTTAGTTTACAATATAATTAATATTTTAAAAATCGCAGCGTGCATATAATGCAGTGGAAGAGTCCGCCTCCGCGGAAGGATAATTTCTTTGGTGCTGATCTTGGCCCCGTTTAATAGTAAATTATGTCCCTGAGCATACACAAATGTTACATGATCTATTATGATCTAGAGATGATGCTCATTGAGATGTCTGCAGCTGTGATAGATCATGGCTGCGCGTCTCAGAAGACATGGGAGATGGCTGGAGGGCCAATTATTTATCTGTGGCATGAATTCCATGGCTATTAGTCACACGCGCGGTGACGCAAAATGAGGGTATGCCACTATATTTTAATCAATCTCTGCTCCAGAAAACCTCTCGTTAGCATAGAGCCGAGGACAGGAGACGTTTGCAGAGGAGGCGGAGAGCTGTAGAGGAGCCAGAGGGTCGGGTGAGGGGCAGCTCAGAGCAAGGGGACTGTGCAGGCGGCCACCTGGCTCAGGGCCCACGGGCCTGTGCGCCGTGGCTCACGGCTTCTCCTCAGGTAAGACTCACAATGACTGTGTGGGACAGGTTCTATTTTTATCACGCCTGTTGTGCAGACGAGGAAACTGAGGCCCTGAGGAGCAAAGGCAGGCGGCAAAGGCAGGCCCTGGGGTCCCGGCCAAGCTGTACAACCCATCCTGCTCCACCCAGGGCTTCCCTGAAAGGCCCTGAGAGCTGAGCAGTATTTCTCTAGAATTCGGCCTACACTTTCCCTTAGAGACCAAAAGCTCAGGGACCCTCTTCTGCTCAGATTCTATTGCTCCTCTCAGACATCCCCCAAACTGCCCATCCCCGAGGCAAATATCTGCCACCATTCAACCCCTTTCTTTCCTACTTATGCCAGAGCCTCTAGGAAAGCCTTACACTGAAGATCCTCCAGAAATCTCATCCTTGATCTCAACTTAGAACTTATTCCAAATAGGGGCACATTTGTTGCCATTTAATATGTATTTTTCTTTGGGGAAAAAAATATCCTGATGTGTTACTTTCCCTCCTCCTTTCTAATCTTTTTTCCTTTCTTCCTTCCTACCGTCATAGTTTTTTAAACATAGGGATTGGGTTTAAAAATACACTTGTATTTTATTTTTCCTGAAACAGAAATGCTACATACTTGAAAAAAAACAAACCAAACCAAACCACAGGCTGGCTTTGGTGCATGCTCTCTAGTACCCATCCAGTCTGAATTCCCAGGGAGCTTTGTCTCCTTCACACCAGGGGTCGGTTATAAGGCATGGAGATGCAATGTTTATTAGACCATTACTCTTTCAGTTACCTGTTTACTTTGCGTGTCCTGTATCCTGGACCACGGCTGTGGAGAGCCACTGAAGGATGTAAGGAAGGAATGCCTGCCTAATTCCCTCTTCCCAATCTACAGGGTTCGCAGGCCACGGAATAGTTGTAAGTATGTTCTGGAGCATGGGCCAGCTATGCTTAGCTACAAGGCAGAGCTCCTAGAAGTCTAGAGTGCCTGGATTTAGGGCTTTGGATTTCATTGCTTCAGTCACACCCTAGTCTGGGCCCTCTCACCCAAGTATCATAAGCACAGACAAGGAGAAGTCCAGTTCAGCATGGGCCACACTTCCTATGCCTAGTGTACCCCATGCTTGGGGGGGAAACCAGCATGGCTTCCTTGGCCCCAGGAGGGACTCATTTGGCTTGAGGCTCAAGAGGGAATTTACTAGAGCCTGACTGACATCGAGTCCCAAAAGGGGCACTGTGTCCTGGGCATGAGCTTTGAAACCGTGTCCTGGGTGGTTAGGACAGGAATCCATCCAGCTTTCAAATTGGGATTTTTACTAGTTTTCAGTGGAACTAAAGGAAACATTTACCTACAATCCTAATGTTGTTGGAAACACTCTCAGGGAAGAGGCCTGCAAAGGAAACGTGCAAAATAAATTAAGTACAAAGCAGATAAAGAAAATAATATGAGTTCTTCATTATTTGGTTCATTACACTTTTTAGTGCTTATTAAAATCGTTGTTAAATGATTTAATTTTGTTTTGGATAAAAGTGGATGAAGGGAATAAGAGATTAAGGAGATAAACTGCTGAGCTTTCCATTTAGGAACTGGTTACAGAACAAGGGTGCGATGAGAAAATTAATTTGTAGGTCACTCGGGGGGAGCAGTCAACACCAGGCACCACAACACACACAATTTGCCTTATTTTTTACTTAATTGGCATGGCCTGTTCTGGGGAGAGCGCAGCCTGGGAAGATAAATCACCTTTAGTGTGGCCCCATGTGGGTCACAGATGATTTTCCTGACAGCCACGTCAGATCAGGATGCTGGTGCTCCAGCTGGCGCCTCTGTCCCGGCGTTGAGGGCCTAACTCCCTCTTTTAGCGCACAGACACACAAACACACTCCCGGGGCAGTGTAGGGAAGGTCCCGGGGCTGACTTGGGGAAGGAGAGCTCCGACAGCACCTAGACTATTCCAGGCCAGGCAGATAGCAATCTTTGCTTCTTAGAACTAAATTTCCACCTTGAAGAGGGCCTCTTTCATCCTATTATAGGGTTAGTATCTTCTAGGTGCCCAGATGCCATGGGACGCACGTGTGTGATCTGGTACATTTGTGGTGGCAGCTATTGTCCTACAGAGGTCTTAGATTTTCATGACAAATAACGTCAGAACATACTGTCTTTACCAGGTAAAGTATTTGGAGCTCAATGTGGGCCCTTAGGGCACATGCCCGAACTCACATGAATAGCACCAATGGTGGCAACGTGGCCTTTTAAGGGACATTCACAGAAAAGTTTTCAGGAAGGGGGAGACTGTGTTCTCCTCACAGTGCAGCACGCAGACAGCGGAGAACCCACATCACTGCTAGCTACAGTGTGGATGCCCCGGGCTGGTTCCAGATGCTACACCGGCCACGTCTGATCTCATGAAGAGTCTCTTCAGAAATAGATCCTCTCAGGCCTCTGTGCCCAGTCCTGGGATCACCAGGTGTCAGTGTGCAATTCTAGGCAAGGACCTCAACATGCCCTTGACCTCCTAGCCTTAGTCTACTTTCCAGTGTCACCTTCAACTGAGAGTACCCTTTTGTCCTGAGCAACAGTCATACCAAACTACTTTCATTCTTCTACACCCTCTGCTCCCTGGGGCCAAGAGAATGCCCCCTTCCCTGTGTGTGTGCTTATTTATTACAGCAGGCACCCCAATAAATGAGCACTGCTTATTCATGCAATATCCTCTGTCGCCAGCCTGGGAGCATCTTAAGGGCAGGGACCATTGTCTTACATGGACATTGTAGATATCACAGGGCCTGGCACATGGTAGGTCCTCAATAAATGCTGAGTGGTTTGAATATGACATGAGAAAACCTTACTTCAATGGAAAGCAGAGTAGATAGACAATTATACCAATAATTTCAAGGCAAGGTAGACAGTACCACGCCCTCTAACAGAAGTGCATGTCTTAAAGTTATGGCAGTTTAGTGGAAGAAAGAACTGAGAAGTGTTGCGTTACCTTGAAGGGACTCCCTTGTGTGATTCTGAGATGCAGAGATGCTGCGACACAGGGATCGGATGGCGTGGGGCAGGTTGGTGAGCCCTGCACAGTGGCCCACGGATGAACTCCTGGGGTGTAAAGCATCTTCTCCTTGAGTTCTGGGAGTTGGTTTTTGCCTTTCTTCCCTGAACCTGCCTCTCCAACAGAATTAATCCCTCCTAGGATATCAAGCCCTTTCCCACCTCAGCCTGCAACCCATGGGAAGACCTATGGGAGCCCAGCCCTTGGAAAAGGGTCTCCCTTCAGACAACTCTGAGTGCCGAGGCTGACAGTGAGACCCCTAAGGAGAAAACGGCGGTCCCTTTGCTGTCTCGGACCATGGAGACACCACATCGGGCAGGCTGGGGCCCGGAAAGCCCCTGGCCGTGGGGACACAACATCACCCCCACAGGGCACCCTGCCCGTGCTCACTGACCGTCCAGATTAGCGGCCCGGAATTCGCCATGCCCTCGGCTAGAGAGGAACTGCGCGGCTACTCTCACCTCCTCTGTTGCCCAGAGGCTTCCACCTGCTGCTCGGGGTGAGCAGCATCGTTAATCGGAGAGACAACAGGGCGGGAGCTGGCGCTGACCTTCCGCAGAACCAGGGGAAGCGCGGGCCTGGGCGGCTGCCAGGGATGAGCCAAGCAAAATCCCCCCTTACCCGGTGCTTGCCTCCCAGGAGCCCCGGTCTCCCTTACGAAACCCTCCGCACACTGCAGCGAGGGCGAAAGCAAGCCTCTGCCTTCCACAGCGCATTTGGGCATGAGCGAGGATCGTTCCTGGGTAACCCCCCTGCCCTGCTTTCTCCCACCTGCTTTCTCACCAAGTCAGCTGAGAGCAAACGGAGTTGGGCTTTCAAAGCCGGAGATTTCAAAAGGGAAATTCCTCCCCTTCACGGCGCCTGTACTTACAAATATGTATTCCGTATTTATACAGCATATTAAAACCCCAAACCTGCAGCAATGCAGCATTAAAGTCAAAAAATGCAAAAGGGAAGGGTTTACGGCATTGTTAGCTTGCCCGCATTGTGCATTCTGCATAATGAACCTCGCCTTGAAATTCCAGCCGTATACCATGTGATGGAGTTCAGCCCACCAGGCAAACCTTAAACCTTTTGCATTTTGTGAATTTCATTACCTCAAATTGCAATATTAATAACTGAAATGTGCAGCCAAGAAAATGCTAATTTTCTGCTTCTTTCATTTTTTTCTTTCATCTCTTTCCCCCTCTAATTAAAAGAGTAGGAAAGGTAAAGAAGTAAAGAGGAAGGGAGAAGAAGCCCATAAGCTGGAAAATTCACATTGTTAGGCAATTTTACAGGAGAAACTGAGGCCCAGAGGGAGATGCCCACGGTCCCTCAACTTAATGGGGACCTCACGGTAATTTTCCCACTGTAAACTCTATGCTCTGTGACTCCATTTCTCTCCCCTTCTTTGATGAGGCCCCAAATCCAAATGGGGGAATGGAGCCAAGAGCAAGCAAAGGAAAGTCAAAGATGAAATTTCTGCAAGCAGAACTACTTCTCTTCCATTTACAATATCTGGTTTATCATCACTTAGCATAACTCTGATCTCAAGGGGTACAGAATGACTTTAAATTACTGGCATTCAAAAAAGACTCATGTTTCAAACAAAAAAAAAGAAGACTTTCCCTCTCTGATTATATAATTCCCAAGGAGAAGAGCATATTAAGTCACAAAGCAGGCAGCATGGACAGAGCCCCAGGGCCTACACATTGTAATCAGCAATATGCCTTCAAGCCAATGAGCTGGCACCCTTGCAGGGACAGTTGCTCCCTATGGCCCATGGAGAAACAAATACAGGGTCCTAGGTGGAAAGCCTGTGGACAGGCCTGGCTTCCTCTCGAGCAGCCTGTTGACTAGCCAAGCTGGGGTTATTTGGAAAAAAAGAAATGGTCACTGTGACCTCGAATCAGACTTCTCAGGGATTCGAGGGCCAGAAGTGCCTTGGCACTTGGGGTGCTCACAGAAGGAGCAAAAAATGGTCTGAATGGATTTTTATTCCAATAAATTTCACCATAGAACATGCTTTCGTCTGTTTCTTGGCTAGAATGCACCGAAGGCAAGGCCAGCTTGGCAAATGTTGGTCCCACTGAAAGACAGAGGAGAGAGGAGAGAAGAAACAAGTGCCCACCCACCACCCCAGGCAGAGGTCCTGCTAGACGCAGGCGTCAGCTTCTAGAACTTCCTGACCCCAGTGAACTGAGGGGTTTCCTGTAAGGGGGACTGCTCATTGGTGACCTCACGTCTCACACACCTTGGCGACTGGGGAGTCACGTTTCTATTTTGTGGAATTGTTTGGAATCGCAGTGAAGTGTACTGTGCTGGGAGGCAAAAGGCCCTTCTGCGAGGACGTCCCCCTGCAGGGACATTTATAGGGAGGGCTGGGGGTCCAGGGCAGCGGCCTAGCCCCTACGCCTGCCCGCAGGACAGTGGAAACCAAGTGCCCGTAGTGGGGGCTGGAGGGAGGAGAGGAATGTCCCTAAGAAGGTTTTGCTTAGTTAGAGGACCCCTTTGCAAATGACCCTGAAACCCAGTGGGTACAGTGGAAACAGATTTAATGAGGCAAAAGATGAGGTAAAGAGGAAACCCCTAAGACTGGCAGATCAAAGGCAGAAACAGGCCCACCGAACAGGACACGGGAGGGAGGCGCTTTCCTTACGCCATCAGTCCTGCTCCGAAGTGGCTCACCCGTCCTCGGCCAGTTTACTGAATCCCAAAGGTGCTCAGCCCGGCCCCAGTAGCCTGCTCTCCCTCCTCCCAGCTCTCCTCGGCCCCTGCTGTTCCCTTCCTAACAGATGGCGGCACACGCGGGCATTTTTTTTCCTGCTTCTGATGCTAAACATGATTTACAGGCTTGAGTTATTATTTATCATTATTCATTTGCTGTCAGCAGTGCATTGAAGGTTAATAGAAATGCCAGCATGCTCTCTGATTTACTTAGTAAAATATTTGTTCCAAGGTTTAGGTCATATGATTGGTGTCTGAGTGAGTTTCAGGTTTATGCATTATGAAAAGCAAGATGACTTGACCTTCAGCCACCAACACTAGCACCATATATTACTTTAGCGAGTGACCTTCAGAGACCTAAGATGCAGTAGATGTATTCCACATATGTTAGCCTCCTCCGTATCGCTGGCATTGTATACATACCAGCCGAGGTGACGCAATGTAAGCTGAGCCCTGGAGCCCATCTAATGAATGGGAGGCAGATGAGATGTAAACCCAGGCTCAACCAGATCCTTTCTTTAAGATAATAAACTGGCTTTGCAGCCCAGCTGCACTGAGGCCGTGTGTACACATGGGGCTAATCGCTTCCCATTGTCTCCTGAGATTCTCGAAGTCTGACAGACAGAAGGAGGCAGACAAAAGGACAGCTCTGAAGGAAACTGGTCTTGGATGAGCAATTAGTCAGGGTCCAAAGGGGACAGTGGGCTTGGAGGGACCTGCCACGCTGGTATCAGTGTGTTGTGGTTGCAGGCTGGTGGTGACAAAGGAGGGAGGTAGCAAAGAAGGAAAGGGCATGAAACATGGCCCCTACGAGCTTAGGGCCATAGGCAAAATAAATCTAAATTGCATTATAGTAATACAGAAATAAAAACTATGTCAAAAGCAAACAATGAATGATTATTTCTAAAGGGCCAGTTCTATCTGTTACAGCAGAGGTAACGCAGTACAGCGTGGTGGGTCCGAGTCACGTGCCCAGATGTAGGAGGCATGAGTTTGAGTTGCAGCTCCACTGGGCAGGTTGGCTTAACCACTTTAGCCCTCAGCTTTCTCATTTTTAAAATGAAGGTAAGCGTGGCTTCTTCTTGCGGCTGCTGAGAGGGTGAACTGAGGTGACACATCCAATGTGTCTAGCACAGGGGCTGAGCTCTCTCCAAGTGCTCATCATTATTGGAAGTTTGTGAGTAGATGGTAAAGAGATTGCTGAGAACAGCCGGCAAGCCTTTGTGTTTAAAAGGGGACTTGATACGGGAGTTAAAAAGGTAAAAGGAGTAATGCAGCTGGGTGGAGAGAATGGGGTCCTGAAGGAACAGAAAGCAGCTGGCTGCCAGAAATGCGTCCCAACCCTGGAGCCAGAAATGCAAGTCGGAACGCCCGAGAGCCTGTTCCCAAACTGTGCGCCTTCAAAAAGGCTATCAATGTCCCTTCATCAATATTTCGCTAAATATCATTTACTTTCAAATGCAGAAGAATTTCTCTGGGCCTTCAGAGTTGCCTTCCACGTAGTTTTAAAATTTAGTGGTCAGCTGACAAGGAGCCTTCCCAGTCTCTCCTCTAATCTGTCGTCCTTGCTGCCCCTCTTGGTGTTCGGCACAGTCCATTACCACCTAGACTTCCCACCTTACAGGTAGCACATTTTATGTCTAATGTCATTCACCTGGACTTAAGTAACCTTAAAATATGACCTTTGTTGTCTGCACAGGTTGTTTTAATACCCCTGTGCCCTATCCATGTCTCTTGAATCTTCTTTCTCACATGTTATAATACTAAAAGGATAGCCCATTTGGACAAGGGTCAGGGAAGCTGACTTAACATTCAGTGGAAACCCCCCAACCAGGAACTAAACACAAGGCAGCTTTCTCCAGAAAAACAAGCATTGGAAATGGATCCAGTGATTCTCCATACATCAGTCCAAAGGAGAGGGCAATATTATATTCGAAATAAGAAAAATTTATCCCTCACTGGAAATGTTTCAGTCCACAAAGAATGGAAGACTGCCCATTGGTGGTTCATTCATGCATTAATTCTAGATATAATGTTCGCTGGGGGAGGGGAGCAGAAAAGGAGTTCCTACATTCAGAATATTCACTCAGTCTAGTAGCCAAACTCATCCAGGTCAAGGCCATGGCTTGGACTCTGTTCTTCATGCTGACCATTTATAATAGACCTGCAGAGTCTTAGCACCAGACTAGATCTGAGAGGTCACTGACTCTAATCTTTTCCCTTTGCCAGTGAGAATTCTGAAGCCCAGATTTGTTGATCTGTCATTGATAGTGGAAGAAACAGGCCTGGAACAAACATCTCCTGGCTTCTGGCAGTGCTCCTTGCCCCTCTCCACATTTGCCTCTGTTCCAAAAAGTCCTTCTCTAAAACTAACCCCAGCAATAAGCTGATGATTGGGCTCCCGCTGCCCAGACTACAGGCCCACTCTCAGGAGAGCCACCTTTCCTCCCCTTGAACAAGAGTGGTAATGCCAAGAAACCCATGGTGTGTCAGAAACGTTGATGGCTAAATATTGCAATGTAATAACAAAGGCAACCTTCAGAGGAATAGTGAAACAGAGCAATTTAAATCTCATTTAAATAACTTCCCCTTTCTCCCTTATTTTGACCCTGGACTCTTCAACGAGCTCATCTGAATTCTGAGGGCAGGTGCATCCTCCCACAATGGGAGCTGAGTTCTGGAAATGTCCTTTCATTTAATTTCCAGTACTAGCTAAATTATCTATTGCCACGATCTGTGATTGATTTAGTTTTTATTGCTCTTGGCTGCGACAATCTATAAGGACCCAGCTGATTTCCCCTTTTTGGGTTTTAGGCTTTATTGCTGCCATTTTAATGACAGATATTAAACACAGGGAATTCTCAGCTGTATTTTCTCCAATAGGTTGAGCTGTATGTTGTATTTGAATGTGAAATGATACCAAGAACTGGTTCTTCCAAAGTCTTTTTTTCTTACCTGCTCCACGAAACCATGCCAGGTATATGTGGCAATTCTGAGGAAAAACACACACACACACGTATCTCTAGGTGAATTTCATTATCACAGTGCCAAGTATATAGTAAATATCTAATAAATATTTAGTGAATAAACTAATGACTGAAGACTTCATTAACCCTTTGGCATGCACACTTTCCCATGAAGCTGCCATTCATTTGCATCTCCAAATGCTGAGAGCCTACTGTGTACAAAGAAATGATGCAACGTGTAATTCAAAGAAGCATACAATCTTACTTCCCATTAATTTGTAATTTATTGATAGAAAGCAAGTGTGTACATAAAAAATCAATATTATAAAGTGTGAAATGGTGATAAATGAGATTGTCAATTTGCTAAGGGTGTAAAAAAATGAGATAGTCCCTTGAGTTGAGCAAGGAAAGAGAAAAGAAGTAGGATAGATGATGTGCGTTAAGTGGAAAAGGGAACTATTTGATACTGTATTAGGTCTCTTTTCAGCGCAAGAGACAGAAGCACAGTTCAAGTCCATTTATTGGCTCAGATGACTGCCTTCAGACGCTGCTGGGTGAAGGGCTCATATGATGTCACGAGGAATCTAAAATATCTGCCCACGACAAGACCAGAGGAAAAATCCTTCTGTTCTATCCCACAAATACACTTCTTTTCACAGATTTTTCAACTAAATTCTTGTCCTTTACTCTTCAAACTGGACATAGTTTGTTAAGTAGAAGAAATATAAAATTTCTAAATTTCATTTTTGAGATGTCTTCTGAAGGCTTGAAAAATATATGTTCTGATCAGGATGAAATCCAAGAACAGCAGCATAGTCAAGCCAAGTAAGAAGCTGGCAGATAAATGGTTTGGAAGCCCAGAATTCAACTCTGCATCCTGTTTATCAATGATGAGCTCAAGGGGGGCGGCACCATCTCCTTTCCTTGCCACGCACATATTAGGGGAGGCATTACTCAATGATACTTTGGCTCCTGTTCTTGAGTGCTGCTCCTGAGGGTGTTTTCATTCCTAATAAACTCAACTGTCACTCCAGGGTGTCCATTCAGAGCGCTGACTCTGTCAGAAGAGAAGGAAGTTAACTTACGCTTGACTATTATGAGATTATTTATGGATAGTGATGTTGAGAAGGAGAAAGTTAACATCTAAAAATATATAATAACCCCACACACAGAATTGGATTTTTGCCTCATCAGCAAGCATAGAAAACATGTAAATATTTACATTTAATATAATTATATGTATACATATTATTTTTAGTCAATATTTATATTTAACATAATTATGTGTATAAAATTATGGTAGTATGTCTTAGATAATAAAAAAGATAACTTTCCATAATGCTTTTGTTGATAGTATTTCTCTTGTACGAAGACTTGAATGATGACAATGAAGGCAGCGTATTTACTTGAAACAACAGAAACGAAATGAAATATTAAGCTCCCCCTTTTCCTACCCTTTCTATTCTTCCAAAAAAGTGGTTTTCTGTCAGCCACAACAAGCCTGAGCTTATAGGAGGCCTAACGGTTGGAGGCACTTAAATTGCTTCTGATAGGAATAGAGTTTGGCGATTTGAGATCATTTAACCTGGAATTGTAAAGGTTGGGGTTTGTTTTCTAATGGAAACTTGGTTTTCTATAGTCTGAGAAAGGAGGCTTTTTGAGCACCTGAAGTTTCAAAGAGCTCTAGTTAAATCAAAGTCACTCATCACTCAACAAATGTCTACTGCGTAGTTTTCATGTTCCACTCACTGTTCTGGGAGATAGAGACACATAGACGAATGAAAGTGCTAGAAGTTCCTATCCTTTGTGAGCTTACCATCAAGGGGAAAGAAGTGAATTCGTAATGTACTGAGAGCTACCTACCTTCACTAGCAAGGGACTTAAGTGGGGGCAGACCTGGCAAATGAGGAGAAGGAGAGATACTGGCTGACGTGGGCTTGGGAGCAGGCTCTGGGGACTTTCTGAATTACATAGAAAATAAAAAATATTGAGGGGTTTAGTAAATGTTCAACACTCTACAGCATCTTTGACTCCAGGCCTGGAGTTTTCCACCCACTTCTATGCATCTTCGGGAGCACCACAGCCAGCATCTCCACCAAACCCATTTCCTAGTCCTCCAAGCAAAGAAGCCTGGAGCTGGCAGTGATGCTAAAATCCCACCTGACCCTCCACCTGGGAGATCTAGGGAACAAGAAGAGCCCAGCAGAGAACCCAGATTTCTCAAACGAGTCCAAAATTCAATCAGAGGACCTGGGACTGGCATCCAATTCAAGCCATAAGGAAAGCACTAATCATAGATTATTATGAGCCCAGTGCTTTATGCATGTTGTGTATTTTTTTCAAAGGGGATTTAAAGTCCAAAAATGGGTTGGAAACCCAGCTATGATCATTTTCAGCTGTGACTTGAATAAGAACGTAAAATGTATCTTCTATTATTATTATTACTACTACTCTTCAACTATTACTTTTACTACTACTATAACTACTGTCATGATTGCCGTTTGGATGTTATATAATTCACCCTATGACCTTATGAAGTAGGTATTGCTGTACCCATTATATCAAGGAGAACAAACAGGGAAGAAAAAAATAAAGAAAATGCAAAACTCAGATCTATTATTTCGTCCAAAGTTGTATAGCAAGGAAGTAGCAGGACTAGAATTTTAATCCAAGCTTATTCAACTCCAAAATCTATGACTTATTCAATAATTCATAGTACCTATAAGGTGGATAAGAACCTAGCTCCTTTATTTTTATTTTTTAAAATACGTTTTTATTGATTTTTAGAAGGGAAGGGAGAGGGAACAGGGAGAGAGAGAAACATTGATGACAGAGGAACATCGATCGGCTGCCCCCTACGTGTCCCCAGCTAGGTATCAAGCCCTCAACCCAGGCATACGCCTTGACCACGAATTGAACCAGTGATCTCCTGGTGCATGGGTCAATGCTCAACCACTGAGACTCACTGGCCAGGGCCCTAGCTCCTTTAGAGCCAAAGAAAAGAGAAAGAATGATTGCCCAAGATACTAAACAGAAAACACACACAAAAAAACACACCAAAAAACTCTTAGCAAAACAAAGAGAACCATGAGAGCTTGGCTCTCGCACCATCTCAGACAGCATTGACAAAGACTACCCCGGTCCTGAAGGCTGCTCATATGTCACATGCTCATGTTGCCTTAACCACAAATGTTGTCTTGACCCTCACAGTGCAAGCCAACTTCTGCTTGGTACAGATCACTGTTGGACCGTCCTCTGAGTTCTGCTGTGGGGATGCATATCTCCAGGGAGGCCAAATTGTCCAGGGTGTTCACCATTTAAGATATGTGGTCCTATACTTTCACAAACCATGGAAATATTCTGGAAATCCAGATCTTTATGTGTCCAAAGCCTAAGAGTTTAGGCTGACTTTAATACCTAGAAGTAGTTGGTATGAATTTATTTGGCTTATTTATTTTCTGTTTGCAAACAAGGGCTGGTAGAGCAGCCCACCTCCAGTTCAGCTTGCTTGTGACTATCCTGCTGACCTTGCAGGAGGCTTGCTTGCTGCCTGAGTCAGAACAAGGAACTCAGGGCCTGACATCCTGGAGAGGGGAATGGCCACATCCAGAAAGTTCCTCAGGGCAGCACGGAGACAACAAAGAACTATTGCATGTTCATAAGCCGCTCGACATCAGATGCTCACAACCTCTTTGTGAAGGCCAGGTGTCCTACAGATGAGAAAGGGAGTACGCAAAGGAAGGGGCAGGGGTTTAGTATCTAGTAGCAGGCGTTTTACCTGAGCTGGCTCATGTACTACTCCGGCAGCACTGGTGGGTGGAGGTGAGTTATCTCCTCTCATTTAAAAGTAAGAAAATTCCAGTTAAGGTAGTTGAAATAATTTGCCCAGGGTTAGCTCATAGTCGCTGGAACAAGGCCTCCAGCTCTTTCCATGGGTCCATGATGCCTTTCTTTCCCAGGCCACAAGGCTGCAGGACCCCATTTCCAGCAACCCACTTCAAGAGATGCAGGCCCTGGCCCTCACTGTAGAGAAGTAAAATGTGAGTAGACCACGAAGGCCTCCATGCTTAGGATCTACACTGTATTGAGAAGGTCCTATCCAAAAAGCTAGATGGTAGTCTCAGCCTGGAGGAAGCCCTCCCCGACAACTGCAGGGAGCAAATGTGAGAGCCGATTCACACCACTTTATCACCAAGGCACGCACATCTCCCCGGCCCTGTGTTCAGAGACTGCAGTACCCAGGGTTCCTCGTTTAATCATTGCCACCTCTCCCAAGCACAGAAAACTTGAACTTAAGTTTTCTTTCTTCTTTGGGGAAATCACCCTCTAATGCAGTTCCCTCTTTGGGGGCAAATGAACTTTTGCAATCATAAAGAATTTTACCATTTTATCGAATTCTTCCTACCACTTTTATCTATCATTTTATCAAACTCTTCTTGTTCGCTCGATGTTTTAAATGTATGTATTTGCTTTACCCTTTCAACAATGCTATGAACTAGACAGTTTTATTGTTTTTGTTTTACAGAAGGGGAACCTGGGGACTTGAGTTACCCAGGACTGTTTCATAGGAATGCGGGAGGCTGGGATATAAACTCCAGTCACCTGGTTTGACAGCCTTGTGTTTGCAGCAGGCTGGTGTCCTGCAGAAGAGGCTCCAGCCCAGGTATCATTGAACTTGTCCTCAGACACTTGTTTCGTTTCTGTTGGGGATGGAGGGTGGAGAACATCCCCACAGCTTCAGCCCTTGGAAGGGTGATTTGGGTTTTTAGCATGAGAGCTTGAGATCGCCTGCCTTCTTACTGCCTGGCTGTTGCTCGCTGAAGAACTAGGAAATTTACCTGGTGTTGCTGTCATCCAGTCACCCAGGTACCAGGTGAGGGGGTATTGGGAGGGTCTATCAGTGCCTAGCCTGCAGGGGAGGAGAGAGGCGCTGTCTGCATGGTCTCATTCATCACCTCCCACCTCCCCGCCCCCATTCAAACCTAGGAGGTGGCGCTGCACGTCCAAGTGGAAGGGCCTGAGTGCGGAACAGGAGCCGGGGAGCCTCAGCAAGAGCCTTTCCCCAGGGGTCAGCACAGCCCCTCAGCACCACCTGCCAAGCACAGGTGCCCGGTTCCAACTCCCCCAAACGCGAAGACCCTTTGTTCTCTTGAAAACTTATCTTTGTTGGCGAGGTTGCTATTGTCGTGGTGTTGCTGAGGGAGGAAAATGCCGACATCTCCAGTTTTTAATGTGGTAAATGTCAGTGTTTAGGCCTGCGCAGGCTGTCCTAATTATCCCGTGTCCTCTAAAATCTTCCGCTGTAATTACCACTCACCGCAGTGACACCTACTGCTAAAGGGAGAGCCATCAGCTGCAGGCGCTCGGAGCCAGAGCACACTCAGCAAACTGCAAGCGACGCCAGCAGCTGTTTCTGGTTTCGAAACGGTGGGAACTTCATGAGCCATTTTCCCTGGTCCCTCCGGAGTGAATGCCACCATGGTTGAAAAGTTGGAAATGTTTGTCAGGCCGGAACAAAGCTGTGAATGAATACTGCAATAATTTGCTTTCCCTCAAGCCCCTCTTTTCTCTCCACCGGGCACACAAGGAGCTGATGGGGCTAGAAAGAGAGAAAGGAAAAAAGGAGACTATTAGCACCAGTGGTATCTGGTATGTCATTGCTATTATGGTATAATAGCCTTTGTGTTATCTACATATGTACCGTAATGCAGAGAACGCGCTGAAGAGTTGAGACAGCTCAAGAGAATAGCTTTTAAGCAAAACACTATGCTAAAGAGAGTGATAGTCTTTCTTTTTTTAAAAAAAAAATGCCCATTAGCACACGTGGGCGGTATTGCATGGCGTTTGCAGTGTAGGGGGAACGTTGTGGCCTGGCTCCCACGCCTGCAAGTGTACGGAGGGGGAGGGGAGGGGGGCGAGGAAGATGAAGGACAGGGAGAGGGAGAAGGGGGGAAAAAATCAATAAATTCGGTGGAAGCAAAGTCACAGCAACCTTTAAAATAATAAGACAAATCCATTTATTTCACAAATGTCTTCATTTCCAAATGCCATTGTTTGGGGCACTGCGCTGTCATTGTCCATGACATTTTCGAAAACTTGGCTCTTAGTCATTTAGGTGTAGCTGGAGTTCCCCGGCACCAGCCAGGCTAAAAGATTAGACATTCACCCCACTGCTCTGGCAGCAGAGATCTACTCTAACAGCCTTGTCCTGTGGGGTGAGGGAGGGAGGCTGGCGGCGGGGGAAGAGGCTGGGGAAAGACAGGCTTAAATATGGACAGAAAAGCTCAGCTGTATTGCTATATACGATGGAAAGTAATTACAGAGAAAAATGAAAGCTGTTTCTTGCTGTTAGCAGGAAGAATAAGAGAATTCTGTACCTTTTTAAAGCTCTGAGTCCATTTTGATGTAATTGGTTCTGGAATTATTTATGACATTAATTGCTGCGCTATCGACTGCCTGTCAGTGGCTCTGGCAGTTAGTCCATCTTTCTTAGCAGAGACAGCCTGCTCAGCCCAAACTAGACTGACAAGCTAATTATACCCATCTTCCCCTTCAATGACAAATGCTGCTCATCGGAAACCTTTCTAGAAATAAGCTCTCATTCTGTTCCCTTTCTCCTGAGCCAGACATAACGGATATCTCAAGGTGCAGATCGCAGCTAAAACTCAGCTCACAGGGCTATTAGCTCTGAACATCTCACTTGAGCCAAAAAACCTAAGCATCTTATGTTATCAAACTGTATGTCATTCCCTGGTGCTGGTTTTCAGGGATGAGCAGGGCCCGGGCTGTCAGTCAGAGCCGGGCGGAGAGAGCCAGGCCGACGGAATTAGCTGAGCTCTTCCTAACCGTCAGCCGCAGCTGCTCAGGTGACGCTGCGGAGGCTGGGCGATGGGTCCTGTGCTTTGTGCAGCTGCTGGGTCATTCTGGGGATACTGGCTGCAGGGCCCCGGCTTAGGGAGGCAGGGCAGAGAGTTCCCCTGGCCACCTTTTATCCAAGCGCCCCTTTGGGATTTAATCATGTAAATGGTTCTCGTGTTTAGGGCTTATTTTGCATGCAAACATATTTCTAGCTCCTCAGGGTTCCTCCTTGTCGAGCTGGTGCAAGAACCAAGAACACAAGGAGAGAAAGATTTCAGTGAAGGACTCCTCAGCCGGCCTGGGAGCACGTCTGACGCATGTGTTGCCTCTTTAGGGGGAATTTGTGATTCTTCTAATTTTCAGTGAATGATTTCAGTGAGCTGGAGAAAGGAGTCGCCTTCTATGAAGTTTCTTTCCCGCTAGAAGGAAGGGGACAATTGAAAACCTAAACTGCAGACATTTTACACACATTCTCTCTTTCTCTCTCTCTGTTTTCCTGGTAAACTCTTCAGAAAAAAATGACATAAAATTAAGATGAAGCTTTAAAAATTGGCTCCTTTAAAGCACTCTCTGCCTATAAAGTGTGTGGTGCTGAGGGCAGCTTCCTGCAGAGCTGCTGAAATAGGGGCTGGGGTGAAGGTCATTATGCAAATCCCCACCCCATCCCCAGGCAGCCAAGGGTTCCCTTCTGTGCTCCTCCCTCAAAATTTCCAGAACAGGATGAAATTAGGACTTTTCTAAGGACCTTCTGAGCCCAAGGGCAGAAGAGTCCAAGGCTGTGCGCCTGACTCATGGCACGGAGCGTGGCCCAAAGTAGGAGCTCGGAACTGTCAGTTCAATGGACAACAAATGAACTGCAGGCCGAGATCTGGTGTGATTTGGTCTGGCTATAGTGGAAATTGAGGACTGGCAAGGAGACCGGGGAAGCATTTAGGGAAAGAGTAGCATCCTGACACTTGGCAAGAAAAATAGACTCTCGGTCAAGCTGTAGGGATGGGCTGCCTCCTGAGGCCCTCAGCAAGGTGACCTTGTTGCAGGTGACTGTTCTTTGCAGGTAAAAACCTCTCTCTAGCTGGAAAAATGTCCTTTTTTTAAAAAAAAAAAAAAAAAGTGAACTTGGCGAGCAGTCTTTCAAATCTGTAGCTTAGATTTTCAAATAAACATTTTACAACATGACATAGGATGGTTTAAGTGTAGCCCTGGTGAAGACTGAAGTCACCCAGTAATTACAATAAAACCACCCATTGTATCTTACAGTTAAGCAGATCACAGGCTCCTACGCTCTTTCACATGCATTAAATCATCCCATTTAGACCGTCACAACTATAACGTAAGCTCCAATATGAGCAGGGTTACCAGGTGTCTTTGGTTACCACTGTACTCTCCTCACTTCAGTAACTATTTCTTAATAAACATTTATTGAATAAATCAGTGACATCAAATAAAATGCTAACCAGATTGCTAAATAGACACACCAGATTATTTTCCCAATGTTTAAGAGTTTGTAAATGGCAGGGCAGTTAAATTTCGGCACAGGCAGCTCAGAATGTTTTCCAGGGGTGCTCACAACTCAGCCTCTTGCCACACCCACCATGGCAGGTAGATTTACCTCCAGCTTCACCAATACACGTAGTGTTCAAGTTGAAGAATGGAGAAAGTTTTAGAAAATAAATAAAAACATAGAAAAGCAACCACCACCATTGTAGATTGTTTTATAAACTTAGCTCACAAATCCAAAAGAAAATCAGCCCCCACTATATCTTTGTGTTACGTTATGGCTTATCATCTGTATAGATGGGTGTTTTAAGGTCAATAAACACGTTTTTTTAAAAATGCCCAAGAAATAGTTTCTTTCCTAAACTCCTTTGACTTCCCTGTAAAAGCATCCTTTGACCCAAATTTAGCAGCTGCACAGGTGATATGCATATGCGTTTCATTTTTTAAAATAGTATTATTTAGCACTCCACCCATGGCTTCTGAAAATTACCCTCGGGTGCTTCCAAAATGCCTCTTGCCGAGGAAAGCCCGTGCCCGGCTGCTCACTGGCCTTCAGGGTGGCGGGGTCTGTCCGCCGTCTTCCTCCAGCCAAGGTCAGAGAGGCTGCGGTGCTTCACTCTGGGGAAGGCTCTGTGCTCAGTGGTGCTTTCTTTTTTAATTTCTAAATTTAAGGCTGCAGTTGGAGGGAAGAGAAAGATGGGCTCCCCGTTTCCTCCCTGCCGATAGCTCGCATCAGCTTGCCTGGTGCGCACAGGCCTCTTCACCCGGACGGTGGCGGGAGGGGTGGTCTGCTCCCTCCTCACCCTGTCCTTTTCGGTGTCCAGCCCTTTGGAGACACATGTAGAATTCTTTTCAGGTGAATGCCACAAGAGATCTAACAGAAGATGCATTTGTTTTTGACTTCTAATTAATCAAGATAACATCTCTCTCAGCCATTAGACAGTAAAATCAATGCCTCAGGCGGCTGCACTGCCAGTTAGACTTCACACCAAGGCCTGTTATTGGCAAATCAGTGATGTATTTAACCACGTTGCACTATATCATTTTATAATATGTGACCGATGACTATGTGGAGAGTGTGCAGACAGGGTGATTTTTGCCCCTAGAACCAGTCATGGGATTTGTGCTGTATCCTCAGTCCTGGCCCCCTCCTTCCCCATCCAGAGCTGGGGTGATGATTCATCTCCCCAAATGGCATGAAGTCACCATGAGGATGTCAGAATTCAGTTTATGAAGAGCAGAGGTAGACAGTAATCCTGGAGCGAGAGGGGCCCTGGCCAGTGGAGCCCCTGCTCCAACTGAGGGGAGTGGGCCAGGGAGGAGGGGGAAAGAAGGGAATCAAGGTCGTTCTGGAAATAGCCTGTGAGAATCTGAGACCTAGTTCCCAGGGGAGGAAGCTCTGGGGCATTCACTGTAGAATTTGCATAAGTGGCCTCTGTCTTAATCACTATAAACACTCTTCCAGGCGAACCCACCAAGTCAAGGGCTCCATGGTGGGGGTGGGGAGACTTTCTCTTTGAGGTGATGTCCTGCCTCCGCATCCAGAGCTAGGTGGTGAGTGCATGGTATGTCCCAGCAATTGGCTGGACACCAACCTGTGTGACCAACCAAAACAGCCTGTAAGACAAGACAAGTGACTCTCTCATGGTCCCTACACAGTCCTGTCAAGCCACTCAAGTCCGGCATCGCCACCCCTCTTTACCAGAGTGCCCTCAGTCTCAATCACCCCACGTTTTCATCTAATTGTAAGTGTTCTGTGAGACTTCCAGGCTCGAAGGCATGGTGGGATCTGAAGACCCTCTGACTCAGGCCAGGAAGAGCTTGCAGAAGTGACAGGGCTGCAGCGGCTGAGCAAGGGGACCCTCTGGGACACTGAGGCACGAATAGTGCTAACCTTTAGACACTCTTCAGACTGATCCTTCTCCAGAAAGCATCCTCTGACCCCCTCAGGTTTTCCTTCCACCTTTGCTGCACTTGAAACCCCCTCTCTACCACATGTGACAGTAAGTGATATGTTTGTCTCTTCCCAAAGTGACTGTGGGCCCTGTGAGTCTCATTTCTCTCCATTCCTCCAGGGCAAAGTCCAGACTTGGCCCCAAGGGGGCATTCTGTCAAGGGTAACTATTTTGGTTAGAAATTCAGTTGCCAAGCGACACTCAGATGTGAGTGTAGGACACCACCATTTAGAGCAAGAGCAAAGGGTAAGGAACAGTGGGATCAGTCCCATTTCCTAGAGCACCTGCTGAGGGGTGAATGCACTTCTATAGCTCCGATATTTTAGGCTAGAGGGTTGCCATAGTAACAACAAAACATCTATCATTATTGTGAAAGAAAGTGTGTGGTGGTGTGTGTGTCCCTCTGAGGCTGGTGTTAATACCCTATTATACTGATGAGGAGACTGGCTCTGAGTGGTCAAATAACACACCCAAGGTCGTACAGCCTTTGAATCTGAGTAGGTCTGATTCTAAAACCTGTGCTCCTTCCACTATACTACATCACTTGCCATGTAAAATTCTGAAATGCATTTCTTCAGTTTTCACTGACATATTTTCACTTTTCCTCAACTGGCAGTTTCTTTTACAGACCTCACAATGTTCAGGGCCTTGTGTTCCTTTCATTGGAAAGTGAACATCTACAGAAAAGTAAAATTTGGGGAATGCTACCTTTTTAGGAAGGCTACCAGGAGCTATTCTTTTGACATCACGATGGTGATTTAATCAATCACAGACATTACCCTGAACTTATATGTACAAACCCTCTATGAGGTGGGGCAAAACCCATCGCCTATGTGTTCAACAGAAACAATAAACTTCTATGGACAATTCTCTCATTGAAATGCCTCAATTAGGTGCCCATAATCGTTTCCCAGTAACTTGAGCTGTGGGCTCAATGAGAGACCGCCCTCCCATTCCCTGCTTTATATCTAAACTGATAGTAGTTAAGAGTTTATATGGTTATGCACTCGGTTAAATTTCTTATTGAAATATTTTGTTTAAACATGTCCTTGGCTGGAAGGCTGAATCTGTAATTTGCAGCGCGAGTTTGTGTGAAATGGGGCAGAATGCCTCTGGCCCTCTTCAAGGCACTCCCTCTTAATGATATTTTCACACTCCCACCTTATATTGTCTTGGGCTATATATAGTCTGTTCCATTTGAATAGAAAGTTTTTGTATCGACCACAGTGTGCAGTCCAATGCATTGCTCATAGGTTTGTGGGAATGAATCAGAGTTTTGATTAATTACCTGGTGTCTTAGCCTTGATGTCAAATCTCACCCTTAATGTATTACCAAGTGAACATGCATTATGGATTGGGAAACCACTCACCCACACAGGAAGTTGTTTGGCTGACATTTAATTTTACCACTTGTCAGCACCATGATATGAGAGATGAGCCATCTTTTGACAGAAAGTGCTCTAAATTCTTCTAGAGATTTGTTGGTGATGCACCAACCTCTGCAGGGTATCTCACGATTGTTCTTTCAGTCCAGCATTCATGCTTCAAACCCTGTTCATTTGAATCCCTCAGTATTAGCAAAATCAAAGGTGGCTGGTTTTCCATAAAACATAGGCGGGTCAGGTGTGCCTTTGACTCACACGCTTTTCTGGTAGCCCCTGCACCATGGTCTCTTCCTCTGTGATTCCTGGGGGCTTCAGGTGACCTGTACTCTGGCCCCTCCTTCCCTGGCCCAGACCCCACTGAGAGCTCCTGCTCTAATCCAACCACCAATGTCAGTTATGTCTGCTCTTTTGCATTGATTTTTTATTTTTGTATTTACTCATTCATTCACTCATTCACTCACTCATTTAAGAAATACTGATTGATCACCTACTTTGTGCCAGGCACCCTGCTTGATGCTAGAGGTAAAGTTATGATTATGATTGACATGGTCTTTATATTCATGATTGTTAGAGTTTATCGGGGGACATAGTAATCAAGTACATACAAATAAACTTGTAATTATAAATTATAAAGGCTGGGAAGGAAAATAAGAGTATACTATAAAGAAAAGAGTAACTGGGACCTACTTGTGATGGGATGGTGAGAGTCAGCCCATAGGTTTCTCACTTCCCCAATAAGGGCCTCACCCCTACCTTCTCTACCCTTAGAAAATGGTCTTTAGCTGAAGAGAAGTGCCTCACCCAAGATAGCACACTCTTCCTGGAGAACTTGCATCCCATGACTGGTCCACAAGGGGATACAAAGGCCTGACTTCTTGCCTCAGGGGCAGGACAACTCTGAAGTCTGTCCCAGCTCCAGAGCCCCCTATGGGATTAGGTGCAGTGACATCCAGTTCAACTTCTCTCTCTACCCAGCCCTGATCCCCTCATTCCCTTATAGCACTTATTCCAGAGGGCACTCCCCAATAATTCTGCATGCGAATCTCAGAGTGCCAGAGCTTGGTTCCCCAATAACCTGCCTGTGAGGCAGCCCATCCCACAGGGGGCCAGCTGTAAGAAGAATTGGGAGATATCTCTCCAGGCAGAGGAAACAGCACATGTGAAGGCCCAGAAGAAGCACTGGGGAGTCACTGGAGCTCAGAGGGGCTGCTGCACCCTGAGGATCCTCCCTCTCACACTGATGGTGCAAAGCCTTGAAGGCATGGCCTTGCCTTGCCCATCCATGGGCCTCCTGATCTACTTCCCCCCGCAAACTGTACATAAACTAGAGCACTGTCCCCCCACCTCTGACGCTCTGATTATGGGCTTCTTCTAGCCTGTAGTGCCTTCACCTTCTCTTACCAACTGCCATATTCATCATTTTGTTTTTAAACTTGATTCCAAACTTATTATTCTCGCCTCTCAACTTCTACAACCTTAGTACCTGATTATTAATGATTCTTCTTTGTTTATTTGGGTTTTAAAAAATGTTTTGCTTGTATAACCTCTACAGCCCTAATGAGACCAAAAGATGCTTCATGAAAGAAATTGTTTGGGGACTTCGACAGAATCCTTTTGTGCCTAGATGGGGGGCTGGGGGAGAGATGGAGCAGGGTACCAGTGATCTACTTAGTTATGGACTGCAGGGCCCGGTCTGGCTAGTTCAAGAAGGACAGAAACTGATTAGAGGCTATTATATGACACAGAATATATGGAGAGCCAGAGAACCTGTTTTGGAGGCAATTCAGGGAAACACATATGCTACATCAGTGGAGGCATCACTGCCACGTGTCCCAGATTTTGCAGCTCACACACAGCCCCAATGCTGAGTCACAACTCAGTCACTAAAGGCTCAGTCACTGCTGTCCTTGGGACGTCTCTTCACGCACCCCCCCCCCCACCCCCCCACCCCCCGAGGAGAGTCTGCCTGACATTTGCTGAACTGAGTCTCAAGCTTCTGAATCAATCTCATACAGGGACATCTGATCAGGGGGCCTAGGTCACATGCCTGCTCCGCAAAAGAAACTGGCAGACTGAGTTTCTGGCATATACTGTGGTGTGGTGTGGATTCACAGATGGTAACATTGGAAGCTTAGGAAAGGTGTTCAAATGTGATCAACGGCCAAAAACAATGACTAATGAGCACCACATATGGATGGGGTGGGTGTGGACTGGAGATAAAGTTCTAAGGTCCTCTAGTATTAGTCTAGGAGGTTAACCCATATCTAGGGGCCACCACCCACCCCCCTTTCTCTCTTCACAACTAATCCCTGAGAAAGACCTTCTGATATACTTCTTACTCATCTCTTAAACCTTCTGTCTCCCTTATTACAATCCTAGTTCAGGGGTCGGCAAACATCTTGTTCAGTTTTTGTTACTGTTCTCTGTGGGAATGTTCTCCCTGCCTCTTCATGTAACTATTGCTATAAGTTGGCCTATTTTTTTACCTTTGCACAAGTATATCATTGCTTTAATTACTGAAGCTTTATGGAAAAATTTTATCATAAAGCTTTATTTTTTTTGTTCAAGTGTGTTTTGGCTTTTCTTGCCCTTTGCCATTCCATATAAAAGTTGAAACAAGTGTCCAGCCAGCGTAGCTCAGTGGTTAAGCATTGACCTATGAACCAGGAGGTCACGGTTCAATTCCTGGTCAGGGCACATGCCCGGGTTTCTGGCTCGATCCTCAGTGGGGGGCATGCAGGAGGCAGACCACCGATGACTCTCTCTCATCATTGATGTTTCTATCACTCTCTCTCCCTTCCTCTCTCTGAAATCAATAAAAACAAATTTAAATTTTTTACAAAAAGTTAAAACAAGTTTTTTAATTTCAGTGAAAATAAGAGTTTATGGAATTATATTGGGATTATGTTAAACTGGTAGATCAATTTGGAGAGAACTGACATTATAATACCACTTTTTCCAATACATGAATAGGGTATATCCATCCCTCTATTTATACCTATTTAAATTTATCTCAATATTTTCTTGTACTTTTCAGCATAAAGAAGTTGCACACCACTCATTATATTTATTTCCCAGAATTTTACTTTTTATGATGCTGTTTTAAATGGTATTTTTAAAATTTCATTTTTCTAAATGCTTGTTGCTGGTTGTAGTAATATAACTTATATTTAATATCAACGTTGGTTCTTGTATTCTTGCAAAATTCACTTATTAATACTGTTTTCTTTGCTGTAGATGTTTCTTGAATTTTCTACAAAAACGTCATCTGCAAGTAATTGTACAGTTTTATTTCTGAATTTTCCATCCAATTATTGGATTGATTTATGAATATTGAACTTGCATTCTTTGTATAAACCTAACTTGGTTGTAATATGTTTCTTAATATTTTATTAATATTTTGTTTAACGTTTGCATCTTTCCTATTAGGGAGATTGACACTCAATAGGATCATCTCCAGTCACCAAGCACAAAACCGGAGCAGAAAGTAGCTGAAGTTAAGATGTAGCAGCACATGTGGTCCAAGCTCACTTTGACACATTGTGATGAAAATATCTTCTAGGGCCCCTGCCAGTCTCAGATTTCAGGTCTACTTGGGTCACTGTGACTCCACAGTTCTCTTTCCATTTCAGCATCGACCATCGGCATTTGGAGAGGGGACAGTCACACCATAGTTGATTTATCACTCTGCCTGAGGCTCCAAAATTTTTCAGACTCAGACTGACTTTTTATCAAATAATTACTTGTTAGATTTTTTTAAATGAATGCATTTATAAAGTCCTTATGTTATTTGAAAATGCTTAACTACAAGCCAATGTGCTGCGTTAAGAATTATTAAATAAATACACTCCCTGTTAAGTGGGCTGGAGGGCCAGGCTGAAGATCAGACACACATCTGCTGCCATTCATCACGCCTTAGTGACAGTTACCCATCACTTGCCGACTGCAGTTACCCAAGCTGGGCTCTCCCACCAGGTGATCTTGGTGACCACCTGTTACTTTGGCTGGGTGAGAGGCCTAGCCATGGATTCTTATTTAGCAGAAATATTTGACTTTGGCAGACTGTTTAAAAGAAGCAATATTTCAAAATAATGCACCAGAGCAATATTTATGAAACTATTTGCACAGCGTAACCGAGAAGCTAGCAAGCTCTCCTCTCTCGTTATAAATCACTCTTCAGCCAGGTCAGAAGAGCAGGTTTGCCAAATATTTAACTCCTGCAGGATCTGCAGCAGAGATTATTGTAATAAAGAAATTAAGGTCATTAGAAGTATAGGAAAATGCTGGCCGCACAAAAATCACATGTGGAGACGTGGAAAAGAACTGGAAGGCTGAAACCCTTGACTTGGAGGGAAATTCAGAGAACAAAGAAAGCAAACCAACCTACACCAAGCCGGTGTGACCAGTCCTGCCCCCTCCTGCCGGTCCCCAGCTGGAGCGCAAGCCCTTCTGGTGCCCGGTCATCCTGTTACTGAGGCTCCGCAACATCACTTGGGCAGGAAAGGATGTTTTTAAGTTTTCTGAACACTTCCCGCCCGCTCTGCCCGTTTGTAGTTACCGTCCTGGAGTCGGGGCATGACAAGGATTGGAACTGACATACACCAAACTCCGCGTGTCCTGGAGCCAGCCTCGATGGCTCTGCCACGGTCAAGCTCTGTCACTCCTGGCGGCTCAGGGCCTGCGCCCACGACACCTGTCAGAAACTTTCAAGCGTCTGCTCATTTCTCCACCCGGATGGCCTGCCCCGCCTGGACAAGGAAGGGGTGACATTTGGCTGAGGGAGAAAGGGGCATGGCCTTCCTCTGTCTCCTCCAGCTGTCAGTTCGGGTTTTCGCTCAACATATCAAAGTGCAGGCGCGTCGCCTTGTCAGTTAGGGGTGCACGCGGTGGTACCCAGGTTTGACAACAATGTGGGGGGGGACCTGGCACATCTCCCGAGAGGGACGCGCTGCGACGAAATGCTACAAACAAGCGCAGGCCAGAGGCGCCGGCCCTCGGGACAGGCTGCTTCGGAGAGGCGCTCAAGTCACCTGCACACACGGTCCCTTTGCCTGGTTTTTCTGGTCCCCTTAAAGTGGGACGATTTGGCCTATGAGTTCTACAAAGCAGCAGAGGTTTTCTTAGGGGGAGGTTTTAGTTTCTATTATTTCTCTTTTCCTTTTTAATTACGCTCTCATGTTAATGAAGGATGGAGGGGCAGGGATACTGTGTGAATTAAAGCCAAACCTTCACAGTGTTGCAGTCTCTGCATGGATGATTCACTCTTGCCATTAACATATTTGTAAATTAACATAATATGTAAATGAGGACGTGCTGCTTCTGGTCCACCCACATTTTCCCCGTGGCTCTAGCAGATAGTACCAGGGATCTGCTGTCACTCTACTGCCTCATCTCCCTTCAGTTTCCAGTGCATTTAAACTCTGGCTCTTGCCACCAAAATGTCACCCAAAACTTGTGTGATGCATTTTATTTTACTTTATTTTATCCCCACAATGTATAATTCCCTTTCATTTACATTGGGGGATGTGCCTTCTCGGAGCAGGGCGTTCGGGTGGGGCTGCTGGGCCCGGCCAGGTCTGTGCTCGCGGACGCAGTGGGACGTGCTGGCTTTGGGTCAGACGTGGTGCTTGAGCCCACTCTGCCCATCTCTCCCCTAAGCCTTGGGCTACTGACCACCACTTTTTGCTTCTGTCCCTGGAAATATGAAGGGAAGACAGAACCATGATTTGCCTCACTCATGAGATCTTCTGAGGCCCAAATAAGATGATGGTCACGAAATTATTTTGAAAACAGTAAAGGTTGTATTAGTACAAAAAAAGGGAGAGGGTTTGAAAAATAGTACAAATTCATCTTCTAAATTCTGCAAATGGGGCTCTATGACCTGGCTTTTCCACACCAACTGCACAGAAGCAAATGGACCGAGGAGTCGTGCCTGTATGGCGGGGGTGCTGACTGAATTCGGGAAAGCCGAGGAGTGGGGACACACAGCTCAAGGAGATGTTCTCATACTTTCATTGTTCTAGGTTGGAAGAGGAATTTGCAAATGATTCCAGGCAACTTGCACAAAATAGGAGAGCTATTTGTACCCAGAAACGGAAACCTAAGAAGATGACCATAGGGGTAATAGTGAAAGTGGGGGAGACTGCCCGGGCTTTGGAAGCTGGAAGAGGGAAGGGAGGTACATCCATAAATCTGAAGGGTCCAGAGGGGCATGTCCACAGCAGTGTCATCTTCTCAGGCCAGCCTTCCCTCCTATCAGCCCACATCCAGGACAGCACGACTCGGAGGACCGGGGACTTCAGGGAGAGGAAAGCAAACCCATGAGGCAGACTCTTCCCTCCATGTCCAGGTGTCTAACACCAGCTCTCACAGAGCATGAGATTCCAGGGAGAGGGAAGGACTTGCTGGGAAGGATGTGCACAGTTCTCAGGTTGACATCTGGGCCATCGGCCTCTCAGACAAAAACTTGCAAGGCCTCGGGCAAATGGGCATGGCCACAGGGCCTTGAGTGTGGACAGGTAGGCCACTTTGGAAGGAGGGACTTGAACCCACACAGCCTCATCCTGCAGCTGACAAGGTAGCAGGACTCGGTGCCTATTTGTGAATGAGAGGGGATGTGAGGGAACTGTCCCCTCCCATGCCCAGAAAAGGGAGAAAGTCGCTCTTCAGAGGTAGCACCTCTGGCCGCTCCGAGAGAGGAGTGACTCTGATGTGGGGATTTGGGCTCCAGGCTTCGTGTGTGCAGCTCTGCCCCTCTGGGCTCTCTTTGTACGAAGCCCATCTGCCCGCCTGCAGAACATGGATGTTACGTTGTGTTCCCGTTGCCCGGAGGCAGGTGAGCTCACAGGAGCTGAGCACATCCACCGTGCAACCCACATACACGCTGTAGAGTCTGGCCAGGGTCATTCCAGGTACTTGAGTTTAATTTTATCAACAACAAAGCTGATATTTATGTCCTTACCTGACTCTATGTCTGTTTCTCATTGCTTTGATTCCTGGAGGGAAGGGTTATGCAAAGTCTTATTAAGAGACTCTTGCTGGTAAATCAAATCGGTCCTTTCTCTGGCAACTTCTGGGGGAAGTTGGAGAATGCTAACATCATAAATAGAACTGTGGGAAGTGATTAGAAGTGAATCACAGCTAGATTCGCAGAGGCAATGCATGGTTATGAACTATGCACCGACCTTGTAATAATTCTCCCCACAGTCCTGGTAGGGTCTGTACTGTATTGGAAATAGCTTGTGTTAGAGTAGGAGCTTATGCTAACATCTAAAGATAAAATTTAGTAAGTATAATTGTGAAGTTGTAAACTTAGTTCTAAAATGTAAGCTTCACAAACATGCAATGAGACAGTAAAGCTACACCTAAAGGGAGGTATGCTACATGTAAAGAAAGTTAGGCTTTGGCTGTAACTTCTGTTGATTATAAATGTGAATGCCAATCAGAACTTCAAACACAGCGATTAGAGACCCATCCTGCCCTCCTGGATGGAATCGCTGCTGGAATTTTAAGGCCAAGTTGAATGTGACACTTTGAGTAGGACACAGGGAAACTGGGGCAGGCCCACAAGAGACAATGCAGGATGGTGAGGGAAGGGACAATGGGAACCGAGAATGGGGTCATAGCTCCTGGCGAAAGGAGGCCTGGGAGGAGGCATGCTGGCCTTCTTTACATATCCCAGTGGTGCTCACCTGGAAGAGAAGCTAAAGTGGCTATAAGAGGACCAAACAGTGAATATAAAAAAGAGTTTCCTAACAATTGCATCTAATTAGAACAGAACGCCCACTAGGTAGTGAGTTCTTAGTTATCAGAGCACAGTAAACAGAATTCAGCACTAGGTGAGAACTGAATGGGGTTACGTATTGTGCGGGTATCCAGGTCTGATATGCTGTGATGCCGGTAATTACTCATATTACACTTATCTAGCCCAGCCTTGAATTGTTGGAACTCTCTGATTCTGAATGTGAACTCGTTTCTCTTTCCTTTCTAGTTCACTCATGGGGCCTAACTTACTGCCTTTCACTTGAGAAAAAATGTTTACTGAATAAGTGAACAGTAGACATTTGAGCATTTTTTACTATGGTATGAAAGGCTCAATAGTACTTGACTAGCGGATTAATAAACAAAGAGGAATATTAAGCATTAGCAGAGGTTTTTTTTCTCCTCATACTATTTATTAACAAAAGCAATTCTTCCTAATTTGGTAATATTTCTCTTTAACGTTCTTTACATAGGAGTTGAACACATTATGCTGAACAGCCTTGAGGCGTCTCTCTGCTTGAAAAAGAAATATAGTTTACATTTTGCAAAGAATGCTCACATCTATTATTTCTTTATAATCCTCAAAATAACACAATGAGGTTGACATTTTCCAAATGAGGAAACAGGGCCCAGAGATAGAAAGGGACTTGCTCAAGGACACAGAGCCAGTAAGCGGCAGAGCCTGCACCAAGGATGAGGTCCATTAATTCTAAGTTGCATACTCTTTCACTGTATGTCAAATGCCTCCAACAAAGGTCCCGAGTGACAAGAAGAAGGGTCGTGTGCTTCCATCTGGTTGAGCCGGGCAGACCCGCTTACCCCTCTTTTTCCCCATGCACCTCTCCTCCTAGTGCCCTGCATTCAGTAAAGCCAACTGTTCGCAGGGGATATCGGTCTGGTTCGCCTGGATGCTGAGCTGATGGTGATGCTATGTGACTATGACCACGACATAACTTGTCTTTCTAAATATCCATTCCTCGCAGGCTTGTGAAACTACTTGCTTGAAGTCTGAGTCTGTTTGGCAGGGAGGCAGGGACAGGGCAGCTGTAAGCTGGCAGTTACCCTCGGCGAGGCCATCACAAGGCTCCTCACTTAAAGGAGGGCTGGAAGCTGGAGCAGTGGCTTAATACCAGGACTGCTGGCAGCTCCACCTTGTGACCTGGGATTGCAAGGTGATCTGTGAAGAGAGGCTGTGAAATATCATCAGACATGCTCCCAGGGCATGCTTGCTGCTGCTTAAGTGCTTTGGAAAAGGGACAACTATTAAATGTGTTCAGTAGTCTCCTTTTCTCCTCAATCGCATCTTCTCTCACTGTTTTCTTTTCTTCCTTCTTGAGAAAACAGCCAAAAAATAACATGTTCTCATAACAATCTGATGAAGTTTCCTCACATTAATTCATTTAATAAACATGAGCACTTACAAGGTGCCTGATGCTGGGCCAAGTTATGAAAATATGGAATGGAAAATTGGTGTTTATGCAATCAGTGAGTTAAAGTCCAGGGGGAAAGACAGGAATTAATGAACAGTTAAAACAGAAGGATACTAGTACTAACACTGAGGTATTTGCAAGATGCTATAATTGGTATTACTGAAGAAATTATCAGAAGCGGTGGAATATAAATGATAATCTATGTATAATAAAAACTTTCCCAAACAAAATAAGAGTGGGCCTAAAAAAGCCTCACTGCATATCAGGCAAACTCATGAAAAGAGACCAACATTTCAATATATCTTTCTATATATATATATATATATATATATATATATACATATATATATATTTTTTTTCTTAATAATTTTCTTAGTTTGAATAAAAATGTATAGCCAAAGCAAGTAGTGAGCATTTCTGCAATAAAATTTCCTCTCTTAAGGTTCTTAATTATTGTTTAAATAATTTTGGGTGGGTTGGGGTCCCAAAGACAGATTTATTAGAGGCCTTGGGCCTGGGCAAATCCACAGGGTCTCTTTCCTGCTACTGCCACCAAATGTCCATTGCCACTGACTATGTAGTTCATTATAGAACAAAGTAATGCCATTTTTTTAAAAAAACATATCTTTAGAGATTCCAGAGAGAGGAAAGGAGAGGGAGAGAGAGATAGAAACATCAATGATGAGAGAGTCATTGATCGAGCCCGCAGCCCGGGCATGTGCCCTGACCAGGAATAGAACCCCGATCGCCTGGATCCTAGGTCGATGCTCAACTGCTGAGCCACGCCCGGCAGGGCAGTAATGCCATTTTTAACACTTTATATTTTCCCTGGAGTTTCTTGTTGCCTTTATTTTATTCTTGAAGTATTTTTAAATATTCTTTAGGCACAGATATCCTCCTGGTTTTTCCTTTGATAATTCTCTTGAGTTAAATCCACTATTTCTTCGTGGCCCCCTTCATGACACTTCCATTGCAGATCACTGCCCAGAATATAATCACATAGGCAACCAAATGCAAAAATAAAAGCCAATGTGTCATTAATTGATATATATCCTCAAGTAGCTTTCTGTGTCAGTTTGGATTAGGTGTAGCTGTATATAATAAAATAATCAACAATAAATGTAACGTAAGCAAGAGGCAACTTTATTTCTCTATTATAGGGAGAAATTTGGCAGTGCAGAGTGGGTGTGGTGGGCTCACATTGTCATCAGAAACACAGTTTCCATCTTTTCATTTCATTATCCTCCTCTGATGGCTTTCATTCTCAAGGAAGCCAAGAAAGTCAAAATGAATGTTGGAGCTCCAGCTACCATGCCTGCAAATCAGAAGAAATAATAAGAAGGAAACAATCGCTCTCTTTTTTGTATATCTTCTGGAAGCCGCTTCACCACACATCCACTATAAACCATGGGACAGAACTTGCTCATATAGCCGATCATAGCTGCAAGGGAGGCAGGGGAATGTAATTTTCTTGAGTTTAGCTGGAATGTGTCTAAGTAAAAACTGTTTTCCATTGCTGACCTAGGAAGAAAAAAAAGAATAGGTCATTGTGGGGAACAGATTTCTCTTTCATGTCTTTAAATATCTTTACTTTGATCTCACATTTGTTCCATATTTTGGCAGAGTATAGAATAATTTTATCAGAACTTTGGAAGTATTTTTCTACCATAAGCTAGCACTCACTATAATGATAGCAGGTTCATTCTTCAGGGGTGTTACACTTACCTGATTATTATTTATTTAGTCTCTGCAGGTGTTTAGTTCTTCATCCTAAATGTTCTGAAATTTTACAATGATTTTTCCATTTATCATTTATCATGTCCTTTAAAATTCAAAATTTTGTCCCCTTATTTCTTTGATTTTTTTTCATTCACTTCCCATATCTTTTCCTTCTATAGCTTCTACTCTTTGATTGTTAGGACTCTTGTGTAAGTCTTATGTCACTTCTTTTCTATCATATTTTTTGTCTTTTATTATTTCCATTCTACTTTACAGAGAAAGGTGTACTGGAAATTTATTTCTTGAAATCCTTCAACCCAACTTTTCTACTGCAGTTTTGTTTTGTTAGGTTATTTTAATCATCAAGTTCTCATTTTTATTCTCCGAATCTTCCCTTTCATAGCATCCTGTGACGCGTGGACGCAGTGTCAGCTTATACGTCTCTGAGGATATCAATAAAGTTAGTTTATTTTTGTGTTTTTTTCTTTATTATTTAATATTTCTATTTCCTTTGAAAACTTTGTTTATGTTAGAATCGATCTCATGTCATATTTTATTATTCAAATATTTAGTGGGTCTTGGCTTTCCATTCATATTTAATAATGAAGACATGTAAGAATGTCAGTTAATATAGCTCATGAAAGAAACTCCCACCACTACAAACATTATGAAGTATTAGACTACACACACACACACACACACACACACACACACGTGCGCGCGCATGCTTGAGCTTAAAAGTAGGAAAGGAAAACCTGCAGCTTTCAAAAATAAAAAGAAAGAAACTCATGGCTAAATATGAAAATTAAAAAAGTGGCCCATAGGGGCATCCAATTTGGTTGTAAAATAAATGCCGAGGGAAGGAGGTTTTAGGGCCAAGGCCCTTGTCAAGCACAATAAACTGACCCTGAGCCCCCAAACAAGGCCCTGAGCCTGGGTGGACATGACGTGGTCTCCAACCAAATGCTCTGAACAATATGTGATAAAAGATTCGTCCGCACAAAACTGGAAGCCCCAGTGCAGGAGGCGGGAGGTACGGAGTTAGAATCCACACTCTACTTCTAGGAAAGAAATTACAAGCAGAAAACAAGCACATCTGCTCTGGAATTGCTGAGGCCCTGTGGGTCTCAGCAAAGGCAAATTTAAATTTGCCGAATGGAATTATCTATAGAATAGAGTATCAAGTGCTATCTGGGAAAAAATGTCAATAAAAAGAGCAAGAGGAGGAGGAAGATTATAAAGAAAAAATTGTAATGAGATTCAGCAGGCATAACACACAGAACAATTAAACCCCATGAACTATATCGGTAATAAACCAAGTTGGAGAAAAAAATGTTTCAAAAAGGCAATCTGGATAAGTTTCTAAAACTAAACGATATAGCTAAAAATTTCCAATTTTGATGCAAATTGAAACCCACAGATCTGAGGAGCACAGCAAACTCCAAACAGAACAAACAGAAACCGCACCGCAGCACGTCACGATGAAGCTGCCGAAAGGCCGTGATCGGGAGGAACCCTTAAAAGCTGGCAGAAAACAGGGGCCCGTCAGAAGGACCACACGCCAGGAGCTCTGCAAGGCAGAGCAGGCGAAGGGACGTATTTAATGTCCTACAAGGAAAAAGCGCCAACCTCCAGCTCTAGGTCAGGTAAAGAGACTCTTCACAAGTGAAGGTAAAATAGGCCGCTTCTAAGAAAGCAAAAGCCGAGAGAGCTTATTGCCAGCGATGCCACACCACGAGAAACACTAAAGGAAGCTTTCGTGCCAAAGAAAGATGTTTCCCAAAACACGAAACAAAACAACCCTCAGATTTATACCTAGAAATAGCACTGAAGATGGTAAATATGGGAATTCCAAAAATATATGTATAAAGCTTTTACCTTATTCTTAATTTTTTTTAAAGATAATTGGTTGTTTAAATAAAAATATACTATGCATTTTATAAATATGTAGAAATAAGACAGGTGACAATGATGGCAGAAAGGGTAATGTGGGGAATGGGTGCTTCCTGCGTGAAGGTAAGACACTGCATGGAAAGCGAGTATTAATTACAGACATGCTGTGGTAATTTGAACAGTATTATTGAAAAGCCTAGAACGAGCACACGTACCAAACAAGAACGTAAGTTGGGATACTAAAGCTACTAAATTAATCATTAAGAAGGCAGAGAAAGACAACATAGAAACAGAGAAAAACAGTATAAATAGAAAGCAAATAGCCAGATGGTAAAATAAAAACCAAGCATGCTGACAATTTTATTACAGGCATATTTTCTAAACACTCCATTGGAAGGCAGAGATTGTTCAACATTTTTAAAAGCAAGAAGCAACTCTATGCTATGAATAGAAAAATATTTAAATACAAAGACACGAGTTAAAACTAAAAGGAAAAAAGAGAAACCATACAAACACTGAACTAGCTATATTAATAACAAAGTAGGTTTCAGGATGAGGAATCTTACCTGAAATATGGCAGGACACTTAAAAATTGAAAATGACAAATGCATCCAGAGTATATAATCATTCTTAACATGTGCCCAGCATCTAATAACAGAGCTTTACAACACATAAAGCAAAACCCACAGACGAAAAGGAAATAGAAAAATTCACAATTGTAGTTGGAGAGTTTAACATTCATCTCTCAGTAATTAACGAATTCGTAAAGGCATAAAAGATGTAAACAAAACTAGAAAGCAGCTTGTGCTGATTGATATTCAGAGGACGGTGAACCACAACAGCAGTAGACGAATTCTTTCCAAGTGCACATACAGCACCCACCACGCTAGGCTAGAAGCTAAGGATCAAAGTCACACAGAGAATCCTTTCTCAGACAGACACACACATTTAATAGGAAATAAATACCAAAAGATAATCTGGAAAATACTCAACTATTTTTAAATTAAACATGGCACTTCTAAATAATCCACAAGTCAAGGAGGACATCACAAAAGACATTATTAAATATTTTTAAAAGAATGGTATAAAAATCATCATGTCAGAAAGTGTGAGGTGAAGCTAAAGCAGTATTTTAAAAAAATTGTATTGCTTTAAATATTTATATCAGAGAAGACAGTTTTAAAATCAATTATCTAAGTTCCCATATCAGCAAACTAAGAAAAGAAAACTGACTTGAAATAAGAGAATGGAGAGTAAAGTAAGAACAAAAGTAAATAAAATGGACATACACACCAGAGAAAAGCCGATGAAACCAAACCTGGTTCTCAGAAAACACGAAAAAATATTAACTAACTCCTAATAAACCCCTGGATCATGGATTAGCAAAGGGCCATTAGTGGGATAAGTAATAAAATGTTAGTAAGGTCCGTAGATTAGAAGTATTGTCCAATGTTAATTTTCTGGTTTTGATAATGATATTGTAGTTATATAAAATATTAACACTGGGGAAGATGGATGAAAGGTACATAGAAACTCTTTGTGCTATATTTTTGACAACTTCTCTGTAAGTCTGAACTTATTTCAAAATGAAAACTTTTTTTAAAAGAGAGAACTGTTTTTGAAAGACTTAAGAAATCAAAAGGGGAAACTGATGATTGGGAAACAGTATTTGTAATACATACATCTGACAAAGACTTGTGTCAAGAATATATAAAGAATTCTTACAACTCAATCTTAAGAAGACACACAGACCAACTAAAAACTTGTAAAATGTTTGAACAGATACTTCACAAAAGAAGAGACATGGATTCCAATATGCACGTGAAAACATGCTCAGAATTACTGATCATCAGGGAAACGCAAATAAAGTCACAATAGAATAGCATCGCATTTAAAATACAATGGCCAAAAATATTACAGGCTGCTCACGTGAAATGCCGGCTTCCATGCGGAGCGACTGAACTCTCATGGATTGCCGTTGGGAGTGTGAACGGGTACAATACGACCTCTTTGAAAATGGTTTAGAAGTTTTAAGCGGAGCCTATTCTTAGCATTTGACCCAGCAATTACACAGGTAAGTATTCACCCCAAAGTAATAAAAATATATATGCACAAAAAGACACGAACAAGGATGTTCGTTGCATTGTTCAAAATACCTCAAGCAATAGTAATCCAAACTGTGGTACTGGCTAAGGACAGACATACGCACTAAGAGATGGAACAGAAAGTCCAGAAATAAACCCTTGCATGCATGGGCAATTGATTTGCAGTAAGAATGAAAGATCTTCCAATGGGGGACAAAAGTCTTTTCAATAATTGGTGCTGGGGAAACTGGATATCCTTATGCAAAAGAATAAAGTTGGAGCATACACTATAGACAAAAGTTAACTGAAAATGGGTCAAAGGCTAGGTTACAAAGCGAAAACTATGAAACATTTAGACAAAAACATTAGGAGGAAATCTTCATGACATCGGATTTGGCAATAATTTATTGGATATGAAACCAAAAGCGTAGGCGACAACAACAAAAATAGATAAACTGGACTTCATCAAAATTTAAAACTTTTGTGAAACAAAAGGCACTGTCAAGGGAGTGAAAAGGCAGCCCAGCGAATGAAAGAAGATACCTGCAAATCGCATATCTGATAAGGGATTAACATACAGAATATATATATAAAGAACTCCTGCAACTCAGAAAATTAAAACAACTCACTTCAAAAATAGACAACGGACTTTAACAGACATTTCCCCATATTTAAATGGCCAAAAGTACAGGAAACGATGCCCAGCAGCACTAGTCATAAGGGAAATGCATATCAAAACCAAAATGAGATACCACTCTATACCGCTAAGTGGGTATTATAAAATAAAAAACTCACAAAGAAAAAAAAAAAGCCCAAATTGGATCCCGTGGATGTCGCGGCTGGAAGTGATGCAGCTACTGCATAAAACAATTCGGCAGATCCTCAAGAAGTGAAACAGAGAATCACCACGCGATCCAGCCGTTCCACCCCTAGGTAGAAACCAAGGGCGCGGGAGCAGGCCCTCACCGGACCGTCTCCCACGTCAAGAGCATCGCTGTTCACGGCAGACGGAAGAGTAAACACAACCCAGACGCCCGCCACGAGGAGCGGACGGCGAGATGTGGGCCGTGCACGCAATGGGCCACCACTCGCCTTTAAAGGAATGAAATTCTTACACCGGCCACAGCTCGGGCCGGCCTGGGAAACAGTCAGCGCAACAAGCCGGACACGGGAGGGTCGATCCTGTATGACTCCACCCGTGGGGAGTACCGAGGACAGGCCGTCCGCAGAGTGGAAAGTGTAACAAAGCTGCCAGGGGCTGGGGGGGGGGGGGGGAAGGGGGGTTTAATTTAATACATGCGGGATTTGCGTGCAGGGCGATGAAGAGTTCCGGACATGGGCAGCCATGAGGTCGCCCAGCACCGTGCATGCATTTCACGCGACTGAAGTACGTACTTTAAAAACGGTCGAAATGGTAAATTTTATGTTGGGTATATTTCACCACAATGAAAGAGTATGGAAAAAAAGTATATATCCCCAAACTTGAAAGAAAGCAAACGTCCACACAGGGTAAAGGGAACACAAATTGTGGTATCTTCATACCTGAGAGCACGGCTCAGTAATAACAACGTGGACAAACCCCCAAAGGTAATACTTAGGAAATGACCCCAGACACGAAATAAGTATATGTTACGTGGCTCCATCTATGCGAAGTTCTGGAAAAAGCAAAACGAATCCATAGCGACAGAAATAAGCCCCCGGCGGAGTAGGGTTGCGGGTCCGACTGTAAAGCAGTGTGAGGGGGCTGTGGGGGCGACGGGACTGTTTTATAGCTGGATGGGCAGTGTGGTCTTACAGGGGTAGGTATCTGGCCCAGCTGGTGACCTCCGGGCTTATCGTGAAGGCATTTATTATGCTTCTGTATGCAACTCGTGCTTCAGTGAAGCTGGTGGAAGGAAGGAAGGAAGAAGGAAGGGAGGGAGGGAGAGAGAGGAAAACGCTGCACAGCCACAGCGATTGGAACAGGGCAGTGCCGACACAAGAAAATATTCTATATGTCGAACAGAACGGACAGTCCAGAAACGGTTCCAAATATATTGACAAGTTTAGCATCGGCAGAGACAATGGAGCAGAACGAAAAGCCGGCCACGCAGTCCAAAAGTTGACTTCTACGCCTGCGTCACACCAACACGCAGTCCGTCCCAGGACTGAACACCTAAATGCGCACGGGGACGTTTCACAGCTTTCAGGAGGAATGCCAGAAGAAGAACTTTCTGATGTTAAGGTATGGAAGAATCTCCTCAGACACATCACAGTCCCCGTACCTCTCCAAATATATATCATAAACATGAAGAAAACGGATCATATCAAAATTATAAATATCCTGCCCCCTAAAGACCACAAATAAAGTTAAAAGGTGGACATCAGAGACTCACGAAAGATACTTGTTAACGCATTAAGGCCGTATCTAGATTACTCAGGGAGTCCCAAGGGTCTTAGGGCGGTTTTTCGCTTTAATCATTTCAAAAGTGCAAGTGCTACTAACTTATATTAACAATATCTGAAAAGTTACCTATTTCTATTTTAAAACATTCATACATTTCTTATGAAAATTCAACATAACTACTCTCTTGGGCCACATTTCACTCTAGTCGATTTCAAACTTCATAGAAACTTCCCTTGGCTGTTGCTCGGTGATGGAAAGAATTGCATGTATAATGTCTGCCTTAAGACCCTCCAGAGACGGAGCTTCTGATGGACACATGACAGACGCTCTGAACAGGACCCCATGAGAGAAAGTCTGATGGAGACAGATCAGGCGACTTAGGGGGCTGAGCAAGGCCTGAGGGGGTGTCATCCAGAAACTGTCCCACCCAAACAATTTAAAATAAAAAATGTACTTTTCAAACCCACAAAAGTGAGTGGAAGAGCATTGTAAATAATCACACTGCCAAGTGATATATCTGTACCCGCGTTGCAGTTAAACTTCTAGAGTCATTAAAGCTTAAAACTAGACTTGGAACACTGCATAATATGCCAACAAAGTTCCAACTAAAATTGCTTATTTTTTTCTCTCCACATTGTTCTATGAGTTGTTTTATATATATTTGAGTCTACATGATGTATATGCATTCGTGATCATATCTTTTTATTTAGTATTTCTTTCAGCAATATTATACTATCTGTATATCAGTCAGGATTCTTCAGAGTAACAGAGCCAATAGGAGATTCCAAATACAGGGTTTTCCAAAACAATGTATACACAGGCTTTGAATAATTATAAAGGCCATGTTTATTAGAATACATTTCATTTCCAAAATTGAGCTATTGTTGAAGTGCATATACATTTTTTTGGAACACCCTGCATATATATGACAAGGAATTGTCTGATGCAATTATGGAGCCTAAGAAGTCCCACGATCTGCCATGTGTGCATTGGAAAGCAGGTGGTGTAATTCGGTCTGAATCGGAAGATCTGAGGACCAGGAGAGCTAATGGTAGACGTCTCAGTTCAAGGGCAGGAGGAGATGAGATGAGATGTCAGAGCTCAAGCACTGAGGCTGGAAAACAGGGCCAAGTTCCACCTTCCTCTGCCTTGGGTTCCATTCAAGCCCTCAGTGGACTGCATGGTGTCCACCCACACTGGGAGGAAAATCTACTTTACCGAGTCCACCAATTCAAATGCTAATCTCACCCAGTGGCACTCCTGGGGACACAGCCAGAAATATTGAACCTGGGCACCCCAAGGCCAGTCAAGTTGACGCATAAAATAACCATCACACCATCCATCTTTGTTCATTAGGGGATGTTACATGAAAAAAAAAAAAAAATTGAATATGCATCCGTTTGTATAAAAAAATGGATTATCTATCTATCTATCTATCTATCTATCTATCTATCTATCTATCTACACACACACACATATGTGTATATGGGTATCTGTATATACACACCAGTTCTAAGGTCTCCTTGGTGGGGAGAAATAGTGCTTTATAATTAGGGGGAGAGGCTAATGTGGAGGTTCAGGTGATAAACAAAAGGCCAATATTTCCCAGTTTTTGCCAAACTGTGTACAAGAGAAAAACAACTTTCACAAGAAGAACTATGGGAATTCCTGCAAAAGCTAAAGGTGAAGGACCAAGATCAGTGGACCCTCACAGGTAACACGTAGCCTTCAGTAATGAGCTCGCCACCAGCCACAGATTAGTGTTTTCAGCTGTAGATTAAACCAGTGTTGAGTGTTGACAGGACTGAGGATTTTTAAGTATACATCACATAAGTTATGTTCAAATGCCCCCGCCCCAATCTTCCCCTAGGTGTGTGAGCTCAGGCAGGGGCGGGATGACAGTGGCCTGAAGTGGAATTTCTTACCCAAGGCAACTGGAGACATCAAAGGAGTGAGGGAAGCAAAGGGCTGGGGAGAAGTGTCCAGGCCCCATGCCGAAGAGCTCGCCAGGGGGAACGTCCAGAAGCTACTAAAGCTAAATGAGAACGAACGGCCAGAAGGAGAAGCGGCGCCACAGCCAGGCATACAGCGAGCACGCAGGGTCGGAGAGACACCGAGAGATGGAACATGCTGGAAGCAAGAAGGCGGAGGGGGCTTCTGAGTAACCACCTAGGAACCGTGCTGGCCTAGCCTCCAATACGGACTGAGCACAGGGCTTGCTGGCTCTCGTGCTGTAAGGACAGAAGTGACCAGAACAGGGGAGTACAGGGCTGCGCTGGGCCTGGGAGCCCAGGCAAAAGGAAACACTTTTTTATTTAACACTGGATGTCTTGTTCATCATGCCTTTTTTGCATTCATTTTGAATATTTAAGATACTGCATTAAAGTATCATCTATCCTGGTCCCTTGGCGTCTCTGTGCCCACTCGCGATCACGCCCAAGGCGAGTCTCACTTGCCCGCTCTAGTGTGGCCCTGGCAGAGACAGAAGCCAGGGGACATGTGCAGTCCACGCCTTCTGACTATGCCGGCTTCATAAAGCAAGAGAAGGGACATGAGTGGTTATTATCAAATAAAACTACGACCCCGAAGAACACCGCCCGTGGCGTATACACAACACTGACACGGCGAACCACGGTGTGGGAAGCAGCGACCGCGTGGTGACCTATTCTGGGGTCCCCTGGCTGGGCCTGTTTCACGGCGGTCATCTTCAGACACTCTCCTGATCCAAGAATGAGACTGAGGCTGATCACCTAAAATATTTTCAAAGCTCCTTTTAGAAAACACCTCCAGAGCTTGCAGTTCGCCATATAATTATTCACACTTGGGTAGCACTTTATTTTGCAAAGCACTTTGGTACACATTATATCTCACCAAATCACTGAATTCCAAGTTTGGAGAGACACTGGTGACCCCCGCCCGTCTTCAGGGGGGTTAGTCTCAGCTGCCTTTGGACGGTTTCCGTTTCCTCCCTTACCAGGCCCCAAAACAGAAGACCAGAGATGTGAGCAAAGTGAGGAGCAGAGCAGAGCAGAAAGAGAGCCCAGTCTCTGGACTCCGGTGGCGCCCTTCTCAACCATCCACGAAGATGGAATTTCCCCAAATTTTCAATGTAACTAATTATCGCAGCAGTGAAAGGTGGAAATCAGGATGTGGGATTTCCAGGCTATTCGTTCTGTTATTACAGTATGCTAAGTGTCCACATAAAGTCTTCAAACATCTTAAATCATAGAAAGTATTTTTAATTTGAAGGTAGCTTAGATTGATTTATAGTGTGCTTTAAAAAAAAAACATTCCAGGGAATGAATTGGGTCACAGAGCTACATAAGGCCATTTTTCCTTTGTTTACACGAAGCTTTATTTAATGAATGGTTTGTAAAAGAGTTTTAAAGTTTGTTCCAAAAGACAAGTTTCAAAAATGTTTTGACAAATATCTCCACCGGGGGGAAGAACATGGACTCTGGACCTGGACAGCCTGAGTTAAATTTTGGGGTCCATATCTACTGTCTGTATGTGACCCCATCTGCAGTACTGAGCCTTTCAGGCTTTAGTTTCCTTGTTTTCAAAGAGGGGACAAGAGCACCTACTGGATGGGGCTGTTGGACAATTAAATTAGTTAATACATGCAAACAGTTTTTACAGCAGTTGTGCAAGTGATAATTATCATTACCTAACTAGATCCATGAATTCTGTGCTCCACTTTTAACAGAAAAAAAAAATTCATTATTTTGTACTCAGCAAACAGAATTTGAGAAGGCTTGGATACTAAGTTACACGGTTAAAATAAGTTGGTTCTATCAGTGCTGGATAAAATAACTTAAAGTCTGAGAAGAGTTAGTTTTATGAATAATGTTACTGTGCTTTTCTCTCCAAATCTTGCTATAATTTTATATAACTTGTAGTTATCATGATATAGAAATGTTATAATAAAGATTAGGCTTTTGTTTGAAAAATTTTAACTGAATGAAAGAGAAGAGCCTCCACCTGCGCACATTCAGCCTCTGGTACAGAAGGCCTGTGTGTGTCCACAACCAACCACACAGCCTGCTGGTGGCATAGATGTCACTGGAGAAGAGGGCCCTGGAAGGCTGACCCAGCATCTCAAGTCCATCCGAGGTCGAGGTGCCTCTCATCTTGTCTTTCTGCTTCTTGACATTCATTCCCCTTTCCCGTTTCAATCTTACCCCATTTTCCTTGCCTCCTGCATCCACATTGCTCACTGTCCTGCAAATGAACAAGGTAGTTTGTTTGCTTGGTCCCGATTATAAAATAAAGGGGGTGGAGACTTTTCAAATGAAAATTCCTTTGATGAAAGAGACTCATCCGGTTTACTGTGCAACAGCATGTCGGTAAACATAGCCTAGCAGACCTCTGTGAATTGGAACCATTCTTTCATTCATTCATAAAATAGTTACAGGGGCACCCTTCAGCCTCAGAACACAACAAGTCCTTCCTTTGTTTGGACAATACATGACAAAACCAAGAAATATGTAATACGTCCAGTGGTGATAAGTGCAACAGAGGAAAACAAAGCGAGGTAAGTGGAGTGAGTGGTGGTGAGGGGCTGCTACTTTAGGCTGTGTGGTCTGAGAAGGCTCTCTGCCGAGGTGACATCTGAGCAGAGACCTGAATGGCAGGTAGTGTGCTCATTGTAGACGAGTGTGGCTGGAGCAGAGTGAGGGGAGAGTGGTAGGAAATAATATTTGCATTAATTTTTGCTTCAATCTCACAGCTATTGGAACACCGATTTCTCTAGAGCAGATTGTATAGGGCCATGTAGGATCTTGTAAGGACTCTGGTTTTTATTCCAAGTGAGATGGGAAACCCCTGGTGGGAAACAGTTAGGGGACCCAATCATTGGGAAGTGATTTAACGTTTTTAAAGGATTGCACTGGCTCTCCCATTAAGAATAGGCTACAGAAAGGCAAGAGTACAATCAGGAGACTGAAAGGATTATGTAGCCAGAATGAATCTTCCAGGTGAGAAAGGATGCAGCTTGGGTCAAGAGTATCCATAATCTTACACACAGGTTAGATTATGGATACTCTTAGAATCGCCTTCTCGCTGTCATTTCTGGGCCTTAATCCATGCAGTTCTTTGGTGCAATCCCTAATTTAGGGCCCATCACAGCACATAATAATTATTTGTGTATGTATTAGTCTCTTACACATAGAAATTGTCCCAAAGTAGGGCATCCTCTCATTCCTCTCGTATTTCTAATTTCTAGCATACTGATAGTGGCCCAAAAATATTTGTGGAGTCAGTGCATGAGTGTACATCCTTAAAGACACAGATAAGCATAGGTTTTAAAGAAGGTTTCAAAACCAGAGAGGACAACCTGGATCATGGGATTGCTGAAAAATATTTCTAGAGGAATCAGTGGCCCAGTACTAGCAGCAGTGAATCAAAATTGAATGCATGCGTTAGAGTTTTTAATTACTTAGAGCCGCTTTGCATCCATAAGGGTCCTTGGATATATTACAGCTACTTTCTTGATGACTACAGTTTAATAAAATGCCAATAGCGGTGCCTGAATAAATGTTGATATCACAAAATAATTTATATGTTTATAATATGCATATGTGCTGGGTACATGTGTGCACAAATAAAACAGCATAAGAAGGCTATAATAACAATACCCACTAAAGTAGCCCATGGACCAAACTAAGTAAAAAAGCACTGTAAAATCCATTTTAATATATGACAAGCCAATATTGTGTATCTATATCATACATGCAAATATTCATAAGTGTAAACCTATTGGCCTTGCCTAATAAGTTGGAACTGAGATTTTATTTTATTTTGTCACTTAAATGTAATTTGCTAAGCAGTACTTAAACCTAGTTTGTAAAGATATGCACACTGACTCTTTTCGCACATTCTTAGAACTTCAAGGAGTGTACTGACCATTAAGTCCACACATTTTACACTATAATGCGATCCTTTGAAGATGGGTCATCTGAGTGGGCATACCAAAGAAAGCTTTACAAAAGGGGCGGGGATTGAAAGGGTTGCCTTTGGAGGCATCCCTACGTTCACCGTGTTAGAGGAACATAGAGAAACCCATGCGAATACACAACGTGGACTGTGCGTATGTTGTAGCTCTGCAGACAACAGTCACTTTCTGGAAGACAGTGTTTGTATACTAATGAGGAAATATGGATTCTGAGAATGAATGTAAACAATTAGGGAGATATAATCAATGAACAAAAGTTGGTTTTATATAGTAACTCTCTGAGATAACTCATGTACCTATCTTTCTTTGGGTATCAAGGACATGTCTTGAAACAAAATTGCCGTACGCTGTGCTTTGAACAATGAGCTTGTTGTGTTCAAATTAGGTTTCAAAGGTCTAAAAAGGGGGAAAGGTTGCACCAAAGCTAGAATAATCAATCGATGACTATGAAAGGCAGGCACAAAATAAGTATTGATTAATTGGTATGAAACATACACATTTTTCTATGTAACATGGCAACAGGAATAAAAATGACTTATTATGAAGTTCTTAGAAAAGTCAGAAAATTATTTACAGCATCAGTAATAAGAATTCTCAGATCCTGAAATCACATACACACACACACACACGCACGCACACACTTTTCAGGCTGTTCGTGAGGACTTGACAGCATTTTTTGATGAGCCAAATCACTAGAAGATTTTGTAGCTGTCACAGTCATTATTTTATCTAAGTTACAGTAAGTCCAGAAAAGCTGTTTCTATCATAATCACAGCCTGAAAAACTTTAGATATGGGGTGAAGGTTAGAATACATTTTATAAAGAAAGATTAAATTAAATAGTAATAACATAAAAATTAAAACAACATGCTATACCTGGGTGTTAAATTCATTTAAATCTTATTTCAAAATGGAACTTATTTTAAAGTACTACTTAATTATCATTATTTAAACCATGATTTAATAAATGCAACCATTGGGAATGGAAAATGTATATGACTCCTTAGCTATTTCAAGACTCCACCACTGAATGTTCTGAATATTGTGGTTAAGCTCACCACAAAGCGCCCTTGCCCCTTTTATCAAATACTCAAGTTAGAAAGTTAGTGTCTACAGGAAATTATCCCCAGTGCCTCCAAATTCACTTCTATTTCTAAGATTGAAGAAATTATTCCAATAGAGAGAAGGAAACATTGATTTAATGTAATTGATGTGACAGAGCATAAACATTAATTATTTATGGAATACTCTGTAGGCTAATTTAGGTTATCCAGTTGAACTTTGATGTTATACACACCTCCCATGAGTTGAGTTTTTTCATTTACTGCCTGCAGGTTGGGATGGTCAAATCCTACCGCCAGCATCTTCAGCCCCACATCGAGGCCTTCATCATTTTCCTTAAATATCTTTGCTTTTGTGTCATCTTGTCAAGGCACCCGTCTTCTCTGAGCTCAATAAATATATGAAGGCTTGACATGAATTTGAAAGTATTTTCTCTCCTTGATCAAACTGGCCAGACAACAAATTTTCCCTTATCTTGCAGCTGTTCCAGCAGCTTGGGGACCTACCTTAGGGACACTGTTTTTTGTCTGTGGAATATTAGGCACAAGCCATAGTCCTATGTAGCCATCCCACATATGACCATTTATTCCCACAGTGCTTTGTGATCCATCTTCTCCACACTGTTTAATTGTCTTGGGCAGAAAATCTTGTGAAACATTACTAAGAGGTGGCACTCCTCACTGATATCAAAGACCATTCCATTTTGAGGAGAAAATATTGCTAAATACCATTTTAGTTCTCAATATCGGCAACCCTCCTTATTGGCAGAAAACTGTCCTTTGCCTTCATTTCTCATTGTTCCCTCAGCTCCCTACTTATCTCCACCCACTGAGCCCAACTTCAATCCTGCTCCCAGCTCTGCTTCATGCTCTCCTTTGGCATAATTCAATTTATTACTATTTTTATTGCCCTACTTTAGTAACTTACCCCCGTATATTCCATTCTTAGAATTTTCTCTTTCCTTCCTTCCTTCCTTCCTTCCTTCCTTCCTTCCTTCCTTCCTTCCTTCCTTCCTTCCTTCCTTCCTTCCTTCCTTCCTCCCTCCCTCCCTCCCTCCCTCCCTCCCCCCCCCCCAGTTAATTCTCACCAGAGCATATTTTTTCTATTGATTTTTAGAGAGAGTGGAAGGGCAGGGGCGGGGGAGAGACATCGATGTGTGAGAGGCACATTGATTGGTTGCCTCCTGCAGGTGCCAGGACAAGGGCCTGAGACTGAGCCTGCAGCCCAGGTATGTGCCCCTGACCAGGAATGGAGCCCAGGACCCTCAGGTGCAGGGGCCACTGAGCCACGTGGGCCAGGGCTCGCTTCTTTCTCAGCAAAACTCCCTGTCCTAGGTTGCCTGTTCTCCAGGCCACATTCCATGCTACTTTAGAAAAATTAGCATATGTTAATATGTACAAATAATATAATTTATTACCTATGCACAAAGTGACAAAGTAGCATTTAGGATTATAGGTACCCAAGGGACAACCACTGATGCTGGAAAGTTTCAGTAAACTCGTAGGAGGGCAGTATCTTTGGACAGGCGGCTGTGCTTTCGTGCTCTCCAAACCCCCCAAGTGTTGGCTGGTGCATTGGGAGCAGCGTCCAGTGCTCCACCCAGGGCCGGCGGTTTGTCACAGACACGTAACCACCATGGGCTGTGCTGCTCTGGTTTCCTTCCCCTTCCCAGGTCTTGGTCACAGTCCTTTCCAACATGGTCTCTGGGCAAGTGAGAAAGAGCAGACGCCAGCAAGGGTGACAGCCTTCTTCGGTGAAGGCTTCCTCTCGGGGCCACCACTGGGAGGAGCAGCTGGCGACAGCGACAGAGAATCAGCTGCGATGGGTGCTCAGCGCGGGACAGCCTCGGGGGCCCGCTGTCCACCTGGCGCGGGGCAGGCGCCTCCCGCCCACGGGACCCTGTACCGTTTGGGTGGAAAGAGCCCTGTGCGGTGCTCTTGGTCTGCAGATCAGCAAAGAGAAAGGCGGCCAAGTTAACCTCCTAGAGGGAGCAAGAAAGACATTTCTCCTGAAAATAGACGAGATGGGTCTCTGATGGAAACTCTCCCCACCAACACGCACACACACAGAAGCACACACACGCAGAGACAAAACAAAGAAAGAGATCCAAGGGAAAAGCCTTCGCCCAGAGCCTGTGGCTCGCTTTCTTTATTGCTGAGCACACACGAGTGCGTGAAAAGGCACCGCAGCCTGACCGAGCGGTGATCTCCTCTAATGCGCCTCCGTTTACAGCCGCAAACAGATGGGCGCTTTATGAGCGAGGCTGGTAAAAGTAAAAGCAAATGATTGTAATCGTTGTACTTTTAATAAGATTCCCCACCATCTCCAACATTATTCCCCGAGGAACAAATTGTTCTATAAAGTTTCCTTACTTAGGGAGAAGACAGTCCGCCCTGACTTCGCCGAGGTGACAGAGGACGCGAGGACGCAGGGCGCGCTCAAGTCAGATCAGGGTCTCGGGGGGAGAGCTCAGGGACACCATGATCCCCAAAGAAAATGCCCGGGGGAACAGGGTGGAAAAGCAGCCAGATCGAGGGTAGAAAAGGGGTATGAAGTATGTATGAGCTTCGATTGAACTTATTACCTTCTAATTCTCTACTTTGTAAAACAAGGTTTGGGGAATTCCTATGGATTTAAGATAAGCACAGAATATTGCTTCCTTTTCTGCCAGGGCAGACCAATAACTCCAGCCCAGCGAATCTTGCTTAACAAACAACCCAACACTAATTCATTACCATTATTCCTTTTTAAGGGAAACAAAACTCACAAGAATCCTATCATTAAGATGAATATACTGTAGTGATGGCCTTTACGTAAATTATAATTAAAGCTAATCTTAATTAAAGTTACTACACCGTTTTGGAAGAAAATAAACAACCCAAAGAGAGGAAACAATGCGGTCAATAACTCACTCCAAAAATATTTTTTGCCTCCAAAGCTCTCATTGAGGGAGACATTCCTGCGTATGATACAAATGGTTCTGACATTAAGAAAAGTAAACAAGTAAGAAAAATAAAGATGGAAAAATTCTGTGGTCAGTTCACAAGTGCTTTTATATTGTTTGAGGCAGGGTTAAAGCATTTTATAGAGACAAGGATATATGTGCCGCTAGATTGGATATGACATTGGACTAGTCTAGCTGCCCTTGCACAGAACTCTGGCTGCCCATAATATGCCATGGACAAAACAAAGAACTAGGGTGGGACCTAATGCAGCTAATATAAAGCATTATCCCTATGCTGTTTTATAGATCAAAACGAAAAAAGGTACTTGACTCTGGGTATTAATGGATTTGAGAAATAAAGGCAAACATTCACTATCCCCTCTTAATAGGCTTGAGGGTTTTAAATAGCTGATTACCGAAGGTTATATAATCTACAGGAGGGACTCCTGCCAGGCCCAATGCGAGTCATTCAGGGACTGCAATGACTCAGGAGGCCAGAGTCCATGTCAATGGGCTAGAACTGAGAAAAATAGATTCTTCTTGGGTATTTCAGGGATTCTGACTCTCCAAACAGTTTCACAATAGCAACTCTCTAGTTATTTTGTACCTAACTTGGAGGGATTCTCTTTCAGGTTTTGCTGTCCTCAAACTAACCTACTACCGGGAGGTCCAGGACAATGAACATCGGGTCTAAATAGAAGAAGCGCAAAATAAATGCTGTTGTGTCGAGAGCAACCAGTCTTTCAAATATCTTCCAGAGTGACTTTATATGTGCACCAATATATTAAATGACATTAAAGCCCACCCAGCCAGTCTGAAACATTAGTGCTGGAATATAGTCAAAGATACACAAAGGCTGACTCAGAAACTATGGATTTCATTTCTGAGAGGTCCTGAGAACAAGACAAAATTAAAAGGATTTATGCCTTCTATTAAAGATTGTTTGGTCTGGTAGATGCTTTCTTCAGTCTTCCCTTCCTTTTTATCTTCTGACCCTCCACTCTATCTTTTATCACCTTACTACCTTTAGATAGCACCCAAAGGCCCAGGCAGTGTGGCTCAGTTGGTTGAGTGTCGTCCCATGTACCAAAAGTTTGCCGGCTTGATTCCTGGTCAGAGCCCATGTCTGGGCTGCTGGCTCGATCCCCAGTAGGGGGCATGCAGGAGTCAGCCGGTGGGTCAATGTTTCTCTCTCACATCAACGTCTCTTTCTCTTTCTCCCTCTCCCTTCCTCTCTCTCTAAAAATCAATAAAAACATTTTAAAATACATAAACAAATAGAATAAGTAGCACCCAGAGGAGCAAGCTAGCTTCAAACATAGTGGGCAGTGTGGTTAGAAATGAATGAGTGAATGAATAAATGAATGAATGAAAAAATATTCAAAGTCCCTGGTATACCCAGAGCCTAAGCTGAAAAAGATACCTGACACTGCCGAGTACTCAGGGCAAGAAATGGATTTAGACATGAACAAAACAAGATAAAGTCCATGCTTTTGTAGTCAGGGATTTAGGGAAAGGTAGTTACTCCAATTCAGACAACATGAAGCTGGCCTTAAATGAGTTGCCTGGCTAGGAACATATACCTTCTTCTATCTGAAAAACTGTAAACCAAAACACATTGCCTGTGATAAAGATACTAAAGAATGGGGGGGGGGGCACGCAGAATATAAGACATTAAGATTTAAGAGGAATAAAAGAGAGTGGGCTTCCTCAAGACTGTGACTATTTCACTAAAAATAAACCTGCAGCACGATGTATCAGAGGGATCTCTACTCAATAGGCAAGCTGAAGACACAGTGTCTCTCACTTGATTACAGCCACTGAGCATGCTCAGGGGGCCCCAGGTGTGACCTCTGCTCCCTTGTGAGCAGCGCAGGGCCAGGCAATCTATCATGGTGTTCCTCCTGTCAGCCCTGGTGCTTCCCCGCTGCTGTCTGTCACCCTGGTGGATGAGACCTGCTTAAGGGCAATCATGTCAATCTCTATGTGACCACTCAGTCTAAGGCAGAAAGATGATGTTGACAGGCCTGGCAAAGTCAGCAGAAGGTACCAAGGGCCGAAATCATAGTCTCTCCATGGAGATGCAGTGTGGGCCATTGTCTTTTTTCTTCATTTTTTTTTTTTTTTTCTTTATTTCTGCTTTCCCTTTTTCTTAAATTCTCGTGACATGGGCTAAGGCCTAGAGAACTTGCCTTTAGAGCTGGTCGTCTCGGATAAACCTGTTGCCCTCCGAGTTTTTCCCGTAGTAGACATAACGACACTTCCCCAGGACACCTGAAAATAGAAGGAAACGCGTCATTACAAACCACAGTTCTAGCAAGAAACAAACAGGTGCTGCAGAGCAGAAACACACAACACAGTCACAGATCCAAGGGGTGGCAGCAGAAGGGTTAGGTCCCAGAGGGAAGGACCCTACCTTCTTGTCTTCAGAGTTGACATTCAAATAGAATGTCAGCAGAGCACAGGCCCCCGGGAGTAACATGGTTCCCACATGATGTCTCTTCCACATTTCAGAGACTTTTCTAGTTTGGCCAATTACTCCTCAAAATAAAGCATAACCCTCTCCTCTCTCCAGGTTCCCTTAGAATTTCTAAAAATGGAAAATTAAGAGTTTAAAGATGGATGCAGCCCAAGCAAAAGAGGCGGAACAATCTTCCCAGAATGTGACTATTTTCAAGTCCTCTGTCATGAATCAATATTGTTAACTTCCAAAGAGACCCTTCCATTCCCAGGAGGCATCAAGCACATAGATGATTAAGGAGAGCGGTGGAGTTGACAAAATGCCACATGGAAAGTAATAAGAGCCTCTATATTCACAGGTTCCTTCTCACAGGCGTACCGAGCTGTGTTCTTGGGTTGGAATGCATTTGATTTTCATTTTCAGTTTTATTTTAAATAACTATTTGGCTCCATATACGGCTTTCCTTTCATTCAAGGAAATTGGAAGAGGAGTTCACTATGGAAAATACCCTTAGAATAGGGTTAAACCTTTTATTCAACTAAATATTTATTCTACATACCCATAAGAAGTCACCTGCCACAGTTATTATAAAAGCTTTGTAGGATGATTAAGAAAAAATAAAGTTTTCCCAAGAAAAATATAACTGCAATTTGCTTTTTGCCACCTTGTTTTTTCTTCTAATTTTAGAAAAACTTAAAATTCAGCTTCACCGAGTTGTCTTATTACTAGTAGCACTTGTGTCTCTGATGTGCGCATAACCAGAAACGGAGACAGTAAATGTCCACAAAACATTATTTCACCAGCCACAAACCGACCTATAAAAATAGCTACCTATAGGTATGATTTTCCTCTATCAGTTCGATGGTAGGAAACCAACAATCACCATAGTGTTCATTTGGGATAAATTAGCACTTGAAATTATCCAGGCTCTTCACGTCAGAAGTTCTAAGCAGTAGATATTCTTGTGATTGTACAAGAGATATTTCTCCACTGCAAAACTTTAAACCTTCTTCTAAAATAAGGATTAAAAATGACTCTTAGAAACTTCTAAGGACAGGACAGATGCTCCTGGGCTCGAATGGCTCGGACAAAGTTGGGAATTGCTGGTCACAGAATCTGAGAGTTGGCAATAGGGAGAGGATGATACTGTCCCATGGCCTCCAGACTGGCCTCGGGCATGCTCTCATACTTCCATTTTCTGCCATGTTCCCATGAGCAAATTTGCTGTGGGCCACACTTTCCCCTTGGCCATATTTTCTCCCTGACCCCCCCATCCCCAATTTCTGATTTTGAATTTTGGTCTGGTGCCTGGAAACACTAAGCTTGGATGAAACCTCCCTGAATCCTTTCTTTGGGCCTACACTATTCTTTTAGCTGTTGGCATTGAACTATTTTCTTTACCTGGCTGAATTGTGTTGCATGCACCTGGCATTGGATTGACATTGCCACCAATGCCCGGAACCTGTCTCCAGGCTTAGCTGGTTAGAGTCTGTTCCAGGAACAGCATCCCCCACAGGCCTGGGTGGGAGTGTCTCAGGTATTTCTGAAAATCCTCAAGGGCCTTCCTTAAAAGTAATTGATTCAAATACACCCATGACGAATCGGAAAGAATGAGGCTGAGAGATGTTCATTTCTTTCTACAGCACCAGGGCAGCATGCATTTTTAGAGGAAGAAACGGATAGTGCTGTCAGATATCATAAAGAGCACAGTCTTTCTCTTGAGTAAAAGAGTGCAAGGCAGGCACACCCATACCCACTAGTGAGTGCATTCATTCTTTCCTGCAAACTTTCCAGTGCATTCAGATCGAATATCTTTTCTCTACCCTCTCTCCATGGCAAACCTCAACTCCAGGCCTCACCTAGATGAAACCTGGACCTCAGATGCCATCCTCGAAATGGGCTGTGTGCTCCTGGAACATGGCCCTAATGTGGAGGAAAGGGACATGTCCTGAGCCACGTTTCCCAGTCCTTCTCTCTGGTTGGCACTGATAAAAGTCCTTTTCAGGGGCTGCCTTCTTCCTTTCGGCCTGGAAGCAAGATGTTTATAGACATCCTGGCGAGAGAGGGCTGTCTGATGAATGCAGGAGACCGCAGTGAGGTGTCAGAGCTTGGAAAACGAGGCAAGGACATGAGGTATTAATATTGTCAATGATCTCTTGACGGGAAAACAGATACCACACTCACTGTCAGATTTAAATAGACGTCAAGTGCATTAATGACAAAAGGGCAGACTTCAAACAAAGGGGCTGTGTGGCGGGGAGCAGAGCTGGTCTCAGTGCGGGCAATACCCTCATCTGAAAAGACACTGTCAGGGCATGAGACAGGCCCGGGATTGTGTGTGGTGACAGAAAACAGAGATGCTGACAGAGATATCGGTGCCACATTATGCCAAGGATATTCTAACGCTGCCTGTGGCTCTAACAAAAGCTGACATCACTCCCCATCACTGGGGTCTTCTCCGGGCTCCTGCAGATTTCTCCCCAGATGCCATTACAGAACTCTGTCGCTCTAAAGTTTCTGGCAGCCTGCTCTGTCTGAGCGCTGGGGTCAAGGGGCCTAAGGCTAACCTCAGTGAATCTGAATTTGGACTTCGCAGGAGGAGCCCGCTCACCGCCCCCTGATATCCTGGCTACTCCAGGTGATCAGAGTGCCAGCGTGTGAGGAGCTGTCGCCTTGAATAACATCCCTAAAGGGAAGGCGCTCAGTCTGCGGGCTGCCCCGGGACAGCACGGGGACCGTCTGGTAGCAGGAGATTAAACCCAGCTGCTGCTGCTCCTCGGGAAGGAAGGTGGTCGGGCCAGTGACAGTCAAACCCAGGCTGGTATTTGAAAACTTGAACCGCCTACGATTACGAAAGTGCCATCACTCCGAGACTCCTACCCAACTGAGCTCACAGCGGGGAAGCGATTACCCCCCCAAATGGAACTTTTGTGCTCAGTAAATAAATAAATAAATACAATTGACAAAGAAGAAACTAAAACCACAGCCCCATATGCGGCCGTAGCACTTTATTTATCACCAAGGTTATTTGTAACATAAGAGGATCTGCTCATAAATTAAGGGGGGTGGTGGCTTGTGTCCCTCTCCCTGCTCTCCCCATGGCCCTCCCCCTCCTGTCAGGCCAACTGCCTGAAACAGTGAGGATGACCGAGGGAACAGTCTGCTGGCAAAGGCATTTTGTCAGGGAGGCGCCGGGGCTGGACTTCGGGAACCCGCTGTCATAACTCAGTAGGCGGTAGTTTCCACGTACGTCTGCAGTGCATTCGCTTGTTTGTATCGCCTCGAAACCCAGTGTCTGGGGACCGGAGGGGCGACAACACTTAATGGCATAGGTAGTGTTTTTGATTCTTGGGGGAGAAATTAATTGGCCATAATAAGCGAAACCAACTTGCCATGCATCAGGCCGACCTGTAGCTGTCGGTACGTGATTTTTTTTCGGGGGCCCTAAAAAAAATGACAGTGTGTTGTCTCCTGGGAAATCCTCTCCTGCCAAATGAGACTCCTAATTTTTCTTAAGTAGCCAGCTCTGCCATCGCCATAACTTCTTAAAACTATAATTATGGGGAAAAAATGTTTTGGGAAGAATCTGTTTTAAAGAGGTCCTTTATCTTTTAAATGCTTTCCTCCCTCTGGGATGAATGTTCTAATTATGCAGGTTAAGTTATGACCTTGGAGCTGCCTGAGAGGGTGGGAATCAGAGTCTCTCGGATGCAAGGCTGTGAGGGTAGGAATGGTGCTGGAGACTTTGCTGGGGGAGACCCTGGAGTGTGCTGGAAGGAAGTCCTGGCCACCCATGCAGAGTCCAGCAAAGACCCAGGACTCCCTGATCTCCTGGAGGGTCCTGCATGCCCAGTTGCATCTCTACCGTCTGTTTAGTAAGGAGAGGTGGGGGTGATATGCAGGGAAAGCCATCTCTGCCCCTAACAGTTATGTGACCATGTATACCTCCCTCTTCCTTCCTGAGCTAGTTTCTTTTTGTGAAGTGGGGTGAAGGGCCAGATAATCTCTGAGGTTCATTTTAGTTTTGAAATAGATGAATTAATATTTTCCAGTGCTTCCCTTATGAAGATGAGATGTCAGGTCCAATACTGCCCGATGTAGGAGGCACATCCAGTGATTAATTCATCAAAGATTTAATTTGGACAAAATCAGTTCTTGAAACCCATCCAGCGCAGAGTCTGTCCCATAGCATATAGAAGGGGAGCTCTGCTGGATCTCAAAACCCCCAACAAAGGAGTTTCCACTAACTTTCCTGTGGCCTGTATTTCACACTGTGAGCTGAGAAGTACATACCACTAGCTAGCCTGTGTCCTGCTGGCTTCGACTCGAATCTCATAACTCCATATGCAACAAAACTAAAGACTGAATATCAGAGTAAGTGGTTTACCATGTGCATTGTAGTTGTGAAAAAATAATAGTCTTTACTCTTACAAACATATATACACTAATTTGCTGGTGCAGCAGAGATTGGACCAACAAATCTGTATTTGTAAAATAATGTATCAATTTTATTATTATTACTAATGTTAGTTATGGTAGTCACCATTTTAAATGCTCTTATCACCAACATTTGTAAGTGTAGCTGTGTAACGACAAGCGGACTGTAATCTGTTGTGTGATCCTAGGCGCTTACAATTAGCCAGTGCTACGGAACAGGCAAGGAACAGGGCTGCTCATGGACCCCTGTTCTGCAGTCTGTGTGAGTAAGGGAAGGAACTAGACTCTTCACGGCCCCTGAAAACAGAGATGACCGTGCTGGGAAGAGGTGACAGAGAGGAAAAAAGTATCCAGAGTCTTTCTGGTTCATTGTGGAAGGTTCTAGAACTATGCTTCCATGTGACACTATACATTCCCATTTGCCTGTCACCTCTGCAATACTCACTCCTGCCCAATTCCTAATACCCAGTGCCTGAAACAGTACTTGGTACAGAGGACGTGTTCAGCGAACGTTTGTGGAGCAGATAAATTAGTACCATTAAAATTGTTATCTAAATACGATTTAAACAAAATCCACAATGTTAGGAACTTCAATTGCTGACCACTCATACTTGAACCTCTGGTAAGACTGCAGACGTTTGAAATGCTTTAGAGACATCCAGATTCAATAGTTGCCTCCTGGAAGAAGGGGACAAAGTAGCAGCAGGCAGCAGCTTCAGGTCCTAACAGGGGTGCTGTTTTCACGCTGAACGCTTTTCTCCCAGGAAAACAAAGTAACCGGGCGTCTGGCTGGAAAGACAGACACGCACGGAAGGCTGTCATCAGCCTCAGCGGCTGTAAGCGGCGCCCGCAGGCAGGCCGCTCCCCAGGGCGCGCAGCGCTGGCTTTGTCCGGTGCAGCTGCGAGTAACCCGGGCCTGGGTGGAATAAACGCCTGGCTCACGGTCTGGGAAGTGGCTGGAGCGGCGCCCCGAGGTCGGCGGTGTGACGAGCTACGGGCTCGCCGTGGAGATGGCACAGGATTCGCAGAGCCTGCAGAATTACAGGCGCCCGGCGCCCACCCTCCTTCGGTGTAGGCTACTCGAATGCCAAGGCCCAAGGAGAAGAGGAGGGGCTTTGGAAGCTCCTGTAGGGAAGGGTGGCTTGGGAGAGGCTTTTGTGCAAGGAGAACAAGCCATGCTCCACGCCAGGCTCGGCCAAGGTGCCTCGGGCTGGGAGTAAGAGGGGGGCAGGCTCTCCACCTGACCCCAGACAGGGTGGAGGAGGCAGAGGAGAAGTGCCGCTTCCTCCCCTCACCAGCTGAGTGGCACTGCAGGCGAGGGCCTCAGTTTATAACCCGCATCCTGGGGTGGAATGGGACGGCACGGTCGTGCAATGCTTGCTAACCCCCCAAACGTCCTCCCCGCGGACCAGGGGGCACACTGTCCTTGCTAAATCCTGCAGTGACCACTTCAAGCAGTGCTGCCTAAGGGACATTTCCTAGTCCCTCAAATGAGTACCCTCTTTTGAACTCTTACTATACAAAACAACCCCATGAGGAGTATTCCGGCCCTGCCAGGCCGACTGGTAATTCACACTGGTGGGCATTTGAATTCTGTCACCTTGACCCCTTTGGCTTGAGGCTTATGAATATAAACATGTAAACTAGCCTGGTAATTTGTCTTTCAGAAAGCATTAATTATTCAGAACAAGCTCCATTTAGCCAATTTAATTCCTTAATTTTTATTTATTTATTTATTTATTTCTATCCCCCCTCCCCGTGTTCTACCTTCCCCCACCCCCCTTTTCCTCTGGTAATTACCATGCCGTTGTCTGTGTTTATGTAATTCCTTAATTTTTAAATTCAATCAAACCATACTCTATTATTTAACCTTTTCATTTTTATGTTATTGAATTTATTTTTAATAGAATCAATTTTTCCATGTAATTTTTACATTAAGGTTAAACTCCACAATCGGCATTTGCCAAATATCAAATTTCACTGATTATCTTCTGAATCTCTCTGAGTGTGTGTTTTACAAAGTCACATTTCCTTGAGTAAAATTTTGCAGATCTAAGTTGTGACTGGAAGACCGAGTCCTCTATTGAAGCTTAGTCCGCTCCTTTTATTGTGTGTTATTTTGGCTCATTTCGATTTTGTTTTGTTTTCATTATTTCTACCAAGGTGATTTCCTCCCCATGAATTTGTGCTGTTTTCAATATACCAGCAAAAGACAAATCTGGGTCAGTTTTTCCTCCATAATAAATCGCATTATATGCATGTTTAGTTGCTGTCAGTTTTATTGCAGGTCGATTATATTTACCAGCGATGTTTATTATATAAATTAAAGTAAATGATAGCTTTTACTCATTTCTTAGCACAAACAGTGTGCAGGACAAAGGTAAGTACTCCGGATGCATGCAGTTACGACATGCCGCTTGCTGGCAGGCGCATCGAAAACACGCAGTATGGGCCACCCAGTCAAGGGTCAGGATGCGTCCATATCTAAGAGAAAGCTGTCACAGATGCCAGGCAGCATAGCCCTTGAGAAGAGGGCATTTGGCCCCAGGGCTCAGTCCCCTCCGTGAGGCCTGATGGAGGTTCAACTTTCCTCGCAGACACACAGAAGATGAAACCTGCTTGGACAAATGCTGGGCTGTGTCAGGCCTCACCAGCGTGTTTGTGAGGAAGGAAACGCAGAAGGAAGCCCGTCGGCAGGGCAGGATCTTGGCAGGATCCGTACCGAAGGCGATAGGAACGCAGGGCCCAGGAGCCGGCCTCCCAGCCGGGAACCGCTGCACCAACGGTCACATGAGTGGGCAGATGAGTTGACGGGTGACAAGCCAGAGCCTGTGGAAAATGCACTCGGGGCTCTCGGGGCAGCTGAAATGAGGCTTGTCACGAAGAAGGGGAGGCGGGGAAGAGGGGAGAGGAGGAAAAGGCAGGGCCAGTGTTTCCCTAGTAATCTGCCAGGGGGAGATGTAAAAGCTGGTCCAAGTCCGAGATGTAACTGCACGTTTGAGTGGATCCTTAGTGACCAGCTCCCCTGTCCCACCTTGAGCCCCTGGTCCCCACACTCAGGCTGCAGATGCCGTGGCCCTACCCAGGCCCGAGTGGGCCCTTCTAAGTCCTCGCGCCTGGAGGAAATATTGGGCTGACAGGTTTCAAAGTTATCTGGCGGCGGGTGTTTCCATTCTGTGAACCCTGGAAAGGAAACAGTCAGCATGCTTTTCCTCAGATGTCAATGCTCTTTTAAAATAATGTTTTTTGGCATGGGGGTAGTGCGGGTAGGCGGAGACTGACAGGAAAGCGTCCCAGGGCCGAGGTGGGCTCGCTTGCTCCCTTTTTGGAACATCATTAATACTAGTGGCTCTTTCCTCTGTATCCGCTGGGTTTCAAACAGGATCATTTACATATCAGAGATCAGACGCCGTAGTAAACATTTCCTCGCTCCAACAACATGCCCTCTCCCCACCCAAAGAAGCCAGGGATAAATCATCAGAATCCCAATTTTGGTTTTCTTTCCCAGGTTATAGTTTTCGTGCCATTTGAAAATGAAGCCAGAAACAGTTTGTACTCTGACTCCCTAAACAATGGTTTATTTATACAGTCCTATCCAGGTACTTTATGATGTTGCTGTCCTTCCCAGGGAGCTTAAACAAAGAAAGGGCATTTTTTCTTTTAAAGTATTTCTTTACCTATATTGAACAATTCTCACTGGGACAGAATTTAAAGATCTTCATTTTGGGTAAGTCCTTCATTTTATAGAGAAGGGACATGAGGTTCAGAGTGGCTTCCCCAACGTCGCAGTACCAGGCCCAACACCCACCAAACTCTATCTTTCTAGTCCAGCTATTTCTGAATACTAGGACATGGCCCGCAGGACAAAACATCAAAGATCACCAACAACCTGGCTTAAGCTGACTCGTACCTACTAGCACAGGGAGCAACTTGACTCTTGAAGGCCAAGTTGGTGTGAGTGTGTCACCCCTCCCCCATCCCTGCGTTTGACGTGGGGTTTAATGGATTAGAGACAAGCTGAATTCCAAAGTGCAGGCCAAGACGGGATGCTAATCAGGTAAGATTCCTGGGCTCCCTTCAGTGCAGCTCACCCATGGGTGTCGCATGAAACCTGGCTGCCAGTCGAACGGGCAGTGGTCAGGTGGCACGCCTTAATTTTTCTGTCTGTTTTTGACTGAGGGGCTCAGAAATCTTTCAGACAGGAGAGGAAAGAAAGAAGGAAAAGTCCACCCCTCCACTGCACCACCATTGCCAGCACTGTCTCCACATCCATCTGCTCCCCCTTCCCTCTGAAGTCGGGAGCATTGCCACTAGAGGGCAGCATGAATATAGGGAAAACAGCAGCTTTCTTTAAAAAAAATAAAATAAAGTGATGGCAACTATTCAGGGAGGGCTGTTAAAGCCACACTGTGCTTTTGGTCACCAATTACAGGTTCCGAAATGATCAATATGTCGCGCGTGTTCAATCTGTGCTGAAGGCTTTCTGGGAATGGGGCTTCCAGATGCCCCACCTTTTGGATTCCTCTGGCCTCCATTTCAGGGACTGATTTTCTTTACTATCAATTGCTCTAATTAATCTTCCAGGCACCGGGGTTGGGGATTTTTGCATATCACCTGCATAAATGTAAAAGTAGCATGCAAACTAATAAACAAAAATAGATGTCTGCATTTCTTAGAGAAAGATCATTCTTAGAAGACCAAAAAGAAGTATGCCACCCAATGGGCGTAACCAATCATCATTTCATAAGCAGAAAAGCAAAGCTCATAAAAATAAAACAAAATAAAAACTAGATCAATAAAATATGCAAAAGGTGTGTGTGCTCCATCCACGCAAACCACAGCTACCTCCTTTCAAGGCCCTCCCTGCCCAAACCTGCCCAGCCATTGCCTGCCCTCAGGAGTATCTGGCCCAGATTAATCAGAGAAGAGAGGCAGAAGCCATGCAAATGAAGAGAAAAGAATAATTCCAGCTTCTGTTCAGTCATCATTCGGTCACCATCATTGGTCTTTGGCCCGTGAGCAGGTGATTATTTTCATGTCAAGATCAACATATAAGCACCTCCTTTTAGGAGAAAAGATGTACTCATGGAGTTAAAAAAATTTCAAGTCTATCATTATTTTTTAAACAGCAATAAAGGTTTGGCATTCTAGAGAATAGCATTTTAAATTAGAATTTTCTAGAATTAAAATAAATGAGTGGCTTCAATTCGAGAAGGGTGTGAACAAAATTGGAGTTACTGGGCCTGGGGAAAACAGAGCCGAGCCCAGGTGTAGCTCTCCACCTCACCCGAGAGGCCTCCGAGGGGGTCAGGGAAGCGCGTGAAATGGCTCCCGCACATGTTCTTCCTTTATATGCCATGCGATTGGCTCACCACGAGGGGAAGCGTGGGTTCCAGTTAATTAATTAAGTTAACTCACCAACTCGTGTTTCACTAGAAATCTTGTTGAGTCTCCATTCACACACAAAACACTATATAAAACCAAAGTCAATCTCATTGCCTTGCTAGGTGCACCATAGTGACCACAGCTGAGCTTTTCTTTGAGTGTTTATAATGAGGATGACAGAGTTGGAAAGTTGAGCTGGGGTGGGAACTGCTCATGAACATTTCTCGAGGACTTGGGATCCTCAAAAGGATGGAGACGACAGCTTTTCACCCATGCCTCATGAGCCTAGGGCATGTAGGTACTCAATACATTGTTTTTATTGGGGATTAAATAAGAGGATCTCAGGGTCCATCTTGATTTTGGACATTTACAGGTAGAGGCATGGTTGTCCCCAGGACAGTGGTACTCCAAGCTGTTCATGCATCGGAATCACCCGGAAGGCTCGCCCAAGCGGATGGCTGAGTCCCATTCCTCCTTTAGCAGGTCTGAGTTGGGCCAAGAATTTCCATGCTGCTGTAAGGGGACCACACTTTAAGAAACACTGTTATAGGACAACTTAAAAGGTCCCCCTTAACAAAACTGAAGTCTTGGCATTAGCTTTTATTCTCGTAAAATCAAGATCACTCAAATTCAGAGATTAAAAAAATCTGGTTGACTGAGGGTCCTAGGGCATCAAGTTTTACTCAAAAGAGGTTTTACTGTTTCCCAAACAGGAGTCTGAAAACAAGTGGTGCCTAAAATTAAAAAAAATAATAATAAAATAATAATAATAAAAGGTTTGCTCCAGCTCTTTAATATAAAACAAAAAACATGAAGGTTTAAACTTAAGCGATGAGTGTATTATATTAACAGAAGTAAAGAGCTTTTTGCATAAGAAGAATGGAACTGAACCTGCAAACCATAATTTATGAAGTATCAGATAAAAAAATCTTGCAGAAAAATGTCCCAGAAAGTCTTTAGCTTCCCAATAACATGACAGAATCTCCTATGAACACATCTGAGCAGTGGGGGTCCCCCTGCAGAATTTGGATGGGAACTTTGGCTTTGCTCTCAAGCAGACATTTGCTTTTGGGTTTCAGATCTGTTCCTATTAGAAAGCTCACATTAGAAGGGGGGAAACATCCACAGTTCTGTCTGGTTCTTCAGCCTAAAATTTCTTGGGAGAGTCGCTGAAAGGCAGGTCAAGTTGCTTCTTCTTTGTCTTTAATTTTTCAAGCTACAGAAAACAGATCCTCTCAAATAAAATCAAGCAGATACAGTCACGAGTGAGTTTGTCATAACTGAAACCCTGCAAGGACTGGGGAAAAGATCTTCTTCTCTTGGGTATGTTAGTCCAGCCTCCTTCTGTCCTTCGTACGAATTCAAACTTTCCCTGGACTGATATTACTATAATCTTTCCTAATTGCAGGACACTCTGAATTGCTTTCTCTGAAAGGAAATCCAAAGGAACCTACTGATATATGACCTAACTGAAAGAAGTTTGCATTACAAAAAACAACCCCAAGTCTGTTGTTGCAGAAAGCACATCATAATTCTTGGGTACTACCAAATCTCACTGCCAAATGCTGTATATATTTCATTATTTCCTGATCTTCAACTCCCCATCCTCTGGCCTGCATTGAAAGAAAAAGTACATGCCTATGCTAATGCTAATGAAAGAAATTCCAGGTTGAGTAAGAATTAATAGCAGAAAGCAGTTTAGAAGAGTACTAAGAACCTCTTGGACATTACTGGTATTATTACATTGCCCAGGATACAGACAAAGTAAATAATAGAAGAACATACTAGAAGGGCCTCATTAGGGTCAGGCTTATTAAACTTAATGAAGGCCCCAGAGTCTCTCCGGCAATGTTCAGAGGGGTGTACTTTTTGCCCAGCAATGGAATGGCCCAGGTCAGGGAGATGTTGCTGACAGTGGGTGGTACCAGGTGTTGTCTGTCTCTGGAACATACTACTTTGATGGCTTGCAATATTACCCCCTTTTATTTGGCTGGCTTGAGTTTGTCAGGATTCACCCTGTGGTGAGGGAACATGCTTCCATATTGGAAAAAAAATTGCCCATGAGCCAATGTGAGCCTCGTACCTAATGGAATACATCTGGCCCTGACAGTTTGATGCTCAGCTCTGAGCCACGTTCGGCAACACAAATTAACAGCGTAGACATTGCCCACGCTGAGCAGGAAGTAATAACCTGCTACCTGCTACTTGGCCAAAATCTCATTATAAGCCATTAAGGTAATTGAGGGCCAAGGCTCTGTGGATATTAGACTCCCGAGCGCCAGTCGTTAGTTCAGCAGAGGAAAGACTCTGAATGGGGGGGGGGGGGGCAGGGAAGCTGCTCTGGGCCAAGGCGTGAGTTCCATCTACAGGGAGCTCCGTGGCTCTGGGAGACTTGTGAGCTGTTTCTCTTCTGCCCCGAAGGCCAAGTACCCCTCCTGGGGGGCTCAGGACTCCTGGAAGATGACATAACTCTTGGCAGCCCTCCAACAATGCTACACAATTAAAATTTGGTTTAAATGAACACGGGGGGCAACCACAAAGGGAGGAAGGCAAAAGGAGCCACAGCGGTTCATGAGTATTAAGTGCAGAAGCTGGTGCAGGGGGCGGGGAGGGGACAGCCACCTCTGTCCCTGGCAGATGGAGGCTCTTAGAGTTCCTGCCCGTCTACGAGCGTCCATCCTTCCCGAGTGGGCAAGCCAGCTCCTTTTCCCAGGGCACTGGGCCTCTTAGCCTCTGCCCAGGGTTGGGTGGCTACAGAGAATGTGATGTGAGTTTGGGGGAGGGAATCAGAGCAGAAGTCCAATCAATCAATCAATCAATCATCAAGCAGCTCATTAAAATACCTGATTTTCGGTGCCATGAGAATGGCTCTGGGCTGTACTAACAATGACAGCTATCAATAAACGTTTCTTGGAAAGAATTCTGTAGGCCAGGGAGAGGAGTAATTAAAAATATAATAAACTGTCTGCAGAAACCCTTTCTTGTCATCCCTCCACGCATGAACACACACACACACACACACACACACACACAAGAATCAATGTCTCCAATCATGGGAGCAAGTTGATGCGAGGTTTCGCCTAATGTATAATAAAAAGTCCCGAGTGCCATGTCTTCTCTGGAAACCACTGGAAGCCTATTTAATAAACCCTCTGGCATCCTGAGGTTTCCATTTCGCTCTACCTCAGGTCTCAGGGAAAGGCGCCCTGGACTTGGCATTTTGAAAAACCTGGCATTTTGGGGAAATGAGCGCTGCCTGGAGGAAGCAGGGTGTTCTTGAGGGGGAGGGCGCCTGTGAGCATCAAGCCCGCACCCCCAACCCCGAAGGTAACCCTCCCGACTCAGCTCGCCTGCCTCGTTATTTCCCTTCCCCGAGAGGGTTAAACACAGTCCGGAGCCTAGAAAATGGCTGCTGTTGGTACAAGTGAGGCCTTCCCTATAACTAGATCCTTCAGGAAAAAACAAATTAATCAACAGCAAGCTGAAGTGGGTTTAATGATTGCATTCTGCATACAATCAGCTTTTCCCTTTTCGAGGGCCATCAATATGTCAAGGGAAGACACATCTGAAGGATATAGCTCTTAACATCAAGGTTATCTATTCTCCACAAGGCTCTCACTCCTTGCCGGGCTGATACTCCACGCTGCCTGTGTCTAACATTTTCATCAACTCTGCAATCAATCAAGGTAATAATGTTGTGCAAAAAATCAATTAACAACGCAATTAAACTTTCCTTATTATCTCAAAGGGCTGAAATAATACCTAAAGGGAAGATAGACTCACTGAACGCAGACATCCATAATCCAATGTGAAAGTGAATTATGAGGTTGGACAGATGCAGGCATGTGCTGGTGCTGTTATTTTCCAGGGGTTATATCTCATTGTGGCAGTGTATCAGTCAGCCCCAATCCCAGACCCTAAAATTCCAAATTACTTTTAAGAAATATATGATATGCAATATCCATTTCATATTCTCTTTTAAAGATAACCCCCTCCTCTCCAAAAAAAATTGAACGGCCATATTATTCAAAGACAAAATGATCTTTCAACAAGAACATAAAATATAAAAGCTATAATAACATTTACATCTGTATAGCACACATCTCTGTAAATGCAGGTCATCTATTATACATAATCTGTAGCGCCTAAGAGGCTCGGGATGCGGCACAACATTTAAAACCCAAATGCGTAAATGTGCAAACTTCTATGGGATGGCTGTGGCCTCCCCCAAGTGGAGGTCTCACTCATGCCTGCGTACACATGCGTGCACACACACACGTGCACACACATGCATGCACATGCACACACACACACGAAGGTGGAAGCATCAGGAACGACAGAAGTATTACTCACTTAAAATGAGAATGACTATATTTTTTAGCAATTATACTCACCTTGCCCTGAGACCCTGTCTGCAGGGACTGAGTATTGATAGTACGTACAAAAGAGACAACTATTAACCTTTTGCAGCAGAAAGGACTGGGCAGAGTTTGAAATTTCACACTGAAATGAGGTTCATGGAAGAAGAGGAAGGGATTCCCTAACATTTACAGAGCTCATTTTATTTATTTATTTATTTTTATTATTATTTTTTTTAACCCTCACCTGAGGATATTTTTTTCATTGCTTTTCAGAGAGAGTGGAAGGGAGAGAGACGTCGACTGGTTGCCCCTGCACTCACCTCAAGGGGGGCGGGGGATCGGGCCTGCAACCAAGGTATACCCTTGGCCAGAATCGAACCCGAGACCCTTCAGTGCAGGGGCCGACGCTCTAACCACTGAGCCAAATAGGCTCGGGCTACAGAGCTCATTTTAAAGCATCTAACACCCACGGTCAGGCACCAACAGAAGTCCTAGAGAGAGAAGGAGACATAGGACCAGGAGAGGAAAGGTTAACTAAATAAGCAAACACCAGAGCAAAGCCCGGAAACAAAAAGGACTGATGGAAGATTAACATTATTTGAATATCCTCTTAACTCCTGGAAGTAAAAAACAACGGCGCTGACTTAAAGGAAAAATGGGAACAAATACCAAATGCCAATGCCCACACCAAACCCTCCACTCGTGTCGTCCATCATGGCACCAGAGGCTCCCCATGGCACAGTGTGAGGATGTTGCCAACATACATGGAAAGCCCAGGAGAACCCCCGGAATTCACGAGAGTCAGCTGAATGAATCCAGGGAGGTGCAAGACCAGATTTGGGCCTCAAAGAGTTACCTGATCCAGAAGAAAAAGGGATTTCCCTGTGTTTCTTTATCAAACATGTTGTTACATGAGCTCTAGGTTTTGGTAATAAACAGCTATTTTCCTAGCAGCGTGGATTGCCACATACACCACCTGGAGTTGCGCAGGTATTGCTGTTTTGAAATATCATTGCTCAACAATAAATTCCTTTTTTTGTAAGTTACTCACTCACAACAAGGATCCATCTTAAGCCTACTTTCCCCATTTTCAGCACAGCAAGGAGTCAGGACTGAGGCCCAAGTGCAGATTAAATGAACAGTAAAACAAGGCAAACACACACAAATGCTCACCCCGTAATTTCTTTAAAAAAGTAAAGAAGCCACTCACGATGCACTTTTTGGCACAGTGTTTCACCAGAGCAGTTGAACAGGTTGGTGAATCCTGCCAGTTCTCCCCTAACCTTAAGGAACGTAATTAATCTGTTTTCATTTTCAATGACTGTGCTGTGTGTGTATCAACTGGAACTGCTCCTGCTGTGCGTTTGATCCCTCTGACGATGGGGTGGGCTGGATTTCAAATGATGTGTGCGCACTTCTGCTCTTGCGTGCTCTGGTTTATGAGTTATTCATGACTTGCATTACAGACATGGCTGATACGCAGATGTAAATGTTATTAAATCTTTTGTACTTTAGAGGCTCTGTGAAAGCCTTCTTTGTTTTCGAATAATTCTCTTAACCACCAAAACGAACCAGTAATACATGACAATGTCTTGGGAGGTTTTTTTTTTCACTGAATTTTCTGATGAAGAGATTTTTTCTCCCCTCTACTATTATGTTTTTCATCAAAATAAAAATGTAGGGTAAGCTGGCAGATGGAAGAGTTACGTCTTTATAGTAACAGTCAAGAACAAACTCGGGTGCGTGTGTGTTTTGCGTGCATGTGTATTAAGTGTGGGCATGGGGCACTCACATATTCACTGCTGTATGTGTGCTGTGTGTCTCACTGTGAATCATGCCACACATGTGTGTGCCCTTTTGAGCGTGTGCGTGTGCATCCTATATATGAATGGGCTATGTGTGCACATGGTGTGCGTATGGGTGTGAATATGTTGACATCATTATACAAATTCAGAACTCAAAGTCATCCAATTCTCAATTACCTGCCAAAGGCACGGTTGCCTTACTGAATTTTGGTAGCTGACATAATTTTTAATCTGATTTCGCTTCACTCCATCATTTTCACATTTCTCAGGATTTCAACAGAAACGTGGCAGAGGGTAAAGCTCTTCCTACAGACAGCACTTCATCAGTCTGTGCCTCTTGCTGGCTCACTTTTTTTATTGATTTTAAATTTAAACAATGCTGGGAGGCTGAACAATGCACCTCCACAAATACGGCTGACTTGACTGAAGGAGGCCAAGGGAGACAGAGGTGGACACTTCCAGCCTGAGACAAGTAGCCCAAATCCACAGAGCTCTAAAGGACGGGAGGCTCAGGGCCCCTCCCTCTCCTCAGGCACTGGGGTACCGGCTCGGTTTCCGGACTGTTCTTTTGGAGGAGCAACCCTGGGAAGTGTGGTGGGTCCAAAGGTTAAGTTCTAGCTCCTGGTCTGTAGTAAGTGTCCTGAGCAACTTGTTCAGTCTCTCCAGGCATTGGTTCTTAGTCTGGAGAACATGCTCCCTGAGGCCTAGTTCTGTTCCAGTAAATACAACCCCTGTTTTTATCTAAGCAGATTTTCTACGCTGTGCACAGTAATGTGGACCTTTCCCTTCCCATGTCCCTCTTTCCCTGGTTTGCTTCCTTCCCTCCTAGAATATCTGTGACCTTCATACTTCCTCTTGTCCTTCTTGGGGTTTCAGTTCCAGAATCAAAATATAACTGTCCTCTTTCAGACACCTGTTCTTTTATATTTTTTTATAAGAAGCAACTAATTCTCCGATCGACTACTTCATGTTAGGATGTTAATAACTGATAATGAAACAGAATTCATAATTTCAGATAAAATATTTAATTTTTAAAAATAGAGGCACTAAAAAATAGACCAACTGAATAAACCTCTTATGGATTTTGGGTAAAACAGGCAAGTACGGAAATGCTATGTGCCAGGCACAATCGATGACACCCAAAATAAAGAAGAAAAAGAAAGGAAAGAAAGGGAGATGCCAGATAAAAATAACTGCAATGAACTTTTCTGTAATTATGCTGTGTAAAAAATGTTATGCAAACATAGACAAAAAGACCCATTAAAAAAGACATTTTCTGCATATGTGTTTCTCTTTTTAGTTGTGTCGTCGCAAATATACTATTTGTTGTAATACAACATTACAACTCTGTATCGTAAAACAGCACAAACGGCAGGAAAGACAATAATTACGCCTTTCAAAATTCCCATGGCCACCTGGTAGAGAGTGACCCCCAGGATACTCCGCCCGAGAAACGTAGATGCAGGATATAGGGCTAAGTAAAGATACAAAGAGCAAAAAACTGCATGAACTCAGTTACTTTAGGTAAGAAAGAAGTAAAATAAGATTAAAAAATACACATATTCATACATTTTGCAAAAAGAATCATAGAAAGAATAAATCATAGACTAATAAGAATGATCCTGTGCAGAGTGGGTGAACGTAGGGTGGGAGGGATTGGGATGGGACTGAGACTTCTCTGAATACATGCCTTTTTATATCCATACACTATTTTATATAATAAAAAAATGAACCAAAAAGGATGAAAAAAGCAAACCCTAAAACTAAACAAAACTGGGAAAAATGAACCTAATTGCATATAAAAGAGATAACATAGTGACACAGAAAAAGAAATTAATTTTGGAATGCAGTAGTTCAGCCACACATGTGAGTGACTTATATATTGGGTCCAAAAAAAATGCAAAGAAATCTTAAGGGTTACTTAGTAGGCTTGTTGTCGTTACTGTTATTACTGCTATACTTCTCAAATTACTTTGCTTCTATAGTAGGACAGAGAAATGTGTAAATATTTAGAAGTTTTGGAAGTCAAGGTTTTCACTTTGAGAACAGAAATCAAACGAATGAGGGGAGACGTGACAGGCAGAATGATGGCCCCAGGGTGTCCACACTCCAGTCCTTGGATCCTATGAATATGCTACTTATATGGCAAAAGGAACTCTGCAGAAGTGACGTTTGGATGGAGACATTATTTGGCACTGTTTGGGTGGGCTCAACCTAATCATCTGAGTCTTTAAATGAGAAAGCCCCTTTCAGGCGTGGTCAGAGGGAGAGGTGGCCCATGGAAGAGTGATCAGGTTGATGCAGTGACATTGGCTCTGATGGTGGAAGGAGAGGCCAGGAGCCAAGGAGTGGGGGAGGCCTCCAGAAGCTGGAAGACGCGAGAAAACAGATTTTCCCCACGAGTCTCCGAGTCTCCAGAAAGGAACACACCCTGTCGACACCTTGATTTTACCTCAAGGAAGACCCAGCTTAGACTTCTGACCTACAGAACTGAAAGATGATAAATTTGTGTTGTTCGAAGCCAGTTTGTAGTAATTCATTATGGCAGCTCTCAAACACTAATAGAGACGATGATATTGATGATGATGATGATGATAGTAATGATGGCTCTGCTAATTTATATTGGAAGGATCGGTAAGAAATTATTATTAAAAATTATACATATGTGAATGTGTTTGTGTGCATGCGAGTAGAACATATAGCATTCAAATACAGGTTTACAAAAATACTTTCCACTGAAAATATCCATGGCTTCTTAGGAGAAAATGGCTAATTCAGGTTGTGGGCAGGAAACGTGCAAAATGAACCTAGAACCTCCTGCACCAGAAAACAGGGAAAGAACACAAAGGGTGGTTTGAAGAGACTCTCTCTGGTACTATTTGAATATCAAACATAATCATGATACTAATTAATTTGCCACATTAAAATATAAACTATAAGCTTGTAATGATAATTAAACACATAAACAAATAAATATAAAGAAAAGGAAAAAGCTCTTATTTAAATAATGGCAGCTAATTAATGTAGAAGAAATGACAAAATTAGAAAAATCACGATACACCAATACAGTGGTTCAGTCAAGTATTTTAAATTGAGGCTACAATTATTACATTCAAGTTTATTGGGGAAGAAAATACTCACATGGCCTTAGATTGCCACTGTTCAGGATACTTATTAATTATAAAGGGGAACATATACCTTTATAGTAGTAGCTCAATATGGTGGTAACCACATTAATCAAATGATTCATCTTAGCATTACTATGAAAACAATCATTAAATATCTATCAACATAATGAAATATACCCAACATCACCTACACTTGCCAAAATCTTACACCTGAATCAAATTATGAGGGAGCAATCAGAAAAGTCTGGAATGTAGGACATTTTACAATGAAACTGACTTGGGCTTTTGAGAAATCTACATGTCATGAAAAGCAGAAAAAGTGGGAAGCATGTTCTAGATCAATGGCTCTTCAAGTTTAGTGCACACCAGAGTCACCTGGAGTGCGTGTTGCAACACAGATTATAACACAGGAAGCTCTGCCTCCAGAGCTTCTCACTGGGACAGGGCCCCTGAAGTTCACACCTGACGAGTTCCCTAGTGACTCCAATGCTGCTGGTCCAGGGTCACGCTTGAGAACCACTGGACTACATTTAAAAATACTTAAAAGACTTAGCCATCAAATGCAAACTTTGAGTACTAGATTAAAACAAAAAGACAATAGACAGTTATAGCAAATTTAACTAAAGACTGTATATTAGTTAATAGTTCTGAATTATTAATTTTCTTAGCATTCTGTTGCTTTCTAAAAGGTTCTTGGGAGATGCATGCTGAAGTACTTAGGAGTGGAGTGTGAGGACATCTGTAATTTCTTTAAATGTCTCATGAAAGTGTGTATACACATTCAGACTCAGACAAACATGTATAGAATAAATGTGGCGATGCATTAACAGTGATATTAGGTAAAGAATATACATATATATTCAATATACAATTCTTTTGGCTTTTCTGTAGGTTTAAAATTTTTTGCAGTTATGATTTCAGAAGAAAAGGCTTATCTGGGCATACGGCATTTGTAATTGTAGATTAATAACCCCAGGCATAATTTTCAAATCTGTGTTAACTTTCTTTGCCTTCTCTCCTCTTGATTCCATCCAATGCCCATTTAAACATATCAAGCTAGCATTAACTGAGATCCTTTCAGGCCAATGTGTTTTCTACAAACAACATTCTCTTATTCAAAACAAAATAATTATTAGTCCCTCCCACTCCAATCCTATCATTCTGCACTTTCCTTTTGGTACACACACACACAGTCCACATACACAATCCGCCCTTCTTTCATTCATCCCTTACAACATCCCTGACTGGTAAAGGCATTTATTTAATCAATTATTGAGTCATGCCTTGTTCCCTTTCACAACTATTTACTGCGATCCTACTATGTGCCAGTCAGTGTTCTCATAGACGGAGATAAAGCAGTGAATAAAGTCTCAGCTCATGGACACTACAATCTAGTGATGGAAGACAGGCAATAGCAAGAAGATAAAATTTAAAGTAAATAACTAATAATTTTAGATATAAATATAATGAAGGTGGCAAAAGCTAAGAGGATAGAACTAAGAAACAAAATATGATGTTGCTAATACAAATTTCTCTGCATTCCAGGCTTGTGAATTTTGGCAGGTCACATGACATATGTGAACCTCATTTTTCCATGTCTAAAATAATCCTTGCCTATGTACCCCAACCCCACAGCATGGTGACTATGAGGACCTCAGCTACTGAATAATATGTATTATCATTGTCAAAGGAGTGCATATCTTGAGATATGCTTTGAGGACTTGTCACAATTCTTACAATGATGAACCATCTTAAAGCTACTCTACTAGTGTATTTGTAAGGGTGATGCAAGCTGCTGTAACAAGCGAGCCCCACAATTCCAGTGGCCTAACGCGATACAAATTTATGTCTTCCTCACTCAAAAACCCTGTTTGTGAAATGACACACATCACTTCTACTCACATTTCTGTGGGTAAAACATACTTGTTGGATCATATCTAACTGCAGGGGAGAGTGTGAAATTAAGTCTGGCTTCTTTGTAAAGAAAACGTACATTTTAGTGAGCAAAAGCAGTCTCTGCCGTACAACTAAATGCTTTTCCTTCTACATTCTTTCTCATTATGGAATAATGTAATATATTAAAGAGACTAGAAAGGATAATTTTACAATCAGTTAAATATTTATTATGAGCTGACAATATTATACTGATGTTTCTCACCTGTTTGGCAAAGCACAGCATCTGTCACAGTGCCTGGCTCGTAACAAGCATTTAGTGAGGATTCATAGGTGAATAAATGAATAAATACCCATGAGATACTAAGCTCCATGAGAGTATTCATCTACTACTGTCTCTTAGGGCCTAGCACTGTGCTCAGCAAATAGTCAGCAATAAATATATGCTAAGAATTCATGTTTTGAAACCTAAAGTTGTATTTTGTTCCTCCAAATGAGCATATGCATTTATAGCACAACCTCGGAGCAAACATTTTTATAACACATTTAGTCATGTTAGAATAATTCCAAGCCATCCACGCTTTACCTAAATATGTATGAATACTTAAATAACTGACAATTCCACAGGGCCATTCTAGCTATATTTTAGTATCAAAGAGTAATAAGCAAATCAACAAGGCAGCATCTATTTTATTTTTATTTTTTATTTTTTTAAATATGTTTTTATTGATTTCAGAGAGGAAGAGAGAGGGAGAGGGAGATAGAAGCATCAATGATGAGAGACAGTCATTGATCGGCTGCCCCCTGCACGCCCCTTACTGGGGATCAAGCCCACAACCCGGGCACGTACCTTGACCCTGAATCAAACCACTGCCTCCTGGATCCTAGGTCAATGCTCAACCCCAGCCATGTGGCTGCGCAGCAGCATCTATTTGAAAAATGGAAGTCAGTAGGTACCTTTAATTGAATATTAACAATAAGAGACTCTAACCAAAGAGCTTCCATTTACTAACTAAAGCAATGAATTTGTAAGCTCCTGGATAACAGTGAGGTGTTTCTGGGGTTCAACATCGTTGTGTAAAGGCAACAAAAACAGAAGCAAGCGCAATAACAAATATAAACCCTTTATGGCAAAGGTCTGGACACAGTAACCTAGAAGAGGAAGAGGTGTTTCTCATCAAATTTACACAAAAACAATGTTTTCCATGATCTCTTTAGAGGGCAATGAATAGAGTTGTATCTGGATATAACAGCTAAAGTTGGCCTGAGATGACCAACATACTCAAGGTAAAACTGTGACTATCATGATTGCAACTTTGCGAAAAACTCTACAATGACCACAGCACACGTTACAGGTGTTTTTCACTCATTCATTCTCTGTCTTGTTTTGTTCTTTTGTTGTTGGAATGTCAGCACTCAAATTAGATCCAGTTCAAAAGCCATGTCTTCTTTGAAGAAAATGTTTATTATTACTACCATGAAAATAATAATAAAAATAAGACCTAAAGATCTGAGAATCACCATGAAACAATCACCCAACCTTAGTTCTCTCGTCAGTGATAGTATATCAGGCATGTCAAGTGTAGTTGAGAAACATAAATTGTATTAACTAAGGCAATTTAACTTTTTAATTTAGCATTTAGATTTTGGCTCCCCTGATCAAAACAATTCCTGAAGTAAAAGTTTCTACCCTTGGAAAACCTAAAATGACTTGTTTCCCACATATCCCATGACATTTTACATGACAAGACTCTCTTCTGCCAGATAAAATTTCCCTTGTCTTTCAAGGCCCAATTCAAACTTCATTTCTTCTTAGAAGCCTTCCCCTGGTTTCCCCTAAATAGAATTAGAGGCTCCTTGTAGTCCTCCCTGCGCACCATTCATCACACAGCTATTACACATATCCTGGTGCATCAGAGCCAATCGCTTCATTATTATTCCCGCTTAAATGTAATTGAGTTGAACTCAGGGGTACTGTCTTAGTCATCTTGGAACCCACGATCCCTAGCACAAGTCCTAGAATTTAAAATGAGTCTAAAACGCTTGCTAAATGAATGAGTAGATGAAGGAGCAAGTAAGCCAGGCTATGCTTACCAAACAGAAGAGCCAGGTCAGGGGGAGAGCTTGTGATCAAGCTGCATATAGCATAACAGTTACCTGACGGCCACAATATTAAAAGTAGAGGCTAAATGGGGATGAAATGTGTCTTTTTTAAAAAGCTTAGGCACTAAAGAAATGAATAATCTGAACAACCTCATATATCTTAAAGAAACTGAATTCACAGTTTAATATTGACCCATGAAGATAACTCCAGGTTTAAATGGATTTAATGGTAAATTCAACCAAAGAGTTACCAAAGAATAATACAGATTCTGCACAAACTTTTCCAGGATATTGAAGAGATGGAAACACTTTCCAACTTATTTTATGTGTCTAGCATTATACTCATACCAAAACTAGACAAACAGATTACAAGAAAAAATTATAGAACAATATATAATATTCCTCCTATACATGCATGCAAAATATATAATAAAATATTAACAGATCAGATACAGCAATATATAAAAAGTATAATACATTATGACCAAGTAGGATTTATCCAAGAAATTCAAGGTTGGTTCAATATTCAAAACCAAAAACATTTCACCATATCAACAGATTGAAAAAATATATAGTTATCTCAATAGATGGAGAAAAAAACCCAACTGACAAAATTAAGAGATTTATTCATTCATGATAAAAACTTCCAACAATAAAGGAATAAAAAAAGTTCTTCAACCTGATAAAGTCATCTACAAAAAAACCCCACGGCTAGTATCATATTGAAAATGGAAAGGTTGTTTTCACTCTACCAAGAACAAGAGGAGATATCATTCCTACTCCTGCTATTCAACTCAACTACCCTTTTCCCATCTGTGTGTGGGGGGGGTGGGGGGGGTGTTTGTCTTTCCATCTTGAATTATCTATCTGTCTACGTGCTGCAGGGACTGTACCACATGATATCTAGCACTTCACTCTTGGATATTAAAGGCAATTCGAGTCCCTGACGGCTGCAGCAGAGGCTGGCTTTCTCATACTCCAAGAGCACTAGGCGGATTCCCCAAGGCAGGGAGTCTATATACTGGGTGATCGAGCAGCACTATACTGGGTGATTGAGATGAAGAAGGGGTGGGGATTTCCTTTCTAACATTAAGAGGAAAGGCATAACAAAATAGCTGCCCCTAAACTTGGCATAATAAGCCCTTAGGTCATCTAACCATTAACATATAAAAGGAATTCTTAGTTCTGAGTGTTCTTTCTATAAAATTGTCTTCTGCATCAGGCATGTACCTGGAGATGGAGGTGAACTGTCCCCCAGGAGCATGGCATATTCTGAAGAGCTCTCTTGGCTGCCACAGCCCTTCACAGCATCAGCTATTTATTTGATCAGCTATGTGCAAGACACTACACCGGCTACCTTAAGTACATCATCTTGTGGAATCCCCATCATCACTAGGTAGGTTTAATTATCCACAGTCCACAGATGAAGAATGTGAGACTTAGAAAGATCAGATGTTGTGTTCAAAGGAACGAAGTTACCTCAGGAAAAAGCTGTGGCTGGCTATCAATTCTTCAGACTCCAAAGCCAGTACTTTCATTAAAACAAAGATCATTTTAGGGATTGATGAGCCAGAGAAGAACAGAAAGAGCACTGTTTCTGTGACTTTGATCTCTATCAGAATGTTTCCTGTTTCATTTCAACATCCATTTTCTCATTATGAGTACAAAGCCTCTCATTTTCATGCAAATTTTCAACTGAAGGACATTCTATGGAGCAACGTTGGAGCAGATTCCTTCCCCTTCTCCTCCTGCCCCTCAGCGACACCCCCATAGCCAGTGTCATTGAGCTTCCTGTGTGCAGGCGCTGTGACGAGCGCTTTATAGGGATGGTCTCGTCACTTGATCCTCGGAACAGCCTTATGAGGTGACCTAGTGTTATTTTTCGCCCTTTCTCTCTGTTATAGATTGCCTGTAAAATGGATCTCAACAAAAATCAAGTCCATGAGTCCTTGGGGGGAAGCTTGTGTTCTTCCTGAAGTTCACCAAATCGGTTTACAGTGTGGCTCATGAAAATCCTCGCTCACAGTTTCCAGCCCTCCCTCCGGCATCCCTCAGTGCTTAGGCCTGTCACAACACGTGATTCCACATGACGGATTTCATCCACTGAAAGAAAGAGCAGCCTTAACAAGAATCAAGAACCTTTCCCAATTCAGTTGCTCTGACATTCTTCTGCATTCAAGTTGGCAATCAGTCGCCTGGGAACTTTAAATGGCACAGGTTTGTCTCTTGTTTTAGGAGACTGTCCATGGACAAACACAGACCTCCTCATTGCACCTCTGCCAAAGAGTGAACCAAGAGGAAACTCAAATGAAAGGTGTGTAATAGATACTCCTAATCTTCCTGGGAACTAACACTTCACCTCCTCTTGGCTCATCTGCTCTAATAATGGGCCTCAAAAACTTTCTCTTTGAAAAATCATGGAAATCCAACCAGCAAAGTCTTCTCATCTCTGAGGATCCCCAAACTATCGTATAAGGAGTAGCCTCAGGTGTGAGTGCCCTGTTTCCCCTATGAGATGACAAAGCTGCCCAAGTCATTGGCATGCCACCAGAAATAACTGCTCAGATGGATGTAGTCTCTGCCAGAGCAGAACTGAGGATCCAGAGGAGCTCATTCTCTGAGGAACACTCTCCTTTGCCACATGGCTGCAAAATCAAGATTTTATAGTTGGTATAGTTGGTAGATCTGAGAGTCTATAGTCGGTAGTTTGCAGTCCGCTGAAGCAGAATCTGATTTCTGATCCTAGATGTCTGCATTTTAACACTCATATCATGATTCTTTAAGCACACTAACGTTTGAGAATCAATGCCACGGACTTAGGTGACAACCTAAGTTCAAACTCTTTGTGTCTCAATATCTGTATCTGGAGAGTGGGGATACTTAAATGTCTAATTCCTAAGATTAAATAAGATTTTGCAAATGAAGAGCTGAATAGTGGCTAGCATGTAGTGATCACTTGATTCTCTTAGTTATTAGTCTTTATAAAAATTACATTTGCATAGCTGAGTTAGCCTCTTTAAAAAGAATTTCACAGCAATAAAATCATATTATCCTCACAACAATCCTAAAAGTCAGTGACAATTTCATTATGCCTGTTTTAAAGGGGAGAGAGCAAAAGTACAAGGAATACCAGAGGCTTGGGGTGGCAAATAGGATTCATGTGGTGTACCAAGCACAGCTGATGATAGTGGCTGCATGTGGCACAATACTGAACAGCCTTCTGAGGCTTCCTTAGTGCCACTGATGCACTAGACTTTGTTAAAATCAATCTGCTATTGAGTTAAATTAAAAAGTATCCATATTCCCCTTTTATCTTATATTACACACTGACATCCTAGGCAATCTGTTCATTGAAAGTGGTCACAAATAAGGGATATTGGAAAGCGGCTCCTTATTAAAAAGAAATTGCTTTCCTCAGGGGAATAAACTTCTGACTTTGGCTTTTCTTCCTTCCTGCTCCTTGGAACATGGAAATAAGGGCTGGTGCTGCAGCAACTCTATTGTGACCAAACATCAACCCTGAGGACAGGAACTAGTTTGTTGAAAAGTAAAACAAAAATAAAAGAAGCCTGGCTTCCTGATAGTGTCATACTAGCTATGGACTCCCTACGTCTGGGGCTCATGTTATACGAGAGTGTCACATTAAGGCCAGTGTTACTAGGGGTGTTTGGTAGTTGTAGCTGAACACAATTCCTAACTCATGCAAATCCTTTTTCTTACTATAATTACCATTTCTTCGAGAATTATTTTCATAAAGACCATATTTTTGGGGAGAGGTTGTCTTAAATTTTTTTCTTATAATATCTATGTGCTCATTGTAGAAAATATAAAGTACAAAGAAAAAGAAAAATCATATGTAATTCCACTGTCCATAGCTAACTACAGTTAACATTTTGACAACTTGTTTTTCAGTCTTTTTTCTATCCATATGTCATAATATGAGTTCATATATATCTTTCTTCATTTCTTATTGCATAAATATTTGCCTCTCAGATTAAATATTATTTTAAACATCACTTGATGCTACATAACACTGCATTCTGTGGATGTGCCATAATTCACTTAGCATTCCTATCTAGTTGGATACTACTCTGTGTTTTGATGCTGCAAACATTACTAGAGTGAACATTTTAATGCATAAAGATGCTTTGTTTATACATTTCAGATTCTTTCCTCTGGACAGACTCCCAAGTGTAGTATTATTAGGTCAAAGGATCTAAATATTTTCTAGCCTCATGCAGAGTCAAAATGTTTTTCAAAAACATGTCACTAAATACCCAATCCACTCAACAGTACCAAGTATGGTTATTTGATCATCTTAGCTAAGTTAATAAATGGAAAAATTATATCCCAGGGGTGTTTTACTTTTTAAGTGTTTGATTCTGATTAAGGGTGAACATCACTCATGTCCCTCATCACGTGTGTTGCCTTCTGTGTTTTATGCATCTTTGTATCTCCAACATCTACCACATGCCCCAGATCACAGGACATACTCAATATGGCTTCACTAGAAATATGTGGGTGGTGATTCTTACAAATAGTGTACCCAAGACCCAGATGGCCTAAGGAAAGTTGCCTTTGGATTATTAATGATTAGATTACATCCCATGGAGTGTTAGTGTTTGAGTACTAGTGATCCTTGAATGATTAATAATTATAGTTAACACTGAGTCTTTTCTATCTATTACACACTATTCTAAAAACTTTAGGTGCATTGTCTCATCCAACCTTCACAAATAGTAGTAGTCTCCCTATTTTAGGATTTGGAGATGGAGGCAAAGAGATGTTACTTCAATGGACTTGGACCCATGCAGTGTGGCTCCTGAATGAGTTTTTACTCAGTGTCCCTAATAAGCATGTGAAGTATTTTGGAGAGTGCCAAGAGGGGGGGGAAACAGGGCCCTGCCTTCCCAAAGTTGCCTGTAGATGAAATCAAACATATAAACGTGGACAAAAATGGTGATAGTAATAACCAATGTTTACCGAGGGCCAGACACTGTTCTAAGCACTCTATCCACTAAAAGCACTCGTGCTGTAGATATTATTGTTTTCATTTTATAGACAAGAAAACTGAAGCAGAGACATTATGCAATGCGTCTGCACTTATAAGACTTTAAACATACTCCAGAACCCGCCATCTTAGCCTCTTTCTATAGAAATTTCCATGGTTGAAAACAAAAGGATAGAAGATGGCACAGGGCAGTGCCTACTGAACTGTCAAAGAAATAGACCCAATGTGTTAAAGGAATTCAGCAGATAGTATGTTCACCATGAGCTGGAACGTTCCATTACGAATGACCCACCCATCCTTTGCTAAGAAATCAAAATGCCAGCTAAAGAAACAGGGCTTTAGAGAAGAGGTTTAGAGTGGAACCAGGCGAATGCAGTTTCGAATCCCAGCTTCCTAGTGTAAGGGAAGAAACATCCCTCTGTAGCAACGTGGTAAAGATAAGGTGCCATAAATATGGCATCTAGCAAAACGTCTAGCCTTTTGCAGGAACACAAAAACCGTGGCTTCTCTTATGCAGCAGACACTACGGACTGGTCCCTCTATCCTGCTTTCCCCTCTATTGCAAGACCAGGGACACTGAAACACTTGACTTTGCAGCCTCCCAGGGACACGGTCTGGGCCATGAGAATAGAAAATGGTAGACATCTTTAGAAAGCTGTCCATCCAAAAATAAAAATAATAAAGAGTGAACGCTTTGCAAAGAAAAGACTTCCCTCTTTACCCTGCCCGGATTGCTAAAGAGATGTGAGGTGGAGTAGCAGGCATTTTGAGAACATGAAGATGACACTCACATGCTAAGGACAGTGGGACAGAAAGACTGAAAGAGCCTGAGTGCTCACTGGCCTGCTCCTTCAGCCACTATAGGAGTCCTAGATTGCCTATACCTCCAAACTTACTTTTAAGTAAGAAAAACAAACATGTATTTAGGTCTCGATTTTTTTAGAATTCCGTTGCTTGCGGATGAACACATGTTGAACTGTTACATTCTCTCTATGGTTTGCCACACGGCCTGTGTCTCCGCAAACCTGGGAAGACACATACCTGGGTGTCAGTGTCCATCACCAAACTGCCAAGGACTACTTTTTTAGAGCCACTGGTTCCATGTTCTTCATAGGTAGGTCTCAGGATGTCAGGTTTAGGTGAGAAAGCATAAATCTAATCCTCTTTCCACTAGCAGTCAGTTGGAGAGCTGACCGGTTATGGTCTAGAATAAAGAGTTGGGGTCACTTAGTGAAGTTTGTACTAGAACATGAGGGAGTATTGCAAAGCTGAAAGAGAGACAAACAGGCCAGGATTCAAATTCTGGAATGGCTACATACTAACAGTGATTATGACTTAACCTCTATAGACCTCAGTTTTCGCCTCTGTAAATTGGGTATAATAACTCTGATTGTCTAGGGTTACAACTAAGATCGTGGATAGTGTTACCTGTAAAACAACTATCACAGTGCCTAGAAATCATCATAGGTGATCCAAAAAATAGTTGTAATTATGAGTATTAAAGGCAATGAGAAACAATCGTCTGAAATTCACTTAATTTTGGTTTATAAGAATCTACTGTTGGCCAAGCTCTGGGATTCTAGGAGCAAAGAAGAATATCATGTTCGTGCCTCCCCACCTCGGGCCCACCTGCCCCCCACCGTGGACTGTATATTAACATGGTAAAACCACAAAATAAACAAACAGACAAAATAAATCAGTCACCTACCAGAGTGGGAAGGACCAGGAAGACAATAAAGAAGGGTTGAGACTGCGGGGCGGAGTGGGCCTGAGAGGCAGTGGGTGGGATATCATTATAGTTCACAGCGAGTGACACATTGGGCTTCAGAACATAAATTTCTTCCCCATTTGGTCTGGGACAACAGAGGGCCAGAGAATCCATTAGTTTGGTTGACTAACCTAATGCCACAGAATGCTGATTTCTTCTGAATCTTAGGCCCAATTAGAACACAAGTGCTTGTCATTAAATAAGAAGATGCTATTTACATATATTGTAAAGGCCTGAATACTGGACAACTAGGTACCTTACCCACTGGCCCTCGGTTTCTTATCCAGCCACCTCACCTCAAGATCTATTGAACTGTTTTCTTCAAAGCTCTGCCATTAAATGTGAAGACTTTTAGGAACCCTCAGACACTGGAGAGGGCCCGAGAGAATTGGTTGCAAAAGGAAATGTTCTCCATTGCCTAATGCGTTTCTAATTACTTTTATAAAGTGTGTGCCATTTTCCAAGACCCTATGCTCCACAAGGAGAACGTAATTTGTGTTTTATTTTGGGAGGGGAAAAAAAAAAGCCAAGCTGAACCCTATATATATTTGTTGTTGTTGTTCAGACAAGGCCATTTCTGTTCTTTTATCCCAGCCTGGTCTCTCCAGCGACACGGCTCCGCTACTGGCAGAGCCCACTCCTGTTTAGCCTCCGTGGTCCTGCCAGACTCGCAGCGGTGCTACAAAATACCGACTTGAAAAGTAATTAAGATGTAAGTATCCCGAAAGAGCACGCGTGGTTATTTAAAGTCATTGGACACCATTCAAAAGGCAAGATCTATGGAATACAGGCCTAAGGGCCACCACGCTGCTTCTCCCCTGCTTCTCACATTAAGAAGGAGGCTGATTCTAAATCTCCAGCAAATAGGACCTGGGCAGGGGTTTTCAAACAAAAGCCTGCGCTGAACGGGGTGTCTGGCAGATCCGGGCTCTAGTTTCCCCTAATAACCATTAAAGTTGTTCCTAGTAAACCATTTTACAGCAACGTTAGGAATATCAGAGTTTACGTTTTCCTTAATGAATTGCTGCGGAATGTGGGCGCTGCATCACGTCTCCAAAGGACCCTTATTCCAGTTCTGTCTCCACGGTGCTCCCCCCGCCCCTCAGCATTTCATTTCCAATGACACGTCAGCCGTCTTTCACCAACCTCAAAGGAAAGTTGAATGCGGGGCTCACAAAGTTAAGCTGACATTTGCTCCCTTCCAATAAAAAATATTTAGTCCATTAAACATAAATAGCTGTCATTATGATACATGGACTGAGTGCAAACCTCCCGGTTCCCTCTGATGTTTATTACAGCCAAACAACTGCAGTGCCTGCATGTTTTCAACTTTAGTGTATTGATTAAACTTTTAAATGGCTGCCATATAACCCAGGGACAGCGGGAAGATTAATTTGCGTCAATGTTCATCTGTAATTCATTAGCCATTTATTCTTTACAACCACATGGGCTATCAAGAAAATGCAGGCCATTTTTCACTCGGCACAGGCTGAGAACAGATTCTGAAATTTGTGCTGCATACAAATAAGTTCCCGGGGCCTGGCCGGTTAAACTGCTTGGCTTTTCAAAAGTTGAAGTTGGGAAACGGCAGCAGGGAAGGAACCGGAGACGGGGGAAAACACACACCCTCAGGGTGCTCAGGGTTTCCCGGGCTTTGTCTTACCCTCTGCCTTTTCATCCGTGGATTATGGTTTCTTATTTCAGTCAGATTAAAATAACAAAACCAGCGTCTGGGCTAAGGCCGTAAATTAAACGGGCTGCCTTTTCCCATCCCTCCCTTTCCACCCCCTTTCTAATATCTTCCAAAATGCTGTTACCGGCAGAAACCCCGGGGAGCGGCAGTGGAGTGGAAAAGGGCACAGCCTCGGGGAGCGCAGACCTGTCCTCCCGGGGACGCGGCCCTCGAACCAGCCCCTGAAACGCGGGAGTCTCGCCCTGCCTTGGGTTGGGAAGGTGCCCGGCTGAACGGTGGCGTGTTTCCTGAGGGAGGAGAAGAGCCATCTGGCTTCTCCACGTGCCCTCCCGACCCCTTGGCAGAGCACAAAATGCATATTAAAGGCAGAAATGGAAGGAGCGCCCGAGCGAAAGGCCCTTAGACGCACAGGGCACTTGCGGGAGGAAGGAAGGAGGAGCCCACGCGTGCACGGGTCAGGGCTGGAGGAGAAGGGAGCACACGAGGGAAATTTCTCTTCCTAGCATGAATAATTAAATCGGAGAGCTGAGCACCCTGGCCTCACTGCGGCTGCTAACTGCAGCAGCGAGCAGCACAAAAATCAATGGTCAGGGCGACATCTGGGAAGATGGCTGGCAGGGACCCATGCGCAGGACCTGTGCACACCCGCGTGCAGATGCTCGAGGCCACAACTGCTCTCCCTGGTCTGCGGTGCCCACGCGCATCCAAGGCGCCGGGCGCACTGGGGACCTTTGGTAACAAAGTCCACGAAAGAGCCCTCAGAGGAGGGCTTGGTTGGAGCCGTAAATCACTCGTTTATAATGAAACTGCTCAGGCCGCTCACAGCCAAGGCTGAAACGGAGCCCTCCACAAAGGCCTCCATCTGGAGCCCGCCCAGCCCAGCCCACGAGCGCCCAGCAGGAGGAACAGCAGCAGGCACCCCCTTTCTAGGCCCTCCGGGGAGATGGGTGCGGGTCACCATGCATCAGAGAAATGCAGCTTCAGTTTTATTGGGCCTGTGGATGTGACTTGTAAGTGGCAAAAGGAATGCACATGGATTGTAGAAAAATGCACTGGATGGAACCTCAAGGCCGTTAGACACAGCCCCCGCCATGTATGGGACCTGTCAATTTTATCTGTGTTTTTGTGGGTTTTTTTTGTCAGTTATCAGTGCAATGGGCTTTGCACCTCAGAGGAGCTCAATAAATATTTGTAGAGTGATTGATTAACCCAACCTAAGCACACAGGTTCATTCATTCAACCATTCAACAAATATTTATCGACCATCTATCACATCTCCATCTAGGATATAGTAGGAAACAAGTGTAGCTGCAAACTCTTGGCAGCAGGGGGTCTTCTATCACACGTGACTTTTGCTTTCATGTGGCGCTAAGGGACATTCTAGAATCCCAGGACCTCGGTTTTAGAAGTCCAGGGTCCAGTTCTTTGTCTGATCTTTCCAGAGGCAAACCCTGAAAATGATGGTGCTTGAACAGCTTATGCTTGTGAATTAATTTGATAATAGCTAACATAGAATGATTCTTAAATTGAAGAAAAAATAAAAATACAGCCTTACTGAGAATTTCAAACAAGTATGATTCCAAAAATAAGTATGACCTCTGTAGGCAAGGTTAGGGTAAGGATTAACTTTTGGAGGTGGGACTCCACAAATATGCTGCTTACCAGATGCATCTATCATTATTGACCTTGAGTTTGTGGATGAGAAAGGAATTTTGTGAGGGTTTCAATTGAGAGCAAATAATGAAGACAACTATTCCTACTACACTTTCTTGAGAATATTGTAGGCCATGAAGAATAAATAAAAATCATTGTCTCTACTCTCATGCAGGACCTTTCAATCTCTTTGGGGAGGCAAAGTTAACACATTAAAAATAACTAATATAGCTCGCCCAGCCCAAAGATGCCTTTTGATATTCCGATTGTCATAGCATTTCCAACCTTTCCCACGCAGTTGAAACACTAGAACTTCTTCAAATCATAAGAGCGATAAAACAAATTCACAGAACATTTGATGAAGAGAAAAGACGTGTTTTATATAGCTCTCACTCCCTGTTACGACTTGTCTGTATTCCCTTACAGTATTTTACAGTATTTTTAATATGAATACATAGCTGTAACCCTAGTGAGCTTGCAGTTTTGTAGGCCCTTTTAGTATAGTTTTCAGCTTTTCTATGTGCAGTCCTTATATTTATTATTACCACTCAGAGCGGGTGATGAGACTTACCATTACCTCATAAATAACAATGCTACAATAAGTAACGCTACTATTATATACTCCATCTTTGCTCTACTATCTATTTCTTATAACAAAAACTGCAGTAAGTTCTGTGTTGTATAGTTTTCCTATGGAGAACTTTTCCCTTGGAAGAGATATCAAGAGTTGGAATTAAATGGGTAAAAGTTAAGACATTTTCAGGCTCTCAGTACATGTTATCAGGTGACTTTCATCTACGTGTTTCATCTGTGAGAGTTCTGGCACCCCAGCAGCTTTGATTTCACGGGACATAAACATTATTCTATTGATTACTTAAGAGAGTAAACAACTTTATTGATTATTCAAGAGAGTAAGCAAAAAGCATATTAAACAGTTTTGCACCCAATTCTCTTTGGCCTCAAAAAAATTCCTTAAAGAAACAGATTATAGTACACAGAAAAGAAAAGAAAAAATATCCCTGGCAAAGAAGATTCTTGCCAAAGGCCGAGAATTTGGAATGTGCATGGCCTGAAGCAGGAACAGGGGAAAGATTGGCCTGGCTGGCGTAGGTGAGATGCTTCGGTGAAAAAGTGTGTGATAAGTAACACTGGATAAATGTTTTAAAACTTTGATTATGTCAGAGGATAACTATTTTCCTCTCTACCTTCCCCATTCCAAACTAATAGGTGGTT